>NC_080400.1:16438750-17735000 GCF_030265065.1 Corythoichthys intestinalis | reverse complement strand
CCGATGTAGGATATTTTGGCAGAACACCGGTCCGTGAAAAAAAGACCCAAATAACACCGGTCCGTGGTGCAAAAAGGTTGGGGACCCCTGATCTAGATACATATCGAATCGGCTTCATGCCAGATATTCCCAACCCTAATATTTATTGACGTCCAAAAGCAGCTAATGAGTTAATTTATGAAACAACATTTAAGCCATTAGAACAGTAGGAAGGTTGTCCGTATGTTCTCATAGGTTGAGGGTTGTAAATGGTTATAAACCCAAGTTACTGTATGTATGGTCAACATAAAAAGTAAAGATTGTTCAGTTTCAGGGAAATGTCGATGGCAGTCAAGGAGTTAATGCCCTTGTTTCGAGTCCACACGTTGCAGGCTAATGTTTACAATTGTGTTGCATCGCCTGTCCGTGTGATAACCCAAATAAATAATTGCCAAATAACTCTTTCAAACAATTTACACTTTGGTGAACACGCTGCTTGGTTGTAAGATTGAAATACCGTTCATCAGTTACAGGTGCTAGTAAACTGTAGAAAATTTCGTAATAGGTAAAACGGAAGAGAGAAAAAACTTACTTTCGTTTTGTGTTGGTTCTTCTTCAAGCGATAATGCTCAAGATAACAACTGAAGTCTGTTGAATATGTGACGTTGCTTCGAAATTATGCGGCGACGGACAGAGACGAATTCGGAAAATGCACGTCATCGTTGATGTTTGGCGCGGCTGATGAAATATAGCTTCACGAAAGGAAAACTACGGGATTACACTTGCTTTATTCCAGGACGTAGTCATATCCATTTCGGTAAACGTTTGCCAGTGTACTCGTGAAATGTTACAGAAATCTGTAGTTTGTTTTATTTTGGAATACTTTTAAATGTTAAAGGAGCTGTCCTGTATAAACAACCTAAAAATAAATTCTCACTTTATAAAACATCTGTATTCTGCAGTATTTGTTGTTGAGTGTGAACTTTGAAGCAACTTCCTTTTGTGTGATTGTGACATCACTTCCTGGTAGGGTTTTGGCGGCCTTACTTTTCAAAATTGTATAAATAATATTTTAAAAAATAAACAAACACTTCAAAAGGTAACATCTTAACTTTTTACAGCATAGTCTGATAATTATTTTCGTCCAAAAATCTCAGTAACAAAAGGACAACAAAATAGACCCCAAATGCAACTGGTTAGCCCAGGAGTTAGCCACAGTCTCTTCTTCAGTATGAAAATGGGTCAGAGGTTAAAATGGTGAGAAGGTTGTGGAGGAAATATTTTCCGGTACACTGTACAACTAGGGCTGTCCCAAACGACTAATTTTCTCCCGATTAGTCGGCCGACTATTTTTACGATCGGTCGACTAATCTAATAATCGCCGCCCCCCCCCCCCCTTTTTTTTTTTTTTTTTTTACTAATTTAGCAATGAAATTTTTGATGACGCTTATTAATCCACAAAAACATTTTGGAACTCTTACATTCTTTATTAAAGTACAAATAACCACGAAAATAACAAAAATAAATCAGATAAACAATAAGGTCAAATGCTGATAGCATTAAAGTGCGTACGACAGGATAAAAAAAAAAAAAAAGCATTATTATGTGAATTAGAATTATATTTTGAGACGATTCGACTATATACACAATTTGGCAAAGCGCAGATGACGAGAAATTAGTCTTTTAATTCGCCTTTTAGCCACGCCTACCATTATCTCTAGACCTCTAGCGCCCCCAACAGGAGGATGATGTCAGAAGGGTCATGGTTTCATCTGATTTAGAATTCAGCTCATTGAGGGGGAATTATTCAGAACGAGGAAAATGCGACGAAGAGAGCCGCAAAATGTCATTGTTTCAGACTCTGTACTCCAATATTTTTACAGTATATTCTTTTCATCTCAGTATTTTTCCCCAATAGCTAAATAAATGGTATGGTCTTGACAAATAAAAGTCTTGTGCTAAATAGAATATGAAATAATAAAAATGAATTTATTCAGTACGACATGGCAAAATTACTCCATAATGGTCAAATCGTTCGACTTCACCTTTACTGTCGCGCCTCCCGAACGATATTTTATACCACCGTAGTTAGTCAGGCTTTTGTCATTTCCCTGCCCTGGCTTCGGAGAATGCAAACAAACCAAGAGGCGTGACAGTTAGCCGACGTGCTAACCCAAACCGAGTGATGTTTCAAAGTCTTCGAAGCGAAAAATGCACACAAAACTAGCCCGGATTATTTTACACGGCGGCGGGGTTGTCGATTGTCTTCGCGAGTGGACAAGGAGCATATCAGCCACAAAATGTAAGCCATCTACGTATTAAAATGATCCCATTATTTTACATAATACAAAACTGTTTACTCGCTTCCTCGTAAGTCAATGGTTCCACAGTAGTAGGGCTTGTTTTGGCCAATATCCACCGGTGAATAGGAACCTTTTGAAAGCCCAAAACGGCTCACACGCCTCTCCTTGGTGCAGCAACTCTTTTCTGCAGCCGTTTGGCTGGCGTGATGCCAAAAATAAACAAATTAATCCGCAAAACCAGCTGAATCCGCAGTCGTTCTGCATACTGTAGTATTGGATGTATATTGAAGATGACTATACCGCTGACACCACATTAGCAATCCTCATCAAAACAGGAAGTTGCTCATTTTTATGGGGCGGGATTCAAAAAACTAAATAAATATATCGATTAGACATGTCCCGATTGATCGGCATCCCGATCGATTGGGTCCGATCACGTCATTTTCAAAGTATCGGAATCGGCAAAAAAATATCGGCCATGCCTTTTTTTAATACTGTATCTATATATTTTTAATTAAATCGTTTTCTAATTGTATTTAAAGTTACAGACATAATATGTTACACTCGTCCACAGTCTTTAGTTTCGGCTTAAGGTAGGGTTTTCAAATTTATCCCGATAATGGCGGTAATTAATTTTTTTTTTAAATGTATCACGTTAAAATATTTAACGCAATTAATTACGCATTGTTGCGCTCAACCTGTAATGGCGCCTTTTTACCTATATAGAGAGATAAAAGGCAGCGTAGAATGAGTACAGTGAATTCTGGCAGCCTTTGGAGCCTTTTTTTAATTAGCTAAAGCCTTACAATCCCTCTCCCTACGATTAGCAATATCATGGGAAGCAATGTGGGGAAGCAAGGTAGCAACTGATCTTTTTCTATACACCATATGTTATTTCCCAACGCAGAGAAGATATATCAATTGGTAGCACTATGCACAGTCATGATTCCACTTCCCATCATACATTTGGGCATCGCTACAGTATCATTTACTGAAAGCTCAACAAATACACTAGATGGCAATATTTAGTCACAATATACAAAGTCACAAGTCTTTCTATCCGTGGATCCCTCTCACAGAAAGAATGTTAATAATGTAAATGCCATCTTGAGGAATTATTGTCATAATAAACAAATACAGTACTTATGTACTGTATGTTGAATGTATATATTAGTCCGAGTTTTATTCATTTTTTTCTTAATGCATTGCCAAAATGTATATGATCGGGAAAAATTATCGGGATTGATTGGAATTGAATCGGGAGCGAAAAAAAGCAATCGGATCGAGAAATATCGGGATCGGCAGATACTCAAACTAAAACGATCGGGATCGGATCGGGGGCAAAAAAACATGATCGGAACAACCCTAATATCGATCGTTTCCACACACATCCAAGCTGTCCATCCAGGGGCATAAAATACCGCAGAAAATATGAAATAAACATGCTTTTTGCTGTCATAGGCACTTTATATAACAGAATTTCTATAGATATGAATGTAAAACACTCTAGACTCTTGGTTAAAAGCAAAAAAAAAAAAAAAAAACGGGCAGTTTTCATTAATTCTATGTAAATATTTCAAGCTAAAGTTAGCTTAATTTTTCCCATTCGTTTCATTGAATTCACAATGTTTCAAAGTTCATGCATGGTGCAAAAAATATAATAATTACCTTGAATCCTCAACCAATTCACTCTTGAGACACTCCTGCCTCCTTGTATGCAGTAAAACCTTCATCCTGTTTCCACCTAAATCTTGCATTAGAACGCAGGGTGTGTTTGAGTTTATCACAGTAAAAGCCATCTCAACGTTCTGCCAGGGTCAGCGACCTACGGGAAGACGTGGCGCAATTTCTCTGGGAGCTGTCTTGTCAGCAGATGGTGGAGTCTATGGTTTTAATTTAGCTATCTGCTGCAAAAGGGTGTATCAATTTGATTTTTTTTTTTTTTATGTGTGTGTATGGAGAGGGGCACCTTGTATTTTTGGTGCATGCACAGTTGGTTAGGTGGCAAGTAGTCACTAAACATGATGGCAAGCGGTGAAGACATGCCAAATAGTTACAAGTTGAGATCTCTTATATACGTATAGACATTTTTATGTCTGAAGATTGTAGTAATTCAAAGACCAACAATTATGTTGTATAAAGGAAGGTCGGGCCAATTTCTACTGCAATGCACAAAGCCGTTATCATGCTGAAAGTGGATTGTATACAACAAAACTGTTCGAACCTTGGTCACAAATAAATCAGCTGATTATGCAAATGAAACTTCCCCAAGCAAGAGACATTTACAGCGGCAAGAAACTAAAAATGTCAGTTTTTTATGACTCATAAATGTCATATATGTATCTTTTGTCCAGTCTTAGAGGAAGTTTCATCATAACACAGACCTTTCTGGTCTGCCGCTTCCTGGTTGGTCATGTGACATTGACGACAAAGAACCACAACGCTGTCAGTGTAGCAAAATGCCATCCGCTCTGAGGTGGGTATTAATTACTACATAAATCTGTTGAAAGTCCTGCAAATGCAAAACACGAAATTATGTGAAAGATGGAAGTCAGGAGCAGAAATTAGGGAGGTTATGGGGCCTTGGCCTCTAAGGGGCCCAGCACGGGCGTAAAGTGGGCGTGGTTGGGAGGGTCAAACAGAAAGGTAAGATGATGCACGGAGCTGTAATTTAGTGTTTAGGGTGTTAAATTATTTCTGCCAGTTGTCTGAAGGGGCTCACCAAAGAATTTCCACTTGCACTCCATAAATACGGTACTCACACACATGCACACCCGACGATTGTCTTGAGAAGCCTGGAAAAGTGTGGAGGGGCTCGCTCGCGAACAATTGTTCAAGAGCATCCCCCCGTCCTGTTTATGGTCATCACACGCGGACCTTGTCCACTTTTTTTCCGCCACTAATGGAAGTATTTAAGTATGGAAAGGGCAAATTTCTTAGACCTCTGATAACGGAGTAATTATTGTTTAAACATAAAAATGACACTGGTTACAAGCCCAGCCATTTTGTGATGTCAATTATACCCATGCACAAAAACATTCGAGCATAGGTGTATGTGATATTGGTCATTAATGACATCACGATAAAGTGCAGGGAATCTGGGATATGCACATTTGATTGGCTAATATACACTGCTGGCCAAAAGTATTGGCATTCTTGCAATTCTGTCAGATAATGCTCAATTTCTCCCAGAAAATGATTGCAATTAAGAATCCTTTGGTAGTAATATCTTCATTTATTTTGCTTGCAATGAAAAAACAGAAAAGAGAATGGGAAAAAAATTAAATCATTATAATTTTACACATAACTCCAAAAATGTGCTGAACAAAAGTATTGGCACCCTTTGAAAAATCATGTGATGCTTCTTTAATTTGTGTAATTAACAGCACCTGTTACTTACCTGTGGCACATAACAGGTGGTGGCAATAACTAAATCAGACTTGCAGCCAGTTAAAATGGATTAAAGTTGACTCAACCTTTGTCCTGTGTCCTTGTGTGTACCACATTGAGCATGGAGAAAAAAAAGAACACCAAAGAACTGTCTGAGGACTTGAGAAGCAAAATTGTGAGGAAGCATGGGCAATCTCAAGGCTACAAATCCATCTCCAAGGATCTGAATATTCCTGTGTCTACCATGCACAGTGTCATCAATAAGTGTAAATCCCATGGCACTGTGGCTAACCTCCCTAGATGTGGATGGAAAAGAAAAATTGACGAGCAATTTCAACAAAAGATGGTGTGGATGGTGGATAAAGAACCTCGACTGACATCTAAACAAGTTCAAGCTGTCCCGCAGTCCGAGGGTACAACAGTGTCAACCCGTACTATGCGTCGGCGTCTGAATGAGAAGGGACTCTATGGTAGGATACCCAGAAAGACCCAATTTCTGACCCAGAGATATAAAAAAGCCAGGTTGGAGTTTGCCAAAACTTACATGAGAAAGCCAAAAATGTTTTTGAAGAATGTTCTCTGGTCAGATTAGACAAAAGAAGAACTTTTTGGGAAAAGCCATCAACATAGAGTGTACAGGGAAAAAAACGAGGCCTTCAAAGAAAAGAACACGGTCCCAACAGTCAAACATTAAAGAGATTCCCTGACGTTTTGGGGTTGCTTTGCTGCCTATGGCACTGGACTGCTTGACCGTGTGCATGGCATTATGAAGTCTGAAGACTACCAACAAAGTTTGCAGCATAATGTAGGGCTGAGTGTGAGAAAGCTGGGTCTCCCTCAGAGGTCATGGGTCGTCCAGCAGGACAATGACCCAAAACACACTTCAAAAAGCACTAGAAAATGGTTTGAGAGACTTCTAAAGTGGCCAGCAATGAGTCCAGACCTGAATCCCATAGAACACCTGTGGAGAGATCTTAAAATGGCAGTTTGGAGAAGGCACCTTTCAAATCTCAGAGACCTGGAGCAGTTGGCCAAAGAAGAATGGTCTAAAATTCCAGCAGAGCATTTTAAGAAACTCATTGATGGATACTGGAAGCAGTTGTTTGCAGTTATTTTGTCTAAAGATTGTGCTAGCAAGTATTAGGCTGAGGGTGCCAATACTTTTGTCCGGCCCATTTCTGGAGTATAATGATTTTTTTAAAAATTCATTCTCCTTTGTGTTTTTTCATTGCAAGCAAAATACATAAAGATATTACTACCAAAACATTTGTAATTGCAATCATTTTCTGGGAGAAATTGACCATTATCTGACCTGACAGAATTGCAGGGGTGCCAATACTTTTGGCTAGCAATGTAGAACTGTCATTGATAAATGGCTACATCCATGTCAGGCAGCCACTTCCTGGAAATACTGGCTTTTATTAATGTTTTATATACTGTATTATCATCAGTTGGGTACCCAAATTGGACTCCTGAGGCACTCCACTGGCAATTTCCAAACACAAAAAGCACCAGTCTTACAAGTGGGGAACTAGAGTGCACAAGTCCATAGCCTCTAACTCATTAGCTGCCATTGATGGCATTAGACGTACAATCAATTTTGAAATTAACACAATTAGATGATGGATGGACAATTCCTTCTGCTGGAATGCACATCATAAAGATGTTGTTTTTTTTTCTATTCAAGTAATTATTTTGTTGGACTATTTTGTACTTGTAATTTGACTTACTTAGGACTTTTCACTACGCGACCCATAGTAGTGTTGTCCTTAAAAGTCATGTGACTCAAGCACGTTTTTAAGAAGAACTGAAAATAGACAAACGCGAAGTAGCTATTTTTTAGTGCCGTCATTATTTTTACCAACACGGGCAGAGGTGTCCAGGCTGGTCCATCAATATTCCGCAACGCAAAATAAGGTCATTTGTCATAACAAGTGTTTCCTCCCGCGTTATTTACGACCACAGGACACTTCCTGTGTCCTTATAAGGTAACACGCATGTGCGCGTTTGTCCTATATGAGACTTCCTCTTCGGGTTCACTCCACATTGGACATCATCTGATGGTGAGTGGACCGACTAGCGCATACATTTCACAAATCTGGCAATTGCCGCAAATATTAATCAATAACGTGACGATTTTTGTAGAAATTGTGTGAATGCTCAAAATCTATTAACTCATACAACACTAATATTGGGGAAAAAAAGTTTGATTTAACTACAAATAACATACATTTTTCTTGGTATGGATACAGTTTCTCTTGATTATTACTATACTACCAATATAGGTAAAATGGTAAATTGTTTCACTTGTTAAGCGCATTTATACCTTTGAGGTAATCTTTTCATTGTTCTTATATGACTCGCATATGTAAAGAAATACAGTTTTTTGGGGGGCAAATTTTTGAATTATATTAACAGAAAACTGATAATGTTGTAATTATTTATTGAATAACCAAGTTACTCTTGCAAAATTCAATTTTGAGACAAGTTATTTTTGGGGAATGAGTGGTTGGAAATGTTTTATGAACTGTTTGGAGTTGCAGCGCAGATAAAAACAATGTAGAAAACTGGGGCACACAATGGCTACAGTGTAACCTAATTTTTAGGATAATTTAATTCTGAAGTTCTGATTAAAATTGAATTGTAAATATTTTAAAGCAATATTTCCCATTGGAAATAAAATGATTCAATGTAATTAGTGTTGCAACCATTAATCGATTAACTCGAGTAATTCGATTAGGAAAAAAGCTTTGAATCAAATTTTGCTGCTTTGAGTCTTCGTTGAATTAAGACTGGCGTTGTAATGGTTTGTTTTGAAAGTGTTTGCATTTAGTTTTATTGATTTGGGTGGATACACGTAGCTCTCGTAGCAACACTGAGTATGACATAACTCATTTAATATGGCTGAATCCGGCTGGTCCCTGTTAAGACCAACATAAGTTTTTCTTCGAGCTCATGTTTTTATTTATGCATTCATAATTTAGTTTATCAGTATATTTAGCCATTTTTTGTTGGAATATGCGTTTGAACGATTTGTTAAGAGCATTTTTAAAAAGTTAGCATTTGATAGCATTTAAGCTTTTGCTATGCAAGTAAACCAATTGTTCATTTGTTTTACTTAGATCCGTATTTTCTTTATACTGTTTGAGGCTATACTCAGGTATTGTAATTTATTTTTAAATGAGAGTGCAATCCTGCATAGTTTGAAGACACACTCGGGAATTTCATTTTGTATACGCATTTATTGCTCCATCTTGGCAAGCCATTGTTTTACATCTCCTAAAATTTATTCTGCAACGCATTAAATGTCCCTAATCCGATTACTCGATTATTCGAACTATCTCCTTGATAGATTAATCGACCACTAAAATAACCGATATCTGCAGACCTAAATGTAATAACTCAAAAATAATAAACAAAACCAAAACATTTTAACTAATTCACTGCCATTGCCCACAATACAGTATATCACAAAAGTGAGTACACCCCTCGCAATCCTGCAGATTTTTAAGTATATCTTTTCATGGGACAACACTGACAAAATGACACTTTGACACAATGAAAAGTAGTCTGTGTGCAGCTTATATAATAGAGTTCATTTATTTTCTCCTCAAAATAACTCAAAATATAGCCATTAATATCTAAACCCCTGGCAACAAAAGTGAGTACACCCCATAGAAACTACGTACATCCCTAAATGTCCAAATTGAGTACTGCTTGTCATTTTCCCTCCAAAATGTCATGTGACTCGTTACAGGAGTGCTGTCAGCATTGCTGCAAAGATTGAAGGGGGGGGCGGGGCTCAGCCTGTTAGTGCTAAGCAGGGGTCGCGTTAACCGGATATTTTCCGTCGTTGACCGGTTTTTTAAAAAGGTGACGGAAAAAACTGAAGTCCGTCCGTCATTTTGACAGGTTGCAATTCACACCCCAGACCACAGGGTGGCGAGTTAGCATATTAATTAGCTATTGTCTCTCTTAATGCATGACGTCGTTGGCTCTTCTGTCAGAATATTGTAGCGTCACCGGGGTCTGGCGGCGGCACCGTGATTGACACATCAACGCGAGGTTCTTATTGGTGCACCCGGTGTGCCAGCGTGTCATCCAATTGATGGACAAGATTGCCGCCTGTGTATAGACCCCAATCACATGACGTCACAACTCCGCCCCCCTGACTGGAGCCGCCATATTGTGTGTCAGCTCTTCATGTTTACACATTACCGCTACGTACATGCCTCCTATTACGGCGTGTTTTTCTGCTCGTTAATATTAATAATCAAAATGGTGAAGGCGTGTGTGGCGGTTGGTTGCTGTAACAGAGAAGATAGACGGAGAGACTTGAAGTTCTACCGTATTCTGAGAGACCCGAGGATGAGAGCGAGATGGACTGCTGTAATTCGTCAAGAAATCTGGGCACCAAACGATCACCACAGACTATGTAGTAGTCATTTTATATCTGGTAAGATGCATTTAATATATATTTAGAAGATTTTGGGCTGACAACCACAATTAAGATCATTGTGTGACGTTGGTGACTGGGGTCTATATCGTTGCCTCTTTTTCTTTGGGGGCGGAGTTGTTGGCGGTAAGCAGAGTAAAAAGGGAGAAAAATACCACGACTTCCGTGTCTAATTTTTCGTCCCCAAGCAAGCGTTACAATATTAATTAAAAATGAATGAAAACTAAATACTGTACTATTGAATATGTCATCATTATCATTTAAAAAATTTAAGTGACCGGTAAAAATAGACTATGACCGGATTTTTATGACCCTGTCAGTCAAAATGACAGACAACGAAAATGTCTAGCGCAACCTCTGGTGCTAAGACCATACGACGCGATCTACATCTAATTGGTGTGCATGGCTGTCACACAAGAAAGCCCGAAAGCCCGTCTGATGAGACGGGCGGGCTTTCTTGTGTACCGTCTTCAGAAGCGGCTTCCTCCTGGGGTGACAGCCATGCACACCAATTTAATGTAGAGTGGGGCTTATGGTCTGAGCACTAACAGGCTGACCCCCACCTCTTCAATCTCTGCAGCAATGCTGACAGCACTCCTGTAACGAGTCACATGACATTTTGGAGGGAAAATGACAAGCAGTACTCAATTTGGACATTTAGGGATGTACATATTTACCAAGGGGTGTACTCACTTTTGTTGCCGGGGGTTAGATATTAATGGCTATTTTTTGAGGGGAAAATAAATTAACTCAATTATATAGGCTGCACACAGACTACTTTTCATTGAGTCAAAGTGTCATTTTGTCAGCGTTGTACCATGAAAAGATATACTTAAATATCTGCAGAAATGCGGGGGTACACTCACATTTGTGATACACTGTAGATGTCCAGTCCAATTGGATTGGACATCTATTGGCAACATAATTTAAATTCATGAAATAATATTTACGCTGTTAGAACAGTAGTAAGGTTGTTAATCTGTCACACTGGTTTCAGTGTCCTAAGTGTGAATATACCAAAGTTACTGTGGGGTCATTGTAAAAACAGTTCAGTTTTTTTTTTAACCAGTTCTGGTTCGTCTCTGACTATCTTCGGAAGCGATGACATCATTTTAAAAGCAAACTTCTCAATGAAATTGAGCTAGCTCAATGAAATTGAAGAGTTTAGGTCTAGGACATCATGAATTTTATTCATTCAAACTCGTCAAACAACAGTTTTTAATATATGCACCGAAAATTGAAGAGTTTAGGTCTTGGACATCTTGAATTTTATTCATTTAAACTTGTCAAACAACAGTGTTTAATCTACACACGGCATGTGATGCAATTCACCTTAAGTCGGTTGTCAGGTTTTGTCAAACATTGCTACTACCACCGGGTCCAAATTTTTTTGCTAGTTGCTGAAATGTTTTTGCATTTTTGCAATTTGTAATTGCAATTTTGCATTGATTACATGCTGCAGTTTCAGGCAAGGGTGGAACTTAGGGGTTTGTGACCGCACCCAGGCCTCAAAGGGGCCTGGTTTGTGGGTGTGTTTAAAAAATTTCCACTAGCACTTGACACACACACACACACACACATCGGCTGATCGTCTTGGGGGCCCGTGAATAATTGTCTACTAGCACTCCGTCGGACAGTCCACTCAGAGGGTCCCATTTATTCTCATCGCCCTGTTCACATTTTTTTCCGTCACTAGCAGGAGGTGGTCAGAAGATGGTGTTCGAACATGTTCGGAAACATAAAATGAGTTTTCTTTAGATGTGAATGACATTTCTTCAACAGAAAAAAAAAAAGTTAAAATTTGACATTACTTCTATTTGTGTGGGAACCGTATTAAGACTAAAACCAGATTCCTTTTACAGTGACACGCTGCAGATCGAAGGATGTGCGTGTCTAAGTGTCTTCGCTGCGTGGGTGTGGCCTTGGTTGCCCTGGCGATCGTGTGCATCGTGGCCAACTTGTTGCTGCTGCTGCCGGAGCTGAAGCTTCACTTCCTGTTGGAGGGTCATGTGACCAGAGAGGCCTCATGGGCCACGGGACTCTGGAGCTCCGGACTCCTGGTGAGACCGTACGCCAGGACTGTTGGTCATCAACAATATCATGCTGTTGTGTGACTTTTTGTGTCTTGTGATGTTTTGGCTCCTCTCAGATTCTTGTGGTTCTTTCTGAATTTTCTTTATTTGGCCATTGATGTCAAGTGATGTTTTGTTGTGTTTTTCAGATCATGCTTGGCGCGCGAGCATTTTTGCAGAGCAGCCAGACGACAGGATGCTGCGCTTTCAGAACTCAGGTACATGCTCATTACTACTAATAGCAATTGTAGTGCGATGTTTCAAGTAATAGTAGTTTAAGGGGTTCAAACTTAATTTACACTGCTAGCCAAAAGGAATGGCACTCCTGCAATTCTGTCCAATAATGCTCAATTTCTCTCAGAAAATGATTGCAATTACAAATGCTTGGTTGTAATATCTTCATTGATTTTGCTTGCAATGAAAAAACACAAAAGAGAATGAAAAAAAATTATATCATTATCATTTTACACAAAACTCCAAAATTGAGCCGGAAAAAAGTATTTGCACCCTCAGCTTAAGACTAGGTAGCACAACCTTTAGACAAAATAACTGTGAACAACCTTTTCCGGTATCCATCAATGAGTTTCTTACAATGCTTTGCTGGAATTTTAGACCATTCTTCTTTAGCCAACTGCTCCTGGTCACTGAGATTTGAAGGGTGCCATTTTCAGATCTCTCCACAGGTGGTCCATGGGATTCAGGTCTGGGCTAATTTCTTGCCACCTAAGAAGTCTCCAGTGCTTTCTCTCATGTTCTTGTGCTTTTTGAAGTGTGTTTGGGGTCATTGTCCTGCTGGAAGACCCGTTACCTCTGAGGAAGACCCAGCTTTCTCACACTGGGCCCTACATTATGCTGCAAAATTTGTTGGTAGTCTTCAGACTTCATGATGCTGTGCACACGGTCAAGCAGTCCAGTGCCAGAGGTAGCATAGCAACCCCAAAACATCAGGGAACCTCCTGATTTTTTTGTCCTGTAAACTCTATGTTGATGCCTTTTTTCCAAAAAGCTCCACTTTTGTCTCATCTGACCAGAGAACATTCTTCCAAAATGTTTTTGGCTTTCTCAAGTAAGTTTTGGCAAACTGCAGCCTGTCTTTTTTATGTCTCTGGGTCAGAAGTGGGTTCTTCCTGTGTATCTTACCATAGAGTCCCTTTTCATTCAGACGCCGACGAATAGTGTGGGGTGACACCGTTGTACCCTCGGACTGCGGGACAGCTTGAACTTGTTTAGATGTCAGTCGAGGTTCTTTATCCACCATCCGCACAATCTTTTGTTGAAATATCTCGTCAATTTTTCTTTTCCGTCCACATCTAGGGAGGTTAGTTACAGTGCCATGGGTTTTACACTTGTTGATGACACTGCACAGTAGACACAGAAACATTCAGGTCTTTGGAGATGAACTTGTAGCCTTGAGATTGCCCATGCTTCCTCATAATTTTTGCTTCTCAAGTCTTCAGACAGTTCTTTGGTCTTCTTTTCTCCATGCTCAATGTAGTACACACAAGGACATAGGTTGAGTCACCTTCAATCCATTTTAACTGGCTGCAAGTATGATTTAGTTATTGCCATCGCCTGTTATGTGCCACAGGTAAGTAACAGGTGCTGTTAATTACACAAATTAGAGAAGCATCACATGATTTATCAAAGGGTGCCAATACTTTTGTCCGGCCCAATTTTAGAGTTTTATGTCAAATGATAATGATTTGCTGCTTTTTTTTCATTCTCTTTTGTTTTTTCATTGCAAGCAAAATAAATGAAGATATTACTACCAAAGCATTTGTAATTGCAATCATTTTCTGGGAGAAATTGAGCATTATCTGACAGATTGCAGATGTGCCAATACTTTTGGCCAGCAGTGTATCAGTGAGTGGGTTGCATCAAGTATTTCCCCAAATAAGGACTAATGTTGATAATTCACATTGACAAAAAAGATTTGCGTAAAACAATATAAAATAACAATGGCATTATATACGTAGGCCAGATTTTGGATCAATTTATGATATTATTAACTTTTGAAAATAGTTTTTGTCACAATTTTTTTACCTTTGATATTTACTAGAGTTGTTTGATAATTACTTTTCACCCAATAACCGATATCATAAAACCCCAAAAATCTGATATAGATGCAGTCATGGACTTTTTTATTATGGCTAATTGTATTGCAATGCCGACTGGATGCTTTATTAATGCTAAATGTAACAACTTCACGGATTTCCAAATAAAATGAATATTCTGTGAAAAAAAAAAAAAAGAACTTCAACTGAAGGTATGGAAAAAGTGCCTATATTGCACCACTATATTTATTGTTCAAATCAAAATAGTGCAAACATCAGTTACTTGGTTCAAGTGCAAGTGCAACTTCAAAGTGCCAATAAGGCACTGTCGTATGTGACCTTTGACCTCATTACATCCAAACTTAATTACCTCTTAAACTTTAAATTCAAACATTGTGTTAGGTTTCTGAGTGAGCGGGGGACCCAAGCGCAGAGAAGCAAGGCAAGGTGGCAGTGGTTACAATTGTTTATTGCTGTATGTGAAGGCAGTCTTTGTCCAGATAGTCAGGCGGGCGATCAGTGTGTAATCAGGTGAGCTGTGAAGGCAGGCGAGCTGTGAAGGCAGACGAGCAGTGCAGAATCTGTGAACAAAGGTAATATGAGCTAAAGCAAAGCAATACAGAGTTCTAGAATTTTCAAGGGCTAGTGTCACAAACTCTTGGAGTGGAGTTGTTGATCTGGCAATGAGGTGAGGCCAGGGACTAGCTTAAGTAGGCTGTTAACGATGACTGACTGCACCTGGTCCCAGGCTCACCCATCTGTCCAATCCTGCAATCAAGACACATGCACCCACACACACACACACACAAGGAGGAGGAGGAGCAGCAGCGCTCAGGGAGCAGGGGCCTTAACACATTGACACAAAAAATTAGAAAAATAATCCCTGTATTCGTTTTTGAGTTACAGTGCCCTCCATAATTATTGGCACACCTGAAAAAGATGTGTTTTTTTAGCTTCTAATATACAGTGGTACCTCTACATACGATCACTTCGACACACGATCTTTTCGACATCCGACGTAAAATTTGAGCCGCCATTTGTTTCTACATCCGACGAGTTGCTCGAAATACGACGACATGACAGCAGTGCAAACGAACGCAAGGTGGATTTTCTTGTGTGAGAAATCAACACAGTTTTCAAAAAAAGTTGATACAGTTGGAGAAACAAGGAAAAAAGTGATGCTTACCTTTGAAATGAAGATGCAAGTTATAGAAAAATATGAGCTTGGGGTGCGCGTCCCTGAACTGGCTCAACAATACAGCTCCATGGTCCTCTTCCGACCACCGTTCGCCACTATTTATAAGTTAAGGTGACAATTATTATTGTGGTAACATTGCCAAGGAAATCGCCAGCTTCGTCACGTTTTTATCATTTATTTAAGAACTTATCCAACACAAAACGCCCATTGTCTTAAGCAGTTGACTGCTCTCAAGAAAACGAAAGTATTATCTCTACCGCACCGACCTATCTCACTGAGACGTCATCTTCGCGGTGCGTTCAGGGACAGTAAAAAGTGTCCGCCATATTAGAATCCGATTCGTTACATTATTTACAGGAATAATTATTAATTATTTTTCTTTTTATTATATTATTCTGAATTATTTATTTATAACTTATTTGTTTTTCTATGTTTAATTGCCATTTTTAACAGTGCCAGCAGTATTTATTAAGAATTTAGTGTATGTTTTTAGGCTTTGGAACGAATTAATGGAATTATAATGTATTCCTATGGGAAAATCCTGCTCGACATACGACCATTTCGACTTACAAACAAGGTCCTGGAACGAATTAAATTCGTATGTAGAGGTACCACTGTATATATATTTTTTTAATTCAAATAATATGGGACCGGCGGCACGGTGGCTGAGTGGTTAGCACGTCTGCCTCACAGTTCTGAGATCAAGGGTTCAATCCCGGGCTTCGGCCTTCCTGTGTGGAGTTTGCATGTTCTCCCCGTGCCTGCGTGGCTTTCCTCCGGGGACTCCGGTTTCCTCCCACATCCCAAAAACATGCATGGTAGGCTGATTGAACACTCTAAATTGTCCGTAGGTATGAGTGTGTGCGTGAATGGTTGTATGTCTCCTTGTGCCCTGTGATTGGCTGGCAACCAGTTCAGGGTGTCCCCTGCCTACTGCCCATAGTTCACTGGGATAGGCCCCAGCACCTCCGCGACCCTCGTGAGGAAGAAGCGGCATGGAATATGAATGAATGAATATGGGACCTTAATGGAAAAAAAGAGAAAAATCCAACCCTCACTATAAGTGCATTCATTCAGTGGGGAAAAAATCCCACATAAAGAAAAAAATACTTGACATCAAATAATGTGTGTCACAATTATTAGCACCCCTGGTGTTAATACTTTATACAACCCCCTTTTGCCAACAAAACAAGGTCTGGGGGCTGAGATGGCCATGGGAGGAGCTTGATTTTGTGTCTGGTGAACCATTTCTGTGTAGATTTGGCCATATGTTTAGGGTCATTGTCTTGCTGAAAGACCGAGTGACGACCCATCTTCAGCTTTCGGGCAGAGGGCAACAGATTTTGATTTAAAATGTCCTGGTATTTCAAAGCATTCACGGTGCCATGCACCCTAACAAAGTTCCCAGGGCCTTTGGAAGCGAAACAGCCCCACAGCATCACTGACCCACCCCCATACTTCACAGTGGGTATGAGGTGCTTTTAAGCATGCGCATCTTTTGTGGCACGCCAGACCCACTTAGAGTGTTTGTTGCCAAAAAGCTCAAATCTTTGAAAAGATTGAGCTTTTTGGCAACAAACACTCTCAGTGAAAGATGCGCATGCTGGAAAGCAAGGCCGGCCTAGCCTATACGCAGACTATGCAGCTGCTTAGGGCCCCTGACCACTAGGGGGCCCCCAATTTGGCAATTGTTTAATTTATATTCTATTTTCTTTACTACAGTTTGCTTTATTTGACTTTTGTGAGTTTTGATACTTGATTACAAGCTTTAAAAAATACAAGTTATTCCTTAAGTCCTTTGAAGTTCTTTAAAATTTGAAGTATGCAGTGCAACAAAATCTGATTAATATACAAAATATGGACATATGGGTTGGATTGCATGTATGGGTTTCACAGTACACTGTGACGAAATGGTGGGCCAAAAATACGGGCACCTTTGCATTATTTTGCTTAGGGCCCCCAAATGGCCCTGCTGGAAAGCACCTCATACCCACTGTCGTCACTTGGTCTTTCAGCAAGACAATTACCCTCTCTTTTTTCCATTAAGGTCCCATATTATTTGAATTAAAAAATATATATATTAGAAGCTAGAAAACTACGGCTGTCAAACGATTAAAATTTTTAATCAAGTTAATTACAGCTTAAAAATTAATCAGTCGTAATTAATCGCAATTCAAACCATCTATAAAATATGCCATATTTTTCTGTAAATTATTGTTGGAATGGAAAGATAAGACACAAGATGGATATATACATTCAAAATACGGTACATAAGGACTGTATTTGTTTATTATAACAATAAATCAACAAGATGGCATTAACATTATTAACATTCTGTTAAAGCAATCCATGGATTGAAAGACTTGTAGTTCTTAAAAGATAAATGTTAGTACAAGTTATAGAATTTTTATATTAAACCCCCCCTTAATGTTTTCTTTTGAATAAAATGTGTAAAATTTTCAATCAAAAAAATAAACTATTAGCCCGCCATTGTTGATGTCAATAATTACTTACACAATGCTCATGGGTGCTGAAGCCTATAAAATCAGTCGCACCCAAGCGCCAGCAGAGGGCGGCAAAACTCCATAAAACACAATGAACAAGTGGGCTTTTCACTGTACTGTCATTTAAATCTGTCTGAGCGGGGCATGTGCGTTAATTGCGTCAAATATTGTAACGTGATGAATTAGAAAAATTAATTACCGCCCGTTAACGCGATAATTTTGACAGCCCTATGAAAAAAACACATCTTTTTCAGGGGTGCCTATAATTATGGAGGGCACTGTATCTTGAACTCAAACATACAAACAAACTGAGATACATACTAAACTAAACTATAGTTATAGGAGATAATAGGGAAATCCACTCTAAAAACTGATTAAAATTGAATTAGAAATGAATTAAAAATCTAAACTACATAAAACTGAACTAGAAAGGAAAAATCTAAAACTATTATAACCTTGCTTGTGTCTGTGCAGATGCTACGTCAGGCGATGTACTCCTGCGCGTGTCTGCTGTCTTCTGCGTTTTGTTGCCTCGTGAGCGTCACAGGGCTGGTCCAAGGTCCACTTTGTCTCTACAACGCCACAAGTGGACCAACCTGGGGCGTGCCGCTTAAACCCACCGCCGACAGGTAAGACAGGGGTTACCTCATTGGCTTCCACTGACGTTGAATGACGTCCAACTCATTTGGACGTCCATAGCTGTCAATAAGTTTTAAGTACCCATAACACAGGGGTAACAAACTCATCTTTGCCGCATGCCACTTTGAAGTTATTATTTTGTCAACTAGGACTACTTATCAAAACAATCAACTACTATTCTAACAGTTGATTCATTGTGTAATCATTGTTGATCTAACACTTCTTAATAGCAAATATTTTATCATTTTTGATTTTTTTTTTTTTTTAGTCATTCACATTTCTGCGAAAAAACAGTACATATTATCTTATCTTTATTAATTTCTTTTATAAATTGATTTACATATTTATTTCAATTAAAGGAAAAAGCAGTAGTCTCTATTTGATATTTGTTTAACTAAACAAAAAAAGCAATTAAGGAAAATATTTGCTTTTATGTCAAAACATTTATTATTATTATTTTTAATATATTTTACATTAATAGTAGTTTAGTTTGTTAGATAGTAAATTTTCTTGTTGACCTAAAAAATCCTAATAGCGAATAGTTTTATGTTTATTTTTCATTTGGGGAACAGCTCATTTTTCAAATATAAACTTTTTAAATGTTTTTTTTTATTTATTTTATTTTAATAAAGAAAAAAACCCAAAATATTTTATTTGGTATTTACTATTTGCATTTTTTATTTACTGGGTTTTTTTTTCTTAAAAATAAAAAGCAAACAGGAAATATTCTTTTTAAGTTTTTTTTTCCCTATTTTTTTTTTTTTTAATTAGGAAAGGAAAAACAGCAAATATATAATCATTTATATTTCTTAATTTTGCATTTTGTTTGTTTATTGACATTTTTTAAATGATGAAAAAGTAGAAAAAGTTTTGTATTTGTTGTTTTTAATTTAAAAAAATAAATGCATTTCCTCTTTTCATTATTTTATTATTATTACTTATTTATAAATTTACATTTTAAAAAAGAAAAAAACTTTTCTCTTTAAATCAGAAAAGCACAATGTCAATGCACATGATTTACTTTTGCGCGCCACACAAAATTGAGTTTGACACCTGTGCCGTAGCACTTCTCGTTTTTAAAGTTACTATGATCATACCATAGGGATGCCGGATACCTGTACAACATAAGTATGTGGTCAGGTGTATGTTTGGAGCCCAGGGGTGTGGTCCAGTGGAATCTAGTTCTCTTCAGCGTACTAGGGGGCGCCAGTGGGCTGCAGGCACTCCTTTGCGCCGCAAACCTCATCAACACCTTGCTTGGCGTCCTCCTGGGACGTGGGCCAAGTGACCACAAGGTGAGACCATCATTGTCAATCCATAAATAAATCATCCAGTTTTTACAAATAACTAATTGTATGTCTGTTTCAGGTGTGACAACCAAATCACATCATCAACTCAGCGCCACTATTTATGAATCGTTTTAATGAACTGACGCACTTTACAACCAATGAAGCTACAGTTATGGTCAAAAGTTTACATACACTTGTGAAGAACATAATGTCATGGCTCTCTTGAGTTTCCAGTTATTTCTACAACTCTGATTTTTCTCCGATAGAGTGATTGGAACAGATACTTCTTTGTCACAAAAAACATTCATGAAGTTTGGTTCTTTTATGACTTTATTATGGGTTAACAGAAACAGTGATCAAATCTGCTGGGTCAAAAATATACATACATGGATCTGAAAAAGCGAATCATTGACTTGAACAAGTCAGGAAAGTCACTTGGAGCCATTTCAAAGCAGCTGCAGGTCCCAAGAGCAACAGTGCAAACAATTGTTTGTAAGTATAAAGTGCATGGCACTGTTTTGTCACTGCCACGATCAGGAAGAAAACGCAAGCTATCACCTGCTGCTGAGAGAAAATTGGTCAGGACGGTGAAGATTCAACCGAGAATCACCAAAAAGCAGATCTGCCAAGAATTAGAAGCTGCTGGAACACAGGTGTCAGTGTCCACAGTCAAGCGTGTTTTGCATCTCCATGGACTGAGAGGCTGCCGTGCAAGAAGAAAGCCCTTGCTCCAAAAGCGGCACCTTAAGGCTCGACTGAAGTTTGCTGCTGATCACATGGACAAAGATAAGACCTTCTGGAGGAAAGTTCTGTGGTCAGACGAAACAAAAATCGAGCTGTTTGGCCACAATGTCCAGCAATATGTTTGGAGGAGAAAAGGTGAGGCCTTTAACCCCAAGTACACCATGCCTACCGTCAAGCTCGGTGGTGGTAGTATTATGCTGTGGGGCTGTTTTGCTGCCAATGGAACTGGTGCTTTACAGAGAGTAAAATGGGATAATGAAGAAGGAGGATTACCTTCAAATTCTTCAAGATAACCTAACGTCATCAGCCCGAAGATTGGGTCTTGGGCGCAGTTGGGTGTTCCAACAGGACAATGACCCCAAACACACATCAAAAGTGGTAATGGAATGGCTAAATCAGGCTAGAATTAAGGTTTTCGAATGGCCTTCCCAAAGTCCTGGCTTAAACCCAATTGAGAACTTGTGGACAATGCTGAAGAAACAAGTCCATGTCAGAAAGCCATCAAATTTAACTGAACTGCACCAATTCTGTCAAGAGGAGTGGTCAAAGATTCAACCAGAAGCTTGCCAGAAGCTTGTGGATGGCTACCAAAAGCGCTTAATTGAAGTGAAAATGGCCAAGGGACATGTTACCAAATATTAGAGCTGCTGTATGTATATTTTTGACCCAGCAGATTTGAGCACTTTTTTCTGTTCACCCATAATAAAGTCATAAAAGAACCAAACTTCATGAATGTTTTTGTGACAAAGAAGTATCTGTTCCAATCACTTTATCAGAGAAATATCAGAGTTGTAGAAATAACTGGAAACTCAAGAGAGCCATGACATTATGTTCTTCACAAGTGTATGTAAACTTTTGACCCCAACTGTAAATTAAGAGCACGAAACTTGAAGGGAATAAGCTTGTTGATGTGTAAGTTGTTGTTTTTTTTGTTATCTTTACTTCGTTTTCATTGAATTTATTTAAAATTTGTACTGAGATCATTTTGATTTTTTTTTCATCTTTGCTGATTTATTTATTTTAGTATTTGTTGATTAACCTGTTTATTTATTATTTTTGAAGGTGTTATCTAGTCCTATCAATTCTTGTTACTCATTTGTTTTCAATGTCAAGTGTCGTCAATTGTATGGCAGTAGAAGTTCACACCTGCAAGTGGTAGTTTCCACCTCATGAAAGGACTTGACACACGCAATAAAGTTGTTTTTGACCTTTCAACTCGCTTGTCTTTTATTTTGCTGCTAGCAGTACTGCCCGTCATTACTCGGGTTTGTGAAACGTAAACGCAATACAACCGAATCACAGATAAAACATCATTTCCTTAGATTCAGCTGTAATGTAGTAATACAGTGGGGCAAATAAGTATTTAGTCAACCACTAATTGTGCAAGTTCTCCCACTTGAAAATATTGGAGAGGCCTGTAATTGTCAACATGTGTAAACCTCAACCATTAGAGACAAAATGTGGGAAAAAAAACAGAAAATCACATTGTTAGATTTTTTATGAATTTATTTGCAAATCATGGTGGAAAATCAGTATTTGGTCAACACCAAAAGTTCATCTCAATACTTTGTTATGTACCCTTTGTTGGCAATAACGGAGGCCAAATGTTTTCTGTAACTCTTTACAAGCTTTTCACACAATGTTGCTGGTATTTTGGCCCATTCCTCCATGCAGATCTCCTCTAGAGCAGTGATGTTTTGGGGCTGTCGTTGGGCAACACGGACTTTCAACTCCCTCCACAGATGTTCTATAGGCTTGAGATCTGTAGACTGGCTAGGCCACTCCAGGATGCTTCTTACAAAGCCACTCCTTTGTTGGCCTGGCTGTGTGTTTGGGATCATTGTCATGCTGAAAGACCTAGCCACGTCTCATCTTCAATGCCCTTGCTGATGGAAGGAGATTTTCACTCAAAATCTCTCGATACATGGCCCCATTCATTCTTTCCTTTACACCAGGGGTCCCCAAACTTTTTCCTGTGAGGGCCACATAACTTTTCTCTTCTCTGATAAGGGGCCGAGGTCAGTTTGTAACAGAAAAAGTGTGACGATTGCAGGAGTGCCTAAATGTAAAAAATTATTGTTTTTCAGAAAGCCACAATCAAATAACCCTTTCTGGATTCTTCACGGGACAAAAGTAAATAAAATAAAAATAATATGAATACAATGCAAAATAATATAATATAATAATCACACTATTAATTAACTAGATAATAACTAAATAACCCTCTCTGGGTTCTTTACAGAAAAAAAAGCCGGGAAATAAATAACACAAATAAAAAAAAATAATAAATTGTTCAGGGGGCCGGACCAGACCCCTGCTTTACACAGATCAGTCGTCCTGGTCCCTTTGCAGAAAAACAGCCCCAAAGCATGATGTTTCCACCCCAATGCTTCACAGTAGGTATGGTGTTCTTCGGATGCAATTCAGTATTCTTTCTCCTCCAAAAAGGAGAACCTGTGTTTCTACCACAAAGTTCTATTTTGGTTTCATCTGACCATAGCACATTCTCCAGTCCTCTTCTGGATCATCCAAATGCTCTCTAGAGGACTACAGACGGGCCTGGACGTGTACTTTCTTCAGCACGGGGACCCATCTGGCAGTGCAGGATTTGAGTCCCTGGCCGCGCATTGCGTTTCTGATAGTAGCCTTTGTTACTGTGGTCCCAGTTCTCTGTAGGTCATTCACTAGGTCCCCCCGTGTGGTTCTGGGATTTTTGCTCACTGTTCTTGTTATCATTTTGACGCCACGGGGTGAGATCTTGAATGAAGCCCCAGATTGAGGGAGATTATCAGTGGTCTTGTATTTCTTCTATTATCTAATAATTGCTCCCACACTTGATTTCTTTACACCAAGCGTTTTACCTATTACAGATTCTTCCCAGGCTGGTGGAGGTCTACAATTTTGTCTCTGGTTTCCTTCGACAGCTCTTTGGTCTTAGCCATAGTGGAGTTTGGAGTGTGACTGACTGAGTTTGTGGACATGTGGCTTTTATACCGATAATGAGTTAAAACAGGTGCCATTAATACAGGTAACGAGTGGAGTCTCGTTAGACCTCGTAAGAAGAATTTAGACCTCTTTGACAGCCAGAAATCTTGCTTGTTTGTAGGTGACCAAATACTTATTTTCCACTCTAATTTGGAAATAAATTATTTAAAAATCAAACAATGTGATTTTCTGTTTTTTTTTCTCCACATTCTGTCTCTCATGGTTGAGGTTTACCCATGTTGACAATTACAGGCCTCTCAAATCTTTTCAAGTAGGAGAACTTGCACAATTGGTGGTTGACTAAATACTTATTTGCCCCACTGTAGTTTAAAGGGTATGAAAACGCAAAGGGGGTGTGAGACATCAATAGAACCGTTATGTGCCAAGATAACAAATATTGATAAAGTTAACAAAAAAATCAATCACATTAATGAGCAATTATCGAAAATAGATCGAAAATGATGAACATTTCCGAAAGTGTTCCGGAAACAGCCGAATGGGGTGGAGACGTCCTAACAAGGAAACAAAAGGTCGAGGCAGGTGCCATCGTTGTTTATCGACGAGAGAGTTGCGTTCGTGTTTTATCAAAAAATCGCTAAAATGGTTCAAACCTGTCATGCTATGTGGTTTACAAATAGCAATTTGTCGCAATGTAGTACCCATGAGTTCCCGAACGTGAGAAAAAGAGCTGGACTACGCAGACAATGAGTAAAGTTCGTCAGTGCTAAGAGGGCTAATTTTGCAGACCCAGCCTCCGGCACGGTTTTGTGTGGTGCGCATTTTACACCTGAAAGCTATACGAACTATGGGCAAATGAAATCAGGTTTTGCTAATAAATTGCTGCTGAAAGCAGATGCGGTGCCCGGTGAAAGAGGACGACGACTGGCTCTGATGAGACCACCTCACCACCCCAGGCAAAGCAAAGGAGGGAAATGGCCAGAGTGAGTACTCTTTTATAATAAAAAACATATTACGCATTGGATATAGGACTGGGCACATGTATAAATTATCGCTCGTAAAATATATAGAACAGTTCCTCTAATCCCATTCATATTTGTGTCGGTTGGCAGAGCGAAACCAAGAATAGCATATTAAATGATAATTATTCTATACATGACTTTATTTTGCGGTCACGGTGTATCAGCTTCACAAAAAGAAATGCAAAACAAACCATTCGGTGATTCTGTTGCCGCCGGTGTTTCATCAGTGTGATTGCTCCCCTCAATTATCCCTTCATTAGGTTGCATTGGCTTTCGTTTGGACTCAAATTGATAACCCAAAACACCAAAGAAAGGTTCATAACTCTCCTCGTCACCATTAGAAGACCGTTCGTTACATTGGATTCGTCGCTGCAACTAGAAACAAAATTGTCCGCCATCATCGCCGTCATTCAGTACTAAGCACGGAGCCGGTTGTTTCCCTATAGTGACGTCACGCACACAATATGCTAGATTTCCGGCATCTCGGGGGCGGGTCCTTTTAGCTTGACAATCGACCTAATTTCTATCATTTTCTTGGTGTTGCGATGCGTGTAATTACACGAAGTGGCATGATATGAATTCAAAAGGCATGCGTTGATGGATAAATTATGGAATATTAGCATTTCCCCAGGTGTTGTCATACCCTTTAAGGACACCATAAATGGGTTAATGCGCAATAGCTTTTCCATCACTGTGTACAGTATGAATGTCCAGCCGAAATGAATTCCTTAGCAATATTCTGGAAAATTGTACTTTTTTTTTTTTTTTGGTGCATCATCACCTTGTCTAATGCAGATTCTTGACTCTTGACAAGGTGATGGTGCTGGAACTTTTGTTTGGTGCTGTTCCAGTGAGATTTACAAAGATGACTGCCTGAAGAAAACATCAAAATTCCCTTAGTCCTTGATGATATGGGGCTGCATGTCAGGCAAAGGCACTGGGGAGATGGCTGTGGTTAAATCTACAATAAATGCACAAGTTTACATTGAAATTTTAGACAGCTTTCTTATCCCTTCAATTGAAAATATGTTTGTCATTTTCCAAGATGACAATGCATCATGCCACAGAGCTAAAACTGTTAAAGCATTCCTTGGAGTCAATGTCATGGCCTGCAAATAGCCCAGATCTCAACCCTATTAAAAACTGGTGGAAATTGAAAAAAATGGTCCACAGCAAGGCTCCGACCAGCAAGGATGATCTGGCAACTGCAATCAAAAAGAGTTGGCACCAAATTGATGAAGAATACTCAAGTCCATGCCTCAGAGACTGCAAGCTGTCATAAAAGCCAGAGGTGGTGCTACTAAATACTAGCGATGTGTTTTGATTGTTATTTCTTTGTTTGTTTCTCATGATTCCATATTTTTTTCCCTCAGAATGGAGTGATTACATATATATTTCCGTGCTATTGCTCTATAAAAGTAACATTTACTGACCACCACAATGTTTTTTATTCATTTCGTTTCGTGTTTTTGAATGCTAAAGAGTTGCACTTTTGAACTAATTCATTATTTTTTCAAGCTTTTTATACGAGTTTGTTCTACATTATAAAATGTCTGAATGAGTGCTCGTCCGAGACTGGTGATTCCATACTTTTTGCTCGGGGTTGTATATCAATACTTACTTGTCGGTGAAACCTACAGAAGACAGAGGTTATGTGTTCGGTTTCTTATGACTGTGTTCCAAATCACTCAAGAATACATAAAAGGATTATTATCAGACTTGCAGGATGTTTGTACTAATGAACTGAAGAAGTGATTAGGTTTTGGCAAAATGATGTCTAAGGTCACCGAATTCAGAAAACTAATTTTGCGATAACTTGATGCAGGATTGGCCTTTAAGTCATATTTGCAGGGTAGGTGATATGATGACACGAGAAAGAGTCAAAGGTCACATTGGTCAGAAATATGGTGATGCTTTGAATGTGGCTGCTTAGGCAGAAATCTGCTCTCTCAAGAGTGCTTCTCTAGTTCTTGCAATTCACTTTCTGTTTTGAACACAGCAGGTAGAAAGTGAAAATGGGGAATCCTTTCAAAGTAAAATATGTTTTTATTTTAAATCAAGTACAAACACTTGAAAATTCAGACATCACAAAAGTAATTTGTGTATTTGTTTTAATATGTATCTTTTGTTGTTTATGTGTATTACAGTACGTGTCTGTGTGTACTGCACGTGTATGTGTCTATTTTGAACATGGATAGCGTGTGTCGTCAATTATGTGTTGTATTTTGTAATTATGTGTACACCTGTGGTCAACGGTTTTGAGACACTTCACATTCAGTAGGATGAGAAAGTGCCTTAAAACTTTTGACCTGGAGTGCACGTGTTATGCATAATTTCTTGTGTGGGTTATATATTGCATTGTGTGCTTCGTATAGTCTGCATGCATTATGTAAGTGTGTTGTAAATGTGTAAGTACATGTGTTGCTTATGCTTGTGTTTGCATAATATTAAACAAGATATGTGCGATATCACATTTACAATGAAAACAGGTGCGTGTTAGTGACAACAGGAAATGAAACCTGCAAAATTAATAAATTAAATGATGACTGACAAGATTCCTTGTCAAACAAAATCAATACTTCTTGAACATCATGAAAGTTCAGATGGTCCACTTCCTGTTGTGCTTTGAGGTTCTGGTTGGATGTACAGTGGTATGAAAAAGTATCAGAACCTTTTGAAATGTCTCACATTTCTGCATAAAATCACCATCAAATGTGATCTGATCTTTGTCAAAATCGCACAGATGTAAAAACTGTGTGTTGCTTTAACTAAAACCACCCAAACATTTATAGGTTTTCATATTTTGATGAGGATAGCATGAAAACAATGACAGAAGAGGGAAAATAAATAAGTGAACCCTCTGCCTGAGGCAGAGATTTCTTTTCTGTTATGCCCCCCACGGGAAGACGTACACGTTCCGTGCCCCCCCAACTCTCTGCCGCCTCTATAAATATGCTATAGTATCATTTGTATATAAAATTCCTATTATTATAAATACACCTCTGCATAACATTGCGTTCTTTTTAATAATATAAGAAAAAAGTAATAATAGATCAATTTTCAATAAAGTGTAAAAAAAAACCCACATCCATACTGTAAAAATACAGTCAAGTTACATAGTTTGACCGTTTGATACTGAAAATTAAAATGTATTAAAATCAATAAATAATAATAAATTCAAATTGATTAGCAACATTTACTCATCAGGATAATACGCCCCACTATTTGAGAAGTACTGGCCTAAGGAGAGTTAAAGAGCAATTGGAACCAATTTTTACCAAACAATTTACAAAACCAAAATATTAAATGTGATGGTTCACTTACTTACCCCCCCCCCCCGCCCCCCTCTGTCATTGTTTGTATACTGTCCTCATTAAAATATGAAAACCTATAAATGTTTGGGTGGTTTTAGTCAAAGCAGACACTGTTTTATCATCTGTGTGATTTTGACAAAGATCAGATCACATTTGATGGGGATTTTATGCAGAAATGTGACAAATTCCAAAAGGTTCAGATACTTTTTCATACCACTGTATTTTGAGGGAGCATTTGTTTTGTTGGATGTTCAGACTCAAAACACTGGGATGTGGGTGTGTGCGGGCTTCGGGTGTGCTTGTTTTACAGTCCAGGTCCCAGGGTTAACTTAAGCGGTTTGCTCACTGCCTCAGTGCAGCACCTCCCTGTCACCCGATCCGGTCCGGGCGGGGTATATGTGTAGCTGCGGTAGGTCGATACCATCGTTGTGCAGCTCCTCCTGCTTCTGGAGGCCGTGAAGTTTGGCCACCAGGTCGCTGATAAACGCCTGTCGAGAGAAAAAGTATGTACAGATTATTTGAAATGATGTTTACCCAATGGCTGCTATTGACAGTGATAGACATCCAGGGGTGAAAGTGGACCAGAGCGAGCCGGATCTCCTTACCGGCATGAGTTTTCGACCCGGAACGCCGTTCCGACGGTACTTTGATCCCGAAAATATGATGGCAACTGTCAAAATCCTTTGTTTGATGGTTTGCATAAAGTATTGTATTTTGTCAAATGATGCTCTCTGGTGGCGGAGTTGGGTGTGTCTGAACCCTTGCCTTTTCTGACTGAGAAGCAGATGTTTCTGACATGGCTATGGGACAGCTACTTACTCTGGTTCGGCCCACTTGAAGCTGTGTGTTGTTTCAGTTGATGTATGTTGGTTTTGGCATTTGTGGTTAAGCGTGGAGATACTGTTTGCTTGGTTATGTTTAGCAATTTGCTATGAGAGAAGCGTGAATACTAGTGATGGGTCCGTGAGACCTCATGAAGCGTGTCGACACAGTGACACACTGTGCTGACACAGTGTGGATACTGTGTCATTGAATACTGACACCTGCTGGACATAAAAAATCCCTATAGGCAACCCACTTGACAGACTGACACTGAATTGACGACATAGTAACATCAAATTATTTAAGTCTTTGCATTCATATTGCATTATTCCATATTTTTATATTATGTGAACATATATTATAATGTGAAAATGTAAGTAATAATGAATGGGTGAATGAGGATGCTTGTTGACTTTTTGTTCTGATAAAATTTTATTCAAAAACATTTTTTTTATGTTTAAAATTTCGTTGGTTCCTTTTTATTTATCATAAACAAGCAATTTCACCTGCTGTGGACAACACACACTCGCATGGAACCAACGATGCCAGCATGCACAAGAATTTCTTAGCCAGTTGAAAGAGGTTTGGATAATACGTCCATTGGCTCCTCCAGCATTGAAGAAAATCTGCATTGTGTGTCATCGTTGCACTTTTGCAATTTCATCGACAGTTGCATTGCCTCCTTGACTCCCCACTTCGTCATCTAAGTGCTACCATAGCCCATCAAAAAAATTTTTTTGAAGTGGACGATAAATAAATTATAGCTTAATTACTGATTTCTAATGAATTACCAAAAAAGCTACTGTGGGAAAGTAAAGGAATGGCTCTATACCTGTGTTTATCTTGGGGTTATCAGAAACTTCATTCTCATGCTTGGCCCAATAATGCTTCAGGATTGAGGAGGGGGCTACTGTTTGTATATGACAGGTTGAAAGTACAAATGCGACACCTGCAAAAAAAAACAACGTTAATAAAATATCTAGTGTTGTTAGAGCCGCGCGAAGCGATCGGTTCAACATGTTCAGACCAGGACTCGTACCTGCGCGTACGACGTGTCTAGGATGAAAGGCGAGTGCTCTGACCACTATGCTAGCAGGTTAAATTCCGTCAAGTTTTCTTGAAGGCATGAAAACGGTTATTTCCACGCACCGCAAATGACGGACCCGCGTGTAACCGTCACACAAATAAACTAAGAGTTACCTTAAAATTAATTGTATTTTGAATGGAAGATGACAAGTGCATTTTCCCAGAGTTACGTTCATTTCCACAGCATGTAGACAACGAGGAAGTAACCGTGAGATTTGGATTGTTTCAGCAGCTCCATCGCGTTGACAGACGCTCTTCCTTTTGAACCAGTTTGCCGCGTCATGACTGTGTCGACACAGTTCAATGACTTCATGCATCAGTCACGTGATTTCCTTGTAGCGATACGCGCACCGACGCAGGGGTTGCTCCATGAGCTCGGCGCAGGCGCCGGCGCATTACTATCACTGGACCCATCACTAGTGAATACATTAGCATTCGTAGCATCTAAGCTAGCGGACTTTATTATGCAGACTGGGCTGATTTGATTTACTAAATTTACATATTGATTGTACTGGAGGAACGTATGATCACCAAACCAATTGTTTTGTGTAAAATGTTTATTGTTAATATGTGTGTAATTTTGAACATGAGTGCATGTGTGCGTTGCAGCTTTATGATTCATCAAAAGTAGGACAGAACACTATGTAAAAAAAAAAATTAAAAAATAAAAAACGCTTGGTAAATTGATGCAATAAAAAAGCAATGCAACAGAAATTTGATCAGCTCTTTACAAGAAAGGAAAGAGTTGAAGAGGCTTGTTTATTTGATCTACTGTCCATCATTTATTTAGACTCGTCAAGTGTCATTGTTAATTCTCACTGAACGTAAAAGAAGTATAAATGAACATGTGTGGAACTATGTACTTAGTAAAAACAGGTGAAATAACTAAAAACATATATACAGTGCCTTGCAAAAGTATTCGGCCCCCTTGAACCTTGCAACCTTTCGCCACATTTCAGGCTTCAAACATAAAGATATAAAATTTTATTTTTTTGTCAAGAATCAACAACAAGTGGGACACAATCGTGAAGTGGAACAAAATTTATTGGATAATTTAAACTTTTTTAACAAATAAAAAACTGAAAAGTGGGGCGTGCATTATTCGGCCCCCTTGCGTTAATACTTTGTAGCGCCACCTTTTGCTCCAATTACAGCTGCAAGTCGCTTGGGGTATGTTTCTATCAGTTTTGCACATCGAGAGACTGACATTCTTGCCCATTCTTCCTTGCAAAACAGCTCGAGCTCAGTGAGGTTGGATGGAGAGTGTTTGTGAACAGCAGTCGTCAGCTCTTTCCACAGATTCTCGATTGGATTCAGGTCTGGACTTTGACTTGGCCATTCTAATACCTGGATACATTTATTTTTTAACCATTCCATTGTAGATTTGGCTTTATGTTTTGGATCATTGTCCTGTTGGAAGATAAATCTCCGTCCCAGTCTCAGGTCTTGTGCAGATACCAACAGGTTTTCTTCCAGAATGTTCCTGTATTTGGCTGCATCCATCTTCCCGTCAATTTTAACCATCTTCCCTGTCCCTGCTGAAGAAAAGCAGGCCCAAACCATGATGCTGCCACCACCATGTTTGACAGTGGGGATGGTGTGTTCAGGGTGATGAGCTGTGTTGCTTTTACCCCAAACATATCGTTTTGCATTGTGGCCAAAAAGTTCAATTTTGGTTTCATCTGACGAGAGCACCTTCTTCCACATGTTTGGTGTGTCTCCCAGGTGGCTTGTGGCAAACTTTAAACGAGACTTTTTATGGATATCTTTGAGAAATGGCTTTCTTCTTGCCACTCTTCCATAAAGGCCAGATTTGTGCAGTGTACGACTGATTGTTGTCCTATGGACAGACTCTCCCACCTCAGCTGTAGATCTCTGCAGTGCATCCAGAGTGATCATGGGCCTCTTGGCTGCATCTCTGATCAGTTTTCTCCTTGTTTGAGAAGAAAGTTTGGAAGGACGGCCGGGTCTTGGTAGATTTGCAGTGGTCTGATGCTCCTTCCATTTCAATATGATGGCTTGCACAGTGCTCCTTGAGATGTTTAACGCTTGGGAAATCTTTTTGTATCCAAATCCGGCTTTAAACTTCTCCACAACAGTATCTCGGACCTGCCTGGTGTGTTCCTTGGTTTTCATAATGCTCTCTGCACTTTAAACAGAACCCTGAGACTATCGCAGAGCAGGTGCATTTATACGGAGACTTGATTATACACAGGTGGATTCTATTTATCATCATCGGTCATTTAGGAAAACATTGGATCATTCAGAGATCCTCACTGAACTTCTGGGGTGAGTTTGCTGCACTGAAAGTAAAGGGGCCGAATAATATTGCACGCCCCACGTTTCAGTTTTTTATTTGTTAAAAAAGTTTAAATTATCCAATAAATGTTGTTCCACTTCACGATTGTGTCCCACTTGTTGTTGATTCTTGACAAAAAAATTAAATTTCATATCTTTATGTTTGAAGCCTGAAATGTGGCGAAAGGTTGCAAGATTCAAGGGGGCCGAATACTTTTGCAAGGCACTGTATGTACTTAGTAAAAACAGGTGAAATAACTAAAAACATATATATTCTTGTATCTTTAAAGTAGCCTCTATTTACTCCGATTATTTTTTGTACACTCTTGCTATTCTCTTGATGAGCTTAAAGAGGGAGTTTTCAGGGTTGATTATTGGAATTTATTGTTTTATCAGTGGGGTAGGGACCTTCATTTGTGTTGCATTGAATGAGGTGTGGGGATGAGATCCTGCCCCAAGTGGAGGAGTTCAAGTATCTTGGGGTCTTGTTCACGAGTGATGGTAGGAGGGGAGCGGGAGATCGACAGGCGAATCGGTGCAGCGTCTGCAGTAATGCGGACTCTGCACCGGTCCGTAGTGGTGAAGGAGCTGAGCCGAAAGGCAAAGCTCTCGATTTACCAGTCGATCTACGTTCCTACCCTCACCTAGGGTCACGAGCTTTGGGTCGTGACCGAAAGACCAAGATCCCGGATACAAGCGGCCAAAATGTTTTCCTCTGCAGGGTGTCTGGGCTCTCCCTTAGAGATAGGGTGAGAAGCTCGGTCATCCGGGAGGGACTCGGCGTCGAGCCGCTACTCCTCCGCGTAGAGAGGAGCCAGCTGAGGTGGCTCGGGCATCTGGTTCGGATGCCTCCCGGACGCCTCCCTGGAGAGGTGTCCCGGGCATGTCCCACCGGGGAGGCCCCGGGAACGCCTTGGGATCCTGCCAGAGGAGCTGGTTGAAGTGGCTGGGGAGAGGGAAGTCTGGGCTTCCCTGTTAAAGCTGCTGCCCCCGCGACCCGACCCCGGAACAAGCGGAAGATAATGGATGGATGGATGGATGAATGAGGTGTGTCCAAACTTTTGGCCTGTACTGTATGTTAGTTACCGTAATTTTCGGACTATAAGCCGCTACTTTTTTCCTTCATTTTGATACCTGTGGCTTATAGTCCAGTGCGGCTTATTTGTTGATTTTTTTAGGTAACACTTTATTTGACAGCAGTGTCATAAGACTGTCATAAGATCATCAAAATTATGACATGACACTATTATGGACATTACTGAATGCTTATGTCATTAAGTGTCATTTGGCAAATTATGTCACTAACTCAATTTTTGCCCATCTTGGATCTTTTGCATCCATTCAAAAGTGAGATCATTTGCCGGATAACACTGAATGACATCTGTTATAACCATTCATGAATGCTCAGGACAGAGACATTTCATAATTATGATTGTGTAATGACAGTCTTATGGCACCACTGTCAAATAAAGTGTTAGCAAATACAATAACTAGCAACTGATGAAACAATTGGAACAGTAACTGAAGAAATAATTAGCACAGAACATGATTTTTGATTGTTATTTACATCTGTAGTGCTGCAATGCATGCTAAGAGGCATGTTGGATGACAACAGTCAACAGCAGGTGGCAGCAGAGGTTGACACTCTCCCCCAAGGGAGCAGTGATGGCCAAATGAAGCAATAAAGCTTTGCAGTAATTTGTTCAAAGTTTAATGATGGTTCATTTCGTCTTATGACAGTCGGTCGTATGATGCCGCTGTCAAATAAGGTTGTACCGGTTAATATCTTTTGGTGTAAATATCCCATGATACACTGAGGACAGCTGCGGCTTATAGTCCAGTGCGGCTTATCTATGAACAAATGCCATTTTCGTGCCAAATTTGGTGGGCTGCGGCTTATAGTCAAGTGCACCTTATAGTGCGAAAATTAGGATATATCTTTATTATTTAAAAAAAAGAAAAAAAAGAAAAAGGAAAACGTTTACATTAGCTTCAATTTTAATGTACATCCAATGTTCTTAATTTGTTAAAATTGAGGATTTGCATTTAGGAAATGTGGAGGGGCGAATTAGATGGAGTTTGGGATTACTTCTGTTGTTGTTGATTTATTTTGCAAATCTTTGAAAAAATACTATTTTGAACGAAAATGATTTTTTTTTTGTATGTGTTATAGGAATAACTTTGCCAAAAGCAGTTTTATCTGCATTTCAGTGGTTTTAGGAGGTTCGAACCCCCCCTCCAAAAAAAAAAAAAAAAAAATTCTGGCTCTGTGGCGACATTCTTGACAGGGAGTTCTGGCAAGAAATTCTAACCACTTTCACCCCTGTAGACATCCAAACCATTTTGACCAGTTACAATAGATTGGAAGTCTATCACCAAACTGTGGTAAATGAGTTAATCTATTGCAGCCGCTCCCTCATAAAAGAAAAATGTCCAAACTATTTTTAGCAAATGAGTTTTGACCATCTATAGGTCAAGTGACTATTCTAGATAACCAAGACCTGGCGTATACGTAGACATCACATTTCAGGTCATGTAGGCTACAATATTACCGTAAGGTATCCAGGTGTGGACATGTTTTTCCCAAAATTATAAACGTAATAAGCAAGATTTTTTTTTTTTTATTAATGAAAAGGAGATTTGACTCTAAAAACAAATTCACAGAAGAGACGAATTTGCAAACATCCACAACATGTGATTCTTTTGTTTTCTGTTTAGTTTGAAACCAAACTTCAGCTGGGAGTGGCAATACAGACTTGAAAAACCTGCAAGTAAGTCAATTTACATGATACAGCTAAATGAAAAAAACATTTTGTATAAGGGGGTGTTTTTGTTCACCTCTGTGTTGTTGTTGCAAGACTGAAGAATCTCCTAGAACAGGTACACACACAAGGGCACAACACAGAAATATTGATGATTATAGTTGCAGTAGTAGTAGTAATTACCCAATTGCTGTACTATATGACGATATATATCGCCAAAACTTTTCTATCGTCATCGTCGACCTGTTCCTGCAGTGCACGTCAGCAGATCGCACTAAATTTTGGCTAATTTGCTACATTGATGGGATTCCATGTAGTACCACCAATCGGCCTCTAGACGTCTCTCTCTGCTCGCAATAGCGTACGTCAGAGGTGCCCAAGTCCGGTCCTCGAGAGCCCCTATCGAGCTTGTTTCCCATGTCTCCCTCTTTTAACACATCCGAATCAAATGATCAGGTCATCAGCAAGCTTTGCAGGAGCCTGATAACGATACTAATTATTTGATTCAGGTGTGTTGGAGGAGGGAGACATGGAAAACAAGCTGGAAAGGGGCTCTTGAGGACCGGGTTTGGGAACCCCTGCCGATTGAAAATTAAAACACATATAATCCACACGGAAAATAGACAACACATTGTGTCTTAATATTAATATAAACAAATTTATAATTAAGAGGTGGGAATTAGAGTTGCTGTCAGGTTTTATTGGGTTTTTTTTTGGCATAAGTTGTCGGTCCGTTCCTAACTGCATCCCGAAGACCGCGCTATGATTTAGTTTCGCTTTATTTGGCATATTTCAATAATCGGAATTTGAATGTTTGTGAATCGTTCTCGAATCTTCCACGACCTAATCGCGAATAATTTTAGAATCGGAAATGTCACACGCCTCTATTTATTACATTACAGTGTTTCCCACAAATGAACGAGACTGTGGCGGCCCGCCACAGTCTCGTTTGGGCCCGCCACAGTCTCGTTTGCCCCCCCCCCCCCCGCCGAATAAAAAAAAGAAGATAATAATCAGATGCGTCAGTCAGCCGATTACACAGCTGTAGCCCACTCCACTCTACTACCCGCGCGTGCTCTCGCGGGTAGTAGAGTAGCATTTTAGAGTAGTATTTTATTTATTTATTTATTTATTTAAGAGACGCAAGGGGAACGAGTAGGAAGAATGGGAGAACGAGCGAGATAGCGAGAGATAGCGGTCGCATGTCTTAGCAGCACGCTGTTATTTTGTTATTGTTTTTCTGCACAACACCGGCGCGCCAACTTCAGACAAATTATGGCTGACGAAACTTTGATAAATGCGCCCCCCCCCAATTTCGCGAGCTCTCGGACACTCAAAAAATGACTCTCATACCTCTCCTTGCTAAGTTAATGGTACCTCGATGTTCGTTTGTGTGGAAATTTAGTTCACGAGCAACGGGGAAAAAACTATTCACCTTCTCACCAAATCAAGTAAAACTCTTTACACGGCTATTAGAATTCCCCCAGTCCTGTAAATGGGTCAGTTCACAGAAGGACTGTTATTGTTGTGGTAATGTAGTACTTACGAGGGTCAAATAAAAAGGAAAAAGGAGGACTACGACGGCGGTCTGAAACCCGCGGCTCTCGGGCTGCATGCAGCTCTTTAGCGCTGCTTTTTTTTTTTTTTTTTTTAAATGGAAAAAGATGGGGGAGGGAAATATATTTTTTGTTTTAATAGGATTTCTAAGAGGACAAACATGACACAAACATTCTTTCAATTCATTAATACTGTAATGAAGTTAAACTTGTGGTCGCATCGTACAACAGAGTAGTCACGTGGTGCGCTATAGGATCCACTGCAGGGAAAATAAACATTTAATCATGAAGGCTAATTATGTATTTCTAGCCAACTTAGTCATTTTTATACTAGGCTAATATAGCTAGTATTGATAATTATAAGGCTTGTACAAGGCTTTGAATTTTTTTGCTGCTCCAGACATACTGTATCAGTTTTTTTTGGGGGGGGGGTCAAATATGGCTCTTTCAACAGTTTGGGTTGCCAACCCTGAGTCACTACGAGATGTAAGTCGTACTATTGCTACGAGAAAAAAAAGTTGCATTATTACATAGGGTAACGTAGCTGTAATCAGCTACGCATTTTACATACATATACCGTAGCGGAGAGCTATAACATTAGCCTAGCTAATGAAATATTTCAAATATATCTTTGTTATGGTTCTTCTTGGGGGAAAAAAATTATGAAGAAAAAAAAAAAAAATTCGCCGTGGCACGACATGGTGAGGCTGTCCGACTCCGATGCAGCCCACCACCACAGTTTCAAAAAATCCTATGGGAAACACTGCATTATGCTAACTCAGTACTTCTCAAATAGTAGAGAGCGCACCAGCGATGCTGGGGTGGGGGGGGGAAATGATGTGACCTCGGAGAACATAATTTTTTGCTGTACTAGAATAAAGTGTCATTGCACATACGCTTAGTGGGGGGCCATGGCACTCTCATTTTCAGAGTGTGCAGTATTTTTGAACCAAACAAGAACACACAGCAAAGAGCACTGGAGATATGAAAAGCAAAGACGAGGAAATATGACGACGCGTATGTAGTGTTTGGCTTTTAACACAGTGGGAGATGAAGAAAGATCAGTCTCTTTATTGTGTCTTAAAATGTTTGCGGCGGATAGCAGGAAGGCAAATCAATTAAGAGGCCACTTAAAGACATTAAACCCCAATCACATTGATGAGCCTGAATATAAAGTCATCTTAAAAGTCAATATAACTTTTAAATAATTTTAACTTTTAAATAAATTTTCACCCCAAAATTTAAAATGTATTAAATCGTGGCATATCATTATTATGATGCTATATTAACGACCATTTCGTGATAAGATCTTTCTTTTCAATATCGCAAAGCACTAGTGTATATTATACAAATATTAAAAAATTCACAGAGAATTACATCACCTGCAGTCGTTGCCTCCTCTCAGCATCTGTCTTCAAGTCTAGTAGATCGTCAATGTTCACCTCCTCTGGCATGTCCTCCTCCTCATCATCAGCAGCAACAACAACAACAACAACCAAAGTAAGTCCACAAGAATAACAAACTGGTCAAATGTCACCTAGCATAGCAAAATGAGTGGCATGGGTCTCTGAGATAAAAGCCCCTCCCAGTTCAAAAGGATTGGACGTTTAATGGCAGTCAAAGAGATAGAAGTCTGTTTACAAGCACGTCTTGCGTGTGCCTACAGAGGGAGACAAACACTACAGCAGTGCCATGAAGCTGACAGTAGCAGGTGCAGGTACAGTGGGGCAAATAAGTATTTAGTCAACCACTAATTGTGCAAGTTCTCCCACTTGAAAATATTAGAGAGGCCTGTAATTGTCAACATGGGTAAACGTCAGCCATGAGAGACAGAATGTGGAAAAAATAACAGAAAATCACATTGTCTGATTTTTAAAGAATTTATTTCCAAATTAGAGTGGAAAATAAGTATTTGGTCACCTACAAACAAGCAAGATTTCTGGCTGTCAAAGAGGTCTAATTTCTTCTAACGAGGTTTAACGAGGCTCCACTCATTACCGGTATTAATGGCACCTGTATTAACTCATTATTAGTATAAAAGACACCTGTCCACAAACTCAGTCAGTCACACTCCAAACTCCACGATGGCCAAGACCAAAGAGCTGTCGAAGGACACCAGAGACAAAATTGTAGACCTGCACCAGGCTGGGAAAACTGAATCTGCAATAGTTAAAACGCTTGGTGTAAAGAAATCAACTGTGGGAGCAATTATTAAAAAATGGAAGACATACAAGACCACTGATAATCTCCCTCGATCTGGGGCTCCATGCAAGATCTCACCCCGTGGTGTCAAAATGATAACAAGAACGGTGAGCAAAAATCCCAGAACCACACGGGGGGACCTAGTGAATGACCCACAGAGAGCTGGGACCACAGTAACAAAGGCTACTATCAGTAACACAATGCGCTGCCAGGGACTCAAATCCTGCACTGCCAGACGTGTCCCCCTGCTTAAGGAAAGTACACGTCCAGGCCCGTCTGCGGTTCGCTAGAGAGCATTTGGATGATCCTGAAGAGGACTGGGAGAATGAGTTATGGTCAGATGAAACCAAAATAGAACTTTTTGGTAGAAACATAGGTCCTCGTGTTTGGAGGAGAAATAATACTGAATTGCATCCGAAGAACACCATACCCACTGTGAAGCATGGGGGTGGAAACATCATGCTTTGGGGCTGTTTCTCTGTAAAGGGACCAGGACGACTGATCTGTATAAAGGAAAGAAGGAATGGGGCCATGTATCGAGAGATTTTGAGTGAAAATCTCCTTCCATCAGCACGGGCATTGAAGATGAGACGTGGCTGGGTCTATCAGCATGACAATGATCCCAAACACACAGCCAGGGCAACAAAGGAGTGGCTTCGTAAGAAGCATTTCAAAGTCCTGGAGTGGCCTAGCCAGTCTCCAGATCTCAACCCCATAGAAAATCTGTGGCGGAAGTTGAAAGTCCGTGTTGCCCAACAACAGCCCCAAAACATCACTGCTCTAGAAGAGATCTGCATGGAGGAATGGGCCAAAATACCAGCAACAGTGTGTGAAAAGCTTGTGAAGAGTTCCAGAAAACGTTTGGCCTCCGTTATTGCCTACAAAGGGTACATAACAAAGTATTGAGATATAACTTTTGGTATTGACCAAATACTTATTTTCCACTATGATTTGCTTTAAAAATCAAACAATGTGATTTTCTTTTTTTTTCTCCACATTCTGTCTCTCATGGTTGAGGTTTACCCATGTTGACAATTACAGGCTTCTCTAATCTTTTCAAGTAGGAGAACTTGCACAATTGGTGGTTGACAAACTACTTATTTGCCCCACTGTATGTTTTATATCATCATTTGCACGTGTGTGTTTACTTTTCTCTTTCGCTCGCTTTCTCTCACACACACAGACACACATTGTGGGTTTTTATTTGCCATTCCTTAGTCTCATTACTGTTTCGTGTTACTTTCTCCCAGTCTGTTCAGTCCATATATGGTCTCTATTCCAGAGGACACGTGTGACAGGTCTGTGTGTGTTTGTGTGTGTCTTTTTTGTGCTAGGCTCCACCCCCTGTCGTTTATCTGCTGCAGACATCAGTATGATGTCATCACATACAACTGATGTTTGGATTGTTTTTCAAGGACTGATTTGTGGTGTCAGCAATGTCTCTGCACACAGACACAAAGACACGCACACTAATCTGTGTGTTGGTCCATAATAGAAGCTCCATTTGACCTCGTTAGGTTAATGCTGACTTCTTTGTGTGCGCCGGTTATGAGACGTGTATGCGGGAGCATGCAGTGTGGGGGAAGGTACACACTGGGGGAAAAAAAAGCTACGATAAAGATGACAAAAACGTCATGAATATGTTTCAATATTATAAGTAGTAGTAGTTAGGGCTGGGCGATATGGCCTAAAGTACGTATTACGGTAAATTGAACAGATTTACCTGGATAACAATAAATGAGGATAAATTCGCCCTAGCGGACTGTTATATAATTTGAAAATCTGAATGAATACGTGAAATACAAATTATCGGTTTCTCGTTGATTTATTTACACAATTTCAATTTACATATTTAAACAATTGTACATGCAGTCTAAACATTAAGTATAAAAAAATTCCTTGTAAATCATAAGAATTCAAGTATGAACATTTATAACAGCTTTTATGCCTTGAACAATGTACAACATTATAAAAATCGATAGGACGACTGTGCAAACATGTCATTGTGACACAAATGACTTAGTTTGAACAAAACACTTCAAACAGACAACTTACTGTTAATGGCTGCTGTGACATAATTACTCAACACAAGTGTTTACTTCAAGGTTTCAGGTTACTTTCCCCAGAACATTTTTTAATACATGCACGCACACATGCACCCCCCACACAGACAGACAAACAGACACACACACACATATTAAAGCTATATTGCTCTTTTGCCAATGAAACATTTAAGATTTTATAGTGGCAGTAATGACACAGAATGAAGCAAGCACACACAGAAAAATAGCTGTGACCATTAAACGTATTATATTATAGGCTTCTGTTACATTATCGTTTACAGTGTTGTTAATAACGGCGTTAGAATATAACGGCGTTACTAACGGCTTTATTTTCTTCAGTAGTGAGTAATTTAATTAATTATTTTTACTGAGGCGGGAAAGCCGTGCGCTACTATGCTTTACGATGTTGGTTGACTGATGCGAGAAAAGTGAAAAAGACAGATTCACGGACACGAGAAAGCAGAGCAGGAGTGGGGAGGAGGCAAGGGAGGGTGATGCCTTTGCAAACGCGATGGTGGCGAGGTGGCTCCAATAATACCTGACTGTAGCCGATAGCCTACAAACTACGCTCACATGATGCTTCGGTAGATATCACATATCTACAGACTAGATGCAAATAACAGACACGGCGGCATTAGTAACACACATAATAAAGAACTACAAGCGTTAGTAAACAGCCGCATCTTAAAGCAGTAGACTTCTAAAGAAGGCTCTGTTGCAGAGAACCTTCCTAGCGAACCTGAGTAACTTTTTATCGAAAATGCTCCTAAATCGGCAAAACTTAAATCTATCTTTAAATGATGAAACAGCTTTAATACTTACACATTTCGTAAATAGACAGAAGGGAACTAATGCAATAACAGGAGCAATTTTAACAACTTTGACGGTTGATTCACAACATTAAATGACTTCCACGCATAGCAAAGGTTACTATCTAGTTATCGCAATATCGGCAATACCCCTGTGTCTAGTTAAGTTTAGGGTAAAGAATTGGGCATGGGCCAATTTGGGCCAATTGTCCCAAAAACCCTTTAAACTTCACATTGTGTGACCTGTTTATTTTTGGGGAGAAAAGAAAAACATGAAAATTATCACCAGTTTCTTTGCCATGTAACTAATTACTCTTACATTCAGGTAACAGTTACTAACGCAATTACTCTTTGGGAAAAGTAATTTTTAACTGTAATTAATTACTATTTTAAAGTAAGATTAACAACACTGATCATTTATGCTGAATACTTTACCCTAATAAAAGATATCAAAGAAATCAAACATACACACAGATACAAAAGAACGCAACATACTAATTGCTAGATGCAGTCCGTGCCCAATCCACTCATTAAGTTAAGCTGTTTTGACAAGGTTAGAGCCGCTATCCGACTCCATCACGTTTATTTTATAGTGTTAGCCGCTAGCGTTAGCCTATAGCCTGGCTACCAGTAGAAAGCACCCACTCCTGAAATCGTGAGAACCAGGGAGGAAAGCGGGTGAAAGCCCGTTTGAAAGCTGCCAAGAGTCTACTTGTCGGGTGAAAGTTTGGCGACACTCTCTTAAGCCCGACTCCATCACGTTTGCTTGTAGCGATAGCTGCTAGCGTTAGCCGCAAGCATTAGCCTACCAGGCTTCTGTTTGTTTTGAGTTCCTGATAACCATGTGACGTGACTTCATAGGTAAGCCCACTGACTGCTTTCTTAAAGGGGAATGAACATAGCTGAACAACAGAGTCAAAGCGGCATAAAAAGACTATAATTTCTTGTTTCATTAAATTACCAAATTTACCGACATGGTCAAAATTACGTCGGTCATTGTGAAGAATTTCTGTAACGGTAAATTTTCCGGCTCTAGTAGAAGTAGTAGTTTAGTAATTTTGCAAAAATTAAGAGGAATAGAGAAGAAGAACAAGTAATAGTAGTTCTAATGTAAATAGTACAGATAGTGGTAGTGGTCTTGATTGTAATAGTAGCAGTAATTAGCTTCTTGTAGTAGTGGTCAAAATACTAATCGTAAGAGTGTGCGTCAGTAGTAGTTATTAAGGCTGGGCAATTTCAAAGCGGGGAAAAAAGATTAGTTCATTTTCAGTGATCAGCCGTGTCATTTTTAATCGACAATAACAATATACAGATACAAACTGACTAGGTGGGCAGACTTTGAACAGTCCCTTAAAAAGAGTCCTAGATGTTGATGGTTTTTAGGTACTATTTTTCATTAAAATACAAAATAAGTTTCACTTTTTGAGCACCTTAATTTTAATATACAATGATGAATTTGTATAAAAAATACTAGTTTAAAAAAATAACAGTTTTTTTTTTTTTTAAATCTTTTTTTGGGGGGGGGGCTCGTAGTGCTCAGTAGTGCAATGAGTAATACTGTAGTCCGCTATTTGTAGATGTAGTTGTACTAATGGTACTATCAACTAATTGGCTGTCATTGACAGCAATAGATGTCCAATCCACCGGTCTTTGTACTGGATCATTCACTGCCAGCCCCTTCCAATTATAATGAATTGGATGTCCATCACCGTCAATAGCACTAAAACAATTGCCTGGCACGGCCAAACTGTTCTCCCTGTGTTTTTCAAACACTGAGAGTATAGTCTGGGACCCAGCCCATTAACGGCCTCTCGAGCAAGTACAAAATCAATCGACAAATCAGATTCGTTTATTTGCGTGACGTGTTCTTAACGAGCAACGTCACTCTTCCGTGTCGGAAGTCGTCTCCACAACAACACAGATGGCGAACAGGAGAGCCGAGAATATGTTCCAATCCACGGTAAAATCAGTTTTAAATTACCAAAAACACATCGACACAAGTCATTGACAACAGTCTGTCTCGCGCTAGCCATGTTGAATAAACTCCGCTCTCCTCGTATGTTTACTTCCGCGCACAAGTCCCTCGTCTCGCCCGTTGCTGATTGGTCCACTCCGCTGTCTGTTGGCTGTGGCTTGCTCCGCCCTGGAAATTTTATCCGCTTAATGGTGGCCAGACTCAATAGCTGGAACAGCGGTGAGTCTGGAGTACCAGGCTACTAAAACAATCCTTCTCCTAGTTGAAATGGATTAGATGTCTATAGCTGTCAATGGCAGTCAATAAATTAATATTAGCTATCTGTCATAGTAGGAGTATTAGTAGAGGCGTGCGAAATTTCCGATTCTTAGATTATTCGCGATTCGGCCGTGGAAGATTCGAGAACGATTCACAAACATCTAAATTCCGATTATTGAATTATACCAGGTAAAGCGGAAATAAAACACAGTCAGCGCGGTCTTCAGGACGCAATGAGGAACGGACCGAGAGTAAATATCATGTTAAACTCATGCCGCTAGATAAAAAAAACAAACCAATAACACCTGACTGCGGCCGTCAGCCGCTACAAACAGCGCCCAGTTGCTAGTTGCTACATACTGCAACACACGGCTATGGTAGATATCACATGTATCTAGAACTAGATGTGAAATGACAGTCGACGGCTGTGTTAGATCACGTACCAAGAACTAGATGCGAAATGACAGACTTTCCCGCGCTAGTAAACAGGCGCCATCTTAAAGCAGTAGACTTCTCTAGAAGGCTCTGTTGTAGCGAACCTAATTACTTTTTATGTAAAAAAAAAAAAAAAAAACAAATCAGCAAAATCTTGACTTAAATCTATCTTTAAATGATGAAACAGTTTTAAAACTTTCACGTCGAAAGTAGACAGAAAGGAAATTATGGAATAACAGGAGCAATTTTAATAACTTTAACAGTTGATTCACAACATTAAATTAATTGAATGTAGTTTGAAGCTGCCGATACAGAATGGGGACTTGAGTATTTTATTTACTGTTTTTAACGGTTAACTTGATACTGAAATAGTCGTTTGTTTAGCCTGAGAGAATTTTTTAAAAATTTGGGAACTAGTGTACAAAAAATGAAAAGCGGGGCAGGGTGGGGGGTGGGGGGTTTGTGGTGCATCAATAATCGATTTATAATCGAATCGGAGCCTCTGAATCGTAATCGAATCGTTAGGTGCCCAAAGATTCCCACCTCTAGGTATTAGTAATAGTAATTGAGTCAGTAGTAAAAGTGTGTTAGTAGTAGTATTAGCAGTAGTGTTTGTGTCTGTGTGTGTGTGTGTTGTCAGCAGTAACATATGGACTCCTGCTTCATAACCACTCCCCCAACAACACCCGCGCACTCACTCGCAGATGTGACGCTCATAAATCAATAGCACTAATAGCTGTTAGCGTGTGTCTTCTTTGTTGTCTTTGTGTGTTCTCATTTACTTCCCTGATTGGCTGCTCTATTTTTCCATTGATTGACCACTAACTGGACAAACACGCTCATCATCAGTCTGACATCACCAAACTAGAAGCGTGACATCACTACTGAATATTTGTGTGGGAGTATATTTGTCTGTGTAAGTCTTTATACATTTATGTAAATTTGTACTTTTGGGGTGTGGGAGTGTATGTGTATTCAAACACTATGTGTCTGGGTATTTGTGTGTAAGCTTACCGACTTTTTGTGACTGCGTGTACTCATTGTTACAAATTTGTCAGCTGACTGGTGCGTGTGTGTGAGCTTGCGCGTACTACCCAGATGGGACATTTGACAGGAAATGAAGACAACAGAGAGATGTAATTATCTATTTATCACCGGACATACACACACACAACTACACACACGTATACTGGGTAATATCAGGGGACAAATAATTGTCTTCCCCCTTACCTTCATCTATTATGCATGACTGTATGTGTGTGTGTGAGAAGGATGAACAAAGACAACCTTTTACACTCTCACATTAGCAATCAAAATTCTCGTTAATCTTTTTGCCTTTTCCTGACGTGTTAATAACGTTGCCCTACACCGCCCTTAAATCAAACACATTCAGGAGCGTTTGTTGACAGGTGAACGCTATTCCAAAAAAGGAAAAGAAAAGCACTTAATGTAATTCGAGGAGATTACAAACATCATTATAATCTTCAAACTCAGTTTATTCCAACATTTCCATTACCTAATACTGTACATAATAGAAAAAGTATTATACTGTATTATCTAATGATAATAACGGTTAAGCCTGTCGCAATATGCAATAATTCCATTTATCGCGCGATATATAAAAATGAAGGCGGTAATTTTTCCGCTGCGATTTATCGCCTCACGTGCACGTGTGTGCGCGCGTGCGGCAGACGTGCTGTTAAAAGTTCGTTACCAACTGCGCAAAATGCATCTTCGTTTCAGGCCCGGCAAAAACTAGCGCCAGAGCCAATCGTTCCCATTATATCCTATTGTTCAACGTATACCGGCCGCGTCAGTGCTCCGGAGTGACTGTGGACCATCTATGGCGCGCCGGTGTTGTTGACGTGTGGGCGCTCCCGTCAGGAGTGACATTTCATGCGGGGCGGCTATTTTTCGGCACAACGCTGGATATTTACAACGAAGTCCGCCAAAATATTGTAACCGACTTGGCTGCTACGAATAACCTCACTTTGAAAACGAACAGCTGAATGAAATTAAGAGCGCTGTGCTTCAAACTCGTCCTGTTTATGAAAGCCGTCACATGCTGGTGTTGTGTAGTAATGAGCAGACGTGACTTCAGCGGCGCTTGCTACCTTTTTTAATGCGCGGTTGCGCGCACGCACACACTAGATATCATGAAATGGCAAACTAGATGTGCTACGTCCCATGCCATTGGCTACGTGAGCCCAGATTGATTATGGGACATGTAGTCCATATACTACATCGATGAATTCTAGTCATTTGTCACATGAGGTTAAGAAAGCCAAATCAATCCATACCAGTGACTATAGATAATGTTGCAAATATTGTTAATTCAGTACGTGACACAGATGGATTCGGACCATAAATAGGATGTCTTGCTCATGTAGTAAACCTAGCTGCTAAGAGAGCTGTAGCAATCAACGGTGTGCCCTGCCTCACTTTACAAACAGTAAAGATTGTTCTCAGCACTTTTATACAATTTTTTTTCATATCAGTAAGAAGTAAGCACGTAAATATTATGCACTAAAATGCATGTTTATATGATGGCAATTTAATTTGTGCTCGTTAGCAAAAAAAAAAAAAAAAAAAAAAAAAGAAACAAAAAATACAATTGTTATTTTTTTTTGACAGAGCATTAAATGTATTGAATCGGATCGAAAATCGTGTCCCCCGTATCAAAATTCGTACCGAACCATGACTTAACTGTATCGTTGCATCCTTATGGAACACCATTGCAGAAGCTATGACAGGAAATGTTTTCATTTTCCTAAATGCTTAAGTTATTAAGTGCAATTTTTTTTTTTTTTTTAAACACATTTTATTTATTCTGTGTTTCTGTGCGGTAGCAATATTGTTGTTTTTTACTTAAGAGGCAGGGTCTATTGTTTTTAGTTGTGATTTCTTAAAAAGTATATTTGAATTTAAGAGTAAATATTTATCGTGTTTAAATGGGTGTACTTGATCTATTGATATATACTGTATTCGCACTGTGTTATTGTAAATTGGTTTTAAAAAAATTGGGGGGGCGCAATAATATCGCATATCGCAATAATTTATGAGAATAATTATCGCACACTAAAATTTGTTATCGCGACAGGCCTAATAACGGTATTATTTTACTAGTGGCAGAAACACTGGTGTTTTAATATTAAGACAGCTGGCGAGTTATTACTAGAGCTGAAACGAATACTCCAGCAACTCGAGTAACTCGAGTTTAAAAACTGTACTCAGAGTAATTTTATCCACCTCGAGGAATCGTTTAATTTTGCCAACTCTAAGCATCACGTTTTGCCCGGACTACTTTTAATGCGGGACAACGCGCTGACGTCACGTGCGTAGAGGAAGAAGCAATAAAAAAATAAAAATAAATCAATAAATTAAAAAAAAATACCTTACCACAGCCGCTACAAACTACTCCGACGTTGCTAAAAACTATGCCCGCATGATGCTACGGTTGTAGCAGGTAGCGTCTGATGCGTCTCATAGATATCACATGTATGTAGAACTAGATGCGAAATGACAAACTGGGCGGCATTAGTAAACAGCCGCCATCTTAAAGCAGTAGATTCTCAGCGCTAATAAATAAGATGTCGCTCGCTATCACTCGCTCATGTAACGTTAGCCCTGCGGAGGGCTAGGTTTCTATGCAGGTAGATTTGTGTCTTTAATATTCCATTAAAAAAAAAATAATAAAATTTGCTTCAATCAAAAAAAAAAAAACTCGCTTCAATCAAAATATATATTTTCAATAAAAAAGTCACTTCAATTAAAAAAAAAAAAGTGTTTGAATGCAAAAATAAATTTTAAACTAAAAAAAAAAATGCATTTGAAAACTCTTTTTCTTTGATTGAATTTTTTTCTTTTGATTGAAGTCAAGTTTTTTTTTTATTGAAACAACTTTTTTGATTGAAGTAATGCAGTTTTGCATTTGGGCCTTTATTATTTAATCAAAAATAAATTGTTTCAAACAAAAAAAAATATTTTCGGAAGGAAAATCTTCACTTGAATCAAAAATTTTAAAAAATCATTCATAGAAAAAAGGTTTTTGAATGCGATTAAATATTTCAAACTCAGAATTTTGCATTTGAACACTTAATTTTTCATTTAAACTGTTTTCTTTGATTGAAGCAATCCTTTTTTTGGTTTGGGCCATATTATGGGTAGGACATTTAAATTGTGTCTAAATCATTCAATCCCAGAAAAAGATGCTTCAATCAAAAAAAACTATTTTCAACCAATGAAAAAATCATTTTCAAAAATAAAATTGCCCTTCTCTAATATATATATATATATATATATATATATATATATATATATATATATATATATATATATATATATATATATATATATATATATATATTTTAATATATATATATATATATATATATATATATTATATATATATATCTATATCTATCTATCTATCTATCTATCTATATATATATATATATATATATATATATATATATAGATAGATAGATAGATAGATATAGATATATATATAGATATATATATATATTTTTTAATATATTTTTGATTTTTTATATTGAAGGGTCACTTTTTGGGGAGAGCGAAAAGTTTTTAACTCATTTTTTATTTGAAGTACTAAAAGTTTTGAAGGCACTTTTTTTTTAAGTAGAAAGTTTTGATTGAATCATTCTGACACAAAGATCCAACTTGGCCGCTACTTCCAACATATTTGAGTGATAGGTGATTACGCCAATGGCATAAAAGCATGACGAAGCAAGAATAATGCCCACAAGGGCTCCAGCCAGCCATCGGACTCAGCTCGAGGAATTCAAGCCGAAAATAGCGCACCTAAGGCGGATGACTTTGATGCGAGGCAGTGCTTCTATGGTCCGAGAGTACATCTGAGATGCAATTGTTGGCTTTTTAAAACAATGTACATCGAAAATTTGACTGAAAATGGTTCAATATTAGATGAAATGTCTTGTTTTCTCATGTATATTTATAATTGCTCTTTACCTAAAAAAAATGTTTTATCCGATTACTCTATTAATCGATAGAATTTTCAGTCGATTACCCGATTACAAAAATATTTGATAGCTGCAGCCCTAGTTATTACTAGTTAATATATATCGTAAACATAGGAGATGTTAGTAGTACTGTTGTAGTAGTGGTGTTTAGTAATATTAGTGGAAGTATTAAAAGGCTACTACAAGTAGCTTGTTCTTTTAACTCATTAAGTGCCATTGATGGTGCTACGACAAGTATTGCATTATTCTTTTAACTCGTCAAGTGCCGTTGACGGTGATGGAAACCCAAAATAAATGACAGGACAGGAAAGACTGATGTGACAGAGAACATTACGTGTGACAATTTACCTCAATAACATTTTACTTGGAGGGTTGGCAGCTTGACTTAAAGCAGTAATGTGAAGTAATTTCTTCACATGCCAAATAGGGTCACAATTAAAGTAATTAAACATTGTCCAACAAATAAAGCATGAAAAAAATAATTTATATGTTATATGTACTACCTAACATGGAATGGATACAAGACCCATCGAGGTTACAAGATTGGTAAGATATAGGCTGTTATTATTTTCATGATTTGAAGATGCAGGCATTTGCACATAATTTTATGTTTTTGTCTATCTGATGACATTGTTAAAAAAAAAATAATCAGACTTCATGTTCATTTTGGCAGATCCAGCAGCTCTCGTGCATATAAAATAATAATATAAAAACGTTGGAGGGAAAGAAGGAGATGAGTCGTTGATGGCTTTCTCCACTTTGTTGTGGCAACAATAAGAAAACAAAATAATAGCGGACTGCCGCCACAATCGACCGCGAAGTCTTGCTTCTCACTGATCTCCTCCTCGCCTCCTACAACTCCAGCGTCTCTTAAACGGATCGTGCATAGTGTCTTGTTATGAGCTTTTTGTTTACAAATGTATCGAACACACAACGTGCTGACAGTACAACACGACTCGGGGCTCTCGGCAGGAAGTGGCGTCTAATGGCGTGAGGAAATGTAGTTTTTTCACACAAGCGAACAGATTACAAAGCACCACTTCAGTGTTGTCCTGAGACTACATCTCCCATGATTCACTGCGTGACTTGAGCCGCTCGCTGATTCGCTGCGAGATTGACTCAATGCCAACACGCTAAGTTGTCACCTGTCAGCGGCTCTCGCGAAACGCAAACTAGAAGGCTATCATACGATCACCGAGAAAGAAACGCCGAACCGTACAAATGCAATGCAATGCTTGAAGCATGAAGGTGGAAATACATAATACAAATACAAACAAATGTGCACAAACTCACCGGCGGTGTGTGTCTCTTACTGCAACGTGACCGTGAATTACCGCGACGCCGACCCGCTTATATGCACAACCACACCCCTTTCCCGATTAACAGTGGATTAACCCTTTCGGACAAGATCGTAGATGACGCACAATTTAAACACGCTTAACCTAGCGAACGCAACAACAACTATGATCGGGGATTGCCACGAGTTAACTTTTGGCTAACGTCGCTAGCTTATACTGGTCATTCCACAACAGTTGGCAGCTCTGCTTTGACAAAGTCATCAGTCATCTATCCAAAACTTACTAACACTTACTTTTTGGAAAATCCTTGATCATAAGCAGACCGGTTAAGGAAGCAGGCATCTTCAAAGTGTTTGCAGCAGAGAACACTACTCGATGATGGCGTGAAATTCATTCGCTTCGTACGAACGAAAGATGTCCATTTACGTGTCCTGCTATCCTTTGGCCACTCATACAACTTCGTTTGAGTGAGAACAAAACATCCCCACACACCGCCTTGGCATCTTACCGAGAAGCAATTCAACAAACAATACTGTTCTACGGCGGACTTCCCTCATACTTCTAGGTGTGACGTAATTTCCGAAGATTGTCGAAGAAAAGCATTTTCGTTGTCAAGGGCGTTGCTATGGGTTAAACAAAGAATCTGGAAGGGTTGCATAAAAAAAAAAATAAATAAATAACGAAAATATGCTTATAACTGTTTAGCTATTGATATTCAAAAACATGGTTGGCCAACCTTACTTCACATTACAGCTTTAAAGAGTTAACACTAGTGATAGCAGTAGTAGTTGTCAAAATGTCTAAACCATTTGAACTGGGAAGGCTGGCACTTAATGATCCTATTTCAGTGCCATTGACTGCAAAAGATGTCGAATTCACATAAAGTGGGAGGAAGAGGTCTATCAACAAACATGGTCAACGGCAGGCTATGAGTTAAAAATATTCATCCTAACTTCAATAGACCAAAATGTTCTCCGTGTGATGTCAAAAAGTAGTTTGCATTTAGATGTCTTGACAGCAACACAAACTCAAACACACAAAGACACACAGCGAGTGAGCCTGCAGCTGTGTATGTGCTGCTGTCAGCTTCACTTTGTCTCCACTCTCCCAATCGTCTGTGACCTTTAACAATTTGCTCCTACTACGCACGCATCCTCGCCATCTTCAGTTTCTTTTTGTGTTTAACTAACAATTGATTTTTCTTTATGATGACAAACTCTTCCACCACTCACATCATCAACGTTTGCATCGCTTACTGTCATAATTAGGAAGAATAAAATAGTTTGGTAGACGTAGAAGTAATACCAATTGCAGAATTAAGAGTTGTACTGTAATTGTCCTGTTTGCAGTAGTACTAAATGCAGTAATGCTACGATCATTGCAGTAATAGTGAAGTGCCAATAATTGTAGTAATAGTGATGTAAGAGTAGCGGAAATACTACCATTGTTTGTGAAGGTGTAGCAGTCATCTGAGTGTTATAAGCAGTAATAGTAGTTGTATTGTAGAAAGGGTTATAGTTATTAGAGAAGCTTTAATATTATAGTGGTAGTGTTAAATGTCCAGGTAGTGTACTAGCTTTGTACAAATTTGAGCAATACTAGTGTAGTAGAGGTCACAATACTAATAGAAGTAAGTAGTAATATTGTATATTTAGTAAAAATTGAAGTAGTAATAATTTAGTGGAGGCACTAATATATGGAGTAATCATAGTATTGTTGTGGTTGTTCTAATTGCAGTAGAAGTGTGGTAGTACTAACCGCAGTGCAGTAATTGTACTAAAAATTGTAGTAGTGGTAGTTAAGTAAAGGTAGTAGTAATAGTAGTAGCAGTAGTACTAATTGGATTAGTTCTCCTGTACTGTAGTTGCAGTAATAGTCTAGTAGTACTCCTAGTAGTTGTAGTATTGTTATGGTAGTATAATTGTATTATTGGTAGTGGTAGACAGGTGGGTAGAGTAGCCCAAAAAATTTATTCTTGTAAGAGTAGCGTTACTTATAAATAATATTACTCAAGTAAAAGTAAAAGTAGTCATTAAAAATTTACTCAAGTACAAGTAAAAAAGTATTCTTTGAAAAGAATGTTCAAGTAATGAGTAACATTGTGAGTAACTGCTTACTATGTTAGATTTTTTCTCCTCAAAACAACTTCATCTATATGAACTGTTATTATTATGCTGTGCTATAACCTATTACATGACCACGTGAGGCCAAAAAATACACCAAAATCTTTGAATTCAGATGAGAAAAATGAAGCGTCACCCATTCAAAGAACATGAGTGCCCTCTAGTGGAGAAAAAACATTGTTACCTCTGATTGGTAAAATAGTGTACCGCACGAATGCTATTTTTAGACCGTGACATCGCATCGTAAAGCGGAAGTAAAGCGGATATAATATAGACCCGCCCTCACATAGAAACCATTATATTTCTGCTACTTTTCTCAGGTAATCATCCAAAAACGAACATGCCGATCAAGCACTGCTTATATGGAACTTGTGAAGGATGTTTTCTTCATACGTTTCCCGAAACCAAAAACTCGTCGGAAAAAATGTGAAAAATGGATCAACTTACGCGGACGTTTAACGCCAGCAACGTGAAGCCATTCACATTTCATATACAGTAAACATGTTGTTGTGCTGGCATGGTCCTTCAGAGGACAAAGAGGTAAGCCATTTTGATATTTTTACTAACTTTTTAGCAAGGCGTTTTGCCGTGCTGCTTGTCTGACAATGAATGACCAGAAAAGAATTAAAATGGTATCTGACTGCTACCGTTACCTTTTCTGTTGTAAAAAAAAAAATAAAACAAAATAAGTAAGGGGATGTGTAAATAAATTATAGAATTAAGATTTGTTATTAATGAAAAGATTAAAAGTGTTCGATGGCTGTCAACGAGTAGCATTGGCGATTGCTACACAAAAATGTAATGTAATGTAAATTGCCCAAAAGAACGGTACGAGACAACCAGAGGATATAATATATAAGATAGATAGGGTATATGGTGGTAAAGGATATATTGTTGAAACAGGAGAATATCATTGTCAGTGGCGTAAGAAAAAGGTGTCGATAAAAAAGCTATGCTTAGGTCGGCTGGTTTTTTTCCGTCTTCTTCAGCCCTCGACACTCAAGCCATCTCTTTAACTGAACATTTGTATGTTCTCCCACATCTTTACCAGTGAATTTGGCACCTGGGACATCGTTTTCGGACAGAATTGGTAGGTTTAGCTCTGTAAACATCTCCTTCGTACACTATTTCCATTCATTTACTATTGGGGACAAGACCCCGTTTGTCCCCCCCTTAGCAACATTAGCTAATGTCATGAATATTAATGAGCGAAAGTGACGTGAAGCGTGCAGTACGCCATTCAGTCATGTGGTTATTGTTGCGACATCTCATTGGTGAAACTGAGACAACCACTGCCAGCATCACTGGCTAAATTAGAGTGAATATGTAGAATAAAGAGGAAAAATGTAACAACTGTAGTGTTGTGCTGCAAAGATTAAGCGATTAAGGCGAGTATTCGATAAGAAAAAAACATTCTAATTATATTTTGCTGCTTCAAGTATTCGTTTAAAGTCGCGTTGTTATAGTTTGTTTTTGAAAGTGTTTGCATTTAGTTTGATTGATTTGGGTGGATACACTGCCCTCTAGTCTCCCTCATTTCACATAGTCAAATCCAGCTGCTCCCTGTTAAGACCAACATAAGCTAGGTTTTTGTTTGAGCCAATGTTTTTTTATGCATTCGTAATTTAGTTTAAAGGTATACTTCGCCAATTTTTGTGGGAATATGTGTCGGAACTATTTGTTGAGACCATTGTTTAAAAAAATAAATGTATAAAAAGTTTGAATTTTGTAGTATTTAAGCTAGTGGAGTTTTGCTATGTAAGTTAACCAATTGTTCTTTTGTTCTACATATGTAGATCCTTATTTATTTTTATTTTTATACCATTTGAGGCCTAGTTCAGGTATTAAAAAAATTTTTTTTTTCATGTTTTCATGTTTATCATGTTTACTCAATTATTCGAACTAACTAGTTCATCAATTAATCAACTACTAAAATAATCGATAGCTGTAGCTATAGTGTGTTATCAAGCGTAATTAAATTTTTAGGTAAGAAATACGATTTTTTAAAAATAAGATCTAGAGGTTTTTGAGTGAAAACAGTAAAAAAGTTTTTTTTTTCTAGTCACTTCTGAGATGCAATCGTTGGCTGTTTTCAACAATGTACATCGAAAAAAAAGACAATGATTGACTCAAAAAGGTTCAATATTAGATGAAATGTCGTTTTCTCGTGTATATTTATAATGGCTCCTTACCTAAAAAAAAAATGTTTTATCCGATTACGCGATTAATCAATAGAATTTTCAGTCGAATACTCGATTAATAAAATATTCGATAGCTGCAGCCCTATAGTGTAGCCCAGAGCAGCGGCGTCTCATGTAAAAGTAAAAGGTATTGTGGTAAAACTGCTCTTGGAAGTATTTTCCTGAAAAAGTTACTCTCAAGTAAATATAATGGAGTAAATGTAACTCGTTACTACCCACCTCTAGTGGTAGGATGACTGATTATAGCATTAGTGAAAGTGTAGAAGTAGTAATTGCAGTAATACGGTGGTAGTAGTATGTGATACTAATGTCAGTAATTATACTTATGGTAGTAGTTAAGTTGTACAGCAAAAGTAAAAACTGACTTCTTGTGTGCTGCAGTTTTGGTGGCAACCAAGCCCAGTCAGGGTAGTCCCAGTACTCACCCTGCCCGCGTAGAGCTCGTCCAGGCCGCAGTCTATCCACTTCTCCACGTCCAACCTCCTCTGGAGCTCCTTGCGGTTGTACTTGACGGTGACTCGAGCCTGGCGCCGCTGCAGACTGTGGCCGCCCGCCTCACGCTCTCCGCCGCCGCGGGTCCGGTTGGGTGACTGGTGGTTGCACACCTTGTTGACCCGCCGCCCCACTCGGTTCGCCGCCATTGGGGATGGTCAAGTTGGTGGAATTTTCTGAAGCTCAGGTTAATTAACTTAAGTCTTCAAGTTCTAACGAGTAAATTAAGAAGACAAACTAACAGAGTGTTTTTTTGTTTGTTTAGGGGATTAGAAACGTGTGCCAGAAAATATCAAAACAAAAATATTAAAGAGCAGGTGCAATGATGCACACTACGGGCGCGCACACGGGACTTGGACTGGGAGGCAGTAGGGTGGGGAACCACGCGGTGGCTGGCGATGCCTTCAGGTACTGTCGGAATTAAGCAATTACAGCTGATTATTCGGAATTTTCAAACTTCTAACAATGGTAATTTTGCGTTTAAATTCGAATAAAATATATTTTTTTTAAATGAAATGTTAAATGTTTGAGTAATCAATCGCATATTCATGTCCAGAATACGATTGGAGTGTTGCTGCAACCGCAGATTCCGATTTTCACAAATGACATCAAACGCCGCAGTGAGACATGTCCACTGGGTCCTAGCGCTTCCATGTTTTAAGGAAGTTATATTTCATATTCTTTCAAGAGCAGCAACAGCGTCACCTGTAGGCTCAACTAATAAGGACATGAATTGTTCCGATCAAATTTATTCATTTTAGAAGACGAAACAAAAATACTCATTTAAATACTTTTATTTCAACACAAATGATTACTAAATATGGATTTCAATACTGCATTATTCCTATATGTATACTTTAATTAATGAGTTTTTTGTTTGTTTGTTTAGAATTAAGAAAAATACTTGTTGCAGATTGGCTGGAGCAAGTCACGTGATACTGGCGCATAAAACATTTTAAATTAAGCTATTAATTGACCAATATGGACATAATATGAAATACTGTATTAAGGACATTCTTTACAAGAATATAATGTTTTATTTATTTTGGGTAGAGAAACAGGTGCTTTTGGTTTAGCAATTATTGAACAGTAGTGGGCAATTTGTGTCCGATTCTTAATTCTTAAGTTTCAAATGTCCAGTCGCTCAGAGACAATATGCTATTTTATTTGATGCTATGCCCGCAGAAGTGGTCATGCTTTAAAAAGAAAAAAAAAATTGCTTCGTAAACGATATTATTTGAAAAAGAAGATGGTCAAATCCAAATAAGTACTTGACTGCAAACAAGGTGAAAGAAGTGTCTTTTAAAATATTGCATAAATTCTACCCGGCATGTCATTATATGTCCCGGTTTAAAAAGGACATTGATATAAAATGTTCTTTTTGTGCAATCCACTCCGAGACTGCTCAACGCATACTGGAAAGATTTCAGCAACTTTGTCACCAGTAAGACCAAAGAGGACTTAGACGGGATTTGTTTATTCCTCCGAACGCAGATTGAGGTTTTTTGTAATTAATTTGTTAATTTTAATGGCCAATTTTTTCTTCAAAAATGGAAACACAGCACATTGAAACTTTCACAGAAACATTTTACAATGACACCATTTCCTATTTGGAGTTTATCATGTACTGGAAAAATAAAAAGGCTCATAAATCTGTTGATGTTTGTGAAAACACTGGTTTAATTAATAGCGACGGCTCCCCTTGGCATCTATGTTTTGTTTAATGTATGTTGTATTATTTGTTGTTTGTTAAATAAATTAAAAAAAAAAAAAAACACCAAATATGGTCTTCCTGAATGAAATTTAAATGACAGGTGAATTGCAAATCACCACGTTTGTTCTACCTCTCGTAGTAAATAGGTATAATATCAGAGATTTGAATATGCAGTAATCCCTCGCTACTTCGAGCTTAAAACTTTGCGCCTTCAGTCCATCGCAGGATTAAAAAAAGAAAAAAATGAAAAAAGTATTTTTTAAAAAATGTTAATATATATACATGTATAAATGTACAAATCATTGTATGTGTAAATGTACAAATCATTGTTTTCTTATATATATTAGGGCTGTCAAAATCATCGTGTTAACGGGCGGTAATTAATTTTTTAAATTAATCACGTTAAAATATTTTACGCAATTAACGCACATTCCCCGCTCAAACAGATTAAAATGACAGCACAGTTTCATGTGCACTTGTTACTTGTGTTTTTTTGGTGTTTTGTCGCCCTCTGCTGGCGCTTGGGTGAGACTGATTTCATGGGTTTCAGCACCATTAGCATTGTGTAATTACTGACATCAACAATGGCGAGCTACTAATTTATTTTTGATTGAAAATTTTACTAATTTTATTAAAACGAAAACATTAAGAGGGAGTTTAATATAAAATTTCTATAACTTGTACTAACATTTATCTTTTAAGAACTACAAGTCTTTGTATCCATGAATCGCTTGAACAGAATGTTAATGTTAATGCCATCTTGTTGATTTATTGTTATAATAAACAAATACAGTCCTTACAGTATGTATAGTATATTGAATGTATATATCAGTCTTGTGTCTTATTCCATTCCGTTCCAACAATAATTTACAGAAAAATATGGCGTATTTTACAGATGGTTTGAATTGCGATTAATTCCGATTAATTAATTTTTAAGGTGTGATTAACGCAATTAAAAAATTTAATCGTTTGACAGCCCTAATATAGTATCATTTATATATCATAATTATTACATTTGCAGTGCTTAAAAAACATTTATATAACATACACAGCACATATTTTTCAATTATACTTTGGGACAAAAAAGGGGAAAAACTTGTCTTATCGCTATCTCTTTCCAATGCTGTTAAATCTGAATAAATACATTGAAGACACACACACACACGCACACACCCCAAAAAATATTTTATTTAACTCGACTTCAACTTCGCGGATTTTTTATTTTCACGAAAAACGAGGATTCACTGGAATTATTTAGAACCGTAATCTTTATAATGTGCAGCAAAATATTTCGCTGATTGGCTAAAACAAGTCACGTGGTAAATATTTTGCATATATGTGTGTGTGGTGGGGGGGTGGGGGTTCGTTTTTTAATTGAAATGAGAGGAAGATAACAAATAAAATGGCAATATAACCGCTATTTCGCTACATTAACGTGCTTGAGCGATTAATGATGATGAGTAATAATAAAGTAGATGAAAATAAAAGCCTAAATACAAGCACTGTAACTCAGTTTCAGTAGGCGTGTCCATTCCGCCTCACCTGTGTTTCGGGTTTTATCCGCTGCGACATAAAGAAGCAGGAAGTAAAAGCAGGCGTTCGTGACGTGAACGTCGCTTCATATAGTCTTTCGGGGATTTCTTTGTTTGAAATTTAAAGACTTAAACACAAAACAAGACGATAAATATGACTCGCTCGACACTCAGGTGTGCTTTGTTTCTCCTCTATGTCAGCTACGTTGTGTCCGACAGTCAAGCTTCTCAAAATGGGAGCAGCAACGCCAACGGTAAGAACCGCGTCAACCTTTTTAAATTAAGAAAAACTTCGAAGTATTAAAATTTAGTTACTAGTCTAAATGAGCTTATAATTTGTTCATGATAGACGGAAGTTTTTCTGCGACCAAAACGTGTGTTGACAGTAAACATTCATGTTTTATTTAGAACATTTACAGAGTGTACTTTCTAAAAACTTTACTTAAAAAAAGATTTGAAACAGTATATCTACTTATTAATTGTAGAATAAAGGTACTTTACCACCTCAGAGTTTGTTTCATGGCTTCGAAATACCTGAAATCCTATATTTTGACCCAGAATGCTTTTAAACAGGTCATGTGTAATTATTGGGATAATATGGAGTTTTAGTGTTTGGTATTTTGCAGTAAATGTAATTTTTATGTTGTTCAACATCAAGTTCTAACACAAAATGATATTTAATTGATTGCCGCTAAGGCTCAACAATGTTAGTTTTGGATAACATAAAGTGAATTTTTTTTATTCGTTTTCCACAGAAAAACATTTTTATAAAATGTTTGCTGTGTTGTTGTCATAAGGTGTCTTGTTCTTCCTGAAATGTAATACCTTTAATGAATAAACTAGCCTGACAACTTAAAATTCCTGGGTGGGGATAGGCTAAGTTTCGAAAGGATTGTGAAACCCAGGAATAAAAAAAACAAACTAGATAGCTTCCGTCATGGAGGTTCAACAGGTGTGTTTACACTAGCGCACACCTTTTGGCAGTTAGATCAAGAAGTCAAAATGTTAATTTAATCAGTCCTAAAGCTATAAAACTTAAAACATGGACAGACAGCGAGAACCAAAAGTGGTATTTGCCATGTGGCTTTTTTTTTTATTTTATTTTGCGATGTGGCAAAATGGATTTTGTCTTGTGGCAAAATTGATTTTGCCATGTGGCATTTTTGTGCTAAGTGGCAAAATTGATTTTGACATGTGGCTTTATTTTTTTTTGGTATGTGGCAAAATGGACTTTGGTTTGTGGCATTTTGGGGGGGGTATATGGCATTTTTTCGGGGTGTATATGGCCGTTTTGCTGGCCATGCACGTCTATGCCTTTGACGGCCATGCACGTCCAAATTTTCCATTCATTTTAAATGGCAGAAAAACGTGTGGCTGTGAGTTTGGCCATCCACTTACCATTACAGTGCACTGACGTTCAACAGTCACTCAAATCAGGCTTTGCCATTGACGGCTATGCACATCCAAATTTTCCATTCATTTTAAATGGCAGAAAAACATGTTTGGCTGTGATCTTTGACTATACACTTTACATTGGAGCGCATTGACATTCAACTGGCAACCAAGTCAGGCTATGCCATAGACGGCTATGCACACACCAAAAAAAAAAACATGCCACATGGCAAAAAAAATGCCCCGTGGCAAAATCCATTTTGCCACATGGCAAAAAAATGCTCTGTGGCAAAACGCATTTTGGCACATGGCCAAAAAATGACACATGGCAAAATCCATTTTGCCACATGGCAAAAAAAAAAAAAAGGCACGTAGCACAATCAATTTTGCCACATGGCAAATATCACTTTTGGTTCTCGGCCCTGCTGGAAATGTGTATGTCAAATACAGTGCAATGGTACCTTAACTTGGTCAGGTTTTTCCAAAGAATTTTTCATTAACTTTTTGTTGCATTTAAAATTCCAAGCTTCAGGCAAGTTTATCATATTCGTCATTCAACACACACAATGCTATGCTAAGGTGCGTCTCACCGGTCGGTCTGGATCTCTAGCTGGCACGGTGACAGCTGTAAACAGAAATGATGCCATTTTAACTAAGACATCAGCCTCATGCAGGGTTATGTGATTTGGCCACAAAACAATTTTTTTCCTTTGATTCCTTTCATAACTTGTTTTTTGAACATCTATTTTTTTCATAAGAAACTTGAAAGTAGTTAAACAATTCAGTGACGTATAAAGTAAATATTTGAAAACATTTGCGGCACTGAATTCTCTTCCTCTTGCAAACAACACTTTTCAGTCAATATTTGTGAAGTACTCAAAATTCAAAATATACTGTTTAAATAAAAGACAGCCTAGAGATTTTTTTCATTTCAATAGTGACATTACTGATTCTTTGAAATGTGCATTGTTTTCAATAACTAGTGAATTAAGAGTGACATTATATTAGGGCTAGGCGATCTGGCCAAGAAAAGGATTATGATTTCCCCACCCAGTATCGTTTTATATCGATTCTCGGTTCGATCAATTTGAGTGAGCATGTTTCACCGCTTTTGACGGCAATTTCACTGAGGGGCTGACAGTGATCGTTCGGTAAAATGGATTGGACGTCTATCGCCATCAATGGCAGCCAATAAGTTACAGTGCTGGCTAAAAGTATTAGCACCCCTGCAGTTCTGTCAGATAATGCTCAATTTCTACCAGGAAAATGATTGCAATTACAAATGGTTTGGTAATAATATCTTCATTTATTTGGCTTGCAATGAAAAACACAAAAGAGAATGGGTAAAAAAAATGAAATCATTATCATTTTACACTAGGGCTGCAGCTATCGAATATTTTAGTAATCGAGTAATCGACTGAAAATTCTATCGATTAATCGAGTAATCGGATAAAACAAATATATTTTTAGGTGAAGAGCAATTATACATATACATGAAAAAACAAGACATTTCATCTAATCTTGAACCATTTTCAGTCAATCAATGTCTTTATTTTCGTTGTATATTGTTGAAAACAGCCAACAATTGCATCTCAGGTGTAACTAGAATAAAAAAAAAAAGACTAATTCACTGCTTTCACTCAAAAAACTTTTAGATCTTATTAATATATATATATATATCTTACCTAAAAATGCTGTTACGCTTGATAACACACATCACTTAAAAGTTTTTTTCCCACGTGTTTCAATTGAATTTCTCATTGTGTCAAGCCATTTTTAAGTTCTAGTTAAGTTTTAAGTTAGTCTAAACTGTAAGTCCTGATAGGATTTTGAGTTTTTGCAGTGTTCAAAATAAATGTATGATACAGGCTGTATTGGAGCACATTAGGGACCAGTGCTACTTGGTGTTTTATCCAGCAATGATTACTGAGCTAAAATTGATAGTTAGCATGATTACGTTTTTATTTTACACCCTCATCACTCCACAATGCTATGTTATGTTAAAGCCTGTATGTAAGACACGTTAGCCACGCATCGACAGTGGTCATAATTAATTGAAACCTAGCCCTCCGCAGGGCTAACGTTCCGTGAGCTAGTAGCGACAGTAACGTTAATCTTATTTATTAGCGCTTAGCGCTTTTTATTAGCGCTCTTTATTAGCGCTTAGCGCTGTACTGCTTTAAGATGGCGGCTGTTTACAAACGCTGCCCAGACGCGGCCAAGTCTGTCAATGCGCATCTAGTTCAACATACATGTGATCTCAATGAGACGCGCCAGACGCTGCCTGTTACCAATGTAGCATTGTGCGGGCTAGTATTTAGCAACGTCGGCGTCGTTTGTGGCGGCTGTCGGCTGCGGTAAGTTTTTTTTTTTTTTCCCTTCTTCCTCTCCGCACGTGACAGCGCGTTGTCCCGCATTAAAAGTAGTCCTAGCAAAACGTGATGCTTAGAGCTGTCAAAATAAATGATTACTCGAGGTGAATAAAATTACTCGGATCAGTTTTTAAACTCGAGTTACTCGAGTTGCTCGAGTACTCGTTTCAGCTCTATTTTACACAAAACTCTAAAAATGGGCCGGACAAAAGTATTGGCACCCTCATCCTAATACTTGGTAGGGCAATCTTTAGACAAAATAACTGTGAATAACCGCTTCCAATATCCATCAATGAGTTTTCTTACAATGCTCTGCTGGAATTTTAGACCATTCTTTGGCCAACTGCTCCAGGTGTTTGAGATTTGAAAGGTGCTTTCTCCAAACTGCCATTTTCAGATCTCTTCACAGATGTTCTATGCTATGGAATACAGGTCTAGACTCCTTGCTGGCCACTTTAGAAATCTCCAGTGCTTTCTCTCAAACCATCTTCTAGGGCTTTTTAAAATGTGTTTTGGGTCACTGTCCTGCTGGAAGACCCATGACCTCTGAGAGAGAGCCAGCTTTCTCACACTGGGCCCTACATTATGCTGCAAAATGTGTTGGTAGTCTTCATACTTCATAATGCCATGCACACGGTCAAGCAGTCCAGTGCCAGAAGTAGCAAAGCAACCCCAAAACATCAGGGAACCTCCGCAATGTTTGACTGTGGGGACCATGTTCTTTTCTTTGAAGGCCTCGTTTTTTTTCCCTGTAAACTCAGTGTTGATGCCTTTTTGAAAAAAGCTCTACTTTTGTCTCGTCTGACCAGAGAACATTATTCCAAAATGTTTTTGGCTTCCTCAAGTAAGTTTCAGCAAACTCCAGCCTGGCTTTTTTTATGTCTCTAGGTCAGAGGCAGGGTCCTCTTGAGTATCCTGTCATAGTCCCTTTTCATTCAGACGCAGACGGGTAGTATGGGTTGAAACTGTTGTACCCTCGGACTGCAGGACAGCTTGAACTTGTTTGGATGTTAGTCGAGTTTCTTTATCCACCAGCCGCACAATCTTTCATTGAAATCTCTCGTCAGTTTTTCTTTTCCGTTAACGTATAGGGAGGTTAGCCACAGTGCCATAAGCATTATTGATGACACTGCGCACAGTAGACACAGGAACTTTCAAGTCTTTGGAGATGGGCTTGTAGTCTTGAGATTGCCAATGTTTCCTCACAATTTTGCTTCTCAAGTCCTCAGGCAGTTCTTTGGTCTTCTTTCTTTTCTCCATCCTCAATGTGGTACACAAGAGGACAGAGGTTGAGTCAATTGTAAACCATTTTAACTGGCTGCATGTGTGATTTTGTCATTGCCACCACCTGTTATGTGCCACAGGTAAGTAACAGGTTCTGTTAATGGCCATGTCCACACGTAGCAGGGTATTTAGCAAAAAGAAGATATTTTTCTACGGTTTGACCTGTCATCCACATGCGCACGCAGATTTAAACCAGGGTTCTTAAAAACGACGGGTCATGTAGACACTGATCACCGAAAATTTACGTCACTGGCTGCGACAAATTTTGTCCTCACGTCACACATAAGACCAATTTTTACACTTGGAGTATATTAAATAGGCACTTTTTTGCTTCCATTTTTTCTTCAAACTCTTGCTGTGCTTCTTATTGAATAATGGGTATTTTGGACAATTATTTTATTGTTTTGAATGTACTTAAAAATGAATGAAAGCGGTTGGCTGTGGAAGTTTTTTTGTTTGTTTTGTTTTTCTACACAAACGTGCAGGTGTGGACGCAATTATTTTCCCCTGACGTATTAGGGCAGAACCCTCGTTTTTAAAAAACCCTGCTACGTGTGGACATGGCCAATGACTCAAATTAGAGAAGCATCACATGATTTTTCAAAGGGTGCCAATACTTTTGTCCGGCCCATTTTTGGAGTTTTGTAATGATTAAAAATAATGTCAGTCTGTTTTGTGCTTTTTCATTGCAAGCAAAATAAAAGAAGACATTACTATTAAAGCATTTGTAATTGCAATCATTTTCTGGGAGAAATTGAGGATTATCTGACACAATTGCAGGGGTGCCAATACTTTTGGCCAGCACTGTAACTGGTAGCTTTTATACAATTGCGTCTACTATTGTATGTTAGCATTAAGCTATTCGGCACTTCAAAAATGTGATGGTTTTAAAGCAGTTTATTACACTCCAAGTGAAAATTGTTATGCTCAGCTCAAAAAACTACGAGAATTATACACATTGTGCACTAAAATAAAAAATACATTTCTTTATTTGGGGTGCCTGCTAGCTTAATGCTAATATGGTGTACAGTGGTAGACGCTATTTTATAAAAACAGTTCAAGAGCAAAACACATAAAAAGAAATCTTGAAATGAATGAAGCTCGGACATTATGGAAATAAAAATTTAAATTTTGATCGTCAATTTTACCAGCTGTGGATGTTTGTTTTAATTAGCATGCATATGTCTTCCAATATGACATTATGATAAAGGGGTATAGAAAAAATTAAATGTATTGCAAAATATTCTCCATTATGTGTGTTTAGCTTTTCAATTTACATCTACTGGACTACTGGAGTATAACAAACTGCTTGAAAACCATCAGTATTGTATTGTGAGAGACTGCTAGCTATCTGCCAAGCTTTCATCTTTTGCCACCCCACCATGTTTGATTGATAAAATATTTTACAGCTGAAATCTGATATTGACATAAATATTTATCACGTGATCCTCTAGTAAAAGACCGGCTCCCGTTTTGTGATGTTTCACCTATTTACATGTTTGATGTGGACTCTTTTTTTTCAGATACTTGTAGCCTGCCCAAGGAGGTTGGGCCGTGCCGTGCTTCATTCCCTAGATTCTACTACAACTCAAGCAACCAGGCATGCCTTGAGTTTGTATATGGTGGCTGCCAAGGCAATGGAAACAACTTTGTGAGCCTAGCAAAATGCGAGTCCACCTGTGGCCAAGTCTCAGGTGAGCCATGACTTTTTTTTCCTCTGATACATTTATATCTTGTTTCCTTAAAAAAAATCCAAAAATTGGTTCATAACATATGTTAAAAATACTTGTAACATATATATATTTTTTCCCCCAAACTGCTTAATATAAACATAAAATGATTGCCGCCAACCTCTCTCAGTCAAAATGGATTGGATTAAGGCTGTCCCAAACGACAAATTTTCTCCCGATTAGTCAGCCGACTATTTTTATGATTAGTCGACTAATCTAATAATAAAAAAAATAATAATAAATTTAAAAAATGTTTTTGTTTACTCATTTAGCAATGGAATTTTTGTTGACACTTATCAATTCACAAAAAAACATATTGGAACACTTAAATTATTTATTAAAGTACAATAAACACATAAAAAATAATAAATCACAAATAAACAATGAGTTCAAATGCTGATAGAATTAACTAGTGTAGCATCCCGATTGAAAAGGTGGTCTCTTAAACTGATGGTTTACAACTTTTATTCCATCCTTGATGTAATCACACCGTAAGAGCTATGGTGCACACAAAAAAAACATCACAATTGGAAATAAACAAAAACTTTTCACCTTTTTCCTTTTAACCTTATTTATATATCAATGAATTGCCTTTACCTTAATTTATAACCTTATCATTGACAATCTCTCCCTTGAGTGCAATCACTGTATATACTGTATATATTTATGACCTTTTAACCTTATATAATTTTCTATACCAGAAAATAAACCATAACATGAAATAAACCTTTCAGTTAGCATTAAGGACAATACTAAGAGCACTAATAGGCCCATTGTCAATGAAACATTATTATTCAGTAAGGCGACAGCACCCTCTGGTGTACAAAAAAAAAAAAAAATTACAAACGGTGACGGCGCTTGAGTTGTTTATTCACAGCCAACGTGCAGCCAAGCTTGGCATTAAAGAGACAGGACAGTAGAGTGTACCCTCCGTTGCTTCTTTGAAATAAGTCAATGTTTTGGACACTCTGGTGCGTTTTTTTTTGGCTTTGTGCCGCTTTCCCCGCTCGCATACAGAGCATCCGACATTCTGAGCTTTCCACGCATATATATTTTTTTTATCCCTTCATTAACCGTCGACGGGATGTTGTGCTTGTCGACGGATTTACGTCATCGATGACGTCGACTATGTCGACTAGTCGGGACAGCTCTAGATTGGATGTCTATCGCCGTGAATGGCAGCCACGTGTGGTTTTCATTGAAAATAAGGACTTTTCATGTTGCCAAAATGGAATGGATGTCTATCACCGCCAATGACAGCCAATGAGTTAATGTGTTGAAAATAAAATAAAAGATGTGGTCACAAAGCAACAGTTTCATATATATATTTTAATCATTTCACATTTGCAGTGAATAAATATAGTTATTCTGCAAATTTATCATTAATACAATACAAATAAATGATATGTAAAATAAAACTATGAAATGCTATCAACATTGTATAGTGAAGGAATCTGACCTTCTAGCTAGATTGCTGGAATCAAGCTGGCCGCACCCACGATGGTGCAGATCCAACGACTCGGGCCGGCAAGACCCCGGCCAAAAGGCCAAACTCTGCACGTTCATCTTAGTCTTAACACCTTGTACTGACTCCATTTTGAAAGCTGGAAGCACAAGTTGACAATTTATTCAGGTCGACAGCAATCATACAGCACAGAGGGACCCAGGCGAGGATCCGAGGTCACCAACTCACAAGTCAACAAGTCAGTTCCTGAGAAAAAAATGACAATGCTTATTAAACATTCAGTCTTTTGAAGGCTCTCGCGGGGCGGGCCGTGGGCAGGAAAAATGGTGTGTTTAGGATAATTTATCGCAGTTTGGGCTGTATAGTTCGTGCGTCACAGTTGCTGAGTTAGCCTTACTGGGGCAACCGCAGTGGGAGATTTTGCCCATCTCAGCGTTAAAGGAACTCTTGGAGTCTTAGCCGTCGTGTTATCAGTTAGATATCGAGCATTCTTCAGTCCCACCATTTATTCTGGACTGTCCGGAAGAACTGACGTGGAGACGTGGGCTTGTAGATGTCTTGCCTATCACCTGGTAGTCGGCCTCAATCTTGCTCAGTCAGCTGCATGACGCACACGTTGGGCTTCCGTGATAAGAAGGCGTCATTAAGGGTGTAACGGTACATGTATTTGTATTGAACCGTTTCGGTTCTGGGTGCTCGGTTCGGAACGGAGGCATACTGAACGAGTTTCGGACGTAATGTAAAGTGCTGTCAAATTTAGCGCGTTAACGGCCGGTAATTAATTTTTTGAAATAATCACGCTAAAATATTTGACGCATTTAACGCAAGCGCGGAATGCCCGCTCATACATCCCATAAGCCCACCGTTAATTACGCCCCACGGACGGCTCGCTAAGGACGTAACATAAAACGGCAGTTTACCTCTACTGCTGCGGTGCTCTTATTTACAGTGGTCAGTGTTTCCCACAGGATTTTAGGAGACTGTGGTGGGAGGGTCTCTGACCCTCGGGGTAGTGTGTGTGTGTGTGTATACATTTTCAAGCCTGGTGTATCTCTTTAGGCCATTTTGAGACCACTGAATGTAATATAAATTGCTGTATGCTGTGTCGCCGGATCGCGCCAAATGCAGCAGAATGCAGCAGACAGTAGTCCCGTAGCCTGGTACACCAGACTCAGCGGCAATATGTTCCAATCCGCGGTAAATTCGGTTTTCCATGACCAAAAACACATCGAGTCGCTAAAACCAACAGTCTGTCTCGCGCGAGCCATGTTGAATATGTTGAAATGTCTCTCGCTAGTTTCTTGTCGCTTTACCGACGTCGCGTCAGCCCGTCGCTGATTGGTCCGCTCCGCTGTCTATTTGCTGTGGCTGGCTCCGCCCTGGAATTTTTTTTCTGCTGAATGGTGGCCAGACTCATACTCTCGTAGCCAGGCATGAAAATGGGTCAGGGGTTAAAAAGGTGAGAAGGGTGTGGAGGAAATATATTCCAGTACACTGTACACTAGAGCTGGGCGGTAAACCGAAAATTTACCGTCACCGAAATTCTTCACGATGACCGACGTAATTTTGACCATGTCGGTAAATTCGGTAAATTAATAAAACAAAAAAATAGTCTTTTCATCCCGCTTTGACTCTGTGTTGTTCGTCTATGCTCATTCCCCTTTAAGAAAGCAGTGAATGTACTTACGTAGGGAGTCACGTGATCATCAGGAAGCCAATCAAACAGAAGCCCGGTAAGCTAACGCTAGCAGCTAATGCTACAAGCAAAACGTGATGGAGTGTGGCTTAAGGGAGGTTCGCCAAACTTTCACCCGACATTTAATAGACTCTTGGTGGCATCCAGACGGGCTTTCACCAGCTGTCCTCCCTTGTTCTCACAATTTCCGGAGATGGTGCTTTCAGTGCTTTCTACCGGTAGCCAGGCCACAGGCTAACGCTAGCCGCTAACGCTAGCGGCCGCTAGCGGCTAACGCTACAAATGAACGTGATGGAGTCGGATAGCGGCTCTAACCTTGTCGAAACGGCTGAATTTAATGAGTCGATTGGGCATGGACTGCATCTAGCAATTACTATGTCGCGTTATTTTGTATCTGACTGTGTGTGTTTTCTCTGATAGCTTTTTATGATGGTAAAGCATTCAGCATAAAGCACAAATGGCCCCAGCTATTTTTCTGTATGTGCTTAATTCTGTGTCATTATTGCTATCATAAAATCTTAAGTGTTTCATTTGCGGAAGATCAATATAGCTTTAATGTGTGTCTGTCTGTTTGGGGGTTCATGTATGTGTGCATTTATTAAAAAATGCACTGGGGGGGGGAGAGACCCTGAAACCATAAAGTAGACACTTGTATTGAATAATTATGTCACAGCACCCATTAACAATAGATTGTCTTTTTGAAGTGTACTGTTTGAGCTGCAAGTCATTTGTGTTACAATGACATGTTTGCACAGGCATATCGATTTTGACAATGTACATTGTTCAAGCCATACACTCTGTTATAAATGCTCATACTTGAATTCGTATTGTTTACAATTCATTTGTATAAACCTAATGTCTAGACTGCATGTACATTTGTTAAATATATCAAATTGAATGCTGGTAACTAAATCAACAAGAAACTGTTAATCTGTATTTCATGCATTGATTCAGATTTTCAAATTATATAACAATCCGCTTGGACGACTTTATCGTCATTTATCGTTATCGAGATAAATCTGCTCCATTTATCGTGATACATGTTTAAGGCCATATCGCCCACCCCTACTGTACACCCCAACAAAATATTGAGCTCTGTCGACCCACACTGTGTTTCAGTAGGGCCGTGCAGAGACGGGTGGAGGGGCGGGTGCTCGTAGATCAAAAGGGGCCCATGAACAAGTATTTAATACACCCTAAAACAACAACTTCAATTTTAACCAGCTTTAGATAATAATTGGCTGCGACTGTGACATACTTTAATTGGGAGGGGGCAACAGTGAATAGAAATCAAAACTGTCATCAACACTTTCTGGCTGTGACTCAGTCAGTCTGCCTCTTTTCTTCCTTCAACCTCTGCATCAAAACTTCCTTCCTCAACTTGTTCATCTGAGAACAAACCACATCAGATGGTCACTGAGCCACCAACAGCACAGTTTTCTCAAAACTATTATTTCATTATTATCCATACTTAACAACTCTAGCACCTAATGATTAATAAAGCAATGACATAAAATCTTATAGAAAAATAACATTGTAATTGTGTTTATAATTGTATTTAATACCCGACTATCCTTGCAAACTTGTTCTTACCAGGTCTGCATCACCCAGCTGATGAGGTATCCACTGCCTTTAGCAGCGTCACCCAACTCCTTTTTTTTATCCCCAATCTCCTTTCCCTACGAGGCATGTCTATGTAATGAAATATAAATATTAAAAAATAAAAAAATAAAAAAGACTCCCCGGTGGCTTTTAGTTTTAAAGCTTTCTTAATTTCTTTCTCTCTCAATAACGATGGAGGTAGATTTGTGTTTTTATTATTCAATCAAAAAACAAAGTTACTTCTATCAAAAACAAAGTTGCTTCAATCAAAATACAGTATATACTTTTAATCCCAAAAAAGTCACTTCAATAAAAAAAAATTGTTTTTGATTGCAAAAATAAATTTGAGACAAAAAAAGCATTTGAAAACTATTTTTCTTGATTGAAACAAATTTTTCCATTGAAGTAATGTTGTTTTGCGTTTGGGCCACATTTTGGCTAGGACATTTGTGTCTTTATTATTCAATCAAATAAGTTGCTTCAAACAAAAAAAATATATATAAAAAGAAAAACTTTGCACATGTGTCAATCACCGTTTAACAAAGCCTGAGAGGGTTTGAGTAGACTCACTATGAAGCATTTAATAAAGCCAAGCATTTTCTTACTACTTTATTCTTGTTTAAAAAAAATAATTCGGTGGGGTAGTAACATGTTTAAAACTTATCATAATTCTTACATTTTGAAGTTCTTGAAAACCATTTATAAATGATACTTTGGTGAAAAAAGTGAAAAAACATGTCTTATATATATGTATCTTTTTTCCAATGTAAAATCTGAATAAATACATTGAACACGCACAAAAAAATGGGGGGGGGGGGCACTACTTCGCGGTTTTCACTTATTGCGGCGGGTTCTGGTCCCCATTAACCGCGAAAAACGAGGGATCCCTGTATTTCTGAAAAGCTTTAAGAAGCAAGAGTCATTCCCACCACTCGTCGGGCCGGTGTTGTGCCGAAAATAACTCAGGTGGACGACGGGAGCGATACGAGGCGCCCCCCTCCATCCGAGAGCATGCCGCTTAATTTGACTCAACAGTGTGTTTCTTCGTTTACATTACCGCTAAATACACAAGCTTGACGCCAATTTAACGGGAGCTATCTTTTTTTCATGGGAGATTTGGCTAGCTCTGGCAGTGTTCAACGCAAGCTGCAACAAATGGCAGTAACTTTTTTATATCGCAAAATGTGAAAACGATTGAAACCATTACTCACCAAATTCAATCTGCTGGCAAATACAGGCAAGTGTGTATGCTGCGCTCTGGTCTGCACCGGTGTGGATAAGGCCTGCTTTTTGTTTTCGCAGCTTTGCAATGCAACCAAAGGCTCTCCGAGCACTCCATGTTAACGTAAGGAGTGCGCGCGTTTGGAATAATGGAACTCAGCTTGGGCCGATGATTGGTTCTCGTCAGCGAAGCATCTAGAAGGATTTGCTGACTGTTCAAGTGTGACTTTTTTAAAAAACCAATTTCTTAAGTGCTCAGTTTACGTACCAAGTTAATCACATGATGATAATAATAATAATAATTAAATAAAACCTCCCGACCCCCCCCCCCCCCCCCCCCCCCCAAAAAAAAAGAATTTCTCCTCGGATCTACGCAATTCACGGAGGTCGCCCTTTTTGACTTCAAAACGGCGAATTCCGCCGAAAGGTGAGAGATTTTCATGCCTGCATAGCACAGCTATGAGTCTGGTGTACCAGGCTAGTAGTCCCGTCTATGAGCGCGACCTGTTGGCGCGTGTGTGGTAGTAGAGTGGAGTGGGCTACAACTGTGTAATCGGCTGACTGACGCATCTGATTATTATCTTTTTTTTTTTTTTTTTTTTCCGGCGGGGGCAAACGAGACTGTGGCGGGCCGCCACAGTCTCGTTCATTGGTGGGAAACACTGGTGGTGAACAAAAACGATCCAATAACGAATGAACACAAAATACCTCACTGAAAAAGCGAGAGTGAAACAAAAATAGCGATCAAATGCGCAGGTGAATGAATGGCGAGCAAACAGCTGGCGAGTAGGTACGCGGCACGTATGCTGTCAAATGCGAACTCTGAGTTGACTGTAAAATGACAAGCGGTCAGATGACTATTGTTAACGCTGCCTTTATTTGGTTAACAAGACTCAGGCACAATACAACACACGCGGGGATGTGAGCTCAAACAACGGTCTAATAGTACTACCTTGTATCGGCTTAGCTGCCGTAAAGCAAGTGTCGTTATTGCCGCAAATGTAAACAAAGGGCTGCACAATGGATGCATGACAGACAGCGGCTAGTTTCTGAAGTTGGCACCCTTCCTCGGGTGGCCCATCAGCGGCGGTGACGTCGTCTGCCCGTCCGGTGTTAATCAGAGTACGTCACGTTGGGAGGGGAGGCAGCCAGCTGGCGGACGCGACGATCAGCTGACTGACAGTCTCAAAAAAGATAACAATTAAACGGCCAGGCCGTCGCACCACTCAGAAGTGCAGTGAGCAGCGTGGGTAATGCTTAAATGTAACATGGAATAAAAGGGAAGCGGTTGGCACACTAGGTGGGGAATTCAAATTAAAGATGTGATTAACTCAATTAAAATTTTTAATCGTTTGACAGCCCTTACCTGACCTTTACTTTTCGAGACTGTGGTCATAAAGTTTATATGAGAAATTTGAAACTGTTCGGTGTTGGAACTGTTCAATTTTGCACATAAGATTTTTTTTTTTTTTTTTAAGAAAAGGTCTGAGCCAATGTTATTTATTTTTATTTTGCTTTTCAAAATATCTACATTTCAGAATATTGTATTTTCTGTTTTTGAGCAGAATTCTAGCTTTGTATAGGCTAATGTTTCTGTTGTTGAAAACACAAAAGTGTATAATAAACAACTAGCACATTTATATTTTGCATTTTGTTTTCTTCCTGTACGAAAATGTAACGAACCGTGACCTCAAAACCGAGGTACGTACCGAACCGAGATTTTTGTGTACCGTTACACCCCTAGGCATCATGTATCTCTTATGCACTATATTCTGCTTGTTTCCCTTAAACTATGGTGTAAGTGCTATTTACAGTGCCTTGCAAAAGTATTCGGCCCCCTTGAACCTTGCAACCTTTCGCCACATTTCAGGCTTCAAACATAAAGATATAAAATTTAATTTTTTTGTCAAGAATCAACAACAAGTGGGACACAATCGTGAAGTGGAACAAAATTTATTGGATAATTTAAACTTTTTTAACAAATAAAAAACTGAAAAGTGGGGCGTGCAATATTATTCGGCCCCCTTGCGTTAATACTTTGTAGCGCCACCTTTTGCTCCAATTACAGCTGCAAGTCGCTTGGAGTATGTTTCTATCAGTTTTGCACATGGAAAGACTGACATTCTTGCCCATTCTTCCTTGCAAAACAGCTCGAGCTCAGTGAGGTTGGATGGAGAGTGTTTGTGAACAGCAGTCTTCAGCTCTTTCCACAGATTCTCGATTGGACTCAGGTCTGGACTTTGACTTGGCCATTCTAACACCTGGATACGTTTATTTTTTAACCATTCCATTGTAGATTTGGCTTTGTTTTGGATCATTGTGCTGTTGGAAGATAAATCTCCGTCCCAGTCTCAGGTCTTGTGCAGATACCAACAGGTTTTCTTCCAGAATGTTCCTGTATTTGGCTACATCCATCTTCCCGTCAATTTTCCCTGTCCCTGCTGAAGAAAAGCAGGCCCAAACCATGATGCTGCCACCATCATGTTTGACAGTGGGGATGGTGTGTTCAGGGTGATGAGCTGTGTTGCTTTTACGCCAAACATATCGTTTTGCATTGTGGCCAAAAAGTTCAATTTTGGTTTCATCTGACCAGAGCACCTTCTTCCACATGTTTGGTGTGTCTCCCAGATGGCTTGTGGCAAACTTTAAACGAGACTTTTTATGGATATCTTTGAGAAATGGCTTTCTTCTTGCCACTCTTCCATAAAGGCCAGATTTGTGCAGTGTACGACTGATTGTTGTCCTATGGACAGACTCTCCCACCTCAGCTGTAGATCTCTGCAGTTCATCCAGAGTGATCATGGGCCTCTTGGCTGCATCTCTGATCAGTTTTCTCCTTGTTTGAGAAGAAAGTTTGGAAGGACGGCCGGGTCTTGGTAGATTTGCAGTGGTCTAATGCTCCTTCCATTTCAATATGATTAGCTTGCACAGTGTTTTGAGATGTTTAAAGCTTGGGAAATCTTTTTTGTATCCAAATCCGGCTTTAAGCTTCTCAACAACAGTATCTCGGACCTGCCTGGTGTGTTCCTTGGTTTTCATAATGCTCTCTGCACTTTAAACAGAACTCTGAGACAATCACAGAGCAGGTGCATTTATACGGAGACTTGATTACCCACAGGTGGATTCTATTTATCATCATCGGTCATTTAGGACAACATTGGATCATTCAGAGATCCTCACTGAACTTCTGGAGTGAGTTTGCTGCACTGAAAGTAAAGGGGCCAAATAATATTGCACGCCCCACTTTTCAGTTTTTTATTTGTTAAAAAAGTTTAAATTATCCAATAAATGTTGTTCCACTTCACGATTGTGTCCCACTTGTTGTTGATTCTTGAAAAAAAAATTAAATTTGATATCTTTATGTTTGAAGCCTGAAATGTGGCGAAAGGTTGCAAGATTCAAGGGGGCCGAATAGTTTTGCAAGGCACTGTATTTCATATTGGGTGTGTCAGAGTAATAGAAACAGTCGATCTGTGAATATGAGAAAAGATGCTATTCCCTGATTGTTATAATAAGTGTGTTAGAATACAGAAACAGACGGTGCCTACGAAAAAAGGTACCATCTCATTCAATAGATAATTAGTTGGTCATGTTACAGTAAAATAGGGCAATTTTGTAGTTTAAAAAAAAAAAAAATTACCCTTATCATTCATTTAATATTTGTAAATAATAAAGAAACAATGTTAGTAAAATAACCAGTTTTATTTTGGAACTTTTTACGATTATAAATAACAAAAAAGTTTATTGAAATTCAATGAAACGCTTTGTATTATTTCTTTTAACAAAAGATAGGTTCAAGAATTTCCTGTAAATAATAAAATGCCAAACTTAATACTTGTTTTTTTGTAGCTAAATGTGAGTCATTAATTGATGGGTTTACTAATATCCGCCTTCCATAAATTTCACCTTCTGGTGGAGATTAAAAAAGTTGAAATAACTCAATTGTATTTTGGCATGTTTTTATTTATTGTAAATAATCAATTGGAAAAAAAAATTGACAATTTTTCAACCCGTTGTCTAAGAAATCTAAGCTTGTTTTCTCTGCTTTTGTCTTCAGGTTCTGCTACGCCAACACCATCCCCAGCTCTGGCTGAATCATTCGAAATGCAGCAACATTCCCAGCCAAGTAAATATTGCGACCACAATAAACGCCACAAATTGCCAGTACTGGAATTAGAACTCGCGCTAGATTTTGTAAAACTTTGGACTAATGTTGTACCTTTTTTTTTCTTTTCAGGAAAGTCGAATTATGGTGACATCATTGAGGACAAAGGTAACGTGCAGTGATGTTTTTGGCATCCCTTCGAGTCTTTTCGTAGTCATATTTTAGTAATAACGTGATAATAATAAGGTTATAGTAATAATGTAGTAATAATTTTAAAATGCCTTCGTCTCGTTTTCGTCGACGAAAACTCTAATTTCGTCTAGCTTTAGTCTACGCATACTCGATGTTTTCGTCTGTTTTAGTACAGTTTTAGTACAAAAATAAAGGTTTCCAACAGAAATGTATGTTAAAAAAAGTTGGCTGAGAGTTTGACCCTCCCACGCTAAATGCAAATGCTAATGAGAACGGGAATGCTATGCTAACACTCAGAGTTACGTTGAGTGTGTGATAATCACTCAGCACAGACCTTTAAATGCTGCAGCAACGTGGCATATTTTCTCTTGCCAAGATAAGAAAACAAATCTTACCATTTGTTTCAAGACGAGAGGACACCAAACACTGCTACAATGCAGGCTAACTACACATACAATAATGTCTCACATATTGAACATTTGACGGAAGCCATGGCGTTTTCATCTCGTCATCTCTTTATGTTAAAGTCTCCAATAACACATTTTTAGCTCGTTATCGTCTCGTCATCGGCATGAAAAAATTGTTCGGCAGCGAAATATTTACGTTAGCGTCTTTGTTGACGAAGACAACAATGGTAACGTGAGTGATTATCAGCATTTTTAATGTAACGTGACCTTCTCTCTCTCTCTCTGTCCTTCAGTTGTCTCCGCTCAGGAATATGCTGGTATGTTAAAAACAGCAAGTTGACTTAATCCCACAGCAGAGTGGTTTTTGACTATTATTTCCCTCGGGCTAATCAGAGCGCTGCGAAGCGGCGCCGATGGTCGGTCCGTGCAAGGCAGCGTTCCGCAGCTGGTACTACGACAGCGATGAGCGCCGATGCAAGATGTTCATCTACGGCGGCTGCAGAGGCAACAAGAACAACTACAATAGTCAAGAGAGCTGCTTGCAAGCGTGTCACGGTATTGCAACGTCATATCCTTAAAAATCACTAAATTTATTAATATTGATAAAAGTGCCTTAAAAAAATGCTTTGAATTTTAGCTAGTAAGTCTTAGATTCCTTAATTTCCAAATGTCACTTGACACAGTGGTATGAAAAAGTATCTGAAGCTTTTGGAATGTTTCCACTTTTCTGCATGAAATCACCAAATGTGATCTGATCTTTGTCAAAATCTCACTGATGAAAATACAATGTCTGCTTTAACTAAAACCACCCAACCCCAAAGGTTTTCATATTTTAATGAGGATAGTATGCTAACAATTACAGAAGGGGGGGGGGAGAATAAGTGAACCATCACATTTAATATTTTGTCCCACCCCCTTTTGCAGCAATAACTTCAACCAGACGTTTCTTGTAGCTGCAGATCAGTCTGGCACATATATCAGGACTAATCTTGGCCCATTCTTCTCTACAAAACTGATATAGTTCAGTCAGATTCCTAGGATGTTTGGCATGAATCGCTGTCTTCAGGTCATGCCACAGCATCTTAATGGGGTTCGAGTCTGGACTTTGACTTGCCTACTCCAGAACTAGAGGCGTGCGAAATTTCCGATTCTTAGATTATTCGCGATCCGGCCGTGGAAGATTCGAGAACGATTCACAATTATCCAAATTCTGATTATTAAATTATACCAGGTAAAGCGGAAATAAAACACAGCGCGGTCTTCAGGACGCAATGAGTAACGGACCTAGAGCAGTGTTTCCCCTAGAATTTTTTGAAGCTGTGGTGGTGGGCTGCATCGGAGTCGGACAGCCTTACCATATCGTGCCACGGCGAATTTTTTTTTTTCCATTATTTTTTTCCCTTAATAAGAACCATAACGAAGATATATTTGAAATATTTCATTAGCTAGGCTAATGTCGTAGCTCTCAGCTATGGTACATGTACGTAAAATGCGTAGCTGATTACAGCTACTTTACCCTACGTAATAATACGACTTTTTTTCTCGTAGCAATAGTACGACTTACATCTCGTAGTGACTCAGGGGTCGGCAACCCAAAATGTTGAAAGAGCCATATTTGACCCAAAAATAAAAGATAAAAAACTGATACAGTATGTCGGGAGCCGCAAAAAATTAAAAGCCTTGTATAAGCCTTATAATGGTAGCAACACTGGCTGTATGTATTGATACTAGCTTTATTAGCCTACTATCGAAATGACTAAGTTTGCTAGAAATACAAAATTAGCCTTCATGATTAAATGTTTATTTTCCCTGCAGTGGATCCTATAGAGCACAGATGTCAAACCGATTCCAGAAAGGGCCTAGTGGGTGCTGGATTTTGTTCCAACCGATAACGTGCAGAGAGTTTAACCAATGAACTTCCTGCTGAAACAAGCAGCACCTGACAAAGTTTAACTGATTACACATGTAAAAGATCTAACTGGTGAAAAGGTGTCATCTTCATTGGTTGGAAAGCAAACCTGCACCCACTAGGCCCTTTCTGGAATCGGTTTGACACCTGTGCTATAGAGAATGACGCACCACGTGAATACTCTGTTGTACGATGCCACTACAAGTTTAACTTCATTACAATATTAAGGAACTGAAAGAATGTTTGTGTCATGTTTGTCCTCCTAGAAATCCTATTAAAACAAAAAATATATTTCCCTCTCCCTTCTTTTTCCATTTTCAAAAAAAAAAACCTCTGGAGCAGCGCTTAAGAGCCGCACGCGGCCCTAGAGCCACGGGTTGCAGACCACCGTCTTAGTCCTTCTTTTTCCTTTTATTTGGCCCTTATAAGTACTACATTACCACAACAATAACAGTCCTTCTGCCAACGGACCCATTTCAAGGGGTGGGCGATTGTAATAGCCGTGTAAAGAGTTTTACTAGATTCGGTGAGAAGGTGAATAGTTTTTTCCCGTTGTTCGTGAACTAAATTTCCACACAAACGCACATCGAGGTACCATTAACTTAGCAAGGAGAGGTATGAGAGTCATTTTTTGAGTGTCGCAGAGCTCGCAAAACTTTAAAAAAAAAAAAAAAGCGCATTTATCAAAGTTTCGTCAACCGTAATTGCGTATATCCGTCAGCCGAAACAGCACAGATAAAGTACACCTGCCCCTCGTTGTCGAAGTTGGCGCGCCGGTGTTGTGTCGAAAAATAGCCACTCCGCGTGAAATGTTCCGCCTAACGGGAGCGCCTGCACGTCACTCGTACACACAGCTTTTTCTTACCAATCGGTGGACAGGGAAACGACTTTCTTGTACCGTGAATATGTATCATTTTACTCTGCTTGAACTAATAAATCTTGTACTGTGACCGGTGCTCTGAAAATAGAGCAAGGCTTCATTTTGGGCCCCGCCTCTCCGCGCAAATTCAGTCAAACTTTGCTTTCTGTCCAAGACGGCCATCCACTGCCCACTTTCGCCGAAAAGTCTGATCCAAACTATTGTAATGCCCCGGATATGGGGAAGAAGGAGAGAAGTCTGTATTGGCTTACCCACTTTATTGTGGTAACAATAATAAAGAAAAACGATAACAAAATACCAGCGGGCTGCCACGACATGCGACCTCTATCTCTCGCTATCTCGCTCGTTCTCCCAATCTTCCTACTCGTTCCCCTTGCGTCACAGCTCCCCAGGCCGATTGTCAAATGAGTTAAGGTGGCCCCGCATAGTTACGAACATTACAATACACAATGAATAGGTTTCCGCTGAACTCTTCACACTCGGCTGCTGCTAGTTTGAAACAGCCTTTAAAAAATTAAATAAATAAATAAAATGCATCTCATTTGCAAGGCGTGGCGGCTTTTATTTTGGTGTGGCGGTGCGCCACAATCTGTTAAATGTAGGGGAATCCCTGTAGAGTAAATACCATGTTCAACTCATGCCACTAGATTTAAAAAAAAAACAAAAAACAATCATACCTGACTACGGCCGTCAGCCACTACAAACAGCGCCCAGTTGCTAGTTGCTACAAACATACGCCAACATACGGCTATGGTAGATATCACATATATCTAGAACTAGATGTGAAATGACAGACGACGGCCGTGTTAGATAATATACCAAGAACTAGATGCGAAATGAGACTTTCCTGCGCTAGTAAACAGGCGCAATCTTAAAGCAGTAGACTTCTCTAGAAGGCTCTGTTGTAGCGAACCTAATTTTTATTTAAAAAAAAAAAAAAAAAACGGCAAAATCCTTGACCTGAATTTATCTTTAAATGATGAAACAGTTTTAAAACTTTCACGTCGAAAGTAGACAGAAGGGAAATTATGGAATAACGGGAGCAATTTTAACAACTTTAACGGTTGATTCACAACATTAAATTAATTGAATGTAGTTTAAAGCTGCCGATACAGAATGGGGTATTTTATTTACTGTTTTTAACGGTTAACTTGATATTGAAATAGTAGTTTGTTTAGCCTGAGATGATTTTTTAACTATTTTGGAACTATTGTACAAAAAAATTAAAAGCGGGGGGGGGTTGCATCAATAATCGATTTATAATCTAATCGGAGCCTCTGAATCGTAATCGAATCATTAGGTGCCCAAAGATTCCCACCTCTATCCAGAAAGTGTATTTTGTTCTTCTGAAACCATTCTGAAGTTGATTTACTTCTGTGTTTTGGATCATCCATCCTCTTTTTAGCTTCAGTTGTCTGACAGACACCCTCAGCTTTTCCTGCAAAACTTTTGAATTCATTCTTCCATTAATGATTGAAAGTTGTCCAGGCCCTGAGGTAGCAAAACAGCCCCAAATCATGATGCTCGCACCACCATGCATCACAGTGAGGATGAAGGGTTGATGTTGGTGAGCTCTTCCATTGTTCTTCCACACATTATGTTTTGTATTACTACCAAACAATTCAACTTTGGTTTCATGAGTCCACAAGATATTTTTCCACAACATCTGTGGAGTGTCCAAGTGCTTTTTTGCGAACATTAAATGAGCGACAATGTTTTTTGTAGACAGCAGTGGCTTCTTCTGTGGAGTCCTTCCATGAACACCTTCCTTGGCCATTGTTTTACATGTAGTTCATGTGTGCACAGAGATGTTGGACTGTGCCAGTGATTTCTGTTAGTCTTTAGCAGACATTCTAGGGTTCTTTTTTACCTCTCTGCGCTGAATTCTTGGCGTCATCTTTGGTGGACGGCCACTCCTTGGGAGAAAATAGTGCCAAACGCTCTCCATTTGTAGACAACTTCTCTGACTGTCGATTGATGAACATCGACTTTTAGAGATGGTTTCGTATCCTTTCCCATTTGTATACAAATAACCAATCCTTGATCGCAGGTCTTCAGACTTCAGACATCTCCTTTGACCGAGCCATAATGCACATTAGACAATGCTCCTCATCAAGACAATTCTAATCAGGTGTGTGTTTTATAGTGGGCAGGGGAGCTTTAAACCACTCATCAGTGATTGGGCACACACCTGACTTCAATTGTTTGGTGAAAATTGGTTTCAATTGCTCTTCAAGTCTCCTTGGGCAAAGGTTTCAGTTGCCCCCCCATCATTGTTTGCATGCTATCCTCATCAAAATATGAAAACCTATACTGTAAATGTTTGGGTGGTTTTAGTTAAAGCAGACACTGTTTTCACATCTGTGTGATTCTGACAAGGATCGGATCACATCTGATGTGACCTTGTGCAGAAATGTGAGAAATTTGATAAGGTTCAGATACTTTTTCATTCCACTGTATCCCAACCAGATTTGAATTTAAAACTGAATTTGAACTATTTTGCTGGTAGGAGTTTAAGGACTGATTTTATGCAGCCACATGAAGCCACTGCTACGATATTTTCCCCGGAATTGGCATTAAATCTTTTTTAATTGGGTTTAAATTCAGTCAATAGAAATGAATTCGTTAAAATGGTATCTGTTGGATTAGTAGAGTACGTATGTGTGTATGTTCTGCAGTGAGGGTTGTTCCTGCCCCCAGAAAGCTTCGACCATCTGATTCATCCTCAGGTACCCTCCCACGTCTTTCAATGTTGACTTCTTAGTCATGTGACCTTTTAACATTTTTCCTCTCTATTTGTTTAAAGTTACAGAAGAAGAATGCATGTCGTCTCCCGACCCGGGTCCTTGCCGCGCTGCCTTCCCCAAATTCTACTACCACGCGGAAAGTGACAGCTGTAAACCATTCATCTACGGGGGTTGCCATGGGAACAGTAACCGATATGAAAGTGCCGAGGATTGTCTGGCCCGTTGCAGCGGCTTCGCTGATGGTAAATACTACTACGAAGTATATAAGCAATACAGTAAAAGTTTTCAGAACCAAGCTCTATTTAGTACAAAGGTCGTTGTTAGGAACAGCATTAGCTAGTATTATATTGTCCTGTCGTTCTTGCAGGTTTCTTCGCAGGTCGGGACAAATCACGGAGTCGTTGGACAGCAGGTAAGTTGTCACGCGGCAGCTCATCATGTTCCAAAGTCCAAACCAAATTTTTCCAGAACGTAGTGAATGTGTTGTTTGGACGGAGTCTCGTGGATTTAAAAAGAAGGCAGTTATTTGGGAAATTTAAACATACATTTAAACACAAGGGGACCATGGATTGACCCTTGAGGAACGCCACAGGTTGCAGTTTTCGCATGTGAGCAGTAAAGTTCCCACCATTAATCAACTAATCGATGATTAAACTATTTTTTTTAACACTTGATTATTAGGAAAATAAACTATTTTCAGTTGCTATGCACCTTTTCACACCAGCCTGCCGCTGGTGTGAAAATGTGTATAGCAACTGAAACTAGTTTCACACCAGCCTGCCGCTGGTGTGAAACTAGTTTCATAATTCTGCGTTTGACCTGAAAATGTAATTCCGATGCCAAAATCTCATGCGAGCTACATTCATTCTCTTGTTCTTCAGGCTTCTTCGTTCTGCTGACCTTGGCGGCCGTTTGTACTGTTTTGGTGTCAGCCCTGGTGGTGACCATGCTGAGACGAGTGCACCTGACCCGCAGGGCCTCCATCGTCAGGTAGGTGGCGCCCACACACCAATAACCAAACCTAAACCTTTTGTAGCGCTAAGGCTTTTCGATTAATCGATTTTGAACCGAATGCGACTTTTCAGGTTAAAAAGATGTTAAAACATTCAAATCAGTATGTTAGATTTTCAAAACCGCACCATTTTGGGTTATCTAAGGCGCCATAGTTTCCTCTGCATTTCTGCTTCCTCCCACAAGAGCGCGCCGTCTTTAACGATAAGGACAACAACTTTTGCCCAGCCAACTTTGGACACAAATTGCATGACGCCATGAGTAAGTCTCATCTCATGATGCACTAGTGCTGCAACGATTAATCGATTAACTCAAGTATTCGATTAGAAAAAAAGATTCAAATTAGCTTTTGCTGCTTCGAGTATTCGTTTAATTCAAGTGGCATTTTAATGGTTTATTTTGAAAGTTTTCAATTGGTTTTTTATTGATTTGGATGCATACACTGCCCTCTAGTCGTCCTCAGAGTCATTTCACATGGCTGAATCCAGCTGCTCCATGTTAAGACCAACATAAACCAAGTTTTTGTTTGATGTCATGTTTTTTTTAATCCATTTGTAATTTAGTTTATAGGTATATTTAGCCGTTTTTGTGGGAAAATGTGTCTAAACCATTTGTTAATAGCATTGTAAAAAAAAAAATGCAGAATTTAAGCCAGCAGACTTTTGCGATGTAAGCTAGTCGATTGTTCTTTTGTTGTACATAGATCCTTATTTATTTTTTATACCGTTTGAGGCTGAGCGCAGGTATTTTAATTTTTAATTTTCCTTATCCAATTACTCGATTATTCAAACTAACTAGTTCATTGATTACTCGACTACTGTTTTTTTTCCCCAGAACGTAGCACGTAACACGCCTTAATGTGTTTCAATCATTGTTTAAATTCACAGCGGTGCATATTTGTGTTTGTTTAGACAAGGTGATTGCCACCTTGCATATTGTTATTATTGAATGACAGTTTTGCATTAGTCGATATTTTATGTAAGACCAGAGCAAAATATGACAGCACATTACCCTGAACCTGATTGACTCGATTGACTGTCGAGCTGGTTTACAGACTGACTGACTGACTGACTACCTTTTCTCATGTTTGATTTTGTTTCAAATGGTATATGCACTTTGTTCTTTCATTATCGCTTTAATTAACAAAAGAGCTGGAGTCTTGATATAAATAAAATGCTCTTAACCCCAACAGGTTGTTTTGAGTCTATTAAGAGTTTAATTCACTGTCAGTTTCATTTGAAAAAAAAAAAAAAAAAAGTAAAAATAGAAGCAATTATTTGCCATTAGTGCTGCGACAAATAATCGATTAACTCGAGTAATTCGATTTCAAAAAAAGATTCGAAATAAATTTTGCTGCTTCGAGTATTTAATTAAAGTGGTGTTGAAATGGTTTGTTTTGAAAGTGTTTGCATTTAGTTTTATTAAGGTGGATACACTGCCCTCTAGTGGTGACAGTAAATTTGACATGACTCATTTTGCATGGCTGAATCCAGCTGCTCCCTGTTAAGACCAACATAAGCTAAGTTGTTGTTTGAGCTAATGTTTTTTTAATGCATTCGTAATTTATTTCACAAGTATATTTTGCCGTTTTTCGTGGGAATATGTGTTTGAACCATTTGTTAAGAGCATTTTAAAAAAAAAAGGTAGCATATAAGCTAGCGGACCTTCGCTATGTAAGTTAGTTTTGATCGTTTAAGGCTGCACGCACTTTTTTATGTCCCTTATCCGATCACTCGATTATTCAAATTGGTTAGTTCATCGATTAATCGACTTCTAAAATAATCAATAGCTGCAGCCCTTTTTTTTTTTTTTTTTTTTTTTTGCCAAGAAATCGTTATCGATATCGGAAAATTGGGTTTGAGGGAAAATAATTGGGATTTTCTTGTTAGGCAAAATCAAACAGCCCTAGTTAGCGCTTTGAAACGGATGGGTTTTAATGGCTTTCTTATTTTATTTATAAAATGTTTTTTTGTTTGTTTGTTTTTTTATTGTGTGTGCAGTGACAAAGAGGAGCTTCTTCCAGACGTCCACTCGTCCCTGGAGTCGCTCTCCGTCAAGAATTTACCCACCATGGGCAAAGCTTGATTAAGGGTCACTTCATTTGGTACATCCTCCAATCAGAACCAATGCAAAGCAGGGAATTCAAATCTGAAGTGAAAATGTGAGAATTCCAAGAACTCTTTGGCTGCCATTGACGGCATTGGATTTCCAATCGGTTTTGTCTGCTTTGCTGTATTGGGGGTGTACCTAATAAAGTGGACGGTGAGTTTGACTTCATGTCTACTTCCTGCCTTGATGCTATGCTAAGCTAAACATGTAAGCACACTTTAATGGGTCAATGAAAGGATTTATTTTTTCTTTCTTTTCAATTTTTAAATAATTTTGGTGTTTGTGCTCTCTCCACTCGCAGGTTTTTAAAACTGTTTTATCTGATTGCGTATCAGCATTTTGCAGCTTGAGTCACGTGTTACTATCACGTTCAATCAATTTTCTTGCCGTGGACATTTGTTGAACACTTTGTATCATTTGTTTTGCTCGAACTTGATAAAAACTGACAACAGCACATTCAATGGTTTGTTACGCGACAAGTTTGAATCAAACGCTTGCAATCTAATTGAGGAATTTTTAATAAAATCTAAGGTTTTCGTGGGTAAAAGGTCTCTTTGTACTGATATCACGAGTAGGTCAAACCTGTTACATCATGCCATTTAAAAATAAATAAATAAAAACTTATTTAGAATTGGGGGGGGGGGGGGGGGGGCTTTTTAAACTAGGTCAGTACAAGTGACTAATTTGCTTGACCCAGTGCTTAATTTATAAATCAAAAGGTGCCGGAACAAAAGTACATATGACAGCGCAGGGATGACAAGATGGGCACAGGTCCCGGAACATACGCAGAAAATGGTGCTGAATTGAGCTTCTGTCCAAACAGTTGTGCATCCCATCCCTGACCTGTCGCTGGAGGTCCCACATTGTTTTCGGCTCAGTGCGCTCTTTTATCCTTCTGAATCCTCCTGTAAGCGACCTGATGTTGCGGTTCCCGCCTTTTTCTGCGGAAGCTCTACCTGGCAAGCTGATGCCAGGGTACTGGCCTGTTGCTCCGGCTGTTGATGGTCCACTTGGCTGACTGCTGCCGCTGTAGCCGGCCCCCACTCCGGGTGGCGTTGAACCTGACCAGCTGCCACGGAAGCAGCCTCCTGCCCCTGTTGGCTGGCTGTCCGTGAACCTGGCTAGCTGCTGCGGTGCTAGCCTCCTGCTGCACCCGGTCCAGCCCGTTAGCATGATCGACTCAGCTGCCCTCATCGCCGGTTGTTGCTTTTCTGACTCGTTTTGAACCATGTTCCTTGTTTTTGTAAAAAGACTGTAAATGCAACTGTCTTTTTGGCATTTTGAAATACCGTTTGATCCTTGCTACTTGCTCCCCAAATGCCACAAATTTCCAAAGTTTAAAAAAAAAAAAAAAAAAAAATTAACATCGGGCATGATTTGTTGGAGAGTCTCCGACTCTTTCAAATGGTGTTAAATTTTATAAACAACATGCAATTCATTGGGATTCTGTAAATGAACATGCATATTATCATCTTATTTTATACATTTTTAATTTTCTAAATACGTTTTTATATTATTATTTTCTATACACGAGAGGTGCCGGATCTGCCCAAATAAGTCCCGGAACACAGGGAGCCCAAAATCAAGAGGTGCCGGAACGGACCCGGCACAAATTAACCCCTGGCTTGACCCCATTAAGACATGGCGTCAATGGTGCTAAATCAAGGCCAAAAGTATTGTAATCTCAAAAAGAAAACGATTGGGAGAAGAAGAAAAAAATCTCACCACCAATCCGATTAGTTTGCTTAGTGTCTGTGCATTCGTTTCTATGGGAACCGCTCATGGTTACTTCCTTAAATTCAATTATCGGACACGACGGACAGTCAATTACATGCGCTGACATTTTTCTGTTGTCATTCTTATGTGGAGGCAGCAAAGGGAGAAACATTGTTAAAAAGTAATCGATAAATTACTTATAAAGTAACATAGTTACTGTGCCCTGCGATTGGCTGGCAACCAGTTCAGGGTGTCCCCTGCCTACTGCCCGTAGTTAGCTGGGATAGGCTCCAGCAGCTCCGCGACCCTCGTGAGGAAAAGCGGCATGGAAAATGAATGAATAACATAGTTACTTTGATAATATAGTAATCAGTAAAGTAACTAGATTACTTTTTGGAGGCGTAATTAGTCATTAAAGTACTTTTTCAAGTAACCCGTGACAACACTGTCCGCGACCCTCGTGAGGATAAGCGGCATAGAAAATGAATGAATGTTGTTATGAACCCATTAATAAAATGTATTATAAATTGTGAAATTTAACAAAAAATGGAAAAAATCCTGAATTTGAAAAAGGTTTAAAATGAAATGGGCAGAAAATATACGAAAACAATCATTTAAATAAAAAATGTGAAACATTTTGAAAATATAAAAAGGTTCCATATGTTATGGGATAAATACCTGATACTCGGGATTTATTTAAAAAAAAAATTTTTTTTTAAGTACTCCTTTTTCTTCAATTATTCAGTTTTATTCGTTTTTTGAATAAAAAAACATTTTACACATTTAAAAAATGTTTTAGGATTTCCAATTTTTAGCTTCCTCCCCATTTTCTTTAAATGCTATTTTTATGTTCTTATGTATTTCTCCAATGCGTTATGTATATTTTAGGGCTGTCAAACGATTAAAATTTTTAATCGAGTTAATTACAGCTTAATTAAAATTTTTAATCGAGTATTAATTACAGCTTAAAAATTAATCTTAATTAATCACAATCGCAATTCAAACCATCTATAAAATATGCCATATTTTTCTGTGAATTATATATTCTGTAAAATAAATTGTTGGAATGGAAAGATAAGACACAAGATTGATATATACATTCAACATACGGTACATAAGGACTGTGGTGGGCATTTCACTCTACTGTCATTTAAATCTGTCTATGCTGTCCTCACGCCGAAGCGTCTACTTTTTCCAAAGCTAGACAGCTAGTGAACGACGCCTTAATAATCAGACTTCTTCCTTTTTCATCTGATTTATTAATAAAATGGCCTCAAACCATTGTCCTCTTTAGACCGTTGTAAAGCTACAAAAAAAAGTACACAAGCATTGTATTAGCAACAACGTTAGCTTACCACGCTATACAGGTTAACTAAACATAAACAAAAAGCGTCTCATACAAAAAATATAACATTTCGCTTATTAACATAATATGTACATTCTTTACAACAACCATACTTACGGACAAATCTTGTCCAAGGATCATATAAGCACAACAGAGACGTCGTGCAGCCATATAGAACTGGCAAGAAAAAAATAAACCATGTCGCAAAGCGACCACAAGAGTTCGCTGTTAGCATAAAAAGCCTTGCTGTAAACCTTACCAAAAGGCAGAATACTGTCTGAATGGGACATGTGCGTTAATTGCGTCAAATATTTTGACGTGATTAATTTTAAAAAAAAAATACCGCGCGTTAACGCGTTAATTTTGACAGCCCTAGTATATTTGTTTACTCTTTGGCTGCTATTGATGACACTAGACATCCAATCCATTTGAGGTGGGAGTGCTGGCTACGAATGAATGTTCGCACTTCAAATGGGTTGGACGTCTACTAGTAAAGTCATTTGAAGTTGCAGCAGAAGGATGATGGAACGCCACATGATTGGACATAGAGCATTGTCCTTAGCACTGAAAGAGTTAAATGTAAATTCAGGCATCAAGGTGTTATTATATATTTGATCCAATTTAGCATTAAAAAACAAGTACTCTAGATATGGCCCCAAAAAAGTTTTTTAAAAAGTCATAGTATTTAACTGCTTGCCTGCCATTGACAACAATAGAGGTCCAATAGCGTACCGCACGAATGCTATTTTTAGACAGTGACGTCGCCATAGTAACGCGGAAGTTACTAAGACCTAAGACCCCCCCGCATACAGACCATGTTATTTCTGCTTGTTTTCTCCAGTAAACTTTTGGGGGGGAAAAGAACATGCCGATCAAACACTGCTGCTATGGAACTTGTAGAAACGACTCTAGATATTACAACATATGAAGGAGGTTTTCTTCATACGTTTCCCGAAACCAAAAACTGGGAGGGAAAAAATGTGAAGAATGGATCAACTTGCACGGACGTCCAAAAGGCCTTCACATTTCATATGCAGTAAACATTTTGTTGGGGGCCATGGTCCTACAGAGGACGAAGAGGTAAGCCATTTTGATATTTTTACTTATTTTTTTAGCGTGGCGTTTTGCCGTGCCGCTTCTGTCTGACAATGAATGACCTGAAAAATTTAAATGGCATCTGACTGCCACTGTTACATTTTCTGTTGTAAAAAAAACAACGTTAGTAAGGGGGAAGTGTAAATAAATTATAGAATTAACATTTGTTATTAATGAAAAAATTAAAAGGGTTCGTTGGCTGTCACCAAGTAACATTTGTGATCGCTACACAAAAATAGCAATGTAAATTGCCCCCAAGAACGGTCAGAGACGTAAGACAACCAGAGGACATATAAGAAAGACTGGGCATATGGTGGTAAATGATAGATTGTTGAAACAGTGATTGTCAGTAGCGTGAGGTAACGCACACAAGGAAAAGTTGTCGATTAAAAAAAGCTAACTCGGGTTCAGGTCGGCTCTTTTTTTAGCCCTCGACACTCAAGCCATCTCTAACTGTACATTTGTATGTTCTTGTTCTTGCACATCTTTACCAGTGAATTTGGCACCAGGGACATCATTTTCAGACAATTGGTAGGTTTAGCTTAGTAAACATCTCCTTCGTACACTATATCCATTCATTTACTATTTGGGACAAACGGGAGGTTCACCCACCAAGCCACAATCGCTAAAGACATGAATATCAATATTAAAACACAACCATTATACATCATATTTTGTATGCTTTTGTTATGCTTGCATGAGAACATTGTAGCGTTAACCTATTTGAGTGTGCCTTCCCACAGCCTTCACAATATGCCCAAATATGGACTGTTATGTTCCTGTTTTCCAATATGCCATGAATGAATACGATGTGGCAACTGTGGCTAATCAGACTTCGTTCTAGCCACATCCAGTGTTCAAGGTCTCCGCTCAAAGATGTTATTGTATGTAAAAATACCCAGGTTTGTGAGATGTTGAGTTTCGTTTCTCAGTAAGTTTCGTTTCACGGTGGGCTTTGGCACCGCCCTTTCAACAGTATAAATGTCCAGCCTTTATTGTAATTCTTCCTACTTTCTGGGTGATCACAGCTCCTGGCTGGGTCACATCGGTTTGTACCCGAGAGCTCTTGTTCATAAAGGCTTCGAAGAAAAGCAATCCATGGTTGGGGTCGTATTCATTTCTGTAATCGAGCTATCGAGGTAACACCTGTCTTGGAGTTCAAATTTAATTTCCCCGACAGTTATCTTTCAGTGCCAGATGTGCAATCCCTTTCCAGTTCAATGAGTGCCCTTTAAAGAGTTGCGAGAACACTGGTTCTTTAAAAAGACAGTTTTCAACAATCTGAAAAAGTCACAACGGGGTGCAGTCAACAACATCCCCACTCTTCCTCCGCTCCCCTTCTGCCACGTCTTCACTGAGTCCATCCATTCCACTTGTGGGCGTCGGCACGGCGTTGAAGGCGATGAACCCAACGAAGATCAACACCAGCGACACTATGTACAAACCTGAGAACTGAGACAAAGAATATCAAGCTTTCAGGGTCCGGTTTCAAAAGAATTCCGGGTCCTCTTGGCTCACGTGGTAGTGGAAGAGAAATATCCCACAGAAGACTGCGAAGATGTCGGCGGTGAGCATGGACAGGTTGACGGCGGCGGCGCTGCTTTCCTTTATAACCACCGGCATCAGACTGTACAAGCCCAACATGCAGCACGCGAAGGCCCCCAACAGCACCGCTGACCCAAAGAAAATTGATAGATTTTGAAAATTTAACATTGTAAATATTACAACCCCTAGCAAAAATTATGGAATCACCAGTCTAGGTCGAGCACTCACTCTAGACATTTTATCAAGTAGAGCAAACTCGGATAAAAAGCTTGAAAAAAATAATGAATGAAATCATGAACTCTTTAGCATTCAGAAACACTAAAAGAATAAAAAACATTGTGGTGGTCTGTAAATGTTACTTTTATAGAGCAAGTGCAGGGAAATGTATGTGGAGTCCAATGCAGAATCTTGACTCTTGACACCTTGTCTAATGCAGATTATTGATCCTTGACAAGGTGATGATGCTGGAACTTGATGATGCTGTTCCAGTGAGATTTACAAAGATGACTGCCTGAAGAAAACATCAAAATTCCCACAGTCCTTGATGATATGGGGCTGCATGTCAGGCAAAGACCCTGTGGGCGATGGCTGTGGTTAAATCTTCAATAAATGCACAAGTTTACATTGAAATTTTAGACAGCTTTCTTATCCCTTCAATTGAAAATATGTTCACGATTTTCCAAGATGACAATGCATCATGCCACAGAGCTAAAACTGTTAAAGCATTTCTTGGAGAAAGACTTATCTAGTCAATGTCATGTCCTGCAAGTAGCCCAGATCTCAACCCTATTGAAAACCTGTGGTGGAAATTGAAAAAAATGGTCCACAGCAAGGCTCCGACTTACAAGGTTGATCTGGCAACAGCAATCAAAGAGAGTTGGCACCAAATTGATGAAGAATACTCATCAAGACCATGCCTCAGAGACTGCAAGCTTTCATAAAAGCCAGAGGTGGTGCTACTAAATACTAGAGCTGTGTTTTGATTGTTATTTCTATGTTTGTTTCTAATGATTCCATTTTTTCTTCCTCAGAATGGAGTGATTCTGTCTATATTTCCCTGCACTTGCTCTATAAAAGTAACATTTACTGACCACCACAATGTTTTTTTTATTCATTTCTTATAGTGATTCTGAATGCGAAAGAGTTGCACTTTTGAACTAATTCATTATTTTTTCAAGTTTTTAATCTGAGTTTGTTCTACATGATAAAATGTCTGAGTGAGTGCTCGTCTGTGTAAGTTCATTCGAAATTGATGGAAATATGTATTCGTTTGTGGTCTAAAACTTTAGAATTTTGCAGATGAAAACATTTTGAGTAGCTGTCGACCAAAGCTAGAGGAAATCTATAAGATTTCATCGACTAAAACTAGACGGAGACAAACACATTTTGATTTGACTAAAATATGACTAAGACTAATAAGATGATCGACCGATGATCCGATGGGTAGAAAAATGACTACCGAAAGTTAGTTGCGCCAGCGACTCCATCTTCAAGCCTTATATATGTATATGGCGGAAAACACCCAGGTGACGAAGTTCCGCTCTGAGACCACTAATTTGGCCAAATTTCAAAATTGTCCGATACGCATGTGTGATACATCATCGGAAAGTTTAAAATCTCAATTTTCTGGGGGAAGAAAAATTTTGGACTGGAGGGGATTTAAAAAAAAATTTTTTTTAAACAGCAAAACCCTATCTGGAGGTGAGAGCACGCGAGAGCAGAATTACAGACGCCATGACTTTAACGAGATATCACTGCGTACTTACCTTGTTTCGATCCAAAAACTCCATATAGCATGTATCCCCGAGTGTCAAGACACTGTGAATGGCCACAGCTGGATTTTTTGAGGATTTTATGGATGAAACATGGTAATATAACAAGGGTCGTGATGCAGAAATCGCAGACATCAAGGAGTGGTTGGGATTTTCTTTTTCATATATTTACCCTTTTAAAGTTTTTTTTTGTTTTGTTTTTTTGGATCAATTATTTATCATCTAACATATCGGGGGAAATGCGACTAACAAAAAAATACAATTTAGCGATAGTTGGGTAGATATCCGTGACTTTTTTTACAGACGCCATTTTTTTTCATTGTGACGTAATTTGTATAAAAGTTTAAAATATGGGATTGAATAATTTTTTAGTCTTTTTTTTTTTTTTTTTTAAACAAAATATTAGACATCAATTAATGATTCTAAGCTAAAAATGACAGACATTTTGAATAATAAATATAATTACCTTGTTTTCATGGCTGGGTTGTAACAAAAACGGTTGCGCAACATCTGTAAACGGGGTTTTCCAGGGTAAAACGGGAAAATTAAAATTAGTTCGGGGGCTTAATGCGCCATGAATCTCCTATGGCAGCATATAGACCTATTGTTCTATCAAGCACAACAGTTGTTTTGGCTTAAAATACAGAAGTTTCTTTTAAAGAGGAGTGCAAGAGCAGAAACTTCTTTTTCAGTCTTGTCTGTGTTTTCCGCCATATATCTATGACTAGGGTTCTTCCGATCCGATCCCAATCGTTTTAGTTTGAGTATCTGCCGATCCCGATATTTCCCGATCCGATTGTTTTTTGTTTTTTTTTTTGCTCCCGATTCAATTCCAATCATTCCCGATAATTTTTCCCGATCATATACATTTTGGCAATGCATTAAGAAAAAAATGAATAAAACTCGGACGAATATATACATTCACCATACAGTACATAAGTACTGTATTTATTTATTATGACAATAAATCCTCAAGATGGCATTTACATTATTAACATTCTTTCTGTGAGAGGGATCCACGGATAGAAAGACTTGTAATTCTTAAAGGATAAATGTGACTTTGTATATTATGACTAAATATTGCCATCTAGTGTATTTGTTGAGCTTTCAGTAAATGATACTCCAGCCATTTAACTTCTGCTCAAATGCATGATGGGAATGGCAACCATGACGGTGCGTAGGGGCACCAATTGATATATCTTCTCTGGGTTGGGAAAGAACATAGGGTGTTGAGAAAATGATCAACTACTACCTTTCTTCCCCACATTGCCTCCCACATTATTTATAATTGCTGAGAGAGGTATTGTAAGGCTTTAGCCACATAAAAAATGGCTCCAAAGGCTGTCAAAATTCTCTCTACTCATTATACGCTGCCTTTTAGCACTATCTATAGGTAAAACGGCGTCTTAATAGATTGAACGCGACAATGCGTAAGTGGGTCGTGCAGCGCATGCGTTAATTATTTAACGTGATTAATTTTTTTTTTTAAATTACCGCCGTTACCGCAATAAATTTGATAGCCCTACTTTAAGCCAAAACTACTCTGGGTGAGTGGAAGACATTTTGTCTATAACGTTAAATTCAATTAGAAAACGATTTAAATAAAATATATAGATATATTAAAAAAAAGGCATGTCCGATATTTTTTTTGCCGATTCCGATACTTTGAAAATGATGTGATCGGACCCGATCGATCGGGACATCTTTATCTATGACCAATATTATCTATGATAACGTCACGTGATCCTCACCCACTTGCCAGCTCCACTGGATGGCAGACACTTGGTGGAGCTCCAGAACCAACCTGAAACAAAGCCGCATCCACTGTAGGACATTTACAATGATACGACTATATCTTTGGACTCTTACATTTGCACGCTGCTTATGATGACGCCAAAGAGTCCCAGCATGCCTAAGAACTCCAGGCGGCTTCGGTTCTTGACGGTGTACTCTTGCCATACGTTGGAAATGCCGTACAGGGTGGCACTGAGCAGAACCAGGCCGTCGCCCAGCAACATGTTAGAGGCTGGTTAGGATCACGTCATGTGAAGAACAGTTGAGGTGAATTTTAGTGAGAGAGTTTGGGTGAGTGTGAATTTGTGTTCATGTTAGTGACGGGATCTGTGGTTCACTTGAGTAAACGAATCCATTCCGGTTCGTTCAGTAAAAAGATTCGTTCAAACGAATCGTTCAACGAATCGTTCGCCCCCCTCATATCCCTCCCCGCCCAAATGAATCGTTCGGTTAGTGAACGGGAAGTGACGTTGCCGAACGAATCACCAAAGACCGCTTCGCAGTATAACTGAACGGGAAGTGACATTGCTTGGTCCCTCCCTCTCTTGCACACAGGCTCCTCATTGACCACTCGTCGTAGTTTCAGAAATGAGTGACAGGCGATATCATTCTGCTTTCACAAACAGCCTCCCCTCCCGCTGCTGCAAAAGCGAGGGAGAGCTTCCGCGTCGTCTGTCCTAGTTCAATGGGATCAAAGTCATGGCTCGTACTTGCATTTCGATTTAGGACACGGTTAAACATTTTCCTTTTGTGGGGGTTTGGGGTCGGGGGCGCATGGACTTTCTTTAGCATGATCTTGATCACATATACAACGCTGCTGCTACCAGCCAACGCGGCATGCTTGCTGTCACGAAAATAAAAATAAATCGAAAGTTTAATTTCTAAATATGGAACGACCAACACATCATATTTACCTCTCGCTCTGTTGTATTTTAGTTTATATGCTCATCACTATTATTTTTGGTCACTATTGTTAAAACTAAAGTGTAAATAGCTAGTTGTCAAATGTGCTGCTCTGAAATAAAAATAATACTACATTTGGATATTTGACAGTTTAATTGCAAATCAGTATTAAGATGATCGTATTGAATTTTTGCAGTGGTATTAACAAATTAAATAATCCGGTCAGCTCCCCTGTCGTCCCCTCATCTCAGATCGTCAAATGCTGACGAGAAATAATTGTTTGCTCTTTACGAAGTTGCCTTTCTACTCTCATTAGTCTGTTAAGAAAAATGTAGACATATTGCGACACCTCCCGTGTCCGCGTGCGTTGTTTTTGGGCGCTTGAGTAGCACATGATGGACGGATGGACATAATTTGTCAAACCAACCAACACCCGACACGCTCTGACACGAAAGAAAATAAAACAGTCGGAAAAAATTGGCATGTATATACAGTTTCATTGCAAATCAGTATTATGGTGATCATACTAAATATTCTTTTTTTCTGTGCACATATGAGGTAAATATCGCTGCCATGAAGCCTCCATACAATGACAGTTCTCTCCCCCCGCACTGCCGTCACGCGACCGCAGCTCAGCTTTTGCTTGCCTCGTAGCTACCCGCGAAAGTCTTTTAAACTACTGTAAATTTGATAGTATGTCATTATATGTAGTCCCGAGTCTGTTGAGAAAAGTAGTACACTAAACCATGCTCGCTAGGTTTGTGTGGTGTTTTTGTCTGTTTGAGCAGCATTTGATAGGCTCCACATTAACAAATATGTGACAAAGTCATTTCCTTTCATTTTTTGACTCGTTCACCGCATTACTGCAAAGTCAAGTTAGCAGCAAGCTAGGTCAGGAATCGGAGCCTCCGGAGGACCGAGTCACTGAACGGGAAGTGACATAACTCAGTCTTGCCCTCCTGCCTGCACGCTGGCTGCTTATTGGCTACACGTGGAAGTGAGTGACGGACGCCTTGATTCTGTTTCCGCTCCCTCCCCTGCCCGCGATGAGGCTGGCGTCTGATTGGTCGTGTGCGATGTCAGAAGACGCTGCCGCTTGCTCAACGCCCTCCCACGCAGCGAACAAGCACCAACTTCATAGAACGAATCAGTGCAGATGGTGATTAGTTCGGTCTCGTTCACCCAAACAATTCGTTCAAAAAGAACGAATCGTTCGCGACCGATACAACACTAGTTCATGTGTGTGTGAGAGAGGTTTTAAGAATGTGAAAATGTTGGTATGTGTAAGAGTTTCTGGGGGGTCAAACCTGGCGGCATGGGCAGGCATTAGGGGGCCGGGCCTGCCCTGAGAGACTGCTGTGCCCGCCCTAGCTCGATTGACTGTACTGTGTAATTTTAAAAAAAAATCTTCCACAAAAACACACACAAACACGGAGAGGACAAACCCTCTATAGACCCTACTCACATGACGTCACAACCACGCCTCCGCGCCATATTGTCCGTCAACTCGTGTTGACGCATTACCGCTACGTAAATTCCTCCTATTATGGCGTGTTTTTCTGCTCGTTAACATTAATAATCAAAATGGTGAAGGTGTGTGTGGCGGTTGGTTGCAATAACAGAGAAGATAGACGGATAGATACACGAAGTTCTACCGTATTCCGAGAGACCCGGAGAGGAGAGCGAGATGGACTGCTGCAATTCGACGAGAAAACTGGTCTCCAAACGATCACCACGGATTATGTAGTAGTCATTTTATATCTGGTAAGATGCATTTAATATATATTTAGAGGGTTTTGGGCTGACAACCACAATTAAGATCATTGCGAGGCTAATCGCCAACAACATACAGTCTCAAATTCAAGATGCTTATTTCTTCCACCATCATTACATTTTGAATAATATTTAGCTAGTATCAAGTGAAAGAAGTTGGCCTCGTCTACGGATCATCAGTTAAACAGGTGTGTCCAAACCTTTTGCAAAGGGGGCCAGATTTGGTGTGGTAAAAAAGCGGGGGGCTACCATGCCTGATTTACATAGAACAATATAAAAAAAATTTTAGCAAGCCCTTCTGTGTGTCACATTTGCTTTATTATTTTTTTAAATTCATAATTTCAGCAATCTCATCTTTGTGGCGTTCTCTTTCAACACTCGGGCTTTTGCGAAATACTGCTGCTGTGAAATTAAACTAGCTTCAAGTTGCTATAATTTCTCGCTGCGTATCTTCCCTGTAATGTTGTACAAGTCAGCGTGTCTTGTTTGGTAATATCGCGTCACATCGAACTCTTTGAAAACAGCGACTGTCTCTTTGCAAATGAGGCAGACACAGTTGTTGCATATTTTATTGAAGAAATAGTCCAATATCCACCTATCCTTGAAGCGTCGGCCATCGCAGTCAACTATTTTTTTTATTGATTGTCGCCATTTTGGAAAATTGAAAGTAAAGGGTCATACGGGGTAATGTTGCTTAGAGTGCTGCTCTTATTTTTCAAACTTTCGTGAGAATAGGCTGATTTTGTGTGGACAAGATAGTTGTAGTGTACTTCCCATGGGCTCACCACCTGTGGGATGGGCCAAAGGGGTCGGGTGCGTAGGGAGTTGGGGGGCAGCCAAAGGCGGGGGCCTTGGCGGTCCGACCCCCAGCTGCAGAAGCTAACTGTTGGGACATGGAATGTCACCTCTCTGTCAGGGAAGGAGCCCGAGCTGGTGTGCGAGGCAGAGAAGTTCCAACTAGATATAGTCGGACTCTCCTCCACACACAGCTTGGGTTCTGGTACCAATCCTCTCGAGAGGGGTTGGACTCTCTTCCACTCTGTAGTTGCCCACAGTGAGAGGCGCCGAGCAGGTGTGGGCATACTTATTCCCCCCCGGCTTGGCGCCTGTACGTTGGGGTTTACCCCGGTAGACGAGAGGGTAGCTTCCCTCCGCCTTCGGGTGGGGGGACGGGTTCTGACTGTGGTTTGTGCTTATGCACCAAACAGCAGTCTACATGTGTTTTGTGGATTTGGAGAAGGCGTTCGACCGTGTGCCTAGGGGAGTCCTCTGGAAGGTGCTCCGGGAGTACGGGGTACCGTGCCCGTTGTTAAGGGCTGTTCGGTCCCTGTATGACCGGTGTCAGAGTCTGGTCCGCATTGCCGGCAGTAAGTCGAATTCGTTCCCAGTGAGGATTGGACTCCGCCAAGGCTGCTCTTTGTCACCGAGTCTGTTCATAATTTTTATGGACAGAATTTCTAGGCGCAGCCGAAGCGTTGAGGGTGTCCGGTTTGGTGGCCTCAGCATTGCATCTCTGCTTTTTGCAGATGATGTGGTGCTGTTGGCTTCATCAAGCCGCGACCTCCAACTCTCACTGGGGCGGTTCGCAGCCGAGTGTGAAGCGGTTGGGATGAAGATCAGCACCTCCAAATCCGAGACCGTGGTCCTCAGCCGGAAAAGGGTGGCATGCCCTCTCCAGGTCGGGGATGAGATCCTGCCCCGAGTGGAGGAGTTCAAGTATCCTGGGGTCTTGTTCACGAGTGAGGGTAGGAGGGAGCGGGAGATTGACAGGCAGATTGGTGCAGCGTCTGCAGTGATGCGGACTCTGCACCGGTCCGTTGTGGTGAAGAAGGAGCTGAGCCAGACAAAGTGCGTTACAACGTTGGTTGAATGTCGTGAGAAAAGTCAGAGACACTGAGAGAGAAGAGTGTTGTGACGCTGTAGTAAACGCGATGCTAGGCTAGGTGGCTCCAGTATTTCCTGACTGTAGCCGACAGCCTACAATCTGCTCCTAGATATCAAATTCTCATAGAACTACATGCGAAATGACAGACGGCGGCGTTAATAAACAGCTGCCATTTTTAAGCAGTAGACTTCTCAGAAAGGCTCTGTTGTAGTGAACCTTCCAAGCGAACTTGAGTAACCTTTTTTCTAAAATACTCCTGAATTAGCAAAATCTTGACTTGAATCTATCTTTAAATGATGAAACAGTTTTAAAACTGTCTTTAACATGTTGAAAGTAGACAGAAGGGAATAATGCAAAAACGGTAGCAATTTTAACAACTTTAACAGTTGATTCACAACATTAAACGATTTCCAAACATAGCAAAGGTTACTAATGTTTTTTTGTTTTTAAATTTTTTTATTTTTTTTTAATTAATTATTTTTTTTAAAAACATGAAAGGTAACACCAGTTACTTTGCCAAGTAACTAATTACTTTTACCTTCAGGTAACTGAGTTACTAACTCAATTACGTTTTGGGAGAAGTAATTTGTAACTAATTAACCCTTTAACACCTAAGCCTATTTTGCCCGAATTAGCATGCATTTGATGTTGCCTTTATATTTCAAAGAAAAAATTGTTCACAATGGCCAAGTTGGGTCCCTTTTTTCAGGACACCTTGAACTTCATGTCCAAACCGCTGTTTTCTTCACTGACCAAATATAATCCACATTTTGGACCCAAAAAGACAACAACAAAAAAAATCCCAAAATATTTTTTCCAAATTTGTAATGTTGATGTCCCATTGACAACCGAACATGCTCGACCAACCGTTTTGAAGCTTGATAATATTTATTCAACGTGTTAGGATAAACATTCAACAGAAAAAAATAAGATTGGATAGTTTTATGTTTGATAATTCAACACAAACAGCAGGTATGGTCATAGGCGTTGTTTGCCTTTACACATACAATGGTCAAAACAGGTTATATATACAGTACAAAATAGTGAGAAAAAAAAGAAAGAAAGGGTTTGGAGGATCTCTCTTTGTGAAGTTAGCTATTGTACCCATCACCTTATCAAAAGTTTATACGTACATGCAATCAAGCTTCTCGAACACACATCAACGTATATAAAAGCTGAAAAAAAGTATTTTCAAAAATTTTGACGAGTAGTTCAGTTCAATTCAAATTTTTCTGGCATGCGACCCAGTAAAGTTTTTTTGGTTTTTTTTGCACACTCAATAAAGCTTCTTCTTGAACAGGTCACGGAGCTACTCGCCGAGACGTCGACTCATCCGAGGAAAACAACGACAAATACGGCTCATCTTCTTCCTTGAGTTAATGAAATAATGCATTAGCTTGCGCTAAATTTAGTTTTGGATTCATGCTGCACGTTTCAAAGTCGCTCTCTCAATCCAACCGGCTGTTGCTTGCTTCGCATGCTTCCTTTTAGTTGGCGCCTCGCTCGGAAATTTATTAAAAATGTTCACATTTGGTTCGTCCTTGACATCACAACTGCTCTTTTGTCGGTCTTTTGTGCTGCTTTGGGTTTTGAAAAAGGACAAGAAATGATGGAAATATGGAGATAGATATTGTACATGGTCCATGCAGCGTTTTAATGCATATTTATGACTGCAATAAACTATAAAACTCAAATGACATTATCTCCCGTTTTTCTTTGTCGATTGACTTCAAATAAAAACTGTTGTGGACATCAACTTCCGCACTTTCAAATGAGACCAACCAGCGGCACGTGGGTGATGTAATTACAGCGTGACAAAGCTTCAAAGACGACATGCGTAAACGTGTCGCTGCCGACACGTTTGGTGTTAAAGGGTTACCGTAATTTCCGGACTATAAGCCGCTACTTTTTTCGTTCATTTTGAATCCTGCGGCTTATAGTCCAGTGCGGCTTATGTGTTGATTTATTTGTGTTGATAGGCAACCCATGCCTCCTAGCATGCATTGCAGCACTACAGCTGTAAGTAACAATCGTTATTTAGCCTGCATTGTAGCACTAACAATCAAAATTCATGTTCTTTTATGTAATTATTCATTCATTTACTGTTCCAGTGGTTTCAATAATTGCTTGTTATGGTATTTGGCAACACTTTATTTGACAGCGGCGTCATAACACTGTCATAAGACCATCCTAATTATGACATGACACTATCATGGGCATTACTGAATGCTTATGACAGATGTCATTAGGTGTCATCCAGCAAATTATGTTACCAACTCCATTTATGTCCAGCTCGGATCTTTTACATCCATTCAAAAGTGAGATCATTTCCCGAATAAAACTGAATGATAACTGTTATAAGCATTCGTTAATGCTCATGACAGTGTCATGTCATAATTATGTCTAATTGTCTAATGACAGTCTTATGGCGCCACTATCAAACAGTGTTACCAAATACCGCAACTAGCAATTATTTAAACAAACAGGAACATTAACTGAATAAATAATTAGCAAAGAACATGAATTTTGATTGTTATTTATATCTGTTGCTACAATGCATGCTAGGAGGCATAATGGACAACAACAGTGTTGACAGTATGTGGCATGAAAGGTTGACCGTCTCCCCCAAGGAAGCAGTGATGGCCAAATGAAGCTTCTTGAAGCTATGAAGCTTTGCAGCCAATTAGTTAAAAGCTTCATGGTGGTTTATTTGGTCTTCTGACCGTCATATGATGCCGCTGTCTAATGAAGTGTTACCGGCTAATATCTTTTGGTGTAAATATCCCATAATACAGTGAGGACAGCTGCGGCTTATAGTCCGGTGCGGTTTATCTATGAACAAATGCCGTTTTTGTGTCACATTTAGTGGGTGGCGGCTTATAGTCAGGTGCGCCTTATAGTGCGAAAATTACGGTAATTACTTTTTAAAAGTAAGATTAACAACAGTGGTCATAAAGATGAAGTCTAGAATGAAAAGTGACAAAAGCGGAGATTTCATTCTGCCAATTTGTTGCCGAACACAGTTTGCCTGCAACTATTGCTGATCACTTCTCAGAGTTAGCAAAAGAAATGTTCCCTGACTCAAAGATTGCATCAGTAAGTTAATTTTATCAATTGACCTTTTTAATTTATAATTGGACACACTAACGAACTACCTTAAGGTCAAACTGAATTGTGAGCTGAAGTGCCACGAAGTGCAGTCATCAAGACATGATAGAAATTGCCAAAAGTGCTACATACAATTATAACAAAGGTCACTGTTACATTTCAGTAATCATGATGTAGCTGAAGCTATTGATATACAACGTTGTAAGATTCGTCACCAATTTGTAAGGGCATACGTCACTATTTGTATGATTGCCAACGGCCTCGGGTTGACAGGTATGTTTTCGTTTGTCTTATAGATTTTACAATGAACTACCACTTGTGACTTCCGTGACAGAAAAAATTTCAGTGCTCTGATGTAGTAATGTATGTGTAATGACGCCACTGTTCAGGCTAAATTTCTGTTGGAGAAGTGTGCCCCCACTAAAAAATGTAATGCCCCCCCTGCGTAATTTCTTTCTGCAGCCGGGTCTGAAGGGGGTTAGAGGTTTTCAATGGGTTTAGAGGTTTTCAATGTGTATGTTTGACGGTAGAATTGTCCGATAATGAGTTTTTAACCGATATTGTCCAACTCCAAAAATCCAATACCGATATCAAACCGATACATGTTGTCGTGCATTTAATGTGTTATTGCTAATTATATTGTGGTACCTCACTGGATGCTTTAATAATGATAAATGTAACAACTTTAAGGTTTTCTAAATATACATTCTGTGAAAAAAATAACAGAAGTTATAGAAAATAAACACTTTAACGTAATCCTTACCAGATCCCTGATCTCGGCCAGCTAGTAGGTCGGCCCCCACCATGGCGCCCACCCCTAGCAAGCAGACGGAAACCGCAACATAGTGTATGGGGCGGTACCGTGCCTTTAGCAGCCACCAGGACAGAACCATCACCACCGGGATCACGAAGCAGTCCAAAAGCTGTCAGAATACAAAAATGACAAACGTATAGGAGCCGCGTGACATGACTGGCGGAGCTCCCACCTGCACACTTGTCAGCGTGGTGTACTGGTAGGCCTTGACCACGGCGTAGTTTGCCTCCACGTCCACAAGGCCCAGGAGGAAGTACTGCAGCCAGCGTCTGCGACCAATTTGGTACACACTCCCTGAACCTCTCCATTCATTCAAAAAGAGGGACAGACCTAAGAACCAATCTTTGCAATTGTGCACGAATACGTCATCTTGAACGAATTGTTGCTGATTGACTAGCGACCAATGAACAGTCAATGTCAAAATGGTCAAAGAATGGATGGGTTTCCGTAATTTCAAAACACATACAAACAACATTGCCGGGCTATACTATGTCAACCAATAGATTGGTCACCATCATGTCATGGTACATATAGTACATCAAATGACTAATTCATCATTTCAGAGCACATGTAGCCAAACAAACGATCGGTCGCCATCATGAAATGGCACATATACAGTGGGGCAAAAAAGTATTTAGTCAACCACTAATTGTGCAAGTTCTCCCACTTGAAAATATTAGAGAGGCCTGTAATTGTCAACATGGGTAAACCTCACCCATGAGAGACAGAATGTGGGGGTGGGGGGGGGGGGGGGGGGGGGGGGGGGAGAAAATCACATTGTTTGATTTTTAAAGAATTTATTTGCAAATCCTGGTGGAAAATAAGTATTTGGTCAATACCAAAAGTTCATCTCAGTACAGTACTTTGTTATGTACCCTTTGTTGGCAATAACGGAGGCCAAACGTTTTCTGTAACTCTTCACAAGCTTTTCACTCACTGTTGCTGGTATTTTGGCCCATTCCTCCATGCAGATCTCCTATAGAGCAGTGATGTCTTGGGGCTGCCACTGGGCAACACGGACTTTCAACTCTCTCCACAGATTTTCGACGTGGTTGAGATCTGGAGACTGGCTAGGCCACTCCAGGATCTTGAAATGCCTCTTACGAAGCCACTCCTTTGTTGCCCTGGCTGTGTGTTTGGGATTATTGTCATGCTGAAAGACCCAGCCACGTCTCATCTTCAATGCCCTTGGTGATGGAAGGAGATTTTCACTCAAAATCTCTCGATACATGGCCCCATTCATTCTTTCCTTTACACAGATCAGTCGTCCTGGTCCCTTTGCAGAAAAACAGCCCCAAAGCATGATTTTTCCACCCCCATGCTTCACAGTGGGTATGGTGTTCTTCGGATGAAATTCAGTATTCTTTCTCCTCCAGACACGAGAACCTGTGTTTCTACCAAAAAGTTCTATTTTGGTTTCATCTGACCATAACACATTCTCCCAGTCCTCTTCTGGATCATCCAAATGCTCTCTAGCAAACCGCAGACGGGTCTGGACGTGTACTGGCTTCAGCAGGGGGACACATCTGGCAGTGCTGGATTCGAGTCCCTGGGAGCGCATTGTGTTACTAATAGTAGCCTTTGTTAGTGTAGTCCCAGCTCTCTGTAGGTCATTCACTAGGTCCCCCCGTGTGGTTCTGGGATTTTTGCTCACAGTTCTTGTTATCATTTTGACGCCACGGGGTGAGATCTTGCATGGAGCCCCAGATCCAGGGAGATTATCAGTGGTCTTGTATGTCTTCCATTTTCTAATAATTGCTCCCACAGTTGATTTCTTTACACCAAGCATTTTACCTATTGCAGATCCAGTCTTCCCAGCCTGGTGCAGGTCTACAATTTGGTCTCTGATGTCCTTCGACAGCTCTTTGGTCTTGGCTATAGTGAAGTTTGGAGTGTGACTGACTGAGATTGTGGACAGGTGTCTTTTATACCGATAATTAGTTAAAACAGATGCCATTAATACAGGTAACGAGTGGAGCCCCGTTAAACTTCATTAGAAGAAGTTAGACCTCTTTGACAGCCAGAAATCTTGCTTGTTTGTTGGTGACCAAATACTTATTTTCCACTCTAATTTGGAAAAAAATCTTTAAAAATCAAACAATTTGATTTAGGTTTTTTTCCACATTCTACCTCTCATGGTTGAGGTTTAGTCATGCTGACAATTACAGGCCTCTCTAATCTTTTTAATTAGGAGAACTTGCACAATTGGTGGTTGACTAAATACTTGTTTGCCCCACTGTAGCAAAACACTAGGGAATTTTTACAATTAACACGACCTCAACATACTGCTGGACAACTGAAAGCGACGAACTATCTCTCTTTCCCTCTCACTCAAAAAAATAACTTGCGCACAGAAGCGGGACCGCCGTGTGTCTGCCTGTCTCATACACAAATTTATTTCTGAGTCTTTTGAAAAGGAGTAAATCTCTTGCTCAGTAACCAGCAGCATCCATCCTAACGTTGTGCGTGTGTCCCTCAAAGTCCGGGCACCAGACGTGTCTTGAATTCCATTCCGCTACGAGCGACTGTCATAAAGTTATTAGGGAAACTCATCGTATTTAAACATTTATGAATCTTAATCGAATCGTCACGTGTCGAATCGCGATGCATCTAATCTATTTTTTTAGCACTCCCTTAAGCCTGAGTTATGCTCCCGCGTTGCGGTGACGGCGCAGCGACTACGGCGTCATTTGACATTCGATGGTTCTCCGGCCAGGTGACGCGTTGCTCTGTAATTCCCCGCCAAGCCACTAGAGGGGGGTGGTGTTATGTTTGTACAGTTTTGGGGCATGCGTGTTGACTTCCTCTAGTCTAGTTTAACGCAGAAAAGAATAAACAATGTAAGATGGAACGCTTGAATGTAGATCTTTAGCTCATCAACATTGGATAAATATTGATCATACAAATGTTGAGGCGCAGGCGACGCAGATGACGGTTTTGAGGCGGTCTGTCCAACTTTTGATACCGCATAGAAAGTTCTAGCCTCGGGTGGAAACCAGCTAGCTGTAGCAGCTAGCTTCAAACTGGCGTCGAGCACTGCGTCCAGCGTTTTGTCCGAGGTCTGCAAAGCTCTCCAGCCCTATTTGTTTGCTGTGTCCTACAACCAGCCAGGGGGAAGCCATAGCAGATTTCTGGCGTCTATGGAATTTCCCAAACTACGTTGCAAGCATTGATGTTAACGTTATCATAATAGCACCGAGGCACTCTCAATCATTGATGATGTATCGTATGTGAACTGTCTGTTGTTGAAAATTAAACATCAATGCAACTCTTTTGACACCAAACCTGTGCTTTACTTTACACTTTAATTATACACTTGAAGTGGAACACGTAAATAAGTCACAGATTCGCAGCAAACATATGTACACAATCAATCACCAAATATACGACAGAAAGTGATAAAAAGCAGGCAGTTTTTGGCCGACTGGGTCACCGCTTCGTGTGGCCATTCGATTGCGAACACACACATACTGTACTTGTCTCGGTGGTTTTTCAATTTAAAAAAAAAAAAATTCAATCGCTGGCTGACCTCCAGCCCTGTATTTTCAGCAATCTCCTCCCACGAATTGCTTGCCATTTGGCAATCTTCATAATGTCTTGAAGAGACATTGTAGAAGTTGTCGTACTTGCTCTTCGTTGATACTGGGGATGTCCCGATCCAGGTTTTTGCACTTCCGATCCGATACCGATATTGTTTTGACCTTCCGATCCGATACCGACCGATTCCGACCTATCTGAGCATGCGTTAAAGTTAAAAGTTATTTAGCCTCCTTATTTAGTTGTCAGACTCATGCTGAAAAAGGTTTTAGTACTCTTGATAACAACTAGCCTGCTGAATTAGGTGAGTTTGAATAACACACAACGGTTGGTAACAAGAAACTGACCTATTCATTCAGTGACAAACACAAAGCATTATGAATAACAAACAGAAATGGCATAGTCAGTCAGTAAAACGTGCAAATAATATAGTAAACTGTCTTAAAAAAGCAAAACACACCAACAACCTCAGTGGAAAATCTCACAAATCCCCCAAGCTATTAGATACTTTTAATGTTTAAATTCATTTAATTTTGAGAATCAACTGTTAAAGTTGTTTAAACTGCTCCCGTTATCCCATAATTTCCCTTCTGTCTACTTTCGACATGTGAAAGTTTTAAAACTGTTTTAAAGATAGATTCAAGTCAAGATTTTGCGGATTTAGGAGTATTTTAGATAAAAAGTTAATTAGGTTCACTTGGAAGGTTCACAACAGCCTACTAGGGAAGTCTTCTGCTTTAAGATGGCGGCTGTTTACTAACGCATCTGGTTTTCAATACTTCAATGTTGCTAACACAGTCGAGTCTGTCGTGCAGCATCTAGTTCTATATGCATATGATATCTATTATCTCCGGTAAAACGATGTTGACGTAGTTTGTTGCGGCTGTCAGCAGCAGTCAGGTATTCTTGTGTTTTTTATCCAGCGGCATGAGTTGAGCTAAAGCCGTGAGTTGTGCATTGGCATTACCCGGGTCTATGACAAGCATTATGTTTACTTTCGGGATGCAATGCGGTCAGTTTCTCATTGCGTCCTTAAGACTGCGCCGTGTATTAGTTCCGCTTTACTTGACATATTTCAATAATCGGAATTTGGATGTTTGTGTATCGTTCTCGAATCTTCCACAGCCGAATCGCTCAAGAATGTAATGACGGCTGGGCATGTTGTACCGTGGTTCTAAGTGTTGGATGGTGCGTCTTTACTCACGAGAGATAATAGCTCGTCATCCAGAATGAATTCTTCGGCAATGACTCTTTGTTATTCCCTGGGCTTTGGGACTGTCGAGTGCAAGTTTGTCACGCATAGCAAAAGTTTCTGCCAGTGTTAGTTGCGTAGGACCTTTCTTTTTGTCTTCGGTTTTCTTAACATACTCCTCATAGTGTTTGCGGTGGTATTTCGCTAAATGCTTGATTAGCTTGGTTGTATTATAACTTCTTACACTTTACCACTACGCTTGACTTTATTGTGGCATATGTTGCTCTCTGCCTCTTCGTCTTTGTCGTCCTTTAAGGTGAAATGATCCCACACAGCTGACATTTTTAACGATAAAGTCTGTCGGTAAATTGGGAGACGGTAATGTATATGTAGTGTGTTGAAGGTGTGCCGTAAAATGTGGACTGAATTTTAGAGAAACCGAAACAAAAACTGGAATGGACCATGTAAATCGGTGCGTCGGAAAACCCAGACCAGACTTAAAAACTGGATCGGAAGTCTGGATCGGAATTTTTTTGTGTTCCGATCCGCTACTGATGCACATTTTTTTGCCCAATTCAGTCCGATCCGATCCAAATATCGGATCGGGACATCTTTAGTTGATACTCTCGTCGGCTTGGTCCATTTTTGCGTGTAGAAAAATCATGTTTGAGAATGGCGGTGATTTCGCGCTGAACCGGAAACAACAGTCTGAGCGGACCAATCATAGTCCATTTCCACCACGTCACATGTGTTGTGTCAGAAAAAACATCTGAAAATGGCAGTTTGGACAAGGCACCCTTCAAATCTCAGAAGACCTAGAGCAGTTGGCCAAAGAAGAATGTTCTAAAATTCCAGCAGAGCATTGTAAGAATCTCATTGATGGATACCGGAGGCTGTTGTTCACAGTTATTTTGTCTGGGTTGTGCTACCAAGTATTAGGCTGAGGGTGCCAATACTTTTGTATGGCCCATTTTTGGAGTTCTGTTTAAAATAAAAAAATAAAATAAAAAAGTCATTCTGTTTTGTGTTTTTCATTGCAAGCAAAATCAATGAAGATATTACTTCCAAAGCATTTGTGATTGCAATCATTTGCTTGGAGAAATTGAACATTATCTGACAGAATTACAGGGGTGCCAATACTTTTGGCCAGCAGTGTACGTGTAGACAAGGCCTAAGTCAAACAAATGATTGGTTGCCATCATGTCAGGGCAGATGTGGACCAACAAGTGATTGGTTGCCACAATGCCATGGCACATGAAGACCACAAAGGATTGGTCATCATGTCTGGCTTCATGGAGATCAACAATGGATTGGTCGACTTAAAAGAAAATAAATCTAGTCAACGCACATTCATAGACAAACAAATGAATTTTCACCAGAATATTTCACTTTTAAGTGCAAAACAGTTGCATTGAATGTATATTGTGTGTCACCTGTCCTGCAGAGCATGACGGGCGTGTAGCTAACACCGAGAAGCGCGTAGTGCAGGACACTTTGGAGTAAGGGCGCCTCCACGCTAAAACCAGAGCTCAAGTACTGCGATGACACGGCCGTACCGCACACCAGTGCCGCCAGAACCTGACCCAGTGCCAAGGTCCGAGCGAGACGCCTGCCGCCAGAACCAGGAGGTCAGAGGTCACCGAAGCAGACAGGTCTTGACCGGCCCACTCACCATGTCAACGCCCGCCGGACGCCGGCCAGCAGGGCGCACGCTCGAAAGCGTCCCGGCCGGGGATCCGCGTCCGGAGACATCTAGGAAGCATCTGCTCCCTGCCAGCAATTGTTCGTCCACGGCTCATTTTGTGTCTTGGCCCACTGAATGATTAACTCAAGAGGGCAATAGTCTCACTTTTCCTTATCTACAAAGTGTGTGACATGTCACGGCGTCCCTTCATAAATAAGTCACTGAGTGTGCTAACTCCAAGTGATTTCATGTTATGTCAATTGTGGAAGTCCAGCAAAACGGTCCCAGTCTTACATCAATTAAAACAAGTACAGTGATCCCTCGCGACTTCGAGGTCCACATTTCGCAGATTCAGTGTATCGCGGAGATTTAAAAAGTATTTACAGTGGAGCAAATAAGTATTTAGTCAACCACTAATTGTGCAAGTTCTCCCACTTGAAAACATTAGAGAGGCCTGTAATTGTCGACATGGGTAAACCTCAACCATTAGAGAAAGAATGTGGGGAAAAAAAACAGAAAATCACATTGTTTGATTTTTAAAGAATTTATTTGCAAATCAAGTGGTGGAAAATAAGTATTTGGTCAATACCAAAAGTTCATCTCAATACTTTGTTATGTACCCTTTGTTGGCAATAACGGAGGCCAAACGTTTTCTGTAACTCTTCACAAGTTTTCCAAACACTGTTGCTGGTATTTTGGCCCATTCCTCCATGCAGATCTCCTCTAGAGCAGTGATGTTTTGGGGCTGTCGTTGGGCAACACAGACTTTCAACTCCCTCCACAGATTTTCTTTGGGGTTGAGATCTGGAGACTGGCTAGGCAACTCCAGGACCTTGAAATGTTTCTTACGAAGCCACTCCTTTGTTGCCCTGGCTGTGTGTTTGGGGTCATTGTCCTGCTGAAAGACCCAGCCACGTCTCATCTTCAATGCCCTTGCTGATGGAAGGAGATTTTCACTCAAAATCTCTCGATACATGGCCCCATTCATTCTTTCCTTTACACAGATCAGTCGTCCGGGTCCCTTTGCAGAAAAACAGCCTCAAAGCATGATGATTCCACCCCCATACGTCACAGTGGGTATGGTGTTCTTCGGACAGGAGAACCTGTGTTTCTACCAAAAAGTTCTGTTTTGGTTTCATCCGACCATAACACAATCTCCCAGTCCTATTCTGGATCATCCAAATGCTCTCTAGCGAACCACAGACGGGCCTGGACGTGTACTTTCTTCAGCAGGGGGACATGTCTGGCAGTGCAGGATTTGAGTCCCTGGCGGCGCATTGTGTTACTGATAGTAGCCTTTGTTACTGTGGTCCCAGCTCTCTGTAGGTCATTCATTAGGTCCCCCCGTGTGGTTCTGGGATTTTTGCTCACCGTTCTTGTTATCATTTTGACGCCACGGGGTGAGATCTTGCATGGAGCCCCAGATTGAGGGAGATTATCAGTGGTCTTGTATATCTTCCATTTTCTAATAATTGCTCCCACAGTTCATTTCTTTACACCAAGCGTTTTACCTATTGCAGATTCAGCCTTCCCATCCTGGTGCAGGTCTACAATTTTGTCTCTGGTGTCCTTCGACAGCTCTTTGGTCTTGGCCATAGTGGAGTTTGGAGTGTGACTGACTGAGTTTGTGGACAGGTGTCTTTTATACCAATAATGAGTTAAAACTGTACCATTAATACAAGTAACGAGTGGAGCCTCGTTAGACCTCGTTAGAAGAAGTTAGACCTCTTTGACAGCCAGAAATCTTGCTCGTTTGTAGGTGACCAAATACTTATTTTCCACTCTAATTTGGAAATAAATTATTTAAAAATCAAACAATGTGATTTTCAGTTTTTTTTCCCCACATTCTGTCACTCATGGTTGAGGTTTACCCATGTTGACAATTACAGGCCTCTCTAATCTTTTCAAGTAGGAGAACTTGCACAATTGGTGGTTGACTAAATACTTATTTGCCCCACTGTATGTGCTACAGGTAAGTAACAGGTGCTGTTTATTCCACAAATTAGAGAAGCATCACATGATTTTTCCAAAGGGCACCAGTACTTTTGTCTGAACCATTTTTTGAGTTTTGTGTAAAATGATATTATTTTTTTCCCCACATGAAATGGAGATGTGTGCTAAGTTCCCCCCATGCATCATGCAAGACGTCGGATAAGCGGGATAAAATGGATGGATGGAAGCTTTAAATACCCCAAAATCGGATCGCATGCGTTAAAACTTAGACTGAAAAGTTGGACCGCAGTTAGCAACCATTAAGTTTCTTTAAAAAAATTTTTTTTTAAAGTCAATGACACAAAAAAGTAATAGTAGTCCAGAATCGCTGACTGCTTAGTTTTTTAATTCTGAGTGTAACAGAAAGCTGGTGTAAAAAATGCAGTGGTATGAAAAAGTATCTGAGCCCTTTGGAATTTCTCACATTTCTGCATAAAATCACCATCAAATGTGATCTGATCTTTGTTAGACCCATCCTATCTACAGTAAATAAATTCTCCCTAAGATACAAAAGACATTGACTCATGTTAAGATTCAAATATTCTGGCATTTATTTATTTTTTTTTATACATGAATTTCATTTATGACAAATTTATGATACTTGAGTTATAAATGTCTAGAGTATAAAAATTGAATTATGACAAAGATATATACTTAAAAAATATATATATATGACGAAAAAGGTAATTGAGTGTAATGAGTTAGACTGTAGAAATTGGTTTTATAGATATAAGATTGTATAATACATGTTGTATTTAATAACATACAGTATATAAAAACATAAATAACATACATTATCGATACACAAATAAGGAAAAAAAGTAGATTGTAATGTCATCAAAATGAAAGCAGACATGAAATGGTTACCAAAAAAATAAAACATTTCAAATATAAGATGGAAATATGATATGGAATATATAAAAAACAAGAAAACAAAATTTTGGGTTAAAAAAAAAAAAAAAAGGAAAAAAAAAAAGAACATTAAATAAAATACAATTTTATAAAACAAAATTTTTGAAAAAAAAAACAAAAAACAAATGAAAACAGATAACAATGTTTGAAAAATAAAGAAAAAACAAACTTAAATTGAGTTTAAAAAATTGTGAACTGATTGTATTGAACTAAAATGGCGGAGGAAAAAAAGTGATTTTTTTTTTTTAATGAAGTAAATTTATGTGAGATTAAGCCATGAAAAGACTCAATAATGAACAGTGTTGGGAATAACGCCGTTATAAATAACGCCGTTATTTTTTTCAGTAATGGGGTAATCTAATTATTTTTTCTGCCGTTACAACGCCGTTACCGTTACTGACGGTCAAAAGCAGTGCGTTACATACTCTGAATAAATTGAAGAAACTACCAGCCGTAGCGAGTCTACTCTGCTCTGTTTATTTGTCATCCAAGACTTGGGGTGCGTTCAGGTTCGAGAATAGCGCACATGTTTTGTTTTGTGCTTTTTCTTAGCAAAAATATACCACACAGGACGTGCCGGCACTCTGTTTCTTTAATAGCACAAATAACTTCAACATTAACACAAAAGTGCGGCTCTCAGCAGGCCGTGTCTCTAACTCACTCCTGCATCATGTGAGCAAAACAATATTGGCGCCGTGTGCACTTTAGGGTGCCTCGGATAATTCTGTTTCAGAATATTACAGCACGTAATTCTTATGACTCCAGGCTGTTTGTCCCTGCTCATTCAATTAGACAATGCTTTCCAAAGTTTTCTAACATTTCTGTGTTTGCTACACCTGAATGCTAGCCTCGTTCCCATCCCCCACTGTCAGCCAGCAAGAATGCTGCTTCCATCTTGAGGACGACAGACGCTTTGAGGGTGACGGGAGGAGTAGGGGGACAAGGCTACCTGAATGCACCACCTGGATAGATGGGATGGAAGTGATTGTGATTGGCTGAGGGTTAGAGTCATGTGTCATGGTAAGCCAATCAGAGCCGGTGTTTTCACACACAAACCGGAACAGCGCGTGCAGCAAATACACACACGCAAAACAGATGCAGAGGGATATGATGGCAGAGCATTCAGAGGAAAATTTGTCCATTACGAGGTGGAGATATAAACACTATTTCAAGTCAAAATACTTGAATTACAGTAGGCTATGTCTACTTGACCAGTTGTCTCAGCTTGTGAGAGATAGATTTAATTGATTAAACTCACTTTATATTGTTTACTGCTGATTGTTCTTCTCTATTCAACTGACTCAAGTACTGCTCAGAAAATTTCAAATTCTTTGACATACAACAACTTCTTTTTAAAGTAACGGAAATAATTACTTTCCCTGGTAACTAGTGACTTTTACTACAGAGTAATTCAGTTACTAACTCAGTTACTTTTTGGAAGAAGTAGTGAGTAACTATAACTAATTACTTTTTTAAAATAACGTGCCCAACACTGATAATGAATTTTATAAGTGAAATAACATAGATATGTAAACAAAATGAAATAATACTAAAACGTCGCAATATATCAAAATGAAGTGTAAACATATATACTAAATACTGTATACATACATATAAAATGGTAACATGAATACAAATGAAATATTTTTACATAAAAGCACAAACTATTTTAAATTGTAAAATACATATTAAAATAGCATTTGTTTAAAAAAAAATCTTCAATGTAATAAACTAAAAAATACAATAAAAAGGTCTCCAAAAAAATAAATGAATGAAAATCAAAAACTGAAAACCTATAGGAGAAAAAAAAATCAAAGTAATTTGTAGAAAAGATTGTTACCTCATTGGCTGCCTTTGACAGCGCTAGACGTCCAGTTTATTTTGACTGAAGGGGCGCATGAACGAAGCCCCGTCCCATTCAAAATAAATTGGACACCTAGCGCCGTCATTGGCACTGAAACACGAGCATTCAAAATGTCTATCGTTGTCAGTGGCAACCAATGAAATAAAAGTGTGGCGTCTCAGATGCTGGTGAGTGTGGCGCTGGTTACCATAACCACGGTCAGAGTAGCGTTTAACCGACCGCCTTCAGCCTGCAGGTGCAGCGTATCGTTGACGTTGCCAGACTCTGTGGAAAGCCTTAGCTCGCCCAGGAACGAGTCGCACAGCTTCTCGCGGTTGTACGCCTGACCATTCACAACAACAAAATCAACGGCGTTAACTAGGTGTGACGTGCGCGCACTCACCTTGATGACGACTGGCCGGCTTGCATCCTTCCTGTAAAAGATGGCCTTGATGTCGAAGTTGGGAGTGCGAGTTTGTCTGTGCACCGGAGAGCGAATCGAGCGGCCTTCGCAGCGGACGGTCACGTATGTGTTGTTAGCTGCGAGCACACTCACAAGGTCAAGCTTGAAGAAAAGTTCAATAATGTAAAAAGGGAGGAGGGGTGGGTCTAAGTTAAAAAAAAGAAAAAAAACGGATGGATGGATGGAAGGATGAACTTCATAAAATAAATCTAATCATAATATTAATCACAACAATTAAAAATGAAACACAATTTTAAAAACGGTAAAGTTATCAAATTGATCAAAAATCTAAAAATATGTCATAAAACAATCTTATACATAAAGGATCCAAATAATATGCACTGCTGGCCAAAAGTATTGGCACCCCTGCAATTCTGTCAGATAATGCTCAATTTCCGCTAGAAAATGATTGCAATTACAAATGCTTTGGTTGTAATATCTTCATTTATTTTGCTTACAATGAAGAAACACAAAAGAAAATGGGGAAAAAATTAAATCATTAGCACTTTAAAACAAAACTCCAAAAATGGGCTGAACAAAAACTATTGGCACCCTTTGAAAAATCATGTGATGCTTCTCTAATTTGTGTAATTAACAGCACCTGTTACTTACCTGTGGCACATGACTGGTGGTGGCTATAATTAATTCACACTTGCAGCCAGTTAAAATGGATTAAAGTTGACTTAACCTCTTTCCTGTGTCCTTGTCTGTAATGCAATGAGCATGGAGAAAAGAAAGAAGACCAAAGAACTGTCTGAGGACTTGAGAAGCAAAATTGTGGGGAACCATGGGCAATCTCAAGGCTACAAGTCCATCTCCAAAGACCTGATGTTCCTGTGTCTACCGTGCGCAGTGTCATCAATAAGTGTAAAGCCCACGGCACTGTGGTTAACTTCCCTAGATGTGGACGGAACATAAAAAATTGACAACAGATTTCAACGAAAGATTGTGCGGATGGTGGATAAAGAAACTCAACTAACATCCAAACAAGTTCAAGCTGTCCTGCAGTCCCAGGGTACAACAGTGTCAACCCGTACTATCCGTGACGTCTGAATGAAAAGGGGCTTGATGGTAGGATACCTAGGAAGGCCCCACTTCTGACCGAGAAACATAAAAAAGCCAGGCTGGAGTTTGCCAAACTTACCTGAGAAAGGTAACGTTTTGGAAGAACGTTCTCTGGCCAGATGAGACAAAAGTAGAGCGTTTTGGGAAAAGTCATCAACATAGAGTTTGCAGGACAAAAAAAAACGAGGCCTTCAAAGAAAAGAACACGGTCCCCACAGTCAAACATGGCGGAGGTTCACTGATAATTTTGGGTTGCCTTGCTGCCTCTGGCACTAGACTGCTTGACCGTGTGCATGGTATTATGAAGTCTGCAGACTACCAACAAATTTTGCAGCATAATGTAGGGCCCAGTGTGAGAAAGCTGGCTCTCCCTCAGAGGTCATGGGTCTTCCAGCAGGACAATGACCCAAAACACACTTCAAAAAGCACAAGAAAATGGTTTGAGAGGAAGCACTGGAGACTTCTAAAGTGGCCAGCAATGACTCCAGACCTGAATCCCATAGAACACCTGTGGGGAGATCTGAAAACGGCAGTTTGGAGAAGGCACCCTTCAAATCTCAAGAGACCTGGAGCAGTTGGCCAAAGAAAAATGGTCTAAAATTCGAGCATTGTAAGAAACTCATTGATGGATACCGGAAGCAGTTGCTTGCAGTTCTATTGTCTAAAGGTTTTGCTACCAAGTATTAAGCTGAGGGTGCCAATACTTTTGTACGGCCCATTTTTGGAGTTTTGCGTAAAATAATGATTTAATTTTTTCATTCTCTTTTGTGTTTTTTCGTTGCAAGCAAAATAAATGAAGATATTAATACTAGGGCTGTCAAAATTATCGCGTTAACGGGCGGTCATTAATTTTTAAAAATAATCACATTAAAATATTTGACGCAATTAACGCACATGTCCCGCTCAAACAGATTAAAATGACAGCACAGTGCAATGTCCACTTGTTACTTGTGTTTTTTGGAGTTTTGTCCGCCCTCTGCGACTGATTTTATGGGCTTCAGCACCCATGAGCATTGTGTTATTGACATCAACAATGGCGGGCTACTAGTTTATTTTTTGATTGGAAATTTTACAAATTTTATTAAAACGAAAACATTAAGAGGGGTTTTAATATAAAATTTCTATAACTTGTACTAACATTTATCTTTTAAGAACTACAAGTCTTTCTATCCATGGATCGCTTTAACAGAATGTTAATTGTACTAACATTTATCTTTTAAGAACTACAAGTCTTTCTTGTGGATCCCTTTTAACAGAAAGAATGTTAATAATGTTGATGCCATCTTGTTGATTTATTGTTATAATAAACAAATACAGTATTTATGTACCGTTGAATGTTGAATGTATATATCCATCTTGTGTCTTATCTTTCCATTCCAACAATAATTTACAGAAAAATATGGCATATTTTATAGATGGTTTGAATTGCGATTAATTACGATTAATTAATTTTTAAGCTGTAATTAATCCGATTAAAAATTTTAATCATTTGACAGCCCTAATTAATACCAAAGCATTTGTAATTGCAATCATTTTCTGGGAAAAATTGAGAATTATGTGACAGAATTTCAGGGGTGCCAATAATTTAGGCCAGCACTGTATATATAACGTGCAGTAAATTAAAACGAATCCATGAAAAAAATAAATAAAAACTACCAAAACTGAACAAATCGGGAAAAAAATAAAACAACCTTAATGAATGAAATTTATCAAGATTTAATTACGCTTGATAAAGTTATAATAAAAATAGATTGAGATAATGCAGTGAGAGAGAAAAAAACTGAACAACAAAATAAAATCAGGATTTTTGAAATACAGATAAAATTAATTGTAAACAAAGAAAAGATGGAATGAATGATAGAAAAAATAACCAATAAAAGTCCAAAAATATATAAAGAAAATATAGTGTGACATAAATCGTGTGGTATTTCCAAAAAACATTTTTCCTTCATGCCTGTTGCAGTGTTGTTTTTGGCAGCTCTTTTAATTTTTCTATTAGTCTTATGGGCGAAAATACTTTTTGGTCTGAATCATATTTTAGTCATTTCAAAATGCGTTTGTCTAGTTTCAGTCGATGAAATCTCATGCAAAGTTCGTCTAATTTTATTCGTCAGTTACTAAAAATGTATTCATCTGCAAAAGATGTCGTGCAAAAATAAAGGTTTCAAACAATTTCGGATGAACATAGACAAACACATACAGTGGCGGCAAATAAGTATTTAGTCAACCACTAATTGTGCAAGTTCTCCCACTTGAAAATATTAGAGAGGCCTGTAATTGTCAACATGGGTAAACCTCAACCATGAGAGACAGAATGTGGAAAAAAACCCAGATAATGACATTGTTTGATTTTTAAAGAATTTATTTGCAAATCATGGTGGAAAATAAGTATTTGGTCTAGGGTTGTTCCGATCATGATTTTTTGCTCCCGATCCGATCCCGATCGTTTTAGTTTGAGTATCTGCCGATCCTGATATTTCCCGATCCGATTGCTTTTTTTTTGCTCCCGATTCAATTCCAATCATTCCCGATAATTTTTCCCGATCATATACATTTTGGCAAAGCATTAAGAAAAAAATGAATAAAACTCGGACGAATATATACATTCAACATACAGTACATAAGTACTGTATTTGTTTATTATGACAATAAATCCTCAAGATGGCATTTACCTTATTAACATTCTTTCTGTGAGAGGGATCCACAGATAGAAAGATTCTTAAAGGATAAATGTGACTTTGTATATTGTGACTAAATATTGCAATCTTGTGTATTTGTTGAGTTTTCAGTAAATGATACTGTAGCCATTTAACTGTTCTGCCCAAATGCATGATGGGAAGTGCAACCATGAATGTGCGTAGTGGTACCAATTGATATATCTTCTCTGCGTTGGCAAATAACATAGGGTGTTAAGAAAAAGATCAATTACTACCTTTCTTCCCCACATTGCTTCCCACGATATTTCAAATCGTAGGGAGAGGGATTGTAAGGCTTTAGCCAAATAAAAAAAGGCTCCAAAGGCTGCCAAAATTCACTCTACTCATTTTACACTGCCTTTTAGCTCTATATTTGGGTAAAACGGCACCATTACAGATTGAACACGACAATGCGTGAGTGGGTCATGCAGCAAATGCGTTAATTGCGTTAAATATTTTAACGTGATAATTTTTTTTAAAAAAATTAATTACCGCCGTTAACGGGATAAATTTGATAATCCTACCTTAAGCCTAAACTAAAGACTCTGGATGAGTGTAACATATTATGTCTGTAACGTTAAATACAATTAGAAAACGATTTAATAAAAAAATATATATATATATTAAAAAAAGGCATGTCCGATATTTTTTTGCCGATTCCGATACTTTGAAAATGACGTGATCGGACCCGATCAATTGGCATCTCTAATTTGGTCTATACCAAAAGTTCATCTCAATACTTTGTTATGTGCCCTTTATTGGCAGTAACGGAGGCCAAACATTTTCTGTAACTCTTCACAAGCTTTTCACACACTGTTGCTGGTATTTTGGCCCATTCCTCCATGCAGATCTCCTCTAGAGCAGTGATGTTGTGGCTGGCTGTATGTTTGGTATCATTGTCATGCTTAAAGTCCCAGCCACGTCTCATCTTCAATGCCCTTCCTGATGGAAGGAGATTTTCACTCAAAATCTCTCGATACATGGCCCCATTCATTCTTTCCTTAACACAGATCAGTCGTCCTGGTCCCTTTGCAGAAAACAACCCCAAAGCATGATGTTTCCACCCCCATGCTTCACAGTGTTTATGGTGCAATTCAGTATTCTTTTTCCTCCAAACAAGAGAACCTGTGTTTCTACCGAAAGGTTCTATTTTGGTATCATCTGACCATAACACATTCTCCCAGTCCTCTTCTGGATCATCAAAATGCTCTCTAGCGAACCGCAGACGGGCCTGGACGTGTACTTTGTTCAGCAGGGGGACTTCTCTGGCAGTGCAGGATTTGAGTCCCTGGCGGCGCATTGTGTTACTGATAGTAGCCTTTGTTACTGTGGTCCCAGCTCTCTGTAGGTCATTCTCTAGGTCCCCCCATGTGGTTCTGGGATTCTTGCTCCCCGTTCTTGTTATCATTTTGACGCCACGGGGTAAGGAGGGAGTTGAAAGTCCGTTTTGCCCAAAACATCCCCATGCTCTAGAGGAGATCTGCATGGAAACAATTTTCAAGTGGGAGAACTTGCACAATTAGTGGTTGACTAAATACTTATTTTCCCCACTGTAAGAAAACAAAACTTACCAAGCAGCACCTGACACATGTTTCACAAAAGCAGCCTCGAGTGGACACACGCTTACTCACTGGCTGGTGAGTAACCATGAGTGTGGGGAGCGTAAGTGTGTGTTCAGCACGTCACATGTGTGACACGACCAAACACTGCTACGACGCATGCTACTCATACGATAAGAAAATGTCACATTGTGAACTTATGACTGAAACTATGGCGAATTTTCATTTTGTTCTCGTCACATCAGAAAAAAACTGGCATCCATCTTGTAATGTTTCAGTCTCCCAAGACACGTTGCACGTCATCGTCATGAAAAAAATTATTTGTTGACAAAATATTTTCGATATCGTCATCGTTGACGAAAACAACACTGGTTTAGATCTTTAAAGGCTAAAGCAACATTGCATATTCTCTCTTGCCAAGATAGGAAAACAAATCTTACCATGTGTTTCCAAACAAGCAAGATTTAGCGCGGCCTAGCTTGAAACACAGCCTGAACTCCGGTGAGCAGAGTGAGGGAGAAGTGCAGCACATCTCATGTGAGGGACACAACCCAAACACTGCTATGATGCCAGCTGACGTACTCCACGTACATGAAAATGTCATGCATTAAGAACATATGACAGAAACTACGTTGACAGACTACGATGAAAAACTACGTAGTTTCATCTCGTTGACATCTCGTCAGACGAAAACTGGCATTCGTCTCGTTATGTTCTAGCCTCCCAAGCCATGTTTTAAGCTCGTCATTGTCACGTCATCGTCATGAAAAAGAATTGTTCGTTGACAAAATATTTTCATCAGCGTCATGGTCTATTGAAATATTATAGCCATTTAATGACTAATTGAAGTCTTACATATAGCTCCTTAAAAAAACAATTAGTTTAAAAGGAATTGGGAAACATGAAATGAAAAATGCAAAAATGATCAAATTTTTGTCCACTAGCTGTGTTGATAATGACCAAAATGTTAACATGATGTAAAGTATAACTAACCCTCCCTAAAAATAACAAAAGCTATTGTTTTTGCAAACCTACCTCCAAGTTCTTTTCCTTCGAGGACATGCACTTGAGTGACCAGAGACGGGAAACCACACAAACCGGTCCAGCAGGTATGTGGCGGCTGATCCAAAATAAGCTCCCTGCAGCACAACACAACATCAAAACAAAAGCAACCCTTTGAAGCTTCAAAGATTTTTTTATTCTGGACTTCATGTAGTGCTACGTTGTGTCACACCATGCTACGTAAGTAGCAAAAGTTTAAATGTGTCTTGGCACCTGCCGTGTGATGGCACGTCAGTGAAGATGCGCAGCAGAAAGTCTCCCTCCAGGTTGGGTTCAAAGGTGGTTGGGATGATGACATAGCGGCCCTTTTTCAGGTCCACGCGCAGGAATGCAGATCTTTGGAAATAGAAACCTTGAGAGTGTCAAGTCTGTGTATTTGAAACCTTGATTCCAATGGGGTTAGAACATTGTGTACATAACATATTATCAACGGTTGGGTACCCAAAATGTGACCCCTGACACACAAATCAGGAGTCTTACTAGTGGGGACTGAGACCGCTCAAGTCCAAGTCATGAGCTGGTAATAAGTTAATTGATGAAATAACAATAACCCCTCAATACATGTATTTAAATGAATGGAAAATTTGGACGTGAATAGCCGTCACTAGCACGGCCTTACTTGGGTGCCATTTGAATGTTAATGCGATGTAATGGTAAGTGTATGGTCAAAAATCACAACCACATGCTTTCCTGCAACTCAAAATGTATGGGAAATTTGGACGTGAATAGTTGTCAATGTCATGGCCTTACTTGGGTGACAGTTGAATGTCAATGCGCTGTAATGGTAAGTGTATGGTCAAAAATCACAACCACACGTTTTCCTGCCATTCAAAATGAATAAGAAATTTGGACGTGCATAGGCGTCAATAGCATGGCCTTAGTTGGATGCCAGTTGAATGTTAATGAGATGTAATGGTAAGTGTATGGTCAAAAATCACAACCACATGTTTTCCTGCCATTCAAAATGAAAGGGAAATTTGGGCTTGAATAGCCGTCAATGGCATGGACTGACTTGGGTGCCACTTGAATGTCAATGTGATGTAATGCTAAGTGTATGGTCAAAAATCACAATTACATATTTTTCTGCCATTCAAAATGAACGGGAAATTTGGACGTGAATAGCCGTCAATGGCATGGCCTTACTTGGGTGCCAGTTGAATGTCAATGCGCTGTAATGGCAAGTGTATGGTCTAAAATCACAACCATACGTTTTTCAGCAATTAAAAATGAGTGGGAAATTTGGACGTGCATAGTCGTCAATGGCATGGCCTTACTTGGGTGCCAGTTGAATGTCAATGCGATGTAATGGTAAGTGTATGGTCAAAAATCACAACCACATGTTTTCCTGCCATTCAAAATGAATGGGAAATTTGGACGTGTATAGCCGTCAATGGCATGGCCTTACTTGGGTGCCAGTTGAATGTTAATGAGATGTAATGGTAAGTGTATGGTCAAAAATCACAACCACACGTTTTTCTGCCATTCAAAATGAATGAGAAATTTGGACGTGCATAGCCGTCAATGGCATGGCCTTACTTGGGTGCCAGTTGAATGTCAATGCGATGTAATTCATTGGACCGCACCATTTATTGGCATAAGCTTCGTCAACTCCTTCACAACAAACATAAGTATCATTTAGTGAAAGCACAACAAAAACAATATCTCTCAAAAAAAATAATGTTCACAAAAAGAAAAGCGCATCAATCTGTATTAATGAGGCCCTATTCTCACACAGTTAAACAACAGTGCAAAGAGAACTGGCATTCCCAAAATAGCTATGCAACATAACATAAAACTTACTCAAGACTTTGGTCAAACTCTATTTACACATTTCGTTTAGTTCAACAAATACATTGGATGGCAATATTTATTCATAATATACAAACTATCAGAGGTCAAGTACCTTGTGAAGTCAGCACTCAAATGACGTGAATTACAATGGATTGACCAGTACACAGGAAACTACGGCGTCAGTCGAGGGACAAAACACACTATTTGGCTTGATTTCTAATTTAATTTAAAACTCGCCATTGACACATTGTGGTGTATTTAGTGTATCTAGTTTAATTTTTGATATAACATTTTACAAATTTTACTAAAACGAAAACATTAAGAGGGGTTTTAATATAAAATTAGTATAACTTGTACTAACATTTATCTTTTAAGAACTACAAGTCTTTCTTGTGGATCCCTTTAACAGAAAGAATGTTAATAATGTTAATGTCATCTTGTGGATTTATTGTTATAAAAAACAAATACAGTACTTATTATGTTCAGTATGTTGAATGTATATATCCGTCTTATGTCTTATCTTGCATTTTGAATTGCGATTAATTACGATTAATTAATTTTTAAGCTGTGATTAACTCAATTAAAAATTTTAATCGTTTGACAGCCCTAATAAATATATTTTCTAAATTAGAAAGCCGATCCCTTTCACCCGATTCCGATCCCCTGAAAAACGACGTAATCTGCCCAATTTCATATCATGTGATCGGATCGGGAACAGTGAACGCTCATGCTTCAGTGAATGATTGTTGCCAGGCCTTCCAGTCAAAATGGATTGTACGTTTAGCGTCGTCAATGGCAGCCAATGAGTTCATATTGCCAAAAATATCACAAAAATGCTTGATGGCCATTGGTATACACACCTGGCATTGCTGTAGGGGCTGTTGGCTACTCTCTGCTGGGGGGCGTGCATGCGGTACTTGCGGTTCACCTCTACCTGTTTAATAAGTGACAAAAATGCAAAATGTCAACAACTGTTAATCCACTTTTTTTCTTCTGCAATAAAATACATCACACAATCTCATGAGAAATTGTGTCTTCCTGCTGTTATGGGTTGCACTACTGGTATATCATTACAGCGACAGCATATGGCACAGGTGCCCAACTCGTGGCCGGAGGGCCATAACCGGCCAGCCGCATCCGTTTGCATAGTCCGCAAAATTCAATCATGTTTCTTGCTATAATAACATTTTGATAACATTTCTGTCTACAATGACAGATAGAGGTTTGTGTTCTTCTTTATCAAAAAAAAAAAAAAAAAAAATTGAAGAAATCTAAAAAAACATCAACCCATTTTCAACACCTCTTATCTTTGCCAGTGTCGCAGGGTGCTGAAACCGATATCCTAGCTGACTTAGAGAAAAAATGGACTAAACCCTATACTGGTTGCCATTTCACTTAAATTTTTTTGTTTTTAAATAAAATAAAAATTAAAACTGAATATTTAAAGTTTTATTATTATAAATTAATAAGAATATTAAAACGTTTTCCTTTTTTGTTTTCTAATTTAAAATGTACATAAAACAATCAAATGAAAAATGAATGAGTAATACATTAATTAAAAATATATTTATTTATTATTTATTGTCATCATCATCGGTATCATTGACAGTTACAAGATAGCATTGTGAAAAGATTAATTGACCCAAAGAAAAGACAAGTGCTGACGGGAGAAGCCTGGGCTTCTTATAATTTTAACTTGTAATTTTGATAATAATAATATAACTTAAAATAAAAGCATAATAAATATTAATGATAAAATCTGCCCCCCGCAAAAAACCATACATACAATTTTATGTATGATGCAAATTAGAAACAACAGCTTGCATCTGCCATTAAGCTAAGTTTTGGAGTTTTTGAGCTTGTTAAACTTCTGTTTACAGCCATTTCATTGCTAGTTTTTTTCATTCTGCACAGTCCATGAATTTTCTGGTTCTTTCTTTGAATATTGACCCATATCTTTGTATGTACATACAGTGGGGCAAATAAGTATTTAGTCAACCACTAATTGTGCAAGTTCTCCCACTTGAAAATATTAGAGAGGCCTGTAATTGTCAACATGGGTAAACCTCAACCATGAGGGACAGAAGGTGGAAGGAAAACCCAGAAAATCACATTGTTTGATTTTTAAAGAATTTATTAGCAAATCATGGTGGAAAATGAGTATTTGGTCAATACCAAAAGTTCATCTCAATACTTTGTTATGTACTCTTTGTTGGCAGTAACGGAGGCCAAACGTTTTCTGTAACTCTTCACAAGCTTTTCACACACTGTTGCTGGTATTTTGGCCCATTCCCCCATGCAGATCTCCTCTAGAGCAGTGATGTTTTGGGGCTGTCGTTGGGCAACACGGAATTTCAACTCCCTCCACAGATTTTCTATGGGGTTGAGATCTGGAGACTGGCTAGGCCACTCCAGGACCTTGAAATGCTTCTTATGAAGCCAATCCTTTGTTGCCCTGGCTGTTGTTGCCCAGCCACGTCTCATCTTCAATGCCCTTGACGATGGAAGGAGATTTTCACTCAAAATCTCTCGATACATGGCCCCAATCATTCTTTCCTTTACACAGATGAGTCGTCCTGGTCCCTTTGCAGAAAACAGCTCCAAAGCATGATGTTTCCACCCCCATGCTTCACAGTGGGTACGGTGTTCTTCGGATACAATTCAGTATTCTTTCTCCTCCAGACACGAGAACCTGTGTTTCTACCAAAAACTTCTATAATGGTTTCATCTGACAATAACACATTCTCCCAGTCCTCTTCTGGATCATCCCAATGCTCTCTAGCAAACCGCAGACGGGCCTGGACGTGTACTTTCTTCAGCAGGGGGACACGTCTGTCAGTGCAGGATTTGAGTCCCTGTCGGCGCATTGTTACTGATAGTAGCCTTTGTTACTGTGGTCCCAGCTCTCTGTAGGTCAATCACTAGGTCCCCCTGTGTGGTTCTGGGATTTTTGCTCACCGTTCTCGTTATCATTTTGACGCCACGGGGTGAGATCTTGCATGGAGCCCCAGATCGAGGGAGATTATCAGTGGTCTTGTATATCTTCCATTTTCTAATAATTGCTCCCACAGTTGATTTCTTTACACCAAGCGTTTTACCTATTGCAGATTCAGTCTTCCCAGCCTGGTGCAGGTCTACAATTTTGTCTCCGGTGTCCTTCAACAGCTCTTTGGTCTTGGCCATAGTGGAGTTAGGAGTGTGACTGACTGAGGTTGTGGACAGGTGTCTTTTGTACCGATAATGAGTTAAAACAGGTGCCATTAATACAGGTAACGAGTGGAGCCTCGTTAGACCTCGTTAGAAAATGTTAGAGCTCTTTGAGAGCCAGAAATCTTGCTTGTTTGTAGTAGACCAAATACTTATTTTCCACTGTAATTTGGAAATAAATTCTTTAAAAATCAAACAATGTGATTTTCTGTTTTTTTTCACATTCTGTCTCTCATGGTTGAGGTTTACCCATGTTGACAATTACAGGCCTCTCATCTTTTCAAGTAGGAGAACTTGCACAATTGGTGGTTGACTAAATACTTATTTGCCCCTCTGTATGTATTTTTTTAAAAATACAAAATTACATTTTTGCATCGGGAGAAAATACTTTTACTTTACAAGTAAATTGTACATTTTAAAGCAAGTACTTTTGTACTATGTACTTGAGTATTTTTTTTCTTAGATAATTGTAATTTAAGTAATTTTTAGCACCTGTATCTGTACTTTTACTTAAGAAAAATAAAGTGAGCACTTCATCCACCACAACATGCGATATTCGATTAGTTGTTGATTAGTCGTGGCATAGAAATGAACCTATAACTACGATGTGGCCTGGGACAAAGATGAGTTTGACACCCATGCCATATTGAAATGATACTAATTCACTTTTTGTTAAAATAAATAAATAAAAAGGCTGACCCTATGTATTTCAAAACCGATGGCCAAGTTCTCTCCCCGTCCTTGTCTCAGAGAGGCTCTCCGGTCCCTCTGCTGCAGAGACACGAGGGCTTCATCCTCAGCTTTCGAGACGTCGAACAAGAACTGCAACGCACGCTAGGCAGTTACAAATTGATATCACGGGTGTTGTCGCAGCGACCAAGGGCTCACCTGCGGGTTCTGGAGGAAGGTCTGCTTATTGTTGATGCAGCCCCCGGCTCGGTTCATGAGTGCGTTGTCGTGGCGACGCCAGGAGCTGTGCACCGTGACTTCCTCCCAGGTTTTGTGCAAGCTAAAGTAGGACGTGTTGATCAGGCGGCACAGGACTATGTGCGTGAAGTTGGCGATGAAGTCGCTGAACGTCATCCTGGAACGAAAGTGAAAATGAGGTAAAATTTATTGATGATTGAGAAAAATTTGAGGTGGATTTTGCTGGTAAGATTGGGTAATTTTCTTTGAAGATAATCTGATTTCTTTTATTACGAAAAATATTAATATTTCCCCTTAAACTTTGGACATTTTCCCTAAAATATCTGACTTTTAACCCTGTCAGATTTTACTGAACTTCTTTAAAACCTAAAATTAGTGGCTTCAGTTTTACGAAAACCTATTAGCTTAAAATTAGCATGGCGTCAGGATATTTTACTCTCAAAACAATGAATAGTCACACGAGCGTATTGGAAACAGCCAAGAAATCAAACAACATTCAAAGGCTAATACTCAGTGTACACTATGAAAAACAAGCTATATCAACAAAGCCATATCGGGACTTCTTCTAGTACAGTGGTTCTTCTAGGGTTGGGTGAAGGTTAAGAAAAGCAGAGCCCTGTTTTGTACACTGACTAAATGTAGGGAAAGCAGCCTATTAGACCAGGTTTTGAACTGGTTTGCCCTCAATTTACAGGCTTTATTCAATTTCTTTCAAGTGCTAGCCCTCTGTCTAATGGAAGGAGAAATCGGTTTGCACAGTGGAAGGTTGACTGGCACTTGGTATGAGGAAGTATAACAGACCTACAGACAGCGTGAGCTGCAAAGAAAATTTAACCCCCCCCCCCCCCCCCCCCCCCCCGAAAAAAAGTGTCATTTTACTGAAAATAGTATGTGATGCAAGGACACGACAATAAAATGAGAATGTAGTATAGGTGTAACAGTACACAAAAATCTCGGTGCGGTACGTACCTCGGTTTTTAGGTCACGGTTCGGTTCATTTTCGGTACAGCAAGAAAACAAAATGCAAAATATAAATGTGCTAGTTGTTTATTACACACCTTTGTGCTTTCAACAATAGGAACATTAGCCTATACAAAGCTACAATTCTGCTCAAAAAGTAGCGGGTATTTAAAGATAATCCAACAACAATTTGCCTTTCAGACCCCGCGTATTGGTCAGCTTTCTTTCTGAAAGAAAGAAGAAAAAAGAAGTCCTGTGCTAAAGAGAAAAGCAATCCCAATGACAAAGATTTTAACATGAATTTTACAAATTAAATGCCTCAATGAATCTTTTTTTCTTTTTTCTTTTTTTTTATGAACGGTTTTCAAAGGTTTATTGGTCGACTTTCTCAAGTTAAAGCGCCACACAGAAGTTAATAAATTTAATTGTGTAAGCAGGATCGGATCATTCTTATTATTTAATTACAGGTGTTTTAGCTCATTTCAATTGATTTTATTTAAATGGGCTATTATTTATTTTATTATGTGTTTATATTTTACAAATGTGATGCAGTATTCATTTATATTGTATATTTTATGTTGTATAACTTTAGTTCCTACAGTGCTGCTCGAAAGTTTGTGAACCCCACAGCGATGGTCAGATTTTTTGTAAAAAAAACTAAAATAACCTTATTAAATGTTAAGTTATACCCAAATCCACAATACTGACATTCCAAATAATGGACTGAAACAAAAGAAATAGTTATATTGTCATTCTTTATTTAACAAAAGTGGTTGATTTAAGAAAAACTCAGATATCATGTGTGCAAAAGTATGTGAACCCCTTCAGTTAATAGGATATTGCGCCTCCTTTTGCAGAGATTACCTCAACCAAACGGTTTCTGTAGTGACTAATCAGCCTCTCACATCTACTTTGGGGGATTTTTGCCCATTCTTCCTTGCAGAACGCAGTCAGTTGAGAGAGGTTTGATGGGCGTCTGGCATGAACTGCTCGCTTCAGGTCCCGCCACAGCATTTCAATGGGATTTAGGTCAGGACTTTGACTGGGCCAGTCCAGAACACGAATCTTCTTCTTTTTCAGCCATTCCTTGGTTGTATTGCTGGAATGCTTTGGATCATTATCATGTTGCATGATCCACCTTCTGCCAAGCTTTAACTTCAAAACAGATGGCGTCAGGTTATGTTCTAGGATTTGACAATATTCCTCAGAATTCATGATTCCCTGGACTATGTGGAGTTGTCCAGGTCCTGAGGATGAAAAGCAAGCCCAGATCTTGACATTCCCACCTCCATGCTTCACTGTTGGGAGAAGGTTCTTTTGGTGGTATGCAGTGTTGACTTTTCGCCAGACATGGCGGTTTTGGTTGTGACCAAACAGTTCAATTTTGCACCTACATCAGTTGATGAAAACTCTTTTTAATTTAGTTTCGACAACACAACTGTTAAAAAAAAACAAAAAAAAAACTACTGAATTGATTGATTAGGAAATCAGGTTGAAATAATAGAAAATTCCAAAATGTTGAGGGGGTTCACAAACTTTTGAGCAGCACTGTATGTGAATATTAGTTCCTACTTGTTTTGTTGTGGTAGGAGGGTTTTGTATTGAACACGGGGCCGTGGTGGTTATTAATATAGCAGAGAAGACAGCAGTAAATCAACAAAGACAAGTCAACTGTGCCCCGATCTGCCACTCTAGAGATCTGATGGACTCAAAAAGTGGGTTACGATTGCATATTAGTTTGAAAATCGACCGGATCCATCGTATTTTTACACGAGTGACTTCCGCCCGATCCTAGCTACCGGTAGTAGTATTGACGCAGGAGGGTCGCGTCTCACGTCAAATAATAAACTCTGCCGTTCTTTTCGCGTGCGTCGTGTTGAGCCACTTCTGGGACACGTCTAACACGCGGCCGCACTGCGACTGGTGTGCATTGGCTGATTGACTTTAACGCCCGCGTTTCACTGCGTTGTCGCGGCGGCCACGTTGTCGCGCCGCTGACTTTTCTGGGTTCTACTGTCCTACCATGTTGGTCCTCATTATAATAGAGAAGACGGAGTAAATATAATCTACACAAAGAAACTGTAACCCGATCGACTCACAGCCTCGAAAAGTAAGGGTTACATTACGTCAGAAACTCGTTCGGTACGCCTCCGTTCCGAACAGAGCAGCACGTACTGAAACGGTTCAATTCAAATACATGTACTGCTACACCCTTAGAATGTAGACATGAAACAATAAAAGGAACCGTGTAAAATGAAATGAGTTTGATTTCATTTTCCAATGTGAAAATCAACAGCAGAAGGCATAATTATTTGTAATAAATTGAAATCTGGAAGAAATTCTTCGATGTTGACTTGCTAGGTTTTGAATTTGTAAAAAAAAAAAATATTAATATAAACATAATAATATTTATTAATTATTATGAAATTCCAAAAGGTTCGCTGAAATGCACCTGTGTAATTTGTGGGGTTCCGTACCTTTAGCAAGTTTAAGAACCACTGTTCTAGTACTTCTCCTCTCTTCAACTACTTTATGTTACTGTCAGTGTTTCTCTGCAATCAGACATTTTGCAGAATCTCACCAGAACTCGCCATCATTCTGCACGACGACGCCAATTTTCTCGCGCTCACGCTGGCTGACATTTTTCCACTCCGCTGAACTGTAATTCAACAAAGCATTTTTAAAGACAGCTTTTGAAGACATAATTTCAATGTGTGATTTTTGCACAGCGCCGCTCCATCACCTGTCACTCCAAGGTCCGGTCCACTCGCTGCTGCCCCAGGGGTTTCTCAGCCGAATCATTTCCAGTTTATTAGACTTAAAGAAGGCCAGCAAGCCGTGACCGAGACGCACGTGCCGCACAGCCGTCACGGCGTAGGCGTGACCTTTGACAAGGCCGTTGGGTAGGCGAGACTCCATTTCAGCTGTGCCGCTTGCCTACGGGATGTCACAATGGATGGCATTAGTGCCACCGACTAGTGGTCAATCAGTCATTGATGAGGAGTGACAGTGGTAATTTCAGAAAAGAATACACCTGAGGCAATTGCTCTAAGACTGCAAGGAAAGCTCAGCTTCCCCTAAAATATCCTAAAATAAGTGATCAAATGCATACTGTTGTGTGCACGTCATTGGTGAAATACAGTGGGGCAAATAAGTATTTAGTCAACCATTAATTGTGCAAGTTCTCCCACTTGAAAATATTAGAGAGACCTGTAATTGTCAACCTGGGTAAATCTCAACCATGAGAGACAGAATGTGGAAAAAAAAAACAGAAAATCACATTGTTTGATTTTTTTAAAGAATTTATTTGCAAATCAGGGTTTGTTGGCAATAACGGAGGCCAAACGTCTTCTGTAACTCTTTACAAGCTTTTCACACACTGTTGCTGGTATTTTGGCCCATTCCTCCATGCAGATCTCCCCTAGAGCAGTGATGTTTTGGGGCTGTCGTTGGGCAACACGGACTTTCAACTCCCTCCACAGATTTTCTATGGGGTTGAAATCTGGAGACTGGCTAGGTCACTCCAGAACCTTGAAATACTTCTTACGAACCAACTCCTTTGTTGCCCTGGCTGTGTGTTTGGGATCATTGTCCTGCTGAAAGACCCAGCCATGTCTTATCTACTATGCCCTTGCTGATGGAAGGAGATTTTCACTCAAAATCTCTCGATACATGGCCCCATTCATTCTTTCTTTTACACAGATCAGTCGTCCTGGTCCCTTTGCAGAAAAACAGCCCCAAAGTGTGATGTTTCCACCCCCATGCGTCACAGTGGGTATGGTGTTCTTCGGATGCAATTCAGTATTCTTTCTCTTCCAAACACGAGAACCTGTGTTTCTACCAAAAAGTTCTATTTTGGTTTCATCTGACCATAACACATTCTTCCAGTCCTCTTCTGGATCATTCAAATGCTCTCTAGCGAACCGCTGACGGGCCTGGACGTGTACTTTCTCCAGCAGGGGGACACATCTGGCAGTGCAGGATTTGAGTCCCTGGCGGCGCATTGTGTTACTGATAGTAGCCTTTGTTACTGTGGTCCCAGCTCTCTGTAGGTCATTCACTAGGTCTCCCCGTGTGGTTCTGGGATTTTTGCTCACCGTTCTTGTTATCATTTTGACGCCACGGGGTGAGATCTTGCATGGAGCCCCAGATCGAGGGAGATTATCAGTGGTCTTGTATGTCTTCCATTTTCTTAATAATTGCTCCCACAGTTGATTTCTTTACAACAGGCATTTTACCTATTGCAGATTTAGTCTTCCCAGCCTGGTGCAGGTCTACAATTTTGTCTCTGGTGTCCTTCGACAGCTCTTTGGTCTTGGCCATAGTGGAGTTTGGAGTGTGACTGACTGAAGTTGTGGACAGGTGTCTTTTAAACCGATAATGAGTTAAAACAGGCGCCATTAATACAGGTAACGAGTGGAGCCTCGTTAGACCTTGTTAGAAGAAGTTAGACCTCTTTGACAGCCAGAAATCTTTCTTGTTTGTAGGTGACCAAATACTTATTTTACACTCTAATTTGGAAATAAATTCTTTAAAAATCAAACGATGTGATTTTCTGTTTTCTTTTCACATTCTGTCTCTCATGATTGAGGTTTACCCATGTTGACAATTTCAGGCCTCTCTAATCTTTTCAAGTACGAGAACTTGCACAATTGGTGGTTGACTAAATACTTATTTGCCCCACTGTATGTGCTACAACGCGCTCAACTTTTGTTCAGAATCCGCTTGTAAAAGGTTACGATGCTTACTTTTTGTTTCTTCTTGGTGACACACGTGAAAAGACACGGAAGGGATTAGAGGATGCACCACCGCGGTACGGTAAGTCACGTCTCGTGGAAACCACACCCCAAAATATAAACTGGTACGCAAAAGTATCTGAACCTTTAGGAATTTCTCATATTTCTGCATAAAATCACGAACAAATGTAATCTGATTTTTGTCAAAATCACACAGATAAAAATATGGCGTCTGCTTTGACTAAAACCACCCAAACATTTATAGGTTTTCATGTTTTAATGAGGATACAAACAAAGAAGAATGACAGAAGAGGGAAAATAAGCAAGTGAAACATCACATTTAATGTTTTGTGCCCCCCTCCCTTTGGCAGCAATAACTTCAACCAGACGCTTCCTGTAGCTGCAGATCAGTCTGGCTCCGGTGCGACTTTTATGTTTTTTTCCCATTTCATTGTGCATTTTTTGGCTGGTGCGACTTATGCTCAGGTGCGACATATAGTCCGAAAAATATGGTAATTAGTTTAGTATGTGAACTTGTAACTCAATTTATAATCATATGCCTACCTCTATTGAGGCGCTGATGAGTCCTCCTCTTTCGTGGACTTTGACAACTCGCAAGAACAGCTCAGCTTGCTTCTCCATTTGATCTTTGGCACCGCTGTCCTCCATGCAAATGGTCTGCGAGACGCCACCTGTGAAGTCCACTAGCGCGTCGGCCGTGTTACCGCCACTGAGCGCCTCATAGCAGCCGAAAGTTCTAGAAGGAGAGCAGCCCTTGCTTTCACACAGGAAAAGAAATACACAGGCGTGGGCGTCAGCCCGCATACTTGGCATAGGCCTTCTCCACCAGGGCGCTCCAGAACTCGCTGGGATCGTCGGAATGGCAGTAGACCAGCTTGCCGTTAAGGGTGGGAAGACGGTCGTCAATCACCACGTCTGCCCACTCGCCAAACCTCCAGAAGCGGAAGTGGAAGATACCGGCGTACAAGTCGGGCTGGTCGTTTTTCCACTCCTGATCTTGCCAGTCGGGAATCACCTGTAATGACAGTTAGAATGCGGTCTCAGTTGTAAACGGTGAACGCCCGAAAAGTGTGGTGACTGGAAATAATCCTACTTTTGAGAAAACGAAGCTCCTCAACTTACTTCCAGTGTTGTCAGAGAAAAAAGTAATGAAAAAGTAATTTAATTACTAATTATGTCTCATAAAAGTAATCTAATTACTTTAATGATTAGTTTATTATCAAAGTAACTAAGTTACTTTCAAAGTAATTTATCAGTTACTTTTTCGACATAAAAATGACAAATGTCATCGCATGTAATTGACCTTCCGATAATTAAATTTAAAGGGGAAGATCAGAATTTTTCAGATGAGGCTTAATCTTTGAGTTGCCGGAGGTTTAATTAGTCGATAGAGTTGATTTCAACCACCATTGACTCGCTCTAGCTTAGCCACACCGGAGCCCTGAAACTAAAAAATAACTAACAAAAAGCAAGGAATTTGTTAAAAGCAACTCCACCGACTAATTAAACCCTGCTAACTCTAAGACTAAGCCTAATTTGAAAAATTCTGAATTTCGGGTTAGGGTTAACAGCATATCAGTGCCAATGTTAAACAATGCAAATTGACTGCACAATAATAAATAACACACAAATGAATTGCACAGTGCAATAAACATAAAAGTGGGGGCAAGTGCGGATGAGCGTGCAGAACCCAGAAGGACGCTGTACACACACACAGTCAATTTTGCCACAAAACTTTGCGGCAACTACGCACTTTACACTCAGTCGGACTTACAACACATCCCAAAAATGCTAAACAAACACGTCACCTCACGGCATAAATGTGCAACACAAATATGATGTAAACGATGCTTGCAAACTGGGAGCTATGACGACCCGTCATTGTAACGGCAAAGCTACAAAACGGCGGCGCATGTAGCGGCTCCAACCTATCGCTGGAATCTTCCAGAATGAAGGAAAAATGCTCTCGTTCATTCATGTGTGTTTGGGATGGAAGGAGATTTTCACTCATAATATCTCCATACATGGCCCCATTCATTCTTTCCTTTACACAGATATGTCCTCCTGGTCCCTTTGCAGAAAAACAGCCCCAACGCATGATGTTTCCACCCCCATGGGTATGGTGCTCTTTGGATTCAATTCAGTATTCTTTCCCCCTCCAAACACAAGAACCTGTGTTTCTACCAGAAAGTTCTATTTTAGTTTCATCCATAACACATTCTCCCAGTTCTCTTCTGGATTATCCAAATGCTCTCTAGCGGACCACAGACGGGCCTGGACGTGTACTGGCTTCAGCAGTGGGACACATATGGCAGTGCAGGATTTGAGTCCCTGGCGGCGCATTGTGTTACGCATAGTAGCCTTTGTTACTGTGGTCCCAGCTCTCTGTAGGTCATTCACTACGTCCCCCCGTGTGGTTCTGGGATTTTTGCTCATCGTTCTTGTTATCATTTTGACGCCACGGGGTGAGATCTTGCATGGAGCCCCAGATCGAGGGAGATTATCAGTGGTCTTGTATGTCTTCCATTTTATAATAATTGCTCCCACAGTTTACCTATTGCAGATTCAGTCTTCCCAGCCTGGTGCAGGTCTACAACTTTGTCTCTGGTGTCCTTCGACAGCTCTTTGGTCTTGGCCACAGTGGAGTAGGAGTGTGACTGACTGAAGTTGTGGACAGGTGTCTTTTATACCAATAATGAGTTAAGACAGGTGCCATTAATACAGGTAACGAGTGGAGCCTCATTAGACCTCGTTAGAAGAAGTTAGACCTCTTTGACAGCCAGAAATCTTGCTTGTATGTAGGTGACCAAATACTTATTTTACACTCTAATTTGGAAATAAATTCTTTAAAAATCAAACGTGATTTTCTGGGGTTTTTTTTCCACATTCTGTTACTCATGGTTGAGGTTTACCCTTGTTGACAATTACAGGCTTCTGTAATCTTTTCAAGTAGGAGAACTTGCACAATTGGTGGTTGACTAAATATTTATTTGCCCCACTGTATATGGGTTGGACGTTTATCACTGGCACTAAAACGTGATCCTTTGCTGCACTCCCGGTTCAAACAGATTAGACATCTGTTACTGTCAATGGCAGCAAATGTGTTAACTACACTGAAAAAATTGCTGTAAATTTACGGCCAATTTTGAACACTAAAATACCGTTTTTGTGTTAAACAGTTTACTACTGTAGTTAGCAATGCATTGTGGGTTACCAGCATTAAAGTAACACGACAAATGCTGTAAACGGTATGTTAATGTTTCAATTACATGACACCACCGTATTTTTTGGAAACTGATTTTGACTGGAAATTCGGAGCATGGTCAGAAATCTGACATCTTTTACATTGTGGCAATATGGACTGTGTTTTTTGCCAATTTAAATTAAAATAGATACCGCAAATAATTTGCCATCAAATCCTGGAGGACATAATTATCCATAATTTGGATGTTGGAGACTCTTCAGAGGATGACTTTAAATGACATTTGCTGCTCCTCAGTGCTTGTTCTTCAACTTATATTGGGATTTATGTGTACCAATTTATAAACGGTGAGTTAATTAAGTCTTACGCATACCTACGCCATTAGCGCAGACCTGATTATGACCCTACACCATAGCCTGACGTGCACCTCCAAAAAGTCCTGACTACACATCACGTCAACGCGCTTGACGTGAACGTCGAAGGGCTGTGATTGGTCCGCTCAGAACATTGTTTCCGGTTCAGCACAACAACAACACCGTTTTCAAATATTCGCAAACGACTTCTGTGTCGCCTATGCTTAAACATTTGTACTGACAACATTTGTTGTTTAATCTTAATCAGCTTCAGCTGCAAATGCACACGTTTCATCTCCATTGCCATTGCTGTCAATGACCGGTGGAAAATAAAGGAATTCGACAAGAGTCCCCCAAAACCACACAAAGACAAAGCCACACCAATCTAGTGGTATGGCGGTGAATTACTGTGGAAACGTCACTGTCTGCGACAAACTTTGTCCCCACATCACACATGAGACCAATAGACCCTACCCACCGACGTCACAAAACCACGTGCTCGCTGTATGGTTCCGCCCACTTGTCCGTCATTTTGTCTCTGTATTAGCATTGGTTTCAATTGATCGAGGAATTTAAAATGCATTTCATGGAAGACCCGGTGCTTTCTGATGCCGTAAACTCACTGGATGTGTTGCATAAAAGGCGTTATGTGGAAAAGCTTCGTTCTATACAGTCGCCAGATCCATATTTGATGCCCAAATCGATGTTTTTCTCTATATTAACATTTGGAGTAAATTAGACAGGTGCTTTTTTGCTCCAATTTTTTTTTTCTTTTTACAAACTCTTACTTCTTCATATTGAAGAACCCACGCGAAGAATGGGAGTATTATGGACAATGATTTTTCCGACTACGCCAGAGTTCCAGCCCAATCAACTTGCTCAGCCTGTTCTGCTTGACCAGACTATGCCAGCACTCCATTGAGCTCAACCTGTCCTGCTTGACCCGATTACGGCAGATCTCCAGCCTGCTCAGCCTGACCAACATGACCCGACTGCACCATCTCTCTAGTTCCTGTCCGTATTCACTGCCTGCCAACACGATGAAATAAAACCTGTTCTGTTTCGCACCTGACATCAGCTTTTTTTTCTGGACGGAAATATATGCATTCATAGAGTGTAAAGTCATTTTCCCAAATACCGTTAAAACACAGTATATCGTTAAAAACGCAGCGCACTGCAGCTCCTCGGTTGCCTGCTCTTTATTGCGAATTCTGGTAATACAGGAATATACAGTTTTCCTGGATTAGACAACTACTGTTAAATATTTTTACATTACCAAGACTGTAAAATAAGTCTGGTAATGGCAATCTTGTTGACGGACTTTTACTGTATTTTCTATAAATACAGGAATCAACTGTTTTTCTGGATTACGGACTATTACTGTGAAACATTTTTACATTACCAAGACTGTAAAATAACAGTCTAGTAATGGCAATCCTGCTGACAGACTTTTACTGTATTTTCTATAAATACAGCAATCAACAGTTTTTCTGGATAACAGACTATTACTGTGAAACATTTTTACATTACCAAGACTGTAAAATAACAGTATATAAATGGCAACCCTGCTGCCAGCTCTTTACCGTTATTTTACACTGAAATTTTTTACAGTGTTGCTTCTAAGATGTTCAAAAGCAAAGCACTACTTTTGTCTACTTTGATTACTTTTGGTGATTTCACAAATACCAAAGCGATTTGACAGATCACTGAAGTGCAAACGCAGAAAGATGTACCCGTACAAGACTGATATAAATGAAAAAAATTAGTGTTCCATTGAGCAAATGTGTCAGATGACGCCCATGGTTCCCATCTGTATATAATTAGCACCTGTTACCTGGCAACCACATACACTCTTTCACAGTTACATGGCATTGTGCTGATGTGAAGGTCAATCAATGCAACGTTGCCTACAGGCACGTGATGGAAATAGTTCGGAAAGTGGGTGGAGCCAATAGGGGGGTGGACTTAATAAACGGAAAGCCTTGACAGTGCCGTTCAAACATCAGTGAGAAATGGATCAGACAGAAGCAGCGTCCGGCGATGTGGTGTTGGAATTTAAAGAAGACGTGGCACTAACGGAGGTAAGCTTTGACTTAAGCGTGATTTTTATTAACACATTGGCGGCCATTGACAGGGACTGACGTCCAATCCGTTCAGATTCGCTTTAAAACTTTCCCAGTCAAAACAGTTTAGACGTCTATCGCTGTCAATGGCAGTGGAACATGATTCTAATTAGTCCGAGATCAATGTTATTGGTGATCAAAAATAATAAAAAATATATATGGCGGAAAACACAGACAGGACTGAAAAAGCAGTTTCTGCTCTTGCACCCCTCTTTAAAAGAAACTGCTGTATTTTAGGCCAAAACAACTATTGTGTTTGATAGAACAATATTTCTATATGCTGCCATAGCAGATTCATGGTGCATTATGCCCCCGAACTATTTTTAATTTGCCCGTTTTACCCTTGAAACCCCCGTTTACAGACGTCGTGCAACCGTTTTTGTTTCAAGCCAATCATGAAAAGAAGGTAAGTAATCATATTTATTATTCAAAATGTCCGTCATTTTTGAATTACAATCATTAATTGATGTCTAATATTTCGTCTAAAAAAACGACTTTAAAAAAGTATTAACTCGTATATTTTAAACTTTTAAACAAATTACCTCACGATTAAAAAAAATAGTGTGTGTAACTAACATATCTACCTCGTAAGTATCGCTTAATTGTATTTTTTTTTTTGTTACTGTTGCATTTTCCCTGATATTTTAGATGATAAATAATCAATCCAAACAAAGACAAGTTGAAGAAAAAAAAAAAAACATTTAAAAGGGTGAATATATGAAAAAGAACATCTCGACCACTCCTTGATGTCTGCGATTTCTGCATCGCGACCCTTGTTATTTCCATGTTTCACCCATAAAATCCTAGAAAACATCTAGCTGTGGCCATTCGCAGCTGGGATTTGATGTCTAATATTAAAAAAAAAAAAAAAAAAAGACTTAAAAAATGTTTTCACACGCATATTTTAAACTTTTAAATTAATTACGTCACAATGAAAAAAATGGCATCTGCAAAAAAGTCACAGATATCTACCTCATAACTATTGTTAAATTGTATTTTTTTTGTTACTGTCGCATTTTCCCTGATATGTTCGGGCATTTTCATCTCATTCTCGTCTTGCCAGACGAAAACTGGCATTAGTATCGTTCTGTTTTAGTCTCCCAAAACACGTTTTTAGCTCGTTAATCGTCTCGTCCTCATCATGAAAAAAAGCGTTTGTTGACAAAAACAACACTGATAACTACTGTACTTAGCTGTGTACAGCCCTTGCACAAAAGCAGAAAACATCAACATACATTTTGTATGGTGATGCACGATAATACATTTTTCAACTGATATCGATAACCGATAATTTCCCGCCCCTTCCACCCGATAACGTCACGCCGATAAGTCTATTCAAATATGTATGTAAAATTTTAAAGTATACAAAGATCAAATGTTACTGTGCAAAAATGTAATCTAGTGCTATTTTTTTCCACATCAAATGTGAACAACTAGTAAATTCCAACAACTAAACAATGGCAATGACGTTGTGTAATGGTAAGCTTTTGGCAACAATTAATTACTTAGAGAGTAAACACCCAAGTTGCACAAAAATGCCTTTAAAAGTAAGCCATTCCTAACATATATCACATTACTACACTGCAAAAACACCTCCTTAAAACTAGCAGAATTGGACAAAACTGTTGATTGCGCACATTTGGAGGCTAAATCAAGTATATAATTATCGGATTGCATTATCGCTTGAATTTCGTTTTATCTGGATTATCTGTGTGACGTCATAATTGCCATTATCGGTGACCGATATTATCGTGCATCTCTAATTTTGTAGGTAACAAAAAATCAAAAATAAATATTGCTAATATCTGAAATCATTTTAGAATGCTTACATTGACCGATAATATCAAACAACTCTTACGACAAGTCATCAATTCTGCACAATGTGTCTGTCTGGTTGAAATCGTGTAGTCTGAGTCGGGCATTATAAAACCCCTAGCAAAAAGTATGGAATCACCTGTCTCGGTGGAACAGCACCAAACAAAAGTTCCAGCATTAGCACCATGTCCAATGCAGATTCTTGACTCTTGAAAATGTGATGATGGTGGAACTTTTTTTTGGCGCTATTCCAGTGAGATTTACATAAATGACTGCCGGAAGAAGGCATTAAAATTCCCTCAGTCCTTGATGATATGGGGCTGCATGTCAGGCAAAGGCACTGGGGAGATGGCTGTGGTTACATTTTCAATAAATGCACGAGTTTACATTGAAATTTTAGACAGCTTTCTTATCCCTTCAATTGAAAATATTCTTGTCATTTTCCAAGATGACAATGCATCATGCCACAAAGCTAAAACTGTTAAAGCATTCGTTGGAGAAAGACTCATCCAGTAAATGTCATGGCCTGCAAATAGCCCAGATCTCAACCCTATTGATAACCTGTGGTGGAAATTGAAAAAAAATGGTCCACAGCAAGGCTCTGACCTGCAAGGATGATCTGGCAACTGCAATTATAGAGAGTTGGCACCAAACTGATGAAGAATACTCATCAAGTCTATGCCTCAGAGACTGCAAGCTGTCATAAAAGCCAGAGGTGGTGCAACTAAATACTCGAGATGTGTTTTGATTGTTATTTGTTTCTCATGATTCCACATTTTTTTCCTCAGAACGGAGTGATTCCATATATATTTCCCTGCACTTGCTCTATAAAATTAACATTTACTGACCACCACAATGTTTTTTATTTATTTCTTTTAGTGTTTCTGATTGCTAAAGAGTTGCACTTTTGAACTAATTCATTATTTTTTCAAGATTTTTATCTGAGTTTGTTCCACATGTTAAATGTCTGAGTGAGTGCTCGTCCGAGACTGGTGAGTCCATATTTTTTGCCAAGGGTTGTAGTCCGAAAAATACAGTAATTTGATTACCTATTAACTGTCAAACAGTCAACTAACTTTGGCAGCCCTAGTCTTGGAAAAAAACATCACAAGACCAAAACAAGACCAAGGGATTTACAACATTAAGTAACGATTTTCTTTTTGTGATCCTTCCCTTCCACAGAAAATGCGTCTTCGCGTGTCGTCCCTCCAGCGCTCGGGCCAAAAGCGCCAGGACGGCGAGCGACTTCTGCTGCCCCACGAGGCCGTCTACCGACTAGATTTCGGGCATCAGGAGCTAAGCTTCCTTCGCTGGAACGTGTCGCTGGTCGGGAGCGGGCGCATCACGATCACGGGCATTTCGCAACACTGGACGCCCGACCTGACCCACCTGATGACGCGACAGCTCCTGGAGCCCGTCGGCACCTTCTGGCGTGGCCCTGACGACGACCTCAAGTGGCTGGAGGCCGACGTGCAAGAGTTTGGCGAGAGGATCGCCGAACTAGCCAAGGTGCGCAAGGTCATGTACTTCCTGTTCGCTTTCAAGGACGGCGCCGAGCCGCCCCAGCTGCAATGCTCGCTGGCTTTTACCGCATGCTGACTGACCTTTCCTTACAGTCCAATAAAAATGCTAAAACGGATGACTTGTGCCTGGTAGTTGTCATGTTTGTATTCTCAGTTCTTTTTTCATTCAAGCAGCTGAGTAAACTAGAGTGGCGGGGTTATTCTATGTTCTTGTGACGCATTAGGAGCGCACTGTATTTAAGGACGCCTTTGTCTATCAACTGTGTTGACGATTCCCTTGCTTACCGCTTTGTGTACCCTCATCTTCGTGGTCTCTAACGTTTCCTATGGTTGTATCCTACTTTGATCATTTTGGCTTTCTGTGCTCTATTTTCTATTGGACTTTGTGCTCCCTTAGTTGTGTTAAATTTGCGTACTTTTTGGCATGCTCTCTTTGTTGTACTTTGTTATATTCGCTTACTTTGTGGTGTGCTCCCTTCGTTGTACTTTTTAATTAAATAAAAAATTGTTACCTATTTCTGGTCTCTGTGACAGTGGTAAATCTTATTGAATCTGATTTTTTTTTTTTTTTACTCATTCACTGCCATTGACAATAACAGCCATCAAACCTATTTCAACTGTACAGCTGGCATTGAGTGATCATGTTTCAATGAGTCAATAAAGCTTAAAAGAGTCATCCTATAATTATTTAATCATGACAAACTAAAATATTTTGAATTAAAGTGCCTGTGACACGAAAAAGCATGTTTATTTCATAATACACGCAGTATTTTATGCCCCTGGATGATATGGACCGCTTGGATGTGTGTGGAAGCGATCGCTATATTTATTTAGTTTTTTTAATCCAGCGCCATGAAAATGAGTGACTTCCAGCTTCGGTCTTGCATTGAGGAGGAGGGCGCTGTGACGTGTACGGTAGAAGACGTCCTCTTCACTATACAGTGTACTGTTGTGTATGAGGACGAAGGATTCAGCTGATTTTGCGGATTAATACGTTTATTTTTCGCATCACGCCAGCCAAGCGGCTGCAGAAAAATCATTCTGTGTGCGGGAGAGGCGTATGCGCCTTTTTGGAGTTTCAAAAGGTTCCCATTCACCGTGGATATTTACTGTGGGACCATTGGACTTACGAGGAAGTGAGTAAACATCTTGTTTTGTATTATGTCAAATACGAATACAGTGATTACAAAGTAAACACTACAAAATTCCTTTAAATAAAGGACTACTTACGTTTGATCATTGATAGGCATGTAAAAAGTTCTCCTCATGCTCATTAGCAGTTAGCTGTTAGCACGTTAGCTGCACAACAACTCCAGCCACCCTCCTCCCGGGAGCGAACTGTAAATTGCTCTCCGCTGGGCGGTTTGCCGATCCGCGAAGACAATCGACAACCAGGTCGTCATGTCAAATAATCCAGGCTAGTTACGTGTGATTTTCCACTTCGAAGACTTTGAAACATCCCTCGGCTCGGGTTAGCATGTCGGCTAGCTCTCACTCCTTCTGGTTTGTTTACATTCTCCGAAGCCGGGGAAGGGAAATGACATATGTCCGATTTAGGTGTCATAAAATATCGTTCGGGAGGTGCGACAGTAAAGGTAGAGTCGATAGTTTTGACCATTATGGAGTAATTTTGCCATGTCGTCTTGAATAAATGGATTTTTATTATTTCATATTCCATTTAGCACAAGATTGTTATTTGTCATGACCATGCCATTTATTTAGCAATTGGGGAAAATACTTGGATAAAAAGAATATCCTGTAAAAATATGGAAGTAAAGAGACAGAAACAATGACATTTTGCTGCTCTCTTCGTCGCGTTTTCCTCGTTGTGAATAGTTCCCCCTCGACGGGCTGACTGGTCCTTCTCAAGCCATTTATATAGCTATTGGGGGAAAATACTTGGATAAAAAGAATATCCTGTAAAAATATTGGAGTAGAGAGACTGAAACAATGACATTTTGTGGCTCTCTTCGTCGTGTTTTCCTCGTTCTGAACAATTCCCCCTCAATGGGCTGAATAGTAAAACCGATGAGCCCAGTCTACCGCTGACGTCATCCACCTGCTGGGGACGCTAAAGCCCTACAATGGTAGGCGTGGCTAACCGGCAGATTAAAAGACTAATTTCTCGTCATCTGCGCTTTGCTAAATTGTTGTATATAGTCGAATCGTCTCAAAATATGATTCTAATTCACATAATAATGCCATTTAAGACTTTTTTTCTGGTGTCATATGCTCTTTAAATCTTATCTAATCATGTCATATTTGAGATGTATAACAATTATTACCACAGAAATTGCACGGGAATGCCTTGATGGCAAGCTGATAAAAGTCATGTTAATTTTGGGGCATTTCTGGGCCACTTTCAATTGGTTCGAGGTCACTTCTTGTTGATTTTGGGGCGATTATGAGTCAGTTCCTGTTGATTTTGGGTCGCTTCTTATGGATTTTGGGGCAATTGATTACCTTCTGTTGATTTTGTGGCAATTTTACGTCATTTTTTGTTGATTTGGGGGCATTTTTGGGTCCCTTTTTCTTTATTTCAGGTTATTTCCTGTTGATTTTTTGGTTAAAACAGAAGTTTAATAGTAAGAGAAGTACGATACCAGACCATATAAGCATTTCATTTTTTTTTTTTTTTTTTTTAAACCTGTCCTGTTCAGCTGTTTGACACAGAGAATGGAAGTCTAAGTGCCCAGATTCTGAACAGTTTTAATGTTTCACATTGAGAGTCTGACATACTCCCATTGTGATCATTCAAAATACCTTTTTATTATGACAAAGCAGCGAACAGGAAGGGATTATGGGGGGACAGAAGAAAAGAAATACAAGAGAAGAAGGAAAAGAAACACATACACAAACAACAACTAGAAATACATTGAACATCTAAACTAGTTACTAATATGCTGGTGCTATCGTCAGCGAGATGTATTTCCGGTTTACACCATGTGGGGGCCTATTGGCCAGTGAAAGAGGAGAATGGGGGTGGGGGTGTCTATAAGCCTATAAGCTAAGTGATTGAAAGGGGTAGAGTGTACACAAATCAGTTCTGTGATCTAGAACCCAGTAATCGTGTGAATCTCTTATGAGTAAGCCCGTTGGCGACCAACCCTACGCCGCCGCATCGCCAATCCCGGCACCGGGACCCCCGACCCGAGAATGCCCTACCACATCCAGCAGCACGCAGGCCCCACCGGGCGCGCGACAGCCACGCAGACGGGCGGAGAAGCCGCGCGGGCGCCAACCCAGGGCCACAGCCCCCACCCAGCCAGCCCGGGGAGGGAGGGAGGGCGGGCGCGGGGGCGGGGGGCCATGCGCAGCCCATCCCTCCTCCCGCAGCCCAGCAAAGGAGCCATCGTCCCCCCCCCGGGCCACCCGCGCACCCATCAACCGGCCTTCAGGGATGGCAGGAGGGGACGCATCACCAACCCCACGCCTACACCCACCCCCGACCGCCCACCCACCCGGGCCACGAGCCGCAGCCCCCCAACCGGCACGGCACGCCACGGGACCCCCAGCGGCCCACCAAGCCCCAGGCAAGGCAGGGCCCCCCGCCGGTGCAGGCGACACCCCGCTGATACACCGGCGCCCAGTCAGCGACCCGCGACGGAGCGCAGGGCGGATGCCCAGCCAGAGAGGAGAGGGGAAGGCGGAGGCAGGAGAACGCCCAGGAACTGCCAAGGGGCGATGCAAGATCGGAGACCCGACCCCCCCAACCTACTCCCGCGGCCGGCAGCCGAGGCAGAGGGGAGGCCACACCCCAGGAGCCACGCCATATAAAAAAAGTGTGGGACCCACCTACCACCCTATTACTGTGGCTGCCAGGTTCCCGACTGGCAGCCATCACCCAGCACCGTGATGGGGGTGTGAGGGGAGGGTAGTGCAATGTATGCATTAAAATAGGAGAGCTTGGCTTGGGGCAGTGGGACCGCAGCATGGAGCTTCTGCCCAGTCGCCCGTACCACCGCCCTTTGCCAGAGCTCTCCTGTGGAGTATGATGTGTGGTGCATTTAAAAAAGGTGCAGAGATGGCGGGGCCTGTGGTGAGGAGGCAGCCGTGAGGTACCCCCACCCCCAACAGGTCCCAACCATCCCACAACCTTGGTGTGTGGTGCATTAAAAACAGGGGGGAGCCGGGCCGGGACTGTAAAGCCCCGTCCCAACTCTCCCCGGAGAAATGTATGAGCATGTAAGTGCCAAGGTGAAAAATATTTACAGTGCCGAAGTGAGAAGTGCGTGAGTTAAGAGGCAGGCTCCCGCGGGCGTGGCCCCGTCCACCAGAACCACCGGCCGCAGGGCAGAAGAGGCGTCAGGGCCCCGATCAATCTCCGCCCCAGACCACCCATGGCGCCTCCGCGACCGTCCCCCCCCACCCACCGAGCACCCACCCCGCACTCCGAGCAGGCGCCACACCAAGCGCCGGCGACCAGGGGACGTCCACCCCACCGGCAAGGGACAGCAAGCCTCACCCAAGGCCCCGCGGGCCCCAAGAGGCCCCGCCAACGACCCCGCCGGCCGGGGGGCAGCAGCGGCCGCCGCGGCCCAGGGAGGCGGACAGGGCCGGAAGCATATAAGCATTTCAAATGATGTCGAATAATATCAACTTGGTGCTAGTATGTATGCTGGGTTAAAAATCAATGTAGAATCCTGTAGCCTTTGTGCATGGGCTGGTGACAGCAGCTATGCTCAGAGTGACCTGTAGAGAACTCAACATTATTATGCAAGGGAGTTGTTAATTGAGGAGAAGAGCGTAATCACTGAGGGTGAACAAAAAAAGGACCAATAAATGAAAAATACTTAATTTTAAACTTATCACATATAACTACTGCGTCACCAGAAAGAAATAGTCACTATGAAAAGTAATGAAACACACAATTATGATTAAAAATCTGTGCAAAACCCCAGGAAAAGGCATCTTGGGAATTGTCATTGCACTGGCATGGCCGATGATTGCCTGTCTGTATTTGTAATGCGTTAGTCGTCCCCTAGTGGCTCTCCGGGGTAACTGGAGTAAACATAATTTATTGTCTTTTTAGTTAGAGACCTTTTGGTTCATTTCAATTTGTTTTATTTATATGGGACATTTTTTTCTATAACTTCAGTTGAAGTTGTTTTCTAATTTTTCACGAAAAGTCTCTTTTATTTGGAAAAACTTGAAGTTGTTACATTTATCATTATTTAAGCATTCAATGGGGCATCACAATACAATTACCAATAACAAATTAAGTGCATGCCCGCATATATCTGTATCAGTTTGATATCAAAGTTGGATTTTATGATTTGATAACATTGGGGTATCAGTTTAAAAGTCATTATTGGACAACTAATAATAATAAAAATAATAATAACAATAATGGATTTTTATGTGCGTCCTTCAAAAGATATTTTAGTGTGGCTCTGACTTGAAAGTCAAAAGAAATGAATGAGAATTCCTTGTGGGTGTTACTCAGTGAAAATTGAATGAGGACTGTCAATGGGTTAGATTGAATGTGTCATTTATATTCAAAAGAAATTTACTTTAATATCAATACAACCCTGCGTTGCATGAAATTTGAAAAATTTTGAAGTTGGAAAAGTGTGAATCAGGTGTAAAATATGGGAAGAGTCCCATTGGTGTCACAGTTTTGGCAACTGCAAAAACAAAGCACTAACGAATAAATTACTTTTGACTCATTAACTACTTATTCCACCCATTCAAATAAATTGCACGTCAATCGCCGTCAATGGCTGCCAACGTTACTCACACAAAAACATACAGATAGACACAGGCAATATCTGACCTTTTGCCAAAGGCTGTCTCGCGTGGCCAGAGTCGAGCAAGCTGCCACGAACCAGCAGTTTCCCAACTGACCTTGGTGGAGATCGTGGGCACTCAGGCCATCCACGAAAAGGTGAGGCTCTTGGCATAGCTCCTGGGAAAGCGACACAATGAGAAAGAGAACAATGATAAACATGGACAATGAGGCAAGGACCAAAGGAACAGAAAAAGGAAACACCCGTTGATTAGGTTGCCTGAACGGCGGGGAGATTTAAAGCTGGCTGCAAAATGATACAGCTGATAAAACCCACACGCGCGCACACAAAGCAATAAAATATGATGTACAAAGATATCAACAAAAGAAAAAAAAAAGTTTTGTACTATGCAACATTTTTAGAAGTCAATTGGGAGGAAAAATAGTGTTTTTAAGATTTTTTTGAATGCCTACAAGTAAGGGTGGAACTTTGCATAGTGACGGTAGGGACAAAACAGTACCAGCTTTTCAGGCTGCTTTGAAGAAACGTTATTTGCATTACATAATGGGTTCAGTAATAGGTCATTTAGATTGTTTTCACATATGTTGTAAGGATAGAATAGACCCTACCATTATTAAGTGAATTAATTTATGTTCAGAATTACAGTGTATATCAAAAAGTGAGTACACCCCTCGCATTTCTGCATATATTTAAGTATGTTTTCATGGGACAACACTGACAAAATGATACTTTGACACAATGAAAAGTAGTATGTGTGCAGCTTATATAATAGAGTTCATTTATTTCCCCTCAAAATAACTCAAACTATAGCCATTAATATCTAAACCCCTGGCAACAAAAGTGAGTACACCCCTGAGTAAATACGTACATCCCTAAATGTCCAAATTGAGTACTGCTTGCCATTTCCCCTCCAAAATGTCATGTGACTCGTTACAGGAGTGCTGTCAGCATTGCTGCAGAGACTGAAGAGGTGGGGGGTCAGCCTGTTAGTACTCAGGTCATGCGTTGCACTTTACATCAAATTGGTGTGCATGGCTGTCACCCTAGGAGGAAGCCTCTTCTGAATACGGTACACAAGAAAGCCCGCCCATCTCATCAGACCATAGGACATGGTTCCAGTAATCCATGTTCTTTGTTGACATGTCTTCAGCAAACTGTTTTCGGGCTTTCTTGTGAACCGTCTTCAGAAGAGGCTTCCTCCTGGGGTGACAGCCATGCACACCAATTTGATGTAGAGTGGGGGGTATGGTCTGAGCACTAACAGGCTGACCCCCCACCTCTTCAATCGCTGCAGCAATGCAGCTGGACTGCTGGCCAAAAGTATTGGCACCCCTGCAATTCTGTCAGATAATGCTGAATTTCTCCTAGAAAATGACTTATTATAAATGCTTTGGTAGTTATATCTTCATGTATTTTGCTTGCAATGAAGAAAAAAAAACCAAAAGAGAATGAAAAAAAATGTAATCATTACCATTTTACACAAAACTGGGCCATACAAAAGTATTGGCAGCCTCAGCCTAATACTTGGTAGCAGAACCTTTAGACCAGGGGTCGGGAACCTTTTTGGCTGAGAGAGCCATGAACACCACATATTTTTTTAAATGTAATACTGTGAGAGCCATACAATATATTTCAAACAAAAATACAAGTAATATGTGTATTTGATGTAATTTCAACACTTTCAAAGTACAATAACTCTCTGAATTATTTTTAATAACTTACATAAATAATAATAATTAAATTAAATAATAATTAAATAATATTAAAATAGTTTTTAATATTTTGATGTGTCCACAGATTCACCCCATGTTTAAAATTGTTCATCTTATTTCGTCGTGTTTGTGGAACATATCCAGGCAAGTTTCGGCCTGAAACGACTGTTGTACTTAGGGTTTTAAACAAGCAGGGGGCAGCGTTCTCTTCTTGACGTGCATGGGTAATAAGTGTTCGCATTTTAGTGCGAACAAGAAATGAGCCTTCTCGAGACGGTCGTTGTGGTTGAAAGTATTTTTTTGTTTTGTTTCAGGTGACAAAAAGTATAATTTGACTGTGTATATTAGCTTATTGCTTTATTTTAGGATGATTGTGACGTGTACTATGTGTTAATATAGTTCAGAAATATGTTAGTCGTTAAGTATGTTTATGTATGACAGCAGATGTGTTCGTAATGGCGAGCGGACGACGAGTGAATGCTAGTAGTGACTAAAATGCAGAAGTTAAATGTTTTGTCACAAAAACTTGTATTTATTTACTAACATAATTATATAAGAATTCACATTTTAGAGCGAATAAGAAATGAGCCATCTGCGCAGCAATGCGAGACGGACGTTGCTGTTTTTCTCTTGTTTTAGCTGTACAAGAAAAATGAAAATAAAACAAAATTAAATGTGTAGCTACAGATGCATAGCTACTATTTCAACTGACTGACAAAAAATGTGAGCGGCGAGCGCCCCTTATTGGTTGCAGTTTTTAACGTTTCCCCTGTAGCCCTTACGCCCACCAGGTTTTCCCCGAGGTCCTAGGGCCCTTCCCATTAAATAACAAAACTTGTTTTTTTGTTTTTTAAATAATTGAAGATTTGTCTGTGAGCCAGATGCAGCCGTCAAAAGAGCCATAGGTTCCCGACCCCTGCTTTAGACAAAAAAACTGCGAACAACCGCTTCCGGTATCCATCAATGCTCTGCTGGAATTTTAGACCATTCTTCTTTGGCCAACTGCTCCAGGTCTCTAAGATTTGGAGGGTGCCTTCTCCAAACTTCCATTTCAGATCTCTGCACAGGTGTTCTATGGGATTCAAGTCTGGACTCACTGCTGGCCACTTTAGAAGTCTAGAAATCTCCAGTGCTTTCTCTCAAACCATTTTCTAGTGCTATTTGAAGTGTGTTTTGGGTCATTGTCTTGCTGGAAGATCCATGACCTCTGAGGGAGACCCAGCTGTCTCACACTGGGCTTTTGTCTTCCAAAAGGTTTTTGTCTTTCTCAGGTAAGTTTTGGCAAACTTCATCATGGCTTTTTCATGTGTCTGGGTCAGAAGTGGGTCTTCCTGGGTATCCTATTATAGAGTCCCTTTTCATTTGCATGCCGACGGATAGTACGGGTTGACACTGTTGTACCCTCGGACTGCAGGACAGCTTGAACTTGTTTGGATGTTAGTCGAGGTTCTTTATCCACCATCCGCACAATCTTTCGTTGAGATCTCGTCAATTTTTGTTTTCCGTCCACATCTGAGGAGGTTAGCCACAGTGCCATGGGCTTTACACTTATTGATGATATTGCGTACGGTAGACACAGGAACATTCAGGTCTTTGGAGATGGACTTATAGCCTTGAGATTGCCCATGCTTCCTCACAATTTTGCTTCTCAAGTCCTCAGACAGGTCTTTGGTCTTCTTTGTTTTCACCATCCTCAATGTGGTACACACAAGGACACAGGACATAGGTTGACTCAACTTTAATCCATTTTAACTGGCAGCAAGTGTCATTTAGTTATTGCCACCAACTGTTATGTGTTAAGTAACAGGTTTTGTTAATTTCACAAATTAAAGAAGCATCACATGATTTTTCCAAAGGGTGCCAATACTTTTGTCTGGCCCATTTTGGGAGTTTTGTGTAAAATGATGATTTAAATTTTTCCATTCTCTTTTTGTGTTTTCATTGCAAACAAAATAAATGAATATGTTACTACCAAGGAATTTCTAATTGCAATCATTCTTTAGGAAAAATTGAGCATTATCTGACAGAATTGCAGGGGTGCCAATACTTTTGGCCAGCAGTGCACACCTACAGTGGGGGCAAATAAGTATTTAGTCAACCACTAATTGTGTCATGTTCTCCCACTTGAAAATATTAGTGAGGCCTGTAATTGTCAACATGGGTAAACTTCAACCATGAGAGACAGAATGTGGGAAGAAAAAAAAAAACAGAAAATCACATTGTTTGATTTTTAAAGAATTTATTTGGAAATCATGGTGGAAAATAAGTATTTGGTCAATACCAAAAGTTCATTTCAATACTTTGTTATGTACCCTTTGTTGGCAATAACGGAGGCCAAACGTTTTCTGTAACTCTTCACAAGCTTTTCACACACTGTTGCTGGTATTTTGGCCCATTCCTCCATGCAGATCTCCTTTAAGAGCAGTGATGTTTTGGAGCTGTCGTTGGGCAACACGGACTTTCAACTCCCTCCACAGATTTTCTATGGTGTTGAGATCTGGAGACTGGCTAAGCCACTCCAGGACCTTGAAATGCTTCTTACGAAGCCACTCCTTTGTTGACCTGGCTGTGTGTTTGGGATCATTGTCATGCTGAAAGACCCATCCACGTCTCATCTTCAATGCCTTTGCTGATGGAAGGAGATTTTCACTCAAAATCTCTCGATACATGGCCCCATTCATTCTTTCCTTTACACAGATCAGTCGTCCTGGTCCCTTTGCAGAAAAGCAGCCCCAAAGAATGATGTTTCCACCCCTATGCTTCACAGTGGGTATGGTGCAATTCAGTATTCTTTTTCCTCCAAACACGAGAACCTGTGTTTCCACCAAAAAGTTCTATTTTGGTTTCATATGACCATAACACATTCTCCCAGTCCACTTCTAGATCATCCAAATGCTCTCTAGCGAACCGAAGACGGGCCTGGACGTGTACTTTCTTCAGCAGGGGGACACGTCTGGCAGTGCAGGATTTGAGTCCCTGGCGGCGCATTGTGTTACTGATACTAGCCTTTGTTACTGTGGTCCCAGCTCTCTGTAGGTCATTCACTAGGTCCCCCCGTGTGGTTCTGGGATTTTTGCTCACCGTTCTTGTTATTATTTTGACGCCAAGGGGTGACATCTTGCATGGAGCCCCAGATCGAGGGAGATTATCAGTGGTCTTGTATGTCTTCCATTTTCTAATAATTGCTCCCACAGTTCATTTCTTTACACCAAGCGTTTTACCTATTGCAGATTCAGTCTTCCCGGCCTGGTGCAGGTCTACAATTTTGTTTCTGGTGTCCTACGACAACTCTTTGGTCTTGGCCATAGTGGAGTTTGGAGTATGACTGACTGAGGTTCTGGACAGGTGTCTTTTATACCGATAATGAGTTAACACAGGTGCCATTAATACAGGTAACGAGTGGAGCCTCGTTAGACCTTGTTAGAAGTTGAGGTTTACTCATGTTGACAATTACAGGCCTCTCTAATCTTTTCAAGTCGGAGAACTTGCACAATTGGTGGTTGGCTAAATACTTATTTGCCCCACTGTACCTGCTCTCGCTTGCTCATTCACATTAACATGGCCCACTTTAATTCACATAATCACAGCTTCATTCATATACTAACACTCGCAAACTCCTCCACCGTCATATTTGTCATTTGTCTCAATAGAAGTGTTATGGGTGAGCATGTACAGCGTGCAGCCGGTTTTACCTTCGGCCTCTTCCAAACGACGTTGCCGATGTGGTTCCTCTGGTCGAAGAGCGACTGGTCAGTGGCGGGAAACAGGGGGTCCTCAAACAGGACCTTATTTTGGCGACACCGATTCCGCAGGGAGTTGAATGTTTGGTCCTCATAAGCCACCACCATCCTGATGCTTCTGGCAAATAAGAGTTTATGAAACTAAAAACAAGACAGAGTACAGGGCGTATAGTTTCATGTGGTCGTCACCCGCTCAACAGATGTTTAAACATCATGTGTAACCATTTTTGGGGGCGTCACATGACACCAAAATAGATCTCTTGCAAGCTCTTTAGTCTCGTGACTACTGAAAAGGGAAGTTTGTTTGACTCTTCAGACACAAACTAAGTTTGCATTCGAGCATAGCTGCATAAATTCGGTGCATTCAAGGACCATTCAATCACATGAGAATGGAACTTTTCCCTTTTTTTCTTCTTTAGTCGCAAGGAGTTTTGAAAGCCAGTCCTCCAACAACGACAACAACAACAGAAACTATTGTCTCCAACTCCTAAATGAAAAACCAACAATGTTTCCTAAAATTAAAAACCTATTGAATTACTGTCGACACTTTTAATTTGAAAGCTCCATCGGAAGTGATAACCGATAAACATGACTTTTTTTTTTTGTTTTTTTTTTTTTTGCTAAATGTCAAATTCTTTCACACATTTTTTGTCAACAAGTCGACTATTAACAGCCGAATTCGCTTTAAACTGAGGTGAATCGTGCCAAACAGACAAAATACAAAGTGAAAACACGTTTTAAAATGAAAAGACATTAAATGAAAAACCGTTGCGATAGAAAAGAGTGGGGGGGGGGGCAGGGGGCTAGAGAGAGAGAAAAAAATTAGCTTAAAACTGGCGCTTACCTCACAAAACAACAGTTGGGCTTTTTCACCATATATATCTATGTTCTGGAGCACCAGTGCAAATTTTTCGTCTTTTTCTTCGTGTACGGAGGAAGATTATCAATATGGAACCCTAACCCTAACCCTCACATCCAAGAAACGACGTGCTTACTAGTCGCGACCACACGACACCCTTTCAAGCCCACGACGACTCGAGACAAGCGCTAGGGATGCGTTCAAGGTCTGTTTGCCATACTACATGGCAATCTGGATCCCAATAAATCCACTATCGACGTCTCCGTGGCAAACTGTCATTTTAAACACAGTACATTTCAAATATAAATCTCAAGAGAAAGTTTCGGTCTTCTGTTCTTCGTGTGTTGAACGTGTTGACCACCAGATGGCAGCAAAGGTCAAAATGACAGAGAGGTCTCAAGAAATTCCTGCGAGGGTATTAATCTTTAACGTCATCATCAGACACACAGGTTGTGTGTCATGTGAAAAAGTCGCACTTTATACTTCCAGACACACTCACACATGCACGTGCCAGTCACAGGTAAAAAAAAAAATAATTAAATAAAAAATACACAAAACATTAAAAACCTTGAACTCATATTTTTAATGACTTAACTTGCATGTGCTATAGTTGTTTTTGTTTTATTTTTATTCCAGTTATTTTTATTTATTTATTTATTTGTAAATTTATGTTAGTGTGATTTCAAACGATTTAAATTTTAATTGATTTATTTTTTGTTTGCTTCTTTATCAGGTTTATTTAATTGGTATGGCTGCTGCAAATATTTCCTTCATATCAATAGAGTCATTAAATGAACATCTTAAATTAACTTATTTTAAGATTAAATTTACTTACTCGCAGGGGTAGTTGTCTGTGCATATACTGTATACCCTCCTGAGACCCAAGCTTTTTTATGCAATGCATTTTTCATTTCTCTTTGCTGTTTGAGATTAGTAAAACCTCATAAAATTTCACAACAAAATTTGTTTTTTGTATATGAAACCGTTTTTTGTAATAAAAGATGTCCACATATGAGTCCAGTGGGTCTATCATAATACACGAAATGTATTTGCTAATTGGGACCAGAATGATCTACATGGTCAAAACAAATTTTTAGCTTCAAACAATAAGTCGTTCTCCTAAAAATCAAAAGCTAACACAATTTTTTTCATTCCCATTGGATTTGTCTTTAGTGGGACATAGGCGGTCGGAATGGACATGCCCCTGTATTTTGAATCATCTCATTGTCTACATATTGAATTATCCCATAGTGGCAAAATGACAAAATTGAGTCCAAATTCAACTCAAATTCAGAGAAAACACATATGATTTGCATTCAGTATAGTTATTTAGCCTGTATGTAAATATTTTCTTCGCTGAGCTACTGGAGAACCCTTATAGTACATGTGACACCATTAAAAAATCTTAAAATCTTAAATAGCATTATTATTGGAATTAAAATCATATTTTGAGACGACTCGACTACATACAACAATTTGGCAAAGCGCAGATGATTTCATTATAGAGCTCTGGCTAACTGGAGTAGAAATTTCAGCAGATTTAGAATTGAGCCCAATTGAGGAGGAAGTTTCAGAACGAGAAAAAGGCGACGGAGAGCAGACTGCAAAATGTCATCATATATGTTATCCCTCTACTCCATTATTTTTATTGGATATTCTTTGTATCTATGTATTTTTTCCCCAATTGCTAAATATATTGTATGGTCATGACAAATAACAGTCTTGTGCTAAATTGAATATAAAATATTAAAAATGCAACTATTCAGTACGACAGGTCTAAATTACTGCATTATGGTCAAAACTGCTGACTTCTTAAACCTCCTGAACGGTATTTTATGCCACCGGACTTAGTTCGGCTCTTGTGCGGGAATTCGGAGCCTAAGAGCTAGGCTACATGCTAACCCGAACCAAGCGGCTCTTCCAAGTCTCTTCCTCGCCTTTTCAACACGAAAAATAACACACAACTACCCAAACTCATGTTACACACGGCAGTGTGGGTGATTGCCTTCACCGATCGGCCAGCCCCCGGCGGCGAACAGGTTTTGGCTCGTAGTTCCCCTACTGTGGCCCCGGCAGGAATGCTCATTGCCGGGATGCAGCAGGCGGATAAACGCCGAAAATGGCGCATTCTCAGTGGACAAACTGGCCGACGTCGAAGCGCATAGCTGCCCGACCCCAAGCCGAGGATAGCGCTCTCTCGGTGGGCACGCGAAGAGGGCCGAGGGGGGTGGAAGTCTCGACACAATCGGGAACTGTAAGCGAAAGTGTCGGCTGAGGGAGGCGGCCACTCCCGCCTTCTCGGTGGACAGGGAGCACTGTCACCCACAAAATGCAAGCCGCCTCCTTAGTAAAATGGGTGCTATGATCCCAGTATTTCACATAATTTCCCATTCTTTGCGGTGAACAGGATCTTTTTTAAACCCAAAAAGGCTCACAGGCCTCTCTGTGGTGCAGCAACAAAAGCCTGAAGCACATTGGGCTGGTGTGATGCGAAAAATTAACAAATTAATCCTCAAAATTGTCTAAATCTGCAGTACTTCTGCATACAATCGTATGGCTGATAATGACGTGACATTCGACTTCTTCCTCAATCGAGACTTTGGCCGGAAGTCACTCATTTTCATGGCTGGGGTACTTACATATTTTTAATGTTTGTATGTGATCATTTTTATTGTACATATAGTATATAGTTGCGACTAGAATAAATATTTTATTTCAATCCTGTACATTTTTGTTTCTATTATTTATTTTCTCACTAAAGTGACTCATTCCAGCAGATCAACTAGATTGATTGCCTTCATTTCACTAGCTTAGCACATATTTTAAATTATTTCCATTTCAAAAATATCTCTGAATTGTTTACTATTTCAAATACTAATATTTCTGTATATTTTTTACATTTTCTACATCACTCACTCAATTATTTTAATCCAAACCCTTTTGAATGTCCCTGTTTTAAACCTAGTGTAGTGTAAGGGTTAAATTAGTGCGAGTTAAAGTTACAGTGGATAATTTTGGTCAATGATTGACATCTTGCGAAGAAAACATCCTTCCGTTTGTGTCTTTTTTGCTGTCACTCATTCTTTGGCGACTTGCAGCTCTTGAAATGTTGGCCCGCTGCGTCACGCTGACAGCCTTCTTGGCTGCGACGACCTCTCCCAGGATTGCGGGTCGCCCAGACACCCCAGTGTTGGACGCTGACCCACAGACAGAGGTGATTATCAGGTGCGCTGATGGACTCCTTCCACCAGGTGGTGAGGCGATGTCCTGGCACACTCCCTTCGGACCCCTAACCTCAACCGGTATCGACACGCAACTGGCTCCAGTCCACATGGAATATGATGGCAATCTGGTGCTCCACAATGTGAGCGACCTCCACCTGGGTTTGTACTACTGCCTCCTGCGGCGCCATGGCGGGGGGTCCACCATGTTCCCCTATCATCTACGCATGCGCACAGAACATGGCGAACGTGATGGTCCGAGAGAGTTGGACAAACAGGAAGCTATTTCAAACCAGCTCTTCACAGGAGCCGTCACGGCAGCGGTGCTGCTCACTTTCGTGTTCGGGTTTGGTGCTGGAGCTCTGAGCAGCCCCAAAATTCTCAGGTGACAAACCTATTGGAAGCTGCATATCACATTCTTATCATTAGCATTAAATCTTTGTCCCCATAGATGTTTGAGGGCAATCACTGAGAGGCTATCGTCAGCAAGGCGAAGCCAACCTGACATCACCATGACGACGCTGGCTGACTGGCCTTCATCATCATCCTTGTGTCCGCCAGCCAAACCGCAGAGAAGTTTCCGGGAAAAACTCAGTGTGAATCAAGAGGAGGAAAATAATATGTCCACAGCCTACCTGGAGGCCTGCGACCATGTGGACAAGGAGACAAGAAGTAAGAATGAGGAGGAAGTGCAGGAAGTTGAAGATGGGAAGATACAGGAAGATGAAAGAGGAGAAGCGGATGACAGAAAGAACAGAAATGACGACAAAGGTGCAATTAGTCCGTCTTCCCGATCAGGTGATGAAGACAAAAACAAGGTAGCAGAATCGCCATCTTCATCCCATCCACGTCGCATCATCCGCGTCTACCAGTACGACCAAGATGGCCGCCTTTACGACCACATTACCGAGCCAGGTCCCGCCTCAGCGCACAACCAGCGTGCCGCCTCCATAAGCCACCTCAACGCCATTATGGCCGCTGCCTCAGTGGGGCCCATGGACGCTGCCCCACAAAAAGACTCTCTTTAAAATAACGCTTTGATGCCTGCCACACTGCTCACGTGACTAGAACAGCTAGCGCTGACCTGTGATTGTCTGACAATCCGTATGTTTTGCATTGTCTACTTTTTAGATTTTCTTTGTTCACTAGTCATTTCTGATCCACATTCATCACACATTTGGTCCACTAATGATTCAGTTGTATTCCACTTGTGATTTGCCTATGCTCTACATATGTAGCACCTTTGATCCATTTGGAGTGCCCATTTGTTATTCATTTGTATTCTACTTGTGACTTACTTATTACCTAAAAATATTCCACTTCTGCTCCACTAATGATCTTTTTAAAGTCCACTTGTTTTCATTTGTAGTCCACTTATGATCTAATTTTGATTCATCTTTTCTCCACATGTATTCTGAAATTTTGTTCTACACCTCTACACACTTACAATCCATTTGTCATCTCCTTGTGAAACACAAATGATGCACATCTATGACTTTTAGCTCACTTATTACCTGCATTTATTCCACTCTCAATCCACTTTGGATGTATCTCTATTCCACTTGTGATTCCCTACTTTTCCACATTATTATTCAATGACCGATTGTGGAATTGTAGCCTTCTTGAATGATTTTTTAATATACCACATGAAATTCCTTAATTTGTGCCCACTTTAGTCAACTTGTTTTCTACTTTTTGTCCTCATATATTCCATTTGAGACCGTGCTTATAAAAGTCCTAAATGATATTTGTCAGAATACCGATGCAGGCAAATCATCCGTTCTGCTACTATTCGATCTCAGCGCAGCATTCAACACGGTTAATCACAACATACTACTCAGCAGATTGGAACAGTGGGTAGGGCTTACTGACACTGTTCTTCAGTGGTTCACATCTTTTTTACATGATAGGGATTTCTTTGTGTCAAATGGAAACCATCAGTCAGAACGAATCAAATTCACGTGTGGAGTCCCTCAAGGGTCAATTCTTGGACCACTCTTATTTAACATCTATGTGCTTCCCCTAGCTCAGATTGTGGAACACAATGACATCTCCTATCACACCTATGCTGATGACACACAACTCTACATTTCTGTGTCCCCACATGATTATAATACCTTAGTCTCCCTGAGTAGATGCATTCATCAAATCAATGAATGCATGCGCCAGAATTTTCTCCAGCTAAATGTAAAGAAGACAGAAGTGATCATTTTTGGTAGATACAGTAGATAAGCAGGCAGAAATCTTGGCGTAATTATTGACTCAGACCTAAAATAGCCATCTCAAGTCCGTCACCAAATCTGCATGTTACCACCTAAAAATACAGCCACAATTAAGGGGCTTCTGACTAAACAAGACATGGAAAAACTTATGCATGCATTCATTTTCAGCAGATTGGACTATTGCAACGGTATATTTACAGATCTTGATCAAAAATAAGTCAGGAAGCTGCAGCTAGTACAGAATGCTGCAGCCAGAGTCCTCTCAAATTCAAGGAAACTGGACCACATTACACCGGTTTTGAAATCGTTACATTGGCTTCAAGCGAGTCAAAGGATAGACTATAAATACTACTGCTCGTCTACAAAACACTTAATGGCCATGGCCTAAAATACATGCTTGATTTGTTAGATTCCTGTGAAACATATAGACCCCTAAGGTCGTAAGGAACTGGTCTCCTGTATGTTCCAAGAACAAGAACCAAGCAAGGTGAGGCAGCATTTAGTTATTATGCTCCTCACCTCTGAAACAAGTTACATTAAGGTCTGAAGTATGCTCAAACTGTTCAAACTCCTTTAAATCAGGGCTAAAAACGATTTTATTAACACAACATATCCATAACTGCCTATATATCTAAAGCTATTTGCTTTCTATTCTTCTTGTGCTTTATCCCCATTGCTGATCTCAATTATTAATATTATTAGTATTAGTAATATTTTTTAATTTTTAATTTTTTTTCTATTCGTGATTAAATGCGATTGTTACGTATAATTTTATTTCCTGTTTTGATTGTCTTTGTTTTTACGTTCTATTGATGGAATGTGATTTTTATGTTCTCAATGTGATGTAAAGCACTTTGAATTGCCTTGTGTTGAATTGTGCTATATAAATAAATTTGCCTTGCCTTGCGGTGTACTTGAAGACTATCTGTAGGTGTACATTCCACTTGTGCTCAACATCTATTCATAACTTAATTTATCCCGCTTGCAGCTTATTGCCGTTTTCTGATTCTTTTTGTAGACCACATGTATAGTCAACTTTCAGCGCATTTATATTCCACTTAGGATAACTGATTTTAGACCTTTAAAGCAATACTTGATAACTTTTCAGTTTTGGTCGATTTTAGCGACGCCGCTGGACAAAAGCGGTAGTGTTTTGCCTTAAGGAAGACTGCGTTTCCCATGAGGACCAGCGCACACCCGCACAATGTCGTAAAATCATCAGTAAATCTAAAATCAATCTCCCGGTCGCCAGCAGATGGATTAAACAACATTTCTGTTTCCAGCGGCTGTGTGAAGGATGAATATTAATAAGATGATTAATCCAATTGTAGCTAAAAAATAGCATAGGACAGTTAACAAATGTGTGGCTAACCCCACACAAACCTGTCAGCGCTGACGAGTTCGGTTGAGGAGGGGAGTAATGCCAGCGAGAGAAAGCCAGGCCAATGTTTATTCTGTATGTCCTGGGAGCCTCCCTTTATTTCCCCCTTGCAAAAGCTTTTGCATCGACTTCCATCTTTACCGTGGTATGCAAAAACCTTTTGGAATTTCTCACATTTCTGCATAAAATTACCATCAAATGTGATCTGATCTTTGTCAAAATCAAACAGATATAAAAACACTGTCTGCTTTAACTAAAACCACCCAAACATTCATAGATTTTCATATTTTAAGCATCCAAACAATGACAGAAGGGGGAGGAATAATAAGTGAACCCTCTGCCTAAGGAAGACTTAAAGAGTAATTGAAAACCATTTTTACCAAACAATTTAAGTCAGGTGTGCGCCCAATCCCTGACGAGTGGTTTAAAGCTGCCCTGCAAACTATAAAACACACACTTGGTAAGAATTGTCTTGATGAGAAGCATTATCTGATGTGCATCGTGGCTCGGTCAAAAGAGGAAACAAGGATTGTTGATTTGTATAAAGCTGAAAAAGGATACAAAACCATCTCTAAAAGTCTGGATGTTCATTAATCGACAATCAGAGAAGTTGTCTACAAATGGAGAGAGTTTAGCACTTTTGCTTCTCTCCCAAATAGTGGCTGTCCACCATAGATGAAGCGCAGAATACTCAGAGAGGTGAAAAAAAAACCTAGAGTGTCCGCTAAAGACTTACAGAAATCACTGACACAGTCCAATATCTCTGTGCACACATCAACTATATGTAAAACTATGGCAAAGAATGGTGTTCATGGGATGAAGCCACTGCTGTCTAAAAAAAAATGTTGATAGTTTAATGTTTGCAAAAAGGCATTTGGACACACCACAGAAGTTTTGGCAAAATATTTTGTGGACTGATGAAACCAAAGTTGAAGTGTTTGGGAGCAACACAGAACGTCATGTGTGGAGAAAAAATGGAACAGCTCACAAACATCAACCCCTCATCCCCACCGTTTGGGGCTATTTTGCTTCCTCAGGGCCTGGACAACTTGCAATCATTAACGGAAGAATGAATTCAAATGTTTATCAGGATGTTTTTCAGGAAAACCTCAGACCGTCTGTTGGACAGTTAAAGCTAAAAAGAGGGTGGATGCTGCAACAAGACAATGATCCAAAACACAGAATAAATTAACTTCAGAATGGTATCAGGAGAACAAAATACGCGTTCTGGAGTGGCCAAATCAAAGTCCAGACTTGAACCCCATTGAGATGCTGTGGCATTACATAAAGACAACGATTCATGAGAAGAATGGGCCAAGATTAGTCCTGATCGATGTGCCAATGTGCCAGACTGATCTGCAGTTACAGGAAGCGTCTGGTTGAAGTTATTGCTACCAAGGATGGGGTAGGGGGTGGGGGGGGGGGGGGTGCACAAAATATTAAATGTGATGGTTCACTTATTTATTTTTCCCTCTTCTGTAATTGTTTGCATATTATCCTCAATAAAATATGAAAACCAATAAATGTTTTGTTGGTTTTAGTTACTGTTTTTTCATCTGTGTGATTTTAACAAAGATCACATTTGATGGGGATTTTATGCAGAAATGTGAGAAAGTCCCAAAGGTTCAAATACTTTTTCATAACATTGTATAATGAATGAAGAAAGGGGGAAGTGACGTATGCCGTAAAACAGTCAGCACATTTGTAGTTTTTTTGTGTGTGGCAGGGTTCTCGCCATCCTCCTCATAGTTAATTAATGCCGGTGATACAGAACCCCTCAAGATATAAATGAGGTGTCATTCAACTAGTTGTCATTCGACATATTATCACGAATTTAATGAAAATATTTTAGAAAGGTTGAAAAGTTACCTAGTGTTGCTTTAATCCACTTGCGACCCAGTCATTGTTAATCACGGTTAACATGCTGTAAAATGAAATGTTCTGCATTCTTAAAAAAAATACAACAACAAAAAACAATATGTAAGTGTAGAACCAGAGAAATGTGGAATAAACCAAACTGGAATTAGACTCTTCTTTGCTTTGATGTCACTTTGATGAAAAAACAAAACAAAAACAACCTTTTCCATTTAAAATCTTACATCATACTACAAATATTTAACATTTTATTACTGTTGTGAAAGAGTAAATGAGTTTAAAAGCAACAGACAATTTAAATACAACAACAATAGTTAAACCAGTTTGTGTGTGTTTGTGTATAATCCACATGTGTGTGTCTGATTACACCCCCTGTAATGTTGCAGTGTTCCAGTAACATGGGTCAGTGGCAGTGAATGAGTTGCTCACATGACGCCTTTATAGCGAGGAGGAAGAATTCAGACGCTCTTTAAACTCATACACGCACACATAATTGACAATTGACATGATGCCTTTTCAGGCAGCAGGAGAACAAGGACCGGCTGGAGATCAGGTAGTCACTGAGAAATCCTCATCTGAAGATGAAGAATAGAAGAATTTATCCTTCCTGTGTTGGATTTAAACATTTTTTTGTCATCGTTTGATTAACGCATCATGCACGGTGAGAAGATCTCAAAATTTAATACATGCATGCTGTGGCTACAATTTTACTAACTCTTTCATTAATTATTTCGAACATAAATTTGTAAAGCATAATTTGTCTGTCGCCATCAGTGGTACTAACAGTAATTTGTGATCATAACAAACTGGGATGCGTGTGTGTGGAGGGGTTCATGTGACGTAATCCGAAATGGTCAACATGTTGACTTTGAAAAAGTCCTTCACCGACCCACAAAGTTCCCATCATGCATTGGAGCCACCGATGATGGAGATACCCTCAGGCCACCCGGTGACTGGATAGGGTTAGTTCTGGTGTGTAGACAGGAAGTCAGTGCGACAGGAAAGTGGGTCAGATGGTGACCTGGCTCATGTTATAAACTCAAAATGAACAGGTTTGTTCCAGTAATAATCCACATGTGATCAGTTTGTATTGCATTTTAAGTCACTTTGCTGAAAAATACAAGAGAAAAGCTTAAAATACTAAAATTCAGATAAAAACTGACACATTCCACTTGTTTTCTTTAGGTTCACTTTTAGTCCACTTACAATCCACTTGTGGAAAACGTCAAGTCAACTTCTAAATTCTTATCCACTTTAAATTTACTTTTTGTCATGCCAAAAAATGCAATAGAAAAGTTTTCGAGACTAAAAAACAAAAAACTAAATTAGCACTAAGAATGTCTGCTTTTTGATCTACTTTTGGTCATCTTTGACTATTAGTCTGATTATTAAACTTTTAATCACTAATCTGATAAATACAATAGAAATGACTGAAAAACTCAAATTAAAGATACCAATATGTAATTTGTGCTTAAATCCTTCTTCCTTTCTCATGTCTACTCCACTTATGAACAAGTTGTGTTCCACTTGTGATCTGCTCACAATCCATTTGTATTCCGCATTTTTAGAGAACAAAATAAAGCTAAAATGACGCTCACTTTTATAGTCCAAATGCTGTCACTTCTAGTCTGGTTGTAGTCCACTTCTGATCCATTTGGGAGTCACTTGTCGTGATGAATGAAAATTGACAATGTAAATCCTCTTCTTCAGTCCTTAACTTGTGATCCACATGCACTCATCTAGTATTACATTTAAAATCCAACTTTAGTCCACTTGTAATCCAGTTCTATTCCACTTCAGTCATTATGAAATAAAAGTTTACAGGAAGACATTCTCGTTGTTCCTTTTTGTTTAATTGTGATCCACTTTTGACTCCACTTAAAATCAACTTGCGGCAAATTATAGTCCACTTCAATTTTATTCCACTTAACATCCACTTCTATTCCAGTTGTCTTCCATTTTAAAGTATCAAAGTGACAGCTCATAACTGCAGCATGAATTATACACACATGGGTGTAACAGTAAGCGTGTCCTAGCTGAATAATACATGTAGAATACACACCACAATACAAAGCGCAAATAGACATACAGTAATTATCTTCATTAGGTGGAAGCTCCTCTTACAGTTATGAGTTATTCCAGGATTAAAGGACATTTTTGTTTGAAAATTCTCGGCTAACAAACCTTTACTTTATTTGTCTTCTTCTACATATTCATGAAAATGGGTGGTAACTGACAAAGGCTCATCTTGCAGCTCAATGGTCAAAATTTTAGACCACCCGATGGGAGGGCGCAAGGTCTCACTTGCTTTGTTCTTCTTTTTGTTGAGGACATGAACTAAAATGGCTACTCCTCCGTTACTTGTGAACGCATCAGAATAAAATTTGATAGGTACAGTGGGGCAAATAAGTATTTAGTCAACCACTAATTGTGCAAGTTCTCCCACTTGAAAATATTAGAGGCCTGTAATTGTCAACATGGGTAAACCTCAACCACGAGAGACAGAATGTGGAAAAAACAGCCAGAAAATCACATTGTTTGATTTTTAAAGAATTTATTTGCAAATCATAGTGGAAAATAAGTATTTAGTCAATACCAAAAGTTCATCTCAATACTTTGTTAAGTACCCTTTGTTGGCAATAACGGAGGCCAAATGTTTTCTGTAACTCTTCACAAGCTTTTCACACACTGTTGCTGGTATTTTGGCCCATTCGTCCATGCAGATCTCCTCTGAAGCAATGATGTTTTGGGGCTGTCGTTGGGCAACACAGACTTTCAACTCCCTCCACAGATTTTCTATGAGGTTGAGATCTGGAGACTGGCTAGGCCACTCCAGGACCTTGAAATGCTTCTTACGAAGCCACTCCTTTGTTGCCCTGGCTGTGTGTTAGGGATCATTGTCATGCTGAAAGACCCAGCCACATCTCATCTTCAATGCCCTTGCTGATGGAAGGAGATTTTCACTCAAAATCTCTTGATACATGGCCCCATTCATTCTTTCCTTTACACAGATCAGTGGTCCTGGTCCCTTTGCAGAAATACAGCCCCAAAGCTTGATGTTTCCACCCCGATGCTTCACAGTGGGTATGGTGTTCTTCGGATGCAATATTCTTTCTCCTCCAAACACGAGAACCTGTGTTTCTACCAAAAAGTTCTATTTTGGTTTCATCTGACCATAACACATTCTCCCAGTCCTCTTCTGAATCATCCAAATGCTCTCTAGCGAACCGCAGACGGACCTGGATGTGTACTGGCTTCAGCAGGGGGACACGTCTGGCAGTGCAGGATTTGAGTCTCCGGCGGCGCATTGTGTTACTGATAGTAGCGTTTGTTACTGTGGTCCCAGCTCTCTGTAGGTCATTCGCAAGGTACCCCCGTGTGGTTCTGGAATTATTGCTCACTGTTCTTGTTTTCATTTTGACACCACGGGGTGAGATATTGCATGGAGCCCCGGATCGAGGGAGATTATCAGTGGTCTTGTATGTCTTCCATTTTCTAATAATTGCTGGCACAGTTGATTTCTTTACACCAAGTGCTTTAGCTATTTCAGATTCAGCCTTCCCATCCTGGTGCAGGTCGACAATTTTGTTTCTGGTTTTCCTTCGACAGCTCTTAGGTTTTGGCCACAGTGGAGTTTGGAGTGTGACTGACTGAGATTGTGGACAGGTTTCTTTTATACCGATAATGAGTTAAAACAGGTGCCATAAATACAGCTAACGAGTGGAGCCTTGTTTGACCTTGTTAGATGAAGTTAGACCTCTTTGACAGCCAGAAATCTTGCTTGTTTGTAGGTGACCAAATACTTATTTTCCACTCTAATTTGGAAATAAATTCTTTAAAAATCAAACAATGTGATTTTCTGTTTTTTTCCACATTCTGTCTCTCATGGTTGAGGTTTACCCATGATGACAATTACAGGCCTCTGTAATCTTTTCAATTAGGAGAACTTGCACAATTGGTGGTTGACTAAATACTTATTTGCCCCACTGTATATTATTGGGATGTACAGTATATGCATCAATCCTTGGAGGGGATTTTTAAACCATTGGTTACCACTGACGGAGATAGACCTCCAATGCATTTAGAATGGAAGGCTGGCAATGACTAAACGGTCGGTGGGATGTAAAATGTCCTTCATTTCTGGAACGACCTTTATCCAAAATGTAAAGATTTGACTGCCTGTTACATCCTACCATGTATGTTTCATTAGGACCTGAACTGCACTGCTGATGTCCCTGGATAACAAGAACCAGAAGAAGAATCATGGTCATCTTGCAGCAGGTTAACACACATGCACAGACTTGTTTTTAAGTCGTTGGTTGCCATTGACGGCAATAGACGTCCAATTCATTTGATCTGGGAGAGGCTGGCAGCGATCGTTCGTTCGATAGATTGGACGTCTAATGCTGTCAACGGCACTGAAATATGATTACCGGCCCTCATTAGTGAACAAACATTCATTAGGGCTGCACTGTATCCTCTTTGTGTTTCCTTCTTCAATTCCAACTATGTTCGTGTGTGTTGCATGCCTCTCTTCAAGAGTCAGTGAATGCGTTAATGAACTCATCAGTCTTTCTGACAGCCTAATTTGCTGGGACAGCGGCCCCCTTTGATTGGGTGGGCGCTTAAGTAGGGCGAGCCTATAAAATCAGGCAACACACACGCACTCAACGCACACGGATCAACTGATAACGGAGCGGGACTGCAAGTGTTTAGTTGCTTGGCGCTAATGCCATAACCATGGCGACCAAAAGAAGGGGATCCAATTGGCCCCTGGAGGGCTGGGACCCCAACGTGAGGCGTTTGAGCTACAAGTTTGCGGCCGTCATCAAGGTAAACGCACGGTTATCCGTCAAGCCATGACCCGTGTCCGACGTGTCGATCTATATGCAAATGAGCAATTGGGTCACGTGACCAGATGAGGTCTGCGCGCGTCACTGAACAATTTCACTTGTAGGGGGCGCTAGAATGCTTTGTGTTGGTGTGCATAGTATGTTAACTTCATGTTTTTGTGTGGAATGTGAACTTTCTTGGCAAATTTTGTGCTTTTTACTTATAGATGAAAAGAAAAATAAGAAAATGTGGACTCAAAATACTTAAATTTGAATATACTCTATCAGAAATATATATATATTTTTTAAATTCTAGACTGTTGTGTATTGTAAATTTACCAAACACTTAAAGCAACACAAGGTAACTTTTCAACCTTTATAAAATATTTTCATAACATTTGTGATGTTGACTGACATCTAGTGGACTGACACCTTTAGAAGCCTAAATAATGTTTAGTCAATTATTCAGGTTAATTGTGAATAATTTATTCTTGGTTGTATAAAACAATTTGTTATTTGTTTGTTTGGTTTCGTGGGACGGGCTTGTGACATCATGTCGTAGGATATAAGTGCGCAGCGAGAGCTGTTTGGGGAGTGAGTTGGTGTGAAGGCAGAAGTACGCATAAGTCATAGATAAGAGCCAAAACAGCTTTTGACGACGTCCCCGTCTCTCTATCTCTTTATCTATCTCTCAGTTGCTCCTTTGTTATATTTTGGATCAAAAGCGTTTAGATTATTTTTTGGGGGATTAAAGTAACGAAATCAAGAGAGTGGCGTGAGAGTTTTTCTTGGCCGTTGTCCAGTGGAGCGAGGAGAACGTCGGGCTGAGGGCTTTTTTGCGTTGTGGATCCTACAACACCTCTTTTATATCTTGAGGGGGTCTGTATTACTTTCACTAGCACTAATTAACTTCGAGGAGGGTGGCAGGTACCCTGCCACAGAAAAAAAAACTACAAATGTGCTGACTGCTTTCTGGCATAAGTCACTTCCCCCTTTGCTCACTCATTATAAAGAAAGAAGTCGATGTGAACACTTACGGGCAAATTTAGCAAAGATGGCAGAGTAACAAAAGAGACAAAAAGTTTTGTCTGAGGAGGGAAAAAGGAGGTTACCAGGATATACAGAATAAACTTTGGCCCAGCTTTCACTCGCTGGCGTGGACCCCCTGCCCCCCAACCGACGGGTGGCGTGGGGGTGGGAGGGTGAGCCACACAGTTGCTAATTGTCATATGCTATTGTTTAGCCACAACTGGATTAATTAATTACCTTTATTACTATTCATCCTTCACACAGCCGCTGGAAACAGAAATGCTGTTTAATCCATCTGCAGGCGGCCGGGAGATTGATTTTTGATTGATTGATGATTATACAACACTGTGCGGGTGTGCGCAGGTCCTGATGGGAAACGCAGTGCTGGTCGTCACGGGAAACGCAGTCTTCAGGCAAAACATGACCGCTTTTGTACACCGGCATCGTTAAAGTTGACTAAAACTCAAAATTTACCAAGTGTTGCTTTAAAAAAAAAAAAAAAAAAAAAAAGCATAAAATAATACTGTATATAAATGTTTTACCATTCATTATATTATTCATGATTAATTTGAGTATTATGGAATCATTTAACAAAATAAAATTTGCTAAATTGTTTTAATTGGATTTTGATTTTTAACCATTTTTAAAACTGTTTTTTTCTACTTTAATCCCAATTTTTCTCAAAAAAAAAAAATTACATACAAGTAGTTACTTGTCTTATTGGTAGCTAATGCAAATTGGGTAAGCAGTTTATACATTATTCTATTTTTGTAATGTTTTTGTATTTTTGGAATATTTAATTTCTTTAATAAATTTAATTGCAATTCAATAGTGCAACAAACATACTTTGCGTTTATTCTATTTTTTAAATACTCTAATACATTTGATCCACCCTGACGTATTACTAGTAAACGAACACCGGCTTGAATAATTAATTAGTTGAAATTGATGCGCGAAAAACAGTAAGTGTAAATTTGTCATGTAATAAACAAGGTTAGATAAAAAAGGTAAAGGTAAAAAAAATGGTTCATTTTTTATTTTTGGATGTTGGATACCATGTACACAGTGTGTGTCGTCATGGAGACGAGAAGACGCAACAAGTAGAGCCACTTTAATAATGAATGCAGAGCACCCGATCGCCAATGTAAACAAACACGTGTTGATCTTTGACAATGCACATGTACACATTTTGAACTTTTAGAGGCGAGATTAACTCTTTCAGCGTCAGTGTTCACACTAGCGGACGTCTATTCAAAAGTTATCATTAGCTTAACTCATTCACTGGTGGCCCAGGTCACAGATTATGTGTTGTTCAAGTTGGTAACAGAGGGAAATTGACATTAAAACATTCAATTTTGGAGTTTGAATATTCATTTCTAACATGAATTTTCAGCATCGAAAATCAGGTGTAAAAATTTTTTTTTTTTTTTTTTTTTTTAAACCTGTCCTGTTCAGCTGTTTGACACGGAGAATGGAAGTCTAAGTGTCGGGTTGGTCTGAACAGTTTTTTGTTTCACAATTTCACAATTTATTCACACACACACATATTTACAAAGTGTACATCATATCTCAGTGCTGAGCCAAGATTATGTGTGAGTCAGGTCTCCTTAAGAAGCTACTAAAAGCTTATGGTCAGGAGCCTGCATACATCAAGACAATCACAAGAAACGTGATCAGATCATTATCAGATGAGCATAGGGTGAGTTGCAGTTTTTTACAGTGTTCTCTTACAAAAACATAGTAATGTACAATAACTCAATATATATATACACAAACACACTCACACACGCCCACCCACACACACAGAAAAAAAAATAAAAGAAATACTTCCCTAGAAGACAATTTATAACCTAAGTATGTTGGAATTGTCATATTTACTGATCAGGATACTTTTTAGCATCGTTTTAAAGGTGGAGATGGATTTCAACACTTTTAGATTTTCATCGAGCTCATTCCAAATCTGGGGGCCTCGAGTTGCAATGCCCAGGCTGGTGCTAACAAGTCTTCTCTTTTTTCCACTGATGAGGTCTTTGTTTCTGGTGTTATGAGTATGGAGAGGAGTCCAGACTGGAATGAGCTCAGACAGTCTGCTATTCATATTATTTACAATTTGGAACATTGTACATGCGTTATGAAATGTGTTTAAATCAGTGAGTCGGAGAAGGCGTAAATTATAAAACAAGGAGTAGGTGGGAGCATTGAAACTAGCCCAGGACATGGCCCGTACCATCTTCTTTTGTAGAGTTTCTAATTTCTTTAGGTGACTGGGGAACGTGTTGCACCATATGATGTTACAGTAGTTGATATGGGGCTCAAACAACGTTTTGTACAAGGTAAGAAGTGCGGTTAAAGGGAGATGGTGTCGTATTTTGAAGAATAGTCCAACATATTTGGATAGTGTAGATATAAGGTGTTCTATATGGCATTTGAAGTTGAGAGACTTATCAATGAAGACTCCCAGGAACTTTGTGGAATCAACTTGTAATAAATTGTCGTCGTTTACTTTCAGACAAATCCTGTTTGTGTCAACTGCTTTCTTGTTTGATCTAAATACTATGTAATTGGTTTTGTTGATGTTGAGGGAAAGTTTGTTGCACCTGAGCCAGCTATCTATCTTTAATAACTCTGCATTTAAAATATGCTGTAGGTCTAATGGGTTTTTATGTGAAAGAAACAAGTTAGTATCATCAGCAAACAAAATCATGTGTAGTATGTCAGAAGAATTAACAAGGTCATTAATGTAAATAAGAAAAAGTAGTGGGCCCAAAATTGATCCCTGGGGGACTCCATGTTTTATTTCCTTTTTTTGTGAAACGTGATTGTTAATACTTACATATTGTTGTCGACTAAATAAGTAACTTTTGAACCAGTTGTATGCTATTCCTCTAATACCATAATGATGTATCTTATCCAGTAAAATACTATGGTCAATGGTGTCAAAAGCCTTAGATAAATCCAAAAAAATGCCAACGCCACACTTGCCTTGCTCAAAGGCATCATTAATTTTTTCAACAAGATCTAGAATGGCCATGCACGTTGAATTCTTCTTTCTGAAGCCATATTGTGAACTGTTTAGAATGTGAAACTTGTCTAGGTATTCGCTTAGTCTATTGTATACGACTCTTTCTAGTACCTTGGAGAGAGTGGGTAGAATGGCAATTGGGCGGTAGTTGTTCATGTTATTTTTATCTCCAGATTTGTACACTGGAGTGATTCTGGCAATTTTGATCTGTTTTGGCACTACGCCATGAAGTAGGGACAAATTAATGCAATACGCAAGTGGTTTTGCAATTATATGGGCAATGGGAATCATGATCTTACTGCTTATTTCATCTGCTGCTGCTGTATGAGAACTTCTCAGGTTTTTAATAATTGTATGGAGTTCAGTAACATCTGTAGGTCTAAAGAAAAATGAGTTTAAATAATTGCCAGAAAGATAGTGTTTGTAAAATAGACCTACAGGGGGTCTGATTTTGTTTGCAAGTTCCTCACCTATGGAAATGAAGTGGTCATTTAAGTTGTTAGCCAATAGAGAAATGTTGCCATCCAAAGAATCGGGTAGCACTGGTGACTTCTGGCCTTTGTTTATGACTTTATTTAAAACTGCCCATGTTTTTTTAGAGTCACCTTGGGCTGCACTAATATGTTCTGTATAATAGCTACATTTGCTTTTCCTTAAAATATGCGTGAGTTTATTTCTGTATCTATGATATTTGTTTTTGTTTTCATCAGTAGGATTTTTTAAATAAGCCTTGTAAAGTTTTATTGTTTCATATTGAGACCATGACATACTCCCATTGTGACAATTTAAAATACCTCGTTTATCATGACAAAGCAGCGAACAGGAAGGGGTTATGGGGGAACAGAACAAAAGAAAAGAAACACATGAAAAGAAAGAAAAGAAACACAAACAACAAAAAGAAATACATTGAACGCCTACACTAACTATTAATATGTTGGTGCTATCGTCAGCTAAATGTATTTCTGGTTGACACATTGTGGGGGGCCTGTTGACCAGGGAAAGAAGGGGAGGGGGAGTCTATAAGATACAGTGGGGCAAATAAGTATTTAGTCAACCACCAATTGTGCAAGTTCTCCCACTTGAAAGGATTAGAGAGGCCTGTAATTGTCAACATGGGTAAACCTCAACAATGAAAGACAGATTGTGGAAAAAAAAACAGAAAATCACATTGTTTGATTTTTAAAGAATTTATTTCCAAATTAGAATGGTATATAAGTATTTCTCACTTCTTCTCACGAGGTCTAACGAGGCTCCATTCGTTACCTGTATCATTGGCACTTGTTTTAACTCATAACCGGTATAAAAGACACCTGTCCACAAACTCAGTCAGTCACACTCCAAACTTCCCTATGGCCAAGGCAAAACAGCTGTCAAACGACACCAGAGACAAAATTGTAGACCTGCACCAGGCTGGGAAGACTGAGTCTGCAATAGGTAAAACGCTTGGTGTAAAGAAATCAACTGTGGGAGCAATTATTGGAAAATGGAAGACATACAAGACCAGTGATAATCTCCCTCGATCTGGGGCTCCATGCAAGATCTCACCCCGTGGCATCAAAATGATAACAAGAACGGTGAGCAAAAATCCCAGAACCACACAAGGGGACCTAGTGAATGACCTACAGAGAGCTGGGACCACCGTAACAAAGGCCGCTATCAGTAACACAATGCGCCGCCAGGGACTCAAATCCTGCACTGCCACTCGTGTCCCCCTGCTGTAGAAAGTACACGTTCAGGCCCGTCTGCGGTTCGCTAGAGATCATTTGGATAATCCAGAAGAGGACTGGGAGAATGTGTTATGGTCAGATGAAACCAAAATAGAACTTTTTGGTAGAAACACAGGTTCTCTTGTTTGGAGGAGAAAGAATACTGAATTGCATCCGAAGAACACCATACCCCCTGTGAAGCATCGGGGTGGAAACATCATGCTCTGGGGCTGTTTTTCTGCAAAGGAACCAGGACGACTGATCTGTATAAAGGAAAGAATGAAGGGGGCCATGTATCAAGAGATTTTGAGTGAAAATCTCCTTCCATCAGCAAGGGCATTGAAAATGACACGTGGCTGGGTCTCTCAGCATGACAATGATCCTAAACACACAGCCAGGGCAACAAAGGAGTGGCTTCATAAGAAGCATTTCAAGGTCCTGGTGTGGCCTAGCCAGTCTCCAGATCTCAACCCCATAGAAAATCTGTGGACGGAGTTGAAAGTCCATGTTGCCCATTGACAGCCCCAAAACATCACTACTCTAGAGGAGATCTGCATGGAGGAATGGGCCAAAATACCAGCAACGTTGTGTGAAAATCTTGTGAAGAGTTACAGAAAACCTTTGGCCTCCGTTATTGCCAACAAAGGGTACATAACAAAGTATTGAGATGAACTTTTGGTGTTGACCAAATACTTATTTTCCACGATGATTTGCAAATAAATTCTTTAAAAATCAAACAATGTGATTTTCTTTTTTTTTTCCACATTCTGTCTCTCATGGTTGAGGTTTACCAATTTTGACAATTACAGTCCTCTCTAATATGTTCAAGTGGGAGAACTTGCACAATTAGTGGATGACTAAATACTTATTTGCCCAACTGTAAGTGATTGGGAGGGGTGGAGTGTACAAAAATCAGCTCTGTGATCCAGAAACCAGTAATTGTGCGAATCCCTTGTAAGTGTAAACCCGTCGGCAACCGACCCTACGCTGCCCCATCGCCATCCCAGGGCCATGGCCCCCACCCAGTCAGCCCAGAAAATGAGCCATCATCACCCCCCCAGGATCCAGGGTGGTCCCCCGGGCCACCTGCACCGCCATCAACCGGCCTCCAGGGATGGGAAGAGGGGACGTACCACCAACCCCCGGATTGGATTCGATGCACCCTTTTTTTGTTTAAATCACTGAGCGAGATCCTGTGAGATTATGTACAAACGTCGGGACCATGTGGATCTTTACGAGAAGGATCAGGCTAAATGGGCTTTACTCCGAAACGTCAACACTGTTGTGAAACAAAGCACGTTGCTACCGGTACGATGCAGCCATGGTACTCAGTCATTGTAAAGTGCATATGAACCATGTTTATATGGATTAAATATCATTTCAGGTTATTTTGTCACTACACGTTGAAATTTTGTTGTTTAAAAAAACTGCCATTTCCAGGGCGACTACGTGTGGTTGGACCTGAAGAGCGGTAGAGAGTTTGAAGTTCCGATCGGCGCAGTGGTCAAACTTTGTGACTCGGGACAGATCCAGGTGGTGGATGATGAAGGAAATGTGAGTTATGACTTATATCACCTTTCAAAAGAAAACTGGTTCCGAGGCTAGCTAATCATGAAATTAATGTCAATTTGTTGGTGGAACAAATGGTTCTAGATATGGGTTTAGTGTCCTGTGTTATAAAGGATGTTGAAGGTCAAAGAGTTTCTCTAGAACCATAAAGAAAATGAGACTCTAAGGGTCGGATGTTCCTGGGTTCATCCATAAATACTACTCCTGTTCAGGATCATATTTCAGGCACAAAACGATTCCTAGGTAGTACCTCTTGTTGACCCTGAGAACCTAAGGGACCAAGGTTCATGGATCTTCTGCTTATTGTACCAACAAAAAGGTCTCAAACCAAATTTGTGAAGTACCTACCATATTCTGTAAAGCTTTCTAGAGCTGAATCATATCGCCTTTCAAAAGAAAATTATTTCATAGGCTGCCCAAAATTAATGTCAAATTGTGTCAGGATTAAATGTAACTTTTAAACATTTTTTCCTGGACGAAAAGCTTCTATTCGTGGGTTAAGTTTCCTGTGTTTTAAATGATAATAAAGATCAGACATTTTCTTTTTAACTATAAAGAAAACGAAACCCAAAAAGAGAAGTGTTCCTGGAAACCCAAAAAGAGAAATGTTCCTGGGCTTAATACATAAGTACTACTCCTGTGTAGGGTCTACTTTAGGCCCAAAACGATTCCCTGGTACTTACGTTCTCATGGTCCTTAGGATAATTTGAGAACCTAAGGGACAAAGGATAATCGATCTACTGCTTAAGTACCACCACACTAGCAGTAACTAAAACAATTCTCGGAAACTACATTTTGGTACCAACCTGTTGGAGGCAGTCTTTCAGGTCCTCCGCGTGTTCGTTTTCAATTCAGGTGAGACGGCTAGACTGGTCTGCAAAGTAAAAGACTGGAGGCAAGGGATCATTACTGCGCAGTTTTAATTTCAGAAATTTCTGGGTGCATTCAATGACAGAACAAAGCTGTGTAGAGAAATGCACACCGAACAGTGAACTCGGCGTTGCTTATACGCTGTACTTAAAAAGGAGGTGTGTCTGTTTGGTTATTAATTGATCATGCAAAATAGGTCATGAGCCTTGCTGGTTGGCAGTTAAAAGTCCATGATTATTGTTAGCAGTTAAAGTCCATGATTACCTGAGGCAAAACTAACTATCAGCAGTTTCAGTGAAAAACAACTGGTCATGCTTGCAAGCATATCAGAAGATTGCATTAGGCGAGATGTATACAGACTTCAAACCATATAAATATTTCTAGATCTGGAGTAAAGTTGCTTGAGTTTACCCTAAACTGTCCTAACCCTCCATGTGCAGGAGCACTGGATCTCCCCTCAGAACGCCACTAACATCAAGCCCATGCATCCCACCTCCATCCATGGCGTGGAGGACATGATCCGCCTGGGAGACCTGAACGAGGCCGGAATCCTACGCAATTTGCTCATCAGATACAGCGAGAAGCTAATTTATGTGAGTTACGCACTACTTTCCTGGCCTGGTTCTGGTAGTCTAATCAATCTACTCATACCTGACAGCCTATCTAGACTTCTAATTTATCATACAACTTTCTCATGCATTTCCAGCTCTTCACCTTTTGATTCTTTTCTATCTTGCCTTTCTTGTCATTCCTTTTCCTGTTTCCTCCAAAGACAAACTGTGGTGGGAGGGTAAGTTTGCACTTGTATGAGGCTTCACATACTGTTTGTGGCATGTTTAAGATGTTGACTGAAAATGAGGTGGATAAATGGTAGCTTGATAAACGAACCTCTCAGTTAAACAAGTGCCTAGCGGTAAGCGGCTCGGGTATGCGTGCACAGACGTTTTTCAACATGGCCAGCTCGTCTTTCGTGGCTGACACGCGTCCACCTGAGACGCTGGACGCATGTTACATCATCCGCTGATATGCCCCTCTTTGAACACAGCTTGGTAGGATTGCCATCCAAAATAAGAGTCCCTGCTTGGCTGCATGAATCTCCTACTGATAGCTTTGGGAATATTCCAGAAAACCAGCTATCTCATTCTAGGTATGCAGTGGGCAAATAAGTATTTAGTCAACCTCTAATTGTGCAAGTTCTCCCACTTGAAAATATTACAGAGGCCTGTAATTGTCAAGATGGGTAAACCTCAACCATGAGAAACAGAATGTGGAAAAAAAAAAACTGAAAATCACATTGTTTGATTTTTATAGAATTTATTTGCAAATCATGGTGGAAAAAAAGTATTTGGTCAATACCAAAAGTTCATCTCAATACTTTGTTATGTACCCTTTGTTGGCAATAACGGAGGCCAAACGTTTTCTGTAACCCTTCACAAGCTTTTCACACACTGTTGCTGGTATTTTGGCCCATTCCTCCATGCAGATCTCCTCTAAAGCAGTGATGTTTTGGGGCTGTTGTTGGGCAACACGGACTTTCAACTCCCTCCATACATTTTCTATGGGATTGAGGATCTGGAGACTGGCTAGGCCACTCCAGGACCTTGAAATGCTTCTTATGAAGCCACTCCTTTGTTGCCCTGGCTGCTGTTTGGGATCATTGTCATGATGAAAGACCCAGCCACGTCTCATCTTCAATGCCCTTGCTAGATCAGCGTCCTGGTCCCTTTGCAGAAAAACAGCCCCAAAGCATGATGTTTCCACCCCCATGCTTCACAGTGGGTATGGTGTTCTTTGGATGCAATTCAATATTCTTTCTCCTCCAAACACGAGAACCTGTGTTTCTACCAAAAAGTTCTATTATGGTTTCATCTGACGATAACACATTCTCCCAGTCCTCTTCTGTATCATCCAAATGCTGTCTAGCGCAGGGGTTCCCAACCTATTCCACTAAGGCACACTGTGGGTGCAGGATTTCATTCTTACCAAACAAGATGACAACACTTTTTCCCCAATCTGGTGTTTTACAAGTGCAATCAGTTGATTGCAGTCAGGTGTGGCTTGTTTTAGCAGAAGCCTCATTGGTTCAACTGTCTCTGCTGGATCGGCTGGAACAAAAACCAGGACCCACAGTGTGCCTTGAGGACTGGGTTGAAAACCCCTGGTCTAGCGAACCGCAGACGGGCCTGGAGGTGTACTTTCTTCAGCAGGGGGACACGTCTGGCAGTGCAGCATTTGAGTCCCTGGCGGCGCATTGTGTTCCTGATAGTGGCCTTTGTTACTGTGGTCCGAGCTCTCTGTAGGTCATTCACTAGGTCCCCCCGTGTGGTTCTGGGATTTTTGCTCACCGTTCTTGTTATCATTTTGACGCCACGGGGTGAGATCTTGCATAGAGCCCCAGATCAAGGGAGATTATAATTTGTTTTGTATGTCTTCCGTTTTCTAACAATTGCTGCCACAGTTGATTTCTTTACACCAAGCATTTTACCTATTGAAGATTCAGTCTTCCCAGCCTGGTGCTGGTCTACAATTTTGTCTCTGGTGTCCTTCGACAGCTCTTTGGTCTTGGCCATTGTGGAGTGTGGAGTGTGACTGACTGAGCTTGTGGACAGGTGTCCTTTATACCGATAATGAGTTAAAACAGGTGCCTTTGATACAGGTAACGAGTGGAGCCTCGTTAGATCTTGTTAGAAGAAGTTAGACCTCTTTGACAGCGAGAAATCTTGCTTGTTTGTAGGTGACCAAATACTTATTTACCTCTCTAATTTGGAAATAAATTCTTTAAAAATCAAAGGTTGAGGTTTACCCGTGTTGACAATTACAGGCCTCACTAATCTTTTCAAGCAGGAGAACTTGCACAATTGGTGGTTGACTAAATACTTATTTGCCCCACTGTACATAGTGTCTTGGCTTTTCCAGGTCAGCTTTGAGACATTGTCTCTCAGGGTTATCTTCTGGCTAGCTGGACATGCAGATATCTCTGGCCAAGTTGAGTTATGCAAAGGGGTCTCCAATATCCACAAATCTTGATATTTGCATCTCTGTTCACCACAGGTGTCAAACCGATTCCAGAAAGGGCCTAGTGGGTGCAGGTTTGCTTTCCAACCAATGAAGAGGACACCTTTTCACCAATTATATCTTTTACATGCGTAATCAGTTAAACTTTGTCAGGTGCTGCTTGTTTGAGCAGGAAGTTCATTGGTTAAACTCTGCGCATTATCGGTTGGAACAAAATCCAGCATCAACTAGGACCTTTCTGGAATCGGTTTGACACCTGTGCTCTATGCCTTTTCAATCACTACCCTTGGCTTGTTACTAAAACACAAGGTAGAAAATCCCAGCAGCTAAAATGAATTTCCTCTGCAAGAGACTCGATGTGTTATAGCATGCCTGGGAACATCTGTGAAAAAGAAGTTTGTGTTTCCTTACAAAGAATGTGATGAATGAATGAACCTTTAGTGGCAGACAAGACAAAAGTGTGGATGGAAGGGACTGGAATAAGTAGTTTTGTCTTGAGGGTGCAGTCAGCAAGTAGCACTCAACCCAGGCTAAGGCCTTCTTAGTTTGCATGTTCTCCCCTGTATTAGAGCCAGTTTTTACTCTGGCTTCCATTTAAATGTCCAAAGAAAAGCAAACACCCACATGAATGAATGAGTCACCCGTCGTGGCTAATTATAGCCTTCCCTTCGGCCTTTTCCTTTCAGACATACACAGGATCGATCCTGGTAGCAATCAATCCATATCAGCTGCTTCCTATCTATACGCCAGACCAGATCCGCCTGTATACCAACAAGAAAATTGGCGAGATGCCTCCTCACATCTTTGCCATTGCAGACAACTGTTACTTCAACATGCAGAGAAACAATCGCGACCAGTGTTGCATCATCAGGTATGTACCAAGACTTGCGTTAGTTATCCGTGACTTTGAAGCTCTCCTCTGTATCCCGACCCGATTAGTGGAGAGTCTGGAGCGGGAAAGACCGAAAGCACCAAGCTGATCTTGCAGTTCCTGGCAGCGATCAGCGGTCAACACTCATGGATTGAGCAGCAGGTTCTGGAGGCCAACCCCATTCTGGAAGGTCAGTCTGTAGGGAGTGAGAACTGAGTAATACGTCAATTTAGCTTACTTGTTTTCCCTGCAGCCTTTGGAAATGCAAAGACCATCCGCAACGACAACTCGTCCCGCTTCGGCAAATACATCGACATCCACTTCAACAAGAGAGGAGCCATCGAGGGGGCTAAGATTGAACAATACCTGCTGGAGAAGTCGCGAGTCTGTCGACAGGTACGTAACTCAAACACTGACACATAAATCTAGATATGATCATTCAAATTGTGTTTTTGTGTGCAGGCTCAGGATGAGAGGAACTACCACATTTTTTACTGTATGTTAAAGGGCATGACGGCAGAAGACAAGAAGAAGCTGGGCCTCAGCAAGGCGACAGACTACACATACCTCACCATCGTCAGTCCATCTGTTATATCAGCCTCATTATGATTTGATTTGATTGATATTACACTGATCAGTACAAATGCGTGTACAGGGAAAGTGTACCGTTTGTGACGGGCGTGACGACATGAAGGAATACTCCAACATACGCTCCGCCATGAAGGTAACATAGGATTACACCTGACTCCCCTTCCGTTTCCCTTACAATCTAACTTCTTTTTTGCCAATGTTTCTTCAGGTTCTGATGTTCACTGATAAAGAGAACTGGGAGATTTCCAAACTGTTGGCATCCATTTTACACATGGGCAATCTGCGCTATGAAGGTCTTTACAGGCTCTGTTCTATCAAAGCATATTTGAACACTTTTTTAAAAAGTTTTTTCTCTTCATATGGAAAATTTATGGACCTGCAGCACGAACATATGACAACTTGGATGCCTGTGAGGTCGTACGCAGCCCGCATCTTTCTACCACGTCAACGCTGCTAGAGGTCAGAACTAGGGGTGTGACAAAATATGGAAATGGTGATATATCGTGAGACTTTGTATTAGGGTTGTCCAGGTTTTTGTACTTCCGATCCGATACCGATATTGTTTTGCACTTCCGATCCGATACCGATACTGGCCGATACCAGCCTATCTGAGCATGTGTTAAAGTTTAAAGTTATTTAGCCTCCTAACTTAGTTGTCAGACTCATGTTGAAAAGAGTTTTAGAACTCTTAATAACAACTAGCCAGCTGAATTAGGTGAGTTTGAATAACACACAACGGTTGGTAACAAGAAACTGACCTGTTTATTCAGTGACAAACACAAAACATTATAAATAACAAACAGAAATGGCATAGTCAGTCAGTAAAACGTGCAAATAATATTGTAAACTGTCTTAAAAAAGCAAAACACACAAACAACCTCAGTGGAAAATCCACCCCCCCCCCCAAGCTATTAGATTATTTTAATGTTTCGTGCATTAGTTACAATAACTGTATAAAAAGCCTCTCAGGTTTAAATAAACGACTATTTCAGTATCAAGTTAACATTTTAAAACGGTAAATAAAATACTCAAGTCCCCATTCTGTATCAGCAGCTTTAAACTACATTCAATTAATTTAATTTTGCGAATCAACTGTTAAAGTTGTTAAAATTGCTCCCGTTATTCCATAATTTCCCCTCTGTCTACTTTTAACATGTGAAAGTTTTAAAACTGCTTTGAAGATAGATTCAAGTCAAGATTTTGCCGATTTAGGAGTATTTTAGATAAAAAGCTAATTAGGTTCGCTTGGAAGGTTCACAACAGCCTACTAGGAAAGTCTCCTGCTTTAAGATGGCGGCCGTTTACTAACGCATGTAGTTTTCCATACTTCAATGTTGCCAACGCCGTCGAGTCTATCATTTTGCATCTAATTCTATATACATATGATATCTATTATCTACAGTAAAACGATGTTGACGTAGTTTATAGCGGCTATCAGCAGCAGTCAGGTATTCTTGTGTTTTTTATCCAGCGGCATGAGTTGAGCTAAAGCCGTGAGTTGAGCATTGGCATTACGCAAGCATGATGTTTACTCTCGGGACACAATGCGGTCCGTTTCTCATTGCGTCCCGAAGACCGCGCTGTGTATTAGTTCCGCTTTACTCGACATATTTCAATAATCGGAATTTGGATGTTTGTGAATAATTCTCGAATCTTCTACGGCCGAATCGCTCAAGGATGTAATGACGGCTGGGCATGGTGTACCGTGGTTCTAAGTGTTGGATGGTGCGTCTTTACTCACAAGAGATAATGGCTCGTCATCCAGAATGAATTCTTCGGCAATGACTCTTGTTATTCCCTGGGCTTTGGGACTGTCGAGTGCCAGTTTGTCACGCATAGCAAAAGATTCTGCTAGTGTTAGTTGCGGAGGACCTTTCTTTTTGTCTTCGGTTTTCTTAACATACGCCTTACATTGTTTGTGGTGGTATTTCGCTAAATGCTTGATTAAGTTGGTTGTATTAAAACTTCTTACAGCTTTACCACCACGCTTGACTTTATTGTGGCATATGTTGCACTCTGCCTCTTCGTCTTTGTCGTCCTTTAAGGTGAAATGATCCCACACAGCTGACATTTTTACCGATAAAGTCTCTCGGTAAATTGGGAGACGATAATGTAATGTGTTGAAGGTGTGCCGTAAAATACAGACCGGATTTTTGGGAAACCGAAGCAAAAACTGGAATGGATTATGTAAATACCGGACTTTTAAAAAAACTGGATCGGAAGTCTGGATCGGAATTTTTCCGTGTCGGCAGATCCGATACGCATTTTTTTGCCCATATTGGCGTCCGATCCGATCCAAATATCGGATCGGGACATCTCTACTTTGTATCCCAAAAGGTTATCGATAGGCCCCTGTCAAGAATCGAGATATCGTTTTAAAAAGGTGTCAAATAAAAAACAAAAACAAAAAAAAAGGCTGCCATTGACAGTACTCAACGCCCAATCCATTTAGACTGGGAACGTTCGTTTATTCAAAACCAGAGCATTCACAGTCATTCGGTTCGATTTTCGGGGCATTTACAGATCCTGTTGAGTTTGAGTCATTGCCTATTAATTTGGGTGAATTCCCAGGTCACTTCCTGCTTTGTAACGCAAAATAAACAGCAAGTGACTCATAAAATACCCCAAAATCAACAGGAAGTAACTGAAAATCAACAGGTAAATGACCTTAAATGGCCCAAAATTACTCTTTGCCTGGCATTGGCTGCCACTGACGGCCATAGACGTTCAATCCGTTTGAACTGGGAGGGATGTTCAAATGGATTGGACGTCTACTAGTGATAAATTCATTCCAATTCACAGCAGAAGCTTGTTTTTCGGTTTATTAGTTTTTTTGTGGAATATCCTGGAATGATTTCCTGACCAATGTATCGAAAATCGTTGTATCGCAAAATCGTCAGATCATTGTTATCGTGAGCTTTGTATCGCAAATCGTATCGTATCGTGAGGTACCAAGAGGTTCCCACTCCTAGTCAGAACACAGTCACCTTAATCCAGCGGTGTCCGAACTTTTTTCTTTGAGGGCCGCTTGGGGAAAAAATCAGATTATTTTCATTAGTTTTTAAGGTATTAACATTCTTAAAGGGATCCATGGATAGAAAGACTTGTGTTCTTAAAAGATAAATGTTATTATGAGTTACAATAAATTGATATGGAAACATCTCATGATGTTTTCGTTTTTATACAATTTGTAAAGTTTGCTTAACTAATAGGTCACCAATGTTGTTGACGTCGTAGGGCGGTGACATCACATGGATACGCTGCTAGGCTTCCACAGTATGACTCTAGCATAGACTTCATGATGTATTGACGGGACACGGGGCGCGGGGCCGATAAACAGGGGGCCTGCATTGTTGGCGAGGCCGTCAAAGCTGACCAAGTGGAATCACAGACAAAGAGCTTTTTTCGTTGAAAGTTCTTGTGAATAAATTCTTAAATTCCTGAATTCTTTACAGATATGGACATAGGCGGAGTTTGACTTTTGGGGCAGGGGGGGCACAACATGTTGATGACCTTGAAACGTGGTGTCAGCAATAAAATTAACTAACAAGAATATTTATAATAATAAGTTGACAATGAGCGATTTTTTCCATCATTCTTCAGGGGAATTCTAAATCAGGCTGCTTAGGCAATACTTTTCGCCTAGATCGTCATCCATTGAATATGGTACGCCTGCCGGTGTCGTGCCAATTTCGTTACCCCAGTCAAAAATTGTATCCCCTGGGCGGAGCCATATGGAGGTAGATTTGTGTCTTTATTATTCAATCAAAAAAAAAAAGTTGCTTAAAAAAAAATAAAAAAGTTGCTTCAATCAAAATATATATTTTCAACCAAAAAAATGTCGCCTCAATTAAAAAAAAAAAAGTGTTTGAATGCAGAAATAAATTTGAAACTATAAAAAAATGCATGTGAAAGCTTTTTTTATTTTTTTATCTATTGATTGATTTATTATTATTTTTAATTGAAGCAACTTTTTTGATTGAAGTAATGTTGATTCGTTTTTGGGCCACATTTTGGCTAGGGCATTTTTGTCTTTATTAGTCAATCAAAAAATAAATAAAAATATAGATTTTATATTTCCAAAAAACAAAATCAAAAAAAGAAAAATTTCAATCATAGAAAAAGTTTTTGAATGCGAAAAAATATTTGAGATTGAAAAATTTGCATTTGAACACTTAATTTTTCATTGAAAAAGTTTTTTTTGATTGAAGCAATCCTTTTTGTGTTTGGGCCATGTTATGATTAGGACATTTATGTCTAAATCTTTCAATCACTAAAAAAAGTTGCTTCAATCGAAAAAAAAAAACTTTGATCAAAGAAAAAAAAATCATTTTTTAAAATATTTTTTTTCCAACTTTTTTTTTGTTGAAAATTATATGCATAGCAAATGACCGTCTAGGGTGCTCGAAAAATAATTTTGAACCATTATAAGAAATTTTTTTTCTGTTCATGTCATTCATTTTTGTTGCAGTTTTATTGCTTTTCCACTTTTATGTATATCTATCGGAAAGTCAATCACATGCTATGAAACTTTTCAGACACATAAAATCCGCTTATGGATATGGACGTAAAACAGTCTCGATTCTTGGTTAAAAGCAAAAAAAAAAAAACGTGCAGTTAGCATTTATTTTACGTAAATATATCGAAGTACAATGCTAGTCTGTTAGTAAATGCAGTTAGCGTCGTCTTACGTAAACAGAGCTTTTCCGGTGAAAATTCTTGTGAATAAATGCTTAAATCCCCAAATTCTTTATAGATATTGACTTAAAACCGATTGTTGATTAAAATTAAAATTAAATTAAATTAAAATTAATTTAAAATAAATTAATTTAATTTAATAATAAAATTAATTAAATTAAAATTAATTAAAATTAAGATTGTTGGTTAAAAGCAAAAAAAAAAAAAAAAAAAAAACGTTCAGTTAGCATTTATTGTACGTAAATGTTGCGAACTATGATGCCAATGCAGTAGCGGCGAATTTTTCACAACGTTGGCAGGTCATGGCTTAATGATTTTTTGCACAACGTTTCAAAATGTATACATGGTACGAAAAATATAATAATTACCTTGAATCCTCGAACAAATCACTTCTGAGACAATCCTTCCTGTTTGTATGCGGTACAGCTGTCGTACTTTTTCAGCAGAAATCTGGCGTTAGATTGCTGCGTGCATGTGTTTGTCAACAGCTCTTCTTGATGTGGGCGGCCCCCTATTTGAATGCAAGGCGCAGTGCATGACCGATCTGTCCCAATCAATACCATTATGAAGTCTATTTCTCTACTGACATAAACATGACGTCTGTTCAATCCTGTCAATGTGAACCTTAGAGGAACATTACGAGCAGCTAGAGCAAAACGAACAGGAAAGACGGGATGAAAAGAGACGAGAGTAGGGGGAAAAAAACGGTGTCCTGCTAAAATGTAGTACACCTTCAAAATGTACTAGAAGTGGCGATTTTGACACCCAAGAAGTTTTGATTTTCTGTCTTGATTGATTAATCAATTGGGGACTTGTTAGACATAACGTTGCACGGATCACAAAATGTTAGCTTTTATTTGGCAAGTAATAATTTGTGTTTACGCGTGTGCGCGCAGGTGGACGGCAAAGACTTGATGAACTGTCTAACGAGCAGAACGTTGATCACAAGAGGAGAAACCGTTTCCACGCCACTCAGCATGGAACAAGCGCTTGACGTCCGCGACGCCTTCGTCAAGGTTGAACACCGCACCAAAGCACAAGCCTACCATACTTAAGTGACTGAAGCTTTTTGTGTGCGTGCATAGGGTATTTACGGCCGTCTGTTCGTTTGGATCGTCGAGAAGATCAATGCTGCCATCTACAAGCCTACATCCTCACACAGCAAAGTTGTCAGACGCTCAATAGGACTGCTGGACATCTTTGGCTTTGAGAACTTCACAGTCAACAGGTAAAACACACAAACAATACAGCCACGCATGTGACGGCATTAAGTGCCCTTGTTTGTGCCGGCAGTTTTGAGCAATTGTGCATCAATTTCGCAAACGAGAACCTGCAGCAGTTCTTTGTGCGTCACGTGTTCAAACTTGAGCAAGAGGAGTACAACCTAGAGAACATCAACTGGCAGCACATTGAGTTCACCGACAACCAAGACGCCCTCGATATGATTGCCATCAAGCCCATGAACATCATCTCGCTCATCGACGAGGAGAGTCGATTCCCCAAGGTACGCGATGACACCCAACTTCGCCTGACCAATGTGTTAATGTGACAAGGAAAACCATTAGGGGACATTAACCCTTTCAGGGACAGCCCAGGTGACAGCCTGAGTGGTGGTAGTCAGTAGAGAAGAAAATTGATATTGAAAACACTGACTGACGGCAATGAACGTCGATTTCAACTTGGAGGGGCTAGAAGCATTCATTTGATTGCTTCCAACCCCTTCCAGTTAAAATGGATTGGACGATTATTGCCATCAATGGCAGCCAAAGAGTTAAGGTACGTGAGGTCATTAAAAAAAAATATATATATATATATATATATACATATATATATATATATATGTATATATATATATACATATACGTATATACATGGCGGAAAACACTCAGGTAACTTGAAGTTCCGCTCTGAGACCCCCAATTTGGCCAAATTTCAAAATTGTCCTATATGCATGTGTGATACATCATTGGAAAGCTTAAAATCTCAATTTTCTGGGGGAAGAAAAATTTTGAACAGGAGGGCATTTTTTAAAAAAGAAATTTTTTTAAACAATAAAACCCTAACTGGAGGTGAGAGCACGCGAGAGCAGAATTACAGACGCCACTTCAATGAGATATTATCGCGCACTTACCTTGTTTCGATCCAAAAACTCCATGCAACATGAATCACCAAGTCTCAAGACACAGCTGTGAATGGCAACAGCTGGACTTTTTGGGGATTTTATGGGTGAAACATGGTAATATAACAAGGGTCGCGATGCAGAAATCGCAGACATCAAGGAGTGGTCAAGATTTTCTTTTTCATATATTTACCCTTTTAAACGTTTTTTTTTTTCTTCAATTTTTCTTTGTATGGATCGATTATCATCTAACATATCGGAGAAAATGCGACAGTAACAAAAAAAACACAATTAAGCCATAGTTATGAGGTAGATATCCGTGACTTTTTAACAGACACCATTTTTTTCATTCTGACGTCATTTGTTTAAAAGTTTGAAATATGCGAGTAAATAATTTTTTAAAGTTATTTTTTTTAAACGAAATTTTAGACATCAATGAATGATTCAAAGCTAAAAATGACGGACATTTTGAATAATAACTATAATTAATTACCTTCGTTTTATGATTAGGTTGAAACAAAAGCGGTTGCGCGACGTCTGTAAACGGGGGTTTCCAGGGTAAAACGGACAAATTAAAAATAGTTCAGGGGCTTAATGCACCATGAATCTGCTATGGCAGCACATAGACATATTGTTCTATCGAGCCCAACAGTCTTTTTGGCTTAAAATACAGTAGTTTCTTTTAAAGAAGAGTGCAAGAGCAGAAACTGCTTTTTCAGTCTTGCCTGTGTTTTCCGCCATATATATTTTCATATGGCGGAAAACACTCAGGTGACTTGAAGTTCCACTCTGAGAGCCCCAATTTGGCCAAATTTCAAAATTGTCCGATATGCATGTGTGATACATCATTGGAAAGCTTAAAATCTCAATTTTCTGGGGGAAGAAAAATTTTGAGCAGGAGGGGATTTTTTTCTTTTTAAAATTTTTAAACAACAAAACCCTATCTGGAGATGAGAGCACGTGAGAGCAGAATTACAGACGGCATGACTTCACGAGATATTATCCCGGACTTATCTTGTTTCGATCCAAAAACTCCATGTCGCATGTATCACCGAGTGTCAAGACACAGCTGTAAATGGCCACAGCTGGATTTTTGGGGGGATTTTATGGGTGAAACATGGTCATATAACAAGGGTCGTGATGCAGAAATCACAGACATCAAGGAGTGGTCGAGATGTTCTTTTTCATACTATATTCAGAACTGGCTTTAGCTACTATTCTCCTCTTAAATGGAACAAATTGCAAACTACTCTTAAACTGCAGTACAGTCAATCATTCATCTTGGTGATTTTAAATCTCCTTTGTGTGATGTTTTTACTGATTATTGTAACGTTTTCCGTTAGTGTATTTTGTGTTGTTTGATATTTGTGAATGTTTCTCTGTGCTCAGGCCTCTCTTGTAAAAGAGATATTAATCTCAATGAGACTGCCTGATAAAATAAAGATAAAATAAAATTTAAAAAATAGTTACAGACACTATTTCCTTCATCGTGACGTAATTTGTTTAAAAGTTTAAAATATGAGAGTGAATAATTTTTTTAAGTCGATTTTTTTTTTTTTTAACTAACTGTTCTGCCCAAATGCATGATGGGAAGTGAGTAACCATGACTGTGTGTAGTGGCTGCAAATACTGTATCGTCTCTGTGTTGTGTACAATGCAGGGTGTTAAGAAAAAGATTAACTCCTGTCGTGCTTTCCCACGTTGCTTGCCTCAATAGTTATAATTGTTGTGGAAGACATATCAAAGCTTTAGGCAATAAAAGCACGGTCCAAATGAATGCCTGTATCCACTCCACTCACTTGTCACTGCCTCTTAGCTCTGTATATGCGTACAACGGCGCCATTTTAGTCTGTTTGCGGCAATGTGTGAGTGGGTCGTTCCGGGCATGCGTTAAATATTTAAACATGATTATTAAAAATAAATGATTACGACCTGTTAACGCGATAAATTTGACAGCCCTAGTTGTGCCTTATGTTGGCTCAACATGTGTGCTTTGTGTTAAAAGAACACAATTGCTAAATACTGAAGGAAAGCAATTTAATCAGGTGCAAATTATGTATTTCTATAATGTCGGTTCAACATGTATTTTGGGGTGAACATGAGTGCCTTGTGTTGGCTCAACAAGACTGCGTTATGTTCGCGCAACATGAGTGCCTAATGTTGGCTAGACATGTGTGCTTTATGTTAAAAGGACACATTTGCTAAATGCTGAAGGAAAGCAATATTATCAGGTGCAAATTCTTTCCATAATTTTTTTATGTCAGTTCAACACCCCATTTTTTGAGTGCAGCTCTTTAAAATACTGCAATTTATTTATTTAATTTGTAATTGAAAAAAATCAGTGATGGACTGAGGGCGCGAAGTTTGAAGCGCAAAGTACCAAGGCATCACTGTATTACAATTGGATCTCAAATAAGCTAAGCTGCTAAGCTGCAGTCATTCTAGTCGTTCTTCACAAAGGATCAAGAGTATACCCTTTGAATATTGCTGGATTGCCTGCATTCCATTGTTAGTCTTTAAATATCTACTTCTTGAAATGTTATCAAACTGCCACTCCAATGCAATTCCAAACCCCACCAGTAGGGTTTTCCTAAATCAAAGCTACGTATGTTCCAGGGCACAGACAGCACCATGCTGAACAAACTCAACTTCCAACACAAAGTGAACAGCAACTACATTCCGCCCAAGAACAACCACGAGACTCAGTTCGGCATCCAACACTTTGCCGGGGTAGTCTACTATGAAACAAGAGGTAGCAACCCACTACGCACACACTACAACATACAGTACAACATAACTCTGTAATTACATGGAGGTGTCTCCCAGGCTTCCTGGAGAAGAATCGGGACACGTTATATGGCGACATCATCCAGCTGGTTCACTCCTCCAAGAACAAGTTTGTCAAGCAGATTTTCCAGGCTGATGTTGCTATGGTAACACATAAAATAAGTGATTAGGCTAATAAGAAAACATGAATCTTATGTAACTTTCACCTCTCCTGCATGTGTACCTGTGTGTGTGCATGATGTTTTTGGGGTTTCCTTACAGTTTCTGTGTGGTTTTGCTCCTATTCTACATCTTCCATCCAGTCCTCTCCCGAAGGTAAAAAGTTCAAAACATGAGCTCCGACTGCATGTAACAGTTCTTCAACTAAATCTACACATAAACAATCAGTTTTTCATAACCAACAAAATCACCCTGACTCTTCCTATTCCTGGACTTATCTGACTGGACAACTTTTTTTTTTCTTTTTTTTTTTTAAACTTTGCCACAAAGAGGAAGAAGCGCAGGAAGGACAAAAACGACTAACTTTGTGTGTGTATGTGTATGTGTTTGTAGGGGGCAGAGACCAGGAAGCGTTCTCCCACTCTCAGCAGTCAGTTCAAAAAATCTCTGGAGTTGCTCATGAGAACGTTGAGCGTCTGTCAACCTTTTTTTGTACGCTGCATCAAACCCAATGAGTACAAGAAACCCATGGTGAGTCCCTAGTCTCCTTATGTGATTTTTGTTCTTTTTAAACAACGTATGTTCTACTAGCTAGCTACAGTGGTATGAAAAAGTATCTGAACCTTTTGGAATTTCTCACATTTCTGCATAAAATGACCATCAAATGTGATCTGATGTTTGTCAAAATCACACAGATGCAAAAACAGTGTCTGCTTTAACCCTTTAACACCGAACGTGTCGGCAGCAACTCGTTTACGCATATCGTCTTTGAAGCTTTGTCACGCTGTAATTACGTCACCCACGTCCCGCTGGTTGGGCTCGTTTGAAAGTGCGGAAGTTGATGTCCACACCGGTTTTTATTTGAAGTCAATCGGCCAAGAAAAACGGGTGATAAAGTCATTTGAGTTTTATTGCACTCATAAATATGCATTCAAACGCTGCACGGACCATGTATCCATCTCCATATTTCCATAATTTCTTGTCCTTTTTAAAATCCGAAAGCAGCACAAAAGACTACATATCCCAAGAGCCATTGTAATGTCAAGAAGGACTAACCGAATGTTATCATTTTTAATAAATTTCCGAGCGAGGCGCCAACTATTGAAAGGCAGGTATACAAAGCAAGCAACGGCCGGTTGATTTGAGCGAGCGACTTTGAAACGTGCAGAATGAATCTAAAACTACATTTAGCGCAAGCTAATGCATTATTTCATTAACTCAAGGAAGAAGATGAGCCGTATTTGTCGTTGTTTTCTTGGGATGAGTCGGCGTCTCGGCGAGTAGAAGTGACAGCAGCGCGCAAACGGCGAAAGAGTAGGCTGTGTGACGTTGTGTGAGACGCAGCTCCGTGACCTGTTCAAGAAGAAGCATTATTGAGTGCGCAAAAAAACCCTAAACTTTATTCGGTCGCATGCCTGAAAATTTTGAATTGAACTGAAGTACTTGTCAATATTTTTTAAAATACTTTTTTTCAATGTTATATATATTTTTTCTTCACTATAATCGTTTCAATTTTATTTAGATGTGTGTTCAAGAAGCTTGATTGCATGTACGTATATACTTTTGATAAGGTGATGGGTACAACAGCTAATTTAAAAAAAAAAACAACTTCCAAACCCTTTGTGTGTTAGATGATATATTTAATCTTTTTCTCACTATTTTGCACTGTATATAACCTGTTTTGACCATTGTATGTGTAAAGGCCAAAAACGCCTATGACCATACCTGCTGTTTCTGTTGTATTGTCAAATATAAAACTATTCAATCTTATTTTTTTATTGAATGTTTATCCTAACAAGTTGAATAAATATTATCAAGCTTCAAAACGGTTGGTCAAGCATGTTTGGTTGTCAATGGGACATCAACATTACAAATTTTGAAAAAAAAAATATTTTGGGATTTTTTTTGTCTCTTTGGGTCCAAAATGTGGATTATAATTAGTCAGTGAAGAAAACAACAGTTTAGACATGAAGTTCAAGGTGTCCTGAAAAAAGGGACCCAACTTGGCCATTGTAAACATTTTTTTCTTTGAAATATAAAGGCAACATCAAATGCATGCAAATTCGGCCAAAATAGGCTTAGGTGTTAAAAGGTTAACTAAAACCACCCATATATTCATAGGTTTTCATATTTTAATATAGCATGCAAACAGTGACAGAAGTGGGGGAAAAAGTAAGTGAACCCTCTGCCTAAGGAGACTTAAACAGCAATTGAAACCAATTTCTGTGTGCCCAATCACGGATGAGTGGTTTAAAGCTGCTCTGCCCACTATAAACAACACACCTGGTCAGATCCGTATTGATGAAAAGCATTGTCTGATGTGCATCATGGCTCGGTCAAAAGAGCTGTCTGAAGACCTGCGATATAGGATTGTCAATTTGTATAAAGATGGGAAAGGATACAAAACCATCTCTAAAACTCTGAATGGAAGTCTGGATCGACAGTCAAAGAATTTGTTTACAATTGGAGAGAGTTTGGCACTGTTGCTTCTCTACCAAGAAGTGGCCGTCCACCAAAGATGACGCTAAGAGTTCAGCGCAGAATAATCAGAAAGGTAAAAAAAGAACCCTTGAGTGTCTGCTAAAGACTTACAGAAATAACTGGCACAGTCCAATATCTATGTGCACATATCAACTATATGTAAAACTATAGCCAAGAATGGTGTTCATGGGAGGACTCCACGGAGGAAGCCACTGCTGTCTAAAAAAAACCATTGTTGGTCGTTGGATGTTCGCAAAAAGGCACTTGGACATTGCAGGGAGGTTTTGGCAAAATATTTTGTGGACTGATGAAACCAAAGTTGAATTGTGGGAGTAACACACGAGGTCATGTGTGGAGGAAAAATGGAACAGCTCACCAACATCAACACCTCATCCCCACCGTGAAGCATGTTGGAGGGAGCATCATGATTTGGGGCTGTTTTGCTGCCTCAGAGCCTGGACAACTTGCAATAATTAATGGAAGAAGGAATTCTAAAGTTTATCAGGATGTTTTGCAGGAAAACCTTAGGCCGTCTGTCAGACAGTTGAAGCTAAAAAGAGGATGGATGCTGGAACAAGACAATGCAATCCAAAACACAGATGTAAATCAACTTCAGCATTGTTTCAGAAGAACAAAATACACGTTGTGGAGTGGCCAAGTCAAAGTCCAGACTTGAACCCCATTGAGATTTTTTCATTTGTGTGATTTTGACAAAGATCAGATCACCTTTGATGGTGATTTAATGCAGAAATGTGACTAATTTCAAAAGGTTCAGATACTTTTTCATTCCACTGTAGCTGTAATCTCTGATTATTCACGTAGCAACTAACTTGTTCATGTAAGAAGTAACAGTTACAAGTAATTAATATACAGTATGTTGCCCTCGTGTCATTCTTTTTTGGATGACATGATATTTGTGTTTGATGTAGCTGTTTGACCGGGATCTGTGCGTGCGCCAGCTGAGGTACTCTGGAATGATGGAGACCATTCGCATCCGTCGCGCAGGCTATCCTATCCGTTACACCTTTGTGGAGTTTGTGGACCGCTACCGTGTGCTCATGCCTGGAGTCAAACCCGCCTACAAGCAGGTAGCATACTGAGAAGTGACGGAGAAATTGTCAGTTCATATGGATCGGATGCAAGATACAGTAGAGCAACTGCACGAGAAACAGCAGATAAGCAAAAAAGTCGCTGGAGAAAATTCATTTTCACTGATACTGATCAATTGATCTACTGATACCTGAAACTGAAAAAAATACTTAGTTACTTGTCACTAAAGCCCTTTTCGCAGACATCCCGGTAAATTCCCTTGTAAAGTGATGCAGGATTTACTCGCATCGTTGCTTTCACGCATGTAGATGTAACCGGTTTGAAACGCGCCGCGCCCTGACGCGATCCGCTCCCAACTCTCTGACCAGGCTGGGACGCACTGCGCCATAAAGGGTCGAGCCATATGTCATTTTTGGTCGGCATTGACTGTCATAATGTTTGTCAAATCGTGTTTTGTTACAGAGCTGGTTGTGAGAGCATTCCCGACGTCGTACCTGCAGCCAATTCAAGGTCATCAAAACTGTATTTAAACCCAGGCAATCCAAGAGAAGGGTGCCGAGATATTAACTTGCTGGGCGCCATTTCACACCTCGTACTCTCGAATTACGTGCATTTGCTAGCTTGTTCATCTGCCGGCCTTGTTTTAAAATCCCCTACGTTGTGCTGGTAGTTGAGTGTATTTGTTTTGTCATCTAATCAGCTCTCTGCCTACCTTAGGTTAGTACTAGTATTATTGATCCCCGTCAACCTACTGTTTAATAAACCATTGAATAGATCCCTCCGTTGTTTTCTGCTTTGAGGTACAACCTTGTTTCCGCAATTGCAGACCCTAACATCAGCAACAAAATAAACCGCACATTTACAGAGATGGACGATGGGCTGTCTTCCTCAGCTCTACGATCCAGTAGCAATTTAATTTCATTATGTTTTCGGTTTAATTTAGCTACTTCCAGGTTGCTATGTTGATATGTGTGATGTTTGTTTACCGCTTTTCGTCTTACTACGAAGAAATAGGAAGTGACGATCGCCCCGCCGTGATATTTCTGTCATCAGCCATCGTGCTGTGACCCGGGAATTTAACGCTTGATTTCACATACGCCTTGTCCCGGGAAAGTCCCGGACATTACACTAAAACGCGAGCCGTGAAATGTCCGTGTAATCTCCGTGTCAGTCGACCTGGGATATTGCTTTCACATACAAGGGCTGCTCGTTTAATTCCTGGGACGTATACAGTGTTTAGGCGTATGCATAGGCGGATCTACTATTCAAGAGAAGTAGACGGTCGCCTAGGCGTATGCATAGGCGGATCTACTATTCAGGCGAAGTAGACGATCGCCTTAGGCCCCCAACCAATAGAGGGCCCCCAACCAGCTGCCCTTGCCCCAGCGAGCAACGGCTTCGGCCACCGGAGCCAGCACCACCCCCAACTATTCGTCATGTATAATTATGTCAGCATACCAAACAAACAACTAACAAAACAAAAAAAATACAGCCATTTGAATGCTGCATTTATATTATCTCTCCCCCCACACACGCACTACAATGGACTGTTCCACGACGAAGGACTGAGTATCAGTCGCTTAGCTTCATTTAGCGCGGTTTAGCATTGCTTAGCTGTTCGTTAGCTTCACTTAGCCCCTCCGCTGTTTTCACGCCAGTAAGCTCGCTATTTTTACAGCTCACTTGCTACTTTGCATGTCGGCTATCGTTTATTTCGAACACATGAGCGAACGTGCTTTCCATGAGAGCCAAAGAGCAGTGAGGGAGAAGTTGAGAACAGGCCTCTAATGCCTCTTTTAACTTTCTTCTTCTTCACACCGAACATAAAATACACGACAGCACACCGTGTGGCGAAACAATGTAGTACAGTTCCAATCAGTCATACAATAACACTCAACAGCTGGTTAACAGCAAAAGCACGTCATGTTCGTCATATAGATAATGATTTCTGGAGTTAATCCCACATACTTCAGAATTAATATTATAATATGTTTAATAAATACTACATAATACAGATTCTACACTAAGAATAGTTTTCAAATGACACTCTTCATGACAAATATGATTGGCAATGAATAATTATTATAATTATTATACTACTATTATATATAGTAGTATACTATAATAATATTGCTAGAAATGTTTTTAAGAATTGTTTTGAATAATGTTGGAAAGACAAAGTCAGTGTTCTGAATCTGTTTACTTTCCATTCTTTTGCACTAGTAAATGCTATCAGCATTTAACCTCATTGTTTATTTGTGATTAATTATTGTTATTTACATGATTGTTTGTACTTTAATAAAGAATTTAAGTGTTCCAAAATAGTTTTGTGAATTAATAAGCGTCAACAAAAATTTATTAAATTAGTGAAAAAAAGAAAATGATTAGATTAGTCGATTAATCGTAAAACTAGTCGGCTGACCAATCAGGAGAAAATTTGTAGTTTAGGACAGCCCTAGTGTACCACAACATATTACCTCCACACCCTTCTCACCTTTTTAACCCCTGACCCATGAAGAGGGCCCCTGGATATGTTCGCCTTAGGCCCCAATATTGCCAAGTCCGCCACTGGGCGTATGTGAAAGGGGCTTTTGATATGTGGAGATGATTCTCGCATATTTGTGTACACGTGTTCCAGGAGGATCTCAGAGGAACCTGTCAGAGAATCGCTGAAGCCGTGCTGGGCCGAGACGACGACTGGCAGATGGGAAAAACCAAAATTTTCCTCAAGGTAACGTGGAACGATCACGCATTCTAACATTAACAATCTTCATTTCAACCATTGCGAGGACTATCGGATAAAACCAATCACTGAAGTTTTTAAATAAGCTATCTGGACAAAATTATCAGGTTGCCTGTGTAATGACTAGTAACTAGTAACTGTGTAATGAGAATTACCCAGCTCGACTAAAATTTCCAGTCATTTGTTTCTGACAGGAAGTAGTGTGCGCTGGTGTTCCTCATATTTGTGTGTTTGGGGTTCATATTTTTATATTTTGATGTGTTTTATCAGATGAGCACAGAGTTATGACACTTTGCTGATAGTTTCCATTTAGGTCAACATCTGACAGATTTAGTAAAAGTTACTTTTGGTTTTTCTACACAAGTCCGTGGACCGTTGTAGCTTTCAAGCTGTCGTCCAGGAAGCCTGACAGGAAGTAGAAAGTGCAGGAAGGAGCATCGTGCACGCTTTCCTGACAGGAAGGCAGCAGAAGAAAAAAAAAAAAAAAAAAACGCAGTAGGAGGGACCAAGAAGAATAGATAAGAGAATTAGTAACTTCAAAAGTGGTCTCAGACTGCCTGTCAAGCATTTATGAAGAATCTTGAAATCATACATGGCATTGATCTGGAAAATGGAAAATATCAGAGTCTGAAAGTCCACACTTTATATACCAAACTTTATCAATGGGATATGTTTGGACTAAGGTTGTTGATGAAGGTCTCAAATATTGTTGAAAGAGCTACCAATTAAAGATGTGATCAGGTCCGATCACGTCATTTTCAAAGTATCGGAATCGGCAAAAAAATATCGGACATGCCTTTTTTTAACATATATATTTTTTAAATTTAAATCATTTTCTAACTGTATTTAATGTCACAGACAAAATGTCTTCCACTCATCCAGAGTAGTTTTGGCTTAAAGTAGGGCTATCAAATTTATTGCGTTAACGGCGGTAATTAATTGTTTTTAATTAATCATGTTAAATAATTAACGCACGCGCTGCACGACCCACTCATGCATTGTCGCGTTCAATCTATTAAGGCGCGGTTTTACCTATATATAAAGCTAAAAGGCAGCGTATAATGAGTAAAGAGAATTTTGACAGCCTTTGGAGCCTTTTTTTATTTGGCTATAGCCTTACAATCCCTCTCTCAGCAATCAAATATATCGTGGGAGGCAATGTGGGGAAGAAAGATAGGGTGTTAAGAAAATGATCAATTACTAAGTTCTTTCCCAACGCAGAGAAGATATATCAATTGGTGCCCCTACGCACAGTCATGGTTGCACTTCCCATCATGCATTTGGGGAGAACAGTTAAATGGCTGCAGTATCATTTACTGAAAACGCAACAAATGCACTAGATGGCAATATTTAGTCACAATATATAATGTCACATTTATCCTTTAAGAATTACAAGTCTTTCTATCCGTGGATCCCTCTCACATAAAGGATGTTAATAATGTAAATGCCATCTTGAGGATTTATTGTCATAACAAACAAATACAGTACCTATGTACTGTATGTTGAATGTATATATTCGTCCGAGTTTTATTAATTTTTTTCTTAATGCATTGCCAAAATGTATATGATCGGGAAAAATTATCGGGAATGATTGGAATTGAATTGGGAGCAAAAAAAAAAAAAGCAATCGGATCGGGAAATATCGGGATCGGCAGATACTCAAACTAAAACGATCGGGATCGGATCGGGAGCAAAAAAACATGATAGGAACAACCCTACTACTAAGGATGTATTGGTTTGTCAGGATCATCACGACATGCTGCTGGAGATTGAGAGGGACAAGGCCATCACGGACAAGGTCATCCTTATCCAGAAAGTAGTGCGAGGTTTCAAGGACAGGTAAAAAGTCTTTCAACCCATCCATTTTTAGCCTGTGAAAAGCTAGATGCAGGCTGTTCCAGCTGATTTCGGAATAGATAATGATGATTGTGTTTAAAACTGTGATGATCTCCAAATCGATACAATTGCCATTTCAAAGCATGCCTCTGCCAGTGATTGAACCCGTTTGAAATAAATCAACTAATCCATTTACAGATCAACCTTCCTGAGGATGAGGAAGTCGGCCATGCTGATTCAGAAGACATGGCGAGGATATCAATGCAGGAAGAACTATGGCGCTGTGAGGATCATCACCCACATTGCAACAAGAAATATTGCGATCTAGTCCCGATGTCACCCTGAAATTCTGGTTCTTGTTTCAGATGCGGGCGGGCTTCTCTCGCCTCCAGGCTATAGTGCGCTCCAGGAAGTTGTGCGCGTCCTACCACGTGGCTCGGCAGCGCATAAGCGGTTTCCAGGGTCGGTGCCGAGGCTTCCTAGTGCGCCGCGCCTTCAGACATCGACTGTGGGCCTTGATCACTATCCAGGCGTACACCAGGGGAATGATTGCTCGCAGGCTTTACCGCAGACTCAGAGGCGAGGTAGACATTGCTCAGTGTTTAGAAACAACATGTGGGGGTACTCCACACATCAAAAATCTACTGTAGTCTCTCAGTACTCTGAGCTGAAATTGAATTTACTTGGGCTATTATCTGACTCGTATTAGTACCGAAGGAGACTGGAGGCTGAGAAAATGCGTCTGGCCGAGGAAACCAAGCTGAGGAACCAAATGTCGGCCAAAAGAGCCAAGGCTGAAGCGGAACGCAAACATCAAGTGAGCTATTCCACGGTGTCTTCACACTTACATGAAACATGTCCAAAATATTCCTTCGACATCTTATGATGCCTCATTGCTGTTATTCTTGTCCTCCGCAGGAACGTCTGGTGCAGTTGGCCAAAGAAGATGCTGAACGTGAAAAAAAGGAAAAGGAGGAAGCGAGGAGGAAGAAAGAGCTGGTAGAGCAAACGGAGAGGGCTCGTTTGGAGCCCGTCAACGACTCAGATATGGTGGACAAGATGTTCGGCTTTCTGGGGACCACCAGCTCTTTTCCTGGCCAGGAGGGGCAAGCCCCAGCCGGCTTTGAGGTACGTGTACTACTCTTTAAATGTTCAATTGTTCATGCTCATTTTTATTTAGTTGGTCGCTCCACCTCATCTGCAGGATTTGGAGCGGACCCACCGTGAGCTTGAGGAGGAAGACCTGGACGAGGCTCTTCCTCTGCCAGAGGATGACGAGGAGGAGGATCTATTGGAGTACAAGTTTGCCAAATTTGCCGCCACCTACTTCCAGGGAACAACAACGCACACATACGTGCGCCGACCACTCAAGCAGCCACTGCTTTTCCATGAGGATGAAGGAGACCAGCTGGTGGGCCGAAGACCTCATATCCAATCATCATCTCAGGCCTTGACATGATGATAACATGTTCCTGGTCCCCATTTTAGGCGGCTCTGGCTGTATGGATTACTGTGTTGCGGTTCATGGGAGATCTACCTGAACCAAAGTACCACACGGCCATCAGCGATGGGAGTGAAAAGATTCCGGTCATGACCAAAATCTATGAGACACTTGGGAAGAAGACATACAAGCGCGAGCTTCAAGCCCTCCAGGGGGAGGCAGAGGTTAAGTGGGGGAGGATCATAATGGGGACAATGTGCTTTTGATAAAACTTATTATAAAACAACTAATATACGGATATTTCAATTAATGTACCTGGTCTAGAAACCATCAAAGACCGACCGTCTGTTGGAGCAACTGAGCATTCTTGTTTCTTATCCGTGTTTTGGTTGCTTCTCCAGACTCCTCAACCTGAGAGTAATCGCAAGAACAGCATTCGACACAAGCTGGTGTCTCTCACCCTGAAGAAGAAATCCAAGATCACAGAAGAGGTAATTTATTTCCTAGGGCACCTTCTTGCATAGTTTCTGAACGAGGGACAACTTTCAGGTCACAAAGCGTCTCAACGATGGTGAACACGGCCTCCATGGCAACAGCATGTTGGAAGACCGGCCAACATCAAACTTGGAAAAACTTCACTTTATCATTGGTAATGGCATCCTGAGGCCAGCGCTGAGGTGACAAAAACAAAACCGTGCTCAACAACTACTTTCCACTTATCTGACCTGGGCTTAATGATTTTGGTAGGTTGCAACAATTCCCTGTTTTTTTTATCTTAGGGATGAGATCTACTGTCAAATCTGCAAACAGCTGAGTCAGAACCCATCCAAGAGCTCACACGCTCGAGGTTGGATCCTCATCAGTTTGTGTGTGGGCTGCTTTGCGCCGTCAGACAAGTTCCTAAAGGTTAGAACTGTTTTAAAGGGGAAATTCTTAGCTTTCTCCAAATCACATAATTTTGTTTTTTCTAGTGTTATTTAGTGTATGTAAGAATAACCTGTCACCCTCCATTAAATATCTTGCACACTTGTTAAAGAGAAGCTGATTTGACTTGCCCTTGCGGCAGGAGTTCCCAAGACAATCAGTCAATTCGTCAGCGTGGCCAAACTTTATTTACTAGCTGGTGTGACATCATCAAAGGGAGACAGTGTATACACACATACACCAACACATACAACACTTTGGAGAGCCATTCGGCGGACAACTCGTTGTTCTTCAGCGATTCAGACATTGAATCAAATGTAAATGTTTTTGCTTTCGCCGAAGATGGTTTTGAGCACGATATATATGACTAAAATATATTATTGGTCAGCACATGTATGAGCCGGAGGCAAAACCTCTAGCAGATAACTAGAAACGTGGGGAGAACAAGTATTTGATACACTGCCGATTTTGCTGGTTTTCCCACTTGCAAAGCATGTAGAGGTCTGTAATTTGTATCATAAGTTCTCTTCAACTGCGCGGAACGGAATCTAATACAAAAAAACAGAAAATCACGGTGTATGATTGTTAAATAATAAATTTGCACTTAATTGCATGAAATAAGTATTTGATACATCACAAAAATCGAACTTAATATTTGGTAGAGAAACCTTAGTTTGCTATTACTGATACTAAACGTTTCCTGTAGTCCTTGACAAAGTTTGCACACACTGCAGCAGGGATTTTGGCCCACTACTCTATGCAGATCTTCTCCAGAGCCTTCAGGTTTCGGGGCTGCTGCCGGGCGACACGGACTTTCAGCTCCCTCCATAGATTTTCTATCGGGTTCAGATCTGGTGACTGGCCAGGCCACTCCAGGGCCTTAAGATGCTTCTTACGGAGCCACTCTTTAGTTGCCTTGGCTGTGTGCTTTGGGTCGTGGTCATGCTGGAAGACCCAGCCACGACCCATCTTCGGGGCTCTCACTGAAGGAAGGAGGTTGTCAGCCAAGATCTGGCGATACATAGCCCCATCCATCCATAGCCCCAAAAAATGATATTTCCTCCTCCATATTTCACAGTTGGGATGGTGTTCTTGGGGTTGTACTCATCCTTCTTTTTCCTCCAAACACGACGAGCCGAGTTTAGACCAAAAAGTTCAATTTTGGTCTTATCCGACCACATGACCTTCTCCCATTGCTCCTCTGGATCATCCGGATGGTCAGTGGCAAACTTCAGACATGTCTGGACATGCACTGGCTTCAGCAGCGGGACCTTGCGTGCGCTGTAGGATTTTAATCCATGACGGCGTATTGTGTTTCCGATGGTTTTCTTCGAGACTGTGGTTCCAGCTCTCTTCAGGTCATTGACCAGGTCCTGCCGTGTAGTTCTGGGATGATCGCTCACCTTCCTCATGATCAGTGATGCCCCACGAGGTGAGATCTTGCATGGAGCCCCAGAACGAGGCAGATTGACCGTCAACTTGAACTTCTTCCATTTTCTAATAATCGCTCCAACAGTTACCTTCTCACCAAGCTGCTTGCTTATTTTACTGTAGCCCATCCCAGCCTTGTGCAGGTCTATTATTTTATCCCTGATGTCCTTACACAGCTCTTTGGTCTTGGCCATTGTGGAGAGGTTGGAGTTTGTTTGTTTGAGCATGTGAACAGGTGTCTTTTATAAAGGTAACAAGTTCAAACAGGTGCAGTTACTTCCGGTAATGAGTGGAGAACAGGAGAGGTTCTTAAAAAAGAACTAAGAGCCGAAATATTTACTAGTTGGTAATGTATCAAATACTTCTTCATGCAGTTAAATACAAATTTATTATTTAAAAATTATACAATGTGATTTTCTGGATTTTTGTATTAGATTCCGTCCCTCACAGTTGAAGAGAACTTATGATACAAATTACAGCCACTACAAGGCTTGCAAGTGGGAAAACCAGCAAAATCGGCAGTGTATCAAATACTTGTTCTCCCCACTGTAGCCACCGGTGATGGGAAGTTGATTCCTTCAACATCAACATTCTTGAAAATTGGTCAGTTTTGCCTAAAAATTCTTAATTTTCAAGCAATATTCAAGATATGGTCAAGGATGAGAGAAATTCTTTGTCCCCTTGCCTGCCTCCTGGCCTAGCATCACCATAGCCCATTTGGGGCCAAACTAGACCTGCTATTCAACAATGGAAGCAGAGAAACCAACGTACCTATTACAGAATTCTGTGTCCTGTCTACTTCCTAGGATAGCAGCGCAAGGGATTTCAAAGCACACATCTTTGAAATGTCACAAACACACGACAGTCCTCAGTCCAGGTCCACGAAAATCACACCGGGACTGCTGCACAAATCTCACCCATGCTCGTCTAAGTGCATCTTTTTTTGGAAATCCATATGTTGAAATTAGGGCTGTCAAAATTCGTTTTTTAAATTAATCACATTAAAATATTTGACGCAATTAACGCACATGCCCCACTCAAACATAAAAATGACAGCACAGTGAAATGTGTACTTGTTTTTTTTTTTCCGGACCCTAACCCTAACCCTAACCCATGAACATTGTGTAAGTAATTATTGGCATCAACAATGGCGGGCTACTACTTTATTTTTTTATTGAAAATTTTACACATTTTATTAAAACGAAAACATTAAGACGGGTTTTAATATAAAATTTCTATAACTTGTACTAACATTTATCTTTTAAGAACTACAAGTCTTTCTATCCATGGATCGCTTTAACAGAATGTTAATAATGGTAATGCCATCTTGTTGATTTATTGTTATAATAAACAAATACAGTACTTATGTACGGTATGTTGAATGTATGTATCCATTTTGTGTCTCATCTTTCCATTCCAACAATAATTTACAGAAAAAGATGGCATATGTTATAAATGGTTTGAATTGCGATTAATTGCGATTAATTACGATTAATCAATTTTCAAGCTGTAATTAACTCGATTAAAAATTTTAATCGTTTGACACCCCTAGTTGAAATAAAATGTTTGTTTCCAAAACTCTTATATAGTTAAATAGTTAAATAGTTCGGCATTCGGTGGTGGACAGTTCACACAGTGATGCACATACTAAATGGCAGGCTTTCGACATTCGTCTCCCTTGAATGACGTCAACACCAAAAGTGACCAAGATTCGCCAATTGATTTTTCATTTGTCGCTGACGACCTGAAAGACTAATTTAAAACATGCCTATAAAAAGCTGCTTCTGTATCATTTCAAAACAGGTTTGGATGATGGAAGATTTTATTGTATACATTTCATATCCGGGTGTCGTTTTGCTATAAAATTTCTCTTTTAAGAACAGTTAGTATGGAGGGTAACCAGACAGAATGGTGTTGTGCATTCACCCGCAGTACCTAAGGAACTTTATTAGCAGTGGGCCACCAGGTTACGCGCCATACTGCGAAGAACGACTCCGAAGAACATTCGTTAATGGCACTAGAACACAACCTCCATCGTGGCTGGAGCTCCAGGTATGTGGACTTTTACAGACCCAACCTGCAGTCATCTTCTAATTAAGTTCAGCTGCAAAAACCTGAAATTCCACCCTTAAGCTTAATAGCCTCCATTTTGTGTTCACAAAACTAATACAAATCCAGTCAAATAACACCTGTTAAATGCAAATTCAGGCAACCAAATCCAAGAAACCCATCATGCTGCCTGTGACATTTATGGATGGGACCACTAAAACATTGCTGACAGACTCGGCGACCACCGCCAAGGAGCTCTGCAACACACTGGCCGACAAGATCAGCCTACAAGACCGATTCGGGTTCTCGCTCTACATCGCACTCTTTGACAAGGTTGTCTGAGACACTGCATTAACACTATTTTATGTTCAAATTTTCTTCCTAATAGAGTTCTTCATTGTTATGATCTGAACTGATGATGTTGCACAGGTGTCATCTTTGGGCAGCGGAAACGACCACGTGATGGATGCTGTGTCACAGTGCGAGCAGTACGCCAAGGAGCAGGGAGCCCAGGAAAGGAACGCACCCTGGCGACTGTTTTTCAGGAAGGAAATCTTCACTCCATGGCACTGCGCTACGGATGACACAGTCGCCACCAACCTTATCTACCAGCAAACTGTCCGGGGCGTCAAGTTTGGAGAGTACCGATGTGAGCGGGTGAGTGTTTCTATGTTGAATACTTTCTTTTCTACTCATGAGCTTTCCTTCGGTAGATATGCACTTTCTATTCTTAACTCTTAACTCTGACTCACAATATTTTCTTATCCTTTTGACCTAGGATGACCTAGCAGAACTAGCATCTCAGCAATACTACGTAGACTATGGAGCAGAAGTCCTCCTGGAACGCCTGCTGAGCCTCATCCCATCCTACATCCCTGACAGAGAGATCAACTCCTCCAGGACGGTGGAGAAGTGGGCTCATTTCATCATGGCTGCCCACAAAAAGGTATTCCTCAAAAGAGGATCTAGTTATTTCATGAATAGAGGATCGGAACTTTGGTGTCTCTTGTTCAGGGCATCTATGCCCAGAAGAGGTTTGACCCCCAGAAGGTTAAAGAGGAAGTGGTAGACTTTGCTCGTCACAAGTGGCCTTTGCTCTTCTCTCGATTCTATGAAGCCTTCAAGCTGTCAGGTGAGAATCACTTTCTAGTTTCACAACGCATTGAGCGTCACATTGGCTTCTCTGCTTGTAAGGTCCAAGTCTGCCTAAAAATGACCTCATTGTTGCCGTCAACTGGACCGGCGTTTACTTTGTGGACGAGCAGGAGCAGGTCCTGCTAGAACTCTCCTTCCCAGAAATCACTGCAGTGTCCAGCAGCAGGTAAGCATTCTGAGAGCTAGAATTCCTCTTGTACTTCAACAAACAAAGCCTCTTTCATAGGGGAAGTAACCAGGTTTTTACAATTGCTGACCTTCCTGACTATAAGAAACAAACCTACAAATTTATACAGTAGTTCACCCCTATTCAATATTGCAGTTAGTCCAGGTCTACATTAAAAGGTGGTGGACCCCTGTGTCGCTCCATAGGGGCGGAAAGCTACAGAGTCAGAGCTTCACACTGGCGACCATCAAAGGAGACGAGTACACTTTCACCTCCAATAATGCTGAGGATATCCGAGACCTCGTAGTGACCTTCCTGGAAGGACTGAGGAACAGGTCCAAGTTTGTGGTGGCACTGCAGGACAGTCCCAACCAGAGTATGTTTTCACTCTACCAGACTTTGACTACACTGTGACTAGACACTAGACTTCCTATGACTGTACAAGTCACAAGTTGTCTGTTTGGCAGATGGTGAACCGTCAACATTCCTGAGCTTCCAGAAGGGAGACCTGATCCTGTTGGACCAGGACACAGGCGAGCAAGTTCTGAACTCAGGTTGGGCGCACGGTGTTAATGAGAGGACCAATCAGAGAGGAGACTTCCCGGCAGACTCTGTCTATGTCCTTCCTAGCATGACGCGACCGCAGCAGGAGATTGTGGTGAGATCAGATAACCTCTAACAGTTTTAATCAGGCAAAAGAAGACGTAATGATGGTGATGTGATCTAACCAATCAGGCGCTGGTTACCATGACTCCAGATCAAAGGCAGCAGTCAGTGAGGGTGTCACAGCTGGTCCTGCCCGACACTGAAGACTCTGTCAAACCTTACACGCTGGAGGACTTCTCCTATGACTACTTTAGGTACACACACACACAGACACACAAAGGCTCGAAATCCTAACTCTGGCTGAAGACCAGTGGCGGACTTGGCAATTTTGGGGCCTAAGGCGAACATATCCAGGGGCCCTCTTCATGGGACAGGGGTTAAAAAGGTGAGAAGGGTGTGGAGGAAATATGTTCCGGTACACTAGGGTTGTCCTAAACAACAAATTTTCTCCTGATCAGTCAGCCGACTAGTTTTACGATTAGTCGACTAATCTAATAATTTTCTTTTTTTTTTGTTGACGCTTATTAATTCAAAAAAACATTTTGGAAAACATTTTTTATTAAAGTACAAATAATCATGTAAATAACAATAATTAATCACAGATAAACAATGAGGTTAAATGCTGATAGCATTTACTAGTGCAAAAGAATGGAAAGTAAACAGATTCAGAACACTGACTTTGCCTTTCCCACATTATTCAAAACAATTCTAGCATTATTATTATTATTATTATTATAGTATACTACTATATATAATAGTAGTATAATAATTATAACAATTTTTCATTGCCAATCATATTTGTCATAAAGAGTGTCATTTGAAAGCTATTCTTAGTGCAGAATCTGTATTCTGTAGTATTTACTCTACATATTATAATATTAATTCTGAGGTATGTGGGATTCCAGAAATCGTTATTTATATGACGAACATGACATGCTTTTATTTTGAAATGTTCACCGGAGGTACGTTCGCTAAACCACTAACCAAAAGCTTTACACTTCGTAAAAAAAAACATTCTTTGTCATTGCTTGTGGTGTCACTAATAGTTTTTTTTTTTTTTTTTTTTTTTTTTTTTTTTAGCAAATGCTGTTAACCAGCTGTTGAGTGTTATTGCATGACTGATTGGAACTGTACTGCATTGTTTCGCCACAGGGTGTGCTGTTGTGTATTTTATGTTCGATGTGAAGAAGAAAGTCAAAAGAGGCATTAGCGGCCTGTTCTCGACTTCTCCTTCGGTCACTGCACTTTGGCTCTCATGGAGTGCACGTTCGCTCATGTGTTCGAAATAAACGATAGCCGACGTGAAAAGTTGCAAGTATGCTGTAAAAATAGCGAACTTAGTGCTGTGAAAAAAGCGGGAGAGCTAAGTGAGGCTAACGAACAGCTAAGCGGAGCTAAGCGATGCTAAACGGAGCTGAGCGAAGCTAAACAGCGCTAAATGAAACTAAGCGACTGATACTCAGTCCGTCGTCGTGGAACAGTCCATTGTAGTACGTGTGTGTCTGTGGGGGGGTGGGGACATAAATGCAGCATTCAAATGGATTTCTTTTTTGTTTTTTTATTTGTTTGTTTGGTATGCTGACATAATTATACATGACGAATAGTTGGGGGTGCTGCTGGCTCCAGTGGCCCAAGCCCTTGCTCCTTGGGGCAAGGGCAGCTAGTTGGGGGCCCTCTACTGGTTGGGGGCCTAAGGCGATCGGCTACTTCGCCTAAATAGTAGATCCGCCTATGCTTACGACCAAACTAAAGAGTTGTCACTTTTCTTGGTGCAGGCCACCCCCCAAACATACTCTGAGCAGGGTGATGGTCACCAAGAATCGAGGAAAGGACAAACTATGGAGCTGCACCAGGGAGCCTCTCAAACAGCCTTTGCTCAAGAAGGTGGTTCAACATGAAGAGCTCGCTCAGGAGGCCTGCATGGCCTTCATTGATATCCTTAACATATTATCTACTGTCATTACCGTCTTTAGCATTATACTCATGTTATTAAAATAATAAAATATCTTACATTTCTAGCAAGTTTTTATATAATATCTTGTTGATAGAATGTTGTTCCCATGTTATTACATCATTACCAGATTGTTATCACAGTTTTGTTACAATGTTATTAGCATGTTTTGTACCCAGAATCAATTATGAGGTCCGACTCATTTTAATATTATACATATTACTGTATCATGTTGGCACAAAGTTCCCATGTCATTACATCATCACCAGATTGTTATTACCATGTTGTTACAATGTTATTGCCAGGTTTTTGTAGCCAGAGCCAATGAAAAAATACAACATTCTTTAGCGTAAGTCTTACCTGTGATGAAGTACATGGGTGACTACCCATCCAAGCGCATTCGTTCAGTCAACGAATTAACAGACCAGATCTTTGAGGGTGCACTGAAGGCCGAACCCCTAAAGGATGAGGTCTTCTGCCAAATCATCAAGCAGCTCACAGACAACCACGTCAAGTGCGTACTACCTTTGACGTACAGTGGGGCAAATAAGTATTTAGTCATGCACTAATTGTGCTAGTTCTCCCACTTGAAAATATTAGAGAGGCCTGTAATTGTCAACATGGTTAAACCTCAACCATGAGAGACAGAATGTGGAAAAAAAACAGAAAATCACATTGTTTGATTTTTAAAGAAATGTATTTGCAAATCATGGTGGAAAATAAGTATTTGGTCAATACCAAAACTTCATCTCAATACTTTGTTATGTACCCTTTGTTGGCAATAACGGAGGCCAAACGTTTTCTGTAAGTCTTCACAAGCTTTTCACACCCTGTTGCGGGTACTTTGGCTCATTCCTCCATGTAGATCTCCTCTAGAGCAGTGATGTTTTGGGGCTGTCGTTAGGCAACACGGACTTTCAACTCCCTCCGCAGATTTTCTATGGGGTTGAGACCTGGAGACTGGCTCGGCCACTCCAGGACCTTGAAATGCTTCTTACGAAGCCACTCCTTTGTTGCCCTAGCTGTGTGTTTGGGATCATTGTCATGCTGAAAGACCCAACCACGTCTCATCTTCAATGCCCTTGCTGATGGAAGGAGATTTTTACTCAAAATCTCTCGATACATGGCCCCATTCATTCTTTACTTTACACAGGTCAGTCGTCCTGGTCCCTTTGCAGAAAACAGTTCCAAAACATGATGTTTCCACCCCCATGCTTCACAATGGGTATGGTGCAATTCAGTATTCTTTTTCCTCCAACCAAGAGAACCTGTGTTTCTTCCAAAAAGTTCTATTTTGGTTTCATCTGACCATAACACATTTTTCCAGTCCTCTTCTGGATCATTCAAATGCTCTCTAGCGAACCGCAGACGGGCCTGGACGTGTACTTTCTTCAGCAGGGGGACACGTCTGGCAGTGCAGGATTTGAGTCCCTGGCGGCGCATTGTGTTTCTGATAGTAGCCTTTGTTACTGTGGTCCCAGCTCTCTGTAGGTCATTCACAAGGTCCCCCAGTGTCGTTCTGGGATTTTTGCTCCCCGTTCTTGTTATCATTTTGACGCCACGGGATGAGGAGGGAGTTGAAAGTCCGTGTTGCCCAACGACAGCCCCAAAACATCACATCTCTAGAGGATATCTGCATGGAGGAATAGGCCAAAATACCAGCAACAGTGTGTGAAAAGCTTGTGAAGAGTTACAGAAAACGTTTGGCCTCCGTTATTGCCAACAAAGGGTACATAATAAAGTATTGAGATGAACTTTTGGTATTGGCCAAATACAGTATTTATTTTCCACCATGATTTGCAAATAAATTCTTTAAAAATCAAACAATGCGATTTTCTGGGGTTTTTTTCCCCACATTCTCTCTCTCATGGTTGAGGTTTACCCATGTTGACAATTACAGGCCTCTCTAATATTTTCAAGTGGGAGAACTTGCGCAATTGGTGGTTGACTAAATACTTATTTGCCCCACTGCAGATGTGGCGGAAGTAGAAGTTGAACTTCTTCAATGGTTTTCTGCAGGTTTGCCTCTGGGCTGCTAAGTATGCTGCTAAAGCAAAGTGTGCATGTGCTGGCAGGTACAGTGAGGAGAAAGGCTGGGAGCTTCTGTGGTTGTGCACAGGTCTCTTTCCTCCCAGCAACGTGCTGCTGCCGCATGTCCAACGCTTCCTGCAGTCCAAAAGGCAACACCCGCTCTCGGTTGACTGCGTACACAGGCTGCACAAAGCATTACGGTGAGCTCACTTCATGGAGAACTGAGAGTGACAAACAACAGTTAAGTCTTTAGATGTGACTTGAAAACAAAGTCTTCCATGTGGACCAACTGTAACAGAAACGGGTCCAGGAAATACCCTCCTCATCTGGTGGAAGTGGAGGCCATCCAGCACAAGACCACGCAGATCTTCCACAAGGTTTACTTCCCTGACGATACGGACGAGGTACAATGCACACAGACGATTTTGTGTATTTCTAATGTTAATATTTTAAATGGCAATTTTTGGAATTTGGCAGGCATTTGAGGTAGAGTCCAGCACCAAAGCTAGGGACTTCTGTCAGAACATCTCCAGTAGACTGCTTCTCAAATCCTCAGAAGGCTTCAGTCTCTTTGTTAAAATCTCTGACAAGGTGATTTTTAATTATCCATCCGAACAAAGTCCCTCTAACTTTGTGACAGGAATTTATCTAGATGTTTGTGTGTCAGGTGATCAGTGTTCCAGAAGGAGACTTTTTCTTTGACTTTGTCCGACATTTGACAGACTGGATCAAGAAGTCACGGCCAGTCAAAGATGGTATATATGTACAGGTTTTCAAAGCCAGTTTGGCTAGAATGTCATTTAGAACACAAGAGAAATTAAATGTTCCATTTACTTTGCAGGAGTGGTTCCATCTTTGACCTACCAGGTGTTCTTCATGAAGAAGTTGTGGACCAGCACCGTTCCAGGAAAGGATTCTTTCGCCGACTCCATCTTCCATTACTACCAAGTGAGTCCTGCTTCACAGAGAACATCTAATGAAGAGATAGAAAATGTTTTCATTTGTGACGACACCTCTGACCAGGAGCTGCCCAAATATCTGCGTGGCTACCACAAGTGTTCGCGGGATGAAGTCTTCCAGCTGGCGGCTCTCATCTATCGAGTCAAGTTCGAGGATGACAAGTCCCACTTTCCCACTATTCCCAAGATGTTGCGAGAGCTGGTCCCTCAGGATCTCATTCGCCAGATGTCGCCAGATGACTGGAAGAGGGTAAACCTAACAAACATCTTGTGTATTTAAACTGTTTTTTAGCTCATGGATTTCTTAAAATTCTGATCCAAGCAACTGTTTGACTGACTAACATGAAGTTTGGTAGGCATGTCTATCGTTTGTAGACAAGCGGGAAAAAAAAGGCTGAAGAGCCCTACCTGAAAAGATACAGAAATTGTACAATTTTGATCCAAAGTAGATATCTTACTGTGAACATAGGCAAATTCCCTTGACTCTTTCAAAAATTCAGCCTGCAACAATTGTTTTACTTAACAACATGAAATTTGGTCGTCATGTTTATCATGAGCAGACACGCAAAAAAGTCAAGAGGCCCTACCTGAAAAGATACAGAAACTTCTGTTCTGATTTGAAGCAGGTATTTTATGAGAATTACATTGCTGGCCAAAAGTATTGGCACTTCTGCAATTCTGTCAGATAATGCTCAATTTCTCCCAGAAAATGATTGCAATTACAAATGCTTTGATAGTGATATCTTCATTTATTTTTAATTGCAATGAAAAAAAACACAAAAGAGAATGAAAAAAAACACAGTGGGGCAAATAAGTATTTCGTCAACCACTAATTGTGCAAGTTCTCCCACTTGAAAATGTTAGAGAGGCCTGTAATTGTCAACATGGGTAAACCTGAACCATGAGTGACAGAATGTGGGAAAAAAAACAGGAAATGACATTGTTCGATTTTTTTTTAAAGAATTTATTTGCAAATCATGGTGCAAAATAAGTACAGTGGTACCTCGACATACGATCGCTTCGACACACGATCTTTTCGACATCCGACGTAAAATTTGACTCGCCATTTGTTTCTACATCCGACGAAAAACTCGAAATACGACGACATGGCAGCACCGCAGACGAATGCACGGCGGATTTTCTTGTGTGACAAATCGACACAGGTTTCAAAAAAAGGTTGCTACAGGTGGTGAAACAAGGAAAAAGTTGACGCTTACCTTCTAAATGAAAATGCAAATTATAGAAAAATATGAGCGTGGGCTGGGCATCCGTGAAATGGCTAAACAATAAATCTCCACAGTCCTCCTCCGACCATCGTTCGCCAGTCTTTATAAATTAAGCTGACAATTCTTATTGTGGTAACATCTCCATATAAATTGCCAGATTCGCCACGTTTTTATCATTTATTTCAAAACTTATTCAAGACAAAACACCTACTGTGTGCTGCAATTGATGGTGTTCTCAAGAAAACATTAAAAGTGAAAGTGAAACTCTCAAGCTCACCGCTCTCTGTCTCTGGCACGTCAGCCCCGCGGTGCGTTCAGGTAGCACATAAAACGTCCGCCACATTATAACCCGATTCATTACATTAATACAGGAATTATTTTTATTATTTTTATTATATTATTCCGATTTTTATTTATAATTTATTTGTTTTGCTATGTGTAATTGCAATTTGTAATAGTACCAGCAGTATTTATTAGGGATTTAATGTAGGTTTTTGAGCTGTGGAACGAATTAATGGAATTATAATGTATTGCTATTGGAAAATCCTGCTCGACATACGACCATTTCGACTTACAAACAAGGTCCTGGAACGGATTAACTTCGTATGTAGAGGTACCACTGTATTTGGTCAATACCAAAAGTTCATCTCAATATTTTGTTCTGTACCCTTTGTTGGCAATAACAGAGGCCAAACGTTTTTTTGTAACTCTTCACAAGCTTTTCACACACCGTTGCTGGTATTTTGGCCCATTCCTCCATGCAGATCTCCTCTAGAGCAGTGATGATTTGGGGCTGTCGTTGGGCAACACGGACTTTCAATTCCCTCCACAGATTTTCTATGTTGCAGGGACGCGGGCAGGCAGGCAGGTTGTGTGGACCCAATTGCAGGGAAACAAAAGCGGCAAGGCAGGTGAACTCAAAAAACGTTTAATGATATCTAACAAAAACAAAGTACAACTGAAAGCACTGAGGATCAAAAGGGCAAGATTCAAACAAAACTTACTTAAATCGGAGGGACTGGTACACGAGGGTTTGGACCGGACTTGAAATTGACATAGACATAGACATAGACAATGACGCAACAAGGAGTGAACAGAAAATGGGAGCTTATATACACACACGCAAACAAGGGTTAACGAGACAACAAGGAACAGGTGAGCACAGGAGGATAGTCTAGGAGAAGGCACATCAGGTGAAATCAATGGGCAATCACAGGGACAAGTTACACTAGGAGAAAACAAATACAAAACCTAACACTATGGGGTTGAGATCTGGAGACTGGCCAGGCCACTCCAGGACCTTGAAATGCTTCTTACAAGCCACTCCTTTGTTGCCCTGGCTGTGTGTTTGGGATCATTGTCATGCTGAAAGACCCAGCCACGTCTCATCTTCAATGCCCTTGCTGATGGAAGGAGATTTTCACTCAAAATCTCTCGATACATGGCCCCATTCATTCTTTCCTTTACAAAGATCAGTCGTCATGATCCCTTTGCAGAAAAACGGCCCCAAAGCATGATGTTTCCACCCCCGTGCTTCACAGTGGGTATGGTGTTCTTCAGATGCAATTCATTTCTCCTCCAAACACGAGAACCTGTGTTTCTACCAAAAAGTTCTATTTTGGTTTCATCTGACCATAACACATTCTCCCAGTCCTCTTCTGGATCTTCCGAATGCTCTCTAGCGAACCACAGACTGGGCTGGACGTGTACTGGCTTCAGCAGGGGGACACGTCTGGCAGTGCAGGATTTGAGTCCCTGGTGGCGCATTGTGTTACCGATAGTAGCCTTTGTTACTGTGGTCCTAGCTCTCTGTAGGTCATTCACTAGGTCCCCCCGTGTGGTTCTGGGATTTTGACTCCCCGTTCTTGTTATCATTTTGACGCCACGGGGTGAGATCTTGCATGGAGCCCCAGATTGAGGGAGATTATCAGTGGTCTTGTATGTCTTCCATTTTCTAATAATTGCTCTCACAGTTGATTTCTTTACACCAAACGTTTTACCTATTGCAGATTCAGTCTTCCCAGCCCATGTTGACAATTACAGGCCTCTCTAATATTTTCAAGTGGGAGAACTTGCACAATTAGTGGTTGACTAAATACTTATTTTCCCCACTGTAAATCAATATCATTTTATACAAAACTCCAAAAATGGGCCGGACAAAAGCATTGGCACCCTCAGCCTAGTACTTTGTAGCACAACCTTCAGACAAAATAACTGCGAACAACCGCTTCCAATATCCATTAATGAGTTTCTTACAATGCTCTGCTGGAATGTTAGACCATTATTCTTTGGCCAACTGCTCCAGGTGTCTGAGATTTGAAGGGTGCCTTCTCCAAACTGCCATTTTCAGATTTCTCCACAGGTGTTCCATAGGATTCAGGTCTGGACTCATTGCTGGCCACTTTAGAAGTCTCCAGTGCTTTCTCTCAAACCATTTTCTAGTGCCTTTTGAAGTGTGTGTTTGGGTCATTGTCCTGCTGGAAGAACCATGACCTCTGAGGGAGACCCAGCTTTCTCACACCGGGCCTTACATTATGCTGCAAGTTTTTTGGTAGTCTTCAGACTTCATAATGCCATGCACACGGACAAATAGTCCAGTGCCAGAGGAAGCAAAGCAACCCTAAAACATCAGGGAACCTCTGCAATGTTTGACTTTTTTTTTTTTTCCTGTAAACTCTATGTTGATGCCTTTTCCCAAAAAGCTTTACTTTTGTCTCATCTGACCAGAGAACATTCTTTCAAAACTAATGGGTTTTCTCAAATAACCTCAGGTTAATTGTCTCTGAGTCAGAAGTGGGTTGCTCCTAGGTATCCTACCAGAGAGTACCTTTTCATTCAGACGCCAATGGATAGTACGGGTTGACACTGTTGTGTCCTCGGACTGCAGGACAGCTTCAACTTGTTTGGATGTTAGTCAAGGTTCTTTATCCACCATCCGCACAATCTTTCGTTGAGATCTGTCATCAATTTTCTTTTCTGTCCACATCTAGGGAGGTTAGCCACAGTGCCATGGGCTTTACACTTATTGATGACACTGCGCACGGTAGACACAGGAACATTCAGGTCTTTGGAGATGGATTTGTCGCCTTGACATTGCCCATGCTTACTCACAATTTTGCTTCTCAAGTACTCAGACAGTTCTTTGGTCTTCTTTTTCTCCATGCTCAATGTGGTACACACAAGGACACAGGACAGAGGTTGAGTCAGATTTAATCCATTTTACCTGGCTGCAAGTGTGATTTAGTAACGCATTAGTTAGTAACGCATTACTGTAATCTGATTACTTTCTTTCAGTAACGAGTAATCAAACGCGTTCATTTTTCTACACCAGTAATCTGATTAAAGTTTGTTTCCTTTGTGTTTCTGCGTTACTATTTTTTCATTGCCTCATAATGTATGTAGAATGAAGACTATATTAGTCATGTACGAAGAGCATTTTGAATAGAAAATGCTAAAATAAAAGGTTCCCAGTACGTGTTTCCATGACAACCTCTCAGCTACTTCCTGGTTTGGTCTCGCATCACATGTGTTGTGGGACTGAGAAAGGCATGGGCCAGGCGGGTGGACATTCGAGCCGAGTGTTGTTACGTTGTGAGAGAATGTTGATCTGTAGATATCCATGAAAGAAGGGTGAGTGTTTTTCCTTCATTCTGGAGGGTATCAGCAAAAGGTTGGACCCCCGACGTGTAAGTCAGTTACATGTGATGACATTTTTCTGTTGTCATTCTTGTGTTGAGGCAGCAAAGGGAGAAAAATGGGTAAAAAGTAACTGATAGATTACTTTTAAAGTAACTTAGTTACTTTGATAATGAAGTAATTTATAAAGTAACTACATTACTTTTTTTGAGGCATAATCAGTAATTAAATTACTTTTTCAAGTAATCTGTGACACTGGTTATTGCCACCAGCTGTTATGTGCCACAGGTGAGTAACAGGTGCTGTTAATTACACAAATTAGAGAAGCATCACATGATTTTTCAAAGGGTGCCAATACTTTTGTGAGTTTTATGTAAAATAATAATGATTTATTTTATTCCCATTGTTTGTGTTTTTTCATTGCAAGCAAACTCAATGAAGATTAGTACCAAAGCAATTTGTAATTGCAATCATTTTCTGGGAGAAATTGAGCATTATGTGACAGAATTGCAGGTGTGCCAATACTTTTTGGCCAGCACTGTATATGTATTGCCACTGTTCACTCAAATCTTTTGACAATTAAGCCCCAACATCAGTTTGACTTAGAAACATAAAAATTTGTTGACATGTCACTTGTCCATCATGAGTAGACACACAAAAATGCTTGGGCTAAAAAAAAAAAAAAAAATGTCAGGAATACGCAGGCAGGCAGGTGGACCCAAATGCAAGGTAAAGGGAAGCGAGGCAGATGAATGGTGCAAAAATGATTTAGTTAAATCCAACAAAAAACAAAGTACAAAACAAAGGCTGAGGAGATCCCAAGAAAGCACAGAGGCAAACAAAATTGTCACTAAAAAAAGACTGGTTTTCAAAAAAACTTACTTGGAACACGAGGGCTTGGATAGACATAGACTTCGAGACTGACATAGAAATTGACGATGACTCAACAAGGAGTGAAAAGAAAATGGGAGCTTATATACACACACACACGCAGACAAGGGGTAACGAGACAACGAGGAACAGGTGAGCACTGGAGGATGCAGATTGGCGGATACACTAGGGGCCGGTGCAACAGGTGAAATCAATGGGCAATCACAAGGACAAGTCACGCAATTGGGAAAACAAACACAAAACCTAACAAAAAAAAACCACCAACAACAACAACAACAAAGGAAGCTAGCCAGTTTGGTTCAAAGAGGCTATTTTAGAACCAATTTTTTTTTTTTTTGCATTCAAAGCGTGCTTCAAAATAGTAATGCAGATTAAAGTTGTTCGGAAACCGTGTGTGTCACAGTCCGTGGTGGCGTTCTTCAACAAGCAAGCCGGTAAATCCAGAGAAGAAGCCAAGCTGATATTTCTCAAAATCATCTACAAATGGCCGACATTTGGCTCCGCCTTCTTTGAAGTCAAGGTATACACTGAAGCACCTGCTAATGCTCTTTCCTTTTGAAGCTAATTGCTGCCCAGTTTGAACATGTTATTTTTTTTCCTCAGCAAACCACAGAGCCCAACTATCCAGAGATCCTGTTAATTGCCATCAACAAACACGGAGTCAGTCTTATTGACCCCAAAATAAAGGTTTGGTTTTGTGTACATACAAACAAAAAATAAACACTGGGGCTGACTGTTGGTGTCATTTTTGTGTGTTGAGCAGGATGTTCTGATTACCCATCCCTTTACCAAGATCTCAAATTGGAGCAGTGGGAACACATATTTCCACATCACCATCGGAAACCTTGTCAGGGGAAGTAAACTCCTCTGTGAGACCTCCCTGGTGGGTCACCAAATTTTCATAACACGCAACTCTCAAGAAATGTGGTCAGTCAGACTATTTATTTGATTTATGGATACAAACAATGCCTAGCAACAAGCAGAAAACAGGAAAAAAAAAAATTCAACTTGCAATATCTGATCTTCTAGGCACAATTGTTTTTGTTTAATTGCTCATTAATAACTTCTGCCCTTGCAACAGGGAGAAACTAATTTCAATTTAAGAATTTTTTTACCGTGATCATAGGGACAATTTCTTTCTAGCGATAGTCACACAGACTTGGGGGAAAGATAACTCGATTCATTCTTAAATTTTCACTTCCTTTCTGAAACAGGCACCTCGCTTGTTTCTGGCTCCATTGGTTAAACTTGAGTTGTCCGAGAACAACTTACTTGATTCAATGCAATGTTATATGCAGTGAGTTCATAATTCATCATTTTTCAATCATTTAGTGTTCCTTTAATTTTTGAACCATGAATGCAAATGTTCTGCTCAGTAGGCATGTGCCGGTACAGTGGTATGAAAAAGTATCTGAACCTTTTGGAAATTCTCACATTTCGGCATAAAATCACCATCAAATGTGATCTGATATTTGTCAAAATTACACAGATGAAAAACCAGTGTCTGCTTTAACTTAAACCACCCAAACATTTATAGGTTTTCACATTTTAATAAGGATCGTATGCAAACTATGACAGAAGGGGGGGAAATAAGTGAACCATCACATTTAATATTTTGTGGCTCCCCCTTTGGTAGCACTAACTTCAACCAGACGCTTCCTGTAGCTGCAGATCAATCTGGCACAGCAATCAGGACTAATATTGGCCCATTCTTCTCTACAAAATTGCTGTAGTTCAGTCAGATTCCCGGAATGTCTGGCATGAATCGCTGTCTTTAAGTCATGCCAAGTCATGGGTTTCAAGTCTGGACTTGTACTTGGCCATTTCAGAACGGGTATTTTGTTCTTCTGAAACTATTCTGAAGTTGACTTATTTTTGTGTTCTGGATCATTGTCTTGTTGCAGCATCCATCCTCTTTTTAGCTTCAACTGTCTGACAGACGGCCTCAGGTTTTCCTGCAAAACATCCTGATAAACCTTTGAATTCATTCTTCCATTAATAATTGCAAGTATCCAGGCCCTGAGGCAGCTAAACAGCCCCAAATCATGATGCTCCCTCCACCATGGTTCACAGTGGGAATGAGGTGTTGATGTTGGTGAGCTGTTCAATTTTTCCTCCACACATGACGTTGTGTGTTACTCCCAAACAATGCAACTTTGGTTTCATCAGTCCACAAAATATTTTGCCAAAACGTGGATTGACCAAGTGCCTTTTTGCAGACATTAAATGAGCAACATGTTTTTCAGACGACAGTGGCTTCCTCTTTGGAGTCCTCCCCATAAACACCATTCTTGACCATAGTTTTACATACAATTTATGTGTACAAAGAGATCATTTGGCAGAGGTTTTACTTACTTATTTTTCCCCCTTCTGTCATTGTTTGCATGCTATCCTCATTAAAATATGGAAACCTATAAATGTTTGGGTGGTTGTTGAAGCAGACACTGTATTTACATCTGTGAGATTTTGACAAAGATCAGATCACATATGATGGTGATTTTATGCAGAATTGTAAGAAATTCCAAAAGGTTCAGATACTTTTTCATACCGCTGTATGAGGTTCTGACGGTAGTATAACTTTAAGCTAAAAAAAATCACGGTTTCATGGTATATCAATTACAGCTCTAAAATTTGTTACTTTCAGATGCAGTGGGGCAAATAAGTATTTAGTCAACCACTAATTGTGCAAGTTCTCCCACTTGAAAATATTAGAGAGGCCTGTAATTGTCTCTGGTGTCCTTCGACAGCTCTTTGGTCTTGGCCATAGTGGAGTTTGGAGTGTGACTGACTGAGATTGTGGACAGGTGTCTTTTATACCGATAATCAGTTTAAACAGGTGCCATTAATACAGGTAACTATTGGAGCCTCGTTAGACCTCGTTAGAAGAAGTTAGACCTCTTTGACAGCCAGAAATCTTGCTTGTTTGTAGGTGACCAAATACTTATTTTCCACTGTAATTTGGAAGTAAATTCTTTAAAAATCAAGCAATGTGATTTTCTGGGGTTTTTTTCACATTCTGTCTCTCATGGTTGAGGTTTACCCATGTTGACAATTACAGGCCCTCGCTAATCTTTTCAAGTAGGAGAACTTGCACAATTGTTGGTTGACTAAATACATATTTGCCCCACTGTATCTGGGTAAAAAAAAATTCACTGAACCGGATTTTTATTTTTCAAACTATATTAGAAAATTCGAACATAAGTATAATGTTAAGTTAAAATAAAAATAACAAAATATTATTTCGGTGAGCCTAAACCTACAGCCACAGCTCAACATTATTACCATCAGAACAAAAATCAAATAAAAAAGCAAGTGTGTATGAATCGTATCATGTTTACAGTATAGACACACTTTCTTTTTCAACACAGACCGTTGCCAGAGAGAAAAGCACGTTTTACCACCGCTAGACACACTAAACATGCTTGAGTTAACTCTCGTAGCTGATGGGAAACTTTCATGACAGTGTTCACTAACCTTTAGTTGTGTGTAAATGCGTAATCATATTGGAGGTATTGCCTTCGCGGCAGCCACCCTCCGCCAGCATATTTTAACATGTCTGTTTGCCCTCCCCCTCTAAGCCGCGGCCGTCTGTAAATTTTCTGTAGCCAAAGTATTCCCACACCAGCAATTTCATTTTCTTCGATGGGGGAAAAAGTTCAGGATTTCACCTCCTCCAGCAATCGTGTAGCACAGCTAACAATCGGTGGGGGAGGGTTGAGCCTTGCAGCTGAAAGCGAGGGATTTCTCCATGCATTTTGGGACATAAAAAATAGCTAATACCTTAGGGACAGTATGACGGTTTTGAAACCTTGACATTTTAATACCACAGTATACCTTGAAACCAGCAATCGGCACATGTCTACTGATCACATAATAAATCTCAAGCATGGGCGACATCTATAAGCATAAGCCCTCTGCTAAGCTGTGACCAGCCCTTGTACAAAGGAAGAAGGCTTCCACATTCACTTTGAGGCAACATGCATATCGGCCCAAAACCGACAATGAATTCAGATGTCTATATTATCCAATATCCGTAGACTTCATAATATATTGACGGGACACGGGGCCGATTCATTGGGGGCCTAGCTCAGTCAAAGCTGACCGAGGGGAAACACAAGACAAAGAGCTTTTTACGTCGAAAATTTTTGCGAATAAAGGCTTGAATCGCTGATTTTTTTAATAAATATGAATGTAAAACAGTCTTGATTCTTGGTTAAAAGCAACAACAACAAAAAAACGGGCAGTTAGCATTTATTTTACGTAAATATGTCGAATGTGATGCTAGTCTTTTAGCCATTGTGGCGCCGCCTTATCACAACAAAGAGCTTTTTACAATGAAAATTCTTGTGAATAAATGCTTAAATCTCTGAATTCGTTATAGATATGAACGTAAAACAGTCGCAAATCTTGGTTAAAAGCAAAATAAAAACGGGCAGTTAGCATTTATTTTACGTACTGTAAATATTGCGAAGTAGGACGCCAATGCCGTAGCGCAGGGGTGGGCAAACCGGTCCTCAAGGGCCGTAGTGGGTCCTGGTCTTTGCTCCAACTGATCGAGCAAGGACAGTTTAACCAATGAAGTTTCTGCTGAAACAAGAAGCACCTGCCTGTGATCAACTGATTGTGTCTGCAACACACCAGATAGGTAAAAAGGTTTCCTCTTGATGAGTTGGAACAGAAACCCGCACCCACTGCGGCCCATTGTGGAATAGTTTGCCCACCCTTGCCGTAGTGGCTAATTTTCTCCCACTGATTTTTTTCACATTTCAAAATGCATGCATGGTACGAAAAATAATTACCTTGAATCCTCGAACAAATCACTCCTGAGAAAGTTCTTCCTGTTTGTATACGGTACAGCTTTCGTACTTTTTCCACCTATATCCGGCGGTAGATTGCTGCGTGCGTGTGTTTGAAAATAACTTCTCTTGATGATAGGTGTGGGCAGGCCCCCTACCCGAAGGCGTGGCACAGTGTCAGCGCCCCGTGTCCTGTCAAAATATTACAAAGTCTATGCTAATATCATTTTAAAATGCTTTCATCGGCCAATAATATCGGCTACCCGATAATATCGGAGAGCTCTAGCAAAAACAAATGGCTAATTCGTGCTCTAATTCCAACTCTGTGCTGCGCATTTCTCTCAGGGATACAAGATGGACGACCTGCTGACGTCGTACATCAGCCAGATGCTGACCGCCATGAACAGGCAGCGGTCCGAGCGCGCTCACACCAAGTGAACGTCTTACTGGCAGGAGGCCGCCGAGCTCGCCCGCCTGCTGCGTCCCATTGGCCAACGCTGCACTTGGGGGCGGACCTTCAGCCACCAGCTGTGGTGGATGAGTCGTCGACCTTCTGTCAGCTCGGACCTCTGGAGCCTCCCCGAGGAGAGTTCGATCGGAAGCCAAAGCGACGACGACCCCGGCGAAGGTCCGAGCAACTACGGCATCGCGTGTTATCGTGACGATGAAGACTCAAAGTCCAGTGAGGACGATTACCTTTGAAAAGAACAATAACTGGGCTTTCAGGCACAAATTCTGCTTCGTGACAAGCACGTCATGACCAGGAAATATATTTTTTGTATTTAATTCAAATCCTAAGGCTTATTCTGCCTAGTAACAAAGGGTTAGCATGTCACATGACCAAGACATGCTTTGTTTTTTGGTAAATATTTTTGCACCTTAGTTTTTAAACACTAATGTTAGCATATTTTGTTTGTTCATGTTTAAAATTCTAATGACTCCATTTTATTTACCTCTCGAACAAAAAAATTCAACGTGCCAAACTCTCCATGATTAATTTTTGTGTTTGTCTTTCTGTGTGAAATGTAACTTTAATATAACTTGGCGTGTACAATACCATTGGCTGCCAGTGATGGCGGTACACGTCCAAAATATTTGCACTGGACATGTTTTGCCATTAGTGGCAGCCAACAAGTTACAGTAGGGCTACCACGATTACTTCGATAGTCTGTTAATCGCGTCATCTCATTTCGATTCATTACTAAGAAGCCATTTGCAGCCACAGAGGATGACAGAAATCATAGACTATTTACTGTTTAAAATAAATAAGTAAAATACAAAAATTCATGAAAAATTAAAACATTTTTGGTAGTTTTATTTTCCTTTTTAGATTAAAAAAAAAAAAGTTATTAACATATAAGAAAATTATGGACAGCTATGAAGCTTAAAAAGAGAATTTGGACAATTTTGAGGTCAACAACATCTACAAACGATTAATCGTCCATCAAAATAGCCATTGATTACCGTATTTTTCAGACTATAAGTCAGTTTTTTTCTTTTTTCATTGTTTGTCCGGGAGTGTGACTTACGTGTGAAAATATTAACATGTTATTGCATCATTTCACGTTATTTTCACACTAAACCACAAGAGGGCACTCAAAGGCCTGGGATTCAAAATTGACGGTAACTTAAATAAAAACAACTGAGACGGGCTGAACAAAATGGCACTGAAAAGAAAATCATTCTGCAGATTACAAGCTGCAATTAGTGAAATATGTACTGTATGTAACGTTTGCATACCGTACACTTATTCAGTGTGTTGTTTTCTATATCTACGGTATTTTAAATTGCCTTTCAAGATGACGTGTCTGTTATTGGTGCTGGATTGTATCAAATAAATTTTCCCCTAAAATGCGACTTATACTCCACTGCAACTTATAGTCTGAAAAATGCAATTATAAAAAAAAAAAGAGTTATATGAACGGTAAGTTGTGATTTAGTCTAATAATCGTGACAGCCCAAGTGTAAAGTAGGTCATTTATGAGTTACATTGGTAATTTTATACTAGTTCAATAATTACATTGCAGTGTTTTTCTCCAGTAAACAATGTCAGTCAAATAAACCTCAAACTCAACTTCACATTGCTTGTATTTTTACTAATCAATAGAAAGTGACATTGTGAGAACATTTTAGCTTAACGCATAGACTCCATAATGTATTGACGGGACACAGGGCGCGGGGCCGATAAATAGGGGGCTTGTATTGTTGGCGCGGCAGTCAAAGCTGACCGAGTGGAATCAGAGGCAAAGAGCATTTTTCGTTCTTGGGAATAAATGCTTAAATCCCCAAATTCTTTATAGATATGGACCTAAAACAATCTCGATTCTTGGTTAAAAGCAAAAAAAAAAAAAAAAATGTGCAGTTAGCATTGTTGTTACGTAAATATGTAGAAGTACAAAGCTCGAAGTACAATGTTAGTCTATTAGTGAATGTAGCTAGCGGCTGCCTGATGTTAACAGAGCCTTTCCGGTGAAAGTTCTTGTGAATAAATGCTTAAATCCCGCAATTCTTTATCGATATGGACGTAAAACAGTCTCGATTCTTGGTTGAAAACAAACAACAACAAAAAACGTGCAGTTTGCATTTATACTACATAAATATGTCGGAGTACAGTGCTAGTCTGTTAATGAATGCAGCTAGCTGCCGCCTGATGTAAACAAAGCTTTTCCGGTGAAAATTCTTGTGAATAAATGCTTAAATCTGCAAATTCTTCATAGATATGGACGTAAAACAATCTAGATTATTTGTTGAAAACAAAAACAAAAAAACGTAGAGTTAGCATTTATTTTACGTAAATATGTTGAAGTTAGTGAATGTAGCTAGCGGCCGCCTGATGTTAACAGAGCCTTTCCGGTGAAAGTTCTTGTGAATAAATGCTTAAATCCCCCAATTCTTTATCGATATGGACGGAAAACATTCTCGATTCTTGGTTAAAAACAAAAAAACGTGCAATTAGCATTTATACTACATAAATATGTCAAAGTACAATGCTAGTCTGTTAATGAATGTAGCTAGCTGCCGCCTGACGTAAACAAAGCTTTTCTGGTGAAGATTCTTGTGAATAAATTCATAAATCCGCGAATTCTTTATAGATATGGACGTAAAACAATCTAGAGTATTATTTGAAAGCAAAAAAAAAAAAAAACGTACAGTTAAAATTCTTGTGAATAAATGCATAAATCCCCAAATTCTTTATAGATATGGACGTAAAGTAGTCTCAATTCTTGGTTAAAAGCACGAAAAAAATTTGCAGTGAACTTTTATTTTATGTAAATATTGCGAACTATGGCGACATTTTTTTTTCACGTTTCAAAGTGCATGCGTGGTACAAAAAAATACAATAATTACCTTGAATCCTCGAACAAATCACTCCTGAGACAATCCTTTCTTTTTGTATGCAGTACAGCTTTCGTAATTTTTCAACAAAAAATCCGGCGGTAGATCGCTGCATGCGTGTTTGTGAATAGCTCCTCTTGATGTGGGTGGCCCCCTACTTGCATGCGAGGCGCAGAGTATGACCGATCTGACCCGTCAATTCATTATGAAGTCTATGCTTAACGATCCACTTTTAGACCACAGAAATTAAAGTGCACACAGCCCCCCCCCCCAAAAGCTTATAACTCAATCTTTAAAATGATTTAAACACAATCATTTCCCTATTTTGCGACGTTCAACATGCAGAGTAGCACACATGGAGAAATATATAAAAAAAGAGAAAATCACAAAATATATTCTGAGAAACTCAGTAAAGCAGAAAAGGACTTTGGCTAAACTAATTTGGCACAAAAATCATCAACATCTCCTATGTGACAAATACATTCATTTTGCAGAGCAATAGAATCTAATATCAAGCAACCTTGTAGAGCCTCTTGCCGTACATTCACTCTGTCAGTCCAGCTAGCAGCCGCAATTTAATCACACACTAAAAGAATACATTTTCTTATGCAGCTGCTTGCTGTACACATAACAAAAAAATATTTTCCAAGATGAAGAAAAGTCTACTTTTAAAAAAATATTCAATTGAGAGTCCATCAGGTCCAGTCACTTATTTATAAAAAAAATATTCAATTGTGAGTCCATCAGGTCCAGTAACTTTTTGGAAAATTGTAATTCTGCTTTTCCACGATAAAGTTCACTTAAAATTTCAAGTTTCTCTAACTTACATACTGTATACTATACTGGACTGTCTCAGGAAATTAGAATACACAATATTCTAATTTTTTGAGACAGTCCAGTATATTTACAGTGTACAGTGTATCACAAAAGTGAGTACACCCCTCACATTTCTGCAGATATTTAAGTATATCTTTTCATGGGACACACTGACAAAATGACACTTTGACACAATGAAAAGTAGTCTGTGTGCAGCTTATATAATAGAGTTAATTTATTTTCCCCTCAAAATAACTCAAAATATAGCCATTAATATCTAAACCCCTGGCAAGAAAAGTGAGTACACCCCTTTGAAAAAAATGTACATTCCTGAATGTCCAAATTGAGTACTGCTTGTCATTTTCCCTCCAGAATGCCATGTGACTCGTTACATGAGTGCTGTCAGCATTGCTGCAGAGATTGAAGAGGTGGGGGGGTCAGCCGGTTAGTGCTCAGACCATATACCGCACTCTACATCAAATTGGTGCACATGGCTGTCAGAAGAGGCTTCCTCCTGGGGTGTACTCACTTTTGTTGCCAGGGGTTTAGATATTAACTCATTCACTCCCAGCCATTTTCACCAGAGCAAGGCCCTTGGCTCCCGGCCGTTTTTCTGGATTTTGACTGATTTTGCAAGGCCCACAGAAAATTCCGTTCTATTGCTATATAAACATGGAACCCACCAAAAGAAAGATTAGAGTCTCTTCTTTCAGCAGAAAAAAGTAAGTACAGTGGTACCTTTACATACGAAGTTAATCCGTTCCAGGACCTTGTTTGTAAGTCGAAATGGTCGTATGTCGAGCAGGATTTTCCCATAGGAATACATTATAATTCCATTAATTCGTTCCACAGCCCAAAAACCTTCACTAAATCCTTAAAAAATACTGCTGGTACTATTACAAATGGCAATTACACATAGCAAAACAAATAAATTATAAATCAAAATCGGAATAATTCCTGTATTAATGTAACGAATCGGGTTCTAATGTGGCGGACGTTTTTTGCTGACCCTGAACGCACCGCGGGGCTGACGTGCCAGAGACAGACCGGTGAGCTTGAGTTTCACTTTCACTTTTAATGTTTTCTTGAGAACACCGTCAATTGCGGCAGACAGAAGGTGTTTTTGTTTTGAATAAGTTGTGAAATAAATGATAAAAACGTGGCGAAGTTGGCGATTTCTCTGGAGATGTTACCACAATAAGAATTGTCAGCTTAACTTATAAAGACTGGCGAACGATGGTCGGAGGAGGACCGTGGAGATGTATTGTTGAGCCATTTCACGGATGCCCACCCTACGCTCATATTTTTCTGTCATTTGCATCTTCATTTAGAAGGTAAGTGTCAACTTTTTCCTTGTTTCACCACCTGTACCAACCTTTTCTGAAACCAGTGTTGATTTGTCACACAAGAAAATCCGCCGTGCATTCGTCTGCGGTGCTGCCATTGTCGTCGTATTTCGAGCATGTCGTCGGATGTAGAAACAAATGGCGAGTCAAATTTTACGTCGGATGTCGAAAAGTTCGTGTGTCGAAGCGATCGTATGTAGAGGTACCACTGTATATATCTTTTTCCATTCTTTAGAAATCAGCATTAGGAAATAGCTTAGTTTGAGCAATTTTCCAATTTCTGATGAAAAAACGGAGAAGATGAACTTTTTGTAAACGCATACATTTCAAACATAACTTTGACTTTATCCAAGCTATTTTTTGCATTAGTTACATCCCAAACATCTGAATAATGTTTCCTTTTACAAAATACTATGAACAACCAGACAAATACAGTTGTTGATAGCAAAGTAACAATTTATTCACACATGACTACTGAGAGATGACGGTTTGTCGCCGAGATGACGCCATTGTCGCCATGTCAGCCGTGTAAACTTTTCCCTCATCGTTGTCTGGCCCCCAAGTATTTTTGCGTTTCTGCGGGATTTGTTCGGCGAGCCGCTGCACTGGGGGTCCCACTTGTTTTGCTTGGTCGTCCAGCGCCTGGCCTCCCAGGAGTCCACTCGGTTGTTTTGTTCAGTCGGAGCGCCGCCTGGCATCATGCTGCCAGCGCTCTGACCGTGCTGCTCATTGCTGTTGAATCGGGTTGCCTGGTCTTACAAAATGTGCTACCGCCCTCCAGTGGCCAGTTTTATTGCTTTAAAATGGGTTTGGAGCTTTGTTCTTTGTTTCTCAGATAGAGCGGAAAAACAAAACAACTCTTGTGTTTGATAGAACAATATGTCTATATGCTACCATAGCAGATTCATGGCGCATTAGGCCCCCGAACTATTTTTAATTTGCCCGTTTTACCCTGAAAACCCCCGTTTACAGACGTCGCACAACCGCTTTTGTTTCAACACAGCCATAAAACGAAGGTAATTAAATATATTTATTATTCAAAATGTCTGTTATTTTAGTGTAGATTCATTAATTGATGTCTAATATTTCGTTTAAAAAAAAAAAAAGACTTAAAAAAATTATTCACTCGCATATTTTAAACTTTTAAACAAATTACGTCACAATGAAAAAAATGGCGTCTGTAAAAAAAGTCACGGATATTTACCTGATAACTATCGCTTAATTGTATTTTTTTTTTGTTTCTGTCACATTTTTTCCCCATATGTTCGATGACAAATAATTGATCCAAACATTAAAAAATATTGGAAAACAAAAACGTTTAAAAGGGTATGAAAAAGAACCTCTCGACCTCTCTTTGACGTCTGCGATTTCTGCATCGCGACCCTTGTTATATTACCATGTTTCACCCAAAAAATTCCCCCAAAATTCAGCTGTGGCAATTCACAGCTCTGTCTTGACACTCAGTGATACATGCTACATGGAGTTTTTGGATCGAAACAAGGTCAGTACGCGATAATATCTTGTTGAACTCATGGCGTCTGTAATTCTGCTCTCGCATGCTCTCATCTCCAGATAGGATTTTGCTGTTTAAACTTTTTTTTTTTTTTAAATGCCCTCCTGTTCAAAATTTTTCTTCCCCCAGAAAATTGAGATTTTAAGCTTTCCAATGATGTATCACACGTGCATATCGGACAATTTTGAAAGTTGGCTAGATTGGGGGTCCAGAGCGGAACTTCAAGACACCTGAGTGTTTTCCGCCATATGCTTCTTATAAAAAAAAAATTTTTTTAACGCAAAAGACGTATAAATACATTTTTGGGACAATGAAGCATTTAAAAACAACGTATTTATACGTTTCTGGGAGCAAATGAGTTAATGGCTATATTTTGAGGGAAAATAAATGAACTCTATTATATAAGCTGCACACAGACTACTTCATTGTGTCAAAGTGTCATTTTGTCAGTGTTGTCCCATGAAATTATATACTTAAATATCTGCAGATATGCGAGGGGTGCACTCACTTTTGTGATACACTGTATAAACAGGAAGGATTATTCGCACAAAATTCTAATCTGTTTGACGACTAAAAATTTACATTTTTGTGAAATATATCACCCATCGCTACGGCTGCAACATAAAACATGTAGAAAGTAAAAACAGTCTAAATTTCCAAACCGGGCATATTTCGGCTAACGTTGTTGTCATCACTCCTCGATGATGGTGGGCAAATGAGGGTGCGTGGGTGACGTTGGGGCGCTACGCTGGTCCACAGGTGCGTTGACGCTGGAGATGGACCAGACGTCACCCAGCTCTGAAAAAGTACACGAAGGTTAGAAAATGATGCAAAAAAATGCCTTCATCATGAAAACGGTTCATACATGCGGGGTATCATGAGGGGTGTGATATGTGGAAGACCAATGGAAGGGAGATGAGTGATCCATTGGATGGACTCCAGCGAATGCAGGCCTCGTCGGAGGAGTCTGATTCACAACACATACGTGACTACTACTACTTTAAATTGGCAGACATTTTCTTAGTGGAAGTAGTTCCACCATACCTGTTCGAAACTTGCTGTACGGTCCGTTCTTGTGAGTCCGGCGACTGCCGGACAGGAAGGGGAGACCTCTCTCTCGCCACCTATAGATTTGAGGGATTTTGACTCATTGGCTCCCATAGACGGTGGTAGACGTCCGATCCATTTTGCCAGTCAAGATGGATCGACGTCTATCATGGAATACGAAGCATTTGAAATACAAACACAAACGTGTGTTCTCACCAATGGAAAATGAAAATGGAGATGATGAGGATTGCAGAGACGACGTCAGTCAGAATCCACATTAAGTTGTATTCCTCGGGGGTCTGGGAAAGAAGACAATTTTGATTCAAGAAAGGAAGGTTTATGAGAAACAAACTTGACGTTTTAGGACTTTTTTCTGGGCAATATTTTTGTATCGGCTTGCACTTTTTCCATTTTTTTTCTTATAATTATGTATTTTTTCTTGTGTTGCACCAACATTTTTTGCCTCCCAATTCTGACAACCGGCGGTGAAGTATCGGCTGACACGATACCATTTTTTTTTCTTTTAATAGTACATTATTGCATATTTACTTGAGTGTAAAGTAATTGCTATCATGGCTTGAGGCTCTTTCAGACTTTCAGGCTACGTCTACATATAAATTTAAATAAATTTCTCCAGGGTATTTTGCAGACTATTTTTATGCATGTCCACACTTACATTTAAGGTGCGTTTAAGGCCCCACCGCTTCTGCAAGCTTAGAAAGGAGCATCCTCATATGTTACGTCATTGCCCATATGGTTTACCTCTGAACATAGAACTCATTACTCGCCGGTATCAAATTTCAAAATGACTACACCTTCTAGACTGTTGTTATTTTGTGATCACTGTTTTTTTCATGAACGCAATTGAACGCAATTAGTCAAAGTAATTAATGACTTGTTACTAGCCGCTGACGTTGGATTAGTCTCGATCCTGGTTCTGTTGGACCTGAGTGCAGCCTTTGAGACAATCGATCATTATATCTTATTGCAGAGACTAGAATGCGACATAGGTGTTAGAGGAGCAGCCCCCTGCTGGTTTAAATCATATTTATCTAATAGGTTCCAGTTTGTCAATGTAAACCAGCAATCATCACCGTACTCTAGAGTTAGTTATGGTGTGCCGCAAGAATCGGTCCTCGGGCCCATCTTGTTTACGCTGTATATGCTTCCTCTAGGTAATATCATCACAAAACATGGCATTAACTTTCATTGTTATGCTGACGACACACAACTGTATTTATCAATTAAACCTGAGCAGATCGGGCAAGTGGACAAACTAAGCACCTGCGTCCGAGATATAAATACCTGGATGAGCATGAACTATCTTCTACTTAACCCTGAAAAGACAGAAGTCCTTAATAATAGGCCCGTAAAGTGTGAGAGACTCTTTAGCTGCCCAGAAAGTCACTCTGGACAATGTAAGTGTAGCCTCCAGCACCACAGTTAAAAACCTAGGAGTTTTAGTCGACCCTGACTTAGCGTTTAAAGGTCACATTAAACAAACCTGCAGAACGGCCTTCTTTCACCTGCGCAACATAGCCAAAATTAGAATTATTTTATCTATAAACGATGCAGAAAAATTAATTCACGCGTTCGTTACATCGAGATTAAATTTAAAATCCTCCTTCTTATATCTAAGACCATTAATGGGTTGGGGCCATCTTATCTCACCGATGCTCTGGTTCCATACCGCCCCAACAGAACACTCCGCTCTCAGAATGCAGGTCTACTGGTAGTTTCCAGGGTTTCTAAAAGTACTGTCGGAGCTAGAGCCTTTAGCCACCAAGCCCGTTTTATGGAATCAGCTTCCAGCTAATATTAAAGAGACCGAGACAGTCTGCACATTTAAGATTAGATTAAAAACGTTCCTATTCGACAAAGCTTATGGTCAGGCTAGTTGAAGTCTGAGTAGACTCACAGTTTAGTCTGAGCTGCACTAGAAGCTATAATGCTGGGGGAAGTACAGCCATTGAGTTCTATCTCCTTTTTCTCACTCTACCTACCACTTGTCTTACTTTATTTCTATTTTCCAATGTTAATATCTAGTTGTCTTGTCTCTTCATCACTAGTCACCCGGTGTCCCCTCCCCCCCCCTCCCCTCTGGGGAGGGGCTATTTTTCAGCTGCAGCCTCCTGACTGTCCGGACCCCTGGCTGGATGGACGTCCTCGTTGCTACCCGTTTCATCTGGCTAGATGGACCTCTTCTTGCTCCTTTACTCCACTGCATTTTTACGGACTGCAACTTCGCCTGCTAATTCCCATTAGCAGTCCTGATGCTACCTGTCAATCCGTCCTGGGAGTGGATCTCTCCTGACTGTGGTACTCCCCAAGGTTTCTCATTTTCTCCCAAAGACTCTGGAGTTTTTGGAGTTTTTCCTTGCCGACATGGAGGGTCTAAGGATGGGGGATTCCCAGGACTTGAACTTTATTTATTCATCTTTGTTGCTTCATTTGCTGTTTCTGATTGTGTATCATATTGCCTCTGCAAAACCCTTTGAGACAACCTTGTTGTGATTTAGGGCTATACAAATAAAATTGAATTGAACGCATCACACAGGAGAAAGAGTGAAGGGAGAGCATGCTCGGCATGTACAAGCAGTCGCCGAGTTGTGATTGAAATAAATCTTTAGAAAACAACGATAGCCTGACATCGTTACTTGGGATTTTACAATCGATGATCAGTTGCGCTCTCACCACTTGGAAAATAAGAAATAGAAGCATATGGTGTGGTGCTGCGTATATTTTCTGGAAGCTGCAACCAGGAGTGCTTGTGCATAACAGTGGCGACAGTTTTGACAGGCAGAAATGTCATGGAAAAAAATCACGCGCGTCTTTGACTGGGGGTACCACACAGGTCACTTTTCAGGGTTTAATTTTCCTCTACGCATTTTTATATACTCACGTTCAGCATTGAGTTGGGAGGCACCAGCTGGCTGGTCGGAGACAACGCGGGAGACGAGCTTTGTAAAAAAACGCTCATCTCCGCGTCATCCGCGACCACAAATGGGCACTGAATTGACCCATATTATTGCGACGTAGTTTGAAGGTTTAAGAAAAATGTGTGGAGAAGATGAGCAGGAATGTCGTGATCGTCCCCGTACCATACCTGTCAACCGGAGGCCATTGGAAATCTTACAAATAGTGAAGTATGCCCTTACAAATTGGTGACTAATCTTACAAGGTTTTATACAGCCCGCAATATGAAAAAAAAAAAAAAAAACTCATTTTTTTGTAAAATAATATGAATATATTGGTAATATTGTCACATATAACCTGGTGTAATCAAAGAACAATCAATATTTTTAGCTTCATCATGATTACTAAAATTTAACAGTGACTTTTTTCATAATTGTACAGTATGTAGCACTTTTGGCAATTTCTATCATGTCTTTTGATATCTGCACTTCATGGCACTTCAGCTCGCAATTCAGTTCGACTTGAAGGCAGTTTGTTAGTGTGTCCAATTATAAATTAAAAAGGTCAATTGATAAAATGAAGTTACCGATGCAATCTTTGAGTCAGAAAACATTTCTTTTGCTAATTCTGAGAAGTGATCAGCAATAGTTGCAAGCAAATTGTGTTCGGCAACAAATTGGCAGAATAAAATTAGCCTGGTACACCAGACTCACCGCTGTTCCAGCTATAACTATCCTCACAGTGTTTGGAAAAATACAAGGGAGAAAAGTCTGGCTGTGCCTGGCAAGAATAAAATCTCCGCTGTCGTCACTTTTCATTCTGCAGACTGCATCTTTATGACCAGTGTTGTTAATCTTACTTTTAAAAAATGTTATTGTTATTGAATATGGCTTTCTCGTTATATGATGTAAAATTACATTAAATGACAATATTTTTCTCATATTACGTCAAATTTAATAAATACTTGTAATGTTACAACTTGAGTTGTCCGATAATGACTTTTTAACTGCATTTGTACAACTCAAACCGATACCGATATATACAGTTGAGTACTTAACATATTATGCCTAATTGTATTGTGATGTCCCACTAGATGCTTTAATGATAAATGTAAGAACTTCAAGGCTTTTTTAAAATTAACATTCTGTGAAAAAAAAGAACAATTTCAACTGAAGTTATGGGAAAAAGTGTTAACATTTCACATTTTTTTCACCACTATATTTATTGTTCAACTCAAAATAGTGCAATAGTATTTTCATTCATTCATTCATTTTCCATGCCGCTTTTCCTCACGAGGGTTGCAATAGTATTTGTTTCTAATATTGTGAAGTTTTTGTATCATATATTTTGAATGGCTTTAAAATGTGATGCAAGTGACGTAATCACCATGAGAAAAAGGGGCATGCGGACTTTGGCCAGGACGTGCACGGCGTTGGTGGTGACCGAGTCGGCCCCGGCGCACCATGCCAGCGCGTAGAGCCACGGTTGACTGATCACAAACAGGTTGGTGCTGATATTCGCTGAGGCGTATTTGCTGCGAACATGCACAAAGAGACGTCATACACTTTGGCGACTGGAGATCCGGCACGGACAGTGTTTCAACTACCTGATCTGTTGTTGCGACATGCTGCTGTAGTGCAGATTGAGGGTTGTGATGTGCTCGTCTGTCAGCTCCGTGATGGACAGGCGTTCTCCCGACGTCTGCCGCAGCTCGGCGTCGGTGGCATGAACCACATCCCTGTCTTCAGACGGTAGCCAGAGAACCTGCCATAACAGCAAATTTTTCCAGAAGTGGTTCTCAATCTGTTAGACAAGTATTAACACTGATAACGTTGGCTCTATCTAGTGATACTTCAAAGAGACTGAATTAAATGTTCGGACAACAAGTACAATTCAGTTGTCGTCTCCCGCTTATCCGAGTCACGGGGGCGGCAGCCTCAGCAAAGCGGCCCAGACAGCCCTCTCCTCAGCCACTTCCACCAGCTTGTCTGGGAGAATGCCAAGGCATTCCCAGGCCAGCCAGAGATATAATCTCTCTAGTGTGTCCAACTTCTCCCAGTTGGCCATGCCTGAAGCACCTCCCAAGGGAGGTGTCCAGGGGGCATCCTAACCAGATGTCCAAACCACCTCAACAGGCTCCTCTAGATATGGAGAAGCGGCTCTACTCAGAGTCACTCTCAGATGACTGAGCTCCTCACCCTATCTCTAAAGCTGAGCCCCCCCCCCCCTTTGCAAACGGAACTCATTTAACCACTTGTATCCGCGATCTTGTTCTTTCGGTCATTACCCAAAGTTCATGGCCATAGGTGAGGGTAGGAACGTAGATTGACCGTTAAATTGAGAGCTTCGCTTTCCAGCTCAGCTCCCACTTCACCACAACAGACCGCTTAAGTTCCCGCAACACTGTGGACACCGCCCCAATCCGCCTGTTGATCTCACACTCCAACCTACCCTCCCTCGTGAACAAGATCCCGAGATACTTGAACTCCTCCACTTGGGGCAGGCCCTCACCCCTGACCTGGAGCTAGCAATCCAGACTTGGAGGTGCCGATTCTAGTCCCACATCATCTGCAAAAAGCAGAGATGAGATCCCACCACCGAACTCGGCCCCCTCCACAACCCAGCTGCACCTAGAAATTCTGTCCATGAAAGTCACAAACAGAACCGGTGACAAAAGGCGGCGCTGGCAGGGTCCAACCCTCACTGAGAACACGTCCGACTTGTTACAGGCCACACGAACCAGACTCATACTCCTGTTGCACAGGGACTGGATGACCCTGAACAAAGTGCTATCCACCCAGAGTACCCCCCACAGGGTACACCTGGGAACACGGTCATAAGCCTTCTCCAAATCCACAAAACACATGTGGACTGAATTTGCAAACTCCCATGTTCCATCGAGCACGCTAGCGAGGGTAAAGAGCTGGTCTGTGGTTCCACGGCCAGGACGAAAACCACATTGTTCCTCCACAATTTGAGGTTCAACTATCGACTGGACCCTCCTTTCCAGTACCCAGACGTAGACTATCCCGGGGAGAATGAGGATTGTGATCCCCCTATAGTTGGAACATACCCTCTGGTCACCTTTCTTAAAGATAGGGACCACCACGCTGGTTTGCCATTCCAAAGGAACTGCCCCCGATGACCACGCAATGTTAATCAGGTGGATCAACCAAGAAAGCCCTGCTACATCTAAAGCCTTGAGATACCCAGGGTGGACTTCATTAATCCCCGGAGCTCCACTGCCGCGGAGTAATTTCACTACCTGGGCGACTTCTGCCCCAATGATTTGACCCATCCAACCCCAGGCCCCTCAGCTCTGTTTCCTCCATGGACTGCGTGTTGGTGGTAAAAAGTAGGGTTGGGAATCTCTGGCATGAAGCCGATTCGATATGTATCTAGATACACAGGTTATGATTCGATTCAAAAACGATAAATTTTTATGGCCGAGTGATTCAATACGATTCGATACAGTTTAAGAACGATACGGTTCGATACAGAGTGAAAACGATACGATAGTAAACATTTGTTGTGTTTGTTCGTACAGTATTTTAAACATATAAAAAAGACCACATTTCTAATAGCAAAATTAAACAACAAAATTTCATACTAATGTTTTGTTTTATTTTTTTTATGAAAAAAAATTTAGGCTTACTATTTTGTTGGATGGGATTGATAATAAAACTCCAGTGACAGACAACAATAAAGTGCAGCAATTCAATTACTGTATTTCCTGGTGTTTTGAACACACGAGGTAAGTAATTTAAGTACAAACTTTCAACGTAAACATCTTACAAACAAAAAATATTAATTATATGCAGCAGCTCTAGAAAAAAAGAATTAAACCTGCAATGTTATTATCAATAAATAATAAATTATGCTTTACCACTGGTATAATTGGGGGAATAAAAATATGGCATTTTAGACGGACAGGTCAATAATCATTACTTTAACCTTATACACACACCAAAGTCTTTCACTTATGCCTGTGTGTCCAAATTTTTTACTCCTCATCACTGTCCATATCTTTTTTGAAGGGCAGATTTTTTTCTTGAGGAAGATCAAGTAATCCACATGTTCATGTTTAAGAAGACTGCGTTTCGTGGGAAAAAAAATCTCCAGAGGGTCATGCTGCCCTTTCCACCATTGTAGTGGGTTATTTTTCAGGGTTAAAAACTCACGATCTCTGTACCGCTCCAGACTTCACACTAGCTCTATCCCATGAGAACAGATCTGGCTGCCTTCCTCACTACTAGGGATGGGAATTGATACGATTTTTACGATTCCGATTCCATTCTCGATATTGCTTAATGATTCGATTCTTTATCGATTCTAATTTCCGGAAAAAGAAGAACAAACATTTTGATTGGCATCAAGTTTGTTTAATCAGAAGTCACAACCTTACAAACTCACAACGAGGTCAAAAGAGGCCCAAAGCCTCAATGTTAACTGTGGCAATAAGTGGCAAATGCACAAGAATGTGTAACATTTTACTGAAACATTTTTCTAATAGAAATAAAAAATATCGGTATATTTTGGCATATAGGTCGTTGTTCTGCCTTTGGCAATGTCCCCAAACTTTTTCCTGTGAGGGCCAAATAACTTTTCCCTTCTCTGATGAGAGGCCGGGGTCAGTTTGTAACAGAAAAAGTGTGACGATTGCAGGAGTGCGAAATGTAAAAAAAAATATTGTTTTTCAGAAAGCCACAATCAAATAACCCTCTGTGGATTCTTCACGGAACAAAAGTAAATAAAATAAAAATAATAATATATATATATATATATAATAAATAATAATAGCACTATTAATTAAATAGATAATAACCAAATAAGCCTCTCTGAGTTATTCACTGAAAAAGGCCAGGAAATAAATAACACTACTGAGGGAGAAAAAAAACAAAAAAATTCAAAATGCTCTCTGGAATTGTTCAGGGGGCTGGACCAAATATGGAGCCGCGGGCCGTAGTTTGGGGACCCCTGTTTTTATTTACCAGTATATTGAAATGCATGCTTTTTAGTTTTTATGGCGCTTTCACGCTCAAGTGGTGGCGCCCTTGCGCTTCCTCACGCGAAGAAGAGCGCGAAGAAGAAGAAATGCCGCATCCAAGCCAGTGAGCGAGTTAGTGAGAAAGGGAAACACTGCCACGAGCCTACGTTATTTGTTAATGTTTGTAAAATATCCAGAGCCAACGCCTGTATGTATCATCTTCTGTGTTGTTGTTGTGTGTTTCCACTCGCGATCGGACACTTAAATCCAGTTGTAGTGGTTTAAATGATGTGCTAATGCTAGCGAACGCATGCTAACTGTTTGTTATGACTGTGTTAGCAGCTAATCATCGCTGATTTGCGTTGATGCGAACCTGTTTGTTATTGGGGACGAAATTAATTTGTTTCATTTCTATTTTTAGTTTCAAGTGATGGTTGAATAAAGTCAGCAAATTATACCAACGTCTTCTGCATCGTCATTTGGGAGTTTAGCTAGCTGTATAGCCAGGACTGAGCCTTAGCGTCTCGGTGAGGACAGTGCAGTCTATTCCCTCCCGATGCAGTTATTTCCATCTCGCAATGACTGCAAGTCGCTTTGTTGTAATTTTTCCTCGTGAAGTGAAGACACACTTTCTAGCGTTCGAACCTACGTCATTGTTATGTTTACGGCGGCAACGCTCGTGCTAAACTATCGTAACCTTTCATTTTCACCCTTTTTCCTGGTGAAGTGTTGCCAGACTTTGGAGCGAGTGGTTCTTGGCGCCATGCTAGTTTGATGCGTCTGGACTACAAGACACGTCACGACGCAATATGTGTCTTTAGGGATCGTTATAGGGATCGTTAAGGCTTTTTCATTGTGATGTCGAGGCCTCGAAACACTCGGAACCGGTTCTGAATTGGAATCGGATTTCGATTCCCATCCCTACTCACTACAAAGTCCCACTTTTGTTTATCTGGGTGCGTTGAAAATCAATCGCTGGACGTCGCTGGCGTGGGTGCTCAAACTGTCCATTGTTTTAGCATGTTGCTTCGTTTCCACTACTAGTTTCGTTTTGGGCTGTGAAGAAAACGCTACATGTAGAAAGTAAAGACACGCCCGTGACGATCGGGTAATGACTGGGACTAGTAGCGGTTCTGCCGAAATGCATGGGAAGTTGAGGCAACCACGACCGTGTGTTGTGCTTGTCCATATTATATCATGCGTGCGGTCTCAATCTAAGTGCACTGTGTGGTGAATGACAAAAGCGCAGCATGTAAGTGAAAGCTAAATTATTATCCCATTAAGCAATGCATTGAACGAGGCATTAGAAGTCTATCTCTACTATCGGTTCATTGAATATTTAATGGCTAATTACTGTCGAATGGTAACTTTACTATCGATACAGATGTATCTCTCACCTGTAAAACCGGATATCCGGTCCAGGGGTCGCGTTAACCGAATATTTTCCGTCGTTGACCGGTTTTTTAAAAAGGTGACGGAAAAAACAGAAGTCTGTACGTCATTTTGACAGGTTGCAATTCACACCCCAGACCACAGGGTGGCGAGCGAGCATATTAATTAGCTATTGTCTCTCTTAATGCATGACGTCGTTGGCTATTCTGTCAGAATATTGTAGCGTCACCGGGGTCTGGCGGCAGCACCGTGATTGACATATCAACACGAGGTTCTTATTGGTGCACCCGGTGTGGCAGCGCGTCATCCAATTGGTGGACTAGATTGCCGCCTGTGTATAGACAAGTTTCCGATGTACTTCCGGTTTACTTCTTTATGTCTTCCTTCCCCTTCCGTTTCCGCCTGTTTACCATTGAAGTCAATGGCGGTGGAATCGAAGTTGGAAGGTCTTTATACAAGATCCCGGGAATGTTATTTTGATGTAGGCGGGTGGAGAACCAAGCCAAGGCCTCCATGCTTCGTACCATGTCGATTTCCAAACCATGGGTGCTCGTACTCGTCATACAGGAGGTGAGGGAAGGAGATGTACAAAACTGACAGCTCCTGCAGTCATGCCCCCGCTGTTATGGAAGGTAATGTGCTCTAAAAATACGAAACCTAAAATCTGGAGCATGAAACGACTTGTTGCCTTTGCTATTGATATTACGATGATGATTGTAATTACGAAGTTTAATCATTTTTACAACAACTAGCTTCTGCTACTGCTGCTAGCCGCCTGTTGCTAATCGTGTTTGAATGCACCGCATAAATCCAAGTGTTGCAAGTTTTTATTCGTTTGTTTACAGCTGGGAAACGCTGTTATAAAAGGGAAGACAACTTGGCTTGTACGTTGATGGTCATATCGAACATATATCGTTTGCGTTTCACAATGATGATGACAGCTCGACTCCCGGGAGAGGCCGAGAGAGAGGCAGGAATTGTGACAGACGGTGGTTCGCCGATATCGCCGTTATCCAACTACGAACTTGTGAACGTAAATATATGCTATTGGAGCTGGAATTACCGAGGACGGGAAAAAAGCACATCTAAATGCCGCCGAGGGCCTCCGTGATGTCGCTATTTGTTCACAAGGCTCCGGAGCTCTGCGGTCTGATATCACATTCTCGTATGCTATTTTTGCAATACTTTTATAAATGTGATTTATTGACCTGTTTTGGAGTGCACCAATCGTTTTAAATAAAACAAGAAATGGAATTATGTCTAAATGTTTTATTGCGATCAATGCCTGCAATAAAAAAAAGAATGACATACTATTTGTGTTTACATCATATGTACATAACTTTGTAGCATTTCCTTGTAACAAAACAATCCATGTCAGCCCTTCTGCAGTCGGCAAATGTAATATAACTTGTAATTTCACCACATTTTGGTCACTAATGGCCGTAGTATCAATCCATTCCTCACGTTAACACAGGCTTTTGAAGATTCCATGGGTTGCTCTGGCTTGATTTCGTAGTTTTATCGTCGTCAATACACTGCTAATACACTGCTACTCAACCGGGCCGGAAGTGCGAAGCCCATATTTCGCTCAGGAAACTTGTCTATAGACCCCAATCACATGACGTCACAACTCCGCCCCCTGACTGGAGCAGCCATATTGTCCGTCAGCTCGTCGTGTTTACACATTACCGCTACGTACATGCCTCCTATTACGGCGTGTTTTTCTGCTCGTTAACATTAATAATCAAAATGGTGAAGGCGTGTGTGGCGGTTGGTTGCAGTAACAGAGAAGATAGACGGAGAGACTTGAAGTTCTACCGTATTCTGAGAGACCCGTAGAGGAGAGCGTGATGGACTGCTGTAATTCGACAAGAAATCTGGGCACCAAACGATCACCACAGACTATGTAGTAGTCATTTTATATCTGGTAAGATGCATTTAATATATATTTAGAAGATTTTGGGCTAACAACCACAATTAAGATCATTGTGTGACGTTGGTGATTGGGGTCTATATAGTTGCCTCTTTTTCTTTGGGAGTGGAGTTGTTTTGTTGGTGTTGTTGGCGGTAAGCAGAGTAAAAAGAGGGAGAAAAATACAACTTCCGTGTCTAATTTTTCGCCGCCAAGCAAGCGTTACAATATTAATTAAAAATGAATGAAAACTAAATATTATTGAATATGTCATCATTATCATTTTAAAAATTTAAGTGACTGGTAAAAATAGATTATGACCGGATTTTTATGACCCTGTCAGTCAAAATGACATAACCTCTGATCCGGTCGTATCTGTTTATCGTTCTCAAGCTTAGTAAAAAGGAGCTCCTCAAAGTATTCCTATCACCATCCGACAAGATCCCAAGTTTGAAGTCAGTAGCTCCCCGCCCCGACTGTAAACAGAGTGAGGGAGATGCCGCCTTTCTCCCCAGAGGTGCCGGACGGTTTGCCAGAACCTTTTTGGAGCCGATCGATACTCTTCCTCCATAGCCTCACCGAACTCCTCCCACGTCCGAGTTTTTGCCTCAGGGACCGCCACAGCTGCACTCCGCTTGGCCCACTGGTACCAGTGAGCTGTCTCAGGAGACCCACCGGCCAACTATGCCCACTAGGCCTCTTCTTCAGCCTAATGGGCCCCCTCACCTCCGGTGTCCACCATCTGGTTCGGGGGTTTCCGCCATGACTGGCACCAGCTACCTTGCGGCCACAGCTCTCAGCAGCCGCCTCGACAATGGTAGAGCGAAACAAGTCCATTCAGACTCAATGTCTCCCACTGACCCCGAAACACGATCGACGCTCTGTGAGTTGAAAATCAGTCTGACAGGTTCATCCGCCAGGCGTTCCAGCACTCTTTCTCAACACAGACAGTTGCCAGAGAGAAAAAAAAACACGTTTCACCACCGCTAGACACACTAAACATGCTGGAGTTAACTCTCGTAGCTGGTGGGAAACGTTCATTACAGTCTTTACCAACCTTTAATTTTGTATAAATGCGAAATCATATTGGAGGTATTGCCTCTTCGGCAGCCACCCTCTGCAAACATGTTTTACATGTAGGTTGGACCTCCTCCTCTAAGCCGCGGCCAACATTAACGTTTCTGTAGCCAAGAATTCCCATACCACCGATTTCGTTTTCTTCGATGGGGGAAAAAGTTCAGGAGTTTCACCTCCTCTAGCCATCGTGTAGCACAGCTGACTCACTGACACTGAGCAACAACCAGTGGGGTAGGTTTGAGGGAGGATTCCTCCTTGCATTTTTTGGACATAAAAAATAGTTAATACCGTAGGGACGGTATGACGGATTTTTTTTGCCGTTTTGAAATGTACCTTGAAACTGGTAATTGGCGCATGTCTAATTGGGAATAAAGTGAATAAGTGACGAGCATCAACTAATGAGGTAGTAGTAATGTAACAGTGCGCATATGACAATTTAAAGTAAAAGTAGCACCCCCCTCCCCACAATTTTTTTTAATTGTTTTTTTTTTTTTGGGTGTGTGTGTGTGTATGTTCAATGTATTTATTCAGATTTAGCACTGGAATGATCTATATACAAGACATGCTTTTTTCCCCCCACTTTTTCCCCCGAAGTATAATTAAAAAATATATATATATTAGGGCTGTCAAAACGATTGCGTTAACGGGCGGTAATTAATTTTTTAAATTAATCACGTTAAAATATTTGACGCAATTAACGCACATGTCCCGCTCAGACAGATTTAAATGTCAGTAGCGTGAAATGCCCCACTTGTTAATTGTGTTTTATGGAGTTTTGCCGCCCTCTGCTGGCGCTTGGGTGCGACTGATTTTATAGGCTTCAGCACCCATGAGCATTGCGTAAGTAATTATTGACATCAACAATGGCGGGGTACTAGTTTATTTTTTGATTGAAAATTTTACAAATTTTCTTAAAACGAAAACATTAAGAGGGGTTTTAATATAAAATTTCTATAACTTGTACTAACATTTATCTTTTAAGAACTACAAGTCTTTCTAGCCATGGATCGCTTTAACAGAATGTTAATAATGTTAATGCCATCTTGTTGATTTATTGTTATAATAAACAAATACATTCCTTATGTACCGTATGTTGAATGTATATATCCATCTTTTGTCTTATCTTTCCATTCCAACAATCTATTTTACAGAATATATGTATAATTTACAGAAAAATTATAAAATTTTATAGATGGTTTGAATTGCGATTAATTGCGATTAATTACGATTAATTAATTTTTAAGCTGTAATTAACTCGAATAAAAATTTTAACCGTTTGACAGATAGTATGATTTTAAAAATATTTATTCATACAGTGCTGCTCGAAAGTTTGTGAACCCCACAGCGATGGTCAGATTTTTTGTAAAAAAAACTAAAATAACCTTATTAAATGTTAAGTTATACCCAAATCCACAATACTGACATTCCAAATAATGGACTGAAACAAAAGAAATAGTTATATTGTCATTCTTTATTTAACAAAAGTGGTTGATTTAAGAAAAACTCAGATATCATGTGTGCAAAAGTATGTGAACCCCTTCAGTTAATAGGATATTGCGCCTCCTTTTGCAGAGATTACCTCAACCAAACGGTTTCTGTAGTGACTAATCAGCCTCTCACATCTACTTTGGGGGATTTTTGCCCATTCTTCCTTGCAGAACGCAGTCAGTTGAGAGAGGTTTGATGGGCGTCTGGCACGAACTGCTCGCTTCAGGTCCCGCCACAGCATTTCAATGGGATTTAGGTCAGGACTTTGACTGGGCCAGTCCAGAACACGAATCTTCTTCTTTTTCAGCCATTCCTTGGTTGTATTGCTGGAATGCTTTGGATCATTATCATGTTGCATGATCCACCTTCTGCCAAGCTTTAACTTCAAACAGATGGCGTCAGGTTATGTTCTAGGATTTGACAATATTCCTCAGAATTCATGATTCCCTGGACTATGTGGAGTTGTCCAGGTCCTGAGGATGAAAAGCAAGCCCAGATCTTGACATTCCCACCTTCATGCTTCACTGTTGGGAGAAGGTTCTTTTGGTGGTATGCAGTGTTGACTTTTCGCCAGACATAGCGGTTTTGGTTGTGACCAAACAGTTCAATTTTGCACCTACATCAGTTGATGAAAACTATTTTTAATTTAGTCTCGACAACACAACTGTTAAAAAAACAAAAAAAAACTACTGAATTGATTGATTAGGAAATCAGGTTGAAATAATAGAAAATTCCAAAATGTTGAGGGGGTTCACAAACTTTTGAGCAGCACTGTATATATATATATTTTTTTTAACGATTGGTTTTTGAGCACCTTAAATGCAATAATAAATTATGATAAATGTCAAACATGTTACTGTCCCACAGAATTATATTAAACAAGAGTAAAGTAGAAAAAAGTCTTTATTAAATGCTTCATTGAGTGAGTCCACTCAAATCTGCTCACTTTCACACAATGAGTTGCCACAGAAACTATTTAACAAGTTAAATGATGATTGACGCATACGGTGCTTTGAAGTTTCGACTTCCAAGCGTCTCTGGCAAGATCGAACCTTAACGTCTGTCAATCATCACTAACATTAATAAGCAACTCCAGTGCACTGCCTGACCAAGAAAAGCTGTAGGACCGAGAGTGAGAGACTACCGTATTTTTCGGACTAAAAGTCGCAGTTTTTTTCATAGTTTGGCTGGGGGTGCGACTTATACTCAGGAGCGACTTATGTGTGAAATTATTAAAACATTGTTATATCATGTCACATGTTATTTTGGTGTTTTGGAGTGACACTGATGGTTTGGTAAACTTGTTAGCATGTTCTTTAGGCCATAGTTATCTGAATAACTCTTAAAAGCTATGTTACGTTAACATACCGGCCACGTTCGCATTTTGTTGTTCATGCTTGATGTAACATTATCTTACTGTACACTTATTCAGCATGTTGTTCTATATTGTATTTTTAATTTAAATTGACTTTCAAGATGAAATATCTGTTCTATGTGGTCTATTTTATCAAGTAAATTTCCCCCAAAAATGCAACTTATACTCTGGTGCGACTTATATATGTTTTTTTCCTCTTCATTGGGCATTTTATGGCTGGTGCGACTTATACTCAGGTACGACTTACGGTCCATGATCGGATCAGCACAGCTCCATAAAATACTGCATTTATTTATTTATTTATTTATTTTAATTTGGGGAAAAAATCCGCGATGGACTGAGGGCGCGAAGTCTGAAGTTTGGAGCGAGAAGTAGCGAGGGATCACTGTGCTACAATTGGTTGTCAAATGGGGACCGCAAAATATCGTCTCGTGGGAAGCAATTGGCACATGGGCTGCAAATTTGAGACCACTCTCCCATATTAATGGAATTAAAACATAGTAGCGAGGGATCACTGTAATGCAACAGCGCAAATATTGCATATACAGAACCCTGATTCAGACTGTGCTTTATGTATATTTTTTAAAATACTAACACTAATACTTATTACTAATATGGCCTATTTTGATCTTTTTCATTTATCAACAAAAACTCCCAATATAGTCTCAAGAACATATTTTAAAAAGATTCAAATACGACTGGCGCAAATACGACTGAAAAGATTCCAAACCTGAGAAGAGTTGATGTGGGTCAGAACCACTTCCAGAGTGACGTTGACGTACGAGGCATTGTAAGGATGCCCCGGAGGCGGCTGGCGCAGGTCAAAGATAACGCGTCGGCCGCTTCGCGACGCCACCTGCAGGAAGTCGGCCAACGAGGGAACGGATTGGTTCCTGGCCCGCTGGCGGTCCACCTCGCTCAGGGAAGACGCACTTCCGAACGGATCCCTCTGAAAGCGAGATAAACACATCACATGAGCTCCCGTCGACGTTGATAGACGTTCGGTTTATTTGAACCGCGAAGGCTCTTACAGATAAGAACCACTCGCCGGCGTTTAGCCGTTGTATTTCGGGCCAAGTGAACATGCAGGTGTTTTGGTGCGTTCTGTTGGGGAAAACGTCAGCGACATTGGTGGTTCTTCGCAGGGTGTCGTCGTGCATCAGGAAGGGAACGCCGTCATAACTGCCAAGTAGAAAAGTCTTAACTTTTTATAAAGGAACTCACTGAATGCATTGGCTGCTAGTGATCATTTACAGTACTTAAAATACCCCCCCCCCCCAACAAAAATCAACAGGAATGGTCCAAAATCAACAGGAAGTGAGCAAAAAACAGAAAAATGTGACCGTAACTGCCCCACAAATCGACAGCAAGTGACGTTAAATGTCCAAAAATCAACAGGAAATGACCCCAAAACAACAAGAATTGACTCATAAGAACCTCAAAATCAACTGGAAGTGAGCAAAAATCAAAAGAATGTGACCCTGCTAATGCCCCAAAATTAACTGCAATTTGAACCAAAATCATTAGAAAGTGATAAATTGTAAGTATTTGAAAGTATTCACCAGGCAAACACATTATTGCTCAAATATACAGTGGGGCAAATAAGTATTTAGTCAGCCACTAATTGTGCAAGTTCTCCCACTTGAAATATTAGAGAGCCCTGTAATTGTCAACATGGGTAAACCTCAACCATGAGAGACAGAATGTGGGAAAAAAAAGAAACCAGAAAATCACATTGTTTGATTTTTAAAGAATTTATTTGCAAATCATGGTGGAAAATAAGTATTTGGTCAATACCAAAAGTTCATCTCAATACTTTGTTATGTACCCTTTGTTGGCAATAACAGAGGCCAAACGTTTTCTGTAACTCTTCACAAGCTTTTCACACACTGTTGCTGGTTTTTTGGCCCATTCCTCCATGCAGATCTCCTCTAGAGCAGTGATGTTTTGGGGCTGTCGTTGGACAACACGGACTTTCAACTCCCTCCACATATTTTCTATGGGGTTGAGATCTGGAGACTGGCTAGGCCACTCCAGGACCTTGAAATGCTTCTAACAAAGCCACGCCTTTGTTGCCCTGGCTGTGTGTATGGGATCATTGTCATACTGAAAGACCCAGCCACGTCCCATCTTCAATTCCCTTGCTGATGGAAGGAGATTTTCACTCAAAATCTCTCGATCCGTGGCCCCATTCATTCTTTCCTTTACATCACAGGTGTCAAACTGGTTCCAGAAAGGGCCAAGTGGGTGCAGGTTTGCTTTCCAACCAATGAAGAGGATACCTTTATACCAATTAGATCTTTTACATGTGTAATCAGTTAATCATTGTCAGGTGCTGCTTGTTTCAGCAGAAAGTTCATTGGTTCAGCTCTCTGCGCGGTATCGGTTGGAACAAAATCCAGCACCCACTTGGCCCTTTCTGGAATCGGTTTGACACCTGTGCTTTACATAGATCAGTCGTCCTGGTCCCGTTGCAGGAAAAACAGCCCTAAAGCATGATGTTTCCACCCCCATGCTTCACAGTGGGTATGGTGCAATTCAGTATTCTTTTTCCTCCAAACACGAGAACCTGTGTTTCTACCAAAAAGTTCTATTTTGGTTTCATCTGACCATAACACATTCTCCCAGTCCTCTTCTGGATTATCCAAATGCTCTCTAGCGAAGTGCAGACGGGCCTGGACGTGTACTTTCTTCAGCAGGGGGACACGTCTGGCAGTGCAGGATTTGAGTCCCTGGCGGCGCATTGTGTTACTGATAGTAGCCTTTGTTACTGTGGTCCCAGCTCTCTGTAGGTCCCCCCGTGTGGTTCTGGGATTTTTGCTCACCGTTCTTGTTATCATTTTGACGCCACGGGGTGAGATCTTGCAGCTCGAGGCAGATTATCAGTGGTCATGTATGTCTTCCATTTTCCAATTATTGCTCCCACTGTTGATTTCTTTACACCAAGCATTTTACCTATTGCAGATTCAGTCTTCCCAGCCTGGTGCAGGTCTACAATTTTGTCTCTGGTGTCCTGCGACAGCTCTTTGGTCTTGGCCATAGTGGAGTTTGGAGTGTGACTGACAGATTGTGGACAGGTGTCTTTTATACCGATAATGAGTTAAAACAGGTGCCATTAATACAGGTAATGAGTGGAGCCTCGTTAGACCTCGTTAGAAGAAGTTAGAAGTTAACCTCTTTGACAGCCAGAAATCTTGCTTGTTTGTAGGTGACCAAATACTTATATTCCACTCTAATTTGGAAATAAATTCTTTAAAAATCAAACAATGTGATTTTCTGTTTTTTTCCCCCACATTCTGTCTCTCATGGTTGAGGTTTACCCATGTTGAAAATAACAGGTCTCTCTAATCTTTTCAAGTAGGAGAACTTGCACAATTGGTGCTTGACTAAATACTTATTTGCCCCACTGTAAATGCAGTTCTCATACAGTACGACTATGCTTATTGAAATTCTTTTTGGATATTGTCTGTACACTTTTTTTTTTTTTCTAACAGTTGATGTCACCATAGTTTTGCTAAACCCATTTGGCGCGTGGGTGTATTCAAGGCTAACTGGATTAGTGGCATGCTAATTGCATTTCGGCACGCAACTGCCACTTAAACATCACCGGCAAGGTTAAGTCATTCCCTGAAACTTGTGATGATAGATGTCCAATCCATTTTGCCAGCTCTTCCTCCTCCCCAGTCTCCCGCCATCAATAGCAGCCAATAGAACAAAATCAACCTCACCTGATGGAGACGTCAGTCTCCAATCCGTCTCCTCCGGCCTCCACAGCCTTCTCAAAGGACATAATTGTGTTCTCTGGAGCCAACTGACCCCCCAAAGAAAACCCCACAAGAAATACTGTCAGCTTTAGGAAGGGTCACTCTTTTGCCAACCGTTAGGGACATCTTACCGTGGGCGCCCCCCGGTGTCCGATGAGCGTCGGCGGTGCCCCCAGCGTCCCTGCGTCTTTAATGCATGGCGAATACATCCCCAGAGGAACCAAGTAGAGGGAGAACAACCCGGACAAGTAGAGAGCCAGAATAGACACTTGACGCACTGATGACAAAAAAAATATATATAGACAGTATATAAATTATTTATTCCCTCAAATAGATTAACGCAATGCATGGAAGAAATGCGTGTGATGTAGAAATGCTTTTTGGTCGAAACTGCTACATGTTTAAAGTTTTTAATTGAATTGAATTGGCTTTACTATGGCCTTTACTATGGTCTTTACTATTGACCAAAGCACACGGACCGTGCAGATGAGACCTTGGTCAGATGAAACCAAGATAGAGCTTTTTGGCAACAAACACTAAGTGGGTCTGGCATGCCACGAAAGATGCGCATGCTGAAAAGCACCTCATACCCACTGTGAAGTATGGGGGTGGGTCAGTGATGCTGTGGGGCTGTTTCGCTTCCAAAGGCCCTGGGAACCTTGTTAGGGTGCATGGCATCATGAATGCTTTGAAATACCAGGACATTTGAAATCAAAATCTGTTGCCCTCTGCCCGAAAGCTAAAGATGGGTCGTCACTGGGTCTTTCAGCAAGACAATAGCCACGTTTACATGCTGACTTTTATTCATACCGATTCAAATCATTCCGAATGGAAATTTCACATCAGCTGTTTACATGTCACGTCATCTATTCCGATCCAGCGTTTACATGTGTCTGACATGCGCAGATTAATCAAAACAAAGCGTCACGTTGCAAAACATGGAGATCGATCGTCAGATCAGCTGCTGTTTTAACTTTTCGAGTGGAAACAAAACTTCAGAATGACACGCCGTTCATTTAAAAAGTTGTGTGGGTGCGCTGTGCGTGTGCTTGGAAGCCATGTTGCAAGTAACGTTACTTACGTCACCAAGTGACGTCACCACGTCAGTACAGAGCATCCGCAGAAAGAACGCAACCAGACACCATTCCGCTTCCCTGTTTACATGATATAATTTTACTTCTAATCGGTTTGGGAAAAGGAATATTCCACCCCTGTGAATCGGAATGAAATTCCATTCGGTTTGGGCCTGTTCATTCCGAATGAGGTGTTTATATGGAACACATTTATTCGGTTTGAACAAATATTCCGATTGTAATTGGAATATTTGGCTCCATGTAAACGTGGCAATTGACCTGAAGAAAAATAGTCGTGTAAAAACTGTCAAAGACGATTTCTCTTTTCTCAGGTTCTTTTATTCCTAAACATATGGCCAAATCTACACAGAAATGGTTCACCAGACACAAAATCAAGCTTGTGAAACATTATAGGAGAAGATTAGGTGCTGTTTTGTTGCCAAAAGGGGGTTGTACAAAGTATTAACACCAGGGGTGCTAATAATTGTGACACACATTATTTGATGTCAAATAATTATTTCTTTATGTGGGATTTTTTCCGCAATGAATAAATGCACTTGTATTGAAGGGTGGATTTTTCCTCTTTTTTCCATTAAGGTCCCATATTGTTTGAATAAAAAAAATATTAGAAGCTAAAAAACACATCTTAACCAGGGGTGCCAATAATTATGGAGGGCACGGTATTTGGTTAAAAAATTGGCAATTTTATGTCATAAATGTAAAAATACATGAAATGCTTTAATGAATGTGTTCAAATACAAATATGTGAATGGAATGTCACATGAATAGCAATTGTGAATGTGTGGTGTTATCGGTCAAAATAGTTCAGGTTTGGTAAAAAAAAAAATAAAAAATAAATGGAATGTTTTGAGAGTATGATCAAATGCTAATGTGTGAATCAAATTTAACATGAATAGCAATTACGTGAATATGTCAGAATTTTATGGTAATTTTTCGGGTTAAAAAATGGTCAATTTTTGGTCAAAAATGTGAAAATATGCAAAATGTTTTTTGAATATGTTGAAATGCAAATGTGTGAATGAAATGTGAAACGAATAAGAAGTGATATGAATCCATGAGGTTGAATATTTGACTAGATTATTTTGTTAAAAATAGTCCATTTTTGATTTAAAAAAAAAAAAATTTAAAAAAAAGCTAAAATATGCTTTTTGAGTATGATCAGATGCAAATTTATGTTTAAATCAAATGTAACATGAATAGGAATGATGTAAATGTGTGATCTTGAATGTGCCAATGGGATTTAATATAAGTTTTTGGATGACAACTTGTCTTTTTTTTTGGGGGGGGGGGGGGGGGGGTCAAAAGTGAAAATATACGAAATGTTTAGTAAATGCCTTTAAATGAAAATGTGTGATGAAAATGGAACATGAATAGGAATGATTTGAAAGTGCGATGTTGTATGGGTCAATAGGAATCTTTCGGTCAAAAAATGGGCCATTTTTGTTAAAAAAGTTAAAATTGGTGAATGTTTAAGGGACAATGAGTTGATCAAATATAACATCAATTGGGATGGTACAAATGTACCAATATTTAATCGGGATATTTGAATGCAACATGAATTGGAACGATGTTTAATGCGTCTTACCTCTCTTGTTCATGCGAAAAAAGTGTAAAGCGACTGGCCAGGAGATGACGACCATGAGAAAAACGGCGGCCATGTGGAGCACCGGCGCCGTCACCTGAAGACGCACAGGAAATTCGCAATCAGATGCACACTGCGTACCCAACTTTTCCCAAATATTCGAGAGGAATATTCTGCTCAACCTGAAGCGAAAGCAGTAGCGTGGTCCATTCTTTGCTCCACAGGTCGGACAAGACGGCCATGGCAACCACGCAGAAAACCAGAGTCACTGCGATGCCAATCTGAAGCAATTGATAACATTGGCATTAATAACTCTGAATTAATTAAAGAAATACATTTTCAACAACCTTGTGACTCCAGTGAAGGTACAAACGTTGACCCTCGGAGAGAAGACACACAGCCAGCACCTAGGAGCATTAGCATTAGCCAGTTAGCATAAGAGTCCATTGGTACGCAATTTTAATCTTTATAAATACAGTGGGGCAAATAAGTATTTTGTCAACCACTAATTGTGCAAGTTCTCCCACTTGAAAATATTAGAGAGGCCTGTAATTGTCAACATGGGTAAACCTCAACCATGAGAGACAGAATGTGGAAAAAAAAAAAACAGATAATCACATTGTTTGATTTTTAAAGAATTTATTTGCAAATCATGGTGGAAAATAAGTATTTGGTCAATACCAAAAGTTCATCTCAATACTTTGTTCTGTACCCTTTGTTGGCAATAACGGAGGCCAACGTTTTCTGTAACTCTTCACAAGCTTTTCACACACTGTTGCTGGTATTTTGGCCAATTACTCCATGCTGATCTCCTCTAGAGCAGTGATGTTTTGGGGCTGTCGTTTGGCAACACGGACTTTCAACTCCCTCCTCACCCCGTGGCGTCAAAATGATAACAAGAACGGTGAGCAAAAATCCCAGAACCGCACGGGGGGACCTAGTGAATGACCTACAGAGAGCTGGGACCACAGTAACAAAGGCTACTATCAGTAACACAATGCGCCGCCAGGGACTCAAATCCTTCACTGCCAGACGTGTCCCACTGCTGAAGAAAGTACACGTCCAGGCCCATCTGCGGTTCGCTAGAGAGCATTTGGATGATCCTGAAGAGGACTGGGAGAATGTGTTATGGTCAGATGAAACCAAAATAGAAGTTTTTGGTAGAAACACAGGTTCTCGTGTTTGGAGGAAAAAGAATACTGAATTGCACCATACCCACTGTGAAGCATGGGGGTGGAAACATCATGCTTTGGGGCTGTTTTTCTGCAAAGGGACCAGGACGACTGATCTGTGTAAAGGAAAGAATGAATGGGGCCATGTATCGAGAGATTTTGAGTGGAAAATCTCCTTCCATCAGCAAGAGCATTGAAAATGAGACGTGGCTGGGTCTTTCAGCATGACAATGATCCCAAACACACAACCAGGGCAACAAAGGAGTGGCTTCGTAAGAAGCATTTTAAGTTCCTGGAGTGGCCTAGCCAGTCTCCAGATCTCAACCCCATAGAAAATCTGTGGAAGGAGTTGAAAGTCCGTGTTGCCCAACGACAGCCCCAAAACATCACTGCTCTAGAGGAGAGCTGCATGGAGGAATGGGCAAAAATACCAGCAACAGTGTGTGAAAAGCTTGTGAAGAGTTACAGAAAACGTTTGGCCTCCGTTATTGCCAACAAAGGGTACATAACAAAGTATTGAGATGAACTGTTGGTATTGACCACATACTTATTTTCCACCATGATTTGTGAATAAATTCTTTAAAAATCAAACAAAGTGATTTTCTGGGTTTTTTTTCCACATTCTGCCTCTCATGGTTGAGGTTTACCCATGTTGACAATTACAGGCCTCTCTAATATTTTCAAGTGGGAGAACTTCCACAATTAGTGTTTGACTAAATACTTATTTGCCCCACTGTATGAGACAAACGTAATATGGTAGGAAAAAAATGGTATAAGTAGTCCCAGGGTTATGAAAGAGTTCTGTTCCTACACTGGCGACGAAATCCGAATGTCTGTGTAAGTAGGAATTAACTCTTCAAGTACCCAAAAGATAACTATCCAAAATGTCCAAAAGCATTGTACAATGGTACCTCGACATATGATCGCTTTAACACACGATTTTTTCGACATTTGGCGTAAAATTTGACTCGCCATTTGTTTCTACATCCAACGACATGCTTGAAGTACGACTATTCAGGGGGCCCGGCATATTCAGCAAGTTATACAGTGCTGGCCAAAAGTATTGGCACCGCTGCAATTCTGTCAGATAATGCTCAATTGCTCCCAGAAAATGATTGCAATTACAAATGCTTTGGTAGTAATATCTTCATTTATTTTGCTTGCAATGAAAAAACACAAAAGAGAAAGGGAAAAAAAATAAAATTATCATTTTACACAAAACTCCAAAAATAGGCCGAACAAAAGTATTGACACTCTCAGCCTAATACTTGGAAGCACCACCTTTAGACAAAATAACTGCGAGCAACCGCTTCTTGTATCCATCAATGAGTTTCTTACAATGCTCTGCTGGAATTTTAGACTGTTCTTCTTTGGCCAACTGCTCCAGGTCCCTGAGATTTGAAGGGTGCCTTCTCCAAACGGCCATTTTCAGATCTCTCCACAGGTGTTCTATGTGATTCAGGTCTGGACTCATTGCTGGACACTTTAGAAGTCTCCAGTGCTTTCTCTCAAACCATTTCCTAGTGCTTTTTGAAGTGTGTTTTGGGTCATTGTCCTGCTGGAAGACCCATAACCTCTGAGGGAACGCCAGCTTTCTCACACTGGCCCTACATTATGTTCCAAAATTTGTTGGTAGTCTTCAGATTTCATAATGCCATGCACACGGTCAAGCAGTCCAGTGCCAGAGGATGCAAAGCAACCCCAAAACATCAGGGAACCTACGCCATGTTTGACTGTGGGGACCGTGTTCTTTTCTTTGAAGGCCTGTTTTTTTCCCCTGTATACTCTACTATGTTGATGCCTTTTCCCAAAAAGCTCTACTTTTGTCTCGTCTGACCAAAGAACATTCTTCCAAAATTTTTTTGGCTTTCTCAGGTAAGTTTTGGCAAACTCCAGTCCGCCTTTTTTATGTCTCTGCGTCAGAAGTGGGGTCTTCCTGGGTATCCTACCATAAAGTCCCTTTGCATTCAGATGCCAACAGATAGTATGGGTTGACGCTGTTGTACCCTCAGACTGCAGGACAGCTTGAACTTGTTTTGATGTTAGTCGAGGTTCTTTATCCACCATCCGCACAATCTTTCGTTGAACTCTCTCGTCAATTTGTCTTTTCCGTCCACATCTAGGGAGGTTAGCCACAGTGTCATGGGCATTACACTTATTGATGACATTGCGCACGGTAGACACAAGAACATTCAGTTCTTTGGAGATGGACTTGTTGCCTTGAGATTGCCCATGCTTTCTCACAATTTTGCTTCTGAAGCCCTCAGATAATTCTTTGGTCTTCTTTCTTTTTTCCATGCTCAACGTGGTACACACAAGGACACAGGGCATAGGTTGAGTCAACTTTAATCCATTTTAACTGGCTGCAAGTGTGATTTAGTTATCGCCACCACCTGTTATGTACCACAGGTAAGTAACAGGTGCTGTTAATAACACAAATTAGAGAAGCATCAAATGATTTTTCAAAGGTGCCAATACTTTTGTCCGGCCCATTTTTGGAGTTTTGGTTTAAAGTGCTAATGATTTAATGTTTTTTTTCCATTATCTTATGTGTTTTTTCATTGCAAGCAAAATAAATGAAGATATTACTACCAAAGCATTTGTAATTGCAATCATTTTCGCTGAGAAATTGAGGATTATCTGACAGAATTGTAGGGGTGCCAATAATTTTGGCCAGCATTGTAAAGGGTAAATGTAAGTCTGAACATAAGGAAAATAATTCACTTAATAATGTTAGGGTCATTTCGATTCTGACAACATATGGGAGGACAACCTAAATTACCAATGTAACTGATTTCATTATATAATGCAAATAAGGTTGCTTAAAAGTTGGTGGGGACAATTTGAGCATCCTGAAAAGTTGCTAGTGTTATGTCCCTACCGTCCCTATGCAAACATACGACCTTGGTACAACAGGATTTAAAGCTTCAAACAATGGATTTGAGGTCAGCGAATGAACATTCATTCACTGCCACCCTCCGTCTCAATATGGATTGGCCATCTAACAGTGATTAACAGCAGACGGATGATTGAACACCACATGATTGGACATCTATCGTTTACGTATGTTACATTTATCCGAGTCCACTTGGGCCTACTGTACTTGAACGTTGATCATTATAGCGAAATTACCTTTTCAGTACTTTGTGTCAAAACTTTGAAACAGAGTACTGCAATGTGTTTTGCCTACCAGTAGGAGCGCGATGTACGTAAAGATTGCCGCGGCCACCCCCAGCAAAACCAGCGACCAGGGGAACCAGAACCCCAAAGTGCCAAAGTTGAACCTAAAAATATAAGAACGGAAGGGCAAATTACATGTTTGTGAATGTCGTGAATTGATGACTCACCATTCAAAGTCGTCGTAGTCATTTTGAGCCTCAATCCAGAAATACAGGAAAACTAAACTGAGGAAGAAGGTGAGGATCAGGAGGCCGAAACTGACCATCTCCACCTGCAAAATGCCATGTTAAGATATTTGTTCGGGGAAAAAGGACTGCTTCGGAGTGTGCCTGAACTTACCTTGTTGCAGCAGCACTCTCCGGGCTGCGCTCGAGCTCTTTGATATCGTCTCCATTGGCAACCGTAGAGGCCGGCCAGGCAGGAGACGAAGGGTTGGTGTTCGTACCTCTGCAGCAGCTGCCGCCGCACCACCTTGAACTTCCCCAGTTTCGGACGGGTCGCGGACCGACCTCAACCGCAGGCCGGCATCACAGCATGATGACGGAACGGAAGCTTGTCCAACGCACGATTTTCACCTGAAATGTTGACAATGGCATTCATTGGAATTTGCCCAAAACGTATGGAATTAATCTGTGTCGCCGGAGTTTTTATTTGAATTTTTTTTTTTCCAGCATCAGAATTCTGACACTGAATTTTTTTCAGCATTAAAATTAATGCATATCATGCAAAAGCTACCATCTATAAAATTCCTTTTTTTATTATTTATTTTTTATTTTTTTATTCAATGACGATTCTTCAGCGCGCTGCCCAGTCAAAACAGTTTGACCGAGCAGCACCGTTCTAATATCAAAATGACCAGAATTCTCGTACGATGCAGGGAATTTTACGAGTGACCACCAAAAAAAAAGTGTTTTTTTTAAACAATTCCCCCCCCCATATTCATCTAGTCCGACAATTTTTATCATATTCACATAAATCATACATCAAAAACTTCAGGAAGGTAAGGAGCATAAAAGTTACGATTCCCCCAAAATTCGCCAAAAACTTTCCCATTCATTTCTAAAAGGATGCCATTAACGGCCATGTACACTGCTGGCCAAAAGTATTGGCACCCCTTCAATTCTGTCAGATAATGCTGAACCTCTCTCAGAAAATCCTTACAATTGCAAATGCTTTGGTTGAAAAATCTTCATTTATTTTGCTTACAATGAAAAAACACATAAGAGAATGGAGAAAAAAATTAAATAATTATTATTTTACACAAAACTCCAAAAATGGGTCGGATAAAAGTTTTGGAACCCTTTATAAAAATCATGTCATGCTTCTCTAATTTGTGTAATTAACAGCACCTGTTATAGAGCTGGGAATCTTTGGGCACCTAACGATTCGATTACGATTACGATTCAGAGGCTCCGATTCGATTATAAAACGATTATTGATGCACCCCCCTCCTTTTTTTTTTCTTTTTTTTTTAATAAAGTTTTGTACATTAGTTCCAAAATTGTTCAAAAATACTCTCAGGCTAAACCAAACTACTATTTCAGTATCAAGTTAACATATAGCAGTAAACAAATATACAAAAATAACATTAAATAAAAAAACTCCAGTCCCCATTCTGTATCAGCAGCTTTAAGCTACATTCAATTAATTTAATGTTGTGAATCAACCGTTAAAGTTGTTAAAATTGCTCCCGTTATTCCATAATTTCCCTTTTGACTACTTTTGACATGTGAAAGTTTTAAAACTATTTTAAAGATAGATTCAAGTCAATATTTTACCAATTTAGGAGTATTTTAGATAAAAAGTTAATTAGGTTTGCTTGGAAGGTTCGCTACAACAGCATTGCAGGGAAGTTTACTGCTTTAAGATGGCGGCCGTTTACTAACGCCCGCATCTAGCTTTTTGCAGATGTGCTGCTACCGCTACCGAGTCTATAATCCATCTAGTCCTATATAAATGATATCTACCGTAACATTATGTAGCTTAGCTGTACTTGTAGCAGCTTTTCGGCAGCAGTCAGGTATGTTGTTGTGTTTTTTTATCTCGTGGCATGAGTTGAGCTAGAGCCGTGAGTTGAGCGTTGGCATTACCCGAGGGGCCGGTTAATGAGAAGCATAATGTTTAGCTACTCCCGCTCCGTTCCGTCCCGAAGACCGCGCGGCGCGCTGAGTGTGTTGTACTTCCGCTTTACTTGGCATATTTCAATAATCGGAATTTGGATGTTTGTGAATCGTTCTCGAATCTTCCACGGCCGAATCGCGAATAATCTAAGAATCGGAAATTTTGCACACCTCTAACCTGTTACTTTCCTGTAGCACATAACAGGTGGTGGCAATAACTAAATGACACTTACAGCCAGTCAAAATGGATGAAAAATGACTCAAACTCTGTCCTATGTACTTGTGTACCACATTGAGCTTGGAAAAAAGAAAGACCAAAGAACTGTCTGAGGACTTGAGAGGAAAAATTGTGAGGAAGCATGGGCAATCTCAAGGCTACAAGTCCCTCTCCAAACACCAGAATGTTTCTGTGTCTACCGTGCGCAGTGTCATCAATAAATGTGAATCCCATGTCACTGTGGCTAACTTCCCTAGATGTGGACGGAAAAGAGAAATTGACGAGAGATCTCAACGAAAGATTGTGCGGATGGTGGATAGAGAACCACGGCTAACATCCAAACAAGTTCAAGCTGTCCCGCAGTCTGAGGGTACAACAGCGTCAACCTGTACTGTCCGTCGGCGTCTGAATGAAAAGGGACTCTATGGTAGGATACCCAGGAACATCCCACTACTGACCCAGAGACATAAAAAAGCCAGGCTGGAGTTTGCCAAAACTTACCTGAGAAAGCCAAAAACGTTTTGGAAACATGTTCTCTAGTCAGATGAGACGAAAGTAGAGCTTTTTGGGAAAAGGCATCAACATAGAGTTGACAGGAGAAAAAAACGACGCCTTCAAAGAAAAGAACACGGTCCCCACAGTCAAACATGGCGGAGGTTCCCTGATGTTTTGGGGTTGCTTTGCTGCCTCTGGCACTGGACTGCTTGACCGTGTGCACGGCATTATGAAATCTGGAGACAACTAACAAATTTTGCAGCATAATGTAGGTCCCAGTGTGACAAAGCTGGGTCTCCTTCAGAGGTCTTCCAGCAGGACAATAACTTAAAAAAGCACTAGAAAATGGTTTGAGCGAAAGCACTGGAGACTTCTAAAGTGTCCAGCAATGAGGTCCAGACCTGAATCCCATAGATCACCTGTGGAGAGATCTGAAAATGGCAGTTCGGAGAAGGCACCCTTCAAATCTCAGACACCTGGAGCAGTCGGCCAAAGAAGAATGGTCTAGCAGAGCATTGTAAGAAACTCAATGATGGATACCGAAAGCAGTTATTTTGTCAAAAGGGTGTGCAACCAAATATTAGGCTAAGGGTGCCAATACTTTTGTCCGGCCCATTTTTGGAGTTTTGTGTAAAATGATGATGATTTAATTTCTTTCCTTCTCTTTTGTGTTTTTTGATTGCAAGCAAAATAAATGAAGATGTTACTATCAAAGCATATGTAATTGCAATCATTTTCTGGGAGAAATTGAGGATAATCTGACAGAATTGAAGAGGTGCCAATACTTTTGGCCAGCAGTGTACATCCTTACAGTGTATTACAAAAGTGAGTACACCACTTGGATTTCTGCAAATATTTAAGTATGTCTTTTCATGGGACAACACTAACAAAATGACACTTTGACACAATGAAAAGTAGTCTGTGTGAAGCTTGTATAATAGAGTTAATTTATTTTCCCCTAAAAATAACTCAAAATATAGCCATTAATATCTAACCCCCTGGCAACAAAAGTGAGTACACCCCTTTGAAAAAACTTAAATCCCTAAATGTCCCAATTGAGTACTGCTTGTCATTTCCCCCCCAAAATGTCATGTGACTCATTACGGGAGTGCTGTCAGCATTGCTGCAGAGATTGAAGAAGTGGGGGAGTCAGCCTGTTAGTGCTCAGACCATACGCCGCACTTTACATCAAATTGGTGTGCATGGCTGTCACCCCAGGAGGAAGCCTCTTCTGAAGACGTTACACAAGAACGCCCGCAGTTTGCTGAAGATATATCAACAAAGCACATGGATTAATGGAACCATGTCCTGTGGTCTGATGAGACGGGCGGGCTTCCTTGTGTACAGTCTTCAGAAGAGAGCATTTTAAAATTATATTGGATATCATCGACATTGTTTTTTTTTTCAAATGTAGAAATGGGTTAGATCAGGCGTCTCCAACCCAGTCCTCAAGGCCCACTGTGGGTCCTGGTTTTTGTTCCAGCCGATCCAGCAGAGACAGTTGAACCAATGAGGCTACTGCTAAAACAAGCCACACCTGACTGCAATCAACTGATTGCACTTGTAGAACACCAGATTGGGGAAAAAGTGTTGCCATCTTGTTTTGTAGGAATGAAATCCTGCACCCACAGTGGGCCTTCGTGGAATAGGTTGGGGACCCCTGGGTTAGATAGTGTGAACACAAGCAGGAGACGGCGCGCATTAAACAGTGCTCTTCTTTGTCTGTTTTTCTCAATGTGTGTCTGTCGAAGAGTGATATTGCACCACAGAGGGGTTTAACTCTTTATAGGGCACTTGTTTAACTCATCGTCTTCCACTGACAGCGGTGAATAAACATTCATGCCTATCACCATCAATGGCACTGAAACATGAGCATAGAACAAAATCTGCCTATCCCTTAAATACCTGCAACATAAAGCAATTATCAGAGAATCCCAAAATTTGAAAAATGAGGTCCTAATGAAACCTTTTTTTCCAAATTTGTAAAAAGAAAAGTCAGAACGGATGCATGTGTTGACTTGTATCCATTTTTTTTTTTTTTTTTCAAAAAGAAATGTCAAAATTCTGAATTAGTCTCAAAATCATGAAATTTTAGGTGCATCAAATGTGATACATTTGGCAATAAAGGGCTATTACCACAAACAAAAACAGCTAGAATGAAGGGTGTTTTGTCCAAACAAGACATGGGAAAAACCTACAGTGGGGCAAATCAGTATTTAGTCAACCTCTAATTGTGTAAGTTCTCCCACTTGAAAAAATAAGAGAGGCCTGTAATTGTCAACATGGGTAAACCTCAACCACGAGAGACAAAATGTAGAAAAAAACAACAGAAAATCACATTGTTTGATTTTTAAAGAATTTATTTGCAAATCATGGTGGAAAAATAATTATCTGGCCAATACCAAAAGTTCATCGCAATACTTTGTTATGTACCCTTTGTTGGCAATAATGGAGGCCAAACGTTTTCTGTAACTCTTCACAAGCTTTTCACACACTGTTGCTGGTATTTGGGCCCATTTTTCCATGCAGATCTCCTCTAGAGCAGTGATGTTTTGGGGCTGTCGTTGGGCAACACGGACTTTCAACTCCCTCCACAGATTTTCTATGGGGTTGAGATCTGGAGACTGGCTAAGCCACAGCAGGACCTTGAAATGCTTCTTACGAAGCCACTCCTTTGTTGCTCTGGCTGTGTGTTTGGGATCATTGTCATGCTGAAAGACCCAGCCACATCTCATCTTCAATGCCCTTACTGATGGAAGGAGATTTTTACTGAAAATCTCTTGATAAATGGCCCCATTCATTCTTTCCTTTACACAGATCAGTCGTCCTGGTCCCTTTGCAGAAAAACAGCCCCAAAGCATGATGTTTCCACCCCCATGCTTCACAGTGGGTATGGTGTTCTTCGGATGCAATTCAGTTTTCTTTCTCCTCCAAACACGAGAACCTGTGTTTCTACCAAAAAGTTTTATTTTGGTTTCATCTGACCATAACACATTCTCCCAGTCCTCTTTTGGATCATCCAAATGCTCTCTAGCGAACTGCAGACGGGCCTGGACGTGTACTGGCTTCAGCAGAGGGACATGTCTGGCAGTGCAGGATTTGAGTCCTTGGCGGCGCATTGTGTTACTGATAGTAGCCATTGTTACTGTGGTCCCAGCTCTCTGTTGGTCATTCATTAAGTTCCCCCGTGTGGTTCTGGTATTTTTGCTCACCATTCTTGTTATCATTTTGACGCCACGGGGTGAGATCTTGCATGGAGCCCCAGATCGAGGGAGATTGTCAATGGTCTTGTATGTCTTCCATTTTCTAATAATTGCTCCCTCAATTGATTTCTTTACACCAAGCGTTTTACCTATTGCAGACTCAGTCTTCCCAGCCTGGTGAAGGTCTACAATTTTGTCTCTGGTGTCCTTCGACAGCTCTTTGGTCTTGGCCAGAGTGGATTTTGGAGTGTGACTGACTGAGAGGTTGTGGACAGGTGTCTTTTATACCGATAATGAGTTAAAAAAGGGTGCCATTAATACAGGTAACGAGTGGAGCCTCGTTAGAAGAAGTTAGACCTCTTTGACAGCCAGAAATCTTGCTTGTTTGTAGGTGACCAAATACTTATTTCCAGGGCAACAAAGGAGTGGCTTCGTAAGGAGCATTTCAAGGTCCTGGAGTGGCCTAGCCAGTCTCCAGATCTCAACCCCATAGAAAATCTGTGGAGGGAGTTGAAAGCCCGTGTTGCCCAACGACAGCCCCAAAATATCACTGCTCTAGAGGAGATCTGCATGGAGAAATGGGCCAAAATACCAGCAACAGTGTGTGAAAAGCTTGTGAAGAGTTACAGAAAACGTTTGGCCTCCACTATTGCCAACAAAGGGTACATAACAAAGTATTGAGATGAACCTTTGGTATTGACCAAATACTTATTTTCCACTCTAATTTGGAAATAAATTCTTTAAAAATCAAACAATGTGATTTTCTGGGTTTTTTTCACATTCTGTCTCTCATGGTTGAGGTTTACCCATGTTGACAATTACAGGCCCTCTCTAATCTTTTCAAGTAGGAGAACTTGCACAATTGGTGGTTGACTAAATGCTATTTGCCCCACTGTATACACGCAATATTTTTTTTGTAGACAGACTTATTGCAAAAACATATTTACAGTTTTTAACCCCAAAAAAAATCAATCAAGAAGCTACAGCTAAACCAGAATGCTGCTGTCAGTCCATATAAGTACAATGGACCCTGGTCGAACAATGGTTCGGTTCGGCTAGCTGTCATGCCTCCTGGTTTGTTTACGCTAGCCGAAGCCCGGGGCAGGGAAATAACAAAAGCCGGACTAACTCCGGTGGTATAAAATATCGTAGCACAAGACGGTTATTTGTCATGACTGTACCATTTATTTAGCAATTGGGGAAAAATACTTTGCTAAAAAGAATATCCTATAAAAATATTGGAGTAGACAGATTGAAACAATGTCATTTTGCGACTATTTGTAGCATTTTCCTCGTTCTGAATAATTCACCCTCAACGGGCCAAATTCTAAATCAGATGAAACCATGAGCCTGCCGACGTCATCCTCGAGCTGGGGACGCTAGAGCGCTATAATGACAGGCAGGGGCTAAACAGAAGATTAAAAAACTAATTTCTCGTCATCAGAGCTTTGCCAAATTGTTGTATACAGTTGAATAGTCTCAAAATATGATTCTAAGTCACATAGTAATGCTATTTGACTTTTTTTATCCTGTCATAGGCACTTTAAATTCAATCATCGGAGAGTCAATTACATGCGATGACATTTTTCTGTTGTCATTCTTATGTTGAGGCAGGAAAGGGAGAAAAATTGGTAAAAAGTAGGGCTGTGAAACGATTAAAATTTTTAATCGAGTTAATTACAGCTTAAAAATTAATTAATCGTAATTAATCGCAATTAATCGCAATTCAAACCATCTATAAAATATGCCATATTTTTCTGTAAATTATATATACATTCTGTAAAATAAATTGTTGGAATGGAAAGATAAGACACAAGATGGATATATACATTCAACATACGGTACATAAGGACTGTATTTGTTTATTATAACAATAAATCAACAAGATTCTGTTAAAGCGATCCATGGATAGATTGTAGTTCTTAAAAGATAAATGTTAGTACAAGTTATAGAAATTTTATATTAAAACCCCTGTTAATGTTTTCGTTTTAATAAAATTTGTAAAATTTTCAATCAAAAAATAAACTAGTAGCCCGCCATTGTTGATGTCAATAATTACTTACACAATGCTCATGGGTGCTGAAGCCTATAAAATCAGTCGCACCCAAGCGCCAGCAGAGGGCGGCAAAACTCCATAAAACACAATTAACAAGTGGGCATTTCACTCTACTGACATTTAAATCTGTCTGAGCGGGACATGTGCGTTAATTGCGTCAAATATTTTAACGTGATTAATTTTAAAAAATTAATTACCGCCCGTTAACGCGAAAATTTTGACAGCCCGAGTAAAAAGTAATTGATTAATTACTTTTAAAGTATCTTAGTTACTTTGATAATAGAGTAATCAGTAAAGTAGTGCTGCAACGATTAATCGATTAACTCGAGTATTCGATTACAAAAAAAAAAAAAATTCAAATTAAACTTTGCTGCCTCGAGTATTCGTTTAATTAAAGTGGCGTTGTAATGATTTGTTTTGAAAGTGTTTGCATTTAGTTTTATTGATTTGGGTGGAAACACTGCCCCCTAGTCTGCCTCATTTCACATGGCTGAATTCAGTTGCTCCCTGTTAAGACCAACAAAAGCTAAGTTTTTGTTTGAGCTCATATTTTTTTAATGCATTCGTAATTTAGTTTAAAGTACGGCTGTCAAAATTATCGCGTTAACGGGCGGTAATTAATTTAAAAAATTAATCACGTTAAAATATTTGACGCAATTAACGCACATGCCCCGCTCAAAAAGATTAAAATGACAGCACAGTGCAATGCCCACTTGTTACTTGTGTTTTTTGGAGTTTTGTCGCCGTCTGCTGGCGCTTGGGTGCGACTGATTTTATGGGTGAGCATTGTGTAATTATTGACATCAACAATGGCGAGCTTCTAGTTTATTTTTTAATTAAAAATTTTACAAATTTTATTAAAACGAAAACATTAAGAGGGGTTTTAATATAAAATTTGAATAACTTGTACTAACATTTATATTTTAAGAACTACAAGTGTTTCTATCCATGGATCGCTTTAACAGAATGTTAATAATGTTAATGCCATCTTGTTGATTTATTGTTATAATAAACAAATACAGTACTTATGTACCGTATGTTGAATGTATATACCCGTCTTGTGTCTTATCTTTCCATTTGAATTTCATAACACTTTGTGTAATGACAATAAAGGCATTCTATTCTATTCTATTCTATTCTATTCCAACAATAATTTACGGAAAAATATGGCATATTTTATAGATGGTTTGAATTGCGACTAATTACGATTAATTAATTTTTAAGCTGTAATTAACTCGATTAAAAAATTTAATCGTTTGACAGCCCTAGTTTAATAGGTATATTTAGCCGTTATTTGTGGAAATATGTTTTTGAACTATTTGTTAAGAGCGTTGTAAAAAAAAATGTTGGGATTTTATAGCATTTAAACTAGCGGACTTTTGCTATGTAAGTTAGCTAATTGTTCTTTTGTTGTACATATATCCTCATTTATTTTTTTTATACCGTTTGAGGCTCAGGTCCGGTATTTTTTTTTTTTTTTTTAATCAGATTACTTGATTATTCGAACTCACTTGTTCATCAATTAATCGACTACTAAAATAATCGATAGCTGCAGGCCTACAGTAAACTAACAATTACTTTTTTGAGGCGTAATCAGTAATTACATTACTTTTTTCAGGTAATATGTGAAAACACTGGATATAGGTATCAGATTTTTGGAGTTGGACAATATCGGGAAATCCGATAAAGTTATTATCGGACAACTCTACTCATCACCTCTGGAACAAAGTACCTGGAGTGGTACCAGCCAGGTGTGTTCAAGCATAGTTATATAATGCCTAGTCCTAGTAGCCAGAACTGGACCAGGACTCAATGATAGGATACCTGTACTGCATAACAAATTCTAGCCAATTTTTACATTAGGATGCTCCTCTGTGTGAGGATATCAAGTCACTGTAAATAAGAATGAATCCGGTAACTGACTTAAAGCAGGATTTTCATAAGCTCCTTACAAAAACAATAGAGAGACGAAGGGGAAACCCGGAATGACTTCTTCCAAAAGCTGTGCCATCAGACAGGCTATGGCGTATTTACAGGTTTCAACAACAAAAAATCAATCAGGAAGCTGCAGCAAATCTTCAACTTCTCTAACAGAAATATCTGTACTTAAAATCCATGACGTTTACGTCGTCATTTCTGGAGAGGAGTTGAAAAGATGACAAACTCAAGCAGAAGTGGGAGCTTTTTTAGCATTAAGAGTTTAACACCGTAAAATGAGTAAAAATGTGTCTATTTAAAGTCAGAACACGAGCACATTTTAGCGGGAAAAAGGCCTCGCTTACCTGAAAACATGCTTTGACGAGCTTCAACAGAACGCCGCAGTGGCGTCGTGCTTTTGCGCTGCATTCCTTGTGCGGAAGAGAGAGAGAGAGAGAGCTAGAGAAAGAGAGGAGACCGGGACGCTGTTGGTGACGTCACCTCACGGTTTTTGATCCACCTTCCAGGCTGTTTGGGATTTGTCACGTGGTCAAAATCAAAGAAAGCAAAGTACTGCGTGGTGACGTCACACGCACTCAGGGGTTCTGCTTACATAACAGTGAAGCATGAGCAATGCTGCCATGGTAACCGCAGTGCCCGGTAGATGGCTTGATAGTCGCGGTGAATGATTATGTTTGTCATTCTCGGCGACAGACTATGAATAATAGACGTCCAATCCAGTTTGACTAGGGAATTGGCAGTGATCGAACCAGTCAAATTAGGTTGGACGTCTATTGTTGTCAATGGCTAATTAGCAGATTACAAAGATTATCTGCTATCATTGAGGGCCACAAGTTGTCCTTTTTTTTTTTTTTAAATCATAAATTTAAAAATGCTTAAAAAAAAAAAAAAAAAAAAAGAAAAAAAAAAAAAAAAAAAAAAAGAGTATAATAGTATGAATTTGATCAATATTTTTTTTTCATTCCAAATTGAAAATGCACAAACATTTAAAATAAAAAGGAAAATATTTTCATGTATGTCTAATTTAATTAATTTAATTTAATTAATTAATTAAAAAAAAAAAAAAAACGTTATAAAATACGGGTTAGCATTAGTAAATTAAATAAATACATAAATAAATGAAGGGTTAGGTAAAGTAAATGAAAATCAGAAATAAAGATCATTTTTACATGTATTTGTCGGTTTGTCCATGTGTTTGTTTAGTTAATTAAACATAAAAATATATCTGGCGGAAAACACTCAGGTGACTTGCAGTTCTGCTCTGAGACCCCCAATTTAGCCAACTTTCAAAATTGTCCAGTATGCATGTGTGATACATCTTTGGAAAGCTTAAAATCTCAATTTTCTGGGGGAAGAACATTTTTGAACAGGAGGGCATTTTTTTTTTAAAAATGTTTTTTAAACAGCAAAACCCTATCTGGAGGTGAGAGCACGCGAGAGCGCAGTTACAGACTCCATGACTTTAACGAGATATTATCGCATACTTACCTTGTTTTGATCCAAAATCTCCATGTAGCATGTATCACTGAGTGTCAAGACACAGCCGTGAATTGCCACTGCTGGATTTTGGGGGGGATCTTAAGGGTGAAATATGGTAATATAACAAGGGTCGTGATGCAGAAATCGCAGACATCGAGGAGTAGTCGAGATTTTCTTTTTCATATATTTACCCTTTTAAACGTTTTTTTCTTCTATTTTTTTGTTTGGATCGATTATTTATCATCTAACATATCAGAGAAAATGTGACAATAACAAAATAAATACAATTAAGCGATAGTTATGAGGTAGATATCCGTGACTTTTTTACAGACGCCATTTTTTTCATTGTGACATAATTTGTTTTAAAGATACGTGAGTGAATAATTTTTTAAAGTCTTTTTTTTTTTTTTTTTTTTTTTTAAAACGAAATATGACACATCATTTAATGATTCTAAGCCAAAAACGACAGACATTTTGAATAATAACTATAATTAATTACCTTCGTTTTATGGCTGGGTTGAAAGCGGCTGAGCGACGTCTGTAAACGGGGGTTTTCAGGGTATAAAGGACAAATTAAAAATAGTTTGGGGGCTTAATGCGCCATGAATCTGCTACGGCAGCATATAGACATACTGTTCTATCAAACACAACAGTTGTTTTGGCTTAAAATACAGCAGTTTCTTTTAAAGAGGAGCGCAAGAGCAGAAACTGCGTTTTCAGTCTTGTGTTTTCCGCCATATATATAATATACACAGGGCTGTTAACAGACTTGCAGGGGCCCGGGGACAAGAGACCATTATAGGGCCTCCACCCCACCCCACCCCTGCCACCGTCTTGTCACAACAACATACGCAGTACTCTTAACACGTTGCAAGCAATGATAGCGTAAATTGTCAAATTATTCAATTTGAGATGGACGGTTAAATTTAACAGACCGTAATGTGATGTGACACAATATAAACAAACAATTTCCATCTATTGTCCCATGTAGGCTACAAAACAATACAACTGAGAGTGCTATGCCTGCCTGCTAAGCAACAAAACAGTAGAACTAAACATCCTGTGCCTGCCCCCTCCACATCCCTGGGGTTATCAAGCCCACAAACAGTGATGCGCCTGGATTTTTGACAGCAAAGTCATTTATAAGCGTTTGCTATTATGCACAGTGGGTTGTAAACCCAAGATAAATCCAGCCGCCGGACCAGAGTCTCTTCAGCCTCGCACACCTGCTCCCCACAGATTAACATAATAGTATATCCCTGATCTCACATCACCTTCTCTCTCCTCGGATAACGCGAACAGCGTGTCTTGTCATATCGCAGCTCAATAGGCTACAAGCGGCCGGTGACAGACTCGAATCGGGCTTTGGTCATGGTGATCGCGAATGTAAACGTTCAGTGTTTAGTGGCTGTTGTTCACTTACCGACATCACCGTCCAACTCTAGCCCTAATTCTCTGGCTTCTTGTCCCCTTTTAAAAACTTTAGCATTTTTTTCTCATTCACCTTTATGATCTTCATCTCGTTTTCTTTTTTTCTTTCCTGCGTACCCAATTTATCACGACTCGCCATGTTTAGAGTTTATAACAGGGGTGGCCAACCTTGGTCCTCGAGAGTCACAGTCCAGCCTGGTTTATAACAATGGCAGATATCAATTACCCGCTTCAGGGCACGTGCATAGTGTAGCCTGTAGTGCGCCAGAGCGGGGTCAAACCATTCTCTGCTAAGACAGAGGAGGTGGGGGGGGTGTTGTGCAAAAAAAAATAATATTTGAAATATGTAATATGTTACATTTTTTAAGTATATATCGAGTAGAACATTTAAATAAAGAAATATGTGAATATAAAGTAAAATAAATTAAGGGTCATTCAGTAGCCCCTATGGTCCTGAGGCCCGGGTTCAATATACCCGGTTGCCCCCCCACCCTGTCCACGGGCTTGTATATTTACTAGGGCTGTCAAATTTATCGCGTTAACGGGTGGTAAATAATTTTTTAAATTAATCACGTTAAAATATTTGATGCAATTAACGCATGCTCGGAATGACCCGTTCACGTGTTGCCTCAAATAGTTCACAATGACGCCGTTTTAGCATGGACACAGTGGACACAGGCATTCATTGGACCGCGCCTTTTATTAGCTTAAGCTTTGGCAGCCTTACTAACAGTCATGGTTGCCCAACTTCCCATCATGCATTTGGGCGGAGCAGGAGCCGATCTTTTTCTTAACACGCCTAATTGAACGCAACGCAGAACATACTGTATACCATTTGCAGCCACCACTGACAGTCATGGTTGCCCAACTTCCCATCATGCATTTGGGCGGAGCAGGAGACATTCTTTTTCTTAACACGCCTAATTGAACACAACACAGAACATACTGTATACCATTTGCAGCCACCACTACAGTCACGGTTGCCCAACATCCTATTATGCATTTGGGCGGAGCAGGAGACGTTCTTTTTCTTAATATAAAATTACTATAACTTTTACTCAAATTTATCTTTTAAGATAGTGTAAAGCGCTTTGAGCGCCTTGAAAGGTGGAAAAGGGCGATATAAGTATAACACCATAACTACAAGTCTTTCTATCCGTGGATCCTTTTAACAAAGAATGTTAATAATGTTAATGCCATCTTGTGGATTGATTGTTATAATATACAAATACAGTATTTATGTACACTATGTTGAATGTTTATATCAGTCTTGTGTCTTCTTTCCATTCATTCATTCATTCATTTTCCATGCCGCTTTTCCTCACGAGGGTCGCGGAGGTGCTGGAGCCTATCCCAGCTAACTCGGGGCAGTAGGCAGGGGACACCCTGAACTGGTTGCCAGCCAATTGCAGGGCTTTCCATTCCAACAATAATTTATAGAAAAATATGGCATATTTCAGAGTTGGTTTGAATTGCGATTATCATTTTTAAGCAGTGATTAACTCGATTAAAAATTTTAATCGTTTGACAGCCCTAATATATACATATATTAAACATGTATTTTACGTTTTTCTATTACAAAAAAAAACGACTTTAAAAAAATTTAAAAAGGAGAATATTTTCACCAATATCTCAGTGCTCAGTCTTTTTTGTTATCTTTAAAAATGATAATGATAATGATGCCAAATTCTGCAAATATTTTTTGCCCCTTTTTTTATGATAATAATTTTTAAAAAATAAGATTATATCCATGAATTGTATTCCTTCGTGTGTCCATGTTTGGTTTTTATTATGAGAAAAATATATATTCTCGATGTATTTTACTTTTTACAAAAATAAAAATGCATAAATTAAAAAACAAAAAAACAGAATATGTGCAAATATGTGTTTGTGCTTTTTTTCATGTATATCACCTTATGTGTGTGTGTGTGTTTATTGCTAGAGTTCTCTTTGTATCGCGGTGGAGTCCCTCTTTTCCACCCCCTTTTTTCATTGCCTCTTACATAACAGGACCACTGCAGAGGAAGAACACTGCAGCAATGAATGACACACACACCCACACACCTACACACACTGCACCAACTGACTGCAGGCACCAGTATTGCTCTAAACATTTTCCCATCATTCGTGGCATGACCAATTTCTAATCAAAATCAATTACAAACCAGATTATTATTATTAAATATGTTGATAATACACTCCACAGTGTCAACAAATTTCTAAAAAGTTGTGACGATTCTACATTGGTATGAAAAAGTATCTGAACCTTTTGGAATTTCTCACATTTCTGCACAAAATCACCATCAAATGTGATCTGATCTTTGTCAAAATCACACAGAATTTCATCTGTGTGATTTTGACATACAGATACAGTGACTGCTTTAACTAAAACCACCCAAACATTTAGTTATCATATTTTAATGAGGATAGCATGCAAACAATGACAGAAGGGGGGAAATAAGTAAGTGAACCCTCTGCCTAAGGAGACTTAAAAAGCAATTGAAACCAATTTTTACCAAACATTTTAAGTCAGTTGAGTGTCCAATCACTGATGAGTGGTTTAAAGCTGCCCTGCTCACTATAAAACACACACCTAGCAAGAATTGTCTTGATGAGAAGCATTGTGTGATGTGCATCATGGCTCGGTCAAAAGAGCAGTCTGAAGACCTGCGCTCAAGGATTGTTGATTTGTATAAAGCTGGGAAAGGATACAAAACCATCTCTAAACTTCTGGATGTTTATCAATCGACAGCCAGAGAAATTGTCTACAAATGGAAAGAGTTTGGCGCTATTGCCTCTCTCCCAAGGAGTGGCGTCCCACCAAAGATGACGCCAAGAGTTCAGCGCAGAAGACACAGAGAGGTAAAAATGTAATGTTTGCACTTGGACACTCCACAGACGTTTTGGCAAAATATTTTGTGGACTAATGAAACCGAAGTTAAATTGTTTGGGAGTAACACACAACGTCATACGTGGAGGAAAAATGGAACAGCTCACGAATATCAACACCTCATCCCCACCGCGAAGCACGGTGGAGGGAGCATCATGATTTTGGGGCTGATTTGCTGCCTCAGGGCCTGGACAACTTGCAATCATTAATGGAAGAATGAATTCAAATGTTTTGCAGGATGTTTTACAGGAAACCCTGAGGCCCTTTGTCAGACAGTTGAAGCTAAAATGAGGATGGATGCTGCAACAAGACAATGATCCGAAACCCCGGAATAAATCAACTTCAGAATGGTTTCAGAAGAATAAAATACACGTTCTGGAGTGGCCAAGTCAAAGTCCAGACTTGAACCCCATTGAGATGCTGTGGCATGACCTAAAGACAGCGATTTATGCCAGACATCTGACTGAACTACAGCCGTTTTGTAGAGAAGAATGGAACAATATTAGTCCTGATCGATGTGCCAGACTGATCTGCAGCTACAGGAAGAGTCTGGTTGAAGTTACTGTTGCCAAAGGTGGGGCCACAATATATTAAATGTGATGGTTCACTTACTTATTGCCCCCCTTCTGTCATTGTTTGCATACTATCATTAAAATATGAAAACCTATAAATGTTTGGTTGGTTTTGGTTAAAGGAGACTGTTTTTTCATCTGTGTGATTTTGACAAAGCTCAGTTCACATTTGATAGTGATTTTATGCAGAAATGCGAGATATTCCAAAAGGTTCAGATACTTTTTCATACCACTGTATTTTCACCTCTTCATCATCTAAAAACAGTCTGCAAACATCTGGTGAGCGAGGAGTTGATTTTCTCAAATTAACCAACAGGAATGCTGTCCCTCGCACAGAAATCAAGGATTAAAACACTGACGTCTTATTAAAATGATAAACGATTCTAGGCAGGTCACAAGTTAGCCAAAATGAATTAGGAACATTAGCTGCTTTTTTTGGTAATCCTTGATGTAGCCCTAATTATTTCCAGCAACAAATCGTAAATTGCGTTTGACACCCCTAACCAGTGCTGTTAACCTTACTTTGAAAAGTAATTAGTTACCACTTACTTGTTCAAAAAGGAATTGAGTTAGTAACAGTTACCTCATTGTAAGAGTAATTAGTTACTCAACAAAGCAACTGACGTTACTTTTCATGTTCTACACGTTATTACGTTATACATTCTGTAACATCTTTCACATCAAAGATATTCATAGTAACTGAGTGAACTGATTTTTTTTCCATTCAACAACAACAAGAACAACAAAAACATGGTTCACACTTTTTACATTAAAAAAAAATTTAAAAATCACCTAATAGATTGTGTAACGTATGCAAACTTTAACCTTCAAATGCTGGGAGAAGAAAAAAGCCTTTTTGTCTTTGCTGTTGTACTTAAAGGGGATGTAGCGCCCTGGGAAAATTTTGATATTCCATCATTTATCCATAAACGCATGCCTTTTGTATTCATATCATGCCACTTCGTGTAATTACACACAAGAAAATGAGAGAAATTTGGCTCGATTGTCAAGCTAAAACGACCGGCGCCCGAGATCTGGCAGATTGTGTGCGTGACGTCACGTCAAGTGAAGAGAGTGCCACCGGCCACTAGGGGGGCAGCGCCTGTCTGCATCAATATAATTCCTTCTAGTGTGGGGAGAATTAGGGGTGTTTTGAGCTGTTTATGCTGATGCATTGTGTTCGTCCTGCACATATTCCAGGTTCCCTCATGAAGAAACACCGCTCGTTGTCAATAAAAGAGAATTCAGAGTTGGCAGTGAGGGCTGTTTCTTCAACAAGAAAAAGGCTCAGTGCTTTAATACTGAATGGCGGCGATGATGGCAGACAATTTTGTTTCTAGTTTCAGCGACGAATCCGACGTAGAAGGACGTAACGAATGTTCATCTAATGGTGACGAGGAGAGTTGCAAAGCTTTAATCGGTGTTATAGGTGACCAATTTGAGCCCAAACGAACGCCAATGCAGCGTAATGAAACGGTCATTGAGGGGAGCAATGACACTGATGAAACATCGGCAGCAGATCGTGTGGGAAACACCAATGATTTGTTTAGCATTTCTTTTTGTGAAGCTGATACACCGTGACTGCAAAATAAAGGAATGCATAGAATAATTATAATTTATTGCGCTATCATAGCTTTTCGCTCTGCCAATAGACACAAATATGAACGGGATCAGAGGATTTGTTCTATATATTTTACGAACGATCATTTATACATGTGTCGAGTCCTGTATCCAAAGGCGTGACATTTTTTTTTTATTAATTATAAAAGAGTACTCACTCTGGCCATTTCAAGCTTGGCTGCTCCCTTCTTTGCGTAGCTTTAGCCTCCTTTAGCAGTCATCGTCTCTCTCTTGATATCTCGGGACATTTAGGTGGCTGTGCATCTATGGTCGGCACCGCATCTCCTTTGAGCAGCAATCTTTTAGCAAAACCCGATTTCTCTTGTCCATAGTTCGAGAAGCTTTCAGTTGGAAAATGCGCACCACAGAAAAGCGTGCCGGAGGCTGTGTCTAGAAAATTAGCCCTCTTTGCACGGACGAACTTTACCCATTTTCTGTGTCGTCCAGCTTTTTTTTTCGCGTTCAGGAACTCATGGATACTATATTCCGATAAACAACTATTTGTACACCACATAGCACAGCAGTTTTGAACCATTGTTGTGATGTTTTGGTCAAACAAACCCCAACGCTACTCTCTCGTCGTTAAAAAACAATGGCACCTAGCTCCGCCTCGACTTTCAATCACTTGTCGTGACGTCGCCGCCCCATTCGGCTGTTTCCGGAACACTTTCGGTAGTGTTCGTCATTTTCGATCTATTTTCGATAATTGCTCATTAATGTGATTGATTTTTTTGTTAACTTTATCAATATTTGTTATCTTGGCGCATAACGGTTCTATTGATGTCTCACACCCCCTTTGCCGAAACATCCCCTTTAACCTGCACCGAACCTTGACTCCCGTACCGAGGTACATACTGAACCGTGATTTGTGTATTGTCACATCCTTAATATGTATCAGTGCCGCAATGATTAATCGATTAACTCAACTAATTCGATTAGAAAAAAGATTCAAGAGTCAATAATTTGCATAGGAAAGTGTCAAGAGTCAAGAATTTGCATTGGACAAGGTGATGATGCTGGAACTTTGGTTTGGTGCTGATCCAGTGAGATTTACAAAGATGAATGCCTGAAGAAAACATCAAAATTCTCTTAGTCCTTGATGATATGGGGCTGCATGTCAGGAAAAGGCACTGGGGAGATGGCTGTGGTTAAATCTTCAATAAATGCACAAGTTTGCATTGAAATTTTAGCTTTTTTATCCCTTCAATTAAATATGATGGTCATTTTCCAAGATGACAATGCATCATGCCACAGAACTAAAACTGTTAAAGCATTCCTTGGAGAAAGACTCATCCAGTCAATGTCATGGCCTGCAAATAGCCCAGATCTCAACCCTATTGAAAACCTGTGGTGGAAATTGAAAAAAAAAAAAAAAAAAAGGCCCACAGCAAGGCTCCGAACTGCAAGGATGACCTGGCAACTGCAATCAAAAAGAAAGGGCACCAAATTGATGATGAATACTAATCAAGTCCATGCCTCAGAGACTGCAAACTGTCATAAAAGACAGAGGTGGTGCTACTAAATACTAGAGATATGTTTTAATTGTTATTTGTTTCTCATGATTCCATATTTCTTTCTTCAGAATGGAGTCATTCCATTTATATTTCCCTGCACTTGCTCTATAAAAGTGACATTTACTGACCACCACAATGTTTTATTCTTCTAGTGTTTCTTAATTCCTAAGTGTTGCACTTTTGAACTAATTCCTTAATTTTCTTTTTCAAGCTTTTTATCCGAGTTTTTTCTACATGATAAAATTTTTGAGTGAGTGCTAATCCGAGACAGGTGATTGCATACTTTTTGCTCGGGGTTGTAATTAGATTACTCACTGCTGGAAAAAAAAAAATTAACACTGTTAGAAATGCCATTATGAAAGGGAACCACGGATAGAAAAACTTCTTAAAGTAGTAGTAGTAGTTGTTAAAAGATAAATGTTATGAGTTGATATTGAAACCCTCTTGATGTTTTATTTTTTATAAAATTAGTTTACATTAAATAGTATATACAGTGGGGCAAATAAGTATTTAGTCATCCACCAATTGTGCAAGTTCTTCTACTTATAAAGATTAGAGAGGCCTGTAATTGTCAACATGGGTAAACCTCAACAATGAGAGACAGAATGTAGAAAAAAAAACAGAAAATCACATTGTTTGATTTTTAAGGAATTTATTTCCAAATTAGAGTGGAAAATAAGTATTTGGTCACCTACAAACAAGCAATATTTCTGGCTTTCAAAGAGGTCTAACTTCTTATAACAACGTCTAACGAGGTCTAACGAGGCTCCACTCGTTACCTGTATTAATGGCACCTGTTTTAACTCATTATCGGTATAAAAGACACCTGTCCATAATCTCAGTCAGTCACACTCCAAACTCCACTATGGCCAAGACCAAAGAGCTGTCGAAGGACACCAGAGACAAAAATGTAGATCTGCACCAGGCTGGGAAGACTGAATCTGCAATAGGTAAAACGCTTGGTGTAAAGAAATCAACTGTGGGAGCAATTTTTAGAAAATGGAAGACATACAAGACCACTGATAATCTCCCTCGATCTGGGGCAACATGGAAGATCTTACCCCGTGGCATCAAAATGATAACAAGAACGGTGAGCAAAAATCCCAGAACCACACGGGGGGACCTAGTGAATGAGCTACAGAGAGGTAAGACCACAGTAACAAAGGCTACTATCAGTAACACAATGCGCCGCCAGGGACTCAAATCCTGCACGGCCAGACGTGTCCCCCTGCTGAAGAAATTACACGTCCATGCCCGTCTGCGGTTCGCTAGAGAGCATTTGGAGGATCCAGAAGAGGACTGGGACAATGTGTTAGGGTCAGATGAAACCAAAATACAACTTTTGGGTAGAAACACAGGTTCTTGTGTTAGGAGGAGAAAGAATACTGAATTGCATCCGAAGAACACCATACCCACTGTGAAGCATAGGGGTGGAAACATTGTGCTTTGGGGCTGTTTTTCTGCAAAGGGACCAGGACGACTGATTTGTGTAAAGGAAAGAATGAATTGGGCCATGTATCGAGAGATTTTGGGTGAAAATCTCCTCCCATCAGCAAAGGCATTGAAGATGAGACGTGGTTGGGTCTTTCAGCAAGACAATGATCCCAACCACACAACCAGGGCAAGAAAGGAGTGGCTTCGTTAGAGGCATTTCTAGGTCCTGGAGTGGCCTAGCCAGTCTCCAGATCTCAACCCCATAGAAAATCTGTTCGAGGGAGTTGAAAGTCCGTGTTGCTCAACTACAGTCCCAAAACATCACTGCTTTAGAGGAGATCTGCATGGAGGATAAGCCAAAATACTAGCAACAGTGTGGGAAAAGCTTGTGACGAGTTACAGAAAACGTTTGGCCTCCGTTATTGCCAACAAAGGGTACATAACAAAGTATTGAGATGAACTTTTGGTATCGACCAAATACTTATTTTCCACCGTAATTTGGAAATAGATTCTTTAAAAATCAAACAATGTGATTTTCTGTTTTTTTTTTCCCTCCACATTCTGTCTCTCATGGTTGAGGTTTACCCATGTTGACAATTAGAGGCCTCTCTAATATTTTCAAGTGGGAGAACTTGCACAATTAGTGGTTGACTAAATACTTATTTGCCCACTGTACTTATTTTTAATATACTAAAGATGCTTTAAGAAAATACTTCGTAGTAATATTAAATAACGATGGTTTAAATATGCTACGTGACTAATGTGGTCTACAGATCAACAATTTAGCTTTAAAGCTACCAAAAGAAAGCACAACGCTTAAAAGTATGAGAGTGAAACGTATGCAAAAAGTATTTTGAGGCAATGAAAAGGTAACAAAAGACTCAAATTAAACACAAATAGTAAGTACTCTGCGCTTTTAACCAATGTGCGCATGTGTTGGACGTCTCGCAGGAAGGAATTGCAGACAACGGTTGTGTTGGTCTCGTGAAAGTTACAAGCTACGTCATCACCCCGAGCGTCCATTGTGCGCATAAAACATGGCGCCCTCTGTCGGTCAAAACGGTCTACTAGATATTATAGATTTTTAAATCGATGGCAAGATTGTGTTTCTAATAACATATTTTAGTAAGAATACGTCCGAGGTTCCTTTTAACAACACTGCATAGGATGAAGAACTGTCCACAGTAGTGTTCACCGTCCCTGAAAGGTTAAAAATCAACATATTTTTCCCTTAAAGTAATTTAAACTCGTCTATCTTCTATTCCAAATAACATATTGTAATTAGAAACTCCCGCATCATTGCATTCAGTTTTCATTCGCAATTTGCATAAGTCCCGACATCTTTGGAATCCGGTTTCTCCACTAATTAAGAGCAAAGTATGAATTGTATGTGAGGTGCCTTGTTTGCACACCAAACTTAGGGCGTGGTTCATTATTTTGCAGCTCCAGATGAAAGTACAACTCCAGGTAGTCGTTCATTACTTCCAATTAAAGTTTATATGTATGTTTCACGGGTAAAGAAACCACACACTGTTGACTCATCGCAGTTTATTTCTTCTTTTATACACCTTGGGGAAGAGTCACCACTTCTGTCGTACCGATAATAATAAAAAAAAAAAATCTCGAGAAAAACATGCACATTGTCCACTTCACTGCACTTTTGCAGGGTGCATGATGGGTAATTACCAGCTTTTTCCATCGGTTAAATAAAATGCATTATGATTTTAAGTCTTACTGTGTCCCATGGCCTTCTGATTTTTTTTTTGTTTGTTTGATTGTTTGCTTTTTTTCAGCCTCGCCATTTTGAAGAGGTGGTCATTTCGCATGCAAATGAACCACTGCTCACTCCGCCCCTTTTTACAGCATGTCCAATCAAATATTACCGCAGCACTTTGGATCTGTTAGAGGTTAAAAAGACGGTTTTCCAATTTTTTTGTAGTAATTTGATAGTTTTGTTCATTGCACTCTCACGTTCAACAGTTCCAGAAACTCTTAATTGCAGTCAATGGTAAGCAGAGTTAAAAAGGCTGGAATCTGATCATGATATATGGCTCGTGTGCTAGTTATTATTAACCATATAATGATCTTTAACTCATAAGACCAACTGGTCCACGAACCCAGCAATGCTGTGCTAAGCTAACATAAGCTAAGCTAACCTGCTTTAATGCTACAATCACTTGATAACCCAGCATAATCATATCTCTTTCGTACACGAAACGATTTAAAAAAAAAATAATAATAATAAAATAAAAACAGTTGCACATTCTGAAAGCAGACAAGAAAATACAGACATACGCACGTAGAAAACAGCAAATCCAGTCTTTTTTTTCTCACTCTGTGGATGACATCATCGATCCGGCCCCGCCCCCTCTTTTGAAAGTCCAGTGTTGAAGATGGGGGGGGGGGGGGGGGGGGGGGTCGGCGTGTGCTAACGGTTGTTTTTGGCGGCCTCCTTAGCAGCTATGATGAGTGGCGTGAGGCTGGAGAGTGGTTTGGCCATCTTCAGGAATTGGTGCTGAGGAATGAGGGAGACATTTTTCAAAATAAGTGCTTCCTCAAAAGCAAAACATGCATGTAAACACAATCCTGAAGTTTGGTGCATACGATCATTGAAGTGACCTGGACATGCATGAAAATCAACAGGAAGTGACACGAAAAGGCCCAAAAATCATTAAGAAGAGACCCGTAACAGGACTTAAACTACAATTGCTCATATAGGAACAGGAAGTGACCCAGAATTGCCCAAAAGTGACCCAAAATGAAGATGAAGGGACCCAGGAATATCCCAAAACCAACAGGAAGTGACCAAACAATGTGCCAAAATCAAGAAATGACTCAGAATCAAGAGAAAGTGACCCAGAATTGCCCGAAAATCAATAGGAAGTGGACCCAGAAATGCCCCAAAATAAACAGGATGTGACTCAGAAATGCTCTCAAAATTATCAGGAAGTGCCCCAGGAATCAATATGAGGTAAGATAGAAATGTCATGAAAACAGCAGGAAGTGACCCAGAAATGCCCCCAAACCATCAAAAAGTGACCCAGAAATGTGCCAATATCAAAAAGTAACCCAGAGTTGCCCTAAAATCAATAAGAAGTAACCCAAAATCAACAGGAAGTGCCGCAAAATTAACAGGAAGTGACCCGAAAATGTGCCAAAATCAAGAGGAAGTTATCCAGAATTGCCCCTAAATCAACCAGAAGTGAACCTGAAATGCCCCAAAATCTCGTAAGAATTTTTACATGTTAAACTGTATGTTTTTTTTTTTTTTAATTACTTTTATTTTGCAATTATAATATAACCGTATGTTTCCATTTTTTTGTTAGCCAACTGTTTTGTGAAGCAGAAGTTTGTATGCACGCAAGGTCAAGAAAAAAAAAAAGCGTAATGTAGCATAGCATAACATGCCGTCGCTCGGCCAGTGACGGGGTCGCTCCCTCCCGGCTCAATTCCTAGCCAACTGGAATGTATGAAAAATGCATAGTGGAATACTAAACCAAGAAAGGGTACCCAAGTCACACAGGCGTGAAATCGCTCTCACTTTCGTGACTTTTTGGACAGTCAAATTATCGGCACTTTCAGGAGAGCGAGACTCATGATACGGCCGACCCGCGAGGCCTGTCACGCTCACACGGTGCGTTCAGCAACGGCATGCAAAACGCAATCTCCATATTCTGTGGATCAAATCCAACTGCTTTGCGCAGCACAACAACATTTGGCCATGGCTAAACGTACAGTGGTATGAAAAAGTAACTAAACCTTTTGAGGCTCCGCCTCAACGAAACCTCAATATTTTTCATCAGGCACCTGAACACAGGTCTTAAGGCTCCCCTGATGCAGGTTTGAGGTCAACAGATTTTTTTCCCTTGGAGGAGGAACCTGTCTCGTAAAAAAAGGCATTTCCTGTTCTCACTAGGGGGCACGAGGCCTAATGGGTAATATTTCAATGCACTCGTGTTAAGGGTGGGATACCGCACATACATGCCAGATATGAAAAAGATTGAACGTTGTGTCAAGGAACTATTAGTAATTTACTGAATTTGTCATTTTGCCGACAAAATGGCCGACTATGGCACCACGCCCAGGTCGGACCCGTGAATGAAAACGCACCATTTTAAAAACTTAAGATCTCATATGTCTCCTGAACAGTCTCACCAATTTTGAAGATGATCCAACTAACTCCCTCGGCGAAAAGGTCTCAAATGTGCACCCTGTAAATCGATAAAAATTTCATATTCGATCCAAAATAACCGATTTCCTGTTGGGTTTGGAATATGGGTGTAAATGCTTTTTTGGAGCGGTTTTGGACAAGGTATAGACCCCCCAAATTTCATTGCTCTATGCTGACAGACTCTAATGTTATAGGCCAATTTTAAAATTTCAAGGGGGCGCCACTGAGCCATTTTGTTACATTTTTTTGCAACGTTGCAAAATTATCGAAATTTACAATTTTCCACACGTATGTGCAAATTTTGGTGACTTTTCGTGCATGTTCAGGCCTCCAAATTGGCAGTTTTCATTTGCCCTGGGGAAAAAAAAAAAATCATTTGCAAAACAATAGGGCCTTCGCACGCTTAGTGCTCGGGCCCTAAATATAAATAAAAGGTAAGGAGTAAAAGCCCACCTACCTGCAACAGTTCCTTAGCAGAGCCTCTCTTTTCCACATCCATCTCTAGACATTGGTTAAGGAAGTCCCTGAAGGTGGACGACAGTTTCTCAGGGTTCTGCAATTCTGGCGTCCCGTTGGTGGCGATCAAATAGAGTGCCTAAAACATGATAACAGAAGATGACTTTTCTTCCTCATTTACTTCTAGTTTACCTCATTGGCTGCCACTGACGGCGATAGACGTCAAATCCACTTGTACTGGGAGCGTCTATCACAGTCAATGGCAGCCACTGACTAATGCTCAAAGAGCGGCGCTGACCCTGAGAGGGTTTTCGTTAAGGTAGGGCGGCTCGCCCTCCACCATCTCTATAGCCATGATGCCTAAGGACCAGATGTCCACTTTGGGGCCGTAAGCTTTGCGGGTCACCACCTCAGGAGCCATCCAGTAGGGCGTGCCCACCATGGTGCTGCGTTTGCTCTGCTCCGGAGTGATTTGAGCACAGAAGCCAAAGTCGGCTGTGAGAAAAAGAAATAAAAGAAAAAAAGTTTTTTTTTTTTAAGGAACTGCACAACAGACCGTTTCAAAAGAACCCTAGCACCCCCTACCGGTCCAAATGGGCAACAATAACTCAAGAGCGAGCTGCTTATAACTTTGAGATTCAAAAGAGAACGTTTTCAATTTTCTTCAAATTTTGAATTCAATGATTGATACTTTTCATTTTTTCTCTTCATTTAAAGCAATATTTACATCGTTACATCTAGATTGGATTACTGTAACTCCCTACTTGCAGCTTGTCCTAAAAGTTCTCTAAAAGGTCTTCAGCTAGTCCGGAACGCAGCAGCAAGACTTTTAACAGGAACTAATAGAAGAGAGCACATCATCCCTGTGCTCCAGGCCCTTCACTGGCTTCCAGTCGAGTTTAGAATTAAATTTAAAATCCTCCCTCTTACATTTAAGACCATTAATGGTTTGGGGCCATCTTATCTCACCGATGCTCTGGTTCCATACCGCCCCAACAGAACACGCCGTTCTCAAAATGCAGGTCTACTGGTAGTTCCCAGGGTTTCTAAAAGTACAGTAGGCACTTGAGCCTTTAGCTACCAAGCTCCAGTCTTATGGAATCAGCTTCCAGCTAGTATTAAAGAAGCCGACACAGTCTGTACATTTAAGATTAGACTAAAAACGTTCCTATTCCACAAAACTTATGGTCATGCTAGTTGAAATCGGACTAGACTCACAGTTCAAACAGCTCAGTCTAAGCTGCACTAAAAGCTATAATGCTGGGGGAAGTACAGCCACTGAGTCCTATTCCTTTTTCTCACTCTACCTACCAGTTGTCTTACTTTATTTCTCTTTTCAAATTTTAATATCTAGTTGACTAGTCTCTTCATCACTAGTCACCCGGTGTCCCCCCCACTCCCTCTGGGGAGAGGCTATTTTTCAGGAGCAGCCTCCTGACTATCCGGACCCCTGGCTGGATGGACGTCCTCGTAATTCATCTACTGTTTCTGACTGTGTATCATATTGCCTCTGCAAAGCCCTTTGAGACAACCTTGTTTTGATTTAGGGCTATACAAATAAAATTGAATTGAATTTTTCTTTTGGCTTCCTTCAAATTGAAAGCACCATTAGGTTGATGTGCCCTACTTAGATTATTTTGATAGCGGACTAATCACTGATTATTTTTGTCATTAGCTTACCAAACTTATTAATAAATGATATGGCATTTATTCTGGGCTTTACATTTCAGTCGTAAATGTGCATTGGAACAAAACCATGTACCGAAAAAAGTTATATTGTGGAAAGTAAATAAGTTGAAACTGTAACTTTTAATTAAAATTGTAACTTTAAATTTAAAATACCGTATTGGCCCGAATATAAGACGGTGTTTTTTGCATTGAAAAAGAGGGGGTCGTTTTATATTCGCGGTCTAGACATTATATCCATTCACGACGCTAGATGACGCCAGATATCATTGAAGCGATGTTCTGTTATGACAGATCTCAGCTACTCTCCATTCACGACGCTAGATGGCGCCAGATATCATTGAAGCGATGTTCTGTCATGACAGATCTCAGCTACTAGTTTAACCAGCTTGCATTACTTTATTGCAATGTTTTTCCTCATTCAGATTTGTTTCAAGACTACAGTTAGTTAGACATAACTTTGATGGTAAATGCAGTTATTGCAATTTTGTTGTTTTATCACAATAGATTGGTTTATTTACATTTCAAAAACCAGAAGCCATTCATTTACGAATGTGATTGCACTTTAGTTTACATATTTAAATGTTCAGATTTGAATGAGGCAAAATAACATGCTTTTTCTCTCAAATATGTTGTTATAATCATTTATTTCAGATGTACTGTAATTATTTTCTGTATAAAAAAATTATATGGTGTTCAAAAAGTCTTTTTTTTTTCAAACTTGAGTCTTGAAAAAGAAGGGGTCGTCTTAAAATCAGGGCCGTCTTATATTCGGGCCAATACGGTACAACAACTCTGACAACTAGAAGCACTGTTGAAAGTGGATGGATGGATTTAAAAATAAAAATGATTTTTTTTCTTTCATTCATCTTCCTTTCTGCTTATCTTTCAAGGTTCGTGGGGGTGGTAGAGCCTACCCCAGCGAAGTATGGGCAGAGTACATCCTGAATTGTTTGTCAGTTGATCGCAGATAAAAACATAAAAAAAAAAAAAAAAAAAAAAAAAAAAAAAAAAAAAGGTTTTTTTCCCCATCTTTAGTTTTTAACATTGTAAACATTTGAAAAAGCAATATTTTCTTTTTCTTTTCCTCAATTAAAAGTGTAAAAATAAAAATAATTAAAATAGAGTATTATTGTTTTTATCCCTTTGTTCTAAGCTAGGCTAATTTATTTCTGTCTGTTAAGATAATCATTAAAAAGGTTTATTAAATATTTACTCTTGCTAATGAATGCTTACAATTAGGGCTGTCAAAATTATCGCGTTAACGCGCGGTAATTAATTTTTTAAATTAATCACGTTAAAATATTTGACGCAATTAACGCACATGTCCCGCTCAGAAAGTATTCTGCCTTTTGGTAAGTTTTACAGCAAGGCTTTTTATGCTGTCCAACAGCGAACTCTTGTGGTCGCTTTGCGACATGGTTTATTGTTTTCTTACCAGTTCATTATGGCTGCACTACGTCTCGGGCTGATAATGTTGTGCTTATATGATCCTTGGACAAGATTTGTCTGTAAGTATGGTTGTTGTAAAGAATGTACATATTATGTTAGTAAGCGAAATGTTATATTTTTTGTATGAGACGCTTTTTGTTTATGTTTAGTGAACCTGTATAGCGTGCTAAGCTAACGTTGTTGCTAATGCAATGCTTGTGTACTTTTATTTTGTAGTTTTACGACGGTCTAAAGAGGACAATGGTTTGAGGCCATTTTATTAATAAATCAGATGAAAAAGGAAGAAGAATTATTAAGGCGTCGTTCACTAGCTGTCTAGCTTTGGAAAAAGTAGACGCTTCGGAGTGAGGACAGCATAGACAGATTTAAATGACAGTAGAGTGAAATGCCCACTACAGTTCTTATGTACCGTATGTTGAATGTATATATCCATCTTGTGTCTTATCTTTCCATTCCAACAATTTATTTTTACAGAATATATATATAATTTACAGAAAAATATGGCATATTTTATAGACGGTTTGAATTGCGATTAATTGCGATTAATTACGATTAATTAATTTTTAAGCTGTAATTAACTCGATTAAAAATTTTAATCGTTTGACAGCCCTACTTACAATATAATGAATGTTTACACTTAGATGATTAATTGCTGGAATAGAATGCTTTATGATTAACTGCAATAAGGAGATATTATTTTGTTTGATTACTTTAAACATGTTTGAATCATGATGAAAACTGCCTTGTCATTCAGGCCGGTTAAAACCGGCCTTGGTTCCACAGGTCAACTTCCAGGACAAGCCGCAGACATTAAGAAATTAAACTGTGACACATTTAAGAAATGGTATTTTTTGTTGCATTTTATCTAGACGCCATTGCTTAATGAAAGGTATTAGCACACATGTATATAATTCCACCTCGATGCACATACATAGCCAAACAAGTCCAAGGGGTGTCGCCAGCTTGCTTCCCCTTCCCTTTTAGGGAGACACCCATCTGTTGCTAGGGCCAACCCCCACATAAAAAGAAAGGGTGCAGGAGGGTTCAGGTTAGAGCAATTTTGGTGACTGTATAATGTAATCTAGCATTTCACTGTCTAGCCCCGCTCTCCTTGCCCAAGTTCACAAAAAACTGAGTGCCTTCTCTCCTTATTTTGGGTAATATTATAAATGTCTACCTAAGGAATGTTGTTTGTACTTGACAATTAAGTGGTCCTTCGAGCCGGACTGCGAAAGACCGTGCACGGCCTCGTTTTGCGAGGTACTGGGCACAATTCAACACAATGTAATTTAAAGTCATTTACGTCACATCTTATTAAACGAATACAAAAAGATCAATTAAAAATGAAAATAAGTGCAAAATGAACAAAACATCTCATCAGCCCAAAGACAAGAAGAGCACAACTGAAAAGCCCGCTACTGGCAAACTCTGAACCAACAGGCAACAATAAGTCAACTATGAATTAATGTACAGTGATGCCTAGCTACTTCGCGCTTCAAACTTTGCGCCCTCAGTCCATCGCGGATTTTTTTCCCAATTAAAAACATAAATACAGATGAGCTGACCCAAGGTGATCGCGCCGTCTCACGCTCGCTCCATCCGGCCTTCCCTCCCGCCGCTGCTATTTGCACGTCAGAACTGGAGTTGCTTATTAAAGTAAACGATGATTGACACACGGTTAAGATTTGATCTTGCCAGGGAGACCTTCAAAGCACCTAATGCGTCAATCATCGTTTAACTTGTTAAAGAGTTGCTGTGGCAACTCATTGTATGTAAGCTCCTCCCAGGGGATACAATTTTTGACGGTGGTAACTACATTGGCACGTCACCGGCGGGCGTACCATATTCAATGGATGACGATCTTGGCGAAAAGTATTGCCTAAGCAGCCTGATTTAGAATTCCCGTAAAGAATGATGGGAAACAAAAAACGCTAATTGTCAACTTATTATTATAAATATTCTTGTAAGTTAATTTTATTTCTGACACTGCGTTTCGGGGTTTCAATATGTTGTGCCCCCTCCGCCCCAAAAGTCAAACTTCGCCTATGAATAAAATTACTCGGATCAGTTTTTAAACTCGAGTTACTCGATATACTCGAGTATTTGTTTCAGCTGTAGTTTGGTTACTCAGATGGTTGGTTTGCTGCTAGAAAAGCAACCAAGACGTGTCGTACATTTGCATGACTGTGTTGATAACAAATGATAGTTCCATTTTTAAAAAAAATACTGACTGAGCTTAACGGAGCCGTCCATGCCAAGCAGGATGTTGTCACTTTTGATGTCTCTGTGGATGACTTGGTTGGAGTGCAGAAACTCCAGCGCTTGCAGACACTAGGGGGCGATACCAGCCATTACAAGCTTGTCATTATAATAATAATCTCTGAAGCAGTGTTGTTTTAGGAAGCCCTTTTATCATCAGACGACAACTGGCATTCGTCTTGCTATGTTCTAGTCTTCCAAGCCACGTTTGTTCGTCGACAAAATATTTTCGTTATCGTCATTGTTGACGAAAACAACACTGCTTTGGCGTTCAGTACCTCTCGGCAAACGGCCGCTATCTGTGCTTCGTCCATGCAGGTTTCTGTGACGACGTCAGTCAAAGAGCCGCCGGCCAAGTACTCCATCACCACCCAGAGCTCGTCGCCCACCAGGTAACTGCGGCGATGCATGGCGTGTAAATGCATGATGCATCCATAGCGCTGGGCGGCGCCAAGTAAAGAAAGATAAAAGTGTGGGACCTGTCCAGGTAGTTGACAATGTTGGGGTTTTTGTTTTCCCTCATAACTAGGATCTCGTTGATGATGAGTTCTTTCTTGGGTTGCTGCTGCAAGTTCATCTGCTTGATGGCCACCTAAAGGACAAAATTATTGTTTATGTAACATGTACACAAATGCTTCACTCTGAGTCCCACCGTCAGGATCAACATTACCTCAATGGCTGCCATTGACAGTGTTGGACCTCCAATTATTTTTGACTGTGAGGGTTGCCAGCCTCTACCAATCAATCAAATCACATATTTTCCAAATACAGAGTGTATTTTTTGAAGGACTGGGAGAGTAATTCATAAAATCGTTAAAAAAGTTTTGGGTTGTGAAAGATTCAAAAAGTAATATATTCAGGCATAGACATCATAATACTTGACATGTAAGCTCCTTATTCACTGCGCCCCACCTCATTTATTAGAAGTCTGTGGCAGTGCAACTCTCACACATGCTTTTCAGCACAAAGCCGGATTTACATTTAAAAAGTACGAAAGCTGGACCACATACTAACAAGAAGGACTGTCTCAGGAACAATTTGTTGGATGATTCAAAGAGATTATTATTTTTTTCGTACCATGCATACATTTTGAAAAGTTGTGGAAAAAAATCAATGGGAGAAATTAGCCGCTCTGGCATTGGCATTATACCCAGGGGTGAAAGTGGCTAGAAATTCTTGCCGGAACTTCCCGACGCGAAGGTCACCACGGAGCCCAAAATTTTATTTATTTATATTTTTTTTCCTTCTTTTTTTGAAACCTCTTAAACTACTGAAATGCAAAGAAAACTGTTTTAGCAGTTATTTCTATAACACATACAAAAACTGATTTTCATTCAAAATTGTATTTTTTCAATGATTTGCAAAATAAAAGTTAACAAAAACAGCAATAACCCCAACCTCCAGCCCCTAATTTTTATTTTCCCTCATTTCCTCACATACCAAATGCCAAATCTCAATTTTAACTACTTAAGAACATAGAATGTATAGTAAAGTTGAAGTTAATGTAAACATTTACTTTCTGGTTGTTTTTTTTAATAACAAAGACATGAGTAACATACGTTCAGAAAAATAAGTCCAAATGACTTATATAATGCAGAGTGAACTGGAATATATTTTGAAGATCGCGCAAACATTGACTTTTTCAAATCATAAGGAAATGAATAAGTACCCTAACATAAATGAACAAATTTAAGTCCTAAGTGCACATTGACAGTTCAGGTGTTCTGAACCTCCCCATCAGAGCAAATAAAACTAAATATGATAAATAAGTCTCCTCAACTCTTTCGTTGGTCTTAAAGATTTGATCCATTTTATGTTGCATTGCCCTTTTTTGTCTCATCAATTCAACCTTTTTTTTTTTGCTGCTCCAGAAAACATGCACATTTGAACCTATCTCTGCTGATCACATGTCAGTATGGCAGCCAATTGAACGGATAAATGAGTCCAGGCGTTTCGCTTTGCTGCGTGTATTCGCAAATTGATGTGAATCATCATCGTCAGACTCAGAAAGCTGCAGCAGCTGGGGAAACCTCCATGCCGTTCGTGGAGTAAAATAAAACAAATATTGGTGGAAACGGATTACGCTGCACAAGCACTTTATTATGCTTCTTGTCAACACTGGTGTATACAAATCTGATGTTGGTAGATTGTTTTTTTCTTGGAGATGAAATGTATGTGTGGCGGCTTAGCTTTTTTTTTTTTTCCTACATAGCGTTTTGACAGTTGCCATCATATTTTCGGAATCAAAGCACCGTGTATTGGAACAGCATTCTGGCCCTGAATCTTATACCGGAACTGCATTCTTGACCGTTCTGGCCCACTTTCATCCCTGATTATACCTCCCAATATTTACATAAAATAACTGCCAACTGCCTGGTTTTTGCTTTTAACCAAGAAGCGAGACTGTTTTACGTCCATATCAATAAAGAATTCAGCGATTTATGCATTTATTCACAAGAATTTTCAACAGAAAAAGCCATAATGATAACAAAGAGCTAACAGACTAGCATCATTTTTCGACATATTTACGTAAAATAAATTCAAACTGCCCGTTTTTTTTTGTTTTTTTTTTGCTTTTCACAGGTCCCTTTACCTATACTGCAAGAGTATCACTATTACAAGTCTTTTTATATTGTGTTTTATTGTGTACATACTTTTTAATCCATTCTTTGTGTAAGTGTGTGTGCACTCCATGGGGCAGCTTTGAATCTCATGACACTTTGTGTAATGACAATAAAGGCGTTCAATTCTATTTTATTCTATTCTATCAAATAATCCTGGCTATTATGCCAACCTTGAGCTCCCAGTGGGCACCTGGTTCTAAACCATCCCCTACGCCACGGCAACAAGCACATCTTTGTCTACTTTGACCCCCGTGCACCTTTGGAAGAACATCTACAGCAGCTTTCACAACAACAGCTGTATGGTGCTGCCCAGGTGTCCTGTGGCTAAAGTAAGTGGCCAGCATTACTCACTTTATAAAAAAGATTCATCAAAACACCTATCTTTCTAAAACAAACATGTTTTTTAAGAGCCTGAGAGGATGATGACGGCCCAATTCTCAAGCCTGAAGGTGCTGGCCAGGTGGGAGAACTACAAGTCTGTCAAGGCCGGCTACAAGTTGACCCAGAAGGTGCTGGCACGCTCTCCGATCGAGTTGCAGAGCGTCGGGCTCATCATGGCGGTCGTCAATGCCAACACGGTTGCCGGGCGGAAGCTCCTCCCCATGACCACAGAGACACTGAGACAGGCCGGGCGGTCCTCAAGCGACCATCTCTCCCCATGGCCCACATGGCGTCCTTCAGAATGTCGCTGTGGGACTCCCTGATGTGCAGAAAGCACAAGAGCACTTGCTGGAGTTCCTGGTGGTCCCTCTTCAACTGTTTTGGTGCGTACTTCTCCAAGGATGTGACTTCAGAAGCGAAGAAGAACAAGGCCTTAAAGTGGTCGACCGGCAGGACAGGAAAAGGAGCAGAGTCGAGGAGGGCAGAAAGGAGACGGCGAGGAACACGGACTTGTACAAGTCGAGGAAGCTGACCAGAAAACGCAAGGCATAGAAATGTGATTGTTGAAAGATGAGGCTCACATCCTGGTTACACCACATCGATTATTTGCACTGCCTGAATTATAGGACTATCTCATGCGCATTTTATATTTATGTTTATTTAGATTTCATACGTGCACGTCACTTTTGAGATTTTAACTTATCTTATCCTGCACTGTAAAGGGTGGTGTGAGAGAATTTTATTCATGCTTAAAACACAACCATTATACATCATATTTTGTATGCTTTTGTTATGCTTGCATGAGAACATTGTAGCATAGACCATCATTGTTATATTAACCTGTTTGAGTGTGCCTTCCCATAGCCTTCGTAGACTGTATCACAATATGCCCAAATATGGACTGTGATTTTCCTGTGTGCCCTGAATGAATACAATGGGCGCCTGTGGCTTATCAGACTGAGCTTATCTTCGTTCTAGCCAGAGCTGGTGTTCAAGGTCATAAATTGAGGTGGTTTTCCCCTATTTGAGATGTTTTTCTGTAACTTGAGATGTTTTTACCAGGATATGCTATCGTAAGTTTCGGTTTTGTTTCTATGATGTCAACCCATAAATAGAGGCACGCCTTGCATTTCTCTTTTGTCCACATGAGGAGAGGACACTTTGTGCGTGGCTCCGCGTTTGTACCCGAGAGCTCTTGTTCATAAAGCCTCCGAATCAAAGCAATCCATGGTTGGGGTCGTATTCATTTCTCTAATCGAGCTATCGAGGTAACACTTGTCTTGGAGTTCAAACTTGAGCTTCCCTGACAGGTGGTGCGCCACAATTTCATTGTACAACTGTATAATGATAATAAAGGACTATTCTATTCTATAATAAGGTGTGAACATATATAGAATTCATTAATAATGTATTCATATATTATTTTTGATTGATTCTGCATGTTTTCCTCAAGTACTAAGTTTCTGATATTAAGTTGAGTGATTTATTAGCTGTTGAAAACTTGCAGTAAATTAAAAAAAAAAAAAAAAAAAATGAAGTTGCTATTTTGGGCAAAAGCTTATAAGATATGTTAAATATTGCTACTGATCCTGAAAATATAGGTGATTATCTCTGCATTTGGTGATTTTTGTGCATCTAGCCATTTTAAGTTTTGCTATACTTATATAAAAAATAATTAATCTGGATGTTATAAGGGAACGACTTTGAATTTTTTGATGCCGCTGCTCATGGAGACTCATATATGGCTAAGGTAGGTGCTTGTTATGGTTTTAGGTCCATATCAGCTGTGGAACCTGAAGTTTTTGAAAATAGGCCCCCTACGGATCGACCCTGCGCCCCGTGTCATGTCAGGTATTATGAAGTCTATGATTTGGGTTTCTTTTGATTGTTTTTAGCCACAAAGGAAATCAAGCAACCATTTATTCAACAGATTATTTCATGAGAAAGAGCTTGTTGCCTTGTGTAGTTAATACTTTGTATTTGGGGACTGACAGCACAAATAGGTTTGAGAGTCACTTATACTTTCCTTCCTATTTTAACCCCATTGTATCTACCTTTGTTTTTGTTTGTTTGTTTTTTTAAATCTGAACTGACCTCTTGTCCAGTGGCAACATCGATGGCCGTGTAAACAGTCCCGGACGCACTGAGGGAAAATACACAACCACATTTTAACAATTCGGCCCAATTTTTTTTTTCCTTTTTCAAACAATCAAGCACTCACCCTTGTCCGATTTTCTCAAACCGAGTATATTTCTTCTTGGGGTCGCCAACGCTTACAATGGTCCCTGCGTCAGACAAACATCGATAATATTAATATGATTAATTATGATGTAAATGAAGCTATAATGAATTAAGAGGATAGAACAGTGATGATGTCCGTTCAGCCAGGACATCAACAGCATGCTGACTGGCATGTTGAGACGAGTCAGAAAGAGAGGAGAGCCAAAACACGTAAAGGAACAGAAAAAAATGTAAAAAAAAAAAAATAATAATAATAATGTAAACAGTTACAGAAAAATAAAATATATACGACTATATAAAATCATAAATTTATTGACAATAAAAATCCAACGGAAGATGAATAGGAAAAAAATACAATGGGTATGTTTAGATGGACATAATTTCTTCAATCCAATCAGCGTTTGGATTAAAATTATGATCGGATGCATTGTGTTAATAGACACTAAAAATATTGATCCGATTAGGTCCTGCGTGTTCCTGCATCAGAACATCAGTCGGAAAAAAATATTTTCATGTGTGCAGATTGATGCTGCGTTCATGTGGTGTCGTAACTAATCCTTTCCCAGCTTTATACAAATCAACAATCATTGATCGCAGGTCTTCAGACAGCTCTTTTGACCGAGTCATGATGCACATCAAACAATGCCTCTCTCATCAAGACAATTCTTACCAGGTGTGTGTTTTATAGTGGGCAGGGCAGCTTTAAAATACTCATCAGTGATTGGGCACTCACCTAACAAACTGTTTGTTAAAAATTGGTTTCAATTGCTCTTTAAGTCTCCTTAGGCAGAGGGTTCACTTAATTCTTGTCCTCCTTCTGTCATTGTTTGCATGTTATCCTCATTAAAATATGAAAACTTATAAATGTTTGGGGAATGTTTTAGTTAAAGCAGACACCGTTTTTTCATCTGAGTGATTTTGACACAGATCAGATCACATTTGATGGTGATTTTATGCAGCAATGTGAGAAATTCCAAAAGGTTCAGATTCTTTTTCATACAACTGTACTGATGTCCAGTGTTGTCAGGGATTGCTTAAAAAAGTAATTTAATTACTGATTACACCTCAAAAAAGTAATCTACTTACTTTACTAATTACTTTATTATCAAAGTAACTAAGTTACTTCAAAAGTAACTAATCAATTACTTTTTACCTATTTTTCTCCTTTTGCTGCCTCAACATAAAAATAACAGAAAAATGTCATCGCGTGTAATTGAGTTTTTCACATAAGGCTTAATCTTTGAGTTAGTGGGGGTTTAATTAGTCGATGGAGTTGATTTCAACCACCAATGACTCGCCCTAGCTTAGCCATTCCGGAGCCCTAAAACTAATAAATAACTGACAAACTGCACAAAATTAATCAAAACTAAGTCCAACGACTAATTAAATCCCTGTTAACTCCAAGATTAAGCCTAATGTAAAAAATTCTGAACTTCCCTTTTGAAATAAAGACCTAGCCGTTAAAATGTTGTCTATAAAAGTTCTAAAGCAATAAAACAACAAAAATGAATGAAACAAATAAAAATCCTACAACGTACAGTTTTCATAACGAGTCAAAAATCATTTTTTGAACAGATCATGTGACTAGCACGGTGGAGACTTTGCTTTGCTTACCCAAAGCTACACCAGAGGAGGCAAGATGGATATTTAGAATTTCTTTAAACCTAAGCTTTCAAACGCTACCAACAACAACTTGAACAGTTGATTGAACTCGAACAGTGTCAAGATGTGTTTGAAAAAGGGTAAAAGTTTGGAAGCACCTCAAAGGTGGATACTTTGAAGAATGTAGAAAACAAAACCTGTTTTGAGTAATTTCACTTTTTTTGTCATTCCACATGTTCGTTCATAGTTTTGATGTCTTGAGTGAGAATATATAATAGTAGTGAAAATATATAAAACGCAAAATGTGTGTCCAAACTTTTGACTTTCGTTTCAGTCTTCAACATGCTTGTCCCCCCTGTCCCACAAATGTAAAACTCCGCCTATGATTACAAAGTAACTATATAATGTACATAATTACACATATCATAAAGGCTGGTTGCAAACTGTAGAAGTGCTGGCTGTCTCGTTACCTGTCGGCTTTGTGTCGGGGTTTTTTTCGCGACGCGTTGTGCTGTAATCCCAAGTGCTTCATTGTTGAATTGGATATCGAGTATATAGCGATCGAAAGTCTTTCTGAGCCAGAGTTTGCAACGCACGGAGAAATTTTTGTCCTCTTTACTGGACGGATATGTGAAGTAATGGCTTTATCTCCAGTGAGCAAATGCAGCAGTTTGTTGTATCTCTCCGGCTCCTTTACTGTTAGCATCCTGATAGGTAGCCAGGCTATGTGGCACAGTGGCAGACTGCGCGCACACAGCATGTTAATACACGTGACCAGTTTTTTTCCGATGAGAAAACGTGAGATGTGATGTCACTCCCAAACTCAAGAGCAGTATTTTCTATTCAAATGCTCTTCGTACGTGACTACAGTATTCTTCATTCTACATAGAGTATGAGGCAACAACAAAATAGTAACGCACAGGCACTTTAATCAGATTACTGTCTTGGAAAAATGAACGCGTTAGATTGCTCGTTAGTGAAAGAAAGTAATCAGATTACTGTAACGCGTTACTAAGTAGGTGGTTACTTAGTAACGCATTACTGACAACACTGCCGATGTCACAGGTAAGAACAGTTTGTTCCAAAATGTTGGAATTAATTGTTTACATGCGCACCGATCGCCGATCAGATCATCACTCTACATAAAACACCCCTCTCGTTCGGAATAGAATCTTGTTCAGAATGGGCTGGATCGGGTTATAATATTCCGAATGGGGTGTGTACATGTCGCATTTTTATTCCGACCAGGTTTTTAATCCGAATAACAGTATCCCGGTAAACATACCTGATGAAAAATGTGGAATAAAGATAGATAAAGCAATAGAACAGAAATAATATAAAAGTGAAAAAAAAAACAATTAGAAGTAGAACAGGGCATGTAAAAAAAATTAAATACAATAGAAATGTATATAGGGGAATATAGAAAGATTCGAACAGAATTAAGGTAGAAATAATAGATTGTAACACTAGAAAGATAAATTGTTGAGTTGATCAGTTGACCACGTAAGGGAAGATGGGGACAAAACCTGGAAGAACAATCAATCAGACGAGAGGATTGGACAAAGAGGGTGAGACAGTGTGCAGAGTGGATACCAGTCCTGTCAATGACACTGACAGGCAGTATCCTCATCTTACCAGCAGAGGGCGGCCTGAGCACATCTGGACAGGCGCGTGTGGTTCGGGAAAATATCAACATTTTCATTCTTTGTTTTTACGTAGTGAAAGTCATTTTTAATATTTCACTGGCGTTTTAGCAACCCGGGAAACTTACTGAGCTTCTCCAGGATCTCCTCATCAGACATCTTCTTCTTGCGTCCTTTGTCCTGAGGGCGGGGCAGGGAGGCCCCGGCGGCGGGGTTGGCGCCTTCCGCGGCGGAGACGCCTGGCGGGGTGACGGCAGCCGCGGAGGCCGAGGAGGATGACGAGGAGGTGGTGGTCGCCGTGGTGGAGGTGGGGGCCACAATGGGGGAGGTGGCCGCGTCTTTGGTGAGAGGGGGCGGAAGGGGTTCGATCACTGAGCGGGTGTAGATCTGAATAACAAAATAAAGGGGGAAAAAAAAAATCATTTAAAACACAGAAAAGAGAATTCCCCCCGCCCCAATTTTCTATTTAAAATATTTTGTTAAAAATTCAAAGAATTTCTGAATGAATTAAAACAAAAAGAAAGAAAAAAAAAAAGGCTATTGCAATTAGAATATTTAGCGTTTTATTTATTTATTTTTCTAAATAAAAATAACAATTTTTAAAAAATATTACATTTTCCCCCCTTTTTAAAAATTTATTTAATGAAAAAAAAATGTTTAAAATATTTTGATAGTAATCAAAATTAAAAGACATAGTCTAAGAATTTTTTTCATATCACAAAAAATAAAAATATATTTACAGCTTTTTATTTCATTTTAAAATTAAATTTTAAATGCATTTTTTTTAGTTCATATATGGCGGAAAACACGGACAAGACTGAAAAAGCAGTTTCTGCTCTTGCACTCCTCTTTAAAAGAAACTGCTGTATTTTAAGCCAAAACAACTGTTGTGTTTGATAGAACAATATGTCTATATGCTGCCATAGCAGATTCATGGCGCATTAAGCCCCCGAACTACTTTTAATTTGTCCGTTTTACCATGAAAACCCCCTTTTACAGACGTCTTGCAACCGCTTTTGTTTCAACCCAGCCATAAAACGAAGGTCATTAATTAAATTTTTCAAAATATCTGTCGTTTTTAGCTTAGAATCATTAATTGATGTCTCATATTTCGTTAAAAAAAAAAAAAAAAAAAAAGACTTAAAAAAATTATTCACTCGTATATTTTAAACTTAAACAAATGATGTCACAATGGAAAAAAATGGCGTCTGTAAAAAAAAATCTCGGATATCTACCTCATAACTATCGCTTAATTGTAATTTTTTTGTTACGGTTGCATTTTCTCAGATATGTTTGATGATAAATAATCAATCCAAACAAACAAAAAAAAAAAGCTTTAAAGTTTAAAATGGTGAATATATGAAAAAGAAAATGTCGACCACTCCATGATGTCTGCGATTTCTGCATCACAACCCTTGTTATATTACCATGTTTCACTCATAAAATCCCCCCAAAATACGGCTGTGGCCATTCACAGCTGTTTTTTGACACTCGGCGATACATGCTACATGGACTTTTTTGACTGAACCAAAGTAAGTAAGCGATAATATCTCGTTAGAGTCATGGCGTCTGTAATTCTGCTCTCGCGTTCTCTCACCTCCAGATAGAGGTTTTGCTGTTTAATTTTTAAATTTTTTTAAATGCCCTCCTGTTCAAAACTTTTCTTCCCCCAGAAAATTGAGACTGAACCAAAGTAAGTAAGCGATAATATCTCGTTAGAGTCATGGCGTCTGTAATTCTGCTCTCGCGTTTTCTCACCTCCAGATAGAGGTTTTGCTGTTTAATTTTTTAATTTTTTTAAATGCCCTCCTGTTCAAAACTTTTCTTCCCCCAGAAAATTGAGACTTTAAGCTTTCCAATGATGTATCACACATGCATATCGGACAATTTTGAAAGTTGGCCAAATTGGGGGTCTCAGAGCAGAATTTCAAGTCACCTGAGTGTTTTCCGCCATATTTATAAAAATAAAAGAAATTTAAAAACAAATAGAAAATATATAAATCTGAATATTCAACACTTCTGGTGTTTTTTTGTCTACTTTTTAAATTAAAAATGAAAAATAATATTTACAGTTTTATTTACTATTGAGAGGATGAAGGGAATTTTGACGTCAACGATGTCTCAAACGATTCAACGACTATCAAAATAGCTGTCGATTAATTTAATAATCAATTAGTTGTCAATTCATCGTGGCAACCTGAGTGTTTGTGCGTCCAATTTGTGTGTTTCATGCTGTGGAATCTGAAGAAGAGTCATGATGAGGCCATGTTCCCACAATGTAAATCATCAGTGAAAGTTTGCCTAAAAGCTCTTAATGTACGTGCGTTTGTGTTCCCATCAACTCCAATAAAGTCATCACCATGGAGACGCTGGAGGGCGCCATAGCAGCAGCCTGTCAACCGCCAACATGTCTGAGAGCAACTTTAGGCGTGCCTGAGAGAGAGGCAGCTCATTTGTTATTTGGAGACATTTCCTAATTGTGTGGACGCGCCTATGTGTGCTTGAGTGTTTGGCTGTTTGTGTGTGGTTGTTGTGTTTTGTACAACCCCTAGCAAAAAGTATGGAATCGCCAGTCTCGGACGAGCACTCACTCAGACATTTTATCATGTAGAACAAACTCGGATAAAAAGCTTGAAAAAATAATGAACTACTTCAAAAGTGCAAGTCCTTGGCATTCAGAAACACTAAAAGAATTGAATAAAAACATTGTGGTGGTCAGTAAATGTTACGTTTATAGAGCAAGTGCCTTGTCAAGAGTCAAGAATCTGCATTGGACAAGGTGTCAAGAATCTGCGTTGGACAAGGTGATGATGCTGGAACTTTTGTTTGGTGCTGTTCCAGTGAGATTTCCAAAGATGACTGCCTAAAGAAAACATCTTAATTCCCTCAGTCCTTGATAATATGGGGCTGCATGTCAGGCAAAGACACTGGGGAGATGGCTGAGGTTAAATCTTCAAAAAATGCACAAGTTTACATTGAAATTTTAGACAGCTTTCTTATCCCTTCAATTGAAAATATGTTTGTCATTTTCCAAATCCACAGCAGGGGCGGCGTAAGGGGTGAAAAGTGATATTGATTCTAAGGGCCCTTGCCCTGATGGGGCCCACAAAGAAAATTAGAACATTAGTATTTAAATTTGCAAATGATTACGTAATCATTATAACTCTAATAGGAATAAAACGAAGGGTTTCTTTTTCTGGTTTGTTTTAGGCAAAAAGTAAACACCCAGAGAGCATATGTATTGCCAACCGTATTTTCATTAAATGGTTTGGTCCGCCCTTCCTTCGATCAGACCGAAGCAGCACTGCGCATTTACACCAGTCAATGATTCGGGCTGCGCGGTACTGCAGAAATGTTTTCAAAACAAAAATCGGGTTATTTAAAAGAGGAAAGAAGAGAAAGCAAAACAGGAGAGGGGTACAAAAGGGCAACAGGATGTAACAAAGTACTTCACAAAGGAAGGTTGGTTTCTTGTGTCAGTGTAGTGCTGAAAATTAACCTGTTATTTTAGCCCACTCCAGCCCTATCTGGAACCTCGCGATGTCTTTTACAAAGTTCCGAAGCGAGGTCCCAGCTTACTCCGTAAGAAATACGGGATTTTCCCGGCCTCAGTGAGCGACATTCACCTATTCAAAAACATGAATTCCAAATAATGACGGCATTTTTTGGTATCCTACAGATGTTGAAAGTTGGTTTGGAATTATTATTATTATTATTTTTTTTTTTTTTTAAATCGGCTTGAATCCAGTTTGTCAAGAATTTATTGAATTTAGTTTGTCATCAATTAAATTTAGTTTGCTAACAAGGGACCTTGCTTTGGAGCTGTAGCCTATAGTGGAGATCGCGAGTTTCCAGATGGAGCTAAGCCTGATTGTCTGATGTGCATCATGGCTCGGTCAAAAGAGCTCTCTGAAGGCCTGCGTTCAAGGATTGTTGATTTGTATAAAGCTGGGAAAGGATACAAAACCATCTCTAAAAGTCTGGATGTTCATCAATCGACAGAGAAGTTGTCTACAAATGGAGAGTTTAGCACTGTTGCTTCTCTCCCAAGGAGTGGCCGTCCACCAAAGATGACGTCAAGAGTTTAGCGCAGAATAGTCAGAGGTAAAAAAAAATAACCTTAGAGTGTCTGCTAAAGACTTACAGAAATCACTGGCATAGTCCAATATCTCTGTGAAAACATAGCCTACATGTAAAACTATGGCCAAGAATGGTGATCATGGGAGGAAGCCACTGCTATCTAAAAAAAAATTGTTGCTCATTTAATGTTCGCGAAAAGGCACTTGGACACTCCACAGAAGTTGTGGCAAAATATTTTGTGGCCTGATAAAACCAAAGTTGAATTGTTTGGGAAGAACACACAATGTCATGTGTGGAGGAAAAATGGAACAGTTCACCAACATCAACATCTTATCCCCACCGTGAAGCGTGGTGGAGGGAGCATCATGATTTGGGGTTGTTTTGCTTCCTCAGGCCCTGGACATCATGCACTCATTAATAGGGGTGTGACAAAATATTGAAATGGTCATATATCGTGATACTTTGTATCCCAAAAGGTTATGTATATGCTCCTGCCAAGAATCAAGATACGGTGTCAATGTCTAAATAAATAAATAAATAAAAATAAAAATAAACCAACAAGTTGCTACCAAAATCTTCCACCATAATAGTGTCTCGGTTAACTCCAAGGCTGCATTGACTGTGATCGACGCCCAATCCATTTAGACTGGGAACGTTCGTTTTTTCGAAATCAGAGCATTCACAGTCATTCTGTCCGATTTTCAGGGCATTTACAGGCCACCTGTTGTTCATTTTAGGGCATTTACAGGTCATTTCCTCTTGAGTTTGAGTCACTGCCTATTCATTTGGGTGATTCCCAGGTCACTTCCTGTTCTGTAAGTCAAAATAAACAGGAAGTGACCCATAAAATACCCCAAAATCAACAGGAAGTAACTGAAATTAACAGGTAAATAATAGGGTTGTTCCGATCATGTTTTTTTGCTCCCGATCCGATTCCGATCGTTTTAGTATCTGCCGATCCCGATATTTCCCGATCCGATTGCTTTTTTTTGCTCCCGATTCAATTCCAATCATTCCCGATAATTTTTCACGATCATATACATTTTGGCAATGCATTATGAAAAAAATGAATAAAACTCGGACGAATATATACATTCAAAATACAGTACATAAGTACTGTATTTGTTTATTATGACAATAAATCCTCAAGATGGCATTTACATTATTAAAATTCTGTCTGTGAGAGGGATCCATGGATAGAAAGACTTGTGACTTTGTATATTGTGACTAAATATTGCCATCTAGTGTATTTGTTGAGCTTTCAGTAAATGATATTGTAGCCATGCCCAAATGCATGATGGGAAGTGGAACCATGACTGTGCGTAGTGCTACCAATTGATATATCTTCTCCGCCTTGGGAAATAACATAAGGTGTTAAAATAAAGATCAATTGCTACCTTACTTCCCCACATTGCTTCCCATGATATTTCTAATCGTAGGGAGACGGATAGTAGAGCTTTAGCCAATTAAAAAAAGGCTCCAAAGGCTGCCAAAATTCACTCTACTCATTTTACGCTGCCTTTTATCTCTCTATATACAGTGGGGAGAACAAGTATTTGATACACTGCCAACGGGTTTTCCCATTGGCAGTGTATCAAATACTTGTTCTCCCCACTGTAGGTAAAATGGCGCCATTACAGAATGAGTGCGACAATGCGTGAGTGGGTCGTGCAACGCATGCATTAATTGCGTTAACGTCATACATTTTTTAAAAAATTAATTACCGCCGTTATCGGGATAAATTTGATAACCCTACCTTAAGCCTAAACTAAAGACTCTGGATGAGTGTAACATATTATGTCTGTAACGTTAAATACAATTAGAAAACGATTTAATTAAAAAAAAAAAAAAAAAAAATTAAAAAGGCATGGCCGATATTTTTTTGCCGATTCCAATACTTCGAAAATGATGTGATCGGACCCGATCACATCTCTAGTAAATAACCTTAAATGGCCCAAAGTTACCTCATTGCCTGGAATGGGCTGCAACTACTGGCCATAGACGTTCAATCCCTTTGAAGTGGGAGGGATGGCAGCGAATGAACATTCCAGTTCAAATGGATTGCACGTCTACTAGTGATAAAATCAATCCAATTCACAGCAGAAGCTTGTTTTTTCTGTTTATTAGTTGTTTGTAGAATATCCTAGAATGATTTTTCTGACCAATGAATCGATAATCGTTGTATCGCCATATCGTCAGATCATCGTTATCGTGAGCTTTGTATCGCAAATCGTATTGTATTGTGAGGTACCAAGAGGTTCCCATTCCTACTCATTAATGGAAGAATTATGCAAAAGTTTATCAGGATGTTTTGCAGGAAAACCTGAAGCCGTCTGTCAGACGGTTGAAGCTATAAACAGGATGGATACTGCAACAAGACAATGATCCAAAACACAGAAGTAAATCGACTTCAGAATGGTTTCAGAAGAACAAAATACACATTCTGCAGGGGCCAAGTTAAAGTCCAGACTTGAACCCCATTGAGATGCTGTGGCATGACCGAAAGACAGCGATTCATGACAGACATCCCAGGAATCTGACTGAACTACAGCAGTTTTGTAGAGAAGAATGGGCCAAGATTCATCCTGATCAATGTGCCAGACTGATCTGCAGTTACAGGAAGCGTCTGGTTGAAGTTATTGCTGCAAAAGGGGGGGGGCCCCCACAAAGTATTAAATGTGATGGTTCAGTTACTATTTTTCCTCCTTCTGTCATTGTTTGCATACTATCCTCATTAATATATGAAAACTTATAAATGTTTGGGTGGGTTTAGTTAAATAAGACAGTTTTTCCATCTGTTGGATTTTGATAAAGATCAGATCACATTTGATGGTGATTTTATGCAGAAATGTGAGAAGTTCCAAAAGGTTCGGATACTTTTTCACACTACTGTATTTCCAAAATCAATTAATTCCGTAAGTACAGGTGCCACTGTATTTTTGTGCATTAATGCAAAGTCAAATTTAATTTTTTCCTGTGTCTGTCATTGTATTTTTTTTGTTCATTTCCTCTTACCGACTTGGTGTGTTCCGGTCGCGGGGCAATGACAGGCGGCGGCTCGGCTTCGTCTTCGTCTTCATCTTCAGACACAGTGGCAATGGCGGGCGTCTCAGAGACGCTCTTGGAGATCTGAGACAAACACAGGTGAGGACTGATGACTATTAGTAACATCACTTCCTGTCCTTTCTGTGCTAGAGGGCTAGGTTACAAGAAGGCGAAGAGTATATCGGATGTTTGCTGGGCTCGTATCCAAGCTGACTGGCAAGAAGCTAAAAAGTGCTGATTCGGGTTGCAAAGAATGACAACAGTCATCACTTTCCATCCTCCTCTTCATCGACACCTCGTTAAATCATTGGCAGCCGTTGAGGCAGTAAAGGTGAAATCCATTTGAACTAGGAGGGTTGGCATTGAAAGATTGCATTTCGCTCCCGGCCTCCAAGTCAAAATGGATTGGGATGGCTAGCGCAGCGGCAGCCAATGAGTTAACAAATCAATGTCAGCAAATACAGTGGGGCAAATAAGTATTTAGTCAACCACTAATTGTGCAAGTTCTCCCACTTGAAAATATTAGAGAGGCCTGTAATTGTCAACATGGGTAAACCTCAACCATGAGAGACAATGTGGACAAAAAAACAGAAAATCACATTGTTTGATTTTTAGAATTTATTTGCAAACCATGGTGGAAAATAAGTATTTGGTCAATACCTAAAGTTCATCTCAATACTTTGTTATGTACTCTTTGTTGGCAATAACGGAGGCCAAACGTTTTCTGTAACTCTTCACAAGCTTTTCACACACTGTTGCTGGCATTTTGGCCCATTCCTCCACGCAGATCTCCTCTAGAGCAGTGATGTTTTGGGGCTGTCGTCGGGCAACACCGACTTTCAACTCCCTCCACAGATTTTTTATGGGGGTGGGATCTGGAGACTGGCTAGGCCACTCCAGGACCTTGAAATGCTTCTTACGAAGCCACTCCTTTGTTGCCCTGGCTGTGTGTTTGGGATCATAGTCATGCTGAAAGACCCAGCCACGTCTCATCTTTAATGCCCTTGCTGATGGAAGGAGATTTTCACTCAAAATCTCTCGATACATGGCCCCATTCATTCTTTCCTTTACACAGATCAGTCGTCCTGGTCCCTTTGCAAAAAAACAGCCCCAAAGCATGTTTCCACCCCAATGCTTCACAGTGGGTATGGTGCAATTCAGTATTCTTTTTCCTCCAAACACGAGAACCTGTGTTTCTACCAAGAAGTTCTATTTTGGTTTCCTCTGACCATAACACATTCTCCCAGTCCTCTTCTGGATCATCTAAATGCTCTCTAGTGAACCGCAGACGGGCCTGGACGTGTACTTTCTTCAGCAGGGGGACACGTCTGGCAGTGCAGGATTTGAGTCCCTGGTGGCGCATTGCGTTACTGATCGTAGCCTTTGTTACTGTGGTCCCAGCTCTTTGTAGGTCCTCTACTAGGTCCTCCCGTGTGGTTCTGTGATTTTTGCTCACCATTCTTGTTACCATTCTTGTTAGGGAGTTGAAAGTCCATGCTGCCCACAGACTTTCAACTCTCTCCTCACCCTTGGCGTCAAAATGATAACAAGAATGGTGAGCAAAAATCCCAGAACCACACGGGAGGACATAGTGAATGACCTACAGAGAGCTGGGACCACAGTAACAAAGGCTACTGTCAGTAACACAATGCGCCGCCAGGGACTCAAATTCTGCACTGCCTAGCCAGTCTCCAGATCTCAACCCCATAAAAAAATCTGTGGAGGGAGTTGAAAGTCGGTGTTGCCCAACGACAGCCCCAAAACATCACTGCTCTAGAGGAGATCTGCATGGAGGAATGGGCCAAAATACCAGCAACAGTGTGTGAAAAGCTTGTGAAGAGTTACAGAAAACGTTTGAAATCCGTTATTGCCAACAAAGGGTACATAACAAAGTATTCAGATGAACTTTTGGTGTTGACCAAATACTTATTTTCCACCATGATTTGCAAATAAATTCTTTAAAAATCATACAATCTGATTTTCTGGGTTTTTTTTCCCAGATTTTATCTCTCATGGTTGAGGTTTACCCATGTTGACAATTACAGGCCTCTCTAATATTTTCAAGTGGGAGAATTTGCACATTTAGTGGTTGATTAAATACTTATTTGCCCCACTGTACATTCAAAGTATGAGGATGTGTTCAAGTAACATGTTTTCTTACCGCTGTGGTGGACGATGCGAAAGCGTCTGCAGTTTTGTCTGCGGGAAAACACAAAATGTCACATTAAGCCAGGAGGTGCGCGCGTGCATCCATGTGGGAACTGCTTACCTGTGAAGCTCATGTATTTTTGACTGTTGCTGGTCTCCTTGGAGTCGTAGAATTTAAGAACGTCCAGCACGGCCTGGAAAAACAAGGTAGTCATGCTAGGTATGGGAATGACGCTAATAATCATGACTAAATGAAAACTGTACTGTAAAGTGGAATTGACACTTAAATGCCCAGCCTGCCTTGTGGTGGTCTTTTTGTAAAACATTATTAATAACTAGAAGATGAAATTTCTGGAGAAATTGTGAGGGGATGCTTATGCGTCCCTTCCTATGGATTTTCGAGTAACTTCCTTGCCAACTAATTGTCTGCCATTAACAGCACCGTCAATTGCACTGAAAAATGAGCCTTCACAGTAGAGCTGTGCCGACTAGTCGACGTCGTCGATGACAAAAATACGTCGACGAGCACAACATCCCGTCAAAGCTTAATGAAGGGTTCAAAAAATATATGCGTGGAAAGTGGAGAATGTCGGATGCTCGGTATGCAAGCGGTGAAAGCGGCACAATGCCAAAAAAACGCACCACAGTGGCCAAAACAGACTTATTTCAACAAAACAAAGGAGGGTACACTGGTGTGTCCTGTCTCTTCAATGCCAAGCTTGGCTGCACGTCGGCCGTGAATGAACACCTAAAGCACCGTCACAGAGTTGTAATTTTGGAAGACAACAAGCTGGCGGATCGTAAGTCCATCTAACCAACTAACGACACGTTTTATTTAAGTTTCTAAGACTGTCGCGATATGCAATGAGTCCACTTATCGCACGGTAAATAAAAATGAGGGCGATCATTTTCATGCCTGCATTTTATCACCGCGTGCGTGCATACATTTGTGCGTGCGTGTTGATGGCTTATGAGACTCCAGTTCCTTTCACAGATGTTTATTGGTCATCAACACGCCGTAGAATTAAAGTTCTGGCATACAAATTAAGGAAACGCATCTATATTAAACACTGTAAACGTGAGCATTGCTACATTGAGGCTAATAGGGGAAAAAAGACAACCTACTTAGCCTGCTATAAAACATTGGCAGTCTTCTCCAAAACGCAAACTTGCGGTTAAAAGGTGACACTTCAAACATGAAAAATCGCTGGTTAACAGCATTTGCAAACGAAAAATAAATAAATAAATAATTAAATAAAACTATTACTGACACCACATCCAATGATGAAAAGTGCTCCCCCCCCCCCCCCCCCAGTTTCTACTAGTTTAACAGTTTGGATTATTTTTTTTGCAATGTTTTTTCTTATTCAGATTTGTTTCAATACTACAGTTAGTTAGACTTCACTTTGATGGTTAATGTAGTTATTGCAATTTTGTTGTTTTATCACAATAAATTGGTTTATTTACATTTCAAAAACTAGAAGCCATTCATTTGTGAATGTGATTGCACTTTAATTTACATATTTAAATGTTCAGATTAGGGCTGTCAAATTTATCGCGCTAACGGGCGTTAATTTTTTAATTACATACATACATACATATTTAAATGTTCAGATATTAAGATTTGAATGAGGCAAAATAACATGCCTTTTCTCTCAAATATATTCTTATAATCATTTTGTTTCAGATGCACTGTAATTATTTACTGTATAAAAATTAATTTGGCGTTCAAAAACGTCTTTTTACAAACTTACTTGAGTCTTGAAAAAGAGGGGGTCGTCTTATAATCAGGGCTGTCTTACATTCGTGCCAATACGGTAATTCGACAAAAACAACCCCATTTATTTCCAATGGCCCAATTAACTTCCAATTGGGGAAAAAGCTCCTACGATGTCAACTCCAAAATTGACAGGATTTGACTCAGATATGCCCTAAAATCAACAGTCAATTATCCAAAATGTACAGGAAGTGACCCTAGAATGCCCAAAATCAGCAGGAAGTCACCTGTAAGCACCTTAAAATGAACAAGGAAGTGACTCAAAATAAACTCTTTGCCTGCCATTGAAAATAATAGATGTTCAACTCGTTTATCACCAGTCAAAATGGATTAGACGTCTAGCGCAGTCAGCAGCAGCCAATGGATTAGCAGAGAAGTGACCCAAAAATGCCCCAAAATGAATAGCAAGTAATTGAAAATCTACAGGAAATGAAAAAATATTTTCTCCAGAAATTCAATTTTATAGTTGGTATGTACAGTTGTTGGTCTTAAGGTTTGGATGAGTAGCTAGGTAACTATGTTGATAGTTATATTAGATACTAGGCAGGCAAGTAAGTGTGATACACTGCAATACCTGAGGATTCTTCTTCTGCTCCAGTTTGGTGATGTTGGATGTCTGCAGGAGGCGGGCCCATTGCTCGGGCATCCCCTACGCACACACACGAAGATGTTTGATCGGTCAGTCCACAAATGGGTCACATAAACTTGCTCTCACACTAGGTCAGCACATCAAAGTTTACACTTCACTTCCTTTCTGCTCCAACAATTCAGTTGGAGTGACTTGACGAAAAAAGCCACACACAGACGTAAGCGCACACGCAGTCGCTAAAAGAGCTCAGTGAGGCGGATCAAGATTGAAACTAAACAAGGCCTCTTTGTCTGATGGGATTATTGAAAGGAAGAAAAAAAGTTCAACGGCGTGAGACGAACACGCATTCGTACACACACACACTTACGGTGAACTCCCCGGTGACGGCGTCAAATCCGACATGGATGGTGTGTTCAAAATCTGACGGCAGAGAAATCTCGGGACGCTCTTTCTTTTTGTACGCTGAAAGACAAATGACATTTAGTCGTCACGCTTTTCAAGTAAGAGCAAAATGAAAAAACAAAGGAAAAAAACAACTTTTTACCCTCGCAAAAAAATCTCAATGTTGTTTATTACTTTTGACCACATAAAAAAAATCCTAGAATTGCCCTAAAACAGGAATAGGCCCAAAAATTATACAGGAAATGACCCAGTAATACCCCAAAATTGTCAGAAGGTGATAACGAATCAATATAAACTCACCCAAAAGTGCCTTAAAACCAATAGAATGTGCCCTAAAATAAACAGGAAATTATGAATTGTTTTGTTTTTTTTCAGTAAAACAATGAAATGTGTAATATCTATAAAACCGTAGCAACGCAAACCAAAAGTTGTCATGTTTTTAATAGCACAAACGAAGGTAACATTTCCGGGTCGAGCAGGAGTGAAAGTGGGTGGTTCAGTTGAACTCTTGATGACCTAAAAAAATCACTTTTAATACCTGCAAAGCAGTGGCAAACAAAAAAATTTACAGCACAAACGGCACCATTGCGGTTCTATTCCTGGGTCGGTTGCGAGTGACGTCATTACTTTTTTAAAGCTTGTATATACCGTAATTTTCGGACTATAAGCCGCTACTTTTTTCCTTCATTTTGATACCTGTAGCTTATAGTCCAGTGCGGCTTATATGTTGATTTATTTGAGTTAATAGGGAACACTTTATTTGACAGCGGCATCATAAGACTGTCATAAGACAGTCATAATTATAACATGATACTATCATGAGCATTACTGAATACTTATGTAATTAAGTGTCATCCAGGAAATTATGCCACTAGCTTCATTTATTTACAGCTTGAATTTTTACATCCATTCAAAAGTGAAATCTTTTGCCAGATAACACTAAATGACATCTGTTATAAGCATTTATTAATGCTCAGGACAGTGTCATGTCATTAATTATGATTGTCTAATGACAGTCTTATGTCGCCACTGTCAAATAAAGTGTTAGCAAATACCATAACTAACAACTGATGAAACAATTGGAACAGTAACTGAAGAAATAATTAGCACAGAACATGAATTTTGATTAAAATATACATCTGTACAATGCAATGCATGCTAGGAGGCATGTTGGATGACAACAGGTGTTTACAGAGGGTGGCACCAGAGGTTGCGTGTCTCCACCAAGGGAGCAGTGATGGCCAAATGAAGCTTCTTGAAGGAATGAAGCTTTGCAGGCAATTGGTTCAAAGATTCATGGTGGTTCATTTGGTCTTATGACAGTCGTATGATCCCGCTGTCAAATAAAGTGTGACCGTTTACTATTTTTTGGTGTAAATATCCCATAAAACAGTGAGGATAGCTGCGGTTTATAGCCCAGTGCGGCTTATCTATGAACAAATGCCGTTTTCGGGCCACATTTGGTGGGCTGCGGCTTATAGTCAGGTGCGCCTTATAGTGTGAACATTAGGGTAAATATCAGTCTTTGAACTTGAATATGATGACGTTTCTTTCCACAGGAGTGCACTTTCACAAAGATGTTTATTTTTCAACAGCTCACAGAGAAAACATTTACACATACCTATTCTTTTGCCTATGTTTTAGAGTGTCTTATGCTGCAGGCATTTATTGTATTGCAACATTTGTTTTAGGTAGAATTTCTACAAGATAGTTAAGGGCTGACATGTCGGACGGGGAGTGATCTGTCCCTTGCTCTTAAAGGGTACCTTGGACGGAAACACATTTAGTTCTTAAAAGATAAATGTTAGTACGAGGTACAATAATTTGATGTTAAAACCCCTCTTAATGTTTTCGTTTTGATGAAATCTGTACAATTTTAAATAAAAAAAATAAACTAGTAGCTCGCCATTGTTGTTGACGTTGCACAGCGGTGACGTCACATGGCCACGCTGCCATACTTCACAGTGTCACTCTTTAACTATGTAAGGTAGTGATTTAAGTACACCACAAGGTGTCATGAGCGAGTTTTAAATTAATAAGAGCTCAAGACAATGAGTGTGTTTCGTCCCTCGACTGACACCATAGTAGAGTCGGTCACAACAAACATGACTTCTGATAATGGCTCCCAGCATCATACATGCCTGTCAACCCGAGGCCGTTGGCAATCTTACAAATAGTGACGTATGCCCTTACAAATTGGTGACTAATCTTACAACGTTTTATATAGCGTGTAATATGAAACAAAAATAAAACTCAATTTTTAAAATAATATGAATTTATTGGTAATATTGTCACATACAGTGGGGAGAACAAGTATTTGAGAACAAGTATTTGATACACTGCCAATGGTAAAACCCATTGGCAGTGTATCAAATACTTGTTCTCCCCACTGTATACTGTAACCTGGTGCCATCAAAGAACAATATCTTCAGCTACATCATGATTACAAAAATTGTTCATGTCTTGATGGCCGCACTTCAGCTCGCAATTCAGTTTGACTTGAAGGTAGTTCGTTAGTGTTTCCATTTATAAAATTAGAAAGGTCAATTGCTAAAATGAACTTACCGATGCAATCTTTGAGTCAGGGAACATTTCTTTAGCTAATTCTGAGAAGTGATCAGTTATAGTTGCAGGCAAATTGTGTTTGGCAACAAAGTGGCAGAATGAAATCTCCACTTTCGTCACTTTTCATTCTGCAGAGTTCATCTTTATGACCAGTGTGGTTGATCTTACCTTAAAAAATTAATTACCGGCAGTTACAAATCACTTCTCCCAAAAAGTAAAAGAGTTAGTAACTCCGTTACCTGAATATAAGAGTAATTAGTTACTTGGCAAAGTAACTGGTGTTACCTTTGTTTTTTTCCCTAAAAAAAAAAAAAAAAAAAAACAGTAACCTTTGCTATGTTTGGAAGTCATTTAATGTTGTGAATCAACAGTTAGAGTTGTTAAAATTGCTCCCATTTTTGCATTTGTTCCTTCTACTTTCGACATGTAAAAGTTTTAAAACCATTTCATCATTTAAAGATAGATTCAAGTCAAAATTTTGCCGATTTAGGAGTATTTTGGATAAAAAGTTACTGAGGGTTGCTAGGAAGGTTCACTACAACAGAGCCTTTCTGAGAAGTCTACTGCTTTAAAATGGCGGCTGTTTACCAACGCCACCGAGTCTTATTTCGCATGAAGTTCTATACGCATATGATATCTACTGTAGCATCAAGTGGGCGAAGATTGTAGGCTGTTGGCTACAGTCAGGAAATATTGGAGCCACCTAGCCTAGCATCGTGTTTGCAATGGCGTCACAACTCCCTTCTTTCCTTCCCGCTCTTCTCTCTCTGTGTCTCGGACTTTTCTCGCGTCATTCAAACAACGTAGTAAGGCATAGTAATGCACATTGTCTTGTTGCCGAAACGGTGACAAAATATGGAGAAAAAAAACGTAATGCAAGAAAAACATACAGATTTTGAACGTACGGCGTAAAAAAAATCAGTGCTCACTTGTACAAATTACGCCAAACCCGTACAACTTGATAGGTATGATCATAGTTTGTATATTGTGACTAAATATTGCCATCCAGGGAATTTGTTGAGCTAAACGAATTGCTTAAATGTTTAAATAGAATTTGACCGAACTCTGGGTAAGTTTTATGTGTATTATGCATGTATCTTTTGATCGTGAATTTGTGAATGCCAGTTCTCCTTGCATTGCTGTTTAACTGTGTGAGAATAGGGCCTCTTAATACAGATTGAAGCACTTTTCTTTTTGTGAACATTATTTTTAGAGAGATATGAATATTATTTTTGTTGTATTTTCACTTTATGACACTTAGGTTTGTTGTGAAGGAGTTGCTGAAGCTTATGCCAATAAATGCGGCAGTCAGAGCTACAAATCTGAACGCCTTGTCCACTCTCCTTTCTCTCTGCCTTACACCCCATTGTGAATTAAAGGAAAACTACGGCGTCAGTCAAGGGACAAAACACAATCATTGGCTTGATCCCTAATTAATTAAAACTCACCATTGACACCTTGTGGTGTATTTAAATTACTACCTTATATAATTAAAGAGAGATACGTTTTTTGTTTTGTTTTGTTTTTTTGTTTTTTTTTTTAAGAGTGACACCGTGAAGTACGGCAGCGTGGCCCTGTGATGTCACCGCCTAGCGAAATCAACAACAATGGCGACTTACCAGTTAAAATAATTTTACTAATATTATTGAAACGAAAACATTGAGAGGAGTTTTAACATCAAATTATTATAACGTGCACTAACATTTATCTTTTAAGAACTACATGTCTTTCTTTCTGTGGATCCCTTTAAGTTGAATACTTTTTAAGCTTGACTTTTTTTCCAAACTGGTATATTGTTCATCCGTCCAGAAGATGTCACTATAGTAACTCCGGACTCTATAGTTTTTCTTTGGTTTTGCTATGTGCGTTTGTCTTCCCCTAGTGGTGACTTAGTGGAAGCGGCAGGCAAAAAGAACTTTAGTTGGAAAAGAATGCTGAAGGTGTACAGACACTACACAACTCCTCTGGTTTACACCTCGTTGGGAACCCTTGATGAAACAAAATCTGTAAGTCTGCACGTTTTAATAGAGGGTCTGATATCATTTCGGTGTGTTTATTGTGTTACTATGCTGTCATTTATGTGAAGCGAAGCAACACATTTTTGTGCCAAGCTAAATTAGCCACTTCATATGATTTGCTCATAACGGAGCTAGTCTTCACGTGGCTTCTTCTTCGTGGTGTTTGGCAGCTATTTTTTCCGGTCGGCGGTCAGGGGATCAAATCGAAATTTTTTTTAAAAAATTGAACGGTTCCGGGAGAACTGGAGTGTTAGTCCAGGATCTCATCGATGCTCAATGCCCGTCCCTAATGAACATCCTCCCAGTCACAAAGTACGTCTGGCGCCATCAATGGCAGACAATTTTAGCACGGAAGAAAACCGAAAATTCTCTAAAATAAAGAGAAACTGACCGAACGAACACGACCAGCCTTCCCATTCACAGTAGATTGGATCACGACAGCCAATAAATTGAAAAAAATAATAGAAAAAATTAATAATTCACTTTTGTCGCCGCCTCCTGTCAGAATGAAGCGAATAGATCGGTCTTTTTTCTTCTTATCCTCCGGGTTGGGGGGTAAGGGTTTGGAGCCATGATTGACAGGGGCGGGGTCTTTGCTGCAGGAGCCAATCAAGGTGCTGGTGTTCCTCATGGGCGGGGCTGGCGGCTTGTCTTCCACCTCCCCGTTGTCGCACATCTTCTGCAATTGAGAAAACAAAATAGCGACCAATCGCACATGAAGAACCAAGACAACAAATTGACTTTTCAAGACTAATGAAGTTAACACTTTACAGGGCAAGTATCTTTTTTTTTTTGTTTATTTTTGTGGACATTACATTGTGAGATGGCCTACCCTACATGACTCAAAATGTCATGGTTACATACTGTATGTTGTGTTAATTACCGTTCAAGATAACTCAAGAACGAATAAAGGCATTATTATCAAACTAATATTATATGTTTGTAATATGAATCAGAAGAGGTGATTAAATTTTGGCGTCATGGCGTCAAAGATTTCAGTGGCCCGGCTGTGAATGCTCATCTTTCAATGCCATTGACAGCATTATATGTCCAATCCCATTTTGACTGGGAGGACTAGTGGCATTGTTCACTGGGTTAAATGCGAGCGTTAAAAATCTGAATCACTTTACGCACATATTTTTTTGTCAATCTTGTGATTGTCACACCAAGTCCATTTTCTATGGATAGTAAAATCAGATAAAAAAAAAACATCTGAATAAATGTAAAATTATTCCAGCAGGGCCCAGAACCAAAAGTGGTATTTGCCATGTGGCAAAATGGATTTTGCCATGTGCCATTATTTATTTATTTTTTGCCATGTAGCAAAATTGATTTTGCCATGTGGCATTGTTTTGCATGCATAGCCATCAATGGCATAAGCTGAATTGGGTGTCATTTGAATGTCAATGCACTAAAATGTAAAATGTATGGCCAAAAATCACAGCCACACATTTTTCTGCCATTTAAAATGAATGGAAAATTTGAACGTGCATAGCCGTCAATGGCAAAGCCTGCAAAACAGCCATATGCACCCAAAAATGCCACATACGCCCCCCCACCCCCAAAGAAAAAAAATCAACCAAAATTTTGCCACATACCGAAAAAATGCCGCAGGTCAAAGAAAATATGCTACATGGCAAAATCCATTTTACCACATGGCAAAAAAAAAGCCACACGGCAAAATCCATTTTGCCACATGGCAAAAAAAAAGCCACACGGCAAAATCCATTTTGCCACATGGCAAAAAAAAAGCCACACGGCAAAATCCATTTTGCCACATGGAAAAATAAATTTTGCCACATGGCAAAAAAAAAAAAAAAAAAAAGCCAAAATGGATTTTGCCACATTGCAAAAAAAAATGCCACTTGGCAAAATCAATTTTGCCATATGGCAAAAAAAAAGCCCCATGGCAAAATCCAATTTGCCACAAGGCAAATACAACTTTTGGTTTTCGCTGTCTCTCAATTATTGTGCACAAATGGTAAATTAAAAATTTTTTAAACCAAAAAGTCATGTTTTCCCCACTTAGTTTTCCACACAAAGCGATTTTAACATAGAACTTTTTTCCGCACGAAACCAAAATATTTTCTTCTAGATTAATTTATCACGTGAGCAATTTAACATGATATTCTTCATTCTCAGAAGAGGCATTTGATGCCAAACAGTGGAGCAAATAAATGCAGCCAGGCAAAAATAACAACAAAAGGGTATTGAAATCCAACTAAGCCTTAAGATTATAATTTAACTTTTTCAAAATAAAAAAAGATGATCTCACCTGAGCTGAAGCACAACCACCAGAAACAAACTACAACAAGAGTGGTGCGTGGAAACCTCAGACGTCTTTTTACTCAACCGATGTGTGATGTCACTAGGTGAGTCACATGACTGTCACATATACACACAAAGTGCCATGTGGTGTTTCACCCCCCAAAAGAACAATATGACAGTTGTGTGTCTCAGACAACAATCAAGTGACACAGTAAATAAAACATACTGGTTTAAATTTTAAACTAGGACTGCCACAAACCATTGTTTTGATAGTCGACTGAACACCAATTAATTTTTGCTCGTTGCTATATTACTCTGGGCTATACATTTTAGCTGGTAATATGCATTGACTCAAAATTTGAATGCCGCATATCATTGCTCACTGAAGCAAAATCATACATTTGGCAAAATTGCCAAAATACAACTTTATATAAATAAAAAAGATAATTTGATCATCATTGTAGACTACAGAAATAAGAGAATACTTACTGTTTTCAACATTTTTTAATTTGTAAATGAAATCTAAAAATGAAAAAGATGGATATGTACGATTTTCTTTTTTTATCAATAAATTTAAAATATACACTGCTGGCCAAAAGTATTGGTACCCCTAGATTTCTGCTTTGGCAGTAATATCTTCATTTATTTTGCTTGAAATGAAAAAACACAAAAGAGAATGGGGGAAAAAAGATTAAATCATAATCATTTTACACAAAACTCAAAAAATGGGCAGGACAAGAGTATTGGCAATTTGGCACCCATTGAAAACTCATGTCATGCTTCTTTGTGTAATTAACAGCGCCTGTCGCTTACCTGTGGCACATAACAGGTGGTGGCAATAACTAAATCACACTTGCAGCCAGTTAAAATAGATTAAAGTTGACTCAACCTCTGTCCTGTGTCCTTGTGTGTACCACATTGAGCATGGAGAAAAGAAAGAAGACCAAAGAACTGTCTGAGGACTTGAGAACCAAAATTGTGAGGAAGCATGGGCAATCTCAAGGCTACAAGTCCATCTCCAAAGACCTGAATGTTCCTGTGTCAACCATGCACAGTGTCATTAATAAGTGTAAATGGTAAATGGCACTGTGGCTAACCTCCCTAGATGTGGACGGAAAAGAAACATTGACGAGAGATTTCAACGAAAGTTATTGCGGATGGTGGATAAAGAACCTCGACTAACATCCAAACAAGTTCAAGCTGTCCCGCAGTCTGAGGGTACAACAGTGTCAACCCATTTCCCCCCATTCTCTTTTAAGTATTTTCATCGCAAGCAAAATAAATGAAGATATTAATACCAAAGCATTTATAATTGCAATTATTTTCTGGGGGAAATTGAGCATTATCTGAAAGAATTGCAGGGGTGCCAATACTTTTGGCCAGCACTGTATGTACCGTACAATATTTACTTTATTTTCTATATATACACAGCATTGTTGTTTTCGTCAATCATGACGATAACTAAAATATTTCATCGGCGGACAATTTTTTACATGAACTAAAAACGTGTCTTGGGAGACTGAAACATAACGAGACAAATGCCAGTTTTTGCCTGACGAGAAGACAACGAGACGAAAATGCAACATGGTTCCTGTCATATGTTGACGGCGCGTGACTATTCATAATGTACGTGGAGTACACCAGCCTGCATCGATTTGTAACAGTGTTTGTCGTGTCACTCATGTGACATGTGCTGCAGCCCCCTTCCCCACCGGTGTTAGGATTTGTTTCAAGCAAGGCTGCTCTCCAGAAACACATGGTGAGATTTGTTCTTACCTTGGCAAGAGTAAATATGGAATGTTGTTCTCGCCTTTAAAAGTTCTGTGCTGTAGCATTTAGCATGGCGAGAGTAGTCTTAAACTCTCGGACAACTTTTTTTTGTGCATGGAGTTTGTGGTGGATGGATTTAATGAATTGAAAAATAATGTAACATTTCCCTGCTGAGTGTGTGTTATCTAGTGCTGCAAATAAGTATTTCGTCAACCAACAATTCAGTATTCTTTCTCCTCCAAACACGAGAACCTGCGTTTCTACCAAAGAGTTCTATTTTGGTTTCATCTGACCATAACACATTCTCCCACTCCTCTTCTGGATCATCCAAATGCTCTCTAGCAAATCGCAGACGGGCCTGGACGTGTACTTTCTTCAGCAGGGGGACATGTCTGGCAGTGCAAGATTTGAGTCCCTGGCGGCGCATTGTGTTACTGATAGTAGTAGCCTTTGTTACAGTGGTCCCAGCTCTTTGTAGGTCATTCACTAGATCCCCCCGTGTGGTTCTGGGATTTTTGCTCGCCGTTCTTGTTATCATTTTGACGCCACGGGGTGAGATCTTGCATGGCGGCCCAGATCGAGGGAGATTATTAGTGGTCTTGTATGTCTTTCATTCTCTAATAATTGCTCCCACAGGTTATTTCTTTACACCAAGCGTTTTACCTATTGCAGATTCAGTCTTCCCAGCCTGGTTCAGGTCTCCAATTTTGTCTCTGGTGTCCTTCGACAGCTCTTTGGTCTTGGCCATAATGGAGTTTGGAGTGTGACTGACTGAGCTTGTGGACAGGTGTCTTTTATACCGATAATCAGTTAAAACCGGTGCCATTAATACAGGTAACGAGTGGAGCCTCGCTAGACCTCGTTAGAAGTAGTTAGACCTCTTTGACAGCCAGAAATCTTGCTTCTTTCCAAATACTTATTTTCCACTCCAATTTGGAAATAAATTCTTTAATAATCAAACAATATGATTTTCTGTTTTTTTCCCCCACATTCTGTCTCTCATGGTTGAGGTTTACCCATGTTGACAATTACAGGCCTTTCTAATCTTTTCAAGTGGGAGAACTTGCACAATTGGTGGTTGACTAAATACTTATTTGCCCCACTGTATCTCGATTCTTGGCAGGAGCATATCGATAACCTTTTGGGATACAAAGTATCACGATTAGGAGTGGGAACCTCAGGGCACCTCACGATACGATACGATTCGCGATACAAGGCTCACGATAACGATTATATCACGATACAGCGATTATCGATGTATTGGTCAGAAATTGGATACATGAAATTCTACGATACAACTGTTGAAACGGAAAAAAAAAAAAAAGATTTGAAAATAGAAAAAAATACTGTTTAAGTCATTTATTAAACAGTGACACCTTTTCTGTGCAACATTGCTGTAAAATATAAATCTACTGCAAATTGTGCCCCTGCACATATAGAGGAAACCAACCACGACCACTGATATCGCTTGGAGAGATCAAAAAATAAATAAAAAGTGCCGTAGGTGTCAGCAGTTGAGCTTGGAGTGGGGCAATGATAAAATTGGTGGGTCTTTTCTTCGTATATGAACTTTGTTGCTTGGTTTGAGCACTTCCGCTATCTGCTTCAGCAATTAAGATGTCAGACTTGCTCAGTCACAGTCTTCCTCACCTTAAAAAAAACAAAATAAAACAAAAAATATTAGCTACTTCAAAGCGTTTGAGTTGAAATCCTGATTTTTTTTTTTTGTGTTGGAAGTATTGAATTAAAAAAAATATGAATTGAATGTATAGAAATTAAAAATTCAATAATTACCTATTTTTAATATGTAGGCTACATTAATTATCATGCACATCACTTTATATATCTTGGAACCTATTCAAACCATTTTTATAGCTTATTGTATCAAAATGACAGTAATAACAGTTTGTCTAGTAAACTAGATGGAAATTGGTTCTCAAATAAATCAGTAAATTCATGTGGGCTTGTTCGATATTCATTTTCATCCAGTTTAGGGTCCTGGTTTATTTTATATCATTCAACACCAAATGTCATCAAAATAATACATGTAAATTAAAAAGTCAATTACATTGCAAAACTTTCTTACCTCAAGTGATGAAAGCAAAGCTCACAAACTCCAGTGTCCACTACGTCACCAGCTCCCAGTGAAACTTATTTTTCTTAGACAATTCTTGCATACAGCAAAGTCCTTGTTCACCTTGCTTCCTTTCTTGTTGGTGTAAAATCTAAAGTGTGTCCCCATGTGTGATTTGTAGCAATATTTTTCTCATTTTTTCCCTCCACCGTTCTCACGGAGCTTTTTTATTTTTTCAACCCACTTGGAGCTTCTCTTCTTCTCTAGACAACTTGTGCGCACTTTACCCTCACCGCTACTCCCGAGCGCCCCTAGTGGACCGCCAAGGAACTGCTCAACAAACATTGAGCAGTTTACAGCATCCATACTCCATTATATGGCCAATATGTTAAATAAAAGTATCGATTCTTGGCGGGAGCATATCGATAACCCATCGGGTTGCAAAATATCGCGATATATCGCTGTATCAAGATATTGTCACACTCTTAATCACGATATATCACCATTTCGATATTTTGTCACACCCCTAATTGAATATAACAAACCGATAAAAACATATAATATATATATATATATATATATATAATAATAAATGAAAAGCAATTTCTGATCAAATATTAGACTATCAAAATAGCTGTCGATTAATTTGATAATCATCCATTTCATTAATCAGTTACCCTTGCGGCCCTACTTTGAACTAAACACATGGAATCTACCCGACCCTCAATTTGCAAAGTCATTGAAGTCACAAAAAGTGACAAACACACTAAGTGCATTTTGTTTGACCACTATCAGACATCCAAACGTTTACTGTTAGAAAGGAAGTGACCCACTCTTTTTTTGTTGGTCTGGAACACACACAGGTGTAAAGATACACACTACAATGTAATTGGGAGCATTATTTTATTACTCCTTGCACTTTGAAATTGAGTTTCACGAAGATTCTGTATGTACAAAGTTCAAAGGTAACAGCCATATAATGCTACAGTGTTTCATCTAATGTTTCACTTGATTGTTGTCTGGGACACACAGTTGTCATCTTGTCTTTTTGGAGAAAACGCCACATGATACATTGAGTGTGAGCGCACCTGATGGCAGTGTCTGAAATAAGACACCCCGTCAACACCTCCCTGCTAGCTTTAGAGCGTGTGTGTTGTATAATACTGGTGAACACCACAGCTTCTTGTTCTTCTTTGAAGTAATTCATTATTTTTTTCAAGTTTTTTTATCGGAGTTTGTTCTACATGATGGTAAATGGTAAATGGTGTTATACTTATATAGCGCTTTTCCACCTTTCTGAGTGAGTCCTCGTCTGAGACCTGTGATTCCTTACTTTTTGCTAGGAGTTATAGACGCGTCTACCAAATTTCATGTTGCTAAGTCAAACTGGTTTTACAGGGTGGACTTTCAAGAAGAAAAAAAACAGGAAGTCATCAAGTGAAATGACCCATGAAAGCAAAGTAAGATGTGGTGTGGTCATACCAGCACGTACACACATAATGTGTGTGTGAGTATGACTACTTCCTGGAAGGAGGCATTATGGTGTCACAGCCAAGAAGAGCTCATCGTCTGCGAGGATGCATGACGCCCCACCCGACAACAACGATATGTCGTCAAGGCAACCACAACCTCTGACTTGTGTGTATATGCCATTTTGTAAGCCAATCAAGGCTACACGATAAGAAAATCATGAAGGAGTAAAGACCTAAGAACAAGAAAAAACTATGAAAAAGTACAATAGTCTCAGCTGGTTATTACATGCAATATCCAGACAGGGTGGAGCGGTGACAGATGGCTGCATGTAACTGAGCTGCTGTGTTAAAAATGAGAAGATAAAAATATGACATCACCCTAATAATAATAATAATGCAATAACGTCACAATTCCAGTGCGTCTGTTTTGTATCAGGTAGAAAATTGGACAACCGCGCCCAGATCAGAACAATATCACTCCTAAGTCAACATTACACAATTCCAGTGTCAACCTCACGTCAGTATAAATGTCCTTTAAGATTTTACAGTGGGGCAAATAAGTATTTAGTCAACCACCAATTGTGCAAGTTCTCCTTCTTGAAACGATTAGAGAGGCCTGTAATTGTCAACATGGGTAAACCTCCACCATGAGACAGAATGTGGGGAAAAAAAATTAAAATCACATTGTTTGATTTTTAAAGAATTTATTTCCAAATTAGAGTGGAAAATAAGTATTTGGTCACCTACAATCAAGCAAGATTTCTGGCTGTCAAAGAGGTCTAACTTCTTCTAACGAGGTCTAACGAGGCTCCACTCATTACCTGTATTAATGGCACCTGTTTTAACTCATTATCGGTATAAAAGACACCTGTCCACAGCTTCAGTCAGTCACACTCCAAACTCCACTATGGCCAAGACCAAAGAGCTGTCGAAGGACACCAGAGACAAAAGTGTAGACCTGCACCAGGCTGGGAAGACTGACTCTGCAATAGGTAAAACACTTGGTGTAAAGAAATCAACTCTGAGAGCAATTATTAGAAAATGGAAGACATACAAGACCACTGATAATCTCCCTCGATCTGGGGGTCCATGCAAGATCTCACCCCGTGGCGTCAAAATAATAACAAGAATGGTGAGCAAAAATCCCAGAACCACACGGGGGGACCTAGTGAGTGACCTACAGAGATCTGGGACCACAGTAACAAAGGCTACTATCAGTAACACAATGCGCCCCCAGGGACTCAAATCCTGCACTGCCAGACGTGTCCCCCTGCTGAAGAAAGTACACGTCCAGGCCCGTCTGCGGTTCGCTAAAGAGCATTTGGATGATCCAGAAGAGGACTGGCAGAATGTGTTATGGCCAGTTGAAACCAAAATAGAAATTTTTGGTAGAAACACAGGCTCTGGTGTTTGGAGGAGAAAGAATACTGAATTGCATCTGAAGAACACCATACCCACTGTGAAGTATGGGAGTGGAAACATCATGCTTTGGGGCTGTTTTTCTGCAAAGGGACCAGGACGACTGATCTGTGTAAAGGAAATAATGAATGGGGCCATGTATCAAGAGATTTTGAGTGAAAATCTCCTTCCATCGGCAAGGGCATTGAAGATGAGACGTGGCTGGGTCTTTCAGCATGACAATGATCCCAAACACACAGCCAGGGCAACAAAGGAGTGGCTTCGGAAGAAGCATTTCAAGGTCCTGGAGTGGCCTAGCCAGTCTCCAGAGCTCAACCCTATAGAAAATCTGTGGAGGGAGTTGAAAGTCGGTGTTGCGACACAACGACAGCCCCTAAACATCACTGCTCTAGAGGAGATCTGCATGGAGGAATGGGCCAAAATACCAGCAACAGTGTGTGAAAAGCTTGTGAAGAGTTACAGAAAACATTTGGCCTCCGTTATTGCCAACAAAGGGTACATAACAAAGTATTGAGATGAACTTTAGGTATTGACCAAATACTTTATTTTCCACCATGATTTGCAAATAAATTCTTTAAAAATTATACAATGTGATTTTCTGTTGTTCCCCCCCCCCCCCCCCCCCACATTCTGTCTCTCATGGTTGAAGTTTACCCATGTTGACAATTACAGGCCTCTCTAATATTTTCAAGTGAGATTACTTGCACAATTAGTGGTTGACTAAATACTTATTTACCCCACTGTATTTTAATGCAAGCACACCTCTTCTCGCTAAAGTGAAACGTAAAATGGAAAAGTGCCCCGTTTGTGGTTTGTTAGTCATCGGACTACTTCCTTGTTCTTGAGGGATGACTCAAAAGGACGGATGCTGCCATTAGGATTGGAGGTCAGACTGTACCTTACAATTATGAGTTTGTCATTTGTCGTTCAAGTTGAAACAGTGTATTCCTCTTATTAAAAGGTGCTTAACGATTGTTTGTTATGCTTAAATAAGCAGCTGTATCACACGAAATTTGAATGTTGTGGTTAAATCCCATTCATTTCAGCAGTTTTATTTAAAGCGTGTAAACTTTTTTACTGCCAATGATAATCATAGGCATGAAATAAATTTCAGCTGGTATGGTTGGACTTGAGTGATCATGTTTCACTGCCATTGACGATGCTAGAGGTCCAATCCAAATTGATTGGGCGGGCTGAGAGCGATTGAGTTCTAGCCCTTCTAGTCAAAATGAAGTGGACCTCTACCACTGTTAGTGATTTAACTACTGTAATTTTCGGACTATAAGCCGCTACTTCTTTCCTTCATTTTGAATCATGTAGCTTATAGTCCAGGGCGGCCTTTTTGTTGATTTATTTGGGTTAACAGGGTCACACTTTATCATCATAACACTGTCATAAGACAGACACTCTCATGGGCATTACTGAATGCTTATGACAGATGGCATTTAGTGTCATCCAGTAAATTATGTCACTAACTCCATTTATGTCCAGCTCAAATCTTTTACATCCATTTAAAAGTGAGATTATTTGCCGGATGACATCTAAATGACATCTGTTATTAGCATTCGCTAATGACCAGGATAGTGTCATGTCATAATTATGATTGTCTAATGACGATCTTATGGCGCAACTGTAAAATAAAGTGTTACCAAATATGATAACTAGGAACTAATGAAACAACTGGAGCAGTAATTGAAGAAATAATTAGCACAGAACGAGAATTTTGATTCTTATTTACATTTGTAGCGCTGCAATGCATGCTAGGACGCATGCTGGACAACAACAGTGTTGACAGCAGGTGGCAGCAGAGGTTGATTGTCTCCCCAAAGGGAGCAGTGATGGCCACATGAAGCTTCTTCAAGCAATGGAGCTTTGCAGTCAATTGGTTCGAGCTTCCTGGTGGTTTATTTGGTCTTAAGACAGTTGTATGACGCCGCTGTCAAATAAAGCGTTACCGGTTAATATCTTTGGTGTAAATATCCCATACTGTATTGACGTAAAATAAATGCTAAATGCACAGCATTTTTTGCTTTTAACCAAGAATTGAGACCGTTTCACGTCCATATCTATAAAGAATTTGGGGATTTAAACATTTATTCACAAGAATTTTGACCGGAAAAGCTCTGTTTACATCAGGCGGCCGCTAGCTACATTCACTAACAGATTAGCATTGTACTTTGACATATTTACGTAAAGTAAATGCTAGTGGCACTTTTTTTTTTTTTTTTTGCTTTTAACCAAGAATCGAGACTGTTTTACGTCCATATCCATAAAGAATTCAGGGATTTAAGCATTTATTCACGAGAATTTTCAACAAAAAAAAGCTCTTTGTCTGTGATTCTACTCGGTCAGCTTTGACAGCCTCGCCAACAATGCAGGCCCTCTATTTATCGGCTCCGCACCCCGTGTACCGTCAATACATTAAGAAGTCTATAGTTTGTTAGTTGTTGTTCACTAATTAGCGTTTTGACACATCCTACTTTATTTTGTTTGCAAGCTATAATGATCATAAACATGTATTTTTTAATCAACTATGTAGAGAATTTTTATAATGGGAGTTTTGACTCATGTATACAAGTTGATATTTGTATTTTCCGTAATTTATTTTTAGTTATTTATAGCACTTCAGTAGAGAAAAAAATTATGTAAAGGAATGAAAGTGTGAGGAGGAATGGAAATAAAAGAAACAATTTCAAGTGTGAAAAGGTTTACAAAGAGACCAAAAGGTATTCACCCCCTAAAAAAAAGTTGGACAAAAGAATTGAAGAAAAGTGACGCCGACTGAAACTTTTTCTCGCTCTAACTTATTGTCTGTTCAGCCGAACCTCCTTGCCCCTTTGACTGTTCTTTGAACGCATTGTAATGCTTTTTAAAGACTCACTTACATTCATTATTAAGCACGAATAGCTGTCAGGGCGGTTACCAAGGCAACCATATTAATAGTGGAGGCTAGGCTTTTCATGCTGGGAGGTTTTGCTCAATCTAAAACATTTGAATGATCACGTTTCGGTGTTATTGACAGGGACAGATGTCCAATCCATTTGTACTGGGAGGGTTTGCAGCGAATGAACATTCGTGTATTCATTGCCAGCCCTCCCACTTCAAATGGATTGGACGTCAACTAGTGAAAAACTCATTTTAATTCACTGCAGGAGGGTGAGAATAGCAATGAAAGAGTAAATTAGCATGCCTATGACAGCATAACAAAAATCTCAAATAGCATTATTATAATAATTAGAATCATATTTCGAGACAATTCGATATATACAACAATTTGGCAAAGCGCAGATGACAAGAAACTAGTCTTTTAATCTGCCGTTTAGCCCCTGCCTGTCATTGTAGCACTCTAGCATCCCCAGCTGGAGGATGACGTCGGCAGGGTCACGATTTCATCCGATTTAGAATTCAGCCCATCGAGGGGGAAGATTCAGAACGAGGAAAATACGACACAAAGAACAGCAAAATGTCATTGTTTCAATCTCTCTACTCCAATATGTTTACAGGATATCCTTTTTATGGAAGTATTTTTCCCCAATTGCTAAAGAAATGGTATGGACATGACAAATAACAGTCTTGTGCTAGATGGAATATGAAATATTAAAAATGCATTTATTCAGTTCGACATGGCAAAATTACTCCATAATGGTCAAAAGTGTCGACTTATTGCCCCGAAGTCCGGCGTTTGTCATTTCCCTGCCCCGGCTTCAGAGAGCATAAACAAACCAGGAGGCGTGACAGCTAGCCGACATGCTAACCCGAACTGAGCGCCGTTTCCAAGTCTTATTCTCGCCTTTCGAAGCGAAAAATCACACAAAACTACCCGGATCATGTCACACGGCGGCGGAAGAGTTGTCGATTGTCTTCACCGATCGGCAACCCCACTGGCGGCGAGCAAGGTACTGCTCGTCGTTGCCCTGCTGCGGGCAGGAGAGCTCATTTGCCGGGGAAGCAGCTGGAGAATGACCGCCGGACAAACCGGCCAACGTCGGAGGAGCACGTAGCTGCCCGAGCCCAACCCAAGGATAGTGGTCTATTGCTGGGCACACAAGGAGGGCAGAGGGGGCTTGAAGTCTGGACGATATGGAGAACCGCACTAGCATAAACCAAATATAGTGCTCTCCCGGCGGGCACGCGAAGAGGACCGAGAGGGGGATGTGCAACAAGCCGCCGGTCGCTGGCATTTTCGGTGGGCAAGGAACATTGTCAGCCACAAAATGCAAGCCATCTCAGTATTAAAACGTGTGTGTCCCATGATCCCAGTATTTATGATACGAAACACAATGTTTACTCACTTGCTCGTAAGTCCAATGGTCCCACAGTTGTCCGACTTGTTTTGACCAATCTCGGGGTGAACAGGAACTTTTTGAAACCCACAAAGGCTCACACGCATCGCCTTTGTGCAGCAACAAAACCCCGCAGTACATTTAGCTGGCATGATGCAAATAATATACGAATTAATCCACAGAATCAGCTGAATCTGAACTCCATTTGAATGCTATAAAGCAATGCTGTATTGTGAGATGCTGACCCGGGTGACGTCGAATTTGCATTTATCCTCAACCTGAGACTGAAGCTGGAAGTCACACATTTTCATGGTGCGGGATTAAAAAATTGAATTTATAAAATGATCGTTACCACACACATCCAAGCGGTCCATTTCATTCAGGAGCATAAAATACTGCATAAAATATTAAATAAACATGCTTTTTGCTGTCCTAGGCACTTTAATTAATAGCGGACTTATTGTTGCCTATACGTTCCGAGGTAGCCAGTAGAGCTCATGCATGTTTTTGTTGTTGTTGTGCTTTTCATGTCTCGAGGCTGATGAGACATTTAGGGAGCGAGGTGGTCGTAGTTCATTTGATCCTCTTATGTTTTTAATTATCTTTTTGCATTCTTTTAATGCGAGTTGGTGTAAAGCACATCGAATAACCTTAGGTTGTATTGTGTGATACAAATAAATTAGCCTTGCTTAGAAAAAAACAAAAGGGAAAGAAAATGTAAATACCTTATTTTAAATTTGTTTAATTTTTCTACATTATTATTATTATTATTTTTTTTTTAATGTTTAAAAGAGTAAATATTCTCAAACATTGTCAATGTAAAAAAAATATTGGAATGTTTATTTTTTTTTTATTTAAATGAAAAGCTTTAGTTTATAGATTAAAGATTTAAAAAACAAAAAAACAAATATTGTCTGATTCAAGAAAGCAAATGATTACTTTTTTTTATAAATCAAAATGAGATATTTGCACCTGCTTTTGCTTTGGAAAACATACGATTATAAAGTTACATAGTTTGCAGAGTCCAACTTTTTTCAGGGCATAGTTTTCGTTCAAATGCGCATTTATAGCTAATATGTAAATCCCACAGTCATAACAGCAGATAAAAGATTTATATAAAAGCCGATTAGTTGGCTAATCGTAAAAATAATCGGTGATCAGTAGCCTGTCACAATAATCATTTGTGGCAGCCTTAGAGCGCATCAACCGAGTGGCCCCTCCCAATTCGAAGGAAAACAAACACAAACAGAAGGCCAACAGCTGTGCACGTGTTCACACCTCGGCGACAAAACAAACACACGCGCGCTCACACTTGAGATTTAGCCGCCGCTAAGCTCTCATTACAGCGGGCTAATGCTACATTTCGCCACCTGTGAAACTGCTTTTCGTGTAAGCGTGTGTGTGTCTACGTGTCTTGATCACTTATGTTAAATACGCGTACGTACAAACGCTCAGTGACAGTCGGCTAATCGGAAGCCTTTGCTAATCATAGCTTTATCGGCTAAAAAATACCTCACATTTTGCCGTCCACATTTGAAGAAAAAAAATGTGTATACTCTAACCAGTACATGTTTGTGTGCGTGTTAGAGTTCATGTAGAGGACGCGTAAAATTTATGATGTGTCAGTATGCTTGGCATTGAGGTGTGAACAAATCATATGCCGCCTTTTGGCTACAGGCATTGGGTTTGGTTTATAGAGGTGTCAAGAAAGACGACGAAAAAAAAACAGGATGTAGGTCAAGATAGCGAAGCTAAAGTCACTTCAGTATAAAGAGGATCTAATCAAGAGTACTGTCACTCAGGGAAAAAAATCCACACAAAACATATAACCTATTTTCTAACCAACAGACTGACAATGTAACACCAATAACGGACTGACCAACAAATCATTAGCTGGGCTAACGAAATGGTGGAATAACTAATTTACTGAGCAAGTGGTGATTGACTGAATGATTTTCTTTTGAGTGATGAACTGTATAAAGGTAAATAGCTTTCTATCAAAATAGCCAACTGGAAAAATGTAACTTACTAACCAACTAACCCAGTAACAGACTGCATGGTGGCTCGCAGAAAACTTACAAAAAAAAAAAAAAATCTTTTAGGGCCTGAGCACCAACAGGCGCGAGGCCTCATTGTTTTGCAAAGGATTATTATTTTCTTTATTTTTTAAGGGGTAAAAAGTAAAAAAAAAACAATCCAGTAATAGTAGTAAGTACTGTAGACAGCCCCAATAGCAATGTTCCCTCTAATTTTTCATGTGTCTGACTCTGAGCAAACACACAAGCTCCCTGAGCACACTGCGGCCCATGGTGGGCAAAATCAGATGTCTACCGTACATGGCGCCACACACCAGTATCGCGCCTGTTCACGCCTATTAGCATATCATGCCTGTTCACGCCTATTAGCATTCCTACTGCCCGTAAATTATCTAGCAGTAAAAGCATTTAATGATTACTATCCATAAGTCAAAAATCTTGATGTCACTGGAATACACACCAATCTGACTAAAATTGTATCTTATTTTTCACGTTTGGCCTTCCCACTTCCTCAATGGCTGTTCACTTTGTCTAGGTTGATGGCTTCGTCTGCTTCTTGCTTTGACTTTATGCGCATCAGATGGTCCAGATGTGCCACTTCAAGACGATTTCTAGATGCTGAGATCTAACTTCTTCTAACGAGGTCTAACGAGGCTCCACTCGTTACCTGTATTAATGGCACCTGTTTCAACTCATTATCGGTATAAAAGACACCTGTCCAAAATCTCAGTCAGTCACACTCCAAACTCCACTATGGCCAAGACCAAAGAGCTGTCGAAGGACACCAGAGACAAAATTGTAGACCTGCACCAGGCTGGGAAGACTGAATCTGCAATAGGTACAACGCTTGGTGTAAAGAACTCAACTGTGGGAGCAATTATTAGAAAACGGAAGACATACAAGTCCACTGATAATCTTCCTCGATCTGGGGCTCCATGCAAGATTTGACCCCGTGGCGTCAAAATGAAAACAAGAACGGTGAGCAAAAATCCCAGAACCACACGGGGGGACCTAGTGAATGACCTACAGAGAGCTGGGCCCACAGTAACAAAGGCTACTATCAGTAAAACAACACACCGCCAGGGACTAAAATCCTGCACTGCCAGGCGTGTCCCCCTCCTGAGGAAAGTCCAGGCCCGTCTGCGGTTCGCTAGAGAGCATTTGGATGATCCAGAAGAGGACTGGGAGAATGTGTTATGGTCAGATGAAACCAAAATAGAACTTTTTGGTAGAAACACAGGTTCTCATGTTTGGAGGAGAAAGACTACTGAATAGCATCCGAAGAACACCATACCCACTGTGAAGCATGGGGGTGGAAACATCATGCTTTGGGGCTGTTTTTATGCAAAGGGACCAGGACAACTGATCTGTATAAAGGAAAGAATGAATGGGGCCATGTATTTAGAGATTGTGAGTGAAAATCCCCTTCCATCGGCAAGGGCATTGAAGACGAGACGTGCCTGGGTCTTTCAGCATTACAATGATCCCAAACACACAGCCAGGGCAACAAAGGAGTGGCTTCGTAAGAAGCATTTCAAGGTCCTGGAGTGGCCTAGCCAGTCTCCAGATCTCAACCCCATAGAAAATCTGTGGAGGGAGTTGAAAGTCCGTGTTGCTCAACGACAGCCCCAAAACATCACTGCTCTAGAGGAGATCTACATGGAGGAATGGGCCAAACAACCCACAGCAGTGTGTGAAAAGCTTGTGAAGAGTTACAGAAAACGTTTGTCCTCCCTTATTGCCACCAAGGGGTACATAACAAAGTATTGAGATGAACTTTTGGTATTGACCAAATACTTATTTTCCACCATGATTTGCAAATAAATTCTTTAAAAATCATACAATGTGATTTTCTGTTTTTTTTCCCCCACATTCTGTCTCTCATGGTTGAGGTTTGCCCATGTTGACAATTACAGGCCTCTTATTTTCCCCCACTTTAACTACTATACTGATTTATAGTTTAGTATAGTACAATAGTTTTGCTTCGCCAGCTTTCTGCTATACTCGCATACTTTGCTATGTGATCGTGGATTTGTTGCCTGAAAGCTATACGAACTATGGGCAAATGAAATCAGGTTTTGCTAAGAAATTGCTGCTGAAAGCAGATGCGGTGCCCGGTGAAAGAGGACGATGACTGGCTCTGATGAGACCACCTCACCACCCCAGGCAAAGCAAAGGAGGGAAATGGCCAGAGTGAGTACTCTTTTATAATAAAAAACATATCACGCATTGGATATAAGACTGGACACATGTATAAATTATCGCTCGTAAAATATATAGAACAAATCCTCTAATCCCATTCATATTTGTGTCGGTTGGCAGAGCGAAACCGATGATAGCATATTAAATGATAATTATTCAATACATGACTTTATTTTGCGGTCACGGTGTATCAGCTTCACAAAAAGAAACGCAAAACAAACCATTCGGTGATTCTGTTGCCGCCGGTGTTTCATCAGTTTGATTGCTCCCCTCAATGATCCTTTCATTAGGCTGCATTGGCTTTCGTTTGGGCTCAAATTGATAACCCAAAAGACCAAAGAAAGGTTCATAACTCTCCTGGTCACCATTAGAAGAATGTTCGTTACGTCGGATTCGTCGCTGCAAATAGAAACAAAATTGTACGCCATCATCGCCGCCATTCAGTACTAAGCACTGAGCCGGTTGTTTCCCTATAGCAGTACTTCTCAAATGGTGGGGCGCGCCCCCCCAGGGGGGCGCAGAGCGATGCCAGGGGGGGCGCGAGTGACCTCGGGGAACATGCTTTTTTTTTTTTTTTTTTTTTTTTTTGCCGTACTAGAATAAAGTGTACTTGCACATCCACTCCGTGGGTGGCAGTGGCGCTCTCATTTTCAAAGTGCGTGCAGTATTTTTGAAGTAAGCAAGAGCACACGGAAGAGACTCATGCAGAGCTGGACTCACGCAGCGACCCACTGTCTTTCTCACGTGTCCGGCCGAGAAGTGCCGTTTTCGGCTTGGGATCGTCACGACCACCGCCCTCACCTACGGTTCTCCCTCGGCCGCCGAGAATGCGCTTTTTTCGGGCCGTTTGCCTTTGACTTTTAATATAGTGGGAAATGAGGAAAGACCACTGTTTACTGAGTCTAAAAATGATTATAGCGGAGAAGCCAAATCAGTTAAGACGCCACTTAAAGACATTAGACCTCAATCTCATTGATAAACCGCTTGATTGTTTTTCAGCGAAAATGTGCCGAATATTGCCAATTGTCACAATCGTCCCGCTTTGTCAGTGTTATATCAGTAAACCAGTGAGCACTGTGGTGAATCAGCGAAAATAAAAACTTTCCTTCTGTCCAGAGACCTTTCCCCCCCCTTCTATTCAGTTTTGTTTTTTTTCGGTCAAATTTTTTGGCATGTTGTCCTGAAGAGTAAATGTTTCTAATCAATTTGAATTTGTTATTATTTACTGATTTTATTACATTTTATTTTTCAGTATCAAATGGTCAAAAATGTACCTTGAGTGTATTTTTACAGTTTGGATGTGACTTTTTTTTTTTTTTTTTTTTTAACTTCAGGCAAATTGATGCGCATTAAGTCTTTTCTGTTACAAGCAACACAATGTTAAAAAAGTTATACTTTATTATAAGTTGATCTATGTTACTTTTTTTCTTTAATAGAAAAAAAAGGACACAATGTTAGGCTGAGGCGTACTTATAATAGTAATATAGACGAATGATACTATTTACAGTGGCGGCAGAGAGTTGGGGGGGCGCGAAACATTTACGTCTTCCTTGGGGGGGCGTAACAGAAAATAATTGAGAAGCACTGCCCTATAGTGACGTCACGCACACAATATGCTAGATTTCCGGCATCTCGGGGGCGGGTCCTTTTAGCTTGACAATCGACCTAATTTCTATCATTTTCTTGGTGTTGCAATGTGTGTAATTACACAAAGTGGCATGATATGAATTCAAAAGGCATGCGTTGATGGATAATTGATGGAATATTAGCATTTCCCCAGGTGTTGTCATACCCTTTAACTCCGCGGCACTAGCGCACACTTGTCGGCTTGCTAACCTGCACGCCGCGTGTAGGCTGGGCAATACACAAGCAATGTCAATGCTATGATTGACTTCGTAGCGGAAGTGAACCTTACCGTATCATTGGCTGGACACCTGCCATTCACCGAGTTACAACGCAATTATTACGTTTCTGTTGATTTTTTTTTTTTTTTTTTGTGCGCAGCATAGATTTTCTTGTGCACAGAGTATGTGCAAATAGTGCGCGATTGCGCACGCGCAGTTTAGAGGGAACATTGCCCCATAGGATAACGTTCTGGACACTAACACGGGAACGTAATGGGTAGCTGCAAGAGTGGTAATGTCTGCTGTGTGGGAATATTTTACCAGTTAACGGGGAGATGTTGTAATGTGGGCAAAGTGGCCATTTCGCATGGTGGGAAGGAGAGAAATTAGTTCAGGGCAATGTATAGGGCAATGGGGCAAAAAAAAAAAAAAATTCTGCATCTGGGACTCGGTATCTGCAGATTCTCAAAATCAGATGACTCTGACTCGGGTGCAAAAATATAAAATCAGGGCATTCCAATTAATAATAATTTTTCACTCGGGTTGTCCGATATTATCGGGTCGCCGATATCAGCCAAGAAAGCATTTAAAAAAAAAAAAAAAAAAAAGAGATAGGATAATATCGACATTTGTTTTTCATGAACTGTTTTAGTAATATAGGCACTTTTTCAATAACTTGAGTTGAAGTTGTTCTCTTTTTCATAGAATGCTTATTTTGGAAAACCTTGAAACTGTTACATTCATCATTATTAAACAATCACAATACAATTAGCCATAATATGTTAAGTCCAAGACCGCATATATCGGTATCAATTTGATATCTGTATCGGATTTTTGAGGTTGGACAATATCGGGAAATCAGTTATCGGTTAAGAAGTCATTATAGGACAACTATATAGAAGGTAGGGCTGCAGCTATCGAATATTTTAGTAATCGAGTAATCGACTAAAAATTCTATCGATTAATCGAGTAATCGGATAAAACTTTTTTTTTTTTTTTAGATAAAGAGCAATTACACAGTAGGGCAAATAAGTATTTAGTCAACCACTAACTGTGCAAGTTCTCCCACTTGAGAATATTAGAGGCCTCTAATTGTCAACATGGGTAGACCTCAACCATGAGAGACAGAATGTGGAAAAAAAACAGAAAATCACATTGTTTGGTTTTTAAAGAATTTATTTGCAAATCATGGTGGAAAATAAATATTTGGTCAATACCAAAAGTTAATCTCAATACTTTGTTATGTACCATTTGTTGGCAATAATGGAGGCTAAAAAGATCAGTCGTCCCGGTCCCTTTGCAGAAAAACAGCCCCAAAGCATGATATTTCCACCCCCATGCTTCACAGTGAGTATGGTGTCCTTCGGATGCAATTCAGTATTCTTTCGCCCCCAAACACGAGAACCTGAGTTTCTCCCAAAAAGTTCTATTTTGGTTTCATTTGACCATAACACATTCTCTCAGTCCTCTTCTGGATCATCCAAATGCTCTCTAGCGAACCGCAGACGGGCCTGGACGTGTACTTTCCTCAGCAGGGGGACACGTCTGGCAGTGCAGGATGTGAGTCCCTGGCGGCGCATTTTGCTACTGATAGTAGCCTTTGATACTGTGGTCCCAGCTCTCTGTAGGTCATTCACTAGGTTCCCCCGTGTGGTTCTGGGATTTTTCCTCACCGTTCTTGTTATCATTTTGACACCATGTAGTCTGAGATCTTGCATGGAGTCCAAGATTGAGGGAGATTATCAGTGGTCTTGTATGTCTTCCATTTTCTAATAATTGCTCCCACAGTTGATTTCTTCACACCAAGCGTTTTACCCGTTGCAGATTCAGTCTTCCCAGCCTGGTGCAGGTCTACAATTTGCCTCTGGTGTCCTTCGACAGCTCTTTGGTCTTGGCCATAGTGGAGTTTGGAGTGTGACTGTATGAGTTGTGGACAGGTGTCTTTTATACCAATAATAAGTTAACAGGTGCCATTAATACAGGGAACGAGTGGAGCCTCGTTAGACCTCATTAGAAGAAGTGAGACCCCTCTTTGACAGCCAGAAATCTTGCTTGTTTGTAGGTGACCAAATACATATTTTCCACTCTAATTTGGAAATAAATTCTTTAAAAATCAAACAATGTGGTTTTCTGTTTTTTTCTCACACATTCTGTCTCTCATGGTTAAGGTTTACCCATGTTGACAATTATAGGCCTCTCTAATCTTTTCAAGTAGGAGAACTTGCACAATTGGTGGTTGACTAAATACTTTTTGCCCCAGTGTAAATATACAAGCGAAAACAAGACATTTCATCTAATATTGAACCATTTTCAGTCAATCAATGTCTTTATTCTCGATGTACATTGTTGAAAACAGCCAACAATTGCATCTCAGATGTACTCTCGTATCATAGAAGCACTGCCTTGCATCAAAGTCATCCGCTTTAGGTGCGCCATTTTAGGGAAGGAAAATTTTATTTTTCAAAAAGATTTTTTCTTTGATTGAAAATATTTTTTTGGATTGAAGCAACTTTTTCTGGGATTGAATGATTTAGACACACACAAATGTCCGACCCATATTACGGCCCAAAAAAAAAAAAAAAAGGATTGCTTCAATCAAAGAAAAGTTTAAATGAAAAATTCAAATGGAAAATTATGAGTCTCAAATATTTTATCGCATTCAAAACTTTTTTTCTATGATTGAATTTTTTAAATTTTTGATTGAAGTGATTTTTCTTTTGAAAAAATTTTTTTTTGTTTGAAGCAACTTATTTTTTTTGATTAAATAATAAAGGCCCAAATGCAAAACTACATTACTTCAATCAAAAAAGTTGTTTCAATTAAAAAAAAAAAAAAATTAATGAAAATAGTTTTCAAATGCATTTTTGTTTCAAATGTATTTTTGCATTCAAACACTTTTTTTTTTATTGAAGTGACTTTTTTATTGAAAATATATATTTTGATTAAAGCAACTTTTTTTATTGAATAATAAAGACACAAATCGACCTCCATAGAAACCAAGCCCTCCGCAGGGCTAATGTTACGTGAGCGAGTGACAGCGAGCGACAGCTTATTTATTAGCGTTGAGAATTTACTGCTTTAAGATGGCGGCTGTTTACTAATGCCGCTCAGTCTGTCATTTCGCATCTAGTTCAACATAGATATGATATCTATGAGACGTATCACTGGCTACCTGCTACTACCGTTGCATCATACGGGCGGTTTTTAGCAACGTTGGAGTAGTTTGTAGCGGCTGTGGTAAGGTTATTTATTTATTTATTTATTTTTATTGCTTCTTCCTCTACGCACGTGACGGCATCGCGTTGTCCCGCAAAAAAAAAAAAAGTCCGGGCAAAACGTGATGCTTAGAGCCGGCAAAATTAAATGATTCCTCGAGGTGAATAAAATTACTCGGACCAGTTTTTAAACTCTAGTTACTCGAGTTGCTCGATTATTCGTTTCAGCTTTACTATATAGTGAATCTTAAAACAATACATTGCAGGTCACCTTCACCTAATTGGCTGCCATTGATGGCAATAGATTAGTGCTGCAACATTTAATCGATTAACTCAAGTAATTCGACTTGAAAATAGCTTTGAATCAAATTTTGTTGCTCCAAGTATTCGTTTAATGAGTAGCATTTTAATGGTGTGTTTTGAAAGTGTTTATTTACCGTAATTTCCCGAATATAAGGCACACCCGTGTATAACGTGCATCCCAAATTTACTTGTAAAATCTAGGGAAAATTATTGTACCCGTGTATAACGCGCACCCTAATTTTAGCACCAATAAATAGAACAATATAAGAAAACAGAGCTCGTGTAGATACAGAAATGTCATTTTACCGACTGTTGGAACACAGCACAAGCATAGCACATTGGTAGTTCATAACATTACCGTAAACTGACAATATGTACGGTGATAATATGATCTGATAAGTTCTTGAACTTACCAGAATCCAGGAGAAAACAAAACAGATGTGACTTCTCTTTTAGAGGCTGCTGTATATCTTGCTCATTTCATTTCATCATGATGAATAAATGTTTCCTCCATGGATTGATACGGTAAAATGATAGTGAGAACGTAAGTCAGAAATCCGAGAGAGCTCATTGCTGTCCACACGACAGTATCAATGGGAAGTTAGGAACTATTGTTATTTGGGTTTGAGTTTCCCAAGGGGCAGATACAGTTGACGGACACAGGAAGTCTGTGTTGTGTTACGTTTGTTATGGTCCGAGTTGCGGAGCTGCAATAAACGTTGACTCAAATCAGTTCAAGACACTAAATTCTGTGCTTTCTAAAGAGTGAAAAAAGCAGAATTTAACACAGACGAAATCATTCGGCCGATCAGAGTGAAGTATTACCGAAACAAAATGGTGACGTCACATACCGTAATGGTTGGCAACGGATCGCTGCATACGTTTCTTCAACAAAACATGGCCGTGTCAATTAAAAAAAAATTTTTTTAATCGTTTTTTAAATATATATATATATGTATATATAATATATATATATTTCTGTCTCCATCCATGTACTCATATATAATGCGCATCATAATTTTACGAGTTGATTTTGGGGGGGGAAATGCGCGTTATATTCAGGAAATTACGGTAGTTTTGTTAATTTGGGTGGATACACTGCCCTCTAATGACAACAGTGAATATTACATAAGTCATTTAATATGGCTGAAAACTGCTCCCTGTTAATACCAGCATAAGCTCATGTTTTTTGTGCGTTCCGAATTTAGTTTATAGTTTTATCTAGCTGTTTTGTGGAAATAAGTGTTTGAATGATTTGTTAAGTGTATTTTGAAAAAAAAGTTAGCTAGATTTTTGTTGTTGTATCTAGATCCTCATTTATTTATTTTTTTGTAATATCATTTGACGCTACACTTCATTTTATTTTTAAATTAAAGTGCAATCCTGCATAGTTTGAAGAAACACCCAGGAATTTTATCTTATGTTGGCATGTAATGCTCTTTTGAAAGTGCAATCTTAGCAAGCCTTTGCCTTCCTTCTCCGAAAATTTATTCCACAACCCATTAAATGTTCCTAATCAGATTACTCGATTATTCGAATTAACTAGTTTATAGATTAATCGACTACTAAAATAATCGATAGCTGCAGCCCTACAATACTTGTTCAATGTCAACCCTCCCACTTTAAATGAATTTGACATCTACTAGAGATAAACCACAATTTAACTAGACTAGAAAAATTTTTAGTTCACATCAAAGGAATGAAAAGAGCCACGCAATTGGATGTCTATCATCGTCAGTAAATTAATTGAAAAGTGTAAACACGGCCGGGGTGTAAAACCAGGTAACTCAGATGCTAAAGAAAGTTCTCATGAAATTTCACCATACTAGACAGGAATTTTCAGTGCAATGCCACAAGCCAGGACAGGTTTGCACGCATATTTACCATAAGATGCTGCCATTGCATTCTCAATGGTATCACCAGACGGGGTTGAAATCTGTATACTTTTTTTTAACTTTATTTAGTGGCACTGTTTTAGCCTGGCGGAATGGTGATTAAGAAAAGCCTGGTGGCCCACCAGGCTTATAAAGCAGTGTGATTTGTCATGAGCCAACTAACTGACTAAAAATCTGACCAATTGACTAATAAACAAACAGACCACCCAAAAAAATGTAATCATTGACTTTATGATCCACCCATTGATTGACAGTGCTGCTGGCTCACTCACAAACCAGGTAATTAAAAGGACAGACACCCAGATCTTGTGTGAAAGACGGTTGTTCAAAGTTTTTAGGTATGCGATGATAATGTAGAAAATATATTCATTTATTTATTTTGTGTCATCAATTATACTAACACGCATGGTCACTGATGGACTGGACGAAATAGCCCAAAAAATAAAGATCTGTTTTGGGTTTTTTTCATGGCAAGGGATGCTGGGAAATCAAGAATAAATACATACACTACATTTAACACCTAGCATAATGGATTTTTTCCCCCATAACCTGTCACTATGTAAGACTGTATTAGATTTCTGTTGATATTATTCTACTCCAGTCCTGTAGTTGGCAGTAATGATAATTACAAAGTTCGAAAACTCATTTCTACCGCTGCTGTTTTTTTTTAGGTTTCATTACAGAAAGCAACAGTGGTTTGTTTTGGCCGGAGGTCCTAAAAGTCATTTTGAATTCTTTTCAGGGAGGAGAGCAGGAGAGACTTTCTCCATGAAAGGAGTATTTATAGATGACAACATTAGTGCTGCTACACTGAACGTGTCACACATTCAAAATGCTGTAAAAGCCTTAGGAGAAACACGCCGGTACCAAACATCAACATTGGACTGATCGGAAAATGTCTGAAATAGAACAAAATCTTGTTTTGAACCTTTTCTCAATTTATACACACATTTATAACATTGGCTGCCATTGACGGCCAGAGACGTCCAATCCATTTTGACTGGGAGGGGCGATTCCCTCCCAGTCGAATTGGATTGGATGTCCTCTCGCCGTCTAGCAATGAATCTAGAAAATCAGGAAGTCCCATAAATCGTTCATTGATTCATCAATCCAGTACCTAAATGGACTGATACTTTGTGATCTTGTTCATGATCGGCATTAATAGTGGGAATACACATAAAGCTGTCACAGGATACCAATTTGAATCCAGAGCTGATCCTTTCTTATTCACACTGGTTTACCACAATTCAATTTCGCAGACTTCTTCTGTGCCCTTCCTGAGGAGTCTTTGGTACCAGATACAACTTCAGTGTCTTATCTCCGGACACTTGGTCATCTTTTAATTCATTTATTGAACACAGCCCGACCACAGCACTACAATTAAAAGCCAACGTGACCACAAGACTTTGTCTTCCGATTTAAAAGCAAAAATGCCCACAGCTGACATAGCCTTACTAGTGGGAACATGTGAATTATGGGAAAGCAAATAAATGAAATCTGTTCCAGTTTGTGTGATTAACCCTTGTTGAGCCCGAGGTTCGCCACACCTCGCCTCGTTTTGAACACTGAACACAAGTTGAATGAAAAAGTAGAGAAATACACCCACCTTTCGTCTGCGAGTTCGCCAAAATTCAATGGGAGTGGAATTGGAGACGAGGTGTGGATACAACACCGGGCCACGCCGTTCGAAGTGGCCGCTAAAGTGTCTCCTCCGCCGGGGCTGCTTCGTCCTACTCCCCCAAGCCGAGCCAAGCCGCCTCTCCCGGCCTATTGTTAGCTAACCACCGGGGAGCCTCCTCGGCGAGGGAATAACCGCCCATCTGGTGTAAAGCGGCCACGCTATTGGCCGGCGCCTGCTCTCCCTCGCTTCTGATTGGCTGCCAGGGGTGTTCCTTTAACACCACGAGGTTTCCACAGAATCACAAGGAGGGAACACAGGTGTTGCGTTCAGGGAGAATTAGGATTTAGGAGAGACAGCATGCGCATCAAGAGGCAACGCCTTCCTGGCTGACGTCCACCTGCTGGCCCCCCACCTTTTTTTTATATTTTAATATTTCATGTCACGTGGTCACGTGACGCGTTCACACAACCCAAATAATATGAATAATGCATCATAACTCAATTCTATACATGCTTTATTCTCTTTTGTCTTTTGTTGGCATATCTATTTTGTTTTGGAGGGTTGGGGAAAAAAACGACAATCCCCTTGAAAGCCATTCAGCATTTTCCCACATAAACCACGAATAATCCTTCAATTGCTGAGTCTATAATTAATCAGATTTAGAGTCTGCAGCGGTAATTAAATCCACCGAGATCACACGTAGTAGCTTGATTTTTCCTGTTAAACCCAGCGTCAGACTCCTTTACAATACACAAAAACGCAACACAAAATATTCCAAACATGAAACGATACGATTTCACGTGAGCCCAATTCGCTCTCTGGTGAAGACAATAGTGACACCTACAGGGCAAAGAACAGAATGTCACGCAGAGTACTTCATTTTCATTACGTTGTGAAAAACTGCGCATAAACGTGTGCAAAAACAACAGTAGAGCGCAATAACAAATAAAACCATGTACATCGTGCTAAAACTTACTTCAAATGGGGGCGGGGGGGTTGACAACGAATTTACAAAGATGAAAATCTGAATAATATTCTTTTAATAAGTGACAATTACTTTTGTGTATGCAGTAAATTTACTTAATCTCTGACGTTTACGACAAACCAAGTAGTTTTAAAAAAGGGTGGAAAATTGAGGAATCTATTCCAAAGTACACCCTCCACTGACTAGGTCACGTTTATCGAATGGTTCCGATGCAAAACTGCTAACAATGGACGACGCCAGTCTCCTTGGCTCACAGTGTACATCAGATATCTAGCCTTATACATGGGACATCTGTGGTGGAGGACCGATATTGACTGATTAATTGGAATGGCTCGATTATTTACTAATATGTGTCGTCTTACTCGACAAACTACTCGAAAAAATTGTTCAACTGTCAATTTACTGTATCTCATGAGTGCATGTGAATAAAAAGAGGGAATAAATTAGAAAAATGTTATCTTTTATTATTAAGTGACTAGATGTGTTGCCACACTGTTACATGAAGGTTCACTTACAAAAAGTAAATTGATGGGAATGAACTATGTAGTTTGATGACATTTACACACGAAACAAACGGGAAGTGCCTGGAACTAACGGGAAATCCTCAGGAGGTCTTGAAAGGAGTGCAGATCCCTTGCACTTGTGCTCCATCTACACAGAAGAAATAATCAATTTAGTTGCTTGCTATCTGCAAAAGCTTTTTTCTCCGTCAGTGCAGTGCTGGCCAAAAGTATTGGCACCCCCAGCAATTCTGTCAGATAATGCTCAAGTTCTCCAAAAAATGATTGCAATTACAAATGCTTTGGTAGTATTATCCTCAATTATTTAGCTTGCACTGAAAAAACACAAAAGAAAATGAAAAGAAAAATCATTATCATTTTACACAAAACTCCAAAACTGGGCCGGACAAAAGTATTGGCACCCTCAGGTTAATATTTGGTAGCACAACCTTTAGACAAAATAACTGCGAACAACCGCTTCCGGTATCCATCAATGAGATCCTTACAATGCTCTGCAGGAATTTTAGACCATTCTTCTTTGGCCAACTGCTTCAGGTCTCTGAGATTTGAAGGGTGCCATTTCCAGCTCTCTCCACAGGTGTTCTATGGGATTCAGGTCCGGACTCATTGCTGGCCACTTTAGAAGTGCTTTCTCTCAAACCATTTTCCAGTGCTTTTTGAAGTGCCATTGTCTTGCTGAAAGACCCATGACCTCTGAAGGAGACCCATCTTTCTCACACTGGGCTCTACATTATGCTGCAAAATTTGTTGGTAGTCTTCAAACTTCATAATGCCATGCACACGGTCAAGCAGTCCAGTGCCAGAGGCAGCAAAGCAACCTCAAAACATCAGGGAACCGCCGCCATGTTTGACTGTGGCGACCGTGTTCTTTTCTTTGAAGGCCTTGTCCCCCCCCCCCCCCCCCCCCCCGTAAACTATGTCAATGCCTTTTCCCAAAAAGCTCTACTTTTGTCTCATCTGACCAGAGAACATTCTTCCAAAAACTTTTTGGCTTTCTCAGGTAAACTTTGGCAAACTTCAGCCTGACTTTTTTATGTTTTTGGGTCAGAAGTAAGGTCTTCCTGGGTAGAGTTCCTTTTTATTCAGATGCCGACGGATAGTACGGGTTGACACTGTTGTACCCTCAGACTGAAGGACAGCTTGCAGGCATGAAAATGGGTCAGGAGTTAAGAAGGTGACAAGGGTGTGGAGGAAATATGTTCCTGTAGAGCTGACCCAAACGACTAATTTTCTCCCGATAAGTCAGCAGACTATTTTTACGATTAGTCGACTAGTAAAAAATATTTTATTATTATTTTTTTTTTTTATAACTAATTTAGCAGTTAAATTTTTGTTGACACTTACTAATTCACAAAAACATTTTGGAACACAAATTCTTTATTAAAGTACAAATAAACATGCAAATAACAGTAATTAATTGCACATAAATAATGAGGTCAAATGCTCATAGCATTAACTAGTGCAAAAGATGGAATGTAAACAGATTCAGAACACCGACTTCGCCTTTCATTTTAAAGCTATTCTCAGTGTAGAATCTGAAGATTGTAGTATTATCGTATTTACATATTATAGTATTAATTCTGAAGTATGTGGGATTAACTCCAGAAAGCGTTATTTATATGAACGTGACGTGCTTTTATTTTTGAAATGTTCACCGGAAGTACGTTCGCTAAACAGATAACAGCTTCACACTCCGCAAAAAAAACACTTTTCGTCATTGCTTGTGGTGTCACTCATAGATTTTTTTTTTTTCGTTTGCAAATGCTGTGAACTAGCGATTTTTAATGTTTGAACCTTTTAACCGCAAGTTTGTGTAATGGAGAAGACCGCCAATGCTTTATAACAGACTAAAATAGGTTGTCCCCCCCCCCCCCCCCAATTAGTCTCAATGTAGCAATGCTAACGTTTACAGTGTTCAATATACATGTTTCCTTATTTTGTATGTCTGAACTGTGATTCTACGGCGTGTTGATGACCAATAAACATCTGTGAAACAAACTGGAGTCTCATATGTCATCTACACGCACGCACAAATGTACACATGCACGCACGCGTCGATAAAACGCAGCCTTGAAAATTATCGCCCTCATTTTAATTTACCTTGCGACAAATGGACTCATTGCATAACGCGACAGGTTTAGCAACTTCAATAAAACATGTCGTTAGTAAGCTAGATGGAATTATGACCCCCCTTAAAAATTTTCTCCTTTGATCTACACAATTCACATTTTTGACTTCAAAATGGTGAATTTCGCCGAAAGGTGAGTGATTTGTGAACTTGTTTGGATGTTAGTCAAGGTTCTTTTCCACCATCGGCACAATCTTTCGTTGAAATCTCTCGTCAATTGCCGAAACGTGAGTGATTTGTGAACTTGTTTGGATGTTAGTCGAGGTTCTTTATCCACCATCGGCACAATCTTTCGTTGAAATCTCTCGTCAATTTTTCTTTTCCGTCCACATCTAGGGAGGTTAGCCACAGTGCCGAGGCCTTTACACATATTGATGACACTGCGCAGGGTAGACACAGGAACATTCAGGTCTTTGGAGATGGACTTGTAACCTTGAGATTGCCCATGCTTCCTCACAATTTTGCTTCTCAAGTCCTCAGACAGTACTTTGGTCTTCTTTCTTTTCTACATGCTTAATGTGGTACACACAAGGACACAGGACAGAAGTCGAGTCAACTTTAATCCATTTTAACTGGCAGCAAGTGTGATTTAGTTATTGCCACCACCTGTTATGTGCCACATGTAAGTAATTGGTGCTGTTTTCTGAGTTTTGTGTAGAATGATTTTTTTTTTTTTCGATTCTCTTTTGTGTTTTTTCATTGCAAGCAAAATAAATGAAGCTATTACTACAAAAGCATTTCTAATTACAACCATTTTCTGTGAGAAATTGAGCATTATCTGACAGAATTGCAGGGGTGCCACTACTTTTGGCCAGCACTGTATATGCTCGTAAATGTGGACCATGGGAGGCATATGTTAAATATTTCATGGAATTACATTTTTTTCCTCTCCATACAATTTCATGCGGGACATCAAAATGAGCGCGTAACCTGGTTGAAGTTTGTCCGACTGCAATGACTTGTGTAAGTCAAAGCGACTTGGTCTAAAACAGTCTTGCTCACACAAAAGACCAAAATGAAGTCCGAAACAATTTTGAGTAAATGTGAACTAAAACTAGACGAAGACAAACCCATTTTGAAATGGCTAAAATATGACTAAGACTAATAAGTGTTATCGTCCAAAAGACTACAAAGAAAATTAAAAATGCTGCCAAAAACAACACTGCTTCCGTCTAGTCAGCCTTTCCTTTGTCCTGGGCCTTGTGCTTGTGTGTCTCCAAACAATAAAATATATTTTAAAAGGACTAAAGGAAATAACATTATTACTAAAACTGTTGGGAGTGTCACTACTAGGAATACTGTCGGCGCCGCAATGATACGTCAGCGCGACCCGCCTATTGGTGCATATAGTGTGTGCATGTCTGTGACTGACCAGTGGTCGACGTCCGCGTCCTCAAATTGCCCTGCTTCCGCCTCGGCATCCACCTCCATTCCATCTATGGATGCAAATAACATTATGGACCATTTTCTTTATCTGTCGTACTCCTCAACAATGAGGCATAGACTTCATTACCTATTGACATGACACTTCGTCATTCTTTGCCTTATCAGAGGGGGCCGAGCTTCAATTAGTATAGTAAGGCGAAGATGGCGCACGTTCATGTCTTAGCTGTATTCAAGCTTGGATTTTTGAAGAACTATGAAAGCTGAACCGCATACAATCAGGAAGGATTGTCTCAGGAGTGATTTGTTCAAGGATTCAAGGTAAATATTATTTTTTTCCGTACCATGCATGCATTTTGAAACGCTGTGAAAAAAAATCAATGGGAGAATGGGAACCGCTACAGCACTGGCGTCATTCTTCGACATATATACGTAAAATAGATACATAACTACCCGTTTTTTTGCTCTTTTAACAAAGAATCGAGACAGTTTTACGTCTATATCTACAAAGAATTAAGTGATTGACGCATTTATAAGCAGGAATTTTCTTCTTTCTTTACACATGGAGGCGGCTAATTTTCTTAACTGACTAGCCTCGTAGTTGGCAATATTTACGCGAGATAAATGCTACCTGCATGTTTTTTTTGTTTTGCTTTTAACCAAGAATTGAGACTGCTTTACGTCCATATCTATAAAGAATTCAGGGATTTAAGCATTTATTCACCGGAATTTTCAACAGAAAAAGCTCTTTGTTTACATCTGGTAGCCGTTAGCTTCATTCGCTAACAGAGTAGCATTGTACTTCGACATATATACGTAAAATAAGCACTAACTGCACGTTGTTTTTTTTGTTTTTTTTTTACTTTTAACCAAGAATAGAGACTTTTACGTCCATATCTATGAATAATTTGGGGATTTAAGCATTTATTCACAAGAATTTTCAACAAAAAAATGCTTTGTTTACGTCAGGCGGCCGCTAGCATCATTCGCTAACAATATACACTGTATAATGATAATAAAAGGCTATTCTATAATAGGTTTTGATTGTATATATTATTTATTAACAATCTATTTACATATTATTCATAATTAATTCTGCATGTTTTCCGCTAGTATTACGTTTCTGGTGTTAAATTGAATGATTTATTAGCTGTTGAAAACTTGCAGTAAATAAAAAAAACATTTTTTAAGTTGCTATTTTGGTCAAAAACATGCTAAATATTGCTATTGATCCTAAAAATATAGGTGATTATCTCTGTATTTGGTGATTTTTGTGCATCGAGTGTAAAATCTGAGATTTTTATAGCCTTTTAAGTTGTGTTATACTTATGTAAAAATAATTAATCGGGATTTTATAAAGGAACGACTGAATTTTTTGACGCCGCTGCTCATGGAGACTCATATATGGGTAAGTTAGGGGCCTGTTTTGGTTTTAGGATGGTAGCAGCTTTGGTTTTGAAAATATTTGAAGTTTTTGAAAATAGGCCCCCAACGGATCAGCCCTGTTTCCCGTGTCATGTCAATAGGTTAAGTCATGAAGTCTATGAATGAGGTAAAAATTTGGTCCAACCGTCGCACTGTGCATCCATGCCCTGCTGGGTGCGTACGCCACCCATGTGGTAGCGCTGCGCCACGCTCTGCGCCAACATGCCCTCCAACCGTTCCAGTGTGGCTTGGCCTTCCTGGGTCAGCGCAGATAGACCCTCGTCGCACGTGTAAAAGGTGGGGATGTCGGCGTGACCATGCTCTGAATTGAACATCCATACGTCCGGCGTTTAACTCACTGGCTGACATTGAGTGAGTTTTCTGTGCCGTTGACGGCAATAGACGTCCGATTGGACATCTATCGTCGTCAACTGCAGTAGGTGAGTGTTCTTACCAGCTTCTGGAAATACACAAGAGAGAAGGAAGGATTGACTTTTTGCCTGTCACAATTAAAAGAATAATCGACAACTAAAAGTTTATCAAATGAATCCAGATTGAATAATTATAGGCCTAGTAAAACAAGTCGTTACATTGTACCAGAGGTGGAATGTAATGGAGTAAAAGTACTTCATGACTGTACTCAAGTCCATTTTTGTGTATCTATTTTATTTCACTACATTTTACAGCAGGTATCTGTACTTTTTACTCCACAACTTTTCAAATTGTCCCCACGTTACACGTTACTTTTATTTGTTTTCTTTTTCTCTCATTGTGTATTGATAATTTCGTCTTCGTGCATCCGGTGCAATCGATAAGCCCAATGCAACTACACCGTAACTGAGCACTAGAGGCAGCAACACGAGTACCAGAAAGATTAGGCGGGTGAACAAGATATTGACCAATTAAAAACCACCACACTCTTGTACCGTAGGTGGCGGTATGCATCTAATAGTTGCTTGCAATCTGCCATTCATTACCATTGCACTGTACGATGAATTTCTCAATTTGCAAGTTTCCTAAAAATGCACAATTAGACAAAAATGCGGGAAAAAAAGTTGATTTTACAAACTAAAACAAACGTAGAACAGACCATCAGGAAGGCACATTGCCAAATATTTCAATAGATGATTATCGTTGTTTAAATTCTTTCTTGAGCCACATAATAGTAAATATTCATTTCTTTATTTATATCTTTTTAAACATTTTCATTAAAATAAATAAATGACCAAAAAATTGTTTTTTAAAAATATATTTTAGGTTTTTAGCTTATTTAAGAAATTTTGAATAAAAGCAGAAAAAAAATCATTTAAAAAATATATAGAAAAAGGAAATATGATTAAACAGTAAATTTTCACTTTTAATTTTGGGGCATTTTTGTCAAAAAATAAAAAAACGACAAACTAAATGTTTTATTTTTATCTTAACTTATTTAAACTAAAAACAAAAAGGGAAAACAGTGAACAATCATTCTATTCCATGTATTTCTTTCAATTTTTTTTCCTATCATTAAACAAAAAATGGCCAAGATTCTTTTAATTTTTTGAATAATTTAATTCCATTTCTTTCCTTCAGCTGGGGGGGGGGGGCATTAAATATATTTTGATTTCTGTTGTCCTTAATAAAAGCAGATGTTTCATCCCTCTACTAACTCATTGCCTGCTATTGACGAGTGACGTCCAATTCATTCAAATGGTGAGGACAGGCTGTTCACGCTCATTTTTCAGTGCTTGGATGTCCAACACCGTCAATAGCAGCAAACGAGCTATTGTTTTTCTTTAACTAAATCATCCAGATGTAAATATCTGCGTGTTTAGTCTCACCAGCCTCCTCGACATCGTACTCTTCGCCTTCAAAATCATTGTCAGAGTCATCATCTTCGGGATCGGGATGCAGCGCCTGACACTCGCACATGGCCGCAAACATGGACTCCACTGAACACACACGGATAATAACAACTAGGGTTGGACATCTTCCATTCATACAAATACAGTATCTTTGAAGTCAGGATTTATTACAATTCGTCATCCAAACAACAAAGAAAAAAATGTCCCTTTAGTAGCTCTGTAAACAACAGGTAAAGTGACAGAACAAATAAAAAACTGCAACCTATCAGTGAGCACTACAAATCAAGATGAAGAGAAAAAATAAACACACATGCTGCTTTGTCACCGGGCACAAATCGGATCTCTGTGATACCACCTTCCTCTCCATCATCTCCACCCTCATTATCATCTTCCTCCTCACTACCCACTCCGTCATCAGCTTCATCTGCTGCCTTCTCCGCCATTTCAGCATTGTTCTCCTCTGGAGGGAAGCATAATTAGAGAAAGCTGTTAATCGTTATCAAAGATAGTACTGTACTAGTTAAGGGTGTAACGGTACATGTATTTGTATTGAACCGTTTCGGTACGTGGTCCTCGGTTCGGAACAGAGGCTTACCGAACGAGTTTCTGATGTAATGTAACCCTGACTTTTCGAGGCTGTGAGCCGATCGGGTTACAGTTTCTTTGTGTAGATTGTATTTACTCCGTCTTCCCTACTATAATGAGGACCAACACGGTACGACCGTATAACCCAGAAACGTCAACGGCGCGACAACGTGGCCGCCGCGAGAACGCAGTGAAACGCGAGTGTTAAAGTCAATCAGCCAATGCACACCCGTCTTAGTGCGACCGCATGTTAGGCGCGTCCCAGAAGCAGCTCAACACGACGCACGCGAAAAGAACGGCAGAGTTTATTATTTGACGCGAGACGCGACCCTGCTGCGTCAATACTACTACCGGTAGCTAGAATCGGGCAGACCGGAAGTCACTCGTGTAAAAATAAGGTGGATCCGGTGGATTTTCAAACTAATATGCAATCGTAACCCACTAAAACCTAGTCCATCAGATTTCTTGAGTGGTAGATTGGGGCACAGTTGACTTGTCTTTGTTGATTTACTGCTGTCTTCTCTCCTATAATAATAACCATGACCCCATGTTCAATACAAAACCCTCCTACCACAACAAAACAAGTAGGAATTAATATTCACATAGGAACTAAAGTTATACAACATAAAATATACAATATAAATGATTACTACATCACATTTGTAAAATATAAACACATAATAAAATAATAGCCCATTTAAATAAAATAAATTGAAATGAGCTAAAACACCCATAATTAAATAATTAGAATAATACAAAGATCCTGCTTACACAATTAAATTTATTCATTTCTGTGTGGCGCTTTAACTTGAGAAAATCTACCAATAAAGCTTTTGAAAACCGATCATAAGAAAAAAAAAAAGATTCATTGAGGCATTTCATTTGTAAAATACATGTTAAAATCTTTGTCATTGGGATTGCTTTTCTCTTTAGCACAGGACTTCTTTTTTCTTCTTTCTTTCAGAAAGAAAGCTGACCAATACGCGGGGTCTGAAAGGCAAATTGTTGTTGGATTATCTTTAAATACCCGCTACTTTTTGAGCAGAATTGTAGCTTTGTATAGGCTAATGTTCCTATTGTTGAAAGCACAAAGGTGTGTAATAAGCAACTAGCATATTTATATTTTGCATTTTGTTTTCTTACTGTACCGAAAATGAACCGAACCGTGACCTCAAAACCGAGGTACGTACCGAACCAGATTTTTGTGTACCGTTACACCCCTAGTACTAGTCCCATTTCTAGTATTAGTTAACTTTTTCCATGCACAAATGCATGCAAAGACTATGGTGTTAAAGAGAAACTGTGTTGAGTATCCTGACCACTGAGTTTTCCGTTGACCATTACATAGAGATGCTCTTGGGGGTACGCGCTGACGTCTCTGGAGATGGCGTGCAGGCCGATGGTAGGATACTCCAGACAGAAACCCAAACCGGCACCATCGAACCAGGACAGACGACTGCAAACAGTTTAACAATGTGGCGATGTTAGCAGAGATTTGAACTCGGGATGTTAAACCAGAGGTTTCAAAGTCGCGGCACGGGAGTCAGACACACTGGACCGCTAAGGTAAATCATGTGCATTAACGTTATGTTTCTTACAAACAAACAAAAAAACTTTTATAAAAAGAAAACTGAAATAAAGGAATAAGCACTTTTTTTCTGTTTAAAAAAAAAAAAGTTATTGTATTTTATTTTTTTCTGATTAAATTAGGGCTGTCAAAATGATCGCGTTAACGGGCGGTAATTAATTTTTTAAATTAATCACGTTAAAATATTTGATGCAATTAGCGCACATGCCCCGCTCAGACAGATTTAAATGACAGTACAGTGAAATGCCCACCTGTTAATTGTGTTTTGTGGAGTTCTGCTGTCCTCTGCTGGCGCTTGGGTGCGACTGATTTTATAGGCTTCAGCACCCATGAGCATTGTGTAAGTAATTATTGACAACAATGGCGGGCTACTAGCTTATTTTTTGATTGAAAAATTTACAAATTTTATTAAAACGAAAACATTAAGAGGGGTTTTAATATAAAATTTCTATAACTTGTACTAACATTTATCTTTTAAGAACTACAAGTCTTTCTATCCATGGATCGCTTTAACAGAATGTTAATAATGTTAATGCCATCTTGTTGATTTATTGTTATAATAAACAAATACAGTCCTTATGTACCGCATGTTGAATATATATATATCCATCTTGTGTCTTATCTTTCCATTCCAACAATAATTTAAAGAAAAATATGGCATATTTTATAGATGGTTTGAATTGCGAGTAATTACGATTAATTAATTTTTAAGCTGTAATTAACTCGATTAAAAATTTTAATCTTTTGATAGCCCTAGATTAAATATGTAAAATCAAAACTGAACATTAAAGAACAGGAAAATACTATTTACCCAGCACTTAAAATTATCTGATTTTATGAAGTTGTCTTTTAGAGTGACCTGGATGGATAGAATCAGGAGTATATCAGAAGGACAGCCAATACCTGGGAGAATGGACGGAGGTTCTAAATTATGGAAAATCAAGGGTATCGAAACAGTTGGGTACTTGATCTATCTCTTGATCTCTTAATCTATCGCAGATCGAGGAAATAACACTCAAACAACTAAGAAATGGTCTACTGTCAAAGTTCTACAATCTACTTCAGTGGATAAATTTAATGCCTGGAGAAATGACTTGAACGAAAATATTGCTGAGAATGATTTAGTGCTGCAACGATGAATCGATTAACTCAAGTATTCGATTAGAAAAAAATACTCAAATTAAATTTTGTTGCCTCGAGTATTCGTTTAATTTAAGTGGCGTTGTAACGGTTTATTTTGAAAGTGTTTGCATTTAGTATTATTGATTAGGGTGGATACACTGCCCTCTGGTCTGCCTCTTTTCACATGGCTGAATCCAACTGCTCCCTGTTAAGACCAACGTAAGCCAAGTTTTTGTTTGAGCTAATGTTTTTAATGCATTCATAATTTAGTTTATAGGTGTAATTAGCCATTTTTTTGTGGGAATATGTGTCAGAACCATTTTTTTAGAGCATTGTAAAAAAAACTTTAGCATTTTATCGCATTTAAGCAAGTAGACTTTTTCTATGTAAGTTAGCCAATTGTTCTTTTGTTTTACATTGATCCTCAATTTTTAAAGTTTATACTGTTTGAGGCTCAGCTCAGGTATTTTAATTTTTCATATTCCTTATCTGATTACTCGATTATTTGAACTAACTAGTCCATCGATTAATCAACTACTAAAATATTCGATAGCTGCAGCCCTAGAATGATTGGAATGAAGCATGTTTGAAAGCCCAAAAAACACAATAAATACTAGATTAAAACTGATTCAATACAAGTAGTTAACAAGAATGTATATAACTCCTGAAATACTGCATTACATGTTTGGTAACATTCCTGATACATGCTCTAAATGTAACAACTTCAAGGGTACCCTCATACACTGTGTATGGGAGTGTTCGAAAATTCTGAATTTTTGGAAAGATATTACAAAATGTTTATCATGTGTCTTTAAAGTGAATGTACCTATCTCGGCCAAACTTTGTGTTTTGGGTATTTATCCCACAGATGCTGTTAGAACCAAAAAATGAAAAAAAAGTTAGATTTTGGATTACTGCATGCACGAAGAGTGATCGCCTTGAATTGGAAGAACATGGAACCACATTCGTTAAGACAATGGATTAAGGAACTGTCGCAAGGCAAAGGAATGGAAAGACTGACTTACATCTCGAAAGGAAAACCGAAAGAATTTGTGAAAGTATGGGACACATACAGTATATGTATGTTGTATCAACATTCTAAACTAAAGGAATCTGGGAATGTAATGACATCTATATATATTAGATTTTTGATTTTTTTCTTTGCAAGCTGTGTGAGTGTGTGTGTGAATGTGTATAAGATTATTCATTATTTTTGTTTTTTATTCAATTGGGTTGCGAAATATGGCCTTGTGGCCATGATGTTTTGAATTTTCAGTTTTTGTCTTTTAATTTTTTGGAAGAAAAAAAAAAGTGGAGGAAAAAAAAAGGGACAGCGAATGTTAGAGGATTTGGAGATAAAGTCTGAGAGGCCAGACTTGAGATGGTTTGGACATGTTCAGAGGAGAGATAGTGTGTATATTGGCAAAAGGATGCTGAATTTCCATATGCCAGACAGGAGGTCTAGAGGATGACCAAAGAAGAGGTTTATGGATGTAAAGAGGACATGAAGGTAGTTGGTGTGAGAGCAGAGGATGCAGAGAACAGAGTAAGATGGAGACAACCGTTTCGCTGTGGCGACCCCTGAAGGGAAAAGCCGAAAGGATAAGAAGACTGTTTATTTTTGTAAGATTTTTTATTCCTAAAATAATGGAAATACATTTTAAAAACAATGAAAAAAGAATATTTGCTTTCAAAACTTTCAAAAATTATCAACTTTTTTCTTAAGGTCTACAATGTCCCTAAACGATTAAGAGACTATCAAAATAATTGTCGATCCATTTGGAAAATCGATTAGATTGAATAACAACCTTGTGTTGAAGTAAATAAAACGGTGAAGGAATCCACCAGAATGCGGTCTGAATTCAAACTTTAGAAGAAAATGGATTCGGATTTTTTTTGTGCGTCTTTTGCGCTTTTACTTGAAGTTTCCGACGTAAGATAAACTGGAAGTTCCGGTTCCGACTAACGTGTCTAAACATTAGTCCTAAATATAAATCTAGTAAAACATCAACTGCTTTAAACAATCCTGTCAATTCATTTTGAAACCGTAAACATTCAGTAAATGTGAAGTTAAAAGCAGCATTTTGCAATTGTAACTAAACCGACTCACGTTTCAGCGATGTAGAGCGTCCCGTTGCCCAGCTTTTGTCCGTCCAGCACTGCGGTCGTGTCGGCCTGCTGGAGGCGAACTCCCTCGGTGGGAGGCCGGAGGTTCTTCAACAAAACCATAGCGTCTTTCCACAACGATAAGCTCTGCGCTCTCCCTGCGTGTGGCTAAACCAGCCTGGGCTTAGCGTGTGCGTGTCTGGCAGAACAAATCCGAGCATTTATTTATTTACCCTGCTGAGGACAGTCACCAGCTAGCCGGGCCGTGCATGAACTTCCCGACGAGAAAGAACCGAGGCCGTCGTAAACTCCCAGAAGTGGAAAACTGGGACAACTCGAGAGATTCTGGTCCAAGTGTGACGTTTAACGGCTTCATGTGTTCTCGCGAGAACACAACACCAACGCGACACTAAAGAAAGTTCCCGCCCTTTGCTTCTGAATTCACAATTTTTTTTTTTTTTTTTTTTTCCGGGGCGGTTTTGGGCCATGTACAAACATAATTCAAATAAAAACTGTAATTCCCGAGATTTAAGAAAAAAATGTTTATTTTTTCGTTGTAAAGAATTTCCATTATATAGCATTTTCTAAAGTAGTGTTTAGTCAATGACTGGTCACGGTCAGCTGTCATACAAGGACATTGTCGTTATCGGAAACGAAGTACAGTGAAAGACTATGAATGGGGGAGGGGGTTTTAACCCGTTTCAGGGCATTCATTGAACTCACGGTGCCATTGACGTCAATAGATGTCCAATCAATTTAAAGTGGGAGAAAAGGCAGCAGTTCAAATTAACTACAGTCAGCCCTCATTTTTCGCGGTTAATGGGGACTGGAACCCGGCGTGATAAGTGAAAAACCGACAAGTAGCACCCCCTCAATTTTTTTTTTTTTTTTTTTTTTTGTGTGTGTGTCTAATGCATTTATCCAGATTTAGCATTGGAAAGAAATACATATAGGACATGTTTTTTCACTTTTCCCCCCACAAAGTACAATTTTTGAAAAAATGTATAAGGCCAAAAGCACAGACAAGACTGAAAAAGCAGTTTCTTCTCTTGCACTCCTCTTTAAAAGAAACTGCTGTATTTTAACAATACGTCTATATGCTGCCACAGCAGATTCATGCTGCATTAAGTCCCTGAACTATTTTTAATTTGTCCGTTTTACCCTGGAAACCCCCGTTTACAGACGTCGCGCAACCGCTTTTGTTTCAACCTAGGCATAAAAAGGTAAGTAATCGTATGTATTATTCGAAATGTCTGTCTTTTTAGCTTGGAATCATTAATTGGTGTCTATTTCTTTTGGGGGGAAAAAAAAACCTTAAAAAATTATTCACTCGCATATTTTAAACTTTTAAACGAATGACATCACAATGAAAAAAAAAATGGCGTCTGTAAAAAAAGTCACGGATATCTACATCATAACTATCGCTTAATTGTATTTTTTTTTTTTTTTTGTTACTGTCGCATTTTCTCTGATATGTTAGATAAATAATCGATCCAAACAAAGAAAAATTGAAAAAAAATGTCATGAAAAATGAATGAACTCCATTCCAGGGAAATCATATTTTGCTTTTCAAAAAGAGGACACAAAACACAGACATAAATAATCCCCGTTTAGGCTTATATTCAAAGTTTATACGGATCGATAGCATGCATGCACTGTCTGTGCATGTCACACATACAAACGGGCAGTTTGCCCCGACTCTCGGCCGTGTAAGCAATCTTGAAATATTGCTCATATAGAGCAGAGAGAAAACCAATCATTCTCAGGCTTATCTTCAACCCATTTTGATTTTTTTATGACTGTTGTCAAGGCCGGCCCTTCCCCAAAAGCAGTGTTCAATGCAAGCTAGGCGCTAATAACGCACAGCTGCACCGCTACCGAAGCACTCTGTCTCTCTCGCTCTTTGATGACGTAATTGCTGCATGAATTCCGATTTGGGAGCCTTGACAGTACACACTGCCGCGATATTCTGGAAAAATGTGGCCAAGATCGGATTTGAACCACCTACGAAAGTGACCCAGATTGGATTTGAAATGGTCCAGTTCTACGCGACTCGTCACGGTCAGACCGTCAAGTTAATGTCTCAATCGAGTCGGAAAAAAAACAAAAAAATCGGATTCATGCATTAAGACCTGTAGTATGAACGTTAGACTTCTATTCTACGTGTCAAACACCTGAACAGGGCAGGTTAAAAAAAAAAAAGTATGAACCACATATATTTGTATAATTTTTCGTAATTATTTTCTCGATATATATATTTTTTACAATTTTTTAAAATATATTTTAAATAGAAAATTTTAAGGCGATTCAAATAAAGAATGACCCTATTTCATAATTAAATATTTTAGGGAGAAAAAATAAAATAGCAGCATCACGTGACAATTATAGAAAACTGGGAAATCTGATCTTTCAAACACCCACTGCCTCATTCTGATTCATATACTAGTCCTTCTAAAAAATTGCATATTGTGATAAAGTTAATTATTTTCTGTAATGTACTGATAAACATTAGGCTTTCATATATTTTAGATTCATTACACACAACTGAAGTAGTTCAAGCCTTTTATTGTTTTAATATTGATGATTTTGGCAAAAAAGTCAAGAAAAACGAAAAATCCCCAAAAACTAGCATATGATGAAAGGGTACTCTAAAAAAGCTACTAACCTCACCATCTGAATCAACAAATTAAGTCAAAACACCTGCAAAAGATTCCTGAGGCTTTTAAAAACTCCCAGCCTGGTTCATTACTCAAAACCGCAATCATGGGCGAGACTGCCGACCTGACTGCTGACCAGAAGGCCATTATTGACATCCTCAAGCAAGAGGCTAAGACACAGAAAGAAATTTCTGAGCGAATAGGCTGTTCCCAGAGTGCTGTATCAAGTGGGAAGTCTGTGGGAAAGAAAAAGTGTGGCAGGAAACGCTGCACAACCAGGTAACCGCATCCTGAGAAAGATTGTGGAGAAGGGCCGATTCCAGACCTTGGGGGACCTGCAGAAACAGTGGACTGAGTCTGGAGTAGAAACATCCAGAGCCACCGTGCACAGGCGTGTGCTGGAAATGGGCTACAGGTGCCACATTCCCCAGGTCAAGCCACTTTTGAACCTGGAACAGAGGCAGAAGCGCCTGGCCCGGGCTACAGAAAAGCAGCACTGGACTGTTGCTCAGTGGTCCAAATTACTTTTTCAGATGAAAGCAAATTTTGCATGTCATTCCGAAATCAAGGTGCCAGAGTTTGGAGGAAGACTGGGGAGAAGGAAATGCCAAAATACCTGAAGTCCAGTGTCAAGTACCCACAGTCAGTGATGGTCTGGGGTGCCATGTAAGCTGCTGGTGTTGGTCTACTGTGTTTTACCAAGGGCAAGGTCAATGCAGCTAGCTATCAGGAGATTTTGGAGCACGTCATGCTTCCATCTGCTGAAAAGCTTTATGAAGATGAAGATTTCATTTTTCAGCACGCCCTGCTCACAGTGCCAAAACCACGAGATGGGAGAGGGAGAGAGAGAGAAAACCACTGGTGAATGGTCTACTAGTGATGGGTCCGTGAGACCTCATGAAGCCTGTTGACACAGTGTGAATACTGTGTCATTGAATACTGACACCAGCTGGACATAAAAAATCCCTACAGGCAACCCACTTGACAGAGTGACACTGAATTGATGACATAGCATGTAAAATCAAATCATTTGTCTTTGCATTCATATTGCATTATTTCATATCTTTAAATTATGTGAACATACAGTATATTAGAATGTGAAAATGTAAGTAATAATGAATGGGTGAATGAGGATGCTTGTGTACCTTTTGTTCTATTAACAGTTTATTCAAAAACATAGTTTTTTTAATGTTTAAAATTTAGTTGGTTCCTTTTTATTTATTTATTTTTTAAACAAGAAATTTCACCTGCTGTGGACAACACACACTCGCATGGAACCAACGATGCCAGCATGCACAATAATTTCTTAGCCAATTAAAGGGGTGCATTGCGTGCCATGTTCGGCTCAACCATGCATCATGGCACTTTTGCAATTTCATCTACAGTTGCATTGCCTCTTTGACTCCCCACTTCGTCATCTAAGTGGTACTATAGCCCATCAGAAAAAAATTGAAGTGGACAATTAATAAATTATAGCTTAATTACCAATTTCTAATAAATTACCAAAAAAGCTACTGTGGGAAAGTAAAGGAATCTGTAGCTTCTGGAGGATCACAGAACGGCCGGTGCTCTGGACGGCCGGCGGCCGCCATACACACGTCACTGTTTTTAATCCCCCTACCCTCTATGAGTATCTACAGTTCGCACCGAATCCGACAGGTGGCAGCAATGCGCCTGGCTGTTAACCGCCAATCTGAGGAGGAGAACGAAGAAGTGGGCCATTGCCGCAAGACGCTGTGACTGACAGACTTGCTGTGGCCCACGAAGGGGCAGGATCGAGCGATAAGAGCTTTGGCGGACTTTCTAGTTGCCACCGGGCTGAGATGGAATGAAGAGGGTTACTTGTTAGGGATGTTGGCAATTGTTATCCACCAGGTAGCTACAATTTAAATGAAATAAATGGCAACTAAAGGGCTAGTATTTTAGCTGTAAAACAACGTATGCACACGCAGCAGCAATATTAATTCAGAAGAAATATAACAAAATATTAATAAAATGAATGGTTTTACTTTAGAGTTTAGGTAGTTAAATTGATATGATATATATTTTTTTAATCATTTATATAACGTTTTGTTTTCTGGTTAATAATTTCCAATGAAGGTTATGTATACAGGATTTGTCTTGAAATGTTTATTGTATTTTCATTGAAATGTATTATTTGTGTGGCAAGATTAATTATGGCATAAACAATGAAGTCATTTTATAGACACAGGGGATAGGTGTTATTATAATCAATTGGATACATAAAACTTGCTTTAAAAAATAAATTCTTTCATTTGTTTATTCAGGTTGATCATAGAGCTAGGGCAGAAGATGAATCCAACTCCAGTTCAGCCTTGCAGTACTTTGAGCGCCCCAAGTCAGACAGTCAGAGTCTAGACACATTTTCCTCTCAAAGTGCATGAAATTGATGCGTTTTACAAAGAAACATAAAAAAAAAAAATTCTCCCGGGGGGCATGCCCTCGGACCCCCCTAGAGGGCCTGTGTTTCCCTTCGTACAGCGATTCTTTTGGGATGGGCTGAGTCGAAGTCCAGGGCTGCTTTTTAGTCCCAGTCCGTCCCTGCACTGGACCCATCACTATGGTTTACAGACCATGGCATTGCTGTGCTCAATTGGCCTGCCAACTCTTCTGACCTGAACCCCATTGAGATTCTGTGGGATATTGTGAAGAGGAAGTTGAGAGACACCAGACCCAACACTGCAGATGAGCTTAAGGCTGCTATCGAAGCATCCTTGGCATCCATAACACCTCAGCAGTGCAAAAGGCTGATTGCCTCCATGCCACGCCACATTGAAGCAGTCATTTCTGCAAAAAGGATTCCCGACCAAGTATTGAGTTTGAGTGCATAGCTGGTATAATTAATTGAAGGTCGACTTTTTTTGTATTAAAAAACACTTTTTTGTATTGGTCGGATGAAATATGCTATTTTTTTCAGATAGGGATTTTTGCTTTTGACTTTTGCCAAAATCATCAATATTAAAACAATAAAAGGTTTGAACTGCTTCAGTTGTAATGAATCTAAAATATATGGAAGTCTAATGTTTATCAGTACATTAAAGAAAATAATTAACTTTATCACAATATGCTAATTTTTTTAAGGACTAGTATTTACTTTCCAAATATTTGATCATGAAATAGGATCACTTTTTGAATTAAAAATACAATGTTTATAAAAACCAATTCAAAGTAGAAATACACTCGTTATGGCCCAAATAACACCTATATTCATTTTTTTTTTTTTTTATTCATAGTATTTAACTCATTACCCTCCATTGACAATGACAGACGTCCAATCCATTTCAATTGGCACGACTGGCCGTGCATGCTGAACTTTCCATACCATTGACGATGCCAGGTGTCCAATGTATTTTCTGCGAAATGGATTGGACGTGTAGTGCCGTCAATAGCCCCAAAAAATTTCCTGTACGCAAAAATACACAATTTGCGCTTTTTCTCATGTGAAAACCGCCATCTTTTTTAATCCAATAAAAACCACCAAGCCATTTCTTTGACATATATGTTTTATTTTATGCAAAAATTCACAAGTAGCAGCAGCCCAAACAGAAAGTGACATCACAGGGGCTAAAACATTCCGAGAACCGGATCAGAACTTAATTAAAAAATGAACAAGGTTGGATCAGTGTAGTTCCTGGAGTGGGTAAAGGGATGGCAGAAAAAACGGGGATGGTGGGTGGTGCTGGCCAAAAACTATAAATGGGTGAATCTATTCATGCCAAATGTGGCAGTGAAACTTAAGTGCCACAAAACCTGGCAACATAACATATTTGCGTTAGGTCCCAAAAACTGAAAGGTGACATTTTAGTGAGGAAAGGAAGGTAGTACCCCCAAAAAACCTGGGGGTTCATGTACCCTTCTATGGAATGCCACCAGATGGTGGCAAAAATTCACTTAATAAATAAGGCGTCTGGTTTTGAGATGCTGTTAAAGCATTGAAGGCGGGGTCCATTTTGGAGAGGAGCTTAAAATGCCCAAACCAGGAAACCTGTCAATGAGGTTGGACTGTGAATTGCCTTAGTTTTGGTGGGTAGAGGTTGAGGCTTCCAGAGAGGAAGAGGAGGAGGAAGAAGATGTCGATTCGTCGGAGGTTTTATTTGTCCAAGAGGTTCTCCTCTGGGAGTCCCGCCTGAGTAGGTAGGCGTCGACCGAGCCTTTCCTGCGGTCTGTGTTTTTCTGCTTCTCCTCCTGGTTGATCTCCTTCTGCAGCAATAGTGCCATTTTCCGGTCGGCCTCTTCCTGCTGACGGCGGCTCGCTAGCTGGGCTTCCCATTCTGAATACAGCGCCACGGACGAAGACGTGCTAGCAGACGAAGAGGAAGAAAAGCGACGCCCCTGTTCTGTAAGAGAATTGTCGTCCTGCTCTTCGTGCTCAGGGTATTTTCTTTTAGATGTTCCTTCATCGGCGTAAATGCTCTGACTGTGGCGCGGCTCCTCCGCAAAAGAGGCGGGACAGGGGCTAGGAGATTCCGCTCTGTCCCGTTGAAGCTCCGAGATGTCTGCATGAGGGGGGCTTGGCTCACGGGAGAGGAGGATGTTCTCCTAAGAAACGCCAATTGCAGACATAGCAGTCTTAAAATCATGTCTTCATAATAATCTGGATGTGGCGGAAAACACAGACAAGACTGAAAAAGCAGTTTCTGCACTTGCAACCCTCTTCAAAAGAAACTACTGTATTTTAAGCCAAAAGTGTTTGAAAGAACAATATGTCTATATGCTGCCAGAGCAGATTCATGGCGCATTAAGCCCCTGAACTATTTTTAATTTGTCTGTTTTACCCTCAAACACCCCGTATACAGACGTCGCGCAACCGCTTTTGTTTCAACTAGAGCTGAAACGAATACTCGAGCAACTCGAGTAACTCTTGTTTAAAAACGTATCCGAGTAACTTTATTCACCTCGAGTAATCGTTTATTTTGACAGTTCTAAGCATCACGTTTTGCTCGGACTACTTTTAATGTGGGACAACGTGCTGATGTCACGTGCGTAGAGGAAGAAGCACAAAAAAAAAAAAAAAAAAAAAAAAAAAAAAAAAAAAAAACCCATCAGCCGACAGCCGCTACAAACGACGCCGACGTTGCTAAATACTAGCCCGCACGATGCTACGTTGATAGCAGGTAGCGTCTGATGAGTCTCATAGAGATCACATGTATGTTGAACTAGATGCGAAATGACAGACTCGGCCGCGTCTGGGCAGCGTTCGTAAACAGCCGCCATCTTAAAGCAGTAGAGCGCTAAGCGCTAATAAAGAGCGCTAAGCGCTAATAAATAAGATTAATGTTACAGTCACTAGCTCACGTATCGTTAGCCCTGCGGAGGGCTAGGTTTGTATTAATTAGGACCACTATCGATGCGTGGCTAATTTGTCTTACATACAGGCTTTAACATAACATAGCGTTGTGGAGTGATGAGGGCGTAAAATAAAAACTCAATCATGCTAACTATCACTTTTAGCTCAGTAGTCATTGCTGGATAAAACACCACGTAGCACTGGTCCCTAATGTGCTCCAATACAGCCTGTATCATACATTTATTTTGAACACTGCAAAAACTCAAAATCCCATCAGAACCTCCAGTTTAGACTAACTTAAAACTTAACTAGAACTTAAAAATGGCTTGACACAAATAGAAATTCAATTGAAACACGTGGGACAAAATCCTAACTTTTAAGTGATGTGTGTTATCAAGCGTAACGGCATTTTTAGGTATATACAGTGGGGAGAACAAGTATTTGATACACTGCCAATGGGTTTTCCCATTGACTGTGTATCAAATACTTGTTCTCCCCACTGTATATATATTATTTTTTTAATAAGAGCTAAAGGTTTTTTGAGTGAAAGCAGTTAATTAGTCTTTTTTTTATTCTAGTTACATCTGAGATGCAATTGTTGGCTGTTGAATTGTTGAATTGTTGAAAATGGTTCAAGATTAGATGAAATGTCTTGTTTTCTCATGTATATTTATAATTGCTCTTCACCTAAAAATATATTTGTCTTATCCGATTACTCGATTAATCGATAGAATTTTCAGTCGATTACTCGATTACTAAAATATTCGATAGCTGCAGCCCTAGTTTCAACCCATCCATAAAACCTAGGAGATTATACTTATTATTCAAAATGTCTGTCATTTTTAGCTTAGAATCATTAAGCGATGTCTAATATCTCGTAAAAAAAAAAAAAAAAAAACGACTTAAAAAAATTATTCACTCGCATATTTTAAACTTTAAAACAGATTACGTCACAATGAAAAAAATGGTGTCTGTAAAAAAGTCACAGATATCTAAATAATAACTATCGCTTAATTGTATTTTTTTTGTTACTATCGCATTTTCTCCGATATGTTAGATGATAAATAATCGATCCAAAGAAAGAAAAATTGAAAAACATTTAAAAGGGTAAATATATGAAAAAGAACATCTCAACCACTCCTTGATGTCTGCGATTTCTGCATAGCGACCCTTGTTATATTACCATGTTTAACCCATAAAATCCCCCCAAAATCCATCCGTGGCCATTCACGGCTGTATTTTGACACTCAGTGATACATGCTACATGGAGTTTTTGGATCGAAACAAGGTAAGTACGCGATAATATCTTGTTAAAGTCATGGCGTCTTTAATTCTGCCCTGCGTGCTCTCTCCTCCAGATAGGGTTTTCATGTTTAAAAAAAAAAATTTTTTTTTTGTTTTTTAGAAATGCCCTCCTGTTCAAAATTTTTCTTCTCCCAGAACATTGAGATTTTAAGCTTTCCAATGATGTATCACATATGCATATCATAATTTTGAAAGTTGGCCAAATTGGGCGTCTCAGAGCGGAACTTCATGTCACCAGTGTTTTCCGCCATGTACATTTTGGATGATTTTTTGTGGCACTTTACTCTTAAATTTTCCTTACTATAAGTCGTACTTTTCCCATTGCTTGGCTTCATCTGCGATCTGTACTCAGGTGCCACTTATATACACACTTTCCCACACACACACTTTTCCACACTGGAAGCGACGAGAAGGGCGCAGTAGGCGTGATCTTGATTTTATACTTTTAATTTCTTTTTCAGATTATTTTGCCTTAAAATGCCTTGAATTATTATAAGGAAAGCCTTGGGATCACGCCAGAGAAGATGGTTGAAGTGGCTGGGGAGAGAGAGAAGTCTGGACTTCCCTGCTAAAGCTGCTGCCCCGCGACCCGACTACGGATTAAGCATTAGATCATGGATAGATGGGGGTTCGTGGGAAGTGTTGTACGCATTAACTGGAAGTCAATTATTTCTTACGGAGAAAATGAGGTAATGATACGAGCACATTCATGTTATGAGCTTGGTTGTGGAACGAATTGTGCTATATCAGGAGGGTTCACTTTATATAAATAGAAAAAAAAAAGCCCAGTGTATTTATAGATGATGCAAAATACTGCCCCGTGGGCTGGAAGTTTGAGACCCAAGCCTTAATGGTTTGGTTGTGAGATTAATAGTTTGTGTTTTTTAAAGCCTTTTTATGCTCGCTCAATTTACTGCGTGGATACCCATTCATTCTGTCTGTAGTAGGGAACGGGAGTGTTTGTGGCCATTTTAATTTCTAAGAAAATTATTTTTTTATATGCGGAAAACACAGACAAGGCTGAAAAAGCACTTTCTGCTCTTGCACTCCTCTTTAAAAGAAACTGCTGTATTTTAAGCCAAAAGAACTGTTGTGTTTGATAGAACAATATGTCTAAATGCTGCTATATCAGATTCATGGTGCATTAAAGTGCGTACGAATGGAGAAAAAAAAGTCATAAATAGGATTATTTTGTGAATTAGAATCATATTTCGAGACGATTCGACTATATACAACAATTTAGCAAAGCGCAGATGACGAGAAATTAGCCGGTTAGCCACGCCTTGCGGAGTCACGATTTCATCTGATTTAGTATGCAGCCCATTGAGGGGGAATTATTCACAACGAGGAAAAGGCAACGAAGAGAGCCGCAAAATGTCATTGTTTCAGTCTCTCAACTCCAATATTTTTACAGGATATTTTTTTTATCCAAGTATTTTCCCCCAATAGCTAAATAAATGGCTTGAGAAGGACCAGTCAGCCTGTTGAGGGGGAATTATTCAGAACGAGGAAAACGTGATGAATAGAGCCGCAAAATGTCATTGTTTCAGTCTCTCTACTCCAATATTTTTACAGGATATTCTTTTTATCCAAGTAATTTTCCCCAATAGCTAAATAAAGGGCATGGTCATGACAAATAAGTCTTGTGCTAAATGGAATATGAAATAATAAAAATGCACTTATTCAGGACGACATGGCAAAATTACTCCATCATGGTCAAAGCTGTCGTCTTTACCTTTACTGTCACACCTCCCGAACGATATTTTATGCCACCTAAATCGGGCTTATGTCATTTCCCTTACCCGGCTTTGGAGAATATAAACAAACCAAGAGGCGTTACAGCTAGCCGACACGCTAACCCGAACCGACTGATGTTTTTAAGTCTTCGAAGCGGAAAATCACACAAAACTAGCCCGGATCATTTCACATGACAACTGGGTTGTCGATTGTCTTCGCCGATCGACAAACCGCCCGGCGGAGAGCGATTTACAGCTCGTTCCCCTACTACTACGGACAGGAGAGCTCGCTGGGGAAGCAGCTGGACAATGAACGCTGAACAAACCGGCCGACGTCACAGGAGTGTGTAGCTGCCAAATGGTCAACACGAATATGGCAAAATAATGCTTTACTACACGGCGAAGGCGTAAACAGCGAGAGTCATACGAGAGCGGCTGCAGTTGTTGTGCAGCTAACATGTGCAGCTAATGTGTATGAGGAGAGCTTCTTACATATCCATCCATGATCAAATGTAAGTAGTCCTTTATTTAATGAAAGTTTGTGGTGTTTACTTTGTAATCGCTGTATTCGCGGCTATTTTTAACACAAAGTTGCAATTTCTGATCGGTCGGAAAATTTAACAGAACATAGGGCACATGAAGAGGGCAATAAGCCGAGTATAGTGCTCTCCCTGCAGGGGGAATGTGCGACAAGCCGCCGGTCGTCGGCCGAGGGGACAAGGAGCACGTCAGCCACACAATGCGAGCCACCTACAAACTAAAATGATCCCAGTATTTGACATCATACAAAACAATGTTTACTCACTTCCTCGTAAGTTCCATGGTCCCACAGTAGTAGGGTTTGTTTTGGCCAATATCCCCCGGTGAATGGGAACCCTTTGAAACCCCAAAAAGGCTCACAAGCCTCTCCATCATACAGAAAGATTTTTCTGCAGCCGTTTGGCTGGCGTGATGCGAAAAATAAATCCCAAAATGTCCAAATTGAGTACTGCTTGTCATTTTTCCACCAAAATGTCATGTGACTCGTTACAGGAGTGCTGTCACCATTGCTGCAGAAATTGAAGAGGTAGGGGGTCAGCCTGTTAATGCCCAGACCATTCGTCGCACTCTACATCAAATTGGTGTGCATGGCTGTCACCCCAGGAGGAAGCCTCTTCAGAAGACGGTACACAAGAGAGCCCGCAAACAGTTTGCTGAAGACATGTCAACAAAGCACACGGATTACTGGAACCATGTCCTATGGTCTGATGAGACGGAGATAAATTTGTTTGGTTCCGATTAAAGTTGCACCGATACCGATACCAGTATCGGCAAGGGGCGCCAATCCGGCCCGAATTGGTGGTATCGGTATCGACGAGTACCAACATTTAGGGCGCCGATACCAACCACTGCCATCACTTGAACGCAAATGTACTGTCCTCCCCACGTGAGCTAACTTCCCAAATCCCGTTGCATGACATCTGTATATTTTTGTCTCGAAATTACCAAACGAAATTAACTCCTTCGTCTTCAATTTTTAGGATATCATCTACAACGCATATCCGCGATGTTACGCTGCTTATCTAATATGGCATTCACAAACGATTAGCATGCGTAAGCTAACGCCTGATATTATGGCGCCAATGGGATCAGAAAGCTTAAAACCGTGGGACACTAAGCAAACTCATGGTTTCATGATGAACCATTGAGTGGCAAATTAAGAGCGCCGTACTTCCAACTCGTCCTGTTTATGAAAGTCGATTGTCATATGTGTTGTGAAGTAATGAGCAGAAGTGACTTCTGTGACCAGACAACACTCAAGCGGCGCAGCGCGCACACTAGATATCATCAAATAGCAACCTAGATGTGCTATGTTAGATCCCATGCCAACTCTCGCGCGCACACACTAGATGTCATCAAATAGCAACCTAGATGTGCAACATTAGATCCCATGCCATTAGCTGCGTGAGCCCAGAGCGACGCGTAGTCCATATACAACATTGATGAATTAGAAACCGCCATGACTGAATGGAAGTTAAGCAGGCCAAATCAATCCATACCAATGACTATAGATAATGCTGCAAATACTGTTGATTCAATACATGTTACAGATGAAATCGGAAAACAAATAGGATGTTGTGCTTATATGGTAAATATAGCTGCTAAGAGCTGCAGCAATCAACAGTGTGCCCCACTTTACAAACAGTAAAGATTGTTCTCAGCACTTATATACAAAATTTCTTCAGATCAGTAAGAAGTAAACACATAAATATTACGCACTAAAATGCTTGTTTGTATGATGTTATTTTTGCTTGTTAGCAAATAAATAAATAAAAAAATAATAATAATAACAGTTGTATTTTCTGTTTCAGAACATTAAATGTATTGAATTGTATCGAAAATCATACCGAACCATGACTTAACTGTATCGTTGCATCCCTTATACGTACATATATACACATACATATACATATGTGTGTGTGTGTGTGTGTGTGTATATATATATATATATATATATATATATATATTTTTTTTTTTTTTTTTTTTTTTTGCTAACAGAGTGGTATCGGCCGATACTGCACAGCTAGGTATCTGTATCGGGCCCAAAAAATGGTATCGGTGCAACACTAGTTCCGATGGTCTGATGCATGTGTGACGGCGACCAGGTGAGGAGTACAAAGATAAGTGTGTCATGCCTCAATCTCTGCAGCAATGCTGACAGCACTCCTGTAACGAGTCACATGACATTTTGGAGGTAAAGTGACAAGCAGTACTCGATTTGGACATTTAGGGGTGTACGTAGTTCCCATGCGGTGTACTCACTTTTGTTGCCAGAGGTTTAGATAGTAATAATGGCTATATTCTGAGTTATTTTGAGGGGAAAATAAATTAACTCATTATATAAGCTGCACACAGACTACTTTTCATTGTGTCAAAGTGTCATTTTGTCAGTGTTGTCCTATGAAAAGGTTACTTAAAGTGCATGTGACACGAAAAAGCATGTTTATTTCATAATACACGCGGTATTTTATGCCCCTGAATGATATGGGCCGCTTGGATGTGTGTGGAAGCGATCACTATTTTTATTTAGTTTTTTGAATCCCGCGCCATGAAAATGAGTGACTTCCGGCTTCGGTCTTGCATTGAGGAGGAGGGCGCTGTGACGTGTACGGTAGAAGACGTCCTCTACAGTGTACTGTTGTGTATGAGGACAAAGGATTCAGCTGATTTTGCGGATTAATACGTTTATTTTTCGCATCACGCCAGCCAAACGGCTGCAGAAAAATCATTCTGTATGAGGGAGAGGCGTATGCGCCTTTTTGGAGTTTCAAAAGGTTCCCATTCACCGTGGATATTTACTGTGGGACCATTGGACTTACAAGGAAGTGAGTAAACATCTTATTTTGTATTATGTCAAATACGAATACAGCGATTACAAAGTAAACACTACAAACTTCCTTTAAATGAAGGACTACTTACGTTTGATCATTGATAGGCATGTAAAAAGCTCTCCTAATGCTCATTAGCAGCAGCACGTTAGCTGCACAACAACTCCAGCCACCCTCCTCCGGGGAACGAACTGTAAATTGCTCTCCGCCGGGCGGTTTGCCGATCCGCGAACACAATCGACAACCGGGTCGTCATGTCAAATAATCCAGGATAGTTATGTGTGATTTTCCGCTTTGAAGACTTTGAAACATCACTAGGTTCGGGTTAGCATGTCGGCTAGCTGTCACACCTTCTGGTTTGTTTACATTCTCCGAAGCCGGGGAAGGGAAATGACATATGTCCGATTTAGGTGTCATAAAATATCGTTTGGGAGGTGCGACAGTAAAGGTGAAGTCGACAGTTTTGACCATTATGGAGTAATTTTGCCATGTCGTCCTGAATAAATGCATTTTCTATTATTTCATATTCCATTCGGCACAAGACTGTTATTTGTCATGACCATGCCATTTAGCAATTGGGGAAAATACTTGGATAAAAAGAATATCCTGTAAAAATATTGAAGTAAAGAGACAGAAACAATGACATTTTGCCGCTCTCTTCGTCGCGTTTTCCTCGTTGTGAATAGTTCCCCCTCGACGGGCTGACTGGTCCTTCTCAAGCCATTTATATAGCTATTGGGGAAAAATACTTGGATAAAAAGAATATCCTGTAAAAATATTGGAGTAGAGAGACTGAAACAATGACATTTTGCAGCTTTCTTCGTCGCGATTTCCTCGTTCTGAATAATTCCCCCTAAATGGGCTGAATAGTAAAAGCGATGAGCCCAGTCTACCGCTGACGTCATCCACCTGTTGGGGACGCTATAGCCCTATAATGGTAGGCGTGGCTAACCGGCAGATTAAAAGACTAATTTCTCGTCATCTGTGCTTTGCTAAATTGTTGTATATAGTCGAATCGTCTCAAAATATGATTCTAATTCACATAATAATGCCATTTAAGACTTTTTTTCTCGTGTCATATGCTCTTTAAATATCTGCAGAAATGCGAGGGGTATACTCACTTTTGTTATACACAGTAGGACAATTTTGAAATCTGGCCAAATTGGGGATCTCAGCGCGAACCTTCAAGTCACCTGAGTGTTTTCCGCCATATGCATTTGCATTGTATTTATTTACAAAAAAATAATAATAGTAAACTCCTGACTTTTTCATTAGTGAAGGCGACAGATTTTTCTAGTTTTGCAACATCAATAAAACAATTCATACTCACATATCTTTGACCGTCCCTGTTTGAAATCAAAGTGATCGCCGGGCTGCAGTCTGACGGGCTCGACTTGGACGGAAGTCGATACAAGAACCTTTGCGCACACAACAAAAAAGGGGTGTGAAAAAAATGTGATGACATAATATCGTTACTTTATTTCAATAGTTCAATTAAAAAAAATGACAATCAAAATGATTGAGGTCTTTTTGGATTGGAAAATAAGCACCTTACTTTTCTATCTGTCCTACGTTCACCTTCTTGCGGGCTGGTGTGACGACAGCAGGTTTTTTGTGGGAAATAGGTTTGCTGTTCTTTTTTAAAAAAAAAAAAAAAAAAAGTGCATTAGGGCTGTACGATAAGCTCTTTTATTATTCATTAGGAGCACAGGCGCACGCTACAGCATGAATCAGGAGTAGATTCTCACTCCCTTCACCTCTCACCCCCCCCCCCTTTTTATGTAACACCTGGCATGCAATTTATGTTTAGAACAATGCTATTTTTGTTTGGTTCTTCTAAGCTGGATTTGTTTTACATACATGGCGGCTTCTTGTATGGAGGACCAGGAGTGCAAAAATTCAATAAATGAATACACGAAAAAAATTACTAAATATGTCATTAAAAAGCTTCTATTTCAATTTTTATTTATTTATTTCAATATTTATTTCAACATTTATATATATATTTTAGTGCTGTCAAATTTATCACGTTAACGGGCGGTAATTTTTTTTTTTTTTTTTTAATTAATCACGTTAAAATATTTAACGCATTTAACGCATGCGCGGGATGACCCGCTCATGCATTGCCTCAAACAGATTACAATGACGCCGATTTTTGCACATTGAGAGCTAAGAGGCAGAGAAAGGCGAGCGGACACAGGCGTTCATTAGACCGCGCCGTTTATTGGCATAAGCAGCGTTTCCCCTACATTTGAAATATTGTGACGGGCCACCACACCAAAATAAAAGCCACCACGGCTTGCAAATTAGTTTTTTTTTTTTTTTTTTTAAGATTTAAAAATCCACTAATTTATCATTTGTATAATTTAACATGACGTCTAAATGTATTGTGAAGCTCATCTGTACGCACTATTTGCGATAAGTCGTCTGAAATAGCACCTAAAATACAAACTGTTCCTTTTCACGTTTTATTTTGAAAAGTGTATCAGTTCTACTGAAAGCTTGCGGCTGGTACGTCGACTCGGCGCAGAGATGGGACGAAGAGAAAAACGGGACGGGAGAAAAACCCACAGAAAGGCATTTGAAGTTAATGAATGTATTTCTGGGTTAAGACTGTGATAACCTTAATATACTGACATTGACGTAACGTTTAAGTTTTTTATGGGGTGTTTTTGACCTGAATCGTCGCGTCCTACTTCTACCATAGCATTTGACGTCACTCGTTGCTATTTCAGAAGAGTATTTTTTAAATTTTAAAAGTTGGCTAACTTGGAGGTCTCAGAGCGGAACTTTAAAGTCACCTGAGTGTTTTCCGCCGCTACGTTTTAGTCCGCGTCTTAATGGCCACACAGATTATCAACAGCCCTATCGGAGCCATACAGAGCCTGTAAGAATCGTTAGCTCTAAAATAACTAATCATTTATTGTAATGTAATGTAAATGGGCATCATGACATTTTCAAATATATTATAGGTGCAAAATGCAAATTAAAAGGGTAAAACCTGTGCACGCACTTGTGCTCCCATTCTTTTTTCTTTACTCGAACCAAATTATTTTTAGGCCCCATACGCAAGCAAAATGGTCGCACTGTATAGCCCTGTGCATGCAAGCAAGAAGGAATATAATAAACAGTCATCACCTACCAGTTCACTGCTGAGCACTCTGGCCAGGATCTCATCCTGTAGCCTAATGCGCTTCTCTTTTTCCTCCTCCTCAGCCAGGAGTCTTTGGATGAACTCCTCACTGGCGCGTCGCTCCTCCTCGTCTAGCTTTCGCTTTTCCTCCCACAGCTACGACGACACCAATATTCATTTAATTTTTCTAACAATTTCCATGGATTCATGAAAGAAGGGAAAAGCTATCGATATAATTTTTAATGTACTTTCATTGGTTTGTAATTTACTTTTTTTTTTATTTACATGTATTTCAATAAAAAGAGGGAAACCCAGGAATTTTTAAATTTTGTTTTATATATTAAAAGGGGAAAAATTGAAATTCTTTTTATGTATTATTATTATTTTTTTTTTAATTAATTTGTATTTTATAGATTAGATTTTTTAAAAAGTTTTTTTTTCTTTAAATTGAAAATGTATATATTGGCGCTGTCAAAATTATCGCGTTTCAATTAATCACGTTAAAATATTTGACGCAATTAACGCACATGCCCCGCTCAGATTAAAATGACAATGTAATGTCCGCTTGTTACTTGTTTTTTGTTGTTTGGCGCCCTCTGCTGGCGCTAGGGTCCAAATGATTTTATGGGTTTGGGGAGTGAGCATGGTGTAATGACATCAACAATGGAGAGCTACTAGTTTATTTTTTGATTGAAAATTTTACAAATTTTAATAAAACGAAAACATTAAGAGGGGTTTTAATATAAAATTTCTACAACTTGTACTAACATTTATCTTTTAAGAACTACAAGTTTTTCTATCCATGGATCGCTTTAAGAGAATGTTAATAATGTGAATGCCATCTTGTTGATTTATTGTTATAATAAACAAATACAGTTCTTATGTACCGTATGTTGAATGTATATATCTGTCTTGTGTCTTATCTTTTCGTTCCAACAATAATTTACAGAAAAATATGGCATATTTCATAGATGGTTTGAATTGCGATTAATTACGATTAATTAATTTTTAAGCTGTAATTAATTTGATTAAAAATTTTAATCGTTTGACAGCTCTAGTATATATTCTTTATATTTAAATGCATTCATTAAAAAAAGAGAACAAAGGAAAACAGGAAATATTTTAGAAATTATTTTGAAATTAAAAAAGGGAAAAACGATTTGGTTTTTAATAAAGCAAAAGGGGAAAATGGGTAAATATATTGAGTATTTATTATTTTTTCAAAGATTTTTTTGTATTAATTTGTATTTCATAAATTAAATAAAAACAGATTTAATTTTTTTTAAGTTGAAAATGTAAATATTTATATTTAAATGCATTAATTAAAAAAGAGAACAAGGGAAAACAGGAAGTGTTCTTTTATTTATTTTTAAATTAAGAAAAGGGAAAAACTATTTGGTTTTTAATAAAACAAAAGGGAAAAATGGGTAAATATTTTTATTTATTATTTTAAAAAGAAAAATTTTAATTTGTATTTCATAAATTAGGCACAGATTTTATTAATTTTTTAAGTTGAAAATGTAAACATCCTTTATATTCAAATGCATTAATTAAAAAAGAGAACAAGGGAAAACAGGAAATATTCTTTTATTTTTAAATTAAAAAAGGGAAAAACTATTTGGTTTTTAATAAAACAAAAGGGAAAAATTGGTTCATTTTTAATTATTTATATTTTTTAAAGATTTAATTTTTAAATTAATTTGTATTTGATAAATTAGATAAAAACAGATTTTATTTTATTTTTAAGTTGAAAATGTAAATATATTTTGTATTTAAATGCTTTAATTAAAAAAGAAAACAAGGGAAAACAGGAAATATTCTTTTATTTTTAGATTACAAAAAGTAAAAAAATGGGTAAATATTTTTTTTAAAAGTTCATTTTAAATTAAAAAAAATAATAATAATAATATTTTTTATCATTATTTTTCATTGTGGACTACGGAAGACGTATTTCAAATGTATTTTTATGCACATAACTCACTTTCACGGGTTACACGAAACAATGAAGCGGACTAAATCGAGTTTGAACAATTTGCCAAAATTTTAGGAATTTAAGAAACCTATCAGACAAAATTCAGTGCCTACTAGTGAGTTTATGACCTGCTGGAGATGATACTTACTTTGCTCATTTGATCCTGATATTCTTGTCTCAGCTCTCCAGGCTCACTCACCCTTGGGACAAAAACTAAAGCACAAAAAGACACACAAACACAAGTGAGGCCACAATATCCGTCACGACACACTACTGCGTATCACGGGATGCAGCGCGTACCGGCCAGGTCGTTGTTGATGACGTCCTGCCCACTGAGGCGTCTCTGGCAGTGCTGCGGAAAGCTGTTCCGGATCTGCGTCCAGAGCTGCTCGTTGACCAGTGTCTTGTTCCTGTTGTTCAGGCGGGCCCACGTGGATACGCGCTTGCGGCACATGGGGCAACACAGAGTGCTCTTGTCTACAGACTCCAGGAAGCAGACCTTAAAGGGAAAGACACAACTTTATCATGCGCATCCTAGCAGAAGGAATCTTTGCTAGAATTGCAACAATTACTGTAATTTTCCCACTATAAGGCGCACCTGACTTTAAAGGGAACCACGGATAAAAAGACATGTAGTTTTTAAAAGATAAATGTTAGTAAGAGTAATAATTTGATATTAAAACCCCTCCTAATTTTTCCTTTTAATAAATTTTGTAAAATTTTAAAGCAAAAAATAAACTAGCAGCTCCCTATTGTTGTTGACGTCGCAGGGCGGTGACGTCACAGGGCCACGCTGCCGTACTTCACAGTCACTCAAACTATGTAAGGTAGTGATTTAAATACATCACAAGGTGTCAATTGCGAGTTTTACATTTTTTCCCCCTCAACTGACGCCGTAGCTCTCTGTTTTTTCGTGTTTTGTTTTTAGACTGGGTCTACTGTAGAGGCGTACGAAATTTCCGATTGTTAGATTATTCGCGATTCGGCCGTGGAAGATTCGAGAACGATTCACAAACATCCAAATTCCGATTATTGAATTATACCAGGTAAAGCAGAACTAAAACACAGGCGGCGCGGTCTTCGGGGCGCAATGAGAAATGTACCGAAGAGTAAATATCACGTTCAACTCATGCTGCTAGATAAAAAAAACAATCATACCTGACTGCGGCCGACAGCAAGGTGGAACTTGATGCAGAATGACAGACGACGGCGGAGTTAGTACATGTATTAGAATTTGCAATCATTTTCTGGGAGAAATTGAGCATTATCTGACAGAATTGCAGGGGTGCCAATACTTTTGGCTAGCAGTGTATATGTAGAAAGGATATCTGAACACACAGGTCTGATAAGTTTTAAAATTTTGTATTGATGTGCCTTGCTGCTATGTCAGTTTGTAGGTTTTATATTCTGCCATGTTTTTTGTATTTGAAAAAGGTTAATAACATTTTGTTGGGAAAAAAGTTCATATTCTCTAATGTTTCTTGTCCTCCGTGAAAAATGTTAATCTTCCGAATTAATCAAAATGAAATATTTGCAGACATCCCTTCCAATTGTTCTCATTACATACTTTTGGTTCAAATGTACATTTTCAGGGTCCTCCCAGGATTGATCCATCTAAATTCAAGACTTTTAAGACCTTTTTTAATGCCATTTCAACTGAAAATTCATTCTTTTCTCGCACCCATTATTTAGATCATATTGAATCATATTAAATAAATGAAGCACTGAACATCAAATTTAACCTCAATTACTAAGTGGCTTTGACAAAAGAATGGACATATATTGAAGATACAATTAAAACACATTTAAAGTAACATTATAAAGTCAGTCAGAATTTTTTTAAACACACACACACACACACACAATAATTATGGACAAAAAGAGGAGGACAGGATCAGACCAGCCATCTTCTGTAACAGGCTAGCCGCTAGTGCATCTGCCAAGACCCCAGTGAACATGGCTAACTCTCGAGTTAAAACGGCAAAATTCACATTCATTCAAAAGGCAAACCGAAATGTTTAAGCAGGTCCACTGCCTTCGCATGACCCATAAACTGCAACCTAAAGTATCTGGATGTAACTTGAACCCCTATCACATACTCCAAAACAACGGGAATATCGCTGGACTTAACCGTGCAGCAGTTGTGTGTGAAAACAATTTCCCTTGTCGACTGACATGGGAAGCAGTGTGCGTGAAAGCAGGCGTTAAATTCCCGGGTCACAGCAGATGGCTGATGACTTAAATATCATCGCGGCGGCCGATGTAACTTCCTCCCTCTTCGCAGTAAGAGGAAAAGCGGTAAACAAACATCGCAATTATAAACATAGCAAGCTGGAAACAGCTAAATTAAACTGAAAACATGACCAAAATTAAAATGTCAATTATTACGTCGGGCCGGGCCAGGGTTCTTTCTCGCTAACTTTTTGAAATAACTACATATTAACGATGTATGAATGATAAACTAAGGAATACTTGTTATAAAATAAATAATTTGGATAAAAAAAAGAAGGCACTGTATGGTCTTTGCAGAGCCAGAGCGTGCCTATACGCCCTTTTTAATCTTCCCCTCTGCAAGTCCGCAAAACCGCATCTGTTTATTTATATTTAACAAACTTTTCCAGCGTTATTTCGTTGTGTAAATAAATTTATAATGATCATAAAAATATGTAGTCTATTTAAACATTAAGAAAATGTGCGGATTTTTTTCTGCCAACTGAGAATTTGTTATAAAAGACAGGCTTTTATGCAGACATCGTTACAAATGTTATCACACAAAACGCGGGTCGGGCTTTAATACCCGCGATCAGTTCGGGTCGGGCTGGGCTTTTTAGGCCCGATTTTACCTCTATCTTAAAGTTCTGATGTGCTTAAATTGGCTGCAGTTACGAAGTCGGGAATGCTCCCTCCGGAAAAAAAAACACGATTTGGGCAACATTATGTTTAACAAACTTTTCCAGCGTTATTTCATTGTCTAAATGCATTTACAATGGTCATAAAAATATGTAGACTATTTAAACATCTGGAACAAAACGCAATATGACCAACATTGTGACAGCCGATGCCAAACAAAAATGACGTAATATCTGAAACAGATCACCAATGGACTCATTTGAAGTATATGAATGGTGGTCTGTTTTGGTGTTCAGAATCCACAATACTTCTGCCTGCAAGGTTTTCGTTCCACCGACAAAAGGACGCATTCCCGATGCAGAGGTGGATGGATTCTCCGTTTTGCCGGTTGCGGTGGTTTGGCACGCACGAGTTGCATTTCGATTTGTAGCGCAGTGCATCGTAAAAATTCTATGCGTCATCGTCGTTATGGATTTTTTTTTTTTTTTTTAAACTTTGTCACGGATATAATTTAGGTTTCACTGAGATTTTCATGAAAATTAAGACCACGGTGAAAAAATTCCAGACTTACAACAGCTAATTCAACACTTTTAATACCTTTAATAATGGAAAACTAAATTCAATGCTTTTTTAATACTTTTAAAAACCCGCGGGTACCCTGATTTTGCGCTAAAAGGCCATTTAAATTGAGTATGAGCCGATGAGTCGACCCATCGCGAAATGAATGTGATTGACTGACTGGTGAGAATTCAATTCATGCATGTGTTTACCTTGCAAAAGGTATGCTCGCAAGGTAGCGTCACCGGCTCCAGAAACATCTCCAAGCACACTGGACATCGACAGTCATCCAGGGACAGCGTTTCCTCTTTCTTTCCCTCGCCCTCTTTGCCTTCACCGCCCGAAGCATTTTGAGCCACCGTGTCTGCGTCCGAATCTGGTAACATCATTTTTTCTCCTCCCCCTCAGGGTGGGCAGTGCAGGGAGGCCTCCACAGCAAACACGGCTGCTATTAATCATAAATAAACAGAAACGGTTCAATCAAATTAAATCGTTCACTCCTCAGAAACATTGTTGAGCGAAAATGAGCAGATTCCGATATTTTATTATCAATCAACATTATTAAATATTTGGTATGAATAAATGAATTTGTACAATTAATAAAAATGAATTTAGAATGAATAAAACATATACACTAAAATACAGTTATTGGAAAAATAACACTTTAAAGTTGATACATAATACAAAAGCATTAATGACCAACATTTTTTCGAAAACCTCCCTGTTTAATAAATTAAAAAACAACAAACATTTTAAAATAAATAGAATTATCGCAGTTTTTCTTGTTAATATACAGTACTTTTTAAAGAAATCAATTAAAATAATAATAACAATAACAATTGAATCGCTGCCAGCCGTTGACAAGCACAGGACGTCCAGTTCAATAGCGTACCGCACTAATTCTATTTTCAGACTGCGACGTCGCCATCGTAACGCAAAAGTGGGACATTATAGACACGCCCTCGCATACAAACTATATTATTTCTGCTTGTATTCTCCGCTCAAAAAAAGAACACACTGATCAAACACTGCTGCTATGGAACTTGTAGAAACGACTCTAGACATTACGACATATGATGTTTTCTTCACGTCCAAAAGACCAGTTTAACGTCAGCAAGGTGAACATTTGTTGGGGGCCATGGTCCTTTAGAGGACGAAGGGTTAGGCCATTTTAATATTTATTTTTTACTGTGGCGTTTTGGTGTGCTGCTTCTGTCTGACAATGAATGACCTGAAAACTGTTACCTTTTCTCTTGTAAAAAAAAAAAAAAAAAAAACAACTTTAGGAAGGGGGAAGTGGAAGTGGAAGTAAATTATAGAATTAAGATTTGTTATTCATGAGAAAAAAATATAAGAAAACATTATAAGAGTTTGCTAGCTGTCACTGAGTAGCATTTGCAATTGCTATACAAAAATAGCAATGTAAGAACGGTCAGAGACATCAGACAACCAGAGAATATAATATATAAGAAAGACAGGGCATATGGGCAAACGATAGATTGTTGAAACAGGAGAATGTCATTGTCAGTGGCGTAAGGCAATGCACACAAGAAAAAGGTGTCGATAACAAAGCTAACTCTGGATCAGGTCGGCTCGTCTTTTTCAGCCCTCGGCACTCAAGCCATCTCTTTAACTGAATATTTGTATGTTCTTCCACATCTTTATCAATGAATTTGGCACCAGGGACATCATTTTCGGACAGAATTGTTAGGTTTAGCTCAGTAAACATCTCGTCCGTACACTATTTCCATTCATTTACTATTAGGGACAAACAGGAGGTTGACCCACCTAGCAACAGTTGCTAACGTCATGAATGTTAATGAGCAAAAGTGACGTGTTGCTTGCGGTACGGCACTAAACTGGGAGAGCTAGCTGTGAATGCTCATGTTTCATCAAAATGATAACTCCGAGCCTTCCCAGTCGAGATGAAGCACTTCCAACGGAAACCAATCAGTTCAATGAGTGCCCTACGAAGATTAAAAGGATGACAGTCTTAAAACTATTTTACTGGTAACTCTTAATGCCTGCGATATGAAGCAATTGTCAGAGAATCACGAAATTTGAAAAATAAGGTCTTAATTAAACCTTTTTTTTCAAATTTGTAAAAAAGAAAAAAATTAAAATGTGTAATACGCGCTCTAATATCTATAACCCTTGCTAAATCCTGTTTTTTTTTCTCATGGAACATGCAGATGCATGAGTTGACTTGCAACCATTTTTTTTTTATTGAGGAAAGATAGTTCACAATTCTGAATTAGTCTCAAAATCATGAAATTCTAAGTGTATCAAATGTGATACATTTGGCAAGAAAGGGTTATTAAACATTTCTCATCGGGAGGGCTGTCTACTATTCGCGAAATATTGCTTTTCGCGGCCAGTCTCGAATCGTAACCCCCGCGAATAACAAGGGCGGACTGTGCATACGTTTTCCTGTTTACCTTCAATTATCCAGGCCAACATTCCTCAACATCCTAAGCATATGTAACAAATTAGCAAGAAAAACGCCCAAACAAGACGTCCAGTTGAGAAAAAAGTAAACTACAGTAAATGACGTTCAAAACGTAGCTGCTAAATTTAGCAAAGCAGTCAACTTAGCCTCAATTGGAACTAGTCGCAAATTTCAGAATTACAAACTGTGACAGATTAGAACAGATGTTTATATTAAAACCTTATTGTACAAAGGTGTATTACCTGTTGAGTTATGCTCTCTCACTGCTTTTGATAGCAAATAAACTAACTGCTGGACCCAAACATGCCAAGTGAGCTATTAGCTCCGAAGCTACACCAACTAACAAGGCCACCACATAATTCCCACTCTGACGAACAAGCACCAAAGCGCTGCTATAAAACGTTAGAATTGATATACTTTACCCCCAACCCCGACAAATTACTTTTTAAATATTATTTTGGTTGTGAGAAATCTCTGCCATTACCCGCCCAATCCAGCTAGGGACGCCGTGCGCATGCGCGCTACACATCCGAGTGAAAACGTCGTAAAGTATGACGAAGTGTCGGGAAAAGCTGATGACAAGTGTTTGAGTTGACACCGTGAGAGCATGTCTTTTTATGTCAGCTATTTTCATGCAAACAAACACTGTGATGAATCAAACAGGTCTATATATCATCTTTGTGGGAAATACAGTTACTTACTACCACGAAAGTGACAGTCGTATTTTTTATACAAACGCAAATGTGGCATGTTTACGCAAACCCGTCGACAGGGAACAAGTTAACTCAGGTCTGAAAAGTATTGGCACCCCTGCAATTCTTTCAGATAATCCTGAAAGTAGTAATATCTTCATTTATTTTGCTTGCAATGAAAAACACAAAAGAGAATGGGAAAAAAAATCATTTTACACAAAACGCCAAAAATGGGCTTGACAAATCCTGTGATGCTTCTCCAGTTTGTGTAATTCTTTGAAAAATGATGTGATGCTTCACCAGTTTGTGTAATTAACAGCACCTGTTACTAACCTGTGGCGCATAACAGGTGATGGCAATGACTAGATCACACTGGCAGCCTGTTAAAATGGATTAAAGTTGACTCAACCTCTGTCCCGTGTCCTTGTGTGTACCACAGTGAGCATGGAGAAAAGAAAGAAGACCAAAGAACTGTCTGAGGAATTGAGAAGCAAATTTGTGAGGAAGCATGGGCAATCTCAAGACTACCATGCGCAGTGTCATCAATAAGTGTAAAGCCCATGGCACTGGGGCTAACCTCCCTAGATGTGGACGGAAAAGAAAAATTGACAAGGGATTTCAACGAAAGATAGTACCGATGGTGCATAAAGAACCTCGACTAATATCCAAACAAGTTCAAGCTGCCCCGCAGTCCGAGCGTACAACAGTGTCAACCCGTACTATCCTTTGACATCTGAATGAAAAGGGACTCTATGGTAGGATAGCCAGGAAGACCCCACTTCTGACCCAGAGACATAAAAAAGCCAGGCTGGAGTTTGCCAAAACTAATCTGAGAAAGCCAAAAAACGTTTTGGAAGAATGTTCTCTGGTCAGATGAGACAAAAGTAGAGCTAGAGTTTACAGGGGAAAAAACGAGGCCTTCAAAGAAAAGAACACGGTCCACAGTCATACATGGCGGTGGTTCCCTGATGTTTTGGGGTTGCTTTGCTACCTCTGGCACTGGACTGCTTGACCGTGTGGATGGCATTATGAAGTCTGAAGACCACCAACATATTTTGGGCCCAGTGTGAAAAAGCTGGGTCTCCCTCAGAGGTCATGGGTCTTCCAGCAGGACGATGAACCAAAACACACTTCAAAAATAACTAGAAAATGGTTTGAGAGAAAGCACTGGAGACTTCTAAAGTGAGTCCAGACCTGAATCCCATAGAACACTTGTGGAGAGAGCTTAAAATGCCCCCCTTCAAATCTCTGAGACCCGGAGCAGTTGGCCAAAGAAGAATGGTCTAAAATTCTAGCAGAGCATTGTAAGAATCTCACTGATGGATACTGGTAGCGGTTGTTCATGTTCACAGTTATTTTGGCCAACTGTTGTGTTACCAAGTATTAGGCTGAGGGTGCCAATACTTCTGTTCAGCCCATTTTTGGAGTTTTGTGTAAAACGATAATGATTTTTTTCCCATTCTCTTTTTGGTTTTTTCATTGCAATCAAAATAAATGAATATATTACTACCATAGCATTTGGTAATTGCAATCACTTTTTGGGAGAAATTGAGCATTATCTGACAGAATTGCACAGGTGCCAATACTTTTGGCCAGCAGTGAATAAACCAGGGCTAAAAACGCTTTTGTTTACCACAGCATATTCATAACTGTCTATGTATTTCAAATTTCATGCTATAAGCGTTTTTATTTTCTCATTTATATTTCCGATTTCAATGATTAATATGTTCTAAATTATATCGATGATTTAATTGGTTGGTTGGATTGGTTTTTTTAAATGTATAAGTTTATTTTCTGTTTCAATTAGTGCTGCAACAATTAATCGATTAACTCGACTATGGTTTGTTTTGAAAGTGTTTGCATTTAGCTTTAGGGTTTGCGTGGATACACTGCCCTCTAGTCTGCCTAATTTCACATGGCTGAATCCAGCTGCTCCCTGTTAAGACCAACCTAGGCTAAGTTTTTGTTTGCGCAAAAGTTTTTTTAATGCATCCGTATTTTAGTTCATAGGTATATTTAGCCGTTTTTTTATGTGGGAATATGTGTCTGTATTGCATTGTAAAAAAAATAACTAAAAAATTAGGTTAGCATTTTATTGCATTTAAGCTAGCGGACTTCTGCTATGTAACTTAGCCAATTGTTCTTTTGTTGTACATAGATCCTCATTTAGTTTTTTTTTTTTTTTTATACCATATTAGGTTCAGGTCAGGTATTTTAATTTTTTATGTTCTTTATCCAATTACTCGATTATTCGAACTAAATAGTTCATCGATTAACTGACTACTAAAATAATCGATAGCTGCAGCCCTAGTTTCAATTGTCTTTGATTTAATGTGATTTTTACGAATCATTTTATCTCTGCTTGTGGATTTTCATGTGATGTAAAGCACTTTGAATTGCCTTGTGTTGAATTGTTCGTTACAAATAAATTTGCCTTGCCTTTGATGACATCAGGAGGAACGGCGGGTCATTTGGGAAGGTCAAATTTCATTGGCTAAAATAGTTCCAGCATTGATAAATTGGCAGCAACTCCTTGGAAAAACTGGCTTTTATTTACATTTTCTCCTGTACTACACATGAGAAAAATACCATTGTTATTTTTTTTTTTTAAATTTATTAAACAATATTCTTTCTGAGTGTTTTGGAAGCATATCCCCGTCATTTTTCCGACGCCCTCACTGGTTAACAAAACCGTCACTCCACTGGAAAACTTGGCTTGTCTCTTTCTTGCATTCACTTCCCGACTTGAGCGAGCCATTCAGCCCGTCGCCACAACGGTGCTTCTTGAGCTGCCTCGAGTCGGAGAAGCCCCGCTCGCAGCTCTGGCACGAGTACAGCTTGACCCCCGTGTGGATCTGCATGTGCGACTTGAGCTGGTTGGACTGTCGGAACTTGCGTCCGCAGGTGGCGCACTCGTAGGGCTTCTCGCCCGTGTGCACCAGGAGGTGTCGGTGGTAATTCTGCGACGTCCTGAAGGCCTTCCCGCATTGCTGGCACTTGTGCGGCTTGACACCCGTGTGGAGTAACTCGTGCTGGCGAAGCTGCGACTGGAGCAAGAAGCCTTTCTGGCACACGCCGCAGACGTGCGGGCGATCGCCGCTGTGCTGTCGCATGTGGTAGATGTACAGGTGGCGCAGGTGGAAGGACTTGCCGCACGTCTCGCAGATGAACTCCTTGTGCTCGGCGTGGCTCTTTTCATGCGTGCGCAGCGTGCTGATGCTGCTGAGGCTCTTGCCGCAACTCTTGCAGATGAAGCCATTGACGCTCGATGAAGGCCGCCTGCGCCTCTTCGTGCCGCCGGATTTGCCGCATTCCTTGTTCTCGTGGACCAGCAATTGGTGCTTCTGAAGCTGGCAGTTGTAGAAGAAGGTCTTGCCGCACAGGTCGCACATGAAGGGTTTCTCGACGCCGTGGACGAGCATGTGCGATTTTAGTGCCCACGTGCCGGTGAATCCTTCGCCGCACTTCTCGCACCTGCCGACACGAAAGCAATTCAGTTAGAAGGAATAAGTCACAGGTGTCCAAACTTTTTTCTCCAAGGGGCATGTTCAGAAACATCAAAAGATGCAAGGGCCAACTTGAAATGATATTAGCGGGACACACTCCCCAGACACTGCACCACGCCTTCTAGTAGGGGGCCGTCCCACACTCCGCTTCGGTCGGTCGAAGTTATTCTCAAACACATGCAGCGATCCAACGCTGGATTTAGCTTGAAAAAGTACGAAAGCTGTACCGCAAACAAACAGGAAGGATTGTCCCTGGAGTGATTTGTTCGAGGATTCAAGGTAATTATTATAATTTTCGTACCATGCATGCATTTTGAAACGTTGTAAGAAATATCAACGGGAGAAATTAACCGCTACGGCATTGGCGTCATAATTCGTAATATTTACGTAAAATAAATGCTAAATGCCCGTTTTTTTTTTTTAGCTTATAATCAATAATCGACACTGTTTTACGCTCATATCTATAAAGAATTCAATTCAGGAATTTAAACATTTATTCACAAGACTTTTCAACGGAAAAAGCTGTTTGTGGTGGTAAGGCGGTGCCACAGTGGCTTAAAAACTAGCAGCATGTTTGAAATATTTACGTAGAATAAATGCTAACTGCCCAGTTTTTTTGCTTTTAACCGAGAATCGAAGCTTTTTTACGTCCCTATCTATGAAAAATTCAGATTTAAGCATTTATTCACAAGAATTGTGAATTTGTCTTTGTTTCCACTCGGTCAGCTTTGACAGAGATAGGCCCCCTATTAATCCGCCCCACCCCCAGTGTCCTGTCAATATACAGTGTATCACAAAAGTGAGTACACCCCTCGCATTTCTGCAGATGTTTAAGTACATCTTTTCATGGGACAACACTGACTAAATGACACTTTGACACAATGAAAAGTAGTCTGTTTGCAGCTTATATAATAATTTATTTTCCCCTCAAAATAACTCAAAATATAGCCATTAATATTTAAACCCCTGGCAACAAAGTACACCCCTTTGAAAAAACGTACATCCCTAAATGTCCAATTTGAGTACTGCTTGTCATTTTCCCTCCAAAATGTCATGTGACTCGTTACAGGAGTGCTGTCAACATTGCTGCTGAGATTGAAGAGGATGGGGGGTACAGCCTTTTAGTTGCTCGGACCATACGCCGCACTCTACATCAAACTGGTGTGCATCGCTGTCACCCCAGGAGGAAGCCTCTTCTGAACACAGTACACAAGAAAGCCCGCAAACAGTTTGCTGAAGACATGTCAACAAAGCACATAAATTACTGGAACCATGTCCTATGGTCTGATGAGACGGGCGGGCTTTCTTGGGTACAATCTTCAGAAGACGCTTCCTCCTGGAGTAACAGCCATACACACCAATTTGATGTAGAGTGTGGCGTATGGTCCGAGCACTAACAGGCTGACTCCCGACCTGTGCTGTCCCGCACGGAAACGCGCACGGCCAAACCCTCCCCCCCCTCCCCCGGAGCAAGGACTCAAAAACCTCATCTTTATGAGACAGGCGGCGATGAGGGAAAAGTTTATCCCGGCTGTTGCGGCCACAGCACTGCATCTCTCAGTTAGTTATGTGTAAAGAAATTGTTACTTTACTATCAAAAGTAGTGCTGCAACGATTAATCGATTAACCCGAGTATTCGATTGAAAAAAATATTCGAATTAAATTTAGTTGCTTCGAGTATTCGTTTAATTAAAGTGGCGTTGTAATGGTTTATTTTGAAAGTGGTAGCATTTAGTTTTATTGATTAGGGTGGATACACTGCCCTCTGGTCTGCCTCTTTTCACATGGCTGAATCCAACTGCTCCCTGTTAAGACCAACGTAAGCTAAGTTTTTATTTGAGCTAATGTTTTTTAATGCATTCATAATTTAGTTTTTAGGTATATTTTGCCTTTCTTTGAGGGAATATGTGTCTGAACCTTTTGTTAAGAGCATTGTAAAAAAATAAAAAATAAAAAAAACATAAGCATTTTATAGCATTTAAGTTAGCGGGCTTTTTCTTTGTAAACTAGCCAATTGTTCTTTTGTTGTACATAGAACCTCATTTTTATTCATTTATTTATTTATTTTTGATAACATTTGAGGCTCAGCTCAGTTATTAAAATTTTTCATGTTCCTTATCTGATTACTCGATTATTCGAACTAACTTGTCCATCGATTAATTGGCTACTAAAATATTCGATAGCTGCAGCCCTAATCAAAAGCTCTATTTGTCTTGTTGTTTATGTTATTTTGTAAAAGGAAAACATTATTAAGATGTTTGGGATGTAACTAAAGTAAAAAATAGCTGTGTTAAAGTCAAAGTTATGTTTGAAATGTATGCTTTCATAAAAGCTCAATTTCTGTTTTTTCATTAGAAATTGGAAAATTGCTCAAACTAAGCTATTTTCTCATGCTTATTTCTAAAGAATGGAAAAAGATATGAACTAACTTTTTTTTCCTGCTGAAAGAAAAGAGTCTAATCTTTCTTTTGGTGGGTTCCATGTTCATATAGCAAAAGAAAATAGTTTTCTGTGGGCCTTGCAAAATCAGTCCAAATCCAGGAAAACGGCCAGGAGCAAAGGGCCTTGCTCCGGTGAAAATGGCAGGAAGTGAATGAGTTAATGCTCTTGTGAAAGTGCAGTCTTAGCAAGCCTTTGTTTTACATCTCCAAAAAAATTATTCTGCAAAGCTTTAAATGTTCCTAATCCGATTACTTGATTATTTGAACTAACTACTTGATAGGTTAATCGACTATTAAAATAATCGATAGCTGAAGCCCTAATCGTTATAAAGAACAGGAGAGCTTACTTGAAGGGTTTTTCACCGCTGTGGAGGCGCATGTGTCTCTGGAAGTTGTACTTGAGTCCGAAGCTCAGTCCGCAGGTCTGACAGACGAAGGGCTTTTCCCCCGAATGGACCACGTGGTGCTGCAGCAGCCCCATACGGCACTTGAAGGTCTTGTCGCACTCGCCGCACTTGAAGGGTCTCTCGTCAGAGTGCGAGCGCTTGTGAACGCGCAGGTTGCCGGTGGTGGAGAAGCGCTTACCGCACGTCTGGCACGGGTACGGCCGCGCCCCCGTGTGGACCGTCTGGTGCTCACGCAAGCTCTTCTTCCTCAGGAAGCCTTTGCCGCACACGTCGCAAATGAAGGGCTTGACGTCGGAATGCGAGATCTCGTGGTAGCGCAGCACAGCCGCCGAGGTGAAAGTGCGGCCGCAGGTGGCGCAGCGGAGCGGCGCTTTTTCCAGCCGGTGGAACGCTTGGTGGGCGCGCAGCTGGCGGGCCATGCGGAATTTACGATCGCACTGCTCGCATGCTAACATGTTATCTGGGTCGCGCTCTTGGGCTTCACGCAAACGGTGGGACTGTTGGTGTTTGTGCAGCGTCTTGGCCTGAGGAAAGGAAAATTTAACAACGCCATTAGAGCAGCAGTCTCAAACTCAAAGAAAATTATGGGCATCAACATTGTTTTTCACAAAATAAAGTTTGTCAAATTTCCGTCGTCCAGGAATTGCAGAATTTTTACAATTTTTTCTCGTTAACTTATTTTTTTTAATCAAATAAAGAGAAGATTTACCATTTTCATTCATTTTTTGCATATTTATCCAAAAATGAAAGAAATTGTAATTTTTTTTTTTTTAATTTATCAAGCGGCTCAAAAAAGGATTTGGGCAATTTTGACCTCCGTGAAGTTGGCCATTCATGAAATGCATTTTAGTATAAAAATTTTGTCAATTGCTTGTGCTATGTTTGTGCTTGTTTGTACTGTTAAAAGGTTTGTTTGTGCTGCTATTGTTTTAGAGATATTTACAATTCTTTTATAAGTCATTCTGAGGTCAACCAACCCCCCTACCCAATTTTGATTAAAAACGGCTAAGCATGGTGTCAATCGTTTGGGCTTTGTTTGCGCTGTAAAAAAATTTGTTTGTGGTGCAACGGTTTTGGAGTATAAATTGTATATAATGTATTTTTGTATCTTTTGGCAATGCCATTGTATTTCCCTAAAGTGCGGACGACAGGATAAAAAAAAAAAAGTCTTAAATAGCATTATTATGTGAATTAGAATCAAATTTTGAGACGATTCGACAATATACAACAATTTGGCAAAGCACAGATGACGAGAAATTTGCCGTTTAGCCACGCATACCTTTATCATACCTGTCAAGTTGTACGGTTTCGATGTAGTTTGTATAAATGTGTACGCCGTACGTTCAATATCTGTACATTTTTCGTGCATTACTTTTTTTTTCTCCGTTCGGATTTGGTCACTGTTTCGGCAACGAGACAATGTGCATTACTACGTTGGTTGAATGACGCAAGAAAAGTCTGAGATATGGAGAGAGAAGAGCAGGAGTGGGAAGCAGGAAAGAGTTGTGACGCTGTTGCAAACGCGATGATAGGCTAGGTGGGTCCGATATTTCCTGACTGTAGCCGACAGCCTACAATCTACGCCCACTTGATGCTAAACTATATATCACATGCACTACATGCGTAATGACAGACTCGGTGGCGTTAGTAAACAGCCGCCAAGCTAAAGCAGTAGACTTCTCAGAAAGGCTCTGTTGTAGCAAACCCAATTAACTTTTTATCTAAAATACTCCTCAATCGGCAAAATCTTGAATCTATCTCTAAATGATGAAAGTTTTAAAACTTTTAAAAGTTTTAGAAATTGTAACAACTTTAACAGTTGATTCACAACATTAAATGAGTTCCAAACATAGCAAAGGTTTGTTTTCATTTATTTTTTTTGAATGAAAAAAAAAAACATGAAAGGTAACACAAGTTACTTTGCCAAGTAACTAATTACTCTTACATTCAGGTAACTGAGTAACTAACTCAATTATTTTTTTGGGAGAAGTAATTTGTAACTGTGATTAATTACTTTATTTAAAGTAAGATAACAACCCTGGTCATAAAGACGCAGTCTGCAGAATGAAAAGTGACGAAAGCTGAGATTTTATTCTGCTAATTTGTTGACGAACACAATTTGCCTATTGCTGATCACTTCTCAGAATTAGCAAAAGAAATGTTCCCTGACTCAAAGATTGAATCGGTAAGTTCATTTTATCAAATGACCTTTTTAATTCATAATTGGACACACTAACGAACTACCTTCAAGTCAAACTGAATTGCGAGCTGAAGTGCAGCCATTGAAAGACATGATAGAAATTGCCAGAAGTGCTACATACAATTATAATAAAAGTCACTGTTAAATTTTAGTAATCATGATGTAGTTGTCCACTTCTTGCACCTCCCAAACTATATTTTATGCCACCGAAGTTAGTCCGGCTATTGTCATTTCCCTTTTGTCCACTAGAACAGCTAATCTCAACAAAAAAATGGAAACTTTTTACTTTGACAATGTATGATTATCTGAAAAAAAGTCTGAAGTGAAAAAAAAAAAAAAAAAAAAGGCAGCAAATAAAAATATTTTTCAAAAAATAATGTAGAACATAAATAAACACTAAACATGTGCTGATTACCGGTTTCAAAGTATACCGTGGTATGAAAACGTCAAGGTGTTAAAACCACAAAAATTTTCCATCACACCGTCCCCAAGGTATTAGCTATTTTTATGTCCTAACAAGAATGGAGAAATCCATCGCTAGCAGCTGCATGGCTCAACCCTCCCTCACCGGTTGTTGCTCAGTTTCAGTGAGTCATCTGTGCTACACGATGGCTGGAGGAGGTGAAACTCCTGAACTTTTTTTTCCCCATCGAAGAAAACCAAACTGCTGGTATGGGAATACTTCGGCTACAGAAAAGTTACAGACGGCCGCTGCTTAGAGGAGGAGGGCCAACCGAAATGTAAAACATGTTTGCGGAGGGCGGTATCTTTAAAGTGCATGTGACACGAAAAAGCATGTTTATTTCATAATACACGCGGTATTTTATGCTCCTGAATGATATGGACCGCTTGGATGTGTGTGGAAGCGATCGCTATATTTATTTAGTTTTTTTAATCCCGCGCCATGAAAATGAGTGACTTCCGGCTTCGGTCTTGCAATAAGGAGGAGGGCGCTGTGACGTGTACGGTAGAAGACGTCCTCTTCACTATACAGCGTACTGTTGTGTATGAGGACGAAGGATTCATCTGATTTTGCGGATTAATACGTTTATTTTTTGCATCACGCCAGCCAAACGGCTGCAGAAAAATCTTATTTTATGAGGGAGAGGCGTATGCGCCTTTTTGGGGTTTTAAAAGGTTCCCATTCACCGTGGATATTGGCCAAAACAAGCCCGACTACAGTGGGAGCATTGGACTCACGAGGAAGTGAGTAAACATCTTGTTTAGTATTATGTCAAATATTAATACAGCTATTACAAATTAAACACTACAAACTTTCTTTAAATAAAGGACTACTTACGTTTGATTATTGATAGGCATGTAAAAAGCTCTCCTCATGCACATTAGTAGCATGTTAGCTCCACAACAACTGCAGCCGCCCTCCTCCGGGGAATGAACTGTAAATTGCTCTCCGCCGGGCGGTTTGCCGATCCGGGAAAGACAATCGACAACTCAGTCGTCATGTCAAATAATCCAGGCTAGTTATGTGCGATTTTTCGCTTCGAAGACTTTGAAACATCACTCGGTTTGGGTTAGCTTGTCAGCTAGCTGTCACGCATTTTGGTTTGTTTACATTCTCCGAAGCCGGGGAAGGGAAATGACATATGTCCGAATTAGGTGTCATAAAATATCGTTCGGGAGGTGCGACAGTAAAGGTGAAGTCGACAGTTTTGACCATTATGGAGTAATTTTGCCATGTCGTCCTGAATAAATGCATTTTTATTATTTCATATTCCATTTAGCACAAGACTGTTATTTGTCATGACCATGCCATTTATTTAGCAATTGGGGAAAATACTTGGATAAAAAGAATATCCTGTAAAAATATTGACGTAAAGAGACAGAAACAATGACATTTTGCAGCTCTCTTCGTCGCGTTTTCTCGTTGTGAATAGTTCCCCCTCGACGGGCTGACTGGTCCTTCTCAAGTCATTTATATAGCTATTGGGAAAAAATACTTGGATAAAAAGAATATCCTGTAAAAATATTGGAGTAGAGACAAAAACAATGACATTTTGTGGCTCTATTCGTCGCATTTTCCTCGTTCTGAATAATTCCCCCTCAATGGGCTGAATAGTAAAACCGATGAGCCCAGTCTACCGCTGACGTCATCCACCTGTTGGGGACGGTAAAGCCCTATAATGGTAGGCGTGGCTAACCAGCAGATTAAAAGACAAATTTCTCGTCATCTGCGCTTTGCCAAATTGTTGTATATAGTCGAATCGTCTCAAAATATGATTCCATTTCACATAATAATGCAATTTAAGACTTTTTTTTCTCATGTCGTATGCTCTTTAAATGCAACAGTCCGTATGTATTTTTTCAAAGTATTTGACACCCCTGAGTTAGCGCAATATATATCGGGGTCAGCCTAACACTCACAAGATAAATCTTGTCCTTGGCGATTTCCAAATTTCTACCTGATAGAAGCCTTTATCACACAACGTGCAAGGGAAAGGTTTGACGTGGCGTGACGCGTGTTTCTTTAGCTGGTGTTGCTGGTGGAAACCTTTGTTGCACACCTCGCAGAAAAAGCGCTTGTGCTTGTAGAGCTCGCGCCGACGCTTATTCTCCTGCTCCTTCAGGTCTTCCTCGCTCACGGCTGCTGTGTCACAAAGAACACATTCTCATCACGAGCAAGGTAATGATGACAAATGTAGAACCAATGGATGAGTCCATCACGTCACCTGAAAGAGCATGAGCCACCACCATCTCCTCTTCTGATTTCACTATAACCGTTTCAGTCTTTTCAACCTCCTAAACAAGTAAAAATCAGAACGATAAAATATCCAGTCTCATTGGTGTGATAAGAACTGACATTACATTGTGACCGAAACCAAAAAAAAACAAGAAAAGAATGTAAGTTGTTTGATACAGATTAAGTTCTCTTCAGTAACTTTCTATTTTGAGTAATTCTCATTTTATCAAGTTGACATACAGTGGGGCACATAAGTATTTAGTCAACCACTAATTGTGCAAGTTCTCCCAAATATTAAAGAGGCCTGTAATTGTCAAGATGGGTAAACCTCAACCATGAGTAAACCTCAACCATGAGAGACATGTGGAAAAAAACAGAAAATCACATTGTTTGATTTTTTTAAAAATTGATTTTCAAATCATGGTGGAAAGTAAGTATTTGGTCAATACCAAAAGTTCATCACAATACTTCGTTATGTACCGTACCCTTTGTTGGCAATAACAGAGGCCAAACATTTTCTGTAACTCTTCACAAGCTTTTCACACACTGTTGCTGGTATTTTGGCCCATTCCTCCATGCAGATCTCCTCTAGAGCAGTGATGTTTTGGGGCTGTCGTTGGGCAACACGGACTTTCAACTCCCTCCACAGAGATCTGGAGACTGGCTAGGCCACTCCAGGACCTTGAAATGTTTCTTACGAAGCCACTCCTTTGTTGCCCTGGCTATGTGTTTGGGATCACTGTCATGCTGAAAGACCCAGCCACGTCTCATCTTCAATGCCCTTGCTGATGGACGGAGACTTTCACTCAAAATCCCTCGGTACACGGCCCCAATTATTTTTTCCTTTACACAGATCAGTCGTCCTGGTCCCTTTGCAAAAAAACAGCCCCAAAGACTGATGTTTTTACGACCATGCTTCACAATGGGTATGGTGTTCTTCGGATGCAATTCAATATTCTTTCTCCACTAAACGCGAGAACCTGTGTTTCTACCAAAAAGTTCTATTTTGGTTTCATCTGCCCATAACACATTCTCCCAGTCCTCTTCTGGATCATCCAAATGCCATCTAGCGAACCGCAGACTGGCCTGGACATGTACTTTCTTCAGCGGGGGGACACATCTGTCAGTGCAGGATTTGAGTCCCTGGCGGCGCATTGTGTTACTGTGGTCCCAGCTCTCTGTAGGTCATTCACTTGGTCCCCCGTGTGGTTCTGGGATTTTTGCTCACCGTTCTTGTTATCATTTTGACGCCACGGGGTGAGATCTTGCAAGGAGTCCCTGATCGAGGGAGATTATCAGTGGTCTTGTATGTCTTCCATTTTCTAATAATTGCTCCCACAGTTGATTTCTTTACACCATGCGTTTTACCTATTGCAGATTCAGTCTTCCCAGCCTGGTGCACGTCTACAATTTTGTCTCTGGTGTCTTTCGACAGCTGTTTGATCTTGGCCATAGTGGAGTTTGGAGTGAGACTGACTGAAGTTGTGGACAGGTGTCTTTCATACAGATAATGAGTTAAAACAGGTGCCATTAATACAGGTAACGAGTGGAGCCTCGTTAGACCACGTTAGAAGAAGTTAGACCTCTTTGACAGCCAGAAATCTTGCTTGTTTGTCGTTGACCAAATACTTATTTTCCACTCTAATTTGGAAGTAATTTCTTTAAAAATCAAATAATGTGATTTTCAGTTTTTTTTCCCCACATTCTGTCTCTCATGGTTGAGGTTTACCCATGTTGACAATTACAGGCCTCTCTAATCTTTTCAAGTAGGAGAACTTGCACAATTGGTGGTTGACTAAATACTTATTTGCCCCACTGTACATATATATAATTTTTAAAGAACTTTGAAACTAAAATGTTCCACAATTCTGAAATGACCAATGAGATGATAAAAAATAAAAAAAAATAAAAATCTGACCGTAACATGAAGCGACATCTCATCTGTGGCGACCACCAACTCCTCAGGCTTCTGCTGTTCATTTGCAGCTGGAAGTGACATCACGGTTGTGCCTTCTTCGTCTGAGGTACGTTCCTGGAAATTAGGCTCGGACGGTGTCGTCAGTGGGCCAGTCGGGATCTTGAACGTATCGTGAAGTGGTTGGCTAATCATAACCACAGGAACCTGAGCTGTAGCAGCACCCCTGGCGCCACTCGCTATGCTAGCAGACACTCTGGCAGAGTTAATGATGGACATGGTGAGACTCATAGGGGGAGGAGCGACCGGTCGCTTGGTATCTGCTGCTGAGAATCAAAAGACAATGGCATCTGTCACTCAAAACTGGATATAAACAATTCTAAAGAAAACTGTCTCGGCCACAGCCTCATGATTTTTACTCTTTGTCTTTTCGGCCGCAGACGTTTGTTTGTCTCTGAGCTCGGCCTCCATTCGTCCCACTTTGTCCTTCAAGGTGTCATTGTCTTTAGCTAGGCTGTTGAGAAGCTGGCTGAACACGGTGCAGATTTGTCGGATGGCCTCCTTCGTCGCTACACTCAAAATGGCTGTTAGCTGAGACTGTAGGGGAGCGGAAATGATGAGGATCATCATTCACACTGATGGAGACTATTTCAAGAAGATTTTAAGACCTGATAAATGTCATAAATGTTTTCCCTGTAGAGTGTTTTAGAAGTTGACACACTCACTGTATATAAACGGACAAATTATATTTTTTTGTTGCTGTCGTTGTTTCCTGTCCTAATGCAGTTATACAGCGGTATGAAAAAGTATCTGAACCTTTTGGAATTCCTCACATTTCTGCAAAAAAAATCACCATCAAATGTGATCTGATCTTTGTCAAAATCACACAGATGAAAAAACAGTGTCTGCTTTAACTAAAACCACCCAAACATTTATATTTTAATGAGGATAGTATGTAAACAATGACAGAAGGGGGAAAAATAAGTAAGTGAACCCTAACCATCAGGCTGGCACATCGATCAGGACTGGTCTTAGCCCATTCTTCTCTACAAAAATGCTGTAGTTCAGTCAAATTCCTGGGATGTCTGGCATGAATTGCTGTGTTTTGGTCATGCCACAGTATCTCAATGGATTTCAAGTCTGGACTTTGACTTGGCCACTCCAGAACGTGTATTTCTTCTGAAACCATTCTGAAGTTGATTTGCATCTGAGTTTTGGATCATTGTCTCGTTGCAGCATCCGTCCTCTTTTTAATGTCAACTGTCAGACAGACGGCCTCAGGTTTTCCTGCAAAACATCCTGATAAACTTTTGAATTCATTCTTCCATTAATGATTGCAAGTTGTCCAGGCCCTGAGGCAGCAAAACAGCCCCAAATCATGATGCTACCTCCACCATGCTTCACAGTGGGGATGAGGTGTTGATATTGGTGAGCTGGCCATTTTTCCTCCACACATGACATTGTGTGTTACTCCCAAACAATTCAATGTTGGTTTCATCAGTTCACAAAATATTTTGCCAAAAAACCTGTGGAGTGTCCAAGTGCCTTTTTGTGAACATGAGCAACAATGTTTTTTTTTTTTTTTTAGACAGCAGTGGCTTCCCCCGTGGTCTCCTCCCATGAACACATTTCTTAGCCATAGTTTTACATATAGTTGATGTGTGCACAGAGATATTGGACTGTGCCAATGATTTTTGTAAGTCTTTAGCAGATGCTTTAGTGTTTTTTTTACCTCTCTGAGTATTCTGCGCTGAACTCTTGGCGCCATCTTTGGTGGAGGGCCACTCATTGGGATGAAAGCAATAGTGCCAAACTCTCTCATTTGTAGACAACTTCTCTGACGGTCGATTGATGAACATCCAGACTTTTAGAGATGGTTTTGTATCCTTTCCCAGCTTTATACAAATACAAATCAACAATCCTTGATCGCAGGTCTTCAGGCAGCTTTTTTGACCGAGCCATAATGCACATCAGACAATGGTTCTCATCAAGACTATTCTTACCAGGGGTGTGTTTTATAGTGGGCAGAGCAGCTTTAAACCACTCATCAGTGATTGGGCACACACCTGATTTAAAATGTTTGGTAAAAATTGGTTTCAATTGCTCTTTAAGTCTCCTTAAGCAGAGGGTTCACTTACATTTTACCCCCCTCCTGTCATTGTTTGCATGCCATCCTCATTAAAATATGAATGTAATTGCATATAGAATTTATTAATAATCTATTTATAATTTACTTATAATTGATTCTGCATGTACTTTTCCTGAAGTATTAAGTTTCTGATGTGAAAATTGAGTGATTTATTAGCTGTTGAAAAAAAAAGTTGCTATTTTGGGCAAACATTTATATGATATGTTAAATATTGCTATTGATCCTTAAAATATAGGAAATTATCTCTGCATTTGTTGATTTTTGTGTATCTAGTGTAAAATCTGAGAATGATAAGTTTTGTTAACTTATACTGTATTTAAAAAAAAAAAAAAATCGGGATTTTAGAAGGGAACGACTTTGATTTTTTTTTTGATACCGCTGCTCATAGAGACTCTTATATGGCAAAGGTAGGTGCCTGTTTTGGTTTCAGGTCGGTAGCAGCTTTGGTTTTGAAAATATTTGAACTTGGAAGTTCTTGAAAATAACCCCCCTACGGATCGGCACTGCGCCCCGTGTCATGACAATATATTATGAAGTCTATGTTTTTCATCATTTAGTTCGTTTCATTCAAGGACAATACCCTTGTGATGTGCGATAACAATAAACTCTTCTTTTTCTAAAACAGATAGGATTACCAAAATCTTTTATATTTGCTAAATGGCAGAACAACGTACGAAAGGCTTTTCCACACAATTCATCTGCGAACATCGCTGTCAGTAACCATATTTACGTAAGTACAAATAACTACCACTTGGAGGTGATGTTGTTTTTTCGCCTTGGCGAAAAGGGAAATGACGACGGGATTCCCATCTAGCTCTGTTACTCCTCTCAGATAATCTTCACACTAAACTACGTCCGTCATTCAGCGAATCACAAGAAAAATAGCCGCTCACCTTAAACTCAGCGCCGCCCGGTGCCTGCCCCTGCCCGCCGGCGAGGGTCCTTTGCAGGACCTCAGCGGCCGCCTCAACCGCTACCTCCATGATAAGCGCAGCCTGCGAGCGAAAAGTTTCGGCGGTTCTCGCCTCGTAGTCGCTCTGCCGCTCCATCCAGTCTTTTGGCAGTTCTCAGAAAGAAAATAAAATGTACCTAATTATCCTCAACTAAACTACAGAATCCCAACTGACAAGTACATTCGCCGAATTTGTTTAAATAAAAGAGTCAATCTTTTGTGATTGTCGTCAGCATTCGGGACGACCAATATGGCTGAAATGTTTACATCCGGGTCACGGTTGGACATTTGTGACGCAAACAAAAAGCGACAGTTTTGGTTTACATTGAAAAAGCGGACAGGGGAAAAACTCACTCAGTAACAACTCGTTTATATCAATGTGTAGATAAATATTTACATATTCATAAGGGAGGTGTGACTCAATAACTCTGCTTTCCTTTCCATGGCGGTTTGATCCATTAGTCAAACGAAAGCTTGGAAGACTGCTTAGGTACGTACGTCATAACTGTCGCCTAATTGTAACGTCCATCAAAGTTAAAAAAAAAAAAAGTCTGATTTGAACTCTAATCATAATTTTATTGTTATAATATGAATGTAGTAACAAATGTGTCACTCTAACACTCTAGGGGTGTACAAACTATGGTCCGCGGGTCAAACTGTGACCCACCATTTATTGGCCAGCAGCAAATTATGAAAATAGACCCTACCCACCGACGTCACAAAATCACGTGATCGCTGTATTGTTCCGCCCCCTTGTCCGTCATTTTGTGTCTGTATTATCAATGGTCTCAATTGACCGAGCAATTTATAATGCATTTCATGGAAGACCCGGTGCTTTCGGATGCCGTAAACTCACTTGATGCGTTGCTTAAAAGCAGTGATGGCAAACTGAAGCATCATGAAGCAATGAGGCTTTCCATCAAACTGGTTCGCTCCTGGGCCGAAGCATCATGAGGCTTCATTTGTTCTATTGCGCCATCATGTGGAAAATAAAGGTCATGACAGGCAGAGGGATTAAAATGATACCATGGATTTGATGGTGTCAAAAGGGCAGGGATTTGTGATGTGAATGAATGTGCGTGTGTTACTTGAAAGTAGAGCCTAGATCGGGCCTAAAAAATCCAGCCCGACCTGACCCGGCCCGGCCCGCGTGTATTAAAGCCCGAGCCCGAGCAATTAACTTAACTTGCATGGCCGAGCGGGGAAAAAAAGCCGAAGTTTTATTTTTCTATTTATGAGGACCCAGAAGGAGGAAATGCAGGGATGCAATGCATCAGTCAGACCTGGACAGAGCACTGCTTGGAAAATTGTTGTGTTTTGTGTGATCACATTTGTGACGACGCCTACGTGCATAATGATAACAAATTAAAGCCTGTCTTTTGTAACAAATTCTCCCAGTTAAACAAGACTGTAAAATGCATATTCAATAAACATTTATATTTTTATATTTGTGTGTCTGTTCTATCAGGTGGATAGTTCATGCTTCATTTCCTTGGCAAAATGCAGCAACAGACATTTGCTTTAATTCCTTCGAGTTGGCAGAAAAAAATGCAATTTTTCATAATGTTTAAATAGTCTACATACTTTTTTGATCATTATAAATATATGTACACAACGAAATAATGCTGGATAGGTTTGTTAAATATATTTCTGTGTGGGATATTGTGCTCTCATGGACGCACCTCTCTGACAAGGAGAGAACAGCAGCATATACAAAAATAAACTAAAATACTTTTAAATGACATTATTTTAATGACTCGGATCAGAACACACACAAAAGAACAACCTGCCTTAAGGAACAATGAAACAAAATAAGAACATTTTAAGGAACACCACGAACTTCACGATGTCCACCTTTGCACGAAGAGGTGTGGCCCTCGAAACAAATGATAATAAAGATGTTTGACTAATATCATATCCATATCGAAATTCGAAAAGGAAAGGAAAGGTTGCAGAGTTGCAGACTCACGGAGAGCCCCAGAGCGTTCATGTGCGCAAACAATGCACTGCATGGCTCTCCTGCAGCTCATGACAGCGCCCCTTCTCTGTTTTATACAATTTATTTATTTTATAACAAGTATTCCTTAGTTTAAAATTCATATACAATAAATATACAGTATATTTATTTTTAAAAAGTTAGCGAGAGAAGAAGTCCGACCCGACCCGAACGTAAATGATTGACAACGAATCCGATTGAATTGAGGTTTGAAGATGCGAGTTGGGTGTGTCAGTGGCACCTGTCAGCTCATTGTTGTCTCGGTGCGCCAGTTTATTTCGAATCACCCGCGAAACCATGTGTTGGCGATGACGTAGGAAGCCCGTCTCGTGAGGCTTCGGACGTAGCAACGTGCCTTCCGAGGCTTCGGGCGTGGCCACAAGAGTGATCAACACATGCCTCGATGCGCGCTTTGCAGATTTTTTTCCGGTTTACTCGGCACACGCATCGGCGCCTCGGCACAGTAGAGCACATCACTACTTAAAAGGCGTTATGTGGAAAAGCTTCAGTTTATCCATTCGCTAGATCCATATTTGATGCCTAAATCGATGTTTTTCGACCCGCTGTCTTCGTCGTATTTGCCTAACATCTGCTAGCTACCCTGATATTTACAACTATCGTGTCCACACAAAATCAGCCTATTCTCACGAAAGTTTGAAAAACTGTAAGAGCTTGGAGGCTTATAAATACTTCGTTGCTGGTTGGGTGAAACAGGTCCTCGTCCACGAAAATTCGGCAGGAATCTATCTTGTGCTTGGAAAGGTGAGTTACGAAATTTTCAATTCAAAATCTTTTGTTCTTGCTAACATCCACTGTCAAGTCTAATGTATTTCATGTCATTTGTCAATGGAGCTAGGGCTTTTAATGTTTATATGGTTTAGCGATAGCACTCTCACTACATACATACGTGTATGTTGTCGGCGATTAGCCTAGCAATGATCTTAATTGTGGATGTCAGCCCAAAACCCTCTAAATATATATTAAATGCATCTTACCAGATATAAAATGACTACTACATAATCTGTGGTAATCGTTTGGAGCCCAGTTTTCTCGTCGAATTGCAGCAGCCCATCTCGCTCTCTCCTCTCCGGGTCTCTTGGAATCCAGTAGAACTTAAAGTCTCTCCGTCTATCTTCTCTGTTATTGCAACCGACCGCCACACACGCCTTCACAATTTTGATTATTAATGTTAACGAGCAGAAAAACACGTCGTAAATAGGAGGAATGTACGTAGCCGTAACAGGTAAACACGATGTGTTGACGGACAATTGGGCGGCACCAGTCAGGAGGGCGGAGTTGTGACGTCACGTGGGTAGGGTCTATATCATTGATTGAATATGGCCCGATTGTGACATACTGCATAGAGAAGAAAACACGTGTCTATCAAATAATATGTATCACAGGAACATTCAACTTAGCATAGCTAGGCTGCCACAATTAATTCAAATCAAAAACTGATCAATTATCAAATGAATCAACCGCTATTTTAATCGTTGATAGCCTTTTAATAGTAAATATTTATTTTTCGTATGTAACTGTTCACATTTTTTACTTAAAACTGAAACGATAAATTATGCGTACATATTTAAAATAAAAAAACAAACAAAAAACAATTCTCTTTACTCCCATGTGTTTCTTCATATTTCTTTACATTTTTAAAATTGTTTTTTAAGAGGGGGAAAAGGAGCAGTGTGTGTCCTTTTACATTTTAAAATTGAAAAAAAAAAAAAAAAAATTCTTTCAGGGAAATAAAGGAAACGATGTTTGGGGTCTAAAATTTTATTTAAATTCTATTTTAAAGATAAACATGAAGTCAATGCACATTTTCGTCTCATTTACTTTCGTGGGCAAAACAAAATCGTGTGATGGACCAGATCCAGTCCTTAAGGTGCTAGTTTGACTCCTGTGATATGAATAACAGGAATATGAAAGATAAAAAAATTTGGTTGCAAGATTGTTTTGTCATTATGAGGACACAATCAAATCGACAGAAACTGCTTTTATTGTCTTTAATCAATTTACATACATCCACATTTACAAAGTCGACAGAGGACAACTCAATCAGTAAACCTTTATCAGCATTTTATCCTAGAAAAAGTGCCAAATATGGACTAATTTTTACTGGAATGTTCATCAACAGCAAATAATCCCACTAACAACAATCAGTGTGCTTTACTACTAATAATTTACATGCGAGTTGAAGTTTAATTTCCTGCTATTGATCATTTAAATCCTCCAAAAAATCTGCATGTACATTAAAGGTTAATCAAAAACGCCACTAAATAGCTTTATTTCTTACAAACTGCATCTCAGTGATCATAATTAATCAACCAACCATTTTTTTCATCAGTATGTCCCACATTGTGCTAGTTTTAAATACAATCAGCATGATGTCATCTAGTACCATGATTCATATTTCTATGCCCTTTTCATCATGTGCAACAATAGAAGCCAGAAAGTGTCCAATGTTCCTACACTGTTAAAAAAAAAGGGGGGGGGGGCGGGGGGGGGGGGCCGCCATTGAATTTACGGTAAAATACTCACAGCTTTGGTTGCCAGAATTGTACTGTTAAAATGTTAAAAGATTGCTGTAACGCAACAAAAATGCATGTGTAACCACTCTAATGTTGATGTCACTGTGGCAGTCGAGCGTGCTAACTGCTGAGCTAATAGCCGATCTAATAGTCTAGCTTAAACGTCAAGAAAACCTGCTACACCAAGGGTGTCCAAACTACGGCCTGTGGGCCAACTGCGGCCCAGTTCTTTTTGGCCCACGGCAAATTATAAAACTTTTGTTGGATATGGCCCGCACAAAAAAATTGTGTTAAGCCTACAGTCTGTTGAGCTTCAGCACAAAACAACAATGGAGCTACTCACTGTAACAGTGCTTCTCCGTTAGCGTAAGGGTCAAACCTATACATGTTAGAGCTAGGAAACTGTAAAATTTCATTTTATGGAGAAAGCAGTCATCCTCATGAGTCACATTGTCATGTGACAAGTTACTATCTGAAAAGCCACTGAAAATGCATCCATTTCCCTCACCATTTTAATAAAAAGGTAAAATGGCTTTATACAGTGTTGGCCAAAAGTATTGGCACCGCTGCAATTGTGTCAGATAATGCTCAAATTCTCCTACAAAATGAACGCAATTACAAATGCTTTGGTAGTAATATCTTCATTTTTTTGCTTGCAGTGAAAAAAAACACAAAAGACAATGATTTTTTAAAAAATCATCATTTTACACAAAACTCCAAAAATGGGCTGAACAAAAATATTGGCACCCTCAGCCTAAATCTTGATAGCACAACGTTTAGACAAAATACCTGCAAACAACCGCTTTCGGTATCCATCAATGAATTTCTTACTATGCTCTGCTGGAATTTTAGACCATTCTTCTTTAGCCAACTGCTCCAGGTCTCTGAGATTTGAAGGGTGCCATTTTCAGATCTCTCCACAGGTGTTCCATGGGATTCAGGTCTGGACTCATTGCTGGCCACTTTACAAGTCTCCAGTGCTTTCTCTCAAACCATTTTCTAGTGCTTTTTGAAGTGTGTTTTAGGTCATTGTCCTGCCGGAAGACCCATGAACTCTGAGGGAGACCCAGCTTTCTCACACTGGGCCCTACATTATTCTGCAAAATTTGTTGGTAGTCTTAAAACTTAATAATGCCATGCACACGGTCAACCAGTCCAGCACCAGAGGAAGCAAAGCAACCCCAAAACATCAGGGAACCTCCACCATGTTTGACTTTGGGCACCGTGTTCTTTTCTTTGAAGGCCTTGTTTTTTTCCCTGTGAACTATTGATGCCTTTTACCAAAAAGCTCTACTCGTGGAAATCTCTCATCAATTTTTCTTTTCCGTTCAAATCTGGGGTGGTTAGCTACAGTGCCGTGGGCTTTACACTTATTGATGACACTGCGCACGGTAGACACAGGAACATTCAGGTCTTTGGAGATGGACTTGTAGCTGTGAGATTGCCCATGATTCCTCACAATTTTGCTTCTCAAGTCCTCAGACAGTTCTTTGGTCTTCTTTTCTCCATGCTCAATGTGGTACACACAAGGACATCGGTCGATTCAACTTTAATCCACTTTAACTGGCTGCAAGTGTGATTTAGTTATAGCCACTACTTGTTATGGGCCACAGGTACGTAACAAGTGCTGTTAATTACACAAATTAGAGAAGCATCACATGATTTTGCAAAGGGTGCCAATACTTTTGTCCGGCCTATTTTTGGAGTTTTGTGTAAAATGATAAAAAAAAATTTCCCCCACTCTCTTTTGTGTTTTTTCATTTCAAGCAAAATAAATGAGGATATTAATTCCAAAGCATTTATAATAGCAATCATTTTCTGGGAGAAATTGAGCATTATCTGAGGGGTGCCAACACTTTTGGCCAGTACTGTATTTCAGGTGAGTTATCATGAGCTTTCTGAATACGCAATTTTCAAAAAGCTATTACCATTGTAAACATTTACAAAATTTATAGTTAAATTTGGCATGCAAACATGCAAAGGAAAAACAACTAAATGTTGAGAACTCAATGTTTAAAATAAACATGGGATGGAATGGATAAAGTACAATTAAAATGTATTTTTAGTTGAAGAAAATTGGTGAAAGTGATTAAAATATGGGCCTTTACGATGGTTCAGAGTAACGTTGATTTGGCCAGCTGTATACATACAGTATTGTGAAAACATTAGGACACCTTATGGAAGCCTGTGTGTTTTCTAACATATTTGGTCATATGGTTATTTAATATGAAATTTAACCATCTCGAGAGATTCATGTAATCGAACTGAAAAATTAAAACTGAAAAGAAAGAATTTTTATAACTTGCTGTAAAATGTCATTTTAAATAAATGCAATTTCTGTTGAGGAATAAATTAGGACACCCCTAGAACATCATTACCCTGTGTTTTGGAGGCTTGCCTTATTTAAACCTCACATTTAGTTTGGTGTGCCCTTGACTGTTGAAATGAGAGAAAACACCATGGTGAGATCAAAGGAACTGTTTGAGGCCTTTAGGAAGAAGATTGTATACGCTTATGAGTATGGTAAGGGATTTCAAAAGAATATAAAATCAGCCATTCCACTGTCCGAAAAATAGTCTACAGTGGAGAATATTCAAAACAACTGCCAACATGCCCAGGTCTGGCTGTCCAAGCAAGTTCACCCCGAGAGCAGACTGTAGGCTCTTGCTACAGTTGATGTGAAAGTGCATGCCTTTACAATTAGAAAGAAACTCCACAAGTTTAACCTTCATGGGAGGTGTGGAAGGAGGAAACCTTTGCTCTCCAAGAAGAACATGAAGGCCAGACTAAAGTTTGCCAGAGTGAGTGTAGACAAAGACAGGACTTCTGGAATAATGTTGTTTGGACAGATGAATCTAAAATGGAATTATTTGGACACCAGAACAGAGACATGTTGGGCGTAAACCCAATATAGCATTCCAGGAAAAGAACCTCATACCAACTGTGAAGCATGGAGGTGGAAGTGTCATGGTTTGGGGATGTCATAGAATCCACCATGAATTCTATCATGTATCAGAGGGTGCTTCAGGAACATGTGATATCTTTGAAAAAAATTAAAGCTGAAGCAAAACTGGACCCTGCAACATGACAATGACCCAAAACATACCAGTAAATCCACCAAGGACTGGCTGAAAAGTAAGAATTGGGTAGTTCTGGAATGGCCGAGTTAAAGCCCAGATCTTAATCCCACTGAGATTATGTGGGGTGACTTGAAACGGGCTGTGCATGCAAAAAACCCTTCAAACATCTGACAGCTCAAAGTATTCTGCACTGAGGAGCGGGGCAAACTTTCTTCAGACCAATGTCAAAGACTGGTAGATAGCTACAAAGCGTCCCACTGAAATTATTTCAGCCAAAGGGGGCACCACTAGCTATTAGGTGGTAGGGTGTCCTAACTTTTTCCTCAGTTTGAATATGCATTTTTGTTGATATATTTGGTTTTATGAGTAAAACAATATTAATTTTTGTTGTTTACCTGCAATCAAATGACTTTCTTTTCCAGATATGTGTGAACATTTCCTGATAAAGGCCTGAATATTTAATGGAGTGTCCAAATTTTTTCACATGACTACATATTAGTGTTGAACAATAAGACAAAATACTGTATATCATCGTGTTTAACGAATAAAAGTTCGATTTTTTGTCAAGTTTAGACAGCACATACTCTGACCAGTGTTCCGTAGCTCAACAGTTAGCATGTTCGACTGCCATCAGAAAAAGAGCGTGCTGGCATTACCGCCATTAAAACTGAATACGTATGGATCACAGTGTAAAAAAGATTGCAATACTAAATTCATTTTCTGCTGTGATTTTCAATTTAAAAAACCTCCCGTGAACTTTACGGATACCGAAGCACTTACCCATTTTTGCGTGTATTTAAGGTTTTTTTTCCCCACAGTAAAATTCTGGCAACCACAGAAACCTGTATTTTACCGTGAATTTATGTTTTTTTTCTCTACAGTGTAGCACTGAATTATTCTCGAAAATTCGGGAATGTTGGTTGAAAAGGATGGCTGAAAAACTTGAAAATCGTTTAGCGAGCTTAGTTTAAAATCAAGACGGTCTAACCAATATGAATTGAAATTGAGGAGAAATATTTTAAGAAACATTTAAAGTCTTTTTTGGAAAACCTCGAGAGCTCCCGGACAGCCGCCGTCTCAGAGGACATCGTCCGAGTTGTCCTGCGTCGATGTCCGGGCCTTTCGTCCGCGGGGACGCAGCGTGGCGTAGCAGGAGGAAGCGGCCAGGGCCATTCGGCTCAGGCCCACGTTCAGGCAGTGGACCTCGGAAGTCACGGGGATCTCGGAGAACAGGAGCCGATCCCGGCTCACGCGGGCTGGACCGGCGGTGCCGGCATCGCCTGCGCCGTTCTCAATGTCCTTGACGATGTTGAGGATTTCTTGCCGCTCACGTTGCCGTGTCATGCCGCGGATGTTCAAAATGGCTGACACATGTTTCTTCCTGAAACAGAACGGCAATTGACCTTCAATCCATTTGACCCCGAAATGCTGGCATTGATTAGTGAAATCAACAGGAAGTGACTCGAAATAAACAGTTTATAACCCAGAAATGCCCCAAAATCAAAAGGAAGTGGCCTAAAATTAACAGGAAGACACGCAGATGTCCCCAAACCGATAGGAAAAGGCCCCAAAATTACCCCAACAACAGGAAAAGACTCAAGATGAATGTGCAGTTTGATCACTGCTTGCCCTCCCAGTCCAAATGAATTAGACTAGAGATGTCCCGATAGCATATTTTTACACCAGAGTCCGAGTTACCTGGTTTTGAGAATCTGCTGACACAGTCCCGATCATATACCGAAAAAAGGGTTGTTGTTTTTTTATTTGAACAAAACTTCCAAACATGTTACTGTCGAGCTGATTTCATAATGTGAATTATTTTTAAAGAAGAATAACATAAAAAAATACTTGTCTTTATCAAATGCTTCACTGAGTGAGCTCACTTAAATTTCCTCACGTTTTGACGCTCAAGCTGGTGAGAACAGCCTCTCACTTATACAATGAGTCGCCACAGCACATTTATGACTGGGCAGCAAATTTAACAATGATTGACACATTTGTGTCTTTGATCGTAGCGCTACCAAGTTTCTCTTACAAGATCAAAGTTACAAACCTGTCGATCATCGTTAACTTTAAAGTGATCCTCTAACTTAAATACATGTAGGCTCTAATAAACCACAATTGTTCTCTTGTACTAAAATATGTTGGTAGAAACACATAAAATGTTCAATCAATGGCAATATTTTATAATATTTAGTCCATATTTTGACCGTTAGTTGGCGCCATGGTTTGCGGGCTCGCAGTGATGACGTAATTGGTATCTTTCCAAATTTGTAGCGTGTTAAACAATTGCTTATTGCTGCCTAAACTCGCGTAAGTAAAATGCCACGATGTGCTGCTTTTGGATGCAATTTCCAGTCAAATAGAAACAAGGGGTGTGAAGTGAGTGGTCAAGGTGGAATTATTATTTTTAGTGAATAAATGTGCCTAAGTGGAAGCTTCTCCCCCTTTTTGCTCCCTGTATGCACGTACCCTACCCACCACGCGTTACAACTGGCGCCCGAACATTTTTCCTGGATCCTCAGTCAAGTAAGGGATCCGTCTATTTTCTGGATCCGACGGTCCCACCACGTCTGCAATATTGGTTTTGGATCTGTCCATTTTTTTGATTCGTCGGTCCCACAGCAGCTTTTTGGATCAGTCTATTTTGTGGAATCGACGGCTGCGACATTGCCATGGGATCGGTCTAATTCCTGGATCTTCGAGTGAGTAAAAAACGCGGATTTGGATTAGTATTGTTCTCTTTTATGTTGACTATTCTTGGTGGGAGTTTTCCCCAAATCATACTAAATAATCCAAGCACTATGGCACACTACAGTGACGACAGTGACACTGACGTGGACCTCACAACAATGTTGGAGTTCGTCAGGGAACACGTGCTTGCTTACTGCTGAGCTCCCGAGTGAAGAGTGGTCAAGGTGGAAATATTATTTTTTGTGAATAAACGTCCATAGTGGAAGCTTCTCCCCTTTTTGGTACTTTTATACACGTATCCTCGCTACCACGCGTTACAATGTACAAGACATGGATTACACAAGGTGTGCTCTTTGGCCTGTACTGAATGTAAAGCACACGACAGCTCTGGATGCTAACAATCTACATAATTATATTGGGATAAGTTTGAAAACGCAATATGCTTACCTTGAATATCTGCTAATAAAACCGGAGTTCCATACAGCACTCTCTCGAATCACCAGTTTTGCCCAACTTTTGTCTTATCAGGTATTTGCTACACGCATTTTTCCCTGAAGCTCGTCTTGGGAACGACCGACAGTGCTGTCCTGCTCTTCACTTTTCAGATCTGGTTCAAATAGGAAGGGTAGAACTGACTACATGTTGGGAAAGCTAACGAGTGACACGCTGGAATTTCGGCAACGGGACCAGAGACGTCACGCACTGCGACGTAACAAGAATGGTGACCGATCACTTAAAATAATTTTACAAACTTTATTAAAACAAAAACATTAAGAGGGGTTTTAATATCAAATTATTATAACTCATACTAACATTTATCTTTTAAGAATTACTTGTCTTAAAAATAGAGGATCCCTTTAAAAGTACCAAACGCAAGCTTCACTGGACAGTTTGGCCACACTGCTTAGCAGGAGGGAAGTTTGTACGAGCATGAAGCAGAAAAACAAATATACTTTTTAAATTAAAAACCCGATCCTTTTAACCTGATTCCGAGCCTTTGAAAAATGGCGCGATCGGCCCAATTTCCGATCACGTGATCAGATCGGGACATCCCTAGACTGGACATATAATACGTTCAATGGCCACCAATGACCTCGGACTGACCTAACATCTGGAAACTCTCGAACCAGAACTCCCACCTCCATCTGGATAGAGGGAATGTCCTCCAGCTGAATGAGCTCAGAGATGTTAGCCAGCGCTCCGTCCAACCAGCTCGACGGCGATTCCTGACATACATGCAAAAAACTTATCAACTCATTTGCTCCCAAAAACGTATAAATACGTTATATTTTTAATTGTTTCAGTGTCCTAAAAACGTATTTATGGCTACGTTCATACTACAGGTCTTAATGCACGAATCCGATTTTATCGTGTTTTTCCGACTCGAGTGAGGCATTAACATGACGGTCTGAACGTGACAAGTCGCATAGAACTGGACCATTTCAAATCCGATCTGGGTCACTTTCGTATGAGGTTCAAATCCGATCTGGGCCACATTTTTCCAGACTGTCGCGGCGGTCTATACTGTCCAGTCTCTCAAAACGGAATTCATGCAGCAATTACGTCATCAAAAAGCGAGAGAGACGCTACGGTAGCGGTGCAGCTGTGCGTCATTTGCGCCTAGCTTGCCTTGAACACGGCTTTTTAGGAAGGGTCGGACTTGACAACAGTCATAAAAAAAATAAAAATGGGTTGAGGATAAGCCTGAGAATGATCGGTTTTCTGTCTGCTCCATATAAGCATTATTTCAACATTGCTTACACGGCCGAAAGTCGGGGCAAACTACCCGTATCTGCGTGTGAAATGCACGGACAGTGCGTGCATGCTATCGATCCATATACTTTAAATATTAACCTAAACTGGGATTATTGATGTCTGTTATTTGTGTCCTCTTTTTAAAAAGCAAAATATGATGTCCCTGGAATGACGGATGACAGCCAGCATGTGTGGTCATTTGTTTTGATGCTCAGCGCGTGTCGGACTGCGAATTAGTGCGCATGCATAATACTTGAATGGTCTCAATGGACAAAGGCAGTCTGAACGGGCACGCCAAAAAAACAGATATGACAAAAAATCGGATTTGTGCATTAAGACCTGTAGTATGAACCTAGCCTATACGTCTTTTACGTTTTTTTTTTTTTTTCACAAGAGGCATCTCTAGGTTCTGTTGCACCTAAACTGCAATGCACAATGCTCAAAACTCATTTTAAAGCAATACAACTGGCCACTGGAGGGCAGTAGCACATTTGTAAGAACTCATCTCGGGCCAAGAAAGGAAGTGAAGAAAAATAGTCAGGAAACGGAAGTTGGAGGGATCTTGTGAAGACGCGTGAGAATTTGAGAAAAATGTGGAGAACGATCGGGAAAAAAAAAAAAAGGCAAACAACACTGCAGTGTTTTGAAAAGAAAACGAAACCATCGTCAAAGAAGGATTAAAAAAAATTATCTTGATGAGACAGACGGTGACGGCCACAACAGGGTCAGGTTCCCCACGCGGTCTGTGGAACTCACATTGCGTTACTCCTGAGCCAAGGTTGAAACCAATGATGAAGATGATGAAAAAAGTGAGACCAATCCTGATCAGGACTCATCAGATTACCCGGAGCCACCTCATTCAACCGGGAGCAGCCTGGTGAGAACCTTCCCCGTTGTTATGTACGCAAATAGTTCAACAGTTCAATAGTTTTGTTATGTGTAAATAAATTGTTACTTTGCGATCAAAAGCTCTATTTGTCTTGTTGTTGTTAAAGTTATTTTGTAAAAGGAAAACATTCAGATGTTTGGGATGTAACTAAAACAAAAAATAGCTGTGTTAAAGTCAAAGTGCGTTTGAAATGTATGCTTTCACAAAAAGCTCAATTTCTCCGTTTTTTCATCAGATATTGGAAAATTGCTCAAACTAAGCTATTTTCTAATGCTGATTTCTAAAGAATGGAAAAAGATATGAACTAAGTTTTTTTTTCTGCTGAAAGACGAGAGTCTAATCTTTCTTTTGGTGGGTTCCATTTTTATATAGCAATAGAACAGAATTTTCTGTTGGCCTTGCAAAATCAGTCAAAATCCAGTAAAACGGCCGGGAGCGAAGGGCCTTGCTCCGGTGAAAATGGCTGGGAGTGAATGAGTTAACAGAACTATGATTTTACATCATTGATGAGCTCCTAAATCCAAATGCAGTTAGCCAGGACTATTTGAAATTCAACAGGGTTTCTAAAAAAAAATAAATTGATCATCAAAATAGTTGCTAATTTGTTGTTAATTGATCAAATAATTTCTATTTTAATTTAAAATAAAACCTAATTAAATCTAAAGTCCAATTTAGCGCAAATCCAAGCAAATACCAGGTCCTTGAAGAGCACTTTGATCTGCTGTCCTTCGTCCCTGAGGCGTCCAGCCATCTTCTTTCTCATCTTGAGCGACGTGCAGATGATTCGCCCTCGCATCACGGAGCGAAGGTACTCCATCATGACGCGACGGTGAATCACCGCCACTAGCAGCTGCACACACACACACACACACACAAAATTAGTAGCCTATTTTCCATGCTATAATCTGACACTTTTTTCTCTCAAAGGTAGCCTGCTAGTATCATGCTTCATTAATTATTTTCATTTGTTTTGCTTAGTGGCAACATTGCTTCTTCTGGTGCTTTCAGAGTCTCTACCTACTATGGTGACTGTTCCATTATCCAACAACAATCTTGAATTTCAAACACACTTTTAGCTCTGTTTCCTATTGCTAGGATACTCCAGGCTACATCTGTGAAAATATGTTTTTACATGCTGAAGTCCTGTTAATTGTTGTTCCTATTGATGCAAACTTTGAAGTCGTACTCTTTAGTCTTTCGTGAACCAATCACCTTGAAACTTGGTAACTATGTAGCATGGGTCAGTGTCTATCAATCGTCAGAGTTTGATTTTGTATATTTTCTTCAGGGGCTGATTTATTAATTGCAGTCTTATTGGTGCCTGTGTTGCCTCTAGGTTACAAGTAAGCCCATACAGGGGCATGCACTCACAGCCTTCAACCTATAGTGTCCTGGGACACACTTGTACTTGTTTACAGAAGACCCTTGGTGCCAAGACAAAAAAAACAAATCGAGGTGAACTGTGGATAGTTTGAGAGATTAAAATGTTGTATATATGAAGAAGTTGTTTATGTTGACTTGTGATGTTTGTCAGTAGCTAACAACTTTGTACTGTTATGCAGCCTCATTTGTTTTGTTTTTTCTTTTCGGGGATCCAGATTTGTCTCTGAATTGAAATGAAATATGGTAATCAATTTTTTTAACTTGCATATACAGTGATCCCTCGTTTTTCACGGTTAATGCGGACCAGAACATGCTGTGATAAGTGAAAAACCGTGAAGTAACGCAAAAAAAAAAATTTGTGTCTTCAATGTATATATATTCAAATTTTGCATTGGAAAGACATGAACTAATAAGACATGTTTTTTGACTGTTTCTCCCTAAATTTATATATATATATATATATATATATATATATTAGGGCTGTCAAACTATTAAAATTTTTAATCGAGTTAATTACAGCTTAAAAATTAATTAATCATAATTAATCGCGATTATTCACAATTCAAACCATCTATAAAATATGCCATATTTTTCTGTAAATTATTGTTGGAAAGGAAAGATAAGACACAAGATGGATATATACATTCAACATATGGTACACAAGCACTGCATTTGTTTATTATAACAATAAATCAACAAGATGGCATTAAAATTATTAACATTCTGCTAAAGCGATCCATGGATAGAAAGACTTGTAGTTCTTAAAAGATAAATGTTAGTACAAGTTATAGAAATTTTATATTAAAACCCCTCTTAATGTTTTCGTTTTAATAAAATTTGTAAAATTTTCAATCAAAAAATAAACTAGTAGCCCGCCATTGTTGATGTCAATAATTATTTACACAATGCTCATGGGTGCTGAAAACCTATAAAATCAAATCGCACCCAAGCGCCAGAAGAGGGCGGCAAAACTCTATAAAACACAATTAACAAGTGGGCATTTCACTGTACTGTCATTTACATCTGTCTGAGCGGGGCATGTGCGTTAATTGCGTCAAATATTTTAACGTGATTAATTTAAAAAATTACCGCCCGTAAAGGCGATAATTTTGACAGCCCTAATTATTTATATATAGTATAGATATGGTGGAAAACACTCAAGCAGGGGTCGCGTTAACAGAATATTTTCCGTTATTGACCGTTTTTTTAAAACGGTGACGGAAAAAACTGAAGTCCATCCGTCATTTTGACAGGTTGCAATTCACACCCTAGAACACAGGATGGCGAGTGAGCATATTAATTAGCTATTGTCTCTCTTGATGCATGACGTCGTTAGCCTTACTCGGAAAAATGTCCGAACTAGCATTCAGGTGTAGCAAACACGAAACGTTAGGAAGCTTTGGAGAGCATTGTCTAAGGCTACGTTCATTCTACACCTCCGTGAAGTTGGCCCCCCATCAGACGCAAATTTATATAAAAATTATGTCAATCGTTTGTGCTATGATTGTGCTTGTTTGTGTTGCAAAAAGTTTTGTTTGTGCCATCATCGTTTTGCCGTTATTAAACATTGTTTTTTAGGTCATCCAGAGTTCACCCAGCCCCCCATCTGCGGCGGAATGGAACCCCAGTGGTGTCATTTGATTCTGCCTCGTTAGTGCTGGATTGTGCTGCAAAAAGTTTTGTTTGAACTGCTACGGTTTTCGAGATATTCATAATAATGTATAGTGATGACGTCATGTGCAGCCCCCCATCTACGGCGGAATGGAACGGCGATGACGCCATTTTTTTCTTCGTCATTAGTGCTGGTTTGTGCTGCAAAAAGTTTCGTTTGTGCCATCTTTGTTTTGCAGTTATTAAACATTGTTTTTTAGGTCATCCAGAGTTCACCCAGCCCCCCATCTGCGGCGGAATGGAACCCCAGTGGTGTCATTTGATTCTGCCTCGTTAGTGCTGGATTGTGCTGCAAAAAGTTTTGTTTTAACTGCTACGGTTTTCGAGATAGTCATAATAATATGTAGTGATGACGTCACGCGCAGCCCCTCATCTGCGGCGGAATGGAACCGCGATGATGCCATTTTTTTCTTCGTCGTTAGTGCTGGTTTGTGCTGCAAAAAGTTTTGTTTGAACTGCCATCGTTTTGTAGTTATTAAACATAGTTTTTTTTTAGGTCATCCAGAGTTCACCCAGCCCCCCATCTGCGGCGGAATGGAACCCCAGTGGTGTCATTTGATTCTGCCTCGTTAGTGCTGGATTGTGCTGCAAAAAGTTTTGTTTGAACTGCTACGGTTTTCGAGATATTCATAATAATTAGGGCTGTCAAAATTATCGCGTTAACGGGCGGTAATTATTTTTTTAAATTAATCACGTTAAAATATTTGACGCAATTTACGCACTAGCCCCGCTCAGACAGATTTAAATGTCAGTATAGTGAAAGGCCAACTTGTTGTGTTTTATGGAGTTTTTCCGCCCTCTGCTGGCGCTTGGGTGTGACTGCTTTTATAGGCTTCAGCATCCATTACCATTGTGTAAGTAGTTATTGACATCAACAATGGCGGGCTACTAGTTTATTTTTTGATTGAAAATTTTACAAATTTTATTAAAACGAAAACATTAAGAGGGGTTTTAATATAAAACATTAAGAGGGGTTTTAATATAAAATTTCTATAACTTGTACTTATATACATCGGGAATGTAAATGAATTCAAATTTCTAGGAGTTATTGTAGATAGTAAATTATCATGGAAACCCCACATCAGACATATCAAAACCAAGATCTCCAAAAGCCTGTCACTAATAAACAAAGTGAAATCATACCTTGATGACAGTGCACTCCGCACTTTGTACTGTTCTCTAGTGCTCCCATATTTCACATATTGCATTGAAGTGTGGGGAAACACTTACAAATCTACCATCAATTCATTAGTCACATTGCAGAAACGTGCGGTACGAATCATACATAAGGTTGGATTTCTCGATCACACCCACCGTTTATTTGCTCTCTCAAAACTATTAAAAATCAAAGATCTTGTAAACTATCATACAGCTATAATGCTATTTAAAGCAAAAAATGAATTACTGCCCCAAAATTTACAAAACCTATTTAAGGTTCGTGAGAATATCCATAGTCTGCGAGGCTCTGGAGATTTTATGTTGCCAAGATTTCGAACCACTTGCAAACGTTTTCGTGTGTCTGTATGTGGAGTGAAACTCTGGAACAATTTAGACAATCATTTCAAGCAGTGTCAGAATATGCAAAAATTTAAATCGCTGTATAAAAATATGGTCTGGTCACAATATAATGACATTTGCTGACAATGTGTGTTGCTGTTTATGTCAGTTGGTGTAAATATTGTAATTTTTGGGAATGAGCCAACATTAGTTGGTTGTCTGTTGGTTTAGTTGTTTTTGTCTGTTTTTCCTTTTTTCTTCTTTTCATTGTGTGGACATGAGTATCCCACAAGTAAGGATGCTGGACAATGAGATCAGGGGTGGGACAAAATAAGTTTTTTTCTTCTTCCCACTCCCTTTCGAGTACAATTATTTTTGTTGAATTATATTGTATGTTTTTTGTTTCTTTTGTGTGTGCATGCTCGAAATAAAAAAGTTTCATCATCATATTCATCTTTAAGAACTACAAGTCTTTCTATCCATGGATCACTTTAACAGAATGTTAATAATGTTATTGCCATCTATTGCCATTTATTGTAAACAAATACAGTACTTGTGCACCGTATGTTGAATGTATATATCCATCTTGTGTCTTATCTTTCCATTCCAACAATAATATACAGAAAAATATGGCATATTTTATAGATGGTTTGAATTGCGATTAATTGTGATTAATTACGATTAATTAATTTTTAAGCTGTAATTAACTCGATTAAAAATTTTAATCGTTTGACAGCCCTAATAATAATGTATAGTGATGACGTCACGCGCAGCCCCCCATCTGCGGCGGAATGGAACGGCGATGATGCCATTTTTTTCTTCGTCGTTAGTGCTGGTTTGTGCTGTAAAAAGTTTTGTTTGAACTGCAGTTTTCGAGATATTCATAATAGAGCCTAGTTCAGGCCTTAAAAATCTAGCCCGATAAAAACACGACACGGCCCGCTGGTATTGAGGCACGACGCGGCCCGAGCCCGATCAATTAACTACATTTGCAGGCCCGAGCCCGAAAAACCCGATTTAAAAAAAATGTATTTGTTGGAGTGACGCGGGGGGAAAAAAGCAGCAGCAATTTATTTTCATTTCTTCGAGTTGGCAGAAAAAACACAAGTTTTCTTAATGTTTAAATAGTCTACATATTTTTATGATCATTATAAAAACATTCACACAAGGAAATAACGCTGGGAAAGTTTAATATAAAAAAAATATATACATATATATATATGCGGTTTTGCAGACACACAGAGAGGAAGATTCAAAAGGATCACATTTGTGTTGCCTTTGTGTGCATAAATAAAAGTCTTTCGCAACGAATTCACAGTTGTCAGAAAAAAAATGCAACTTTACTCAATATTTAAATAGTCTACATATTTTTATGAGAATTATAAAATCATTTACACAACGAAATAACGCTGGGAAAGTTTGTTAAATATATTTCTGAGTGTGTGGGATATTGTTCTCACATGGACGTGCCTCTCTGACAAGGAGAGGGAACAGCAGCAAAAAAAAAAAAAAAACTACAAATGCTTTGAAATAACATTCTTTATTGTAATGACAACAATACCAAAAATTAATTGTAAAAAAATAAAAATGAAATAAAAGCTTTTAAATTGCGGGTCGGCCTTGACTGCAGTCTGCAACTTGCGGCCTCATGTCCTGCTCTTTATTCCTGTGAAATAAGGGAAATAATTAGACCGGCTCGAACTAAAAATGGCGATTTGAACAGCAGGATATTATGGCTTACTTACAGTGTTTATATTTTTTGGTCGTCGTCATGCAGGAATAAAATTGCGTCCACTGGCAGGTTTCAGTGATGTTCTCCGCTGATCTATTGTGCGGCCTGCAGCGCTGAAAACTGACGTCATCACTTTACATTATTATGAATATCTCGAAAACCGTAGCAGTTCAAACAGCTTTTTACAGCACTAACGACGAAGGAAAAAATGGCATCATCGCCGTTCCCTTCCGCCGCAGATGGGGGGCTGCGCGTGACGTCATCACTATACATTATTATGAATATCTCGAAAACCGTAGCAGTTCAAACAAAACTTTTTGCAGCACAATCCAGCACTAACGAGGCAGAATCAAATGACACCACTGGGGTTCCATTCCGCCGCAAATGGGGGGCTGGGTGAACTCTGGATGACCTAAAAAAATACTATGTTTAATAACTACAAAACGATGGCAGTTCAAACTAAACTTTTTGCAGCACAAACCAGCACTAACGACGAAGAAAAAAATGGCATCATCGCGGTTCCATTCCGCCGCAGATGGGGGGCTGCACGTGACGTCATCACTATATATTATTATGAATATCTCGAAAACCGTAGCAGTTCAAACAAAACTTTTTGCAGCACAATCCAGCACTAACGAGGCAGAATCAAATGACACCACTGGGGTTCCATTCCGCCGCAGATGGGGGGCTGGGTGAACTCTGGATGACCTAAAAAACAATGTTTAATAACTGCAAAACGAAGATGGCACAAACGAAACTTTTTGCAGCACAAACCAGCACTAACGATGAAGAAAAAAATGGCGTTATCGCTGTTCCATTCCACCGCAGATGGGGAGCTGCGCGTGACGTCATCACTATACATTATTATGAATATCTCGAAAACCGTAGCAGTTCAAACAAAACTTTTTGCAGCACAATCCAGCACTAACGAGCAGTGTTGTTAATCTTACTGAAAAAAGTAATTAATTATAGTTACAAATTACTTCTCCCAAAAAGTAATTGCGTTAGTAACTCAATTACCTGAATGTAAGAGTAATTAGTTACTTGGCAAAGTAATTGGTGATAATTACTTTTTTTTTTTTCCCCTCAAAAAAAAAAAAAAAAAAAAAAAAAAAAAAAAAAAAACACACACACACATTGGCCACACTATGTGAAGTTTTTTGTGAAGGTTTTTGGTACAATTGGCCCGAGCCCAATTCTTTACCCTAATTTACCCTTTACCCTGAATCAACTGTTAAAAGTTGTTAAAATTGCTCCCATTATTGCATTTGTTCCCTTCTCTCTACTTTCGACATATGAAAGTTTTAAAACTGTTTCATCATTTAAAGATAGATTCAAGTCAAGATTTTGCCGATTTAGAAGTATTTTAGATAAAAAGTTACTTAGGTTCGCTAGGAAGGTTCTCTACAACAGAGCCGTCCTAAAAAGTCTACTGCTTTAAGATGGCGGCCGTCTACTAACGCATTTAGTGCCATGCAGTGTTGTTAATTTTACTTTAAAAAAGTAATTAATTACAGTTACAAATTACTTCTCCCAAAAAGTAATTGCGTTAGTAACTCAGTTACCTGAATGTAAGAGTAATTAGTTACTTGGCAAAGTAACTAGTGATATTTTTTTTTCCCTCAACAAAAAAAAACAGGTCACACAATGTGAAGCTTAAAGGGTTTGTGGGACAATTGGCCCAAGCCCAATTCTTTACTCTCCACTTAACTAGACACAAGGGTATTGCGATAACTAGCTAGTAACCTTTGCTATGTGTGGAAGTCATTTAAAGTTGTGAATCAATCGTTAAAGTTGTTAAAATTTCTCCCGTTATTGCATTAGTTCCCTTCTGTCTACTTTAAACATGTGTAAGTTTTAAAACTGTTTCATCATTTAAAGATAGAGTTAAGTTAAGATTTTGCCGATTTAGGAGCATTTTAGATTCAAAAAAATTACTTGGGTTCGCTAGGAAGGATCTCTACATCCGGGCCTTCCTGAGAGGTCTACTGCTTTAAGATGGCGGCTGTTTACAAACGCATGTAGTCCTTAAAACATGTTGGCAATGCAGCAGTGTCTGTCATCTGCATCTAGTTCTATAATATGATATCTACAGTGTCATGTGGGCGTAGTTTGTCGGCTATGGCTGCAGTCAGGTATTATTGGAGCCATCTAGCATCGCGGTTGCAACGGCGTCTTCCCCACTCCTGCTCTGCTCTCGTCCCCGTGAGTCCGTTTCTCTCAGACTTTTTTTTATTCAACCAACTTAGTAACGCATAGTAACGCACGCCTTTCCCGCCTCAGCAACGGTAACGGCGTTGCCAAGATGAGAAAAATAATTAATTAGATTACTCATTACTGAAAAAAATAACGCCGTTAGTAGCGCCGTTATATTGTAACGCCGTTATTAACAACACTGCTAACGAGGCAGAATCAAATGACACCACTGGGGTTCCATTCCGCCGCAGATGGGGGGCTGGGTGAACTCTGGATGACCTAAAAAACAATGTTTAATAACTGCAAAACGATGATGGCACAAACGAAACTTTTTGCAGCACAAACAAGCACAATCATAGCACAAACGATTGACATAATTTTTATATAAATTTGCGTCTGATGGGGGGCCAACTTCACGGAGGTTCATTCTACAGGTCTTAATGCACGAATCCAATTTTTTCGTGTTTTTCCGACTCGAGTCAGGCATTAACTTGACGGTCTGAACGGGTCAAGTCACATAAAAGTGGACCATTTCAAATCCGATCTGGGCCACATTTTTCCAGACTGTCGCGGCGGTCTCTACTGTCCAGTGTCCCAAATCCGATTTCAGCTGTGCGTTATTAGCGCCTAGCTTGCAGTGAACACGGCATTTGGGGAAGGGCCGGGCTTGACAACAGTCATAAAAAAATTAAAATGGGTCGAGGATAAGCATGAGCATGATCGGTTTTCTCTCTGCTCTATGTGAGCTTTATTTCAACATTTCCTACACAACCGAGAGTCGGGAGAGGGGTCTGGCTGCAGCCCGTCTTGGAGAGTCGGGGCGAACTGCCCGTATGTGTGTGTGACATGCACGGACAGTGCGTGCATGCTATCGATCCATATAAACTGTGAATATAAGCCTAAACTGGGATTATTTATGTCTGTTATTTGTCTCCTCCTTTTGAAAAGCAAAATATGATATCCCTGGAATGACGGATGACTTGTCATTTGTTTTGATGCTTCTGCGCACTGGCGCGTGTCGGACTGCGAATTAGAGCGCATGCGTAATACTTGAATGGTCTCAATGGACAAAAGCAGTCGGAACGGGCACACCAAAAAAACGGATATGACAAAAAAATCGGATTTGTGCATTAAGACCTGTAGTATGAACGTAGCCTAATTGAATGAGCAGGGTCAAACAGCTTGGAGTCAGAAGTACGTGTGCTATTGTCAAACCTGAACGCACCCCGAGTCTTGGATGACAAATCAACAGAGCAGAGAGTAGACACAACATGGCTGGTAGTTTTTCTTCAATTTATTCAGAGTTGAGTAAGTAACGCACCGCTTTTGACCAACACTGCTATTGAATATGTCATTATTATCATTTTAAAAATTTAAGTGACGGGTAAAAATAGAGTATGACCGGATTTTTATGACCCTGTCAGTCAAAATGACAGACAACGAAAAAGTCTAGCGCAACCTCTGCACTCAAGTGACTTGAAGTTCCGCTCTGAGACCACTAATTTGGCCAAATTTCAAAATTGTCCTATATGCATGTGTGATGCATCATTGGAAATTTTCTGTCATTTTTAGCTTAAGATCATTAATTGATGTCTAATATTTCGTTAAAAAATATATATTATATTCCCTTGCATATTTTGACATTTTAAATTACATCAAAATGAAAAAAATGGTGTCTGTAAATAAGTCACGGATACAACTGGCAACAAAAGTGAGTACACCCCATTGAAAAAACGTACCTCCCTAATGTCCAAATTGAGTACTGCTTGTCATTTTCCCTCCAAAATGTCATGTGATTCGCTACAGGAGTGCTGTCAGCATTGCTGCAGAGATTGAAGAGGTGGGGGGTCAGCCCGTTAGTGCTCAGACCATATATCAAATTGGTGTGCATGGCTGTCACCCCAGGAGGAAGCCTCTTCTGAAGACGGTACACAAGAAAGCCCGCCCGTCTCATCAGACCATAGGATATGGTTCCAATAATCCATGTGCTTTATTGACATGTCTTCAGCAAACTGTTTGTGGGCCTTCTTGTGTACCTTTTTTTTTTTTCTTTTCTTCTGGACATCTTTATACTAGGGCTGTCAAAATTATTGCGTTAACGGGCGTTAATTAATTTTTTAATCACATTAAAATATTTGACGCATTTAACACACATGCCCCGCTCAAACAAATTAAAATGACAGCAAAGTCTCATTTCTACTTGTGTTTTTAGGTGTTTTGCTGCCCTCTGCTGGCGCTTGTGTGTAGTGCTGCAACGATTAATCGATTAACTCGAGTATTCGATTAGAAAAAAATATTCTAATTAAATTTTGTTGCTCCGAGCATTCGTTTAACTAAAGTGGCGTTGTAATGGTTTATTTTGAAAGCATTTAGTTTTATTGATTAGGGTTGGTACACTTCCCTGTGGTATGTCTCTTTTCACATGGCTGAATCCAACTGACCCGTTTTTTAATGCATTCATAACTTAATTTATAGGTATATTTAGCCGTTTTTTTGTGGGAATTTGTGTCTAAACCACTTGTTAAGAGTGTTGTAAAAAAAAAAATAAATAAATAACTTTAGCATTTTATAGCACTTAAGCTAGCGAACTTTTTCTATGTAAGTTAGCCAATTGTTCTTTTGTGGTACATAGATCCTCATTTTTTTTTTTTAAATTATACCGTTTGAAGCTCAGCTCACGTATTTTTAATTTTTCCTGTTCCTTATCCGATTACTCGATTATTCGAACTAACGAGTACATCGATTAATCGAGTACAAAAAAATTCGATAGCTGCAGCCCTACTTGGGTGCGACTGATTTTATGGGTTTCAGCACCATAATTATTATTGACATCAACAATGGCGAGCTACTAGTTTATTTTTTTATTGAAAATTTTACAAACTTTATTAAAACAAAAACTTTTAAGTGGGGGTTTTAATATAAAATTTCTATAACTTAAACTAACATTTATCTTTTAAGAACTACAAGTCTTCCTATCCATGGATCGCTTTAACAGAATGTTAATAATGTTAATGTCATCTTGTTGATTTATTGTTAAAATAAATACAGTACTTATGTACATTATGTTGAATGTATATATCCGTCTTGTGTCTTATCTTTCCATTCCAACAATAATTTACAGAAAAATATGGCATAGTTGATAGATGGTTTGAATTGTGATTAATTTTTAAGCTGTGATTAACTCGATTAGAAGTTTTAATCGTTTGACAGCCCTACTTTATACATCTGTTGCCATCAGTCGGTGTTTTTAATATCAATTTGCCTCTTTTACTAACTACCACAACAAACTCTATGACCTGGGCGAGCAGTAAACGAGTTAATCTAATGATAACTTTTGAATAGACTTTTGAACGGATTGTCTCTGAAAGGGTTTAAACATGGACTCTTGCAGGTTATAGTAAGGTGTTGCTTCTAAATGTATTTTTTGCTTAAATTTAATCAAATTGGGGTCTTGTCTCTGATCGTCACGTGTGCACACTATAGTCGCAAATTTACGGTACTATACACTATTCCCCTAGTAGTGTGTGTGCACATGTGTGTGTACCTGGTAGGGCGGGTTTTCCATCCTACGATATTTCTTAAAATGTTCCTTGATGGCCGCTTCGATCTGCTCGTACGCATCTGTGTTGCTCAGCCACTTTCTTTTCACTAAGCGCTCAAAAAATGGCTGTCGCACACACAAGCACACAAAATATCAGCGACAAATCAGGATTAATTTTCTTTCTATGTGCTGTGTGTACGCAATACCCTGATGTGGAGGAAGAGCCGGTCCGAGAGCACCCGCACCCCCTGTTGGACGATATGATCGAGCGCTTTGTTGGCACGCCGCAGCGAATCGTCGCTAACCGCCGTCGTCGTGTCATGCGGGAGGCAACGCTGGACGAAACCTCTGTCCACAGACACGTGGTGGTTATTGTACTTTATAAATTTAAGATGTTTGTTTGTTGGGTGAGAGATGGTGAAAAGTTAAACCTGAACGGTGGGCAGCAGTTGACCAGCGCGACCGTTTTGGACACGTAGCCGTCCTCGTGCTCTCCGAAAAATCCGTTCTGCAGCCCTTCGTGAAATAAGTCCACTTTACGCTGGAAACTGCGGGACAATAAAGCCAATATGTTGACATTGTTGTGAATGGGAAGGACAGTGAGTGCCCACACGAGAGTATGTAGGAGAAAACAGAGTTTGTCATGCTTGCTATTGCTCAACCACTAGAGGGTGATGGTAAGCAATGTCAGTATTGAAATGATTGCGATTTTGCCAATAAGAAATCTATTGTCTTTACTAGGGATGGGAATTGATAGGATTTTTACGATTCCGATTCCATTATCGATATTGCTTAACGATTCGATTCTTTATCGATTCTCTTATCGATTCTAATTTGGGGAAAAAGAAGAACAAACGTTTTGATTGGCATCGAGTTTGTTTAATCAGAAGTCACAACCTTACAAACTCACAACGAGATCAAAAGAGGCCCAAAGCCTCAATGTTAACTGTGGCAATAAGTGGCAAATACACAAGAATGTGTAACATTTTACTGAAACATTTATCTAATAGAAATAAAAAATATTGGTATATATTGGCAGATAAGTTGTTGTTCTGCCTTTGGCAATATGTGTTAAAGCAGGGGTCCCCAAATTTTTTCCTGTGAGGGCCACATAACTTTTCCCTCCTCTGATGAGGGGCCGGGGTCAGTTTGTAACGGAAAAAGTGTGACGATTGTAGAAGTGCATAAATGTAAAAAGTTATTGTTTTTCAGAAAGCCACAATCAAATAACCCTTTCTGGATTCTTTATAATAATATTAATAATAAAAACACTATTAATTAAATAGATAATAACCAAATAACCCTCTCTGAATTCTTCAAGGAAAAGGCCAGGAAATAAATAACACGATTGAGAAAAAAAAAAAAAAAAAATCAAAATGACCGGACCAAATGTGGAGGTGGGCCGTATTTGGGCCGCGGGCCGCATTTTGGGTCAACGTGTATTATTTTACCATTACATTGAATTGCATGCCTTTTAGTTTTTGTGGCGCTTACACGCTCAAGTGGGGGCGCCCTTGCGCTTCCTCAAGCGAAGGAGTACGCGCTCACGTGAAGAAGAGCGCGCTTACACCCAAAGAATAAATGCCGCATCCATATGAGTGAGCGAGTTAGTGAGAGAGGGAAACACTTCTACGAGCCTACGTTCTTTGTTAATGTTAATATCTACAGAGGCAACGCCTATATGTATCATCTTTTGTGTTGTTGTTGTTGTTGTGTTTCCACTCGCGATCGGACACTTAAATCCAGTTGTGTAGTGGTTTGAACGATGTGCTAATGCTAGCGAACGAATGCTAACCATTTCTTATTACTGTTATTAGCAGCTAATCATCGCTGATTTACGTTGATGCAAACCTGTTTGTTATTGGGGACGAAATTGATTTGTTTCATTTCTATTCTTAGTTTCACTCTTCAAGTGATGGTTGAATAAAGTCAGAAAATTATACCAACGTCTTCTGCATCGTCATTTGGGAGTTTAGCTAGCTGTATAGCCAGGACTGAGCCTTAGCCTCTCTGTTAGGACAGCGCAGTCGTATTCCCTCCCGATGCAGTTATCTCCACCTTGCAATGACTGCAAGTCGCTTTGTTGTAATTTTTCCTCGTGAAGTGAAGACACACTTTCGAGCGTTTGAACCTATGTGCTGTCATTGTTATGTTTATGGCTGCAATGCTCGTGCTTACCCGTCGTAACCTTTCATTTTCACACTCTTTCCTGGTGAAGTGTTGTCAAACTTTGGAGCGAGTGGTTCTTGGCGCCATGCTAGTTTGATGCGTCTGGACAACAAGACACGTCACGACGCAATACGCGTCTTTAGGAATCGTTAAAGGGATCGTTAAGGCTTTTTGATTGTGATGTCGAGGCCTCGAAACACTCGGAACCGGTTCCGAATTGGAATCGGATTTCGATTCCCATCCCTAGTCTTTACAATTTTTTTTTCAAAGTCATTAATTTTTTTTAACATCTACACCCGGGGTCCTCAATTAGCGGACCGCAGTCCACGACTGGAACACGGCACACCTCTCTGCGGACCCAGAGCAAATGGCACTTTCCCCCCCAAAAAAACTTTTTTTCAACATATAGTATTTGTATGAATTGCCGATCCATCGCTATGCGCTACTATTCTATCGCTAAATTCTGTTTAATTTTTAGTCAAATATCTGCCAAGTTCCCACTTCTGTTGTCATCTCTATGACAACCATGCGCTGATTGGCCGAGAGAGCCTGCATGGATCCGCTGACTGGATGAGAAAGCCTGCATGCTAGCTAGAGTGGACGGACCGCAGCAGGGTGAAACACGAGTCGCACCCATACTTTGCAATCCCAGTAGAAGACTGAATCTTACAAAAATGGCATGCTCAAAGTTAACCAAGAGAAGAAAAGTGGACAACGAAAAACGCCGTTTCAATGAGGAATAGACTGACAAATATGCTTTTATTTTACCAACTGCAAGTACCCAACCTTTGTGCTTAATATGCTTCAAGGGAGTTGTTCTGATAAAAAGTGAAAATGTGAAACGTCATTATGTTAAAGAGCTCAGCTCTTTTGAAGTTAAGTTTCCTCCTAAATCAGAATTGAGAAGGCAAGAAATTAACAGGTTGAAGCAGTCACATCAAGAGTGAAGTAGGGTTATTGTTAAATCTATGACACGACAACAAATTGCAACAGAGTGCTGACTCAGAGTGTCTTGGTTGTTGGCCAAACATAAGAAGCTGTTCTCTGATGGAGAAATAATAAAAGGGTGTATGACTGAAGTGATGGCAGTAATGTTCGAAGGTCAAGAAAAGGAGGAAATGACAACAAAAACCAAACAAATCTCACTCTCAGAGTCATCAACCACAAGACACAAAGAAGAAATGGCTGATGATGTGAGTAAACAGCTTTGTGAACCCCAAATACAATTTCTCTTATTGAACAGTGTTTTACAGTTGAAGTTACTGTCAATGATTGTTATGGTTGCACCTTATTGACAGAAATTTTCATTTATGTTCTGTCCATGTAAACATGTACTGTACTACTTGCGCATGTTTTTTGTTTTTTATTCAGCAGTGTTTTACAGTTACAAAATGTACCGTCAATAGTTATTGTTTGCACCTTAATGAAACATGTTTTCAATTGAAGGGATAAGAAAGCTGTCTAAAAGTTCAATGCAAACACAAGTTCCAGCATTACAAGAGTCAAGAATCTGCATTGGACAAGGTGATGATGCTGGAACTTTTGTTTGGTGCTGTTTCAATGAGATTCACAAAGAAGAAAACATCAAAATTCCCTCAGTCCTTGGTGATATGGGGCTGCATGTCAGGCAAAGGCACTGGGGTTAAATCTTCAATAAATGCACAAGTTTACATTGAAATTTTAGACCGCTTTCTTATACCTTCAATTGAAAATATGTCATTTTCCAAGATGACCATGCATCATGCTACAGAGTTAAAACTGTTAAAGCATTCCTTGGAAAAAGACTCATCTAGACAATGTCATGGTCTGCAAATAGCCCAGATCTCAACCCTATTGAAAACCTATGGTGGGAATTGAAAAAAATGGTCCACAGCAAGGCTCTGACCTGCAAGGATGATCTGGCAACCACAATCAAAGACAGTTGGCACAAAATTTTCCATGCCACCAAAAAGTCCATGCCTCAGAGATTGCAAGCTGTCATAAAAGCCAGAGGTGGTGCTATTAATACTAGAGATGTGTTTTGATTGTTATTTCTTTGTTTGTTTCTCATGATTCCATATTTTTTTCCTCTGAATAGAGTGATTCCATATATATTTCCCTGAACTTGCTCTATAAAAGTAACATGTACTGACCACCACACCACAATGATTTTATTCATTTCTTTTAGTGTTTCTGAATGCTAAAGAGTTGCACTTTTCAACTCATTCATTATTTTTTTCAAGCTGAGTTTGTTCTACATAATAAAATGTCTGAGTGAGTGCTCGTCCGAGACTGGTGATTCCATACTTTTTGCTAGAAGTTGTACTGAAAAGTGTTACCAATAAAAAGTATGAGGAAAAAGCTAGTTTTGAATCGCATTGTTTAGCTAGCCATTTTCTTGCTAGCGGTTAGTGTAGCATTTAGCCAAAAACACGAGTTGGGCTTTGTTGTCACAATTTGGATGGGGATAGTTGTTAAGGTCACACTTTCAAAAGTCCAAAAGCGTCAAAGAATTTATTGTTACTGTAAAAAAACCACAGTGAAATTGTTTTACAGAAGCTCTTGATAGTTTAGATCGCATAAATAGAATAGAAAATTAATTTGAGCAAGTGGGCAAATCAAACCCAAAATAATAGGTTGTTCTGAAATAAATGAAGGACTATTCTAAGATGTGTTGATGGGAAGATATTCATGAACGAACAAAAGGTTCTCCCGTACCTGTAGAGGAAGTCTGCCAGGCCGTTGAGGCTGCACTGAGCCACTCTGGAGCCCAAACTTTTATTGATGGAGGCGGAACGCTCCAGATCAACTTGCAACCTCTGTTAAGACAATAAATAAATAAAGATTCAAGGTAAAGATCTATGGGTGGAAAAAAGATATTCAATAACGCAAACATTAATCGGTTGTCCGGCCTCACTAGCATGAAATGAAGGGTTGCAAAATTTTCCGAGTCGGTTTTCTCCTGATTTTGGAAATTTAACTTCAAGTCGCAAAAGGAAAAAAACATTATACAAAGTCATATGTTATATAATACTATGCGAAAAAAAGTCACAATTAGAGATGATGCGATCGGACCAGATCGGGATGCCGATCGAGCGGGTCCGATCACGTCATTTTCAAAGTATCGGAATCGGCAAAGAAATATCGGACATGCGTTTTTTCAATATGTATATATATATATATATATATATATATATATATATTTTTTTTTTTTTATTGAATTGTTTTCTAATTGTATTTAAGGTTACAGACAACACTCATCCAGAGTCTTTAGTTTAGGCTTAAGGTAGGGTTATCAAATTTATCCCGATGACGGCGGTAATTAATTTTTTAAAAAATGTATCACGTTAAAATATTTAACACAATTAATGCATGCACTGCATGACCCACTCACGCATTGGCGCGCTCAATCTGTAATGGTGCCATTTTACCTATATAGTGAGATAAAAGGCAGCGTAAAATGAGTAGAGTGAATATTGGCAGCCTTCGCAGACTTTTTTTTAATTGGCTAAAGCCTTACAATCCCTCTCCTTACGATTAGAAATATCATGGGAAGCAATGTGGGGAAGCAAGGTAGCAATTGATCTTTTTCTTAACACCTTATGTTATTTCCCAACGCAGAGAAGATATATCAATTGGTAGCACTACGCACACTCATGGTTCCACTTCCTATCATGCATTTGGGCATAGCTACAGTATCATTTACTGAAAGCTCAACAAATACACTAGATGACAATATTTAGTCACAATATACAAAGTCACAAGTCTTTCTATCCGTGGATCCCTCTCAAAGAAAGAATGTTAATAATGTAAATGCCATCTTGAGGATTTATTGTCATAATAAACAAATACAGTACTTATGTACTGTATGTTGAATGTATATCTTCGTCCGAGTTTTATTCATTTTTTTCTTAATGCATTGCCAAAATGTATATGATTGGGAAAAATGATTGGGAATGATTGGAATTGAATCTGGAGCAAAAAAAAGCAATCGGATCGGGAAATATCGGGATCGGCAGATACTCAAACTAAAACGATCGGGATCGGATCGGGAGCAAAAAAACATGATCGGAACAACCCTAATAGTAACCTTTGCTATGTTTGGAAGTCATTTTATGTTGTGAATCAACCGTTAAAGTTGTTAAAATTGCTCCCGTTTTTTAATTAGTTAATGTGAAAGTTTTAAAACTGTTTCATCATTTAAAGATAGATTCAAGTCAATATTTTGCCAATTTAGGAGTATTTCAGATAAAAAGCTCCTTAGGTTCGCTAGGAAGGTTCACTACAACGGAGCCTTTCTGAGAAGTTACTGCTTTAAGATGGCGGCTGTTTACCAACACCGGCAAGTGTATAATTTCGCATCTAGTTAATATACATGTGATATCTAGCGTAGCCTCATGTGGGCGTAGTTTGTATGCTGTCGGCTACAGTCAGGTATTATTGGAGCCACTTAGCCTAGCATCGCGTTTGCGACCCCGTCACAACTCCCTCTTTTCCACTCCCGCTCTTCTCTCTCCGTCTCTGACTTTTCCGCGGTACAAAAAAGGTTGGGGACCACTGCAGTGTATTTGTGGCAAAAAAATCCAATGATGATTCTTAAGCATGTATTTTTTTGTCCACAGAGGGGCAGTATGTGCTCCTTAATCCCTTAGTAAAAATGATGATGATTCCCATGATGATAAAGCGTGTGTTGTGTGAGCTCAAAGCGGAAGCTTCCTATGTTGATTTTGGCCTCAACTGAAGAACGAAGTCGGACAACAATCAGAGAAAAAAACCGAGCGGAATGCACTTGTACGTCATGGTGCTTCCATCTCGGGAGACTGAACAGTGTCTGTGTGTAAGCGTGTTACCAAGACAACAACAAAAAGGGGGAGGGGCTTACCTGCATAATAGTTTTTGCAAGAGTGATGTTGTACTCTTCCACGTGCAGCATCTCCATCCACCTTTTCTCCTCCTCGTCCAAGACTTGAGTAAACTCCGTGGTCACTTTCGCCTACAAAGAGGAAATTAGGTTTCAGTGCCAATGATGGCGATAATACGTCCAATCCGTGTAAATTGGGGTGTAAATTGGAAGAATTCGGCAGCGATCGTTCAGTCGCATTTCAAATGGATTGGACGTTGAAGGGAATAGTATCGTTTCTCAAATTTACCGATCGACTGCTTGTATTACTCTAACACACCCAATATAAAATAAATAGCACGTATACCATAGTTTAAGGAAAACAAGCATAATATATTTGCCATAGGGCATAGGAGATACATGACAGTGTCTTATCACGGAAGCCCAACGTGTGCGTCATGCAACTGACTGAGCAAGATTGTCGCTGACGAGGCAAAACATCTACAAGCCCACGTCTGCACCAATCTCGCAATCAGTTCTCCTGGACAGTCCAGTACAAATGGCGGGACACCCTGTCCCAACACAAGGAACACCAGAGAACACCCGATATCCAACTGATAACACCACTGATAAGACTCCAAGAGCCCCTTTGACGCTGAGGTGGCAAAATCCACAACCCTCGTTGCCCTGACAACAGTAACTCCCAAATCCTCCTGTCCAATCCACAAACAGAACATAATTCTAAACAACGCCAAAGCACACCCTTCTTCTGCCCACAGCCCGCCCAGTGAGAGCCTTCAAAAACACTTAATGTTTAACTAATCGTTGTTGTTTTTCTCAGGAACCTTTTGTTGACTTGTGATATGGTGACCCTGAATCCTCGTCTGGGTCCCTCTGTGCTGTATGATCGCTGTTGACCTGAATACAGTGTATCACAAAAATGAACACACCCCTCGCATTTCTGCAGATATTTAAGTATATCTTTTAATGGGACAACACTGACAAAATGACACTTTGACACAATGAAAATTAGTCTGCGTGCAGCTTATATAATCGAGTTAGTTTATTTTCCCCTCAAAATAACTCTTCTTCTGAAGACTGTACACAAGAAAGCCTGGTCTCATCAGACCATAGGACATGGTTCCTGTATTCCATGTGCTTTGTTGATATGTCTTCAGCAAACTGTTTGCGAGCTTTCTTGTGTACCGTCTTCAGAAGAGGCTTCCTCCTGGGGTGATAGCCATGCACACCAATTTGATGTACAGTGCGGCATATGGTCTCAGCACTAAAAGGCTGACCTCCCACCTCTTCAATCTATGCAGCAATGCTGACAGCACTCCTGTAACGAGTCACATGACATTTTGGAGGGAAAATGACAAGCAGTACTCAATTTGGACATTTAGGGATGTACGTAGTTTCTAAGGTGTGTACTCACTTTTGTTGCCAGGGGTTTCGATATTAATAGCTATATTTTGAGGTATTTTGAGGGGAAAATAAATGAACTTTATTATATAAGCTGCACACAGACTACGTTTCATTGTGTCAAAGTGTCATTTTGTCAGTGTTGTCCCATGAAAAGATATACTTAAATATCTGCAGAAATGCGAGGGATGTACTCACTTTTGTGATATACTGTAAATTGTAAACTTGTGCTTGGAAGCCATTTTCCAGCTTTTAAAAAAGGGGTTAAGACGAAGGTGAACGCGCGGAGTTTGGCCTTTTGGCCGGGTTGTCGGATTCTCGCTGGCCCGGGTGGTTGGGATCTCACCGGCCCAGGTCGTTGGAGCTGTGCCAGCGCGGGTTCAGCTGGCGTGATTCCGGCAATTTAGGTAAAGGATCAGATTCCTCTAACGCCTATCCCAGTCAGTGGCAGGCTAGTTACTTCAAATTGATAATAGCAGAAGCAGCAAATGTAATTAAGGTACTCTACATTAGTGTTACTACATGTAAGTACGAGTGAAAAAGTGCAACTTTGAAAGACTTTTGTAAATACATTATTTTACATCATGTAGTTGTGTAATATGTCATTTATTCATCAAATAATCACTAATATTCAGTCATAATTAAAGCAACACTAGGTAACTTTTCAACCTTCATAAAATATTACATTTGTGATGATATGCGTTTGAAAACTAGTTGAAGACACCGCTTCTATATATCTTGAGGGGGTTTGTATCTCTTTCACTAATTAAAAAGTCTCAAATGTGCCGACTGCTTTCCCGCATACGTACCTTCCCCCTTTCCCCATTGGCAGAGCAACAAAAGAGACTAAAAGTTTTGACTGAGGAGGAAAAAAAGGGAGGCTACCAGGATATAGAGAATAAACATTGACCCGGCTTTCACTCACTGGCGTGACGCCCCCCCTCAACCGAACTCGTCAGCCACACTAAGCCACACGGTTGCTAACCATCATATGCTATTGTTTAGCCACAACTGGATTCATCACCTTATTACTATTCATCCTTTCCACAGGCGTTGGAAACAGAAATGTTGTTTAATCCATCTGCAGGCGACTGGGAGATTGATTTTTGATTTATAGATGATTTTACAACCCTGTGCGGGTGTGTGCTGGTCCTCATGGGAAACGCAGTCTTTCTCAAGGCAAAACACTACCGCTTTTGTCCACCAGCATCGCTAAAATCGACCAAAAGTGAAAGGTTACGTAGTGTTGCTTTATTTAGGTTTTGCCACATTTCACTTCAATTCAATAGATATGGTGTTGCTCTGTCTGTTAAGCGCAACATTGCCACCTGGGGGCAGTATAGTGTAATACAGACATACACTTAGACAGGGAGATTGATGCATGGTGTTTGTTCTGAATTGGAAAAAAAATGTAAAAAATATTTAAATGAACTTTTAAAAAGAAAATGTGAATTAAGTATAGTTAAAAATATTATACAAAGTTTTTTTTTTTTCATCAGGGTGATGAAAAACGGTTTTTAAAAAAGCATTTTCATGTTGTTTCTTGCTTTTTTAAATCTTCAAGTTTCTACGTTTTCCTACTTGCTAAATGAGTTATGTACAACATCAGACCAAAATGAGTTGTGTACAACATCAGACCACTCGCTGATGAATAAGTCATACAGGCTTTTTTTTTTTTTGGGGGGGGGGGGGGGGGGGTCATTTTACATTTAAATCGTTTTTCACTAATTGAGTGCAATTAATGGCGATACATGTCCGATCCATTTGAACGGGTTTGGCACCGAATGAATGTTAACTGTTGTGTAGTTATTGTTTGCATCTCACCCTGACGGAGTTGAGGCAATCTTGTTCCAGCCTGTCGATGACGTCTGAAGGCAGCAGGGGTCCCAGATGAGACCCTCTCAAAGGATCCGATGCACAAACCTTGGCCAAAACACTCCTAAAAAAAAGCAAAACAAGAACAAACATATCACGATATGGGCCATTCTTTATCATGTACATGTGAGTGGTTTTAACTTTTGAGACTATAATAAGCCAGCATATTATGATTCATTTACATACTGTAACAGATTTTGTTATCGATTTGTTTCAGTTTCCAGTTGTTTTGAAAGCATCACTCTGACTCACAAAAAGGGAAAGTGGTTGCGCTGAAATTGAATTCTTTGCAGCCATGGGTGTTCATCCAAATCATAATTTATTAATTTTCATTACTGTTTTGTTTTTGCGCCATGAGTTCATGCCATACAACCCTAAAAAATTGTTCCCGTTTTTTTAATCAGAGTTGTCCGATACTGCCTTTTTAACTGATATCCCGATATTGTCCAACACCAAAAATCTGATATCAAACCCATACTAGTATATGCTTTTATGGACTTAACATATTATGGCTGATTGTACAGTAGATGCTTTAATAATGATAAATGTAACAACTTCAAGGTTTTCCAAATAGACATTGTGTAAAATAAGAAAACATCAACTGAAGTTACGCAAAGAGTGCCTATATTACACCACTATATCTGTTGTTGAAATCACTCTGCTGACATATCAAATCCCAAACAGCTCAGTTTAAAAACATCTAATGGTCGATAGACATAACTGCTGTGCTAAGCTGTGACAAGCAAACATCAGTTTTTTGGATGAAGTGAAAGTGCAAAGTGCCAATAAGGGACTTATTCTGTCCTCAGTGTATGTGTGGGTACACGTATCGACAGATGCAGTAGAGAACAAATCAGGCTATAAAAAGAAGTCAGACCCTGAAGCAAAATTGAATTGGCTTATCTGTGATCTTTTCTCTTGACCAGCGCACCGATACTTTTGCAAAACTAAAAACGGCAAAATGTTGTGTCAATAATATGAAATAAAGTCACAAAAAGCAAAGTATACAGCATGTTTCAATATAGCTGGCAAGCAATGAAATAACGTAACCACATTTTACCACCAATGCAAACAAAACAAAATATACACATCTCCAATATACTACACAACGTTCATGAACATAAAACAACGAAAGAATATAACTTACAAGCGATGCTTGTATAAGGCACATAAGGCACAAACAACGTGGTGACATGGCAAGAACTGCTATGGTACATTGGATGCAGACTTTAGCTTCTCCATTTAGCTCTCTCTATTCGCAATGAGCTCAAATCAACATATGGCGTCAGCAGTGCTGGAACTTTTTTAAATTAATTACACCCAAGCGCCAGCAGGGAGTGTCAAAACACCAGAAACACAGGCAGGCAATAAGTAGACATGACAGCACTGCCATATGCATATTTACCCAAAACAGATAATGAAATGCTGATTTCGATATTATTCAATATGATTTTAAAATGCTTTTATCGGCTGATATCACGGGGTACAACTATATTTTTTATTTCATAGACTTCTAGGAGCTGTTCTACAGCATTGCTAATTGGTGTACATGAATGCCTAGCTACTTCGCGCTTAAAACTTCGCGCCCTCAGACTATCGCGCATTTTTTTTTTCCCAATTAAAAAAAAAAAAATGAATGCAGTATTTTATAGCGCTGTCTCAATCCGATCACGTAGTGCAGGGGTGTCCAAACTTTTGGCAAAAGGGGCCAGATTTGGTGTGGTAAAAATGTGGGGGGCCGACCTTGGCTGGCGTCTTTTACGTAGAACAATATATTTAAGCACATTTTAGCAAGTCATCCTGTGCATCACATTTGCGTTATGATTTTTTTAAATTAATAATTTCAACAATCTCGCAACTAGCCTTTGTGGGGTTCCCTTTTGACTCTCGGGCTCTTGGGAAATATTGCTGCTGTGAAATTAAACTAGCTTCAATTTGCTCTAATTTTTCGCGCGTACCTTCCCTTTAATCTTGTCGTCCATGTCAGCGTGTCTTGTTTGGTAATATCGCCTCACACTGAACTCTTTCAAAACAGCGACTGTCTCTTTGCAAATGAGGCGGACACAGTTGTTGCGTATTTTATTGAAGAAATAGTCCAATTTCCACCTATCCTTGAAGCGTTGGCCGTCGCAGTTAACTTTCTTTTTTTTTTTTTTGTTGATTGTCGCCATTTTGGAAAATTGGGAGTAAAGGGTCACACGGGGTAATGTTGCTTCGAGTGCTGCTGCCTTTTAGTGGTAAATGAGGAGCAGCATTTAGTGTGTAAGCTACTTCATATGCTGGTAGCAGTACTGCTGACCAATTTATTAAGTCTGTGTGCAGACCAGACGTTATTGATTTTATGACAGAGGCTGGGGCCGGATGAAATTTGACCACGGGCCGCATTTGGCCCCCGGGCCGGACTTTGGGCATGTCTGACATAGTGTCTCACTCTCGTCACTTTTCTTGGTCAGGCAGTGCAATGGAGTTGCTTGTTAAAGTTAAAGATGATTGACAGTTGAGGTTTGACTTTGCTAGAGACGCTTGTAAGCCGAGACTTCAAACCGCCGCATGCGTTAACATCGTTTAACTTGTTAAACAGTTGTTGTGGCAACTCATTGTAAGTGAGCAGCTCGAGCGGATTTGAGTGGACTCACTCAATAACGCATTTAATAAAGACAAGCATTTTTCTACTTTTTTAAAAAATGGATTGGGCGTCTACTTTTTTTTTTTTTTTATAAATAATTCGGTGGGACAATAACATGTTAAATATTATGATAATTATTACATTTGAAGTGCTTGAAAAACATTTATTAAAATTTATGGATACTGTATATATGTATATATTTTTATATAGTTTTTTTAAAATTATACTTTGGGAAAAAAAGTGAAAAAACATGTCTTATGTGTATCTCTTTCCAATGATAAATTTTGAATAAATACAGTTGTGGTCAAAAGTTTACATACACTTGTGAAGAACATAATGTCATGGCTCTCTTGAGTTTCCAGTTATTTCTACAACTCTGATTTTTCTCCGATAGAGTGATTGGAACAGATACTTCTTTGTCACAAAAAACATTCATGAAGTTTGCTTCTTTTATGACTTTATTATGGGTTAACAGAAAAAGTGATCAAATCTGCTGGGTCAAGAATATACATACATGGATCTGAAAAAGCGAATCATTGACTTGAACAAGTCAGGAAAGTCACTTGGAGCCATTTCAAAGCAGCTGCAGGTCCCAAGAGCAACAGTGCAAACAATTGTTTGTAAGTATAAAGTGCATGGCATTGTTTTGTCACTGCCACGATCAGGAAGAAAACGCAAGCTATCACCTGCTGCTGAGAGAAAATTGGTCAGGAGGGTGAAGATTCAACCGAGAATCACCAAAAAGCAGATCTGCCAAGAATTAGAAGCTGCTGGAACACAGGTGTCAGTGTCCACAGTAGAGCGTGTTTTGCATCTCCATGGACTGAGAGGCTGCCGTGCAAGAAGGAAGTCCTTGCTCCAAAAGCGGCACCTTAAGGCTCGACTGAAGTTTGCTGCTGATCACATGGACAAAGATAAGACCTTCTGGAGGAAAGTTCTGTGGTCAGACGGAACAAAAATCGAGCTGTTTGGCCACAATGCCCAGCAATATGTTTGGAGGAGAAAAGGTGAGGCCTTTAACCCCAAGTACACCATGCCTACCATCAAGCACGGTGGTGGTAGTATTATGCTGTGGGGCTGTTTTGCTGCCAATGGAACTGGTGCTTTACAGAGAGTAAATGGGATAATGAAGAAGGAGGATTACCTTCGAATTCTTCAAGATAACCTAACGTCATCAGCCCGAAGATTGGGTCTTGGGCGCACTTGGGTGTTACAACAGGACAATGACCCCAAACACACATCAAAAGTGGTAATGGAATGGCTAAATCAGGCTAGAATTAAGGTTTTCGAATGGCCTTCCCGAAGTCCTGACTTAAACCCCATTGAGAACTAGTGGACAATGCTGAAGAAACAAGTCCATGTCAGAAAGCCATCAAATTTAACTGAACTGCACCAATTCTGTCAAGAGGAGTGGTCAAAGATTCAACCAGAAGCTTGCGGATGGCTACCAAAAGCACCTAATTGAAGTGAAAATGGCCAAGGGATACGTTACCAAATATTAGCGCTGCTGTATGTATATTTTTGACCCAGCAGATTTGATTTTTCTGTTCACCCATAATAAAGTAATAAAAGAGGGCTACAAGGGGGGCTACATCGCGGTTTTTCACTTTACGCGGCGGCTTCTGGTCCCCATTAACCGCGAAAAACGAGGGATCGTTGTACAAGTGCCTCAGTGACGTGTACCATCAGCAAAATTTAGCACAGTTTCTAAAAAAGGGCGATAATGACAACAGAAGGAACTTGTGAGGATAGGTAGTTTATTATGATTTTTGCAGTATTTATGTCATCATTTTGCCCAACAGTAACGCACACACTGTAATTGTACCTGTTGTATATGTTGTGTAGCCAATCCAGCAGAGAGTAAATGTCAGTAATCTGCAACTGCTGCTCAGTTATGACCTGTATTCGCTTTGCAACCGCCTGGTGGTAACTTTGCATGTACACCTATGGAACATATAAAATAAAAGTTATGGCTTGCAAAATTCAATGTAGAAGATAATAAGATAGCATGATTTTATTTAGTTTAATACACTCTGCAAGCTTGTAACTTAATTTACTTGTACAATAATTGAAAAACAAAAACATCAATGATTTCATTCCAGTAGGGAACAATGGAATGTTTTTTTCATTATAGTACTATAAGAAAATAAAAGTCATGACTTTTGTCATGAATTTTAGGATTATTCACAAACAAATTTTAGGGTACTTTTATTGGTTTATTTATAATAATAAACTAAATTTAAAGAATAATTAAAACCATAAAAGGAATTATTTCATTAAGCGAGACTAATCTCACCATTTTAAATATTACAATGAGACCAAAAAAAAAAAAAAAAAAAGACCATGGGACTTTTTTTAAAAAGGATTTTCAAGTAATTAACAATATAAATAAATATATTTCATCTATTTTTAAAGTAATTTCTTAATCAGAAATGATTGGATTGTAAAGAATGTTTAAAAAATATGTCATTAAATGAAACGATCCGGAAATTTATGGTAAATATTAAAATTGAGTTTTCACAAAAAAACAGTGCTTTAGTGATTACCTAATACATTTATCCATTGGTTTTAGTAATTCCACAAATAGAAATAATTAATCGTACAGAATGTTAAAAAATAAAAAGTATTGTTTTATTCCAATAAACACCTGACATGATAAATTTGTGTTTAATCATATTCGAAAAAATATATCAAATGACTATTTTGACATGTTTTATGGGGTAGTCAACAAATTACCGGTAAATATTGTTTACTTTTTTTTTTTTTTTTTTTTGATGAATCAAAACAATTCATTGTTTAATTATTTTATTTTGAAAAAAAAAAACTATTCCAAATTTAATTGTAAATATACAGCTCAATTATTTTCAAACTAAACAAAAATACTTCATTGATTATTAGCTAATTTATAGAACTAAAAAGAATAATCTACATCTAATTTCTATGTCATGATTATGTATTATTAAAAAAATGAATTCCAATTTGGTTTAAACCATTATTATATGGAATGAGAAAAGTAAAGCGGGATTCCATTTGTTATGGGATTAACTGTATGTTGACTATTTGACCTGCAGGGCTTGGTACTCGTCAGGGTAGATGTTGACCACATTCCTTTTAGCGGCGTCAAGGTCTTCCACCACCCGGGTCTGGATGCGGTCCAGGTACCCGGCCAGTTCGCCGGCAGTGAACTCGGCCCTCTGAGGCAGCGATCCGTCGGCCGCGTCTTCCACCGCCTCCCTCCAGCGCCGCTTTAGCTGCCGTGGTCTTGGCCCGCCCGTCGACGACCAGCTCGCGTCCACCAGCTCCTCCTGCTGAAGGACCTGTCACAGATAGATATTGTTATTGACAAATGATACTATTTACAGTGGCAGCAGAGAGTTGGGGGGGGGGGGGGGGTGCGAAATATTTACATCTGAGGGTGGGCGTAACAGAAAATAAGTGAGAAGCACGAGTTTACACAAAAGTCGAGCTTTATAGTTGCCCAAAGCTGCCACAAGATGGTGCCAAAGTAGTTTATTTAATCCATAGAGGCTACACGTTGACTAAAAGAAGCTCCTCCACTAACTAGCAGTATTGGGCGCTAATGGTGGGAAGATCGATACCAAAATATCGATATTTCTATCCAGCACCTTGATTTTTTAGGTACCGATCCCTAAGCAAAAGTATCGATATTTGGAATTAATATACAGTATTATATTTTCTTTGTCTATTTTTTGGCTATATTTTTGTGTACACTTTTTGTACTACTTTTCCCTTTCACGTTCTACATGCACGTAAGCAGTGCACCGGCGTCTGCTCCCGCCCCCATTTACGTCCCTATCCTGTGTATCGATCAGCATGCTTTTCCTCCGCCCTTCTCACAAGGCACCAACACAGCCACAAAAAACATTTGGAAGCTGGTAGGCTGGTAGCATGGCTGCGGCATTGACGATGGAACGTAAAAGAAGTCTGGTTTGGACATATTTCAATTCAATAAATAGCAACGAGGCTAAGTGCACAGTTTGTGCCAAAACTGTCAGATGTTGTGGTACCTCACGAAACACCTTAAAAACGTGCATCCCGAAGCACATGACGAATTAAATGAAAAACGTGCCGCTCAAGCCGAGGAGGACACGAGAAAAGAGACCACGCCGCCGGAGCAAAAGCAAAGCTCTTTAGAAGTGGCGTTTGCAAAAGGCAGGACTTATCCAGGTAACGTACTGTAGGTGCTAATAGATAATCAGAGACGATATAAGCATTAGTGGCTGATGTGCAATATGAAACGATAAATATGGCATTTTTGTCATCTTACATAAAAAGAACTTTGCAGCACCATTTAATATGCTTTGTAATGGAAAGTTATAGCTACATCTTGTTTGTGAAAAGCAAAGTTCATCCCGCATTATATAAAAAAGGTAAAATGACCATAGTGACATATTTAACAGTGAAGTATTACTGTAACCTAAATGTGAGTCTCCATTTTATTAATTTTTGATACAATGAGGACTAATCAGCCCACATAACATTCCATAGGATAGTCAAGTGAACTACTAGCAAGCAAGTTGGGTATAAAAAAATTTATAAATAATGACTTAACATTTAAAATAGACACATCTCCCCTTACTGTATTTCTAATATTAACTATTATTACTTTTTTTATTTTTTTTATTGCAAGTGACTATTGTTTATTGGATTTGTTTTTAATGATCTATTAGAGGGCAGTAACATGCTACTATGAATTCGTTCTTTAATTAGATCAAAAATATTTAACTTAGGTAGATTAAAATTTGATCAAGTACAACATGTAGCAGGGAAATGTTCTGCGTATATGAATTTAAGGGTCAGGGTTAAGGAGTGAGACTGACGAATCAGATTTTGTTGTTGATGGATTGGTTTGTGAGTTTGTAGGGAAACTACTTTGCTAGTTATTAAAAGCAGCAGTTTTTCCATTGCAATGCATATTTGACACAAAGAGACAATAGTTTTTGAGTGCTTGCTGTAGTTGTACATTAGATATCATCAGAATGGCTAAGAACTCTGCAGGGTTGTGTATATAAATATATATGTGTTGTATATAAAATATGAACATCCGGTATCAATATCGGATCGGGATCGCAATATTTGGCCTTGGTATTACTTGGTATCGGATCAAATCCAAAATCACTGGTATCGCCCATCACTATTGGGCACGTTACCAGGGGTGAAAGTGGCTAGAATTTCTTGCCGGAACTCTCAGATGTGTAGGTCGTCACGGAGCCAGAAATCTAGTTTATTTATTTATTTAGTTATTTATTTTCATTTTTGGAAAGGGGGGGGGGGGGGTCACTGGCACAGTTATTTCTATAACACATACAAAAACTGATTTCTATTCAAAATTGTATTTTTTCAATGATTTGCAAAATAAAAGTTAACAAAAACAGCAATAACCCCAACCTCCATCTCCTAATTTTTATTTTCCATAATTTCCTCACATACTAAATGCCAAATCTCAATTTTAACTACTTAAGAACATGGGATATACATTGATCCCTCGCTACTTCGCGCTTCAAACTTCGCGCCCTCATTCTATCGCGGATCCGTGTCACTGTCCTCCCTCCCTCTCTCTTTGCTGTGATTCAAAAGGCAAGCATGCATTAGAGTTGCTTTTTGAAGTTAACGATGGTGACAGATGATTGAGCCACACATGTCAATCATCATTTAACTGCCAATAAATGTTAACAACTTTGATCTCTGTGTGCATACGCGGGTGGGGAGAGATAGGGAAGCGCGCGCTGTAACGATGTGGCGAGGTTAGAGGCAGCTGGCCCGGCGTGATTGTCCACAAGGTACAGAACGATCGAGAGCAGTTTGTGATCACAAGTCACACCAAGGGAGGTAACAGTGTGTATGTAAGAGGATTTGGTGCGAGGCTCTGTGTGCGCATAGCGGGGTGGGCTGAATGAATGTGCGTGTGTATACAGAAAAAACATTTATTACAAGACAGTATATATAAATACATATTAGAGCTGAAACGAGTACTCGAGCAACTCGAGTTTAAAAACTGATCCGAGTAATTTCATTCACCTCGAGTAATCGTTTATTTTGACAGCTCGAAGCATGCTCGGACTACTTTTAATGCGGGAGAACGCGCTGATGTCACATGCGTAGAGGAAGAAGAAAAAAAAAAAAAAACACTGCCGCCGACAGCCGCTACAAACGACGCCGACGTTGCTAAATACTAGCCTGCACGATGCTACATTGGTAGCAGGTAGCGTTTGATGAGTCTCATAGAGATCACATGTATATTGAACTAGATGCGAAATGACAGACTCGGCCGCGTCTGGGCAGCGTTAGTAAAAAGCCGCCATAAAGCAGTAGAGCGCTAAGCGCTAATAAAGAGCGCTAAGCGCTAATAAATAAGATTAACAATACTGTCACTAGCTCACGTAACGTTAGCCCTGCGGAGGGCTAGGTTTCTATTAATTATGACCACAGTCGATGCGTGGCTAACGTGTCTTACATACAGGCTTTAACATAACATAGCGTTGTGGAGTGATGAGGGTGTAAAATAAAAACTCAATAATGCTAACTATCAATTTTAGCTCAGTAGTCATTGCTGGATAAAACACCAAGTAGCACTGGTCCCTAATGTGCTCCAATACAGCCTGTATCATACATTTATTTTGAACACTGCAAAAACTCAAAATCCTATCAGGACTTAGAGTTTAGACTAACTTAAAACTTAACTAGAACTTAAAAATGGCTTGACACAAAAAGAAATTCAATTGAAACACGTGGGAAAAAATCCTAACTTTTAAGTGATGTGTGTTATCAAGCATAACGGCATTTTTAGGTATTTTTTTTTTTTTTAATAAGATCAAAAGTTTTTTGAGTAAAAGCAGTGAATTAGTCTTTTTTTTTTTATTCTAGTTACATCTGAGATGCAATTGTTGGCTGTTTTCAACAATATAATCGAAAATAAAGACATTCATTGACAGAAAATGGTTCAAGATTAGATGAAATGTCTTGTTTTCTCATGTATATTTATAATTGCTCTTCACCTAAAAATATATTTGTTTTATCCGATTACTCGATTAATCGATAGAATTTTCAGTCGATTACTCGATTACTAAAATATTCGATAGCTGCAGCCCTAATATATATATTTTTAGAATACTACTTTTGAAAAAAGTGACAAAACATGTCTTATATGTATCTCTTTCCAATGCTAAATCTGAATAAATACGTTGTACACACACACACACACACACACACACACAAAAAAAATCTTTCTTTTTTGCTACTTTGCGGTTTTTCACTTATCGCGGCGGGTTCTGGTCCCCATTAATCGCGAAAAACGAGGGATCACTGTATATTAAAATTGAAGTTAATGCGATTGGCTGGCAACCAGTTCAGGGTGGTGGTGGTTTTTCAGAAAAATAAGTACAAATGACTTATATTACGCAGAGTGAAATGGAATATATTTTGAAGATCGCGCAAACATTGACTTTTTTTAAATCATAAGGAAATGAATAAGTAGCCTAACATAAATGAACAAATACAAGTCCAAAGTGCACATAGATAGCTAAGATGTTCTGAACCTCACCATCAGAGCAAATAAAACTAAATATGATAAATAAACCTCCAACTCTTTCGTTGCTCTTAAATATTTGATCCACTTTATGTTGCTTTGACCTTTTTTTGTCGCATCAATTCATTTTTATTTTTTTTTTTGCTGTTCCAGAAAACATGCACATTTGAACCCATCAGAACTAACTATCTCTGCTGATCATATGTCAGTATGTTAGCCAATTGAACGGATAAATGAGTCCAGGTGTTTTGCTTTGCTGTGTGGATTTGCACATTGATGTGACTCATCATCGTCAGATTCAGATAACTGCAGCAGCTGGGGAAACCTCCATGCCGTCCGTGGAATAAAATAGATAATAAATATCGGTGGAAACGGATTATGCTACACAAGCACTTTATTATGCTTGTTGTTAACACTTGTGTATGTAAATCTGATGTTGGCAGATCTTCTTGGAGATGAAATGCATGTGTGGCAGCTTAGCATTTTTTTTTTTAACATCGCCTTTTGACAGTTGCTGTCATATTTTTGGAATCAAAGCACCGTGTACTGGAACACCATTCCGGCCCTGAATCTTATACCAGAACTGCGTTCCCGCCCTGAATCTCTGCGTTCCTGACCGTTCTGGTTCACTTTCACCCCTGCACATTACTTTAAAAAAGTAATTAGTTGTAATTACTCACTACTTCTTCCAAAAAGTAACTGAGTTAGTAACTGAATTACTCTATAGTAAAAGTAACTCGTTACCAGGGAAAGTAACTATTTCCATTATTTTAAAAAGAAGTTGTTGTATGTCAAAGAATTTGAAATTTTCTGAGCAGTATTCGAGTCAGTTGAATAGAGAAGAACAGACAGGTAGTTGTGTTATAGAACCTTGTAATATTTATTGCACCTCACCAGCAACAGATTTATCGTACACTTGAAGTGCAACCAAAATAAACAGATTTGAATTGCTTACCACAGATGTCGACAAAAGCTTTGCCCCGGGACATAAATTACACTTTACATGCACGTTCTTTTCTTTAATTTCGACCTACTTGAAATATTGTTTATATCTCCACCTCGTAAAGGAAAAATTTTCCTCTGAATGCTCTGCCATCATATCCCTCTGCATCTGTTTTGCGTGCGTGTTTGCCGCACGCACTGTTCCGGTTTGTGTGTGAAAACACCGGCTCTGAAGTACGTGCGCTATTAGGCTCGAGCATTTACGTTACAGAATGGGGAATCACGTGAGATTTGACAACAACGCAGCCATATTGGAAGCAGGTCTGGCTTGCGGGACAAACGTTTAACTTGACAGTTTGATAGACACAAACTCGTTACTAAGGTGAAGAACAGATATGAGATCAAACTTCAGGATGTTAACTAGGGCTGTCAAAATGATCGCGTTAACGGCTGGTAATTAGTTTTTTAAATTAATCACGTTAAAATATTTGACGCAATTAACGCACATGCCCCACTCAAACAGATTAAAATGACAGCACAGTGCAATACCAACTTGTTACTTGTGTTTTTTGAAGTTTTGTCACCCTCTGCTGGGGCTTGGGTGCGACTGATTTTATGGGCTTAAGCACCCATGAGCATTGTGTATTTATTGACATCAACAATGGCGGGCTACTAGTTTATTTTTTGATTGAAAATTTTACAAATTTTATTAAAACAAAAACATTAAGAGGGATTTTAATTAAAAATTTCTATAATTTGTACTAACATTTATCTTTTAAGAACTACAAGTCTTTCTATCCATGGATCGCTTTAACAGAATGTTAATGCCATCTTGTTGATTTATTGTTATAATAAACAAATGCAGCTCTTATGTACCGTATGTTGAATGTATATATCCATCTTGTGTCTTATCTTTCTATTCCAACAATAATTTACAGAAAAATATGGCATATTTTATAGATGGTTTAAATTGCGATTAATTACGATTAATTAATTTTTAAGCTGTAATTAACTCGATTAAAAATTTTAATCGTTTGACAGCCCTAATGTGAACAATATTGACCGTTACGAGCAAGCCGAAGACAAATGGAGTAAAGATGTCGACGGGCTTCCACAATTACACGAAATGGACATTCTGCTGTATTTACTGTTTGGTGTATGTTACTAAACTCATCAGCGATTCCGAAATTACAAATCGCTACAAAGCTACGAACAGTTTTGCTGCGGATGGGTGCAGAATCTGCACATTATGACCGTATCAAACGGCAACGCCATCGTTCTTGCAAAGGTAGGCCATGTTTGTTTACTATTTTCATTGCCATGAACCTGAACGCACCCCAAGTCTTGGATGACAAATAAACAGAGCAGAGTAGACTTGCTACAGCTGGTAGTTTCTTCAATTTATTCAAAGTAAGTAACGCACCGCTTTTGAACGTCAGTAACGGTAACGGCGGAAAAAATAATTAGTTAGAGTACCCTGTTACTGAAAAAATAACGCCGTTATGTAACAGCGTTATTCCCAAAACTGCTCACTTGTACCTTAGTTCTTGACGCCCAAAGATGTCAAAGGTCAAACGGCATCCTCACCTGAACCACAAGGCCCAAGTTGGGCCCTGCGGTGGGCGAGCGTAACGACTCACGCACCACCGCCCACAACTCTTTTTGCAGCTCTTCATAAAGCAGCTCCACGTCTTTGGCCTTCCGCCGCCCGCCGTCCTTGCCGCTCGCCTCCTCCGGGGCAGAACCGCGCTCTGGCCCGTTGCACTCCTGTTCCAGCTCCTGGATGTGCGCGTCGGCCAGCACGAGGTCGCGCTTCTTCACCAGCTGAAGGATCTCTAGCACTGGATGCACAATAGAAGACGAGACAAAAAAACAGGTGTCAAATGCATGATTCTGTGTGGTCTGCAAAAGCAAATCATATGTATCGACTTAATTTTTCTTACTAAAATATGAGAATCCTGATATACTGTACATTCTGGAGACCAAAGAAGACAAATGAAATAATAAGTACTAACGATGTCCCGTCCCGATATTTGGATCGGATCGGACACCGATATGGGCAAAAAAATGCGCATCGGTATCGGATCGGAACAAGGAAAAATTCCGATCCAGACTTCCGATCCAGTTTTTTTTTTTTTTTAAATACGGTCCGGTTTTTCCAGCACACCGATTTACATAATCCATTCCAGTTTTTGCTTCGGTTTCCCTAAAATCCGGTCCGCATTTTACGGTACACCTTCAACACACTACATTTACATTACAGTCTCCCAATTTACCGAGAGACTTTATCGGTAAAAATGTAAGCTGTGTGGGATCATTTCACATTAAAAGACGACAAAGACGAAGAGGCAGAGTGCAACATATGCCACAAAGTCAAGCGTAGTGGTAAAGCTATAAGAAGTTTTAATACAACCAACCTAATAAGGCATTTAGCAAAATACCACCACAAACAATGTGAGGAGTATGTTATGAAAACCGAAGACAAAATGAAGGGTCCTACGCAACTAACACTGGCAGAAACTTTTGCTATGCTTGACAAATTGGCACTCGACAGTCCCAAAGCCCAGGGAATAACAAGAGTCATTGCCGAAGAATTCATTCTGGATTACGAGCCATTATCTCATGTGAGTAAAGACGCACCATCCAACACTTAGAACCACGGTACAACATGCCCAGCCGTCATTACATCCTTGAGCGATTCGGCCGTGGAAGACTCGATAACGATTCATAAACATCCAAATTCCGATTATTCAAATATGTCAGGTAAAGCGGAACTAATACACAGCGTGGTCTTCGAGACGCAATGAGAAACTGACCACATTGTGTCCCAAAGTAAACATAATGCTTGTCATAGACCCGGGTAATGCCAATGCTCGACTCACGGCTTTAGCCCAACTCATGCCGCTGGATAAAAAAAACACAAGAATACCTGACTGCTGCTGACAGCCGCTACAAACTACGTCAACGTCGTTTTACTGGAGATAATAGATATCATATGTATATAGAACTAGATGCAAAACGACAGACTCGACTGCGTTAGCAACATTGAAGTATTGAAAACCGGATGCGTTAGTAAACAGCCGCCATCTTAAAGCAGAAGACTTCCCTAGTAGGCTGTTGTGAACACTTCCAAGAGAAATTAATTACCTTTTTATCTAAAATTGGCAAAATCTTGACTTGAATCTATCTTCAAAACAGTTTTAAAACTTTCACATGTCGAAAGTAGACAGAAGGGAAATTATGAAATACCGGGAGGAATTTTAACAACTTTAACAGTTAATTCGCAAAACTAAATGAATTGAATGTAGTTTAAAGCTGCTGATACAGAATGGGGACTTGAGTATTTTATTTACCGTTTTAAAATGTTGATACTGAAATAGTCGTTTATTTAAACCTGAGAGGCTTTTTATACAATTTTTGGAACTAATGCACGAAAAATTAAAAGCATCTAATAGCTTGGGGGGGGGGGGTTGTGGGATTTTCCACTGAGGTTGTTTGTGTTTTGCTTTTTTAAGACAGTTTACAATATTATTTGCACATTTTACTGACTGACTATGCCATTTCTGTTTGTTATCTATAATGTTTTGTGTTTGTCACTGAATGAACAGGTCAGTTTCTTGTTACCAACCGTTGTGTGTTATTCAAACTCACCTAATTCAGCTGGCTAGTTGTTATCAAGAGTACTATAACCTTTTTCAACATGAGTCTGACAACTAAGTAATGAGGCTAAATAACTTTAAACTTTAACACATGCTCAGATAGGTTGGTATCGGTATTGGCCAGTATCGGTATTGGATCGGAAGTGCAAAACAATATCGGTATCGGATCAGAAGTGCAAAAACCTGGATCGGGACATCCCTAATAAGTACACAAGTACTAAAGATGAAGACAAAAAGAAACAAGAAGCCAGGTAGACATGGGTACAAAGAAACAAAGAGAATGGAACAAGGAGACAACGATGTGCAGATGTTGAGGTGTTTGTCTCCCTCGGTGTCCACAGAGGAAGACAGGATGGCACACACACATGCACGCAGGAAGAGTGTGCGTCCAATGGAACAATGTGGGCCCGACGTGGCAGCTTGGAACTTCCACATGTTCCTCATGCTTCAATGCAGAAGTGTAAAATGTTTCCACTTAGTGACCTCAGTGACCTGCTCTTTTTTTAAAGAGCTGTATGAAGTCAAATTGTTAAAAGGGAACCAAACAGTAAGATTCACAAGATCCATTTGAACCAAAAATAGTGGACTGAAAGTGTCATTTTTTATCAGCCTTCACTGCAGACAGACGTATATGACGGTGGTGCAGGAACAGGGCTCTTATTGTTCCAATGCAGGAAATGTCTACCATCTGGGTGGTTGATGCCCCGCCCATGTCCACCCACTTCCTCATACCAGCGTCGCCATACACTCAATTTAAATTTTTGTGACAACTGAGTCAGCATTTCCTTGGGCAGCCATTGGTAGCGCTCTAACGAGGCAGAGATCTTCATGCAGTACATTAAAGTGCCTGTGACACGAAAAAGCATGTTTATTTCATAATACACGCGGTATTTTATACTCTTGAATGAAATGGACCGCTTGGATGTGTGTGGAAGAGATCGCTATATTTATTTATTTTTTTTTAATCCCGCACCATGAAAATGAGTAACTTCCGGCAACAGTCTCGAGTTGAGAAAGAGGGCGCTGTGACGTGTACGGAGGAAGGAGTCCTCTTCACTATACAGCCGTACTGTTCTATGAGAAGGACTAAGGATTCAGCTGATTTTGCAGATTAATACGTTTATTTTTCGCATCACGCCAGCCAAACGGCTGCAGAAAAATCTTGATGTAGGAGGGAGAGGCATGTGCGCCTTTTTGGGGTTTCAAAAGGTTCCCCTTCACCGGTGGATATTGGCCAAAACAATCCCTACTACTGTGGGACCATGGGACTTATGAGGAAGTGAGTAAACATCGTGTTTTGTACTATGTCAAATACTGGGATCATTTTAATATGTAGGTGGCTTGCATTTTGTGACATGTTCCTTGTCCCCTTGGCCGACCACCGGCGGCTTGTCACACATCCACCCGCCGGGAGAGCACTACTAGTATAATCGGCTGATTCCCCTCTTCAAGTGCCTGGTGTTCTGTCAAATTTTCTGACCGATCAGAAATGGCAACTTTGAGTTAAAAATAGCCGTGAATACAGCGATTACAAAGTAAACACTACAAAATTTCTTTAAATAAAGGACTACTTACGTTTGATCATGGATTGGCATGTAAAGGTTCAGCGGTCATTGTCCAGCCGTTTCCTGGCGAGCTCTCCTGTCCATAGTAGCAAGGGAACCAGCTGTAAATTGCTCTCCGCCGGGCGGTTTGCCGATTAACAAAGACAATCGACAACCCAGTCGCCATGGGAAATGATCCGGGCTAGTTATTTGTGATTTTCCGCTTCAAAGACTTTGAAACATCACTCTGCTCGGGTTAGCATGTCGGCTAGCTTTCACGCCTCTTGGTTTGTTTACATTCTCCGAAGCCGGGGAAGGGAAATGACATAAGCCCGATTTAGGTGGCATAAAATATCGTTCGGGAGTTGCGACAGTAAAGGTGAAGTCGACAGTTTTTGACCATTATGGAGTAATTTTGCCATGTCGTCTTGAATAAATGCATTTTTATTATTTCATATTCCATTTAGCGCAAGACTTATTTGTCATGACCATGCCATTTATTTAGCCATTGGGGAAAATACTTGGATTAAAAAAAAAAAATCCTGTAAAAATATTGGAGTAGAGTGACTGAAACAATGACATTTTGCGGCACTCTTCGTCACCTTCTCCTCGTTCTGAATAATTCTCCCTCAACGCGCTGACTGGTCCTTCTCAAGCCATTTATTTAGCTATTGGGAAAATACTTGGATAAAAAGAATATCCTGTAAAAATATTGGAGTAGAGAGACTGAAACAATGACATTTTGCGGCTCTCTTCGTCACGTTTTCCTCGTTGTGAATAATTCCCCCTAATTGGGCTGCATACTAAATCAGATGAAATCGTGACTTCGCTGACGTAATTCACCTGTTGGGGACGCTAGAGCCTTGGTAAGCGTGGCTAACCGGCAGATTAAAAGACTAATTTCTCTTCATCTGCGCTTTGCTAAATTGTTGTAAATAGTCGAATCGTCTCAAAATATGATTCTAATTCACATAATAATCATATTTAAGACTTTTCTCGTGTCGTACGCACTTTAAAGCCATACTTTGAGAAATACATTTGAAACAGAGGCGATTGCTCTGAGACCGCAAGGTAAGCTCAGCTTCCCCCATAATGTCAATAAATAAGTAATCAAATGTATAGTATTCTGTTGGGTGTACATGTCATTGCCTATTGCCTTTGGAATTCCTTACATTTCTGCATATAATCACCATCAAATGTGATCTGATATTTATCAAAATCACGCATATGAAAAATACTGTCTGCTTTAACTAAAACCACCCAAACATTTATAGGTTTCCATATTTTATTGAAGATAGTATGCAAACAATAACTGAAGGGGGAAAAAATCTGTGAACCATCACATTTAATATTTTGTGCCCCCACCCTGTCTTTGTCAGTGATAACTTCAACCAGACGCTTCCTGTAGCTGCAGGTCTGGCGTATCGATCAGGGCTAATATTAGCCCATTCTTCTCTACAAAACTGCTGGAGTTCAGTCGGATTCCTGGGATTTCTGGCATTAATCGCTGTGCTTCATGCCACAGCATTTCAATGGGGTTCAAGTCTGGACTTTTACTTGGCCACTCCAGAACATGTATTTTGTTCTTCTGAAACCATTCTGAAGTTGATATACTTCTGTGTTTTGGATCCTTGTCTTGTTGCAGCATCCATCCTCTTTTTAGCTTCAAATGTCTGACAGACGGCCTCAGGTTTTCCTTGAAAACATCCTGATAATTCAGTCTTCCATTAATGATTGCAAGTTGTCCAGGCCCTGAGGCAGCAAAACAGCCCCAAATTATAATGCTCCCTCCACCATGCTTCGCGGTGGGGATGAGGTGTTGATGTTGGCAAGCTGTTCCATTTTTATTCCCCCACACATGACATTGTGTGTTACTCCCAAACAATTCAACTTTGGTTTCATCAGTCCACAAAATATTTTGCCAAAACTTCTGTGGAGTGTCCAAGTGCCTTTTTGCAAACATTAAATGAGCAACAATATTTTTTTTTCCCCCCAGACAGCGGTGGCTGCCTCAGTGGAGTCCTCCCATGAACACCATTCTTGGCAATAGTTTTACATATAGTTGATGTGTGCACAGAGATATTGGACTGTGCCAGTGATTTCTGTTAGTCTTTAGCAGACATTCTAGGGTTCTTTTTTACCCCTCCAAGTATTCTGCGCTGAGCTATGTTTTCTCATGTATTCTGACCCCTATTTTTAAGGAGACAATAAGAACAAAAGAAAAAAAAAAAGCTAAAAACAAGTTTTTAAAAAATGTTAGATGTTCAACATAGTAATGTAAATAAAGCATAATAAATTCACTGCAAAACTATCTAAAATGTCTTTTTCTAACTCCTATTTGTTTGATTGAAAATTTGATTACTTGATTTCTTTTTTCGGGGAAAAAACATCATAAAAGCTTACTTTATAGACAGACAGACAGACAGACAGATATATATATATATATGTATATATATATATTAGGGCTGTCAAAATTATTGCGTTAACACGCGGTAATTAATTTTTTAAATTAATCACGTTAAAATATTTGACGCAATTAACGCTCATGTCCCGCTCAGACAGTATTCTGCCTTTTGGTAAGTTTTACAGGAAGTCTTTTTGTGCTGTCTAACAGCGAACTCTTGTGGTCGCTTTGCGACATGGTTTATTGTTTTCTTGCCAGTTCAATATGGCTGCACGACGTCTCGGGCTGACGCCTACGTTGTAATGTTGTGCTTATATGATCCTTGGACAAGATTTGTCCGTAAGTATGGTTGTTGTAAAGAATGTACATATTATGTTAGTAAGCGAAATGTTCTATTTTTTGTATGAGACGCTTTTTGTTTATGTTTAGTGAACCTGTATAGCGTGCTAAGCTAACGTTGTTGCTAATGCAATGCTTGTGTACTTTTTTTTGTAGTTTTACGACGGTCTAAAGAGGACAATAGCTTGAGGCTATTTTATTAATAAATCAGATGAAAAAGGAAGAAGTCTGATTATTAAGGCGTCGTTCACTAGCTGTCTAGCTTTGGAAAAAGTAGACGCTTCGGAGTGAGGACAGCATAGACAGATTTAAATGACAGTAGAGTGAAATGCCCACTACAGTCCTTATGTACCATATGTTGAATGTATATATCCATCTTGTGTCTTATCTTTCATTCCAACAATTTATTTTACAGAATATATATATGTAACTTACAGAAAAATATGGCATATTTTATGATGGTTTGAATTGCGATTAATTGCGATTAATTACGATTTTTAAGCTGTAATTAACTCGATTAAAATTTTTAATCGTTTGATAGCCCTAATATATATAAAAAAACAACTCAGTTTCTCAAACTCAAATTAAGTCATAAAATCGATTTATTGTCCAGGCTGTAATTTTAACATAAAAATCTCTGTTGTAACATGAAATATTTGATGTAATATTGTAAATATCACTTTCAGTGATACATTTCACGTCGTAAATAAAAATTTAGTAAGCGAGTGCAGTAACAATTTGACTGTATTTCATCTTATTCACATAATCTCTACTTCAGAAAGGGTATACAGATCGATGTAACAAATTCATAAATGTGCTCTAATGTGTACAATCAATTGACTTAAGATTGTAAGGCGTCATCCTAAGAGAAACGGACTTCGGACGGTGCTGCGTTCCAGCGTCTTTTTGTCCTCTGAGGTGCGTTGAGAGTGATTAACAGGAAGTCCAAGTTTTATGACCTCCGCCAAGCTAGCAAAGGACATGCTAATCATTGACTGCCCCAGTCAGGCAGAATGTCAACGTCTTATCCGCAACTGAAATCTTAATAGAACACTACGATGGCCCCATGCAAACCACCCTTTAAAGCTTTTACTGTCCAATGACTTTCGATAGTTTCCCGCAGGGACGTGGCAAACCAGGGGAAAAGAATTAATGATTGATTATTAATGATAATTTATTATTATTCCGGGGTAGGGTCGTGGGGGCAGCAGCTTTAGCAGGGAAGCCCAGAATTCCCCCTCCCCAGCCACTTCAACCAGCTTCTCCGGCGGGATCCCAAGGTGTTCCCAGGCCGAGAGACATAGTCTCTGCAGAGTTCCCTGGGATGTCCCCAAGGTCTCCCGCTGGTTCGACATGCCCGGAACACTTCTCCAGGGAGACGTCCAGGAGGCGTGCGAACCAGATGGCGGAGTAACCTCAACTGGCTCCTCTCAAGGCGGAGAAGTAGCGGCTCAACACAGATTCCTTTCCGGATGACCGATCTTCTCAACCTATCTCTAAGGGAAAGCCCGGAAACCTGGTGGAGGAAACTCATTTTGGCCGCTTGTATCCAGGATCTTTTCCTTTTGGTCACGACCCACAACTCGTGACCATAGGTGAGGGTAGGAACGGAGATCGACTGGTAAATTGAGAGCTTCACCTTTCGGCTCAGATCCTTCGTCACCACTACTTGCCGGTGCAGAGACTGCAGTGATGCGGACTCTGTACCGATCTGCCTGTCGATCTCCCGCTCCCTCCTACCTTCACTTGTGAACAAGACCCCAAGATAGTTGGACTCCTATACTTGGGGGTGGATATCATCCCCGACCCGGAGAGGGCACGCCACCCTTTACCGACTGAGGACCATGACTGTCAGTGGGACATGCCCGGAACACTTCTCCAGGGAGGCGTCCAGGAGGCATGCGAACCAGATGCCCAAGTCACTCCAACTGGCTCCTCTCAACGCAAAGAAGTAGCGGCTCGACACAGAGTCCCTCCCGGATGACCAATCTTCTCATCCTATCTCTAAGGAAGAGCCCGTACACCTGGTGGAGGAAACTCATTTTGGCCGCTTGTATCCAGGACCTTGGCCTTTCGGTCACGACCCACAACTCGTGACCATAGGTGAGGGTAGGAACAGAGATTGACTGGTAAATTGAGCCTTTTGGCTCAGATCCTTCGTCACCACTACTGGCCGGTGCAGAGTCCGCATCACTGTAGATGCTGCACCGATCCGCCTGTCGATCTCCCGCTCCCTCCTACCTTCACTTGTGAACAAGACCCCAAGATACTTGGACTCCTCTACTTGGGGCAGGATCTCATCCCCGACCCGGAGAGAGCACGCCACACTTTTCCGACTGAGGACCATGGTCCCAGATTTGGAGGCGCTGATCTTCATCCCAACTGCTTCACACTCTGGTGCGAACCGTTCCGCGGAGTATATACGACAGCGCAGGGATGACCAGACGAGCATAGGTCCCGGAACATACGCAGAAAATGGTGCTAAAAACAACACGCAAATGCCCACTTGCCATGCTGTGAGACTTCAATTTCAGATAATATCCAGGGTAGATATGTTATGACCAGAGGTTGCGCTAGACTTTTTCGTTGTCTGTCATTTTGTCTGGCAAGGTCATAAAAATCCGGTCCTTATCTATTTTTACCCGTCACTTAAATTTTTAAAATGACTATCTTGATGCAGTCACTATATGTATATACACAATAATACTTTATAATATAAAGTAACTAACATTAGTGCAGTCATGGATTACAGTAAGCAGGCCAGTACTGTTTCCATATATATTTTTATTGTATTATGTATATACAGGATATATATATATATATATTTTTTTTTTTTCCCCAAGTGGGACCTTCCATGATACTAATACATTTAATAATAATAAAATATTATATAATTCCATTATATATATATTTTTTTAAATTATTATTATTAAATAAAAATGCACGTTGATACGACGCACATAAAGGCAACTTCCAATTTTTTAAAAAATCGTTAGAAAGTTGCATGGACTTACAATCCGCTAGCTTGTTGTTTCCTGTTGTCTTCCGAAATACACCTGGGTGACGACGCGTCAAGTGTTCGTTCACAGCCGACGTGCTACCGTGGTATGCGAGCTCAGCTTAGCAAAAAGAGTACACACAGTGGTGGCACCCTCCATATTTTCCTTGAAATAATTTCAGGCTCTGGCTAGTCTGGTCCGCTTTTTTGGCTTTATGCCGCTTTCACCGTGTTACCAATTCTGCCCTTCTTGGTAATTGGCGGCGTTTTCAACTGCTCGCCGCAGTGGGGAGTGAACCGGCGATTCACTTGATTCGTTGTCATCCTTCACTGCATCAGTCCCTCTTTTTTCACCTCTTTTATCAACACCATCGTCGTTTTGGGGCTTTTTGAAGAAACTTCGGACACTCAGTTGCCTTGACATTTTTCCGAGTAAGGCCAACGACGTCATGCATTAAGAGAGACAATAGCTAATTAATATGCTCACTCGCCACCCTGTGGTCTGGGGTGTTAATTGCAACCTGTCAAAATGACAGATGGACTTCAGTTTTTTCCGTCACCGTTGTAAAAAAACAGTCAACGACGGAAAATATTCGGTTAACGCGACCCATGGTTATGACAACAATTTACAATTATTTAGGCTATACTCTGCCCAGTACGGGCATTACCCACATAACCACAGGTGGGACTTACAGTACACAGTCAGCAATTAGTTTCTCAACAGGTCTAACTTGAAAAACATTTAAAAAAAAAAAAAAAAAATTCAGAGACTACAATAAATAACAAAAACCCATTCTTTTGAGAGTTTCATCTCCCGTCTTTTCTGCCCCAAAGATCCCACCGCCTTACAAATTGTGCAGCCCAAACCCGCATTTCCCAAACTGACTAGCTGCTGCCACGGTAGCAGCCTCCTGCCCCGGCTTGGCTGACTGTCCGTGAACCTGGCTAGCTGCTGCGGTGCTTTGTAAAAGGACAGTAAATGAAACTGTCTTTTTGGCGTGTTGAAATACCGTTTGATCCTGGCTGTTTGCTCCCTAGATGCTGCAAATTTCCCAATTAGGTTTTTTTTATGTAAGGGGCGTGATTTGTTGATCCTTTTCAGTACAATAACAAATTCTCCGACTCTTTCAAATGACGTTAAAGTTCTATAAACAACATGCAATTTTGGGGATTTGTTCTGTAAATGAATGTATGCATATTATTATTTTATTGTATACATTTTTAAAAAAGATTTTATTAATATTTTCTATGCACGAGAGGTGCCGGATCTGCTCAAATAAGTCCCGGAACACAGGGAGGCCAAAATCAAGAGGTGCCGGATCTTGTTCCAGCAGTATCCGCCACAAATTAACCCCTGGGGATTACTGTACAACTACTATTAGTACTACTGTACTACTTTTTGTTAATAAAAAGGTCATCACTTGACACCTTGTTTGCTACCAGGTCACGTTGGATAAGGCACTTTTGGAATGGAAAAGTTAACTGTTGACAGAGGAGGTGTTAATATGGCCCAAAAACTAATTTGCAGTTTTTTCTTTCCAAAAACAGCAAAATTGTCTAAAATTCAATTCGAGGTCAAAAACGAAGAGGATTATGATAGTTTACTGTGTAATAGTGCCCAGCAAGGAATAGTTAGCTGTAGATTTAGACCATGCAGAACTTCAAATAGCTTGCCATATTGATATTGTAGCCATATTATTGTTTATTGATGCTGTTGAGCTGCTGCCGTGCAGAGCGCTGTTGGATATTTGAGTGCAATTTATTTGAGTGTTGTGAAAAGTGCGTGTTACACTTTCTATTAAACGGTCACTGTTTTTGAACAAAAATCCTAACACCCAAAGGATTTTATGGACCAGCATGAATGCCTTCCCAGTTCCCACCCAAGTTCTCCAGAAATACAGTGGGGCAAATAAGTATTTAGTCAACCACTAATTGTGCAAGTTCTCCCACTTGAAAATACAGTATAAGAGAGGCCTGTAATTGTCAACATGGGTAAACCTCAGCCATGAGAATGTGAAAAAAACCCAGAAAATCACATTGTTCGATTTTTAAAGAATTTATTTGCAAATCATGGTGGAAAATAAGTATTTGCTCAATACAAAACGTTCATCTCAATACTTTGTTATGAACCCTTTGTTGGCAATAACGGAGGCCAAATGTTTTCTGTAACTCTTCGCAAGCTTTTCACACACTGTTCCTGGTATTTTGGCCCATTCCTACATGCAGGTCTCCTCTAGACCAGTGATGTTTTGGGGCTGTCGTTGGGCAACACGGACCTTCAACTCCCTCCACAGATTTTCTATGGGGTTGAGATCTGGAGACTGGCTAGGCCACTCCAGGACCTTGAAATGCTTCTAACGAAGTCACTCCTTTGTGGCCCTAGCTGTGTGTTTGGGATCATTGTCAGGCCGAAAGACCCAGCTATGTCTCATCTTCAATGCCCTTGCTGATGGTAGGAGATTTTCACTCAAAATCTCTAGATACATGGCCCCATTGGTTTCATCTGACCATAACACATTCTCCCAGTCCTCTTCTGGATCATCCAAATGCTCTCTAGCGAACCGCAGACAGGCCTGGACGTGTACTGGCTCTTTGGCCTTGGCCATAGTGGAGTTTGGAGTGTGACTGACTGAGGTTCTGGACAGGTGTCTTTATACCGATAATGAGTTAAAACAGGTGCCATTAATAAGGGTAACGAGTGGAGCCTTAGACCTTGTTAGAAGAAGTTAAACCTCTTTGACAGTCAGAAATCTTGCTTGTTTGTAGGTGACCAAATACTTATTTTCCACTCTAATTTGGAAATAAATTCTTTAAAAATCAAACAATGTGATTTTTTTTCCCACATTCTGTCTCTCATGGTTGAGGTTTACCCATGTTGACAATTACAGGCCTCGCTAATCTTTTCAAGTAGGAGAACTTGCACAATTGGTGGTTGACTAAATACTTATTTGCCCCACTGTACATATGTCACATCTCTGCCTATTCAAATTTTAAAGTGTTACTATAAAAATAGACACTTTTCACAACAGTTAGTTTTTGACCAAAAAGTGCCCTAAAATCCAAGGGCGATTACAGACCAGCATGAATGCATTCTCACCCCATTTCTCCATGAATTGCGTTTTGTAGTTCCTTCTCGAAAATGTAAACAAATGTAAACATGATAAACGATAAAACCTACTGGATTTGACAGACTTGAGTTTAACCGTTATGACTTGAATTTCTTGTTTTTTTTTTTTGTTATCTTGATGTGGCCATCAGAAACCAGCATCAAACTTCATCTTCATCTTTTCAACTTCTCCTCAATCACCTTCTTCACGCTAACGTGCATGACAACAACATGCACAACAAAACCTTGTCGGTTCATGTCGACTCCTAAAGGTCTTCCAAACGACACGTTTAGCGAAGCGAGCCATCAGCCTGGAGACTGCGTGCAAGGGTTAGAAGCGGGCGTGGCGGCGTCTCCGCTACTGACCGTGTGTCAACAGAACACAACCCTGTTGAAGGTGAAAACAAGATCTTGTTTGGAAATCACACAATAAAGCACGTCAGTGGATCTGATGACAACAAGCCCACACTTGAACAGGCAAACTCTCTGACATACCTGTTGGAACAAAAGCTGGATGGCCAGCGATAACATTCCTACAGGAACAGAGGACTAGGACAAAGGCGATTGCGCTGAGACTGCAACGGAAGCTCAGCTTCCCCCATAATGTAAAAAATGAAGTCTTCAAACGTATACTGTTGTCTGTACGTACATGTCATTGACTAAATATGCACTACAACTTCGTCAGCTTTTGGTCAGAATTAGGTTCTTATCACTGCAGTTTTCGCCGCTTTACAGTCTTTTAAACAGTGTGGAATCTGTGCATCTCCAGATATAAGAGTGTATTGTTCCACTACACTGTAAAAACTGTGATCAGGTTTTGATAATATTTACGAAATAAATAAAAGTAGACTATACATAATAAAAATGACTGTGTGCAGTTTGCAATCAAAGTGAGCAGAATTTACCAATTTTTAATCATTTATTAATAGCATTTTAATTAGTATTTTTTAAATATAAAACCAACTTAAAATCAGTGAGTAGAATTTATTTATTTTTATAAGCAAAGTCAAAACTGCAGAAAATTGATAAATTTTACTCATTGGAAGGTCTTATTTTCCCGCCCAAGGCATTTTTCATCACACAACAGCAAGTCAGCCACCATTTCACAGACCGTTGGCTTAAAGGTAAGAGCTGTTTAATTGTTCTTAGGTAACGACCCCAGTGTCTGTATCAGTTAAACATTGCTTTGTGTTACTACAAATTGCTAAACGTGCCAACTTTACTGTACTTTCAGTCAAAATTAAGTTCTAGTGTTACTGACTGAAGTCAGTTTGTGTCGTCTTTGATTCAACTAAAGCATTGCAATGATTGAAAAAGTTTGGTTCGACTAAAAGCATTGCAATGATTGAAAAAGTAGTGTGAATTTCACAATTTAATGTGTTTTACCGAGTATAGCGTAATACTGTTATATAATGGATGTAAAGTACAAACTATTCTTTTTTTATTTAATTTAGCGTCCTGGCTCCTGGCCACAGTCAAGTTAACCTCCCCTCCCCCCACCTTAACAAGCCAGCACACCGACACGGAGGAGCACACTTGTGTCTCAGTGGTGAGTATAATCAATTTAGGAGTTTTATCTGAAGTTACTGCATTTAGTTTTCACAATAGAATTGTATTCGTAAAATTTTTACTCAAGTAGCGTGTTAAATGCAGAATTCTTGTCGCATTTTCACTGGTTCGTCTGTTAATGTGTTTTGAGCACAATGGCTGTTTTGCGAAATGCTAGGTTCTGGGGGGTATATCACAAAGCGAGATTAATGGGTTAGCGAGCTATATGTTAATTCCAAAGCTAGGAAAACGCCACATGGAAAACGACCAGAATACGTTTTCTTGTATAACTAATATACCCTATAATGTTGGGTTAGCTGATAGTCTACCTCAGGTGAGGAGGATTTCTCAGACTAGCAGGTAAATTAATGATTTGTACATACTTTTCCACTGCTGTGACATTAATCAATAATAATTATGTCCTGTAATAATGTGACAGCAAAAATGTTTATTGTGGACATTCTTAAGGGATAATCCTTTTTTTTTTTTTTTTTTTTTTTTTTTTTCCATTAGTACGTGGCATAGCGTCTGTACCAGTTTAAATGTCATTGGGAACACACTGGTGCAGGTAAGACACTAACTATGGATAAATACCTTATAAAATCCCACTTCAATAAAAGGAACCTTTAGGATGTCTGACAAAAATATAAAACCAATTCTAAGGTAATATGCATATCAACAAATGACAAATGATAAATATTAAAAGGCGCACAGTCTCTTACATATAATTGTATATTATAGGGTTGAACGATTTATAAAACAAATATCTAATTGTTATGTTTTCAATTAATTATATTTAATATAATTATATACATATTATATATATATATATATATATATATATATATTTATTTATTTATTTTGCATTATTGTTCTCATTTTCTTTGAAAAACACGACCGTAATTTTCGGACTATAAGGCGCACCTGACTGTAAGCTGCAACCCACCAAATTTGACACGAAAATTGCATTTTTTAATTGATAAGCCGCACTGGACTATAAGCTGCAGCGGTCCTCACTCTATTAAGGAATATTTACACCAAAAGATATGAACCGGTAACACTTTATATGAGTATATGATATACTTGAGGATTTAAAACTGGTTTTATGATTTGTCTTTCAGATCCAGGATGAGTTTTATCGAATAACAATGGTTCATCTTGAATCAAAGTTCATGTCCAAGCTGGACGAATTTACGCCTCAACTATTAAAACTCTTCCATACCAAGGGCGGAAGCATGGGGCTGCAGTTGCAGGCTATCTTACTCAAGGTACCCTTCATTGAGCATTATGTTTGCTAATACAGTGTTCTAGGAATATCAACTTTAGAGGAGGTAATGTTATCCTGTGATGAAATAATTGCATGAGAATTTGTTTCATTAGTATTTCCTTATTCAGGTCCCAGAGACGGCATAGGAAGGATCCTTGATAGGGCCTTATTAACAGTAATATAAAACACCTTGTGTTTATTTTTCCATTTCAGACTCCAAGCAACCCAAATATCCACATGAAGAGAGAGATCGTCATTAGATGTTCGATGAAGTTCCTCGGGGAATCGTCAGAGCAACTCTTAAGAGAGTACGATGTAAGTTGAATTACATGTTAAAATAAAAGAAGGTCATCACTCTCATCTCTTTGACTTAATATGTTTTGGGGAAGTCAAATCACAAAATAGCTTTAACTGTATTTCTCCCAGTAGGTCTTGGCAAACTACATCATTGTCCTCTATTAAGTGTTTAAAAGTGTTTATTTTCCATCATGGAACTTTTAAGTGCAAGTGCATAAATAGGAGGTGTTATTTGATTGCACCAATTAGCAGAATTTAAAAGTTTTAAAGTCTTAATAATTGGTGCCTAAGAAGTACCTAAGAAATGCTGGCCAAAGAGCTGCTTTGTGAATACAAATACATTTTTACAGAGACTGAGGCAACTTAATAATAAGTAAATGAGAGCAAAGTTGAACCAATTGCTGTGGAAAATTTATAAATTTTATAGCGTCAGGAATGAACTTACAGTGCCACAACTTTTTTTACCACTATCAGTATGGTACAATACGGATTAGTATGTTAATAGTTTGGATTGGATTAATCACAACAGTCCCAGGTAAAAAAGATGTAATGGATTGATTTCATTTACATATATTTACTACTGTAACTGCTAAAACCTTGATGGTGTGATTGAATTGTTTTGATTTGTGGTAAACTGATGAGATCATTTAAAATTTACCTGGTATGAAAAAATGATTTTATGCATATTTTTAAGTGTTATGTAAGATTTGTTTAAAACACTGACATTAATGGAGTGCAATAGGAACAATAGCTATGACAAACTCCAGTTTTTATTGTCCAAACAGTTGAAGCAATTTGGGAAATAGTGCCTCCCTTGGGTTTATTGTCTGATATGCGCAATGTTCTTGCTATTACAGGATGCTGATGAGGACCGAATACTCCAAGATCTTGCACTTCAAACATTGAAGATCTACATCAAACCGAACCCATCAGAGGCACCAGACATCGGTATTGTGGTGGAGGGCGTCAAAGTGCTGACTGGTCTGGAAAATCTTCCGAGGGCTTGCTCCCTTCTGGTTGGGATTGCTTATGTGTTGAATCTCGCATATCCAAAGGAACTCAAGAACACATTTGAAGTGTTTCAAAAACTTTTCCTTGGCCTCGATGATACAAAGCTCTCCCCAAAAATCAATAGCTTGAAGAACAGGCTACTGGCCTAACAGAAGAGACCTTTGTTGTGAAATTGTTAATAGTTTAACAACAAAGGAAAATTCAACAGATTAACATGTTAATCTGTTGAATTTTCCTTTGTTGTTAATTTACAATGTTGTTCAATTCTTCGTGTTGTTAAAATATGTTCATATGTTGAATTTTTTCTTGGTTGCTTCAATGTTTTCTTGTGAATTATTAAAAGTATGTTAATATTTTAAATTTTCTAGTTTTTCAAATAAATGTTTTATGCTGTTTAATGCATTGAAATCTGTTGATGTTTCTTGATGCCACATTTTACTTAATTTTGGTCAGGATATTGGGTGAATTAGACCCATAAAAATTATGGCAACAAAGTGACACTCAATATTATTGAGTAGAATAAAATCCCGTCATACAAATTAAAATAAAAAAATTAGACAATTATTTTAGGTACAGAAAAATAAAAACAACAGTGTAAATGTGTTGAATTAAGCAACAATGTGCTAGAATATGAGTTGATATAACTTACTTTATTTACTTAATCCAAATAATTTTTATGCATATACTTAGCAAATGTGAATCAATTTCACCCATGTAATTAACAAAGATAACTCAATTTCAACTAGATTATCAATAAATATGAATCAGTTTCCTCCAGATATTCAGTGAATGTAAATTATTTTTGCTCGAGAGTTTTAGTTAACATAAATCAGCTTTCCTTGTGAAATTGAATAAGATTTACTCAATATTTTTTGGTGATATAACTCATCATGTGTTGTCTATTAGTACATCCAACACATTTCTGCTGTTGCTTTTATTAACATGTATTTAATTTTTTGGGTTTAAATTAAGTTAATGTATTCAATACTTTTTAATCAAAATTATAGCGCTTTAAATCTATTCAATTATATTGAGTGTCACTTTGTTGCCACAATTTTTTTGAGTAACCATGGGTCAAATTTTTTAGAGTGTACAGCGAAACGGGACGAGTCATTGGCTAAAGGCTGGGTTTATCCCAACCATTGGACATTGTGCATCTCCAGGGGTCTACGGACAGTAGGTCAGGCTCGGCTGGCCTGGACACTTTGCTTGATGATTGGATGATCTATCGGGCTGAATTCCTTTTTCGACTGAGGAGCAAAATGGGAGGCATTTTTCAATTTTCATTCCGAGTTGAACCAGAGACTTTCATAATCATCCTAGCTTCGCGACATTTGCTTTGTCAAAAACGACTATTGGAAAATTGAGCATCTTTTGTGGAGGTTTTTTTTTTTTTTTTGCTGCATTTGTTTGGAAACTTGACTTCAGGCTAGGCATGTGCCGGTTACCGGTTTCACGGTTTACCGTGGTGTGAAAACGTCGCGGTTTCAAAACCACTAAAATTTTCCATCAGACCGTAGTACGGTATTCGCTATTTTTCATGTGTCAAAAATGCAGCCAGAAGTGGCTTGGCGCGGCAGCGCTCACCCTCTCCCGTTTGTTGCTGTGCGTGAAAGTGACGCTATCGGCTAGACAGTCAGTGAACCCAAAAACAAATACTCCAAACATAAGGCGTACTTTTCTTCAATTTAATGAGCTCTCAAATCGTGGTAAGTGAAATATACAAAATGAATACATTTAAAACGTTGTACAATTTTATTTTTCCATGTGTGAGTAGCTTCAACAGATTAGCAACATGAAAAAGTTCACCAAAAACAAAACACACATTTTCCTTTCAAATTCAATATACAAACTAACTAAAAGCTTACAAAGACGAATGTTAGCCCAGGCTTAGCTGGGAGAGCAACTTTGTCGAGTGTTACAGCCGCAGAGAAAACAAGCTTGATTCGGTTGAATGAAGGGGAAAAGGGGATAGCATCAAAGATCGCTAATTGTGAAAGATGCTCTTGCCCTAAGCACAAATCCACGTTCGCTGGATAGAGGAGAGGTCTCACTCCCAATGATTTTTGTTTGTTTGTTTGTTTGTTTAGATGAATCCTTTCCACAACAATATTTACACTTAAAACTAACTTATACATTTTTAACTAACTTATTAACTTTTATGATTTTTTTATGTTTTTTAACACATAGGCATGACATCATGTAGACTAGAGGTGACACAGTGGCTGAAAATGGCGAAACTTCACTTGAGCTTTTCCACCCTAAAAAAAAGTCATGCAGTAGAATTTTTAAAAAATTTATTCAGAAGTGTTTTTACTTTTTTTATAGAAATTATTTTGTTCTTGCTCTAATCTTGAGCAACTTGAGCTGTGGCTGTGGGTATAGTCTATAAGTTTTATTTATTTTAATTTTATTTAAAATATTTTGTTGTTTTTTTAATTGATAGTTTATTTCAACAATATATTCATGTTCCAATTTGCAACTATGTTATGAAAAATGAAAAAAAAAAAATCCTGTTCAATGGAAAATTAAAAAAAAAAATTTTTTAACCCATACATCTCAAAATAACATTTTGGAGCTATAATTGCAATACTGTGATACTGTGATACTGTGAAACAGCGGTATTTTTGCCCACGGTTATCGTACCGACAAAATCTCATACCGGCACATGCCTACTTCAGGCACTTTAGTTTCTTTCCCTACTGAGCAGCGGATGCCGCTGAGCCCCTCCGCCGTCACAAAGCACTCACAGATGGACACAATTTACGCTTCCCCTCACTGAGAGACCAGCATCTGCCACTGGACGAGAAGAATATCCAGAAGACAAGTAGAACAAGAACACTGGTAAAAGAAGAATATCTAGAAGATCCCCAGGAGAAATGAAAGCTAGCAACAAACACGAGTAAATCATCTACAGTTTCAGAGAAGTTCCACAAGGAAAACACCTAGAACACCGTGTCAAACTCATCTTTGTCACGAGCCACATTTATAGTAAAGGTTTCCTTCGGGGGGCTGAAAAGGACTGCGCCGTTTAATCAACTCATCGATGATGAATAGCTTAACAAATGAATTAACTACAGTGGGGCAAACAAGTATTTAGTCAACCACCAATCATGAAGTTATCCTACTTGAAAAGATTAGAGAGGCCTGTAATTGTCAACATGGGTAAACCTCAACCATGAGAGACAGAATGTGGGAAAAAAAACAGAAAATCACATTGTTTGATTTTTAAAGAATTTATTTCCAAATTAGAGTGGAAAATAAGTATTTGGTCACCTACAAACAAGCAAGACTTCTGGCTGTCAAAGAGGTCTAACTTCTTCTAACGAGGTCTGACGAGGCTCTACTCGTTACATGTATTGATGGCACCTGTTTTAGCTCATTATCGGTATAAAAGACTCCTATCCACAACCTCAGTCAGTCACACTCCAAACTCCACTATGGCCAAGGCCAAAGAGCTGTTGAAGGACACCAGAGACAAAATTGTAAACATGCAACAGGCAGGGAAGACTGAATCTGCAATAGGTAAAACGCTTGGTGTAAAGAAATCAACTGTGGAAGCAATTATTAGAAAATGGAAGACATCCAAGATCACTGATAATCTCCCTCGATCATGGGCTCCATGCAAAATCTCACCCCGTGGCGTCAAACAACAAGAACAAGAACGGTGAGCAAAAATGCCAGAACCACACGGGGAGACCTAGTGAATGACCTACAGAGAGCTGGGACCACAGTGACAAAGTAACAGTATCAGTAACACAATGTGCCGCCAGGGACTCAAATCCTGCACTGCCAGACGTGACCCCCTGCTGAAGAAAGTACACGTCCAGGCACGTCTGCGGTTCGCTAGAGAGCATTTGGATGATACAGACGAGGACTGGGAGAATGTGTTATGGTCAGATGAAACCAAAATAGAACTTTTTGGTAGAAACACAGGTTCGTGTGTTTGGAGGAGAAAGAATACTGAATTGCATCCGAAGAACACCATACCCACTGTGAAGCTTGGGGGTGGAAACATCATGCTTTGGGGCTGTTTTTCTGCAAAGGGACAAGGACGACTGATCCGTGTAAAGGAAAGAATGAATGGGGCCATGTATCTAGAGATTTTGAGTGAAAATCTCCTACCATCAGCAAGGGCATTGAAGATGAGACATAGCTGGGTCTTTCGGCCTGACAAAGATCCCAAACACACAGCTAGGGCCACAAAGGAGTGACTTCGTTAGAAGCATTTCAAGGTCCTGGAGTGGCCTAGCCAGTCTCCAGATCTCAACCTCATAGAAAATCTGTGGAGGGAGTTGAAGGTCCGTGTTGCCCAACGACAGCCCCAAAACATCACTGCTCTAGAGGAGATCTGCATGGAGGAATGGGCCAAAAAAACAGCAACAGTGTGTGAAAAGCTTGTGAAGAGTTACATAAAACGTTTGGCCTCCGTTATTGCCTACAAAGGGTACATAACAAAGTATTGAGATGAACTTTTGGTATTGACCAAAAACTTATTTTCCTCCATGATTTGCAAATAAATTCTTTAAAAATCAAACAATGTGATTTTCTGTTTTTTTTTTTTTCTCACATTCTGTCTCTCATGGTTGAGGTTTACCCATGTTGACAATTACAGGCCTCTCTAATATTTTCAAGTGGGAGAACTTGCACAATCAGTGGTTGACTAAATACTTATTTGCCCCACTGTACAACAATTTGGCAAAGGGAAGATGACAAGAAATTATTCTTTTAATCTGCCGTTTAGCCGCTGCTTGTTATTATAGCGCTCTAAACTCCCCAACAGGAGGATGACTTTGGCAAGGTCATGGTTTCATCTGATTTAGAATTCAGCCCATTGAGCAGGAATTATTCAGAACAAGGAAAATACGACGAAGAGAGCCGCAAAATGTCATTGTTTCAATCCCTCTCCTCCAACTCCAACTACTCTCTACTGGATATTCTTTTTATCTCAGTATGTTTCCCTAATTGCTAAATAAATGGTATGGTCATGACAAATAACATTCTTGTGCTAAATGGAATATGAAATATTAAAAATGCATTTATTCAATATGACACGGCAAAATTACTCCATAATTGGACTATAAATTTTTTTTCCGCCATAAACATGAAGTCGACGTACAAGATTGACATCCGTGGAACGCGGGGCACATAAAATGATGTGGGGGACAAATTCAGACAACTTTGATCGAGAACATTCCCAGAATCAACAACCACAAGCATATTCAGAGTAGTAACAAACTCTAGGAGTACATCAACTTTGCTCTCATGAAAAAAATGAGGACATCTCAAAACATCTCCTTAGAAATATAGAGAATCTTACCGGAGAGCGGCTCCCTGGGCTTGACCTCCACCTCTGGCTCCTTGCACACCAGCTGCTCCTCGGGAGCCTGCGAGGAGGAGTCGGCCCCGAGCTCACGCTTGGCCTTGCCCAGCCCGACCATTTTCATGAAGGACAGACGGCGGCTGGAAGAGTCGCACTCGCTGTCACAACAGTTGGAGTCACCGTTGGCCATAGACTCTTTGCGGAAGCTTAGCGTGTCGCGGTACTTGCCCGCGAACCTGCAGCGGGACCAAAGAGTTCACAGTTACTATTACTCTTGCAAACTTGATCACAACATATTTCAAACTTAGACCTTTCCCTGTATAATAGGGGTCAATCTTGAACTACAGTGCCTTGCAAAAGTATTCGGCCCCCTTGAATCTTGCAACCTTTCGCCACATTTCAGGCTTCAAACATAAAGATATGAAATTAAATTTTTTTGTCAAGAATCAACAACAAGTGGGACACAATTGTAAAGTGGAACAACATTCATTGGATAATTTAAACTTTTTTAACAAATAAAAAACTGAAAAGTGGGGTGTGCAATATTATTCGGCCCCTTTACTTTCAGTGCAGCAAACTCACTCCAGAAGTTCAGTGAGGATCTCTGAATGATCCAATGTTGTCCTAAATGACCGATGATGATAAATAGAATCAACCTGTGTGTAAATAAGTCTCCGTATAAATGCACCTGCTCTGTGATAGTCTCAGGGTTCTGTTTAAAGTGCAGAGAGCATTATGAAAACCAAGGAACACACCAGGCAGGTCCGAGATACTGTTGTGGAGAAGTTTAAAGCCGGATTTGGATACAAAAAGATTTCCCAAGCTTTAAACATCTCAAGGAGCACTGTGCAAGCCATCATATTGAAATGGAAGGAGCATCAGACCACTGGAAATCTACCAAGACCCGGCCGTCCTTCCAAACTTTCTTCTCAAACAAGGAGAAAACTGATCAGAGATGCAGCCAAGAGGCCCATGATCACTCTGGATGAACTGCAGAGATCTACAGCTGAGGTGGGAGAGTCTGTCCATAGGACAACAATCAGTCGTACACTGCACAAATCTGGCCTTTATGGAAGAGTGGCAAGAAGAAAGCCATTTCTCAAAGATATCCATAAAAAGTCTCATTTAAAGTTTACCACAAGCCACCTGGGAGACACACCAAACATGTGGAAGAAGGTGCTCTGGTCAGATGAAACCAAAATTGAACTTTTTGGCCACAATGCAAAACGATATGTTTGGCGTAAAAGCAACACAGCTCATCACCCTGAACACACCATCCCCACTGTCAAACATGGTGGTGGCAGCATCATGGTTTGGGCCTGCTTTTCTTCAGCAGGGACAGGGAAGATGGTTAAAATTGACGGTAAGATGGATGGAGCCGAATACAGGAACATTCTGGAAGAAAACCTGTTGGTATCTGCACACTGGGACGGAGATTTATCTTCCAACAGGACAATGATCCAAAACATAAAGCCAAATCTACAATGGAATGGTTAAAAAATAAACGTATCCAGGTGTTAGAATGGCCAAGTCAAAGTCCAGACCTGAATCCAATCGAGAATCTGTGGAAAGAGCTGAAGACTGCTGTTCACAAACACTCTCCATCCAACCTCACTGAGCTCGAGCTGTTTTGCAAGGAAGAATGGGCAAGAATGTCAGTCTCTCGATGTGCAAAACTGATAGAAACATACCCCAAGCGACTTGCAGCTGTAATTGGAGCAAAAGGTGGCGCTACAAAGTATTAACACAAGGGGGCCGAATAATATTGCACGCCCCACTTTTCAGTTTTTTATTTGTTAAAAAAGTTTACATTATCCAATAAATTTTGTTCCACTTCACGATTGTGTCCCACTTGTTGTTGATTCTTGACAAAAAATTAAAATTTTATATCTTTATGTTTGAAGCCTGAAATGTGGCGAAAGGTTGCAAGGTTCAAGGGGGGTGAATACTTTTGCAAGGCACTGTAAGTATTCTGAAAAAGTTTTCATAGTTTCTGCTACTTCCTCATCAGTATTAGCTAATAAACTATCAAAGTCTTGATTAGCTCAGCTGACAGATCAATGGTAGCACTTATCAGGCTATATGATTTTATTTGATGTTTATTTAACCCCTTCAGGCCTAAGCATGCTGCTAAAGGACATGATGCGTTTGCGTCTCTAAACCAATAAATACACGTACTATTGCCACTTCTGGTAGATGATTGGATGAAACATTACCCATCGAAATCAAATCATGTGGTTGGGCACGCCCTCGTTAATATTTTTGGCTCTTTGAAAATGGCTGACCAAACACAACTTCAAAAAGGATAACCATACTTGTCAACCCGAGGCCGTTGGCAATCTTACAAATAGTGACGTATGCCCTTACAAATTGATGACTAATCTTACAGCCATTTATATAGCGTGCGGTAACACTTTATAATAATTATCCGTTTTAATAGTTAATAGATCATTAGTAAACTGTTGATAAATGATTTATTGTTGATTTGTGAAGTATTTGTTAACAGTTTGTTAAGCATTTACAGGGTGCTCTTAACCTGAAACACAGTTTGTGTAGAAACGTTTCAAGTTTTTTGCGTTTAACGTTTGGCATTAATCTTTTCAGGTTAAGAAATGCCGTTCACTTCAACATAAAGTGTATATAGTTTTAATAAGATCCATCAACTAGCATGGGCATTTAGAATGGGGTCAACCATATTGGAACACCCTGTCAGTGCTTAACAAACTCTTAACAAATACTTCACAAATCACCAATAAATCATTTATCAACAGTTTACTAATGATCTATTAACTAGTAAAACGGATAGTTATTATCAAGTGTTACCTAGCGTGCAATATGAAACAAAAATAAAACTCAATCATTAAAATAATATGAACTTATTGGTAATATTGTCACATTAAACCTGGTGCAATCAAAGAACAATCAATATCTTCAGCTACATCATGATTACTAAAATTTAGCAGTGACTTGTTATGATTGTATGTAGCACTTTTGGCAATTTCTATCAAGTCTTTCGATGGCTGCACTTCATGGTACTTCAGCTTGCAATTCAGTTTGACTTGAAGGTAGTTCGTTACTGTGTCCAATTATAAACTAGGCCTGCAAGCAGGACTGAACAGGCCCTCGAACTTTGGCGCAACTTGGACGTCACGTAAAGTCGGACGGCACGCAGGTCGGAGTGGTGGCAGAGAACCCCCTCTAATCATCTAATGAGAACTTAACATGCTTTAAACTCGCCCTTTTTTTTGAGATGAGAAATTGTTTTGAGTTTTTGAGCATGCAATGGCCACAAATTCTGCTGCCACTGTTGGTGCAAATGACCACTTCTGGACTCTTTGGGGTAAGACTCTCACCAAGCACGGGAAGTTTGGTGCAGATATCATGTATTTCTGCCAAGTTATGACTGTTCAAAATGTGTGGATAGACAAAATGGTGACAGTCTTTATCACTTTCCTGTTGGACCCTTCTGCTTCAACCAAACCTCAATAATTTTCATTTGGCATCTGAACACATGTCTTAAGGCTCCCCTTATGGCAAGGCAAGGCAAGGCAAATTTATTTATATAGCACAATTCAACACGAGGCAATTCAAAGTGCTTTACATCACATGAAGATCATAAAATTCACATTTAAATCAATACAACATAAAAACCAAGACAAAAGATCGCACTTAATCACAGAATAAAAATAAATACAAATAAAACAAAAATAAAAAATAAAACAAAAACTATTACTCCTAATAATAATTGAAATCAGCAATGGAGATAAGCACATGAGGAATAGAAAGCAGGTAGATTGAAATATATAGACAGTTATGGATATGCAGTGCTAAACAAAAGCGTTTTTAGCCCTGATTTAAAAGAGCTAACAGTTTGAGCATACTTCAGAGGTTCGGGTAACTTGTTCCAGAGGTGAGGAGCATAATAACTAAATGCTGCCTCACCCTGCTTGATTCTTGTTCTAGGAATATGCAGGAGACCGGTTCCAGACGACCTTAGGGGTCTGGATGTCTCATAGGAATCTAACAAGTCAAGCATGTATTTTGGTCCAAGGCCATTAAGTGTTTTGTAGACGAGCAGTAGTATTTTATAGTCTATCCTTTGACTCACTGGAAGCCAGTGTAGCGATTTCAAAACCGGTGTAATGTGGTCCAGCTTCCTTGTATTTGTGAGGACTCTGGCTGCAGCATTCTGTACTAGCTGCAGCTTCCTGACTGATTTTTTATCAAGACCTGTAAATATACCGTTGCAATAGTCCAATCTGCTGAAAATGAATGCATGCATAAGTTTTTCCATGTCTTGTTGTGTCAGAAGCCCCTTAATTCTGGTTATATTTTTTAGGTGGTAATAAGCGGATTTAGTGACGGACTTTAGATGGCTATCAAATTTTAGGTCTGAGTCAATAATTACGCCCAGGTTTCTGACTTGATTTGTAGCTGTAAGTGACATTGTTCTAAGTTGCCTACTTATCTTTGACCTTTCCTTTTTTGGCCCAAAAATGATCACCTCTGTCTTCTCCACATTTAACTGGAGAAAATTCTGGCACATCCATTCATTGATTTGATGAATGCATTTACTCAGGGAGACTAAGGGACTATAATCATGTGGGGACACAGAAATGTACAGTTGTGTGTCATCTGCATAGGCGTGATAGGGGATGTCATACTGTTCCATTATCTGAGCTAACGGAAGCATATAGATGTTAAATAAATAAGCAGGTTATGCAGGTTTGAGGTCGATTGATTTTTTTTTCCCCTTAGCGGAGGAGTGTGTCCCATAAAAAAGGCATTTCCTGTTCCCACAAGAGGCGCCAGGCAAAATTGGTAATATTTCAATCCAGTCCTGTTCAGGCTGGGATACCTCACACACATGCCAGATATAAAATAGATTGAACGTTGTATTATTAGTCATTTTCCGAATTTAATGTTTTGCCGAAAAAATGGACGACTTTGGCACCCCGCCCAGGTCAGGCCAGTAAATAAAAACACACCATTTTGATAACTTAAGATTTCATATGCCTCATGAACAGTCTCGCCAATTCTGAGGATGATCAAACAAATTCCCTAGGCGTCAAGGTCTCAAATGTGCACCCTGTAAATCATGGGGCCGGAATGTGGGGGCCAAATGTGGAGGTGGGCCGTATCCAGCCTGCCTCCACATTTGGTCCGGCCCCCTAAACAATTTTTTTCCCCCCTCTCAATACTGTTATTTATTTCCTGTTTTTTTTCCCGTGAAGAACCCAGAGAGGGTTATTTGGTTATTATCTATTTAATTGTTAGCGTTATTGTTACATTATATTATAACTATTTTTATTTTCTTTTGTTCCGTGAAGAATCCAGAAAGGGTTATTTCATTGTGGCTTTCAGAAAAACAATACATTTTTAAATTAAGGCACTCCTGCAATCGTCACACTTTTTCTGTTACAAACTGACCCGGCCCCTCATCAGAGAAGAGAAAAGTTATGTGGCCCTCACAGGAAAATGTTTGGGGACCCCTGCTGTGAATCAATAAAAATTTCACATTCAATCCAAAATACCCGATTTCCTGTTGGGTTTGGAATTTGCGTGCAAGAGACTTTTTGGAGCAGTTTTGCACAACAAATGACCCCTACCAGGCCCTTCAGAGTATGACTCTCAACAAGCACGGGAAGTTTGGCACAGATATGTTGTATATCTGCCGAGTTATGACTGTTCAAAGTCTTTTGCGAGACAAATTGTTGATGGTCATTTTCACTTTCCTGTTTGGACCCCTCCGCTTCAACGAAACCTCAATATTTTTCATCAGGCACCTGAACACATGTCTTGAGGCTCCGCTGATGCACGTTTGAGGTCAACAGATTTTTTTCCCTGGGGGAGGAGCCTGTCTCGTAAAGAAGAGCATTTCCTGTTCCCACTCGGGGGCGCCAGGGGTGTTCAGGCTGGGATAGCTCATATACATGCTAGATATGAAAAAGATTCGCACGCCTGGTGCTCGGGCCCTAATTAAAAAGGTCAATTCATAAAATTAACTTACCGATGAAATTATTGAGTCAGGAAACATTTCTTTTGCTAACTCTGAGAAGTGATCAACAAAGTTGCAGGCAAATTGTATATAGACAAACGTAACAGTTGCAGATCATGTTCATTTTTTCTCTCAGGCGAAAAAGCTAGCTCTTTAGTTAGCTGTCATTGCCGTGATTGGTGATTAAGAGGGCAAGCTTACCTATACAATTTTTGGGGTTTTTAATTGTCTCATTCCAATCACATGCATAACAGTGTTGCATGAAATAAAGTTAGGCATTCAGTCAAAGCTTATTGATATATGAAAAATGGACAGAAAATGAGTTTGTTCCAACTATTTTTTGGAAAAGTGATGATTTCGAGTCCCGCTCATTGGGTGATTTAATACTTTCTCATGCTGCCACAATTAATCGATTAACTCGAGTTATTTGTTTTGAAAAAATATTAAAATTGAATTTTGCCGCTTCGAGAATTCGTTTAATTATGGTGGCGTTGTAATGGTTTGTTTTGAAAGTGTTTGAGATTTAGTTTTATTGATTTTGGTTGGATACACTGCCCTCTAGTGGCAACAGTGAATATGACAGAACTCATTTCACATGGCTGAGTCCAGCTGCTCCCTGTTAAGCTAAGTTTTTGTTTTGGCTCATTTAATGCATTCGTAGTTTATACGCATATTTTTTATTTTTTATATTTATGTTTTTTGTGTGAATATGTGTTTAAACTATTTATTAAGAGCATTGTAAAAAAATAAATAAATAAATAAGAAGTTAGCATTTCATAGCATTTAAGCTAGCGGACTTTTGGTATGTGAGTTAGCCAATGGTTCTTTTGTTGTACTTACAGTGTATCACAAAAGTGAGTACACCCCTCGCATTTCTACAGATATTTAAGTATATCTTTTCATGGGACAACACTGACAAAATGACACTTTGAAACAATGAAAAGTAGTCTGTGTGCAGCTTATATAATAGAGTTAATTTATTTTCCCCTCAAAATAACTCAAAATATAGCCACTAATATCTAAACCGCTGGCAACAAAAGTGAGTACACCCCATAGAATCAACGTACATCCCTAAATGTCCAAATTGAGTACTGCTTGTCATTTTCCCTCCAAAATGTCATGTGACTCGTTACGGGACTGCTGTCAGCATTGCTGCAGAGATTGAAGAGGTGGGGGGGGGGCAGCCTGTTAGTGCTCTGACCATACGCCGCGCTCTACATCAAATTGGTGTGCATGGCTGTCACCCCAGGAGGAAGCCTCTTCTGAAGACGGTACACAAGAAAGCCCGCAAACAGTTTGATGAAGACATGTCAACAAAGCACATGGGTTATTGGAACCATGTCCTATGGTCTGATGAGACGGGCGGACTTTCTTGTGTACCGTCTTCAGAAGAGGCTTCCTCCTGGGGTGACAGCCATGCACACTAATTTGATGTAGAGTGTGGCATATGGTCTGAGCACTAACAGACTGACCCCCCCCACCTCTTCAATCTCTGCAGCAATGCTGACAGCAGTCCCGTATATATATATATATTTATATATATATATATATATATATATATATATATATATAAAAGTTGTAAAGGAATAAAACTGCAACAAAACTGCAACAAAAATGAATAAAATGGACAAAAAATATATTTTTATAATGGGTCAAAATTATTTTTCGAACAGATCATGTGACTAGCACCTTAGACGGTCATTTACTTTGCATATAATTTGGAAAAAAAATGGGGGGGGATTTTTATTTTTCAAATTATTTTTTTTTGATTGAAGCAACTTTTTGGGGGGATTGAATGATTTAGACATAAATGTCCTACCTATAATATGGCCCAAACACAAAAAGGATTGCTTCAATAGAATGAAACTGTTTAAATGAAAAATTAAGTGATCAAATGAAAAATTTTCAATCTCAAAAATTATTTTTTTTTCGCATTCAAAAACATTTTCTATGGTTGAAATTTTTCTTTTTTTTTTTTTTTGATTGAAGTGATTTTTCTTTATGAAAATATATATTTTTTGAAGCAACTTATTTTTTTGATTGAATAATAAAGACAAAAACTTCCTAGCCAAAATGCAGCCCAAACACAAATCAACATTACTTCAATCAAAAAAGTTGGTTCAATCCCCCCAAAAAGAAATTCAATCAAAGAAAAATAGCTTTCACATGCATTCTTTTTAACTTTATTTTTTTTATTCTTTAAATTCAAATTTATTTTTGCACTCAAACATATATATATATTTTTTTTTATTGAAGCAACTTTTTTTGGATTGAATAATAAAGACACAAATCTACCTCCATATGGCTCCGCCCAGGGGATACAATTTTTACTGGGGTAACTACATTGGCACAACACCAGCGGACGTACCATATTCAATGGTTGACGATCTCGGTGAAAAGTATTGCCTAAGCAGCCTGATTTAGAATTCCCCTCAAGAATGATGGGAAACAAATAACGCTCATTGTCAACTAATTAGGGCTGCAGCTATCGAATATGTTAGTAATCGAGTAATCGACTGAAAATTCTATCAATTAATCGAGTAATCGGATAAAACAAATATATTTTTAGGTGAAGAGCAATTATAAATATACATGAGAAAACAAGACATTTCATCTAATCTTGAACCATTTTCAGCCAATCAATGTCTTTATTTTCTATGTATATTGTTGAAAACAGCCAACAAGACTAATTCACTGCTTTCACTCAAAAAACTTTTAGATCTTATATATATATCTTACCTAAAAATGCCGTTACGCTTGATTACACACATCACTTAAAAGTTAGGTTTTTTTCCCACGTGTTTCAATTGAATTTCTATTTGTGTCAAGCCGTTTTTAAGTTCTAGTTAAGTTTTAAGTTAGTCTAAACTGTAAGTCCTGATAGGATTTTGAGTTTTTGCAGTGTTCAAAATAAATGTACGATACAGGCTGTATTGGAGCACATTAGGGACCAGTGCTACTTGGTGTTTTATCCAGCAGTGACGACTGAGCTAAAATTGATAGTCAGCATTATTAAGTTTTTATTTTACACCCTCATCACTCCACAATGCTATGTTATGTTAAAGCCTGTATGTAAGACACGTTAGCCACGCATCAACAGTGGTCATAATTAATAGAAACCTAGCCCTCCGTTACGTGAGCTAGTAGTGACAGTAACGTTAATCTTATTTATTAGCGCTTAGCGCTCTTTATTAGCGCTATACTGCTTTAAGATGGCGGCTGTTTACTAACGCTGCCCACACGCGGCCTAGTCTGTCATTGCGCATCTAGTTCAACATACATGTGATCTCTATGAGACGCATCAGACGCTACCTGCTACCAACGTAGCATCGTGCGGGCTAGTATTTAGCAACGTCGGCGTCGTTTGTAGCAGCTGTCGGCTGCAGTAAGTTTTTTTTTTTTTTTCCCCCCCTTCTTCCTCTCCGCACGTGACATCAGCGCGTTGTCCCACATTAAAAGTAGTCCGAGCAAAACATGATGCTTAGCACTGTCAAAATAAACGATTACTCGAGGTGAATAAAATTACTCGGATCAGTTTTTAAACTCGAGTTACTCGAGTGTTCGTTTCAGCTCTACAACTAATTATTATAAATATTCTTGTAAATTAATTTTATTGCTAACACTGCGTTTCGCGGTCATCAACATATTGTGTCCCTTCTGCCCCAAAAGTCAAACTCCACCTATGGCGAGGTGTACTAATTTTTGTGATACACTGTATTTGTATGCAGATTTTATTATACCTAAGCAGACTTCCTTCTGAGCTCCTTCGACCTCTTTTCTTCTTGTCCGCGGGGGACGGCGTTCCCTGCGGCGAGGGCGTCCCTCCGTTCTTGCCTCGTCCCGACAACCTCATATTCTTCCCCAGCTTGCCCAAACTCTTGAGGGGCGACTTGATGAAGGAGCCCTTCCCTGAGCCGCCTCGTTCCCCTTTGGCCTTCTTGCCCTCGTCGGCCTCGTTGTCGTCCTCCCCGTCCTCGAAGGGGTTACGTTCACCAGGGACATCGCCGTCCAAGAAGGAGCCGGCTGGCGACCAAGAGCGGTCGCCGCGGCCGCCGTCCTCATCGTCGTCGAAGGGGTTGTGGTGGCGCGGGTTGATTTGGAGGCTCATCCTGCGAATGAACAGGGCGTTGTCCAAAGTGGGGCCGCCCTTCAGGCGCATCGGAAGGTTCTTGAGGATTGGCATGATGGAGCTGCGTGCGGGGGGGAACCTACAACACAAGAAAAAGGTGCTCAATAACATGAACATCTGGCAAGAGGTTAGGTAATTTTGTTCACAAGAAGTATAGCTCGGTAGTGCTGGGCATAATACTTGTGTTGAGTTGTTGGGGCCACGGTTTGTTAAAGGGATCCCAGATCTTAAAGACATGTAATTCTTAAAAGAAAAATGTTAGTATGAGTTATAATAATTTGATATTAAAACCCCGCTTAATGTTTTCGTTTTTATAAAATTTGTACAATTATTTTAACTGATAGGTCGCCATTCTGGTTGACGTCGCAATGCGGTGACGTCACATGGCCCGCTGCCGAACTTCCAGCGTGTCACTCGTTAGCTTCTCAAACATGTCGTCGGTTCTGCCCTTCCAATTTGAACCAGAGCGGAAAAGTGAAGAGCAGGACAGCCCTGTCGGTCGTTCACAAGACGAGCAGCAAAGGCAAAATGCAGAGCAGTGGCCTATACTACGAACCGAGTTCAACCTCCCCAGAAGTAATCCAGTTTACCATCGGGTAACCGGAGTTGACAAAACCTGGTTGTCTAGTTTGTGGTCAATCGGTACTACGACGCTGATTATGAGGTTGATTAGTCGAACCTGTGTCAACCCAGAGTTACTGCGCGTTCACATAAAAGGGGGCGGTGACCAGAGTCAAACACTACTTGTGACGATGTCACGGGCACCTTACTTCACGGAGGAGGAATGCGCGATGATCATGCGGAATTATGAGGAATTAAAATCCACCCTCACCGCGAAATCCAACACCGCTTCGGCGAGTAGAGCGCAACGGGTCTGTTGACAGCGAATTTACAGATCGTGTGATTTGTGAATGCGTCAATATGCCAGTTTACTTATGTCCATGAAAAGAAATAAAGCCTGCTGTCAGGACAATAAAATAAGATTTGGTACATTAACAGTAAGAAATAATTGTCACGCATCACCACACGAAACAGGATGATTGTATGTTTAGTCCCCTTGACTGTACGAATACATATGTTTTTTTTTTAGTTTGGGCCTAAAAAATCCAGCCCGACTCGACCCGAGTCCGATCAATAAACTTGATTTGCAGGCCCGAGCCCGACAACCCCCCCCCCCCCCCCCCAAAAAAAAATTATGTTATATTTGTGAGGACTCAGGAGAAGAAGGAAATGCGGGGATGCCATGCGTTGTTGCGTAAATAAAAGCCCGTCTTTTGTAACGATTTTTCACAGTTAAACAAGACTGTAAGATGCATATTCAATAAACATGTATATCTTTTATATTTGTGCGTCTGTCCTATCAGTGGATTTGACATTTAATTTAATCTCCTCGAGTTGGCAGAAAAAAACGCAAGTTTTCTCAATGTTTAAATAGTCTACATATTTCTATGATTATTATAAATGCATCAATTTGAAGCGTTTCCATACCCCACTCCGTATCGCACGGCATACAGTGTTCTTACGCAGATATTCAGCATCACCGATGGAATACATATATTGTCCCTGGCGAAAGAGCACACGGACAGGCACACGCAATCTGCGCGGTTGTGAGGGCCTGACTCGGCGGGTTACATTAGTGACATCTGCCTAGATCAGTTGGCACAGGTAAAGAATTCCCTCAGCTGAAAATCTTTATCTTTCATGGAGAACATCTTCCGGGTACGCCAGCGGATTCTGGCGGTCCCGAAATACCCGTGCCCTCCGGAGAGAGCCCCTCACAATCCGCGCGCCAATGTCGTATGGGTCGTCCAAGTCCGCGGAGGAGTGCTGTTTAAATAGAGCGTGGTTAATTGGAATCCTGATGTTAAGCAAGATCTAACTCTGACACGACCAGGTTTGGCGTGTGGCGTGTGTTGCCATGGCAACACTTCTCGGTTCCAACATATCCACCTTTCGTAGTCTCGCTTAGCCGCGAACTTACGTCGCACGTGATAAAGTTACTCTCGAAGTTACCCTGCTAAGCCAGAAAACCGGCTTCGTAGTATAGGCCACAGGAAATACAGTTGGGCAAATAAATATTTAGTCAACCACCAATTGTGCAAGTCCTCCTACTTGAAAAGATTAGAGAGGCCTGTAATTGTCAACATAGGTAAACCTCAACCATGAGAGAGAGAGAATGTGGAAAAAAAACAAACAGAAAATCACATTGTTTGATTTTTAAATAATTTATTTTCAAATTAGAGTGGAAAATAAGTATTTGGTCACCAACAAAAAAAAAACTACATTTCAGGCTGTCAAAGAGGTCTTCTCACGAGGTCTAACAAGACTCCACTCGTTACCTGTATTAATGGCACCTGTTTTAACTCATTATCAGTATAAAAGACACCTGTCCACAATCTCAGTCAGTCTCACCCACAAACTCCACTATGGCCAAGACCAAAGAGCTGTCAAAGGACACCAGAGACAAAATTGTAGAGCTGCACCAGGATGGGAAGACTGAATCTGCAATAGGTACATCGCTTGGTGTAAGAAAATCAACTGTGGGACCAATTATTAGAAAATGGAAGACATACAAGACCACTGATAATCTCCCTCGATCTGGGGCTCCATGCAAGACTTCACGTGGCGTCAAAATGATAAGAACGGTGAGCAAAAATCCCAGAACCATACGGGGGGACCTAGTGAATGACCTACAGAGAGCTGGGACTACAGTATCAAAGGCTACTATCAGTAACACAATGCGCCGCCAGGGACTCAAATCCTGCACTGCCAGACGTGTCACCCTGCTGAAGATTGTACACGTCCAGGCCCGTCTGCGGTTCGCTAGAGAGCATTTGGATGAACCCAGAGAGGAGTGGGAGAATGTGTTATGGTCGGATAAAACCAAAATAGAACTTTTTGGTAGAAACACAGGTTCTCGTGTTTGGAGGAGAAAGAATACTGAATTGCAACCGAAGAACACCATACCCACTGTGAAGCATGGGGTCGGAAACATCCTGCTTTGAGGCTGTTTTTCTGCAGAGGGACCAGGATGATTGATCAGAGTCAAGGAAAGAATGAATGGGGCCATGTATCGAGAGATTTTGAGTGAAAATCTCCTTCCATCAGCAAGGGCATTGAAGATGAGACGTAGCTGGGACTTTCAGCATGACAATGATCGCAAAAACACAGCCAGGGCAACAAAGGAGTGGCTTCGTAAGAAGCATTTCAAGGTCCAGGAGTGGCCGAGCCAGTCTCCAGATCTCAACCCCATAGAAAATCTGTGGAGGGAGTTGAAGGTCCGTGTTGCCCAACGACAGCCCCAAAACATCACTGGTCTAGAGGAGACCTGCATGTAGGAATGGGCCAAAATACCAGGAACAGTGTGTGAAAAGCTTGCGAAGAGTTACAGAAAACATTTGGCCTCCGTTATTGCCAACAAAGGGTACAGAACAATGTATTGAGATGAACGTTTTGTATTGAGCAAATACTTATTTTCCACCATGATTTGCAAATAAATTCTTTAAAAATCGAACAATGTGATTTTCTGGGTTTTTTTCACATTCTGTCTCTCATGGCTGAGGTTTACCCATGTTGACAATTAGTAGTTGACTAAATAACTATTTGCCCCACTGTATGTTTATGATGTAAAGGATAACATCGAGAGTCCAACCAAATATAAAAAAGGGCTTTTTTCACCGCCACAACAGTTTTGTGAGCATAATTTTGTAAGGGTGCAAAATTTGACAGAACACCGGTCCCTAAAAAAAGGCCCAAATCACACCAGTCCGTGGTGCAAAAAAGGTTGGGGACCCCTGCTCTAAACTGTTATATGAATGTGTTCATGTGTGTAGATTCTTTACAAAAAAGAAATGAAACAACTTTACTATCTAACAATAACTCAAGTGCTAATATGCTTCTCCAAAAGACAATACAAAACGAACCCTTAAGACACTGTTTAGCGTAATCGCAAACCTGCTCTAATCACTTCACATTACACACGAACAAGGACCCAAACGGGACTGCTCATTGCCGCCGGCAAAAATCGATTATCAAATTATTTGGCAACTGATTTATTAATCAATTTAATGGATTAGTTGTTACAGCCTTATGAAAACACCATGTTACCGCTCCGTTCATTAACTTACCTTTCCGTTTGACCCTCCCCTTGCCCAACCATGCCCACTTCACGCCCACAAACTGGCCTCTTTAGAGGCCCGGGTCTGGGCGCCGTCGCCCCCTAGCATCCCCATCAGTTCCGCCCCTGAAATAGGCCAACCCTACATACAGGCATGCCTAACATTTGAGTGTCTTCACATTGTTATAAAATTTGGACGATATTATTTCATTCCATGTCATCTGTGTAAATATGATTGAATTTTGTACTTCAGTTCGATTTTGGGGATGGGGGGGGGTTGCAAATCGAAGTCGCAGTATCAGCCAGAAAAATCGTGATTAGGGTTTTTTTCTTTCCGTAGATGTACGTATGAGTCTCATGCACGCCAATCGTACAGTGATATGAAAAAGTATCTGAACCTTTTGGAATTCCTCACATTTCTGCATCAAATCTGCATCAAATGTGATCTGATCTTTGTCAAAATCACACAGCTGAAAAAACTCTGCTTTAACTAAAACCACCCAAACACTTATAAGTTTTCATATTTTAATGAGAATACTAAGCAAACAATGACAGAAGGGGGAAAATAAGTAAGTGAATTGTCGCATTTAATATTTTGTGCTCCATTGGTAGCAATAACTTCAACCAGACGCTTCCTGTAGCTGCAGATCAGTCTGCCACATCCATCTGGACTAATCTCTGCCCGTTGTTCTCTACAAAACTGCTGTAGTTCAGATTCTTGGAATGTCTGGCAAGAATCGGTTTTTCATGCCACAGCGTCTCAATGGGGTTCAAGTCTGGACTTTGACTTGGCCACTCCAGAACCTGTACTTTGTTCTTCTGAAACCATTCTGAAGTTGATTTACTCCTGTGTTTTGGATCATTGTCTTGTTGCAGCACCTGTCCTCTTTTTAGCTTCAACTGTCTAACAGACAGCCTCAGGTTTTCCTGCAAAATATCCTGATAAACTTTTGAAATCTTTCTTCGAGTAATGATTGCAAGTTGTCCAGGCCCTGAGGCAGCAAAACAGCCCCTAATCACAATTCCCACCACCATGCTTCACGGTGGGGATGAGGTGTTGATGTTGGTGAGCTGTTCCATTTTTCCTCCACACATGGCGTTGTGAGTTACTCACAAACCAATTCAACTTTGGTGTCATCAGTCCACAAAATATTTTGCCAAAACTTCTGTGGATTGTCCAAGTGCCTTTTTGCAAACATTAAACGAGCAATAATTTTTTTTGTTTGTTTTTTTTTTGACAGCAGTGGCTTTCTCCGTGGAGTCCTGGCATGGACACCATTATTGGTCATAGTTTAACATATACTGTAGTTGAGGAGTACATAGAGTGTGCCAGTGATTTCTGTAAGTCTTTAGCAGACACTCAAGGGTTCTTTTTTTATCTCTCTGAGTATTCTGCACTGAACTCTTGGCATCATCTTTGGTGAACAGCCACTCCTTGGGAGAGACGCAACAGTGCCAAACTCTATTTGTAGACAACTTCTCTGACTGTCGATTGATGACCATCCATACTTTTAGAGGTGGTTTTGCATCCTTTCCCAGCTTCATACAAATCAACAATCCTTGATCGCATGTCTTCAGACAGCTCCTTTGACCGAGCCACAATGCTTCTCATCAAGACATTTCTTACCAGGTGTGTATTTTATAGTGGGCAGGACAGCTTTAAACCACTCATCTGTGGTTGGGCATATACCTTACTTAAATTGTTGGTAAAAATTGGTTTCAATTGGTCTTTAAGTCTCCTCAGGGAGAGGGTTCATTTATTTATTCATCCCCCTTTTGTAATTGCTTGCATGCTATCCTCATTAAAATATGAAAACCTCTCAATGTTTGGGTGGTTTTAGTTAAAGCAGACACTGTTCTAACATCTGTGTGATTTTGACAAAGATCAGATCACATTTGGTGTGTTGATTGATTTGGTAATTTTATGCAGAAATGTGAGAAATTCAAAAAGGTTCAGATAATTTTTTATAATACTGTATACAATGTGTTTGAGTGTGCTACATAGTACATATGTGCGTGGGGGCGTACAGGTGCGGATGTTGTTGTCATGTAGTTAGTTTCCAGCCTCACTACCGCCAGAAATAGACACACTGATGTGTCAATGCGGAGCGGGAAGCGATTGTGTGGCGCGGCTTCCCTAAATACCCAGCAGCCTCGGCGGCAAGCCAGGAAACGCACGGCCGGGCAGCGAGCTGTTTTCTTCAAGAGGGTCGCAGGGCATCGCGGAAGCGCGGCGACACAAACAATGAAGCGGAAAGGACAGCGATAGTGTGAAGGACATCAACAGACAGCGGGGCGGAGGAAGGGGGCGCCACTGAGACACGGAGGGTGGCAAATGGTGAATATGTGTTAACACTATCAGGGAGAGTGGTCATCTATTTAAACGTTTTAATTAGCTCAACCCATTCAGACCTGAGCATGCTGCTGAAGGACATGACGTGCATTCACGTCTCTAAACCAATAAACACACTGAATTTAGTTGCTATTGCCACTTCTGGGAAATGATTGGACGAAACTTTACCCATTGAACTCAAATCATGAGGTTTCGCCCTATTTGCCATTTTTGGCTCTTTGAAAATGGCTTAGACAAAACGCAACTTCAAAAAGAAAAGCCTAAGCGCTCATTAAAAGCACATTAACATTAAAAATAACAATAAAAGCATGATATAACCCTACCAAAAATTTGCAGTTTGTTCTGGTGTTTGAGTAGAGTAAAAATCAGCGAAGTATTTGTTTTTGCCCAGCAGAAAAAATCCCGGTCTGAAGGGGACCTCTATCGCCGTCAAAGGCAGTCAAAGAATAAAGCCAAGTGAGGGCACAAGATATTTATAAAACAGAAAATTTTTTTTTAATGAAATTCATATCGAAAGGGTTACAGTTATTTGAATTTGTCTATTCTTATTCATTGTATCAATTTATTACAATTTTTAATTTTTTTATTTTTATTTTCATCTTATTTAAGTAATTTATTTCATTTTATTGAGAATTTCTTTTGCTCATGGCTTATTAAAATCGCCTTTGTTTTCATTTTTATTTATTTATTACAATTCATAGAATGGATTTTTCCTTAAATGGATCCTTCAATGCAGTAATTCATTTAATTAAATGCATTTTTTAGTGCTCATTGCAAAATACGGATTGAAACTGATTGATTGGACATCTAGTGCCTGACACCAGTTTCCTAGATTGACACCAAACTAGTTGGACATGGCCATCACAACAGGACGCATCAAAAAGTCTCAATACCATTCTGATTTGACGTCACCATTTTAGGCTAATTGCTTGCTTTTAATGAACAGTTCGATTGATTGGATGCAGTGTGATTATCGTCAACGATGACGATAAAGAAAGTATTAATTAATTAATTAATAATTTTTTCATGATGACATTGTGACAATTCTGAAGCAAAAACGTCTTGGGAGACTAAAACACAACTAGGGCTTTGCTATGCGGAGATACAGATCTTAGCCCCGCCCAGGTTGGTTTGGGAACAATTCGGGGACATCAACAGGTCACTTCCTGTTGATTTGGGACATTTGGGGGGCGTGTCCTGCTCATATAAGGTCATTTGGGGACACTTGGGGGGCATGTCCTGGTCATATCAGGGCATTTGAGGGGCGTGTCCTGGTCATATCAGGTGAATTGAGGACATTTGGGGGGCGTGTCCTGGTCATATCAGGTCATTTGGGGGACAAGTCCTAGTCATATCAGGTCATTTGGGGGGCGTGTCCTGGTTATATCAGGTCATTTGGGGAGATTTGGGGGCGTCCTGATCATATCAGGTCATTTGGGGGCGTGTCCTGGTCATATCAGGTCATTTGGGGACACTTGGGGAGCATGTCCTGGTCATATCAGAGCATTTGACGGGCGTGTCCTGGTCATATCCGGTGAATTGGGGACATTTGGGGGGCATGTCCTGGTCATATCAGAGCATTTGACGGGCGTGTCCTGGTCATATCCGGTGAATTGGGGACATTTGGGGGGCATGTCCTGGTCATATCAGGTCATTTGGTGACATTTGGGGGACAAGTCCTGGTCATATCAGATCATTTGGGGGGCGTGTCCTGGTCATATCAGATCTTAAGTATAACACCATTTACCATTTGGGGACATTTGGGGGCGTGTCCTGGTCATATGAAGTCATTTGGGGGGCGTGTCCTGGTCATATCCGGTCATTTGGGGACATTTGAGGGGCGTGTCCTGGTCATATCAGGGCATTTGAGGGGCGTGTCCTGGTCATATCCGGTGATTTGGGACATTTGGGAGGCGTGTCCTGGTCATATCAGGTCATTTGGGGGACAAGTCCTAGTCATATCAGGTCATTTGGGGGCGTGTCCTGTCATATCAGGTCATTTGGGGACATTTGGGGGCGTGTCCTGGTCATACCGGTCATTTGGGGGGGTGTCCTGGTCATATCAGGTCATTTGGTGACATTTGGGGGAGAAGTCCTGGTCATATCAGATCATTGGGGGGCGTGTCCTGGTCATATCAGGTCATTTGGGGACATTTGGGGGCGTGTCCTGGTCATATCAAGTCATTTGGGGGGGCGTGTCCTGGTCATATCCGGTCATTTGGGGACATTTGAGGGGCGTGTCCTGGTCATATCAGGTCATTTGTGGACATTTGGGGGGCGTGTCCTGGTCATATCAGGTCATTTGTGGACATTTGGGGGGCGTGTCCTGGTCATATCAGGTCATTTGTGGACTTTTGGGGAGGTGTCCTAGTCATTTGGGGACATTTGGGGGGCGTGTCCTCGTCGTATCAGGTCATTTGGGGACAATTGAGGGCGTGTCCTGGTCATATCAGGTCATTTGAGGAAATTTGGGGGACGTGTCGTGGTCATATCAGGTCATTTGGGGGGCGTGTCCTCGTCATAAAGGTCTGTGCTGAGTTATCATCACATGCTAAATGTAACTCGCAGCGTTAGCATTGTGTTCACATTCACTTTAGCATTAGGCTGATGCTAATGGCATGAGTCCTTTCAAACTCCTGGGCATTTTTTTTACAAATACTTCATGGCGTCCAGAAAGGTGTAATTAATTGAAAATAATGTACCGTTTTCCTGCTGAGTGTGTGTTATCACCAAGTTGGCATTGTCCTTGTAGATGCTACATGTGTGCTCTTCTGTCAATGTTCATTTGAAATTGTTGGAAAACTTTATTCATTTTTGGATTAAAACTTTTGAATTTTACAGATGAAAACATTTTGGGTGAACGACGACTAAAACTATACAAATTACTCTGAGTTTCCGTCAACAAATACTAGACGGAGACAAACAAATTTTGAACTGACTAAAATATGACAAAGACTACTTGAGTTTTATCGTCCAAAAAACTAAGACGACAATTAAAAGGGCTGCCAAAAACAACACTGCGATTTGGACGTGAAATCAATATGTCCATCACAAAAAAAAACTTTGGACAATTTGACATAGGCTGCTTATGTTTAAATCCAACATGAAGCCATTAGGACAAGAGGTTGCCACATTCACGACAACATAAACAGGAAAGCGGGAAGAGAAGACGATAGCCAATCAGAGGCCGCCTATACCTCTGCCTTGACCAGCGCAGTGTGCTGCATATATGTGAGCCTGTGTTTGTCTGTGACTAATGGTGGTGCAGATAAGCCATCCATGTCAAAGGAAGCAGACGGGAACACACAACAGACATAAATAATTCAAACGCACTTCCAGTCAACTTTATCATCACTTCCTCTTCAGCGCTCATCTGTTATTTGGGCATCAATCACCAAACGTGGTGTGGCCGTGTGAAAGTGACCATTCAGTACAAGGGAAATGACGGTGACGACCGCCTTCTAGGACTGTTATCTCATAGCTGAAACAAAGAGAATATAAAATAAAGCGAATTTTGAAAATGAACCCGAAATGTCAGCTTGAACTCCTTGATGCCTAAATTTACTTTTAACAAATATAGGTCAAAATGTATTGGAGGAATACATACGTACATGAAAATGACAAAAAGAACTAAATATAGAATATAACTTAAAAATTGGATAATCCTAAATTTGGGGGGAAAAAAATAAAAGAAAAATAATAGAGGAAAATATAGAAAATTAAAAATAAAATGTAGATAGTAAAAAAATAATTTAAAAAAATAAATAAATAAACACAAGATACAAAAATACAAAAATACAATTAAAAAAAAAAAATTAATGAAAAGGATGAATTGACTAATTGCTTTATAATTTAATACCAAAATATTTTTCAAAATTTTTAATTTGTATTGTTAGGTTTTCTCATAATTGCTGTACTTTGTAATTAAAATGTTTCATGTACAGTACTTACTGTACATACACGAAAATGATAAAAAGAACAAAATATAGAACTAATAAACCTTAAAAATTAATTAATTCATCCTAAATTGGGGGGGGGGGGGTTAAAAGAAAAATAATAGAGGAAAATATAGAAAATTAAAAATATAGTCAAAAAACACTTCAAAGTAAAAAAAAAATTAAAACAAAGAAAATTAAAACAAGTAATACTCAAAAGTTTTTTTTTCTTCAAATAAAAAATATGAATTTATGAATTAAGTCAATTAACCCTTTTGAATTCTGTCCTACTTGAATACTTTTGAAAAAAAAAAATTAGTATTGGTTTTATTAAAGGGTTTGCTAATAATTGCTGTACTTTCTAATTAAAATTTCTACATATTTTACATAAATACTATTTTTATGTACTTACAGTGGGGCAAATAAGCATTTAGTCAACCACTAATTGTGCAAGTTCTCCCACTTGAAAATATTAGAGAGGCCTGTAATTGTCAACTTGGGTAAACCAAGAGAGACAGAATGTGGAAAACCCCCCAGAAAATCACATTGTTTGATTTTTAAAGAATTTATTTGCAAATCATGGTGGAAAATAAGTATTTGGTCAATCCCAAAAGTTCATCTCAATACTTTGTTATGTACCCTTTGTTGGCGATAACGGAAGCCAAACGTTTTCTCTAACTCTTCACAAGCTTCTCACACACTGTTGCTGGTATTTTGGCCCATTCCTCCATTCAGATCTCCTCCAGAGCAGTGATGTTTTGGGGCTGCCCTTGGGCAACACAGACTATCAACTCCCTCCACAGATTTTCTATGGGGTTGAGATCTGGAGACTGGCTAGGCCACTCCAGGACCTTGAAATGCTTCTTACGAAGCCACTCCTTTGTTGCCCTGGCTGTGTGTTTGGGATCATTGTCATGCTGAAAGACCCAGCCACGTCTCATCTTCAATGCCCTTGCTGATGGAAGGAGATTTTCACTTAAAATCTCTCGATACATGGCCCCATTCATTCTTTCTTTTACACATATCAGTCGTCCTGGTCCTTTTGCAGAAAAACAGCCCCATACCATGATGTTTCTAACCCCATGCTTCACAGTGGGTATGGTGTTCTTCGGATGCAATTCAGTATTCTTTCTCCTCCAAACACGAGAACCTGTGTTTCTACCAAAAATTATTACCATTTTGGTTTCATCTGACCATAACACATTCTCCCAGTCCTCTTCTGGATCATCCAAATGCTCTCTAGCGAACCGCTGACGGGCCTGGACGTATATTTTCTTCAGCAGGGGGACACGTCTGGCAGTGCAGGATTTGAGTCCCTGGCGGCGCTTTGTGTTACTGATAGTAACCTTTGTTACTGTGGTGCCAGCTCTCTGTAGGTCATTCACTAGGTCCCCCCGTGTGGTTCTGGGATTTTTGCTCACCTTTCTTGTTATCATTTTGACGCCACGGGGTGAGATCTTGCATGGAGCCCCAGATCGAGGGAGATTATCAGTGGTCTTGTATGTCTTCCGTTTTCTAACAATTGCTCCCACAGTTGTTTTCTTTATACCAAGCGTTTTACCTATTGCAGATTCAGTCTTCCCATTCTGGTGCAGGTCTACAATTTTGTCTCTGGTGTTCTTCGACAGCTCTTTGGTCTTGGCCATTGTGGAGTTTGGAGTGTAACTGACTGAGTTGTGGACAGGTGTCTTTTGTACCGATAATGATTTAAAACAGGTGCCATCAATACAGGTAACGAATGGAGCCTTGTTAGAAGAAGTTAGACCTCTTTGACAGCCAGAAATCTTGCTTGTTTGTAGGTGACCAAATACTTATTTTCCACTCTAATTTTGGAATTAAATTCTTTAAAAATCAAACAATGTGATTTTCTGGGTTTTTTTCCACATTCTGTCTCTCATGGTTGATGTTTACCCATGTTGACAATTACAGGCCTCTCTAATCTTTTCAAGTCTCTCATGGTTGATGTTTACCCATGTTGACAATTACAGGCCTCTCTAATCTTTTCAAGTAGGAGAACTTGCACAATAGGTGGTTGACTAAATACTTATTTGCCCCACTGTATGTGCCCGTCTGATGTGCTTGACTCATTTGCTCCCAAAAATGTGTAAATACGTTCTATTTTTAATTGTTTCAGTATCCCCAAGGCGTATCTTTTTCATTTTTTTTTTCCAAAAAAGACATTTCTGTGTTCTGATTCAATTGAGCTCCAACGCACAAAGCTGAAAATCCATTTTAAAGCAATAAAACTGGCCACTGGAGGGCAGCAAGTTATAAATCAATAAAACTGCAACAAAAATGAATGAAATGAACAAAAAATATATTTATATAATGGGTCAAAATTATTTTTCGAACTGATCATGTGACTAGCAACGGAAAAAATATATGTACATATTTTCCAAATGATTTTTTTCTTTGATTGAAAATATATTTTTTTAATTGAAGCAACTTTTGGGGGAATTAAATGATTTAGACACAAATGTCCTACCAATAATATGGTCCAAACACAAAAAGGATTGCTTCAATCAAAGAAAACTTTTTCGATGAAAAATTACGTGAAAAAACACATTTTTCAATCTCAAATATTTTTTCGCATTCAAAAAAATCAGACCAGCATTCAAGTTTTCCTTTTTTTTTTTTTTTGACTGAATGGATTTTTCTTTTTGAAAATATATATTTTTTTTGAAGCAACTTATTTTTTGATTGAATAATGACAAAAATGTCCTAGCAAAAATGTGGCCCAAACACAAATCAACATTACTTCAATCAATAAAAGTTGCTTCAATCAAAAAAAAAAGAAAGAAGAAAAATAGCTTTCACATGCATTTTTTGGGGGGGGTTTCAAATTTATTTTTGCATTCACTTTTTTTTTTTTTTTTTTTTTTTTTTTTGATTGAAGCGACTTTTTGGGGGATCTGAAAATATGTATTTTGATTGAAGCAATTTTTGGGGGATTGAATAATAAAGACACAAATCTACTTCCATATGGGTCCGCCCAGGGGATACAATTTTTGACTGGGATAACTACATTGGCACGACACCGGCGGGCGTACCATATTCAATGGATGACAATCTTAGCGAAAAGTATTGCCTAAGCCAGGGGTGGGCAAACTATTCAACAAAGGGCCACAGTGGGTGCAGGTTTTTGTTGCAACCCATTAAGACGACACATTTTCACCAATCAGCTGTTTTAGAAGTGCAATCAGTTGATTGCTGTCAGGTGCTTCTCATTTCTGCTGAAACCTCATTGGTTATACTATCTGTGCTGGGTCAGTTGGAACAAAGACCAGGACCCACTGTGGCCCTCGAGGACCGGTTTGCCCACCCCTGGCCTGAGCAGTCCGATTTAGAATTCCCCTCAAGAATGATGGGAAACAAAAAACACTCATTGTCAACTTATTATTATAAATATTCCTGTAAGTTATTTTTATTACTGACACTGCACTCGGGGTCATCAACATGTTGTGCGCCCCCCTGCCTCAAAAGTCAAACTCCGCCAATTATTTCAAGCAATTGTCGAATAAAACTAAACAAGTTTGAAATGACTAAAATATGACTTTTCATACAGAAGAATAGGACAAAAATTAAAAGGGCTGCCAAAAACAACGCTACTGTTACGAATAAATCAGTACAAATTAAATGACTCATCCGAGTGAAAACTGCGCACACAGAGCAGATGTCCACTCTCAGTTTGAGCATCCCATAATAATGCCAGCATCAGTGCGCCACATGACAAGTAAAGCCTGACATTCCAGAAGGATCAGAGTCATCCTTTCGGATTTCGGGGTAAAACGTCTGCTCAGCAGCAAAACATCTGCGACCGATCCCAAAAGTCACGTGACCGGAATGCCGTCACACCCAGGAAGTATGCCCAGCCCACAAGCATACAGCAAGTTGCAAACTGGACCGACTATCATCAGGGTTGTATAGACTTTTTGTATCACACGGTGCTGAGACGGTGCGTTTACAGTCGGGCGTGTTAGCGTTTATCATAGATCAAAGTTCATTAGTTGATATGACTTCAACTAAAATCTGATGAGCAAGGACGATCAGGTTTCAGTGCCATTGGCGGCGATAGGCGTTCAATCCATTTAAACTGGGAAGTGATCGGCAGTCATACACGGGAGAGAAAAAAGCCAATGATGGCTATAGATGGCTAATCAATTTGGAAATCAGAGTTTTGCCATTTATTTTTTGCTTATATTATTATATATTTTTCCTGTTGAGTTACTTACATTTTCAAGATAGATTCCGAAAAAGATTATATATTTACAGAATCTGTAAATATATATATAAAGAGAATATTTACACTTTTCAATACGTTTTTTTATTTGAAAATATTTTTTAATAATAACAATAAAATATAACATTATATAGGTTTATTCTGCTTTGTTTGATTAAAAAATATTTTTTAAATGGATATTTACGGGGGGTTTGCGAAAATTTTGCAAAAGAAGAATTTAAGAACTAGAGTATTTTACTTTTTTCATTAAATCTGTTTTCAATTAAATAAGAATCATTATTGTTTTTTATTCTAAAATGTTTTTAAGTAACTAAAATAAAAAATAAAAAATTTTACGTTTGAATTTTTTAATAAAATTATAATCAGATAATTACTCATTTTTTCATTTGTTTCAAAAATTTTAATGAGTCAAATAAAATCAATAAATAAAAACAATACTGTAACCGTTTATTTTAATTCTTGTTTGTTGATTTAAAAAATCCTATTCCGGTAAGTAAAATAAATAGACAACTTCTCCGACTGTCGATTGATGAACATCCAGACTTTTAGAGATGGTTTTGTATCCTTTCCCAGCTTTATACAAATCAACAATCCTTTATAGCAGGTCTTCAGCTGTTTTGACCGAGCAATGATGCACATCAGACAATGCTTCTCATCAAGACAATTCTTACCAGGTGTGTATTTTATAGTGGTAAGGGCAGCTTTAAACCACTTATCAGTGATTGAGCACACACCTGACTAAAATTGTTTGGTAAAAAAATGGTTGAGTCTCCTTAGGCAGAGGATTCACTTAGTTATTTTTCCTCCTTCCATCATTGTTTGCATGCTATCCTCATTAAAATATGATAACCTATTAGGGCTGCAGCTATCGATTAATTTAGTAATCGATTCATCGATGATTTAGTTAGTTCGAATAATTGAGTAATCGGATAAGGAACATAAAAAAATACCTGAGCTGTGCCTCAAACGAATTTAAAAAAAAAAAAATCTATGTACAACAAAAGAACATTTGGCTAACTTAAATAACAAAAGTCCGCTATCTTAAATGCTATAAAATGCTTTTTTTTTTTTTTTACAACGCTCTTAACAAATGGATCAGACACATTCCCACAAAAAATGGCTAAATATACCTATAAACTAAATTACGAATGCATTAAAAAAAATAGCTCAAACAAAAACTTGGCTTACGTTGGTCTTAACAGGTTGCAGACGGATTAAAAACATAGCTCAAACAAAAACTTAGCTAATGTTGGTCTTAACAGGTAGCAGATTGATTCAGCCATGTGAAATTAGGTAGACTACATGGCCGTGTATCCACCCAAATCAATAAAACTAAATGTAAACACTTCCAAAACAAACCATTACAACGCCACTTTAAATCAACGAATACTCGAAGCAGCAAAATTTCATTCGAATCTTTTTTTCTAATCGAATACTCGAGTTAATCGATTAATCGTTGCAGCACTATAACCTATAAATGTTTGGATGGGTTTAGTTAAAGCACACACTGTTTTTACATCCGTGTGATTTTGAAAAAGATCAGATCACATTTGATGGGGATTTTATGCAGAAATGTAAGAAAATCAAAGAGGTTCAGATACGTTTTCATACCACTGTATACTGATGTCATAGGCTGAAATTAGAGCTGAAACGAATACTCGAGCAACTCGAGTTTAAAAACTGATCCGAGTAATTTTATTCACCTTGAGGAATCGTTTAATTTTGCCAGCTCTAAGCATCACGTTTTGCCCGGACTACTTTTAATGCGGGACAACGCACTGATGTCACGAGGGGAAGAAGCAATAAAAAATATAAAAAACCTTTCCGCAGCCGACATCCGCTACAATCTACGCCGACGTTGCTAAAAACTAGCCCGCATGATGCTACGGTGGCAGCAGGTAGCATCTGATACGTCTCATAGATATCACATGTATAGAGGCGTGCGAAATTTCCGATTCTAAGATTATTCGCGATTCGGCCATGGAAGATTCGAGAACGATTCACAAACATCCAAATTCCGATTATTGAAGTATACCAGGTAAAGCGGAAATAAAACACAGTCAGCCTGGTCTTCAGGACCCAATGAGGAATGGACCGAGAGTAAATATCATGTTCAACTCATGCCGCTAGATAAAAAAAGAAAACAATAATAACTGACTGCGTCTGTCAGCCGCTACAAACAGCGCCCAGTTGCTAGTTGCTACAAACATACGGCAACATACGGCTATGGTAAATATCACAAATATCTAGAACTAGATGTGAAATGACAGACGACGGCCGTGTTAGATCATACTGTATACCAAGAACTAGATGCGAAATGACAAGACTTTCCCGCGCTAGTAAACAGACGCCATCTTAAAGCAGTAGACTTCTCTAGAAGGCTCTGTTGTAGCGAACCTAATTACTTTTTCTCTAAATTTTTTTTTTTTAATAAATCAATCCAAAAATCGGCAAAATCTTGACTTGATCTATCTTTAAATGATGAAACAGTTTTAAAACTTTCACGTCGAAAGTAGACAGAAGGGCAACAACAACTTTAACGGTTGATTCACAACATTAAATTAATTGAATGCAGTTTAAAGCTGCCGATACAGAATGGGGACTTGAGTATTTTATTGACTGTTTTTAATGGTTAACTTGATGCTGAAATGAAATGAAATTTGTTTAGCCTGAGAGGATTTTTGAACAATTTTAGAACTAGTGTACAAAATATTTAAAAAAAAAAAAAAAGGGGGGGGGGCACTTTTTTTTCACCCAAAATCAACTTGTAGAATCATGGTGCGCATTATAAACGGGTACATGGATAGATATAAACCAATTTTTTTTATTGACACTGCCACGTTGTGTTGAAGAAACGTATGTGGCGACCCGTTGCCGAACATTACGGTACGTGACGTCACCTTTTTGTTTCGGTAATACTTCACTCCAATCGGCCGAATGACTTCGTCTGTGTTAAATTCTGCTTTTTTCACTCTTCATAAAGCACAGAATTTAGTTTCTTGAACTCATTTGAGTAGACGTTTATTGCAGCTCCGCAACTCTGACCATAACAAACGTAAGCACACAGACTTCCTGTGTCCATCAACTATATCTGTCCCTCGAGAAACTCAAACCCAAATAGCAATAATTCCTATTGCGACTGTCGTGTCGACAGCGATGAGCTCTCACGGATTTCCGACTTACGTTCTCACTTTCATTTTAGCGTATCAATGTTTTGAACTACCAATGTTAGGGTGACCATATTTTGATTTCCAAAAAAGACGACACTCAGCCCGGCCTTAAGATACTTGAATTTTACTCCAAGTTCACTCAAGATGCCTATATCACTTTAATATATTTAAAGTGTGCCCCCTCACTCTGGATGGAAAAATGCATTTTGGAAAAAAATAAAATATATATATATATATATATATATATATATATTAGGGCTGTCAAAATTATCGCGTTAACATGCGGTAATTAATTTTTTAAATTAATCACGTTAAAATATTTGATGAAATTAACGCACATGTCCCGCTCATACAGTATTCTGCCTTTGGTAAGTTTTACAGCAAGGCTTTTTGTGCTGTCTAACAGCGAACTCTTGTGGTCGCTTTGCGACATGGTTTATTGTTTTCTTGCCAGTTCAATATGGCTGCAATATGTCTGGACTTTTACTTGGCCACTCCAGAACATGTATTTTGTTCTTCTGAAACCATTCTGAAGTTGATTTACTTCTGTGTTTTGGATCATTGTCTTGTTGCAGCATCCATCCTTTTTTTAGCTTCAAATGTCTGACAGACGGCCTCAGGTTTTCCTTGAAAACATCCTGATAATTCAGTCTTCCATTAATGATTACGAGTTGTCCAGGCCCTGAGGCAGCAAAACAGCCCCAAATTATAATGCTCCCTCCACCATGCTTCGCGGTGGGGATGAGGTGTTGATGTTGGCAAGCTGTTCCATTTTTTCCCCCCACACATGACATTGTGCGTTACTCCCAAACAATTCAACTTTTGTTTCATCAGTCCACAAAATATTTTGCCAAAACTTCTGTGGAGTGTCCAAGTTCCTTTTTGCAAACATTAAACGAGCAACAATATTTTTTTTTTCCAGACAGCGGTGGCTGCCTCAGTGGAGTCTTCCCATGAACACCATTCTTGGCAATAGTTTTACATATAGTTGATGTGTGCACAGAGATATTGGACTGTGCCAGGGATTTCTGTTAGTCTTTAGCAGACACTCTAGGGTTCTTTTTTACCCCTCCAAGTATTCTGCGCTGAGCTATGTTTTCTCATGTATTCTGACCCCTATTTTAAGGAGACAATAAGAACAAAAGAAAAAAAAAAAGCTAAAAACAAGTTTTTAAAAAATGTTAAATGTTCAACATAGTAATCTAAATAAAGTATAATAAATACACTGCAAAACTATCTAAAATGTCTTTTTATAACTCCTATTTGATTGAAAATTTACTTGATTTCTTTTTTTGGTGAAAAAACATCATAAAAGCTTACTTTTTGAGTAATAGGCTGTCAAAATTATCGCGTTAACGCACGGTAATTAATTTTTTAAATTAATCACGTTAAAATATTTGCCGCAATTAACACACATGTCCCGCTCAGACAGTATTCTGCCTTTTGGTAAGTTTTACAGCAAGGCTTTTTATGCTGTCTAACAGCAAACTCTTTTGGTCGCTTTGCGACATGGTTAATTGTTTTCTTGCCAGTTCAATATGGCTGCACGACGTCTCGGGCTGACGCCTACGTTGTAATGTTGTGCTTATATGATCCTTGGACAAGATTTGTCCGTAAGTATGGTTGTTGTAAAGAATGTACATATTATGTTAGTAAGCGAAATGTTCTATTTTTTGTATGAGACGCTTTTTGTTTATGTTTAGTGAACCTGTATAGCGTGCTAAGCTAACGTTGTTGCTAATGCAATGCTTGTGTACTTTTTTTGTAGTTTTACGACGGTCTAAAGAGGACAATGGTTTGAGGCCATTTTATTAATAAATCAGATTAAAAAGGAAGAAGTCTGATTATTAAGGCGTCGTTCACTAGCTGTCTAGTTTTGGAAAAAGTAGACGCTTCGGAGTGAGGACAGCATAGACAGATTTAAATGACAGTAGAGTGAAATGCCCACTACAGTCCTTATGTACCGTATGTTGAATGTATATATCCATCTTGTGTCTTATCTTTCCATTCCAACAATTTATTTTACAGAATATGTATATAATTCACAGAAAAATATGTCTTATTTTATAGATGGTTTGAATTGCGATTAATTGCGAATAATTACAATTAATTAATTTTTAAGCTGTAATTAACTCGATTAAAAAATTTTAATCGTTTGACAGCCCTAATATATATATATATATATATATATATATATATATATATATATATATATATATACACATACATAATAGTGACGGGATTTGTCGTTCACTTGAGTAACCGAATCCATTCCGGATCGTTCAGTAAAAAGATTCGTTCAAACGAATCGTTCAACGAATCGTTCGCCCCCCTCATCTGCCTCCCCGCCCAAATGAATCGTTCGGTTAGTGAACGGGAAGTGACGTTGCCGAACGAATCACCAAAGACCGCTTCGCAGTATAACTGAACGGGAAGTGACATTCTTGGTCCCTCCCTCTCTTGCACACATTGACCACTCGTCGTAGTTTCAGTAATGAGTGACAGGCAATATCATTCTGCTTTCACAGACAGCCTCGTCTCCCTCCCTCCCGCTGCTGCAAAAGCGACACAGACAGCCTCGTCTCCCTCCCTCCCGCTGCTGCAAAAGCGAAGGAGAACTTCCGCGCCGTCTGTCCTAGTTCTATAGGCTCAAAGTCATGGCTCGTGCTTGCATTTCGATTGAGGACACGGTTAAACATTTTCCTTTTGTGGGGGGAGCGGGGGGTTGGGGTCGGGGGCGCACGGACTTTCTTTAGCATGTTCTTGATCACATTTCACGCAGCATGCTTGCTGTCACGAAAATAAAAATAAATCGAAAGTTTAATTTATAAATATGGAACGACCAACACATTATATTTACCTCTCGCTCTGTTGTATTTTTGTTTTTATGCTCATCACTATTATTTTTAGTCACTATTGTTAAAACTATAAGTGTAAATAGCTAGTTGTCGAATGTGCTGCTCTGAAATAAAGACAATACTACATTTTGATATTTGAGTTTAATTGCAAATCAGTATTAAGATGATCGTATTGAATTTTTGCACTGGTATTAATAAATAAAATAATCCGGTCAACTCCCCTGTCGTCCCCGCATCTCAGCTCGTCAAATGCTGAAGAGAAATGATTGCTTGCTCTTTACGATGTCGCCTTTCTACCCTCATTAGTCTGTTAAGAAAAATGTAGACATATTGCGACATCTCCCGTGTCCGCGTGCGTTGTTTTGGGGCGCTTGAGTAGCGCATGATGGACGGATTGACATAATTTGTCAAACCAACCGACACGCTCTGACACGAAAAAAAATAATAAAACACTCGGAAAAAATTGATATGTATATACAGTTTCATTGCAAATCAGTATTATGGTGATCGGATTGAATTTTTGCACTGGTATTAATAAATAAAATAATCCGGTCAGCTCCCCTGTCGTCCCCGCATCTCAGATCGTCAAATGCTGACGAGAAATAATTGTTTGCTCTTTACGATATCGCCTTTCTACTCTCATTAGTCTGTTAAGGAAAATGTAGACATATTGCGACATCTCCCGTGTCCATGTGCGTTGTTTTGGGGCGCTTGAGTAGCACATGATGGACGGATTGACATAATTTGTCAAACCAACCAACACCTGACACGAAAAAAAATAAAATAAAACACTTGGAAAAAATGGACATGTATATACCGTTTCATTGTAAATCAGTATTATGGTGATCATACTAAATATTCTTTTTTTCTGTGCACATATGAGGTAAATATCGCTGCCATGAAGCCTCCATATAGTGACAGTTCTTTGCCCCCTTCATTGCCGTCACGCGACCGATGCTCAGCTTTTGCTTGCTTCGTAGCTACCCGTGTTTTAAATTACTGTAAATTTGATAGTATGTCGTAATAGGTAGTCGCGAGTCTGTTGAGAAAAGTAGTACACTAAACCATGCTCGCTAGATTTGTGTGGTGTTTTTGTCTTTTTGAGCTGCATTTGATAGGCTCCACGTTAACAAATATGTGACAAAGTCCTTTCCTTTCATTTTTTGATTCGTTCACCGCATAGTCATTACTGGAAAGACAAGTTAGCAGCAAGCTAGGTCAGGAGCCGGAGGACCGAGTCACTGAACGGGAAGTGAGAAAACTCAGTCTTGCCCCCCTGCCTGCACGCTGGCTGCTCATTGGCCACACGTGGAAGTGAGTGACATACGCCCTGATTCTGTTTCCGGTCCCTCCCCTGCCTGCGATGAGGCTGGCGTCTGATTGGTCGTGTGCGATGTCAGAAGACGCTGCCGCTTGCTCAACGCCCTCCCACGCAGTGAACAAGCACCAACTTCATAGAACGAATCAGTGCAGATGGTGATTAGTTCGGTCTCGTTCACACAAACAATTCGTTCAAAAAGAACGAATCGTTCGCGACCGATACAACACTAATACATAAAATGCAGACCCATTGTATTGTCCAGTCAATACACATACACACAGTAGGCTATGTGTCAACTAAACATTTTTATAAATTACTATAGCGACAATTGTCCTTGACAATTGTTATTCCCATTCAATTGATATTCTCATTCAACGTTCTAGATTGCACACAAACAATAACCGAAAAAAACTGACAAACTATTTAACCAGCATGTTTCCAAACATTGCAGTTCAAAACTACGTTTCCCATAATGCCTAGCGTGGTTTAGCTTACTGATAGTTAGCTGAGGCAAAAATCAAACTTTGCTATAAAAGTTTACAATCATCGGCATCGTAACGATGCGACACCAAACGGGATTTTACAGTCAAAGCTCCGACAGAAGTCAACAGTTGCCATTATATACGTATTTCACATAAAAAACTTAACAACTGGGCAGGCGTTGTGGCCAAAACGTCAACCCAGTAGATGGCGGTAATGCTTCATGATAGGGGTAAACTGCCAACAAAACCAAGAAGAACTTCTCCTTCCCTCCCTTCTAGTAGGAGCCATGTCAACTGCTGCCACCCAGCGGCCGGAGGGATTCTCTTCAAATTGGTCCCGTGAAAAATCATAAAAACCGGACATTTTTATGAAATTATAAAACTCGCCCAGACGACGAGGATACTACGTGAAAGTAGGACTTGTCTGGGCAAAAGAGGACGTTTGGTCACCCTAACCAATGTGCTATGCTTGTGCTGTGTTTCACCAGTCAGTAAAATGACATTTCTGTATCTGTACACGAGCTTTGTTTTCTTGTATTCTTCTATTTAGTGGTGCTAAAATTAGGGTGCGCGTTATTACCAGGTACAATAATTTCCCCTAGATTTTACAAGTAAATTTGGGGTGCGTATTATACATGGGTGCGCCTTATATTCGGGAAATTATGGTAATCGAATCGGAGGCTCTGAATCGTAATCGAATCGTTAGGTGCCCAAAGATTCCCACCTCTAAAGTTGAACTAGATGCGAAATGACAGATTCAGCGGTGTTGGTAAACAGCCGCCATCTTAAAGCAGTACACTTCTCAGCGCTAAAAAATAAGATTAACGTTACCGTCACTCGCTCACGTAACGTGCGTAGGGCTAGGTTTCAATTAATTAAGACCACTGTCGATGCGTGGCTAACGTGTCTTACATACAGGCTTTATTTAATCTGTAAAAATATAGCCCTGTAGAGTGATGAGGGTGTAAAATGAAAATATGATAAAGCTAACTGTCAATTTTAGCTCAGTAGTCATTGCTGGATAAAACACCAAGTAGCACTGGTCCCTAATGTGCTCCAATATAGCCGGTATCATACTGTAACGTTGACAAAGAGTCACCCGCTTCGTTAGGTTGCAATTATTTCTTTTTTGGGAACTTGTGGAATGTCAACAACAACAGGAAGGCACGTCTCTCGCTCTCCCGCACGTCACGCGGTGCATTCAGGAATGCATGCAAATATCCCCGCTATATTATAACCTGATATGTTACAATACATTTACAGTGGTACCTCTACATACGATCGCTTTGACACACGAACTTTTCGACATTCGACGTAAAATTTGACTCGCCATTTGTTTCTACATCCGACGACATGCTCGAAATACGACGACAATGGCAGCACCGCAGACGAATGCACGGCGGATTTTCTTGTGTGACAAATCAACACTGGTTTCAGAAAAGGTTGGTACAGGTGGTGAAACAAGGAAAAAGTTGACGCTTACCTTCTAAATGAAGATGCAAATGACAGAAAAATATGAGCGTAGGGTGGGCATCCGTGAAATGGCTCAACAATACATCTCCACGGTCCTCCTCCGACCATCGTTCGCCAGTCTTTATAAGTTAAGCTGACAATTCTTATTGTGGTAACATCTCCAGAGAAATCGCCAACTTCGCCACGTTTTTATCATTTATTTCACAACTTATTCAAAACAAAAACACCTTCTGTCTGCCGCAATTGACGGTGTTAAGAAAACATTCAAAGTGAAAGTGAAACTCAAGCTCACCGGTCTGCCTCTGGCACGTCAGCACCGCGGTGCGTTCAGGGTCAGCAAAAAAAGTCCGCCACATTAGAACCCGATTCGTTACATTAATACAGGAATTATTATTATTACGATTTTGATTTATAATTTATTTGTTTTGCTATGTGTAATTGCCATTTGTAATAGTACCAGCAGTATTTTTTAAGGATTTAGTGAAGGTTTTTGGGCTGTGGAACCAATTAATGGAATTATAATGTATTCCTATGGGAAAATCCTGCTCGACATACGACCATTTCGACTTACAAACAAGGTCCTGGAACGGATTAACTTCGTATGTAGAGGTACCACTGTATTTTGAACACTGCAAAAACTCAAAATCCTATCAGGACTTACAGGTTACTAACTTATATATAACTTAACTAGAACTTAAAAATGGCTTGACACAAATGGAAATTCAATTGAAACACGTGGGAAAAACTTTTAAGTGATGTGTGTTATCAAGCGTAAAGGCATTTTTAGGTAAGAAATATATATATGGTGGAAAACACAGACAAGACTGAAAAAGCAGTTTCTGCTCTTGCACTCCTCTTTAAAAGAAATTGCTGTATTTGAAGCCAAAACAACTGTTGTGTTTGATAGAACAACATGTCTATTAGTGCTGCAACGATTAATCGATTAACTCGAGAATTCGATGAGAAAAAAAAGATTCAAATTAAATTTTGCTGCTCCGAGTATTCGTTTAATTATTGGGGCGTTGTCATGGTTTATTTTGAAAGTGTTTGCATTCAGTTTTATTGATTTGAGTGGATACACTGCCTTCTAAGTCCCCCTCATTTCACATGGCTGAATCCAGCTGCTCCATGTTAAGACCAACATAAGATAAGTTTTTGTTTGTGCTAATGTTTTTTTTTTATGTTTTCGTAATTTAGTTTATGGGTATATTTTGCAGTTTTTTGTTGGAATATGTGTCTGAAACATTTGTTAAGAGCATTGTAAAAAAAAAAAAAAAAAAAAAAAGTTAACGTTTTATAGCATTTAAGCTAGCGGACTTTTGCTATTTAAGTTAGCCAATTTTTCTTTTGTTGTACATAGACCCTTATTAAATTTTTTTATACCGTTTGAGGCTCAGCTCAGGTATTTAAAATTTTTTCATGTTATTAATCCGATTACTCGAATATTCGACCAACTAGTTCATCGATTAATCGACTACTAAAATAATCGATAGCTGCAGCCCTAATGTCTATATTCTGCCATAGCAAATTCTTGGCGCATGAAGCCCCCGAACTATTTTTAATTTGTCCGTTTTACCCTGAAAACCCCCGTTTACAGACATCGCGCAACCACTTTTGTTTCAACCCAGCCGTAAAACGAGGGTAATTATATTTATTATTCAAAATGTCTGTCGTTTTTAGCTTAGAATCATTTATTGATGTCTCATATTTCGTTAAAAAAAAAAAAAAAAAAAACGACTAAAAAATTATTCACTCGCATATTTTAAAACTTTTAAACAAATTATGTCAATGAAAAAAATGGAGTCTGTAAAAAAAGTCACGAATATCTATCTCATAGCTATCGCTTAATTGTATTTTTTTTTTTTTTTTTGTTACTGTCGCATTTTTCTCTGATATTTTAGATGATAAATAATCAACCCAAACAAAAAAAAATGGAAAAAAAGTTTAAAAGGGTAAATATATGAAAAAGAAACTCTCGACCACTCCTTGATGTCTGCGATTTCTGCATCGCGACCCCTGTTAAATTACCATGTTTCACCCATAAAATCCCCAAAAAGTTAAGCTGTGGCCATTCGCAGCTGTGTCTTGACACTCAGTGATACGTGCTACATGGAGTTTTTGGATCAAAACAAGGTAAGCACTCGATAATATCTCATTAAAGTCATGGCGTCTGTAATTCTGCTCTCGCGTGCTCTCACCCCCAGATGGGGTTTTGCTGTTTAAAAAAAAAAATTTTTTTTTTTTTTTTAAATGCCCTCCTGTTCAAAATTTTTATTCCCCCAGAAAATTGAGATTTTAAGCTTCCCAATGATGTATCACACATGCATATTGGACAATTTTGAAAGTTGGCTAAATTGGGGATCTCAGAGCGGAACTTCAAGTCACCTGAGTGTTTTCCGCCATATACAAGATCTAGGGCTGTCAAACGATTAAAATTTTCAATCGAATTAATTACAGCTTAAAAATTATTTAGTCGTAATTAATCGCAATTAATCGCAATTCAAACCATCTATAAAATATGCCATATTTTTCTGTAAATTATTGTTGGAATGGAAAGATAAGGCAAGATGGATATATACATTCAACATACGATACATAGGGACTGTCTTTGTTTATTATTACAATAAATCAACAAGATGGCATTAACATTATTAACATTCTGTTAAAGCGATCCATGGATAGAAAGACTTGTAATTCATATAAGATAAATGTTAGTACAAGTTATAGAAATTTTATATTAAACCCCTTCTTAATGTTTACGTTTTAATAAAATTTGTAAACATTTCAATCAAAAAATAAACTAGTAGCCCGCCATTGTTGATGTAAAAAATTACTTACACAATGCTCATAGGTGCTGAAGCCTATAAAATCAGTCGCACCCAAGCGCCAGCAGAGGGCGGCAAAACTCCATAAAACACAATTAATATGTGGGCATTTCGCTGTACTGTCATTTAAATCTGAGCGGGGCATGTGCATTAATTGTGTCAAATATTTTAATGTGATTAATTTAAAAAATTAATTACCGCCCGTTAACGCGATAATTTTGACAGCCCTAATAAGATCTAAAAGTTTTTGGAGTGAAAGTAGTGAATTGGTCTTTTTTTTTAATTCTAGCCACACCTGAAAGGCAATTGTTGGCTGTTTTCAACAATGTACATCGAAAATAAAGACATTGATTGACTGAAAATGGTTCAATTTTAGATGTCTTGTTTTCTCATGTATATTTACAATTGCTCTTTTCCTAAAAAATATATGTTTTATCCAAATACTCGATAAGATTTTCAGTCGATTACTCGATTACTAAAATATTCGATAGCTGCAGCCCGAGTTGATATAAAGTGTTTTCACGAGCGGCAATCAAATCATCAATCGACATAAACCACCCTTCTCCTCTGGAATAGAATCTTTATCGTGAATGGGCTGGATCGGGTGAGAATACTCTGAATGGGGTGTGTACATGAAGCATTTTGATTCCGACGTAATGAATTAATAGCCCATCCCTATGATGCCGTTTAAAGTGCAGCAATGGGGTCAACGGCCAATGAGGTCAAAAGAGTTCAATGGAAAATTCTTTTGATTTTCACCAGGAAATGAAACATGCCAACGTCAGCAAAAAGACAAAAATAATCCCAGAGGACCCCCCCCCCCCTCCCAATTCCGTTTGTTTCTAAAGAAAATATTCAGAACCCCTTTGGAGTTCTTTCTGGCTCATTCATTCATTCACCAATGAATTCATTGACATCAATGCTGTCCAAAAAGGCAGGAAATGGAGAGATGAAAAAAGACGGATGTCAACTTTCAGCTGCTTTTTCTTTGATGTGCCAGAAAACGCAGAGCAGAATAGAAAAAAAGTCAGCATGGGCGCGTTAACATTGAACGCGCGCGCGCACACACACGCCCTTTTTGTTTTTCCTTGACAAGTGAGAAAATTCCAGGGAATGTTTTGTCTGAGTCATCCAACATGCAAACAAGCGCTATTGTCTATCACAGTCAATCATTTATTCCCGTTACCACTTCTCCGCTTGTCGCGCCAGCCCTTTTTCCCCCTCTCTTACAACACTCGAACACACCACCAGCAATAACGTAATTAAATGCACCGTTAAACATGGCACTAACATTTTTTTTAAATTGATCAATGTGTGAAAATCTTGCATTGAGCCTTTGTGCCTCAACATAACTTGTTCCTTGATAAGTATTGTTAGCCATTAACTTGCAAGTGCCTCTTCGCACACAATAAACATTAACTCCTTATACTGCACGTATTGGCTGCCATTGCTGGCGCTGGCCTTTCATTCGGCCATCACGGTCGAAATGGATTGGACGTCTAGGGCCATCAATGGCGCTCAAACGTGAGCATTCATAGCCATGCTTCCTAGTGTAAATTAATTGGACGTGCATTGTAGGGTTACAGCTTTCGATTAACGTATCAACTAGATAGTTCTAATACTCGAACAGGGCCGTCAATAGACCTGCAGGGGCCCGGGGACAAGAGACCATTATAGACCCCACTCACATGACGTCACAACCACGCCTCCGCGCCATATTGTCCGTCTACTCGTCGTGTTGATGCATTACCGCTACATAAATTCCTCCTATTATGGCGTGTTTTTCTGCTCGTTAACATTAATAATCAAAATGGTGAAGGCGTGTGTGGCGGTTGGTTGCAGTAACATATAAGATAGACGGAGAGACTTGAAGTTCTACCATATTCCGAGAGACCCGGAGAGGAGAGCGAGATGGACTGCTGCAATTCGACGAGAAAACTGGGCTCCAAACGATCACCACGGATTATGTAGTAGTCATTTTATATCTGGTAGGATGTATTTAATATATATTTAGAGGGTTTTGGGCTGACAACCACAATTAAGATCATTGCGAGGCTAATCGCCGACAACATACAGTTTCAAATTCAAGATGCTTATTTCTTCCACCACCATTACATTTTGAATAATATTTAGCTGGTACCAAGTGAAAGAAGCTGGCCTCGTCTACGGATCATCAGTTAAACAGGTGTGTCCAAACCTTTTGCAAAGGGGGCCAGATTTGGTGTGGTAAAAATGCGGGGGGCTACCTTGGCTGATTTACATAGAACAATATATTTAAACAAATTTTAGCAAGCCCTTCTGTGTGTCACATTTGCTTTATTATTTTTTTTTATTCATAATTTCAACAGTCTCGTCTTTGTGGCTTTCTCTTTCGACACTCGGACTCTTGCGAAATACTGCTGCTGTGAAAAAATAAACTAGCTTCAAGTTGCTATAATTTCTCGCTAAGTATCTTCCCTGTAATGTTGTCGTACATGTCAGCGTGTCTTGTTTGGTAATATTGTGCCACATCGAACTCTTTGAAAACAGCGACTGTCTCTTTGCAAATGAGGCAGACACAGTTGTTGCATGTTTTATTGAAGAAATAGTCCAATATCCACCTATCCTTGAAGCGTCGGCCATCGCAGTCAACTTTTTTTTTTGTGTGTGTGATTGTCGCCATTTTAGAAATCACACAGGGTAATGTTGCTTAGAGTGCTGCTCTTAAAGTTTTTCAAACTTTCGTGAGAATAGGCTGATTTTGTGTGGACAAGATAGTTGTAGATATCAGGGTAGCAGATGTCAGGCAGAGAGGGCGAAGACAGCGGGTCGAAAAATATTGATTTAGGCATCAAATATGGATCTGGCAAATGGATAGACTGAAGCTTTTCCACATAATGCCTTTTATGCAACGCATCCAATGAGTTTACAGCGTCTGAAAGCACCGGGGCTTCCATGAATTGCTCTATAAACTGAAGGACTAATTGAAACCATTGAGAATAGGGCTAAACAGAGACGGACAATATGGCGGCCGGGTACAGCGACACATCATTCTGTGACGTTGGTGAGTAGGGTATATAAATTATGGGGCGCCGTTTGTAAAGCAGCACATGCTGAAAATTACGACAACATTTTCTCACATTTAGCGCCACACAGTGTTTAAAATGGTGTGAAATTTTTATTTTTGCCCATTTACAACATTATTTAGCAACTTAAATATTTATTTTTAAATAAGAAGTTTTGGACCTGATTGTTTAAATCCAGAACTAAATATTTAATTTAAATCTTAAACTTATATCCTATATCCTAAATGTTAAATCAGGAAACGGTCGGAACTAAATATTTAGCTTAATATGCAAATTCACATGACTGGAGACCGGAAGTAACAAAATAAAAGCTGGTGGAGCAGCTCAGACTGTCTGTTTACGTTGCTTGAAAATGAATAAAACCTACTCAACGGTGGCCGTCTGCTCTTAGACATGAGTCATTGTGATAGTAACAATATATAGGTAAAATACATATTTAGGAGAAACTATTTAAAGAGCATTTTGTGTGCTCCAGCTTTTATTTTGTTACTTCCGGTCTCAAGTCATGTGAATTTGCATATTAAGTTAAATATTTAGTTCCAACCATTTCCAGATTTAGCATTTAGGAAATAGGATATAAATGTAACATTTAAATTAAATATTTAGTTCTGGATTTAAACATTCAGGTACAAAACTTATTTAAAAATGAATATTTAAGTTGCTAAATAATGTTGTAAATGTGCAAGACAAAGTGACTCAAAATATTTACACATCGTTTTAAACACTGTGTGGCGCTAAATGTGAGAAAATGTCGTAATTTTCAGCATGTGCTGCTTTACAAACAGCGTCCCATAATAAACTTACGAATACACATAAAAAATAATCATTAGCATTTATTGGTCTTAACAGAGAGCAGCTGGATTCAGCCATGTTAAATGAGTTAGGTCATTTATTTTTTGCCACTAGAGGGTAGTGTACCCACCGAAATCAATCAAACTAAATGCAAACGCTTTCAAAACAAACCATTACAACGCCACTCACACTAAACGAATACTGGATGCCATAAAATTTGATCCGAAGCTTTTTTCTAATCGAATTACTTGAATTAATCGATTAATCGTTGCAGCACTAGTGCATTGTTGTGAACAATAGGCAATCAAGTAAATACAATGGGAAAAATATATATTTATATAAACTTTAAAATGTTGTTGTGGGACATTACCCCCAATTTATTTATTATAAGAATACTGTCTGTCACTCATCAAGTTCATGCCTCAGAGACTGCAAGTGGTCATAAAAGCCAGAGGTGGTGCAAGTAAATACTAGAGATGTGTTTTGATTGTTATTTCTTTGTTTGTTTCTCATGATTTCATATATTTTTCCTCTGAATAGAGTGATTCTATATTTATTTCCCTGCACTTGCTCTATAAAAGTAACATTTACCGACCACCACAATGTTTTTTATTCATTTGTTTTAGTGTTTCTGAATGCTAAAGAGTAACTACAATATTGGCCTGAATATAAGACTGTGTTTTTTGCATTGAAATAAGACTGAAAAAGTGGGGGTCGTCTTATATTCACTGTCTAGACATTATACTCATTCACGACGCTAGATTGCGCCAGATATCATTGAAGCGATGTTCTGTCATGACAGATCTCAGCTACTCTCAAGTTTAACCAGTTTGCATTATTTTATTGCAATGTTTTTCCTTATTCAGATTTGTTTCAAGACTACAGTTACAGTTAGACCTCACTTTGATGGTTAATGCAGTTATTGCAATTTTGTTGTTTTATCACAATTGATTGGTTTATTTATATTTCAAAAACCAGAAGCCATTCATTTACGAATGTGATTGCAATTTAGTTTACATATGTACATGTTCAGATACGAAGACGTGAATGAGGCAAAATAACATGCTTTTTCTCTCAAATATTTTGTTATAATCATTTGTTTCAGATGTACTTTAATTATTTTTTGTATAAAAATTAATTTGGAGTTCAAAAAGTCTTTTTTCAAACTTGAATCTTGAAAAAGAGGGGGTCTTCTTATAATCAGCGCCGTTTTATATTCGGGCCAATACGGGAATTAATTTTTAAGGTTTTTTCTATATTTTGTTCTTTTTATCATTTTCATGTATGTACAGCAAGTACTGTACATGAAAAAAAGTATTTATGAAAAAAAATTGAGAACTTAATTGAAAAGTACAGCAATTATGAGAAAACCATTAAATAACAACAATACAAATTAAAAATTTTGAAAGTATTTTAGTATTAATTAATAAAGGAATCAGTCAATTCATCCTTTTTATCCATTATTATTATTATTTTTTTAATTTTCTGTTTATTTTGAATTTTTTTTTTCTATATGTTCTTCTATTATTTACAAAAAAAAAAATTCCCCCCAAATTTAGCATTATCCAATTTTTAAGTTATATTCTATGTTTAGTTCTTTTTATCATTTTCATGTATGTACAGTGAAAAATAGCATTTATGAAAAAAATAGAGAATTTAATTGAAAAGCACAGCAATTATGAGAAAACCTTTAAATAACAACAATACAAATTAAAAATTTTGAAAGTATTTTAGTATTAAATAATAAAGGAATCAGTCAATTCATCCTTTTTATCCATTAATATTATTTTTTTAATTTTCTGTTTATTTTGAATTTTTTTTTCTATATGTTCCTCTATTATTTACAAAAAAAATTCCCCCCAAATTTAGCATTATCCAATTTTTAAGTTATATTCTATGTTTAGTTCTTTTTATCATTTTCATGTATGTACAGTGAAAAATAGCATTTATGAAAAAAATAGAGAATTTAATTGAAAAGCACAGCAATTATGAGAAAACCTTTAAATAACAACAATAGAAATTAAAAATGTTGAAAAGCATTTTAGTATTAGATAATAAAGGAATTAGTCAATTCATCCGTTTCATTAATTAAAAAAAAATTTTTTTTTAAATTTTTGTTTTAATTTTCTGTTTATTTTGAATTATTTTTTACTATCTATATTTTATTTTTAATTTTCTATATTTTCCTCTATTATTTTATTTTACCCCGCAAATTTAGCATTATCCAATTTTTAAGTTATATTCTATATTAAGTTCTTTTTGTCATTTTCATGTATGTATGTATTCCTCCAATAAATTTTGACGTATATTTGTTAAAAGTAAATTTAAAAAGCTTTTTCTCTCAAATATGTTGTTATAATCATTTGTTTCAGATGTACTGTAAATATTTTCTGTATAAAAATTAATTTGGTGTTCAAAAAGTCTTTTTTTCCCAAACTTGAGTCTTGAAAAAGAGAGGGTCGTCTTATAATCAGGGCCGTCTTATATTCGGGCCGATACGGTAATTCATTATTTTTTTCAAGCTTTTTATGCGACTTTTTTCTACATAATAAAATGTCTGAGTGAGTGCTCGTCCAAGACTGGTGATTCCATACTTTTTGCCAGGGGTTGTATATTTTTCTGTTTCATGCTCGCACACCCTCTCACCCTCATTCCCGAAAAGCAGTGCCACCAAATTGTTTTTCTTGGTCACCAGTGCAGCTATAGCGTTTGGTACTTAAAGCTAACAATGTAGTTTTGATCTGGCCAGAGAGGCGTCTCTCTGGTAGCTCTGCGATCAAAGGCACAAATGTGTTAATTATTGTTAAGGTTGGTACACAGTCTGAAGTGTGGTGTGGCATATCATTTATTGTGTAAGTGAGAGGCTGTTCTCGGTAATTGAACGGGACTCTGTATCGGCAGAGTCTCAAAATCAGGTGACTTGGACTTGGACGCAAAAATATGCGATCGGGACATCAAGGATTTGGGTGTTTATCTGTGAATGATAAAGATTAGTGTATGTAAAAGGAATCCTGAAAGCCATGTCTCAGCCCAATTGCTGCTTTTCTGAAGAAAAACAGAAGTTCACATTTAATAATTTTTTTTTTTTTTTTTTTAACTCACATTCTGTGATGGGACTATTGCGCAGGCGCACATTGTGGTGGCAATGTTCAAACGATATATTGTGCAGGCCAAATGTACATTATTTATTTAATCTGTATTATGATTTTTTTTTTATATAATTCCAAAAATATATAAAAATTTATAAAATTTAAAAAATGAATAACAACAGGCATTAACTGTTTAATGTCCCCAATAACACTATAAAGTTTTTGTTTGTTTTTTACTTCTAAAGGGCCAAATGTAACACAAAATGATTAACATAATAATATAAAGTACTGCACAAATTTTTAAGTTTTGAACGCTGTGGGTGTGAAGTTGAACAGAATAATATATATATTATATTATATATTTTATTTTTGAAATAAACAATAAAAAACAAGACTGTAAAATGCATAAAATTTTAGAACCATCAATACAAATACTTACTCAGCATTTTTTGGGCATATTTATAATCTATATTTAGCAATTACAACATGAAAACAATAGCATTTCATTAATTCATGCGCTGCCATTGACAGAGATAGACCATAAGCGGATTTTAAGGGGGGCAAAGCCCCCCCCCGGTGGCCAAAAAGTTTCATTGCATGTAATTGACTTTCCTATGTGTATACATACACATATATATATATATATATATACAAACAAATATACATATATATACACAAACATATACACATATATATATACACAAACATATACACATATATATATACATATATATATATATATATACACATATATACATATACACACACACATATATATACACACATATATATACATATATATATATATATATAAGTTGTAAAGCAATAAAATGGCAACAAAAATGAATGAAGTTAACAAAAAAAAATTTATAATGGGTCGAAATTATTTTTGAAGCACCTTAGAAAGTAATTTGCTTTGCATATAATTAGAGAAAAAAATATTTTTAAATGATTTTTTAATTTGATTGAAAATATATATATATTTTTTGATTGAAGCAACTTTTTTAGGGATTGAATGAATTAGACACGAATGCCCTAATCGTAATTTGGCCCAAACAGAAAAAGGATTGCTTCAATCAAAGAAAAAATTTTAAATTAGAAGTTAAGTGTTCAAATGCAAATTTTTCAATCCCAAATATTTTTTCGCATTCAAAAATTGTTTCTATGATTGAAATTATTCTTTTTTTGATTGAAGTTATTTTTCATTTGAAAATCTACATTTTTTTGAAGCAACTTATTTTTTGATTGAATATTAAAGAGAAACATTTCCGAGCCAAAATGTGCCCCAAACACAAAACAACATTACTTCAATCAAACAGTTGCTTCAATCAAAAAATAAATAAATAAATAAATAGATAAAAATTAACCAAAGAAAAATAGCTTTCACATGCATTTTTTTGTTGTTGTTTTTTGAGTTTCAAATTCATTTTTGCATTCAAACACATTTTTTTTATTGAAGCGACTTTTTTTGGGTTGAAAAAATATATTTTGATTAAAGCTACATTTTTTTTGATTGACTAATAAAGACACAAATATACCTCCATATGGCTCCGCCTAGGGAATACAATTTTTGACTGGGGTAACTACATTGGCACGACACCGGGGGGCGTACCAAATTCAATGGATGACGATCTTGGCGAGAAGTATTACCTAAGCAGCCCGATTTGAAATTCCCCCCAAGAATGATGGGGAAACAAACAAAAAAAAAAAAAAACACTCATTGTCAACTTATTATTTTAAATATTATTCTAAGTTAATTTTCTTGCTGACACTGCGTTTTGGGGTCATCAACATATTATGCCCCCCCAGCCCCAAAAGTCAAACTCCGCCAATGAGATAGACGTCAAATCCATTTGAACTAAGATTGCTGAAGCGGTGCCATTGACGGCGAAAAACGTCCAATCCGTTTGGACTGGAAGAGAATTTAAATCCCAGTCCAAATGGATTAGACGTATCAGTGGGCGCCATTGTTGGTAATTCATAAAATATAATATCAAAGCCGTTAGAACGTTAAGAGGTTTGTTGATCTATTTCCATAGTTTTCAGTGCTGTGAGTCAGAATTTGACAAAATTAGTGTGAAGTCAAAATATATATTGGAGAAAAAAAGCTCATTTTAAAAGCAACTCTAGTTCCTCTATCACCAACACTGGCAGCTAATAATGGGTTATTCAACATTCTTTTGAGAAAATTGAAAACAAACCACGGACTCCACCACGCATCCACTCCATTCCTATAGTCCCAACAATAACAAGTGCAAAATTGACTTTCACCACCTTGCAAAAGTTTTAACAATGACGTTAACGTCAACGTAACGCACTTTTGACATTTTTCTGTCAAGCTTCGACACGTTTCACCTCATTTCTGCACTTTAATTACCACGCTCTTTAATTGCGATACAAGGTTCGAACGTGTGCACCTACCGCTGCGAGCCATGATGGCGTCTCGGTGGTTCGACGAGAAGAACTTGAGGGGATAAAAGTGAAAGAGTCTCCCGTGGAAGAAGAAAAAAAAAAAAGTGGGTTTGGTTCTGCTCCCCTCGAGGACGAAGCAAAAGTAACGCTTGGGACGCTAGAGAAGTGTTGCCTTCACTGACGCTCGGAAATGTCGTCATAAATATAAAGCGGCTGACGCTGAGTGACAACTAGGCTTCCTGTGTATGGAGGTCACATGCGTGTCCTCTAAATTGACCACGCCCACAAAAACCGCAGGAAAAGTACTGTGTGTGTGCGTGTGTGTGCATTCCTGCAACTATAGGACCGGCCCATCAGTCATCAGCTGATACACACACACAGCTACAAAAGCGCTGACACAATCCTCATGGACTTTCAGCACAGGTGAGCACCACAAGTATATGTACCATAAACATCAGGAGTGGGAACCTCTTGGTACCTCACGATACGATACAATTGGCAATACAAAGCTCACGATAACGATGATCTGACAATATGGCGATACAACGATTGTTGATACATTGGTTGGAAATCATTCTAGGCAGTGGCGGACTTGGCAATTTGGGGGCCTAAGGCGAACATATCCAGGACCCTCTGCATGGGTGAGAAGGGTGTGGAGGAAATATGTTCCGGTACACTAGGGCTGTCCTAAACGACAAATTTTCTCCTGATTAATCAGCCGACTAGTTTTACGATTAGTCGACTAATCTAATAATTTTCTTTTTTTTTTTTTCTAATTCAGCAATGAAATTTTTTTTAACGCTTTTTAATTCACAAAACCATTTTGGAACACATACATTCTTTATTAAAGTACAAATAATCATGTAAATAACAATTATTAATCACAAATAAAAATGAGGTTAAATGCTGATAGCATTTACTAGCAGTGTTGTTAATAACGGCGTTACAATATAACAGCGTTACTAACGGCGTTATTTTTTTCAGTAGTGGGTAATCTATTTAATTTTCTCATCTTGGCAACGCCGTTCCCGTTACTGAGGACGGAAAGGCATGCGTTACTATGCGTTATTATATTGGTCGAAAAGTCTGAGGGAAACGGACTCACGGAGATGACAGAGCAGAGCAGGAGTGGGGAGGAGGCAAGGAAGTTGTGACGCAGAGCAAACGTGATGCTAGGTAGCTCCAATAATACCTGTTGTAGTCGATAGCGTACAAACTACGCCCGCATGTTATGGTAGATATGGTAGACACGGTAGATATCACATGTACTGTATATAGATATAACTAGATGCAAAATGACAGACACGGCACTAGATGCGTTAGTAAACAGCCGCCATCTTAAAGCAGTAGACCTTTTATTACGGCTCTGTTGTAGAGAACCTTCCTAGCGAACCTAAGTAACTTTTTATCTAAAATACTTCTAAATCGGCAAAATCTTGACTTGAATCTATCTTTAAATGATGACACAGTTTTAAAACTTTCATATGTCGAAAGTAGAGAGAAGGGAACTAATGCAATAAAGGGAGCAATTTTAACAACTTTTAACAGTTGATTCAGGGTAAAGGGTAAATTAGGGTAAAGAATTGAGCTCGGGCCAATTGTACCAAAAACCTTCACAAAAAACTTTACATAGTGTGGCCAATGTTTTTTTGGGGGGTTTTTTTTTAGAGGAAAAAAAAAAGTAATTATCACCAATTACTTTGCCAAGTAATTAATTACTCTTACATTCGGGTAATTGAGTTACTAACGCAATTAATTTTTGGGAGAAGTAATTTGTAACTATAATTAATTACTTTTTTTCAGTAAGATTAACAACACTGTTTACTAGTGCAAAAGAATGGAAAGTAAACAGATTCAGAACATTGACTTTGCCTTTCCAACATTATTCAAAACAATTCTTCAAAAAATTCGAGCATTATTATTATAGTATACTACTATATATAATAGTATAATAATTATAATAATTATTCATTGCCAATCATATTTGTCATAAAGAGTGTAATTTGAAAGCTATTCTTAGTATAGAATCTGTATTCTGTAGTATATACTCAACATATTATAATATTAATTCTGAAGTATGTGGGATTAACTCCAGAAATCATTATTTATATGACGAACATGACATGCTTTTATTTTGAAATGTTCACCGGAGGTACGTTCGCTAAACCGCTAACCGAAAGCTTTACACTCCCTGAAAAAAAACATTCTTCGTCATTACTTGTGGTGTCACTAACAGCTTTTTTTTTTTCGTTAGCAAATGCTGTTAACCAGCTGTTGAGTGTTAATGTATGACTGATTGGAACTGTACTGCATTGTTTCGCCACAGGGTGTGCTGTCGTGTATTTTATGTTCGGTGTAAAGAAGAAGAAAGTTAAAAGAGGCATTAGTGGCCTGTTTTTAACTTCTCCATCACTGCACTTTGGCTCCTATGGAGAGCACGTTCACTCATGTGTTCAAAATAAACGATAACTGACGTGCAAAGTAGCAAGTGAGCTGTAAAAATAGCGAGCTTAGTGGTGTGAAAAACCCAGGAGAGCTAAGTGAAGCTAACGCACAGCTAAGCGGAGCTAGGCGATGCTAAACGGAGCTAAGCGAAGCTAAACGGCGCTAAATGAAGCTATACGACTGATACTCAGTCCGTCGTCATTTAACAGTCCATTGTAGTGTGGAGGAGAGATAATATAAATGCAGCATTCAAATGGCTTTCTTTTTTGTTTTGTTATTTGTTTGTTTGATATGCTAATAATACATGACAAATAGTTGGGGGTGCTGCTGGTTCCGTTGGCCCAAGCCCTTGCTCGTTAGGGCAAGGGCAGCTGGTTGGGAGCCCCCTACTGGTTGGGGGCCTAAGGCGATCGCTTACTTCGCCTGAATAGTAGATCCGCCTACGATTCTAGGATAGTCTACAAACAACTAATAAACAGAAAAATAAGCTTCTCCTGTGAATTGGAATGAGTTTATTAGGGCTGTCAAACGATTAAAATGTTTAATCAAGTTAATCACAGCTTAAAAATTAATTAATCGTAATTAATCGCAATTCAAACCATCTATAAAATATGCCATATTTTTCTGTAAATTATTGTTGGAATGGAAAGATAAGACACAAGACGGATATATACATTCAACATACTGTACATAAGTACTGTATTTCTTTATTATAACAATAAATTAACAAGATGGCATTAACATTATTAACATTCTGTTAAAGCAATCCATGGATAGAAAGACTTGTAGTTCCTAAAAGATAAATGTTAGTAGAAGTTATAGAAATTTCATATTAAAACCCCTCTTAATGTTTTCTTTTTAATAAAATTTGCAAAATTTTCAAACAAAAAATTATCTAGTAGTTCACCATTGTTGATGTCAATAATTACACAATGCTCATGGTGCTGAAACCCATAAAATCAGTCGCACCCAAGCGCCAGCAGAGGGCGACAAAACAAGAAAAAACATAAGTAAGAAGTGGATATGACACTGTGCTGTCATTTTAATCTGTTTGAGCGGGGCATGTGCGTTAAATGCGTCAAATATTTTAACGTGATTAATTTTAAAAAATTAATTACCACCCGTTAACGCGATAATTTTGACAGCCCTAAATTAAACATTGGCTCGGCTTTATCTCGGTGGCGTGACGCCCTCCCACCTCGTCAGCGCTGACGAGTTCAAGTGATGCAGGGGGCTGTTGCCACACAGTTGCTAACCGTCATATGCTATTGTTTAGCCACAACTGGATTCATTACCTTTACTACCTATTCGTCCATCCCACAGCTGCTGGAAACAGAAATGTTTTTTAATCCATCTGCAGGCGACCAGGAGATTGATTTTTAATTCATTACTTTTGACTAGACTGTTCGGGTGTGCACTGGTCCTGATGGTCTTCCTTAAGGCAAAACACTACCGCTTTTGTCCACAAGCGTCGCAAAAATCGACCAAAACTGAAAAGCGACTAAGTGTTGCTTTAACTTTAACTTTACAAAAAAATAAGAATTGAAGAATCCACAATGAGTACACATGAATGTGAACATACATGTATGAATATACTTGTTTTAATCTTATTAGTTTTACTTTTAAATTTGATACATAAGAATATTTACCTATATTTATTTTCTATCTTTTGAATATGAATTTAAAATGTAATTCAAACAAGATTATTACATGTATCGTAAAGAAACACAAATATGAACACGTGTAAAAAAACTCAAAAGGTAACAATAACATTTTTAATATAGTTATTATCATGACACACCCACATACAGTTAAAATGTGCATTCATGTTAGTTATCTTTTCACCTCATCTTTATACTCTCACTACTTTGCCCTCACAACAACGCTGTTACATAATATCCACAGACACACACACACACACACACACACTCACCCTTTATCACACATGCATACACACTAATGGTGCTCAGTACTGTCTTAACTTGCCTTGTTTAACCCTTTGATTCCTGAATTTACATTTAACAAATATAGAGTAAATAAAATACTGAAGGAATACTTACAGTGGTATGAAAAAGTATCTGAACCTTTTGGAATTTCTCACATTTCTCCATAAGATCCCCATCAAATGTGATCTGATCTTTGTCAAAATCACACAGATGAAAAAACTGTCTGCTTTAACTAAAACCACCCAAACATTTATATTTTAATGAGGATAGTATGTAAACAATGACAGAAGGGGGAAAAATAAGTAAGTGAACCCTAACCATCAGACTGGCACATCGATCAGAAATGGTCTTGGCCCATTCTTCTCTACAAAACTTCTGTAGTACAGTCAAATTCCTGGGATGTCTGGCATAAATCGCTGTGTTTTGGTCATGCCACAGCATCTCAATGGGTTTCAAGTCTGGACTTTAACTTGGCCACTCCAGAACGTGTATTTTGTTGTTCTGAAACCATTCTGAAGTTGATTTACTTCTGAGTTTTAGATCATTGTCTCGTTGCAGCATCCGTCCTCTTTTTAACGTCAACTGTCTGTCAGACGGCCTCAGGTTTTCCTGCAAAACATCCTGATAAACCTTTGAATTCATTCTTTCATTCATGATTGCAAGTTGTCCAGGCCCTGAGGCAGCAAAACAGCCCCAAATCATGATGATCCCTACACTATGATTCATGGTGGAGATGATGTGTTTATGTTGGTGAGCTGTTCCATTGTTTTTATCAGCTTCGCCAGATTGCTAAGGTGAAATCTATTGTTTCACGCTCTGATATGGAAAAATTGATTCATGCTTTTGTCACAACTCGGCTGGATTACGGTAATTCTTTGTATGCAGGTGTCGGTCAGGCGGCACTGGCCCGTCTGCAACTTGTACAAAACTCTGCTGCTCGACTCCTAACTAGAACCCGCAGGCGTGAACATATCACCCCAATTTTAGCATCTCTTCACTGGCTCCCGGTACATTACCGAATACATTTTAAGATATTATTATTTGTTTTTAAATGTTTGAATAATCTTGCGCCGCCATATTTGTCAGAACTGCTTCAGCCTTACAATCCAACCAGAACCCTCAGATCAGCTGACCACCTGCTTCTAGTAGTCCCAAGATCAAGGCTGAAGCTTAGGGGTGACCGTGCATTTGCGGTGATGGCGCCCAGGCTGTGGAACCAATTACCACTTACTATTAGACAGGCCCCCTCACTTACGGATTTTAAATCACGTCTTAAAACTTTTTATTTTTCTTCAGCTTTTAATGTGCAATGACAGTTTATGACCTCGTCTTTTATTTATTTTATTTTATGTGTTTGTTTTATCTTTCAAAGTTGACTTATTTTGCTGTGTTTTGCTATGTAAAGCACTTTGGTCTCCTTGGCGGATTTTTAAATGTGCTATACAAATAAAGTTGATTGATTGATTGATTGATTGATTGATTTTCTCTCCACACATGACGTTGTGTGTTACTCCCAAACAATTCAACTTTGGTTTCATCAGTCCATATAATATTTTGCCAAAAACTTCTGTTGAGGGTCCAAGTGCCTTTTTGCTGACATTAAACGAGCAACTATGTGTTTTTGGGGGGGCTCTCTGAGTATTCTGCACTGAACTCTTGGCAACATCTTTGGTGGACGGCCACTCCTTGGGAGAGCAACAACAGTGCCAAACTCTCTTCATTTGTAGACAACTTCTCTGACTGTGGATTGATGAACATCCAGATTTTTAGAGATGGTTTTCTATCCTTTCCCAACTTTATACAAATCAACAATCCTTGATCGCAGCTGTTTTGACCGAGCAATGATGCACATCAGACAATGCTTCTCATCAAGACAGTTCTTGCCAGGTGTGTGTTTTATAGTTGGCAGGGCAGCTTTAAACCACTCATCATTGATTGGGCACACACCTGACTTAAATTGTTTGGTAAAAAATAAGTTTCAATTGCTCTTTAAGTCTCCTTAGGTCGAGGGTTCACTTATTTTTTCTGTCATTGTTTGCATGGTATCCTCATTAAAATATGAAAACCTATAAATGTTTGGGACTAAATACTTATTTACCCTACTGTAGTTGATGAGTACACAGAGTGTGTCAGTGATTTCTGTAAGTTTTTAGCAGACTCTCAAGGGTTCTTTTTTACCTCTTTGAGTATTCTGCTCTGAACTCTTGGCCTCATCTTTGGTGAACGGCCACCCCTTGGGAGAGAAGCAAGAGTGCCAAACTGTATTTGTAGACAACTTCTCTGACTGTCGATTGATGACCATCCATACCTTTAGAGGTGGTTTTGCATCCTTTCTCAGCATCATACAAATCAACAGTCCTTGATCGCAGGTCTTCAGACAGCTCCTTTGACCGAGCCACAATGCTTCTCATCAAGATAATTCTTACCAGGTGTGTGTTTTATAGTGGGCAGGGCAGCTTTGAAACCACTCATCTGTGATTGGGCACATACATTACTTAAATTGTTGGTTTCAATTGGTCTTTAAGTCTCTTTAGGCAGAGGGTTCATTTATTTATTCATCCCCCTTCTGTCAATGCTTGCATGCTATCCTCATTAAAATATGAAAAAACACCCAAACATTGATAGGTTTAGTTAAAGCAGACACTGTTTTTACATCTGTGTGATTTTGACAAAGATCAGATCACATTTGATGGGGATTTTATACAGAAATGTCAGAAATTCCAAAAGGTTCAGATACATTTTCTTACCATTGTAAGTACATGATAATAGTATTAATGAAAAAAAATATCTTTCTGTAACAGCTGGGCGGATTTTGACGAAATTTTACACAGTTGCAGTTTATCACCGACGTGTTAGTCGACCTGTTTAAAGCAACACTTTCAATGCCATTGACGGTGCTAAACGTCCGATCCATTTGGAATGGGAAACCAGCAAGTGACAAATTGTCAGTTAATCATTCCAATTTCTATGTTAAATATCAATTCTGAGCAGCACTGCCATTGATCATCCATTCGGCAAAAAAGAATCAACTTATTACCTTCTTGTTCTTGTCTTTTTCTGCTCTGACGGTTAGAAGAACATTCCAAGATGGCTCCTCACATCTCGTCCACAATCTCCTCCGGCTTTGGGAGAGTTGTGCTACTCATTTCCTGTTTGCTTTATTTTCTAGCGGCAACAGGAAACGGTCATGCTTTCCTCTTCCTCTCCTGTTGACACACACACATATGTGTGTGTCTATAAATAAGCATTCTGTAGATACAGAAAGAAGTGAGCTCCAAATAGACAAAACAATGACGTCACGTCATGAGTGGGGAATCCCTGGGGGTTACTGTAATCTTCTGATTTAACCCCTAGAAGCCTGAATTGTTATATAACTGGTTCAGCGTCATTGAGGATGATGGGACGTCCGATTCATGGGGTTCTTAAAGTGCGTACGACAGGAGAAAAAAAGTCTTAAATAGGATTATTATGTGAATTAGAATCATATTTTGAGACAATTGGACTATATACAACAATTTAGCAAAGCGCAGATGACGAAAAATTAATCTGCTTGTTAGCCACGCCTACCATTATAGGGCTCTAGCATCCCCAACAGGTGGATGACGTCAGCGGAGTCACGATTTCATCTGATTTAGAATGCAGCCCATTGATGGGGAATTATTCACGAGGAAAACACAACGAAGAGAGCCACAAAATGTCATTGTTTCAGTCTCTCTACTCCAATATTTTTACAGGATATTGTTTTTATCCAAGTATTTTTCCCCAATAGCTAAATGAATGGCTTGAGAAGGACCAGTCAGCCCGTTGAGGGGGAATTATTCAGAACGAGGAAAACGCGACGAAGAGTGCTTCAAAATGTCATCGTTTCAGTCTCTCTACTCCAATATTTTCACAGGATATTATTTTTTTATCCAAGTATTTTTCCCCAATAGCTAAACAAAAGAATGGTCAGTCTTAATGCTTGCTAAATGAAATATGAAATAATAAAAATGCATTTATTAAGACAACATGGCAAAATTACTCCATAATGGTCAAAACTGTCGAGTTCGCCTTTACTGTTGCACCTCCCGAACGATATTTTATGCCACCTAAATCGGGTTTATGTCATTTCTCTTCCCCGGTTTCGGAAAATGTAATTAACCAAGAGGCCTGACAGCAAGCTGACATGCTAACCTGAACCGAGTGATGTTTCAAAGTTTTCGAAGCGGAAAATCACACATAACTAGCCTGGATATTTTCACATGACGACTGGGTTGTTGATTGTCTTGGCCGATCGGCAAACCGCCCGGTGGAGAGCAATTTACAGCTAGTTCCTAGCTACTACGGACAGGGGATCTCGCCGGGGAAGCAGCTGGACAATGACCGCTGCCCAGAGGCGTCGCATCCCATTAGGCAAACCAGGCAATTGCCTAGGGCACCCAGCCAGCAGAGGGCAAACAGATTTAGCACACGCAGCTTTACTGCACTGTCGCAGAGACAGTGCCTCAGAGTGACTGTGAGCGGCGATTTGGCTTTTTTTAATTGGCGTATATCCAAAATGAAGAGAAGTTATCCTTCTGGAAGCGACGAAAGAAAAAAAAAGCAGAAGAGGAGAAAAGGAAGGAAGACAGCGGTGATTGTATTATGTTACTGTAGTTTTATGTCCTAATGTATTAGAAGCTGGGCACTTTGAGTGTCCTAAAAAGTGCTCTATGAGACCGAGGCATTATTATACTTTTATTAAATATGCAAGTCCAACTGTGCCCCTTACTTGCACACACTCGAAGGGCCCCATGTTGCTTGCTGCCTGGGGCCCCCGGGGACCCTTGCTACGCCTCTGCCGCTGCCAATCAATGACAATGACATGCCAATCCATGATCAAACGTAAGTAGTCCTTTATTTAAAGAAAGTTTGTTCTGTTTACTTTGTAATTGCTGTATTCGCGGCTATTTTTAACTCAAAGCTCCAATTTCTGATCGTTCGGAGAATTTGACAGAACACCGGGCACTTGAGTGAAGAGGGGAATAAGCCGACTATACTAGTAATGCTCTCCCGGCGGGGGGATGTGCGACAAGCTGCCGGTCGTCGGCCGAGGGGACAAGGAGCATGTCACAAAATGCAAGCCACCTACATATTAAAATGATCCCAGTATTTGACATAATACAAAACATGATATTCACTCACTTCCTCGTGAGTCCCATGGTCCCACAGTAGTAGGGCTTGTTTTGGCAAATATCCACCAGTGAGTGGGAACCTTTTGAAACCCCAAAAAGGCGCACACGCCTCTCTCTCATAAAGCAAGATTTTTCTGCAGCCGTTTGGCTGGCGTGATGAGAAAAATAAACGTATTAATCCGCAAAATCAGCTGAATCCTTAGTCCTTCTCATACAACAGTACGGCTGTATAGTGAAGAGGACTCCTTCCTTCGTACACGTCACAACGCCCTCTTTCTCAACTCGATACTGTTGCCGGAAGTGACTCATTTTCATGGCGCGGGATTCAAAAAACTAAATAAATATAGCAGAGCTGAAACAAATACTCAAGCAACTCGAGTAACTCGAGTTTAAAAACTGATCCGAGTAATTTTATCCACCTCTAGTAATCGTTTATTTTGACAGCTCTAAGCATCACGTTTTGCTCGGACCACTTTGAATGCGGGACAACGCGCTGATGTCACGTGCGTAGAGGAAGAAGTAAAAAAAAAAAAAAAAAAACACTGCAGTCGACAGCCGCTACAAACGACGCCGACGTTGCTAAATACCAGCCTGCACGATGCTACGCTGGTAGCAGGTAGCGTCTGATGAGTCTCATAGAGATCACATGTATGTTGAACTAGATGCGAAATGACAGACTCGGCCGCGTCTGGGCAGCGTTAGTAAACAGCCGCCATCTTAAAGCAGTAGAGCACTAAGCGCTAATAAAGAGGGCTAAGCTAGGGTGACCATATTTTGATTTCCAAAAAAGAGGACACTCGGCCCGGCCTCGAGATACTTGAATTTTACTCGAAGATCACTCAAAGATGCGTATATCTCCCACTTTTTTTTACCCAACAGGCTTTATTCTTCCTAAAAAAAAATTATCAAAGAATAAAAAAATAAAAATATATATAATTATTATTTAAAAAAAATAATATAATGCAGACTCATGGAAATGTAGTCCAGTTAATACACACACACTGTTGGCTATGTGCCCACTCAACATTTTTTAAAATTACGATTTCGGGAGCATAAAACACTGTGTGAAATATGAAATAAACAAGCTTTTTGGTGTCATACGCACTGTAAAAATGGTATTGATAAAAAAGTGTGAAATTTAATACAGCTAAAAATGAGTAAATCCTATGATAAAAAGAAATCATGAAAATATCCAAAATAAGAAATAGATGTAAAAATAGGAAAATGAATAAGAAATGAACAAATAAAATTTAATTGAAAATTCATCAATAAAAATGTTTTTATATTTTCAAAATGATTTAATTTTAAATGTTTTAACTTTTCTTTTTATCATTATCTTGTTTTTAGTTTTTAAGTCCTTTCTATAGTCTTTTTTTTTTTTTTTTTTTTTTTTAAGAAATAAAGTAATTTTCATTATTTCCTTCCATTTCTTTTTTTTTCGTAATATATTTTGGATTATATAATTTCAAGTTGTTATTTTCAATTTAAATAACATTTCTATATTTTGTTCATCATCATTATTGCTGTTTACTTCATGTAGGAGAAAAAAGTTCAAACACCCCTGCAGTTACATCAATCGTTTTAGCTCAAAACACAATAAAAATGTGTAAGGTGACAACAAAACATATTTAATGTGACATGAAAATTGAGTATTTTTCACAGATATCATGATTAGCATGAGATCCAATCCAATAAATCATCAACTAATACAAAAGTCCAGAAGTAAAACGCTGACAAAAAAATAGGCCGCCTCCTTTTGCGATGATGCGTTCAGGCTCCAGTTCACACGTAAGCTTTGGCGCTGCCGCCGCCGTCATCCAAGACATGTGCCGCTTTGTAGATGTTCATGTTGTGACTTTGACTGCTTTTGGAGTAGTTGTATGAAAAATGTCTGCGGGGAAAGATGACATCATTACATGAGGTCAGATCACAACACATGTAACTTTTTGAGTGCAACTGATGGCGCTAGACGTCTAATCCATTTGAACCGGGAGGATTGGCAGCGTTCGCCATTTAGATTGGACATCTACAGTTGCTACTGTACTTCTACTGACGAACGTCTCTACATACAGATATTTCATGCTACTACACGCCTCAACCATAGGCGGTGTTTGACTTTTAGGGCAGGGGGGGCACAACATGTTGATGACCCCGAAATGCAGTGTCAGCAATAAAATTAACTTACAACAATATTCATAATAATAAGTTGACAATGAACATTTTTTGTTTCCCATCATTCTTGAGGGGAATTCTAAATCAGGCTGCTTAGGCAATACTTTTCGCCAAGATCGTCATCCATTGAATATGGTATGCCTGGTGGTGTCGTCCCAATGTAGTTACTAGTGTTGCACCGATACCGTTTTTTGGGTCCGATACCAATACAGATACCAAGACAGGCTGTGCAGTATCGGCCGATACCGATACCATTCCGATACCACTCTGTTTGCAAAAAAAATATACACACACATATATATATATATATATATACAGTGCCTTGCAAAAGTATTCGGCCCCCTTGAACCTTGCAACCTTTCGCCACATTTCAGGCTTCAAACATAAAGATATAAAATTTTTCATTTTTTGTCAAGAATCAACAACAAGTGGGACACAATCGTGAAGTGGAACAAAATTGATCGGATAATTTAAACTTTTTTAACAAATAAAAAACTGAAAAGTGGGGCGTGCAATATTATTCAGCCCCCTTGCGTTAATACTTTGTAGCGCCACCTTTTGCTCCAATTACAGCTGCAAGTCGCTTGGGGTATGTTTCTATCAGTTTTGCACATCGAGAGACTGACATTCTTGCCCATTCTTCCTTGCAAAACAGCTCGAGCTCAGTGAGGTTGGATGGAGAGTGTTTGTGAACAGCAGTCTTCAGCTCTTTCCACAGATTCTCGATTGGATTCAGGTCTGGACTTTGACTTGGCCATTCTAACACCTGGATATGTTTATTTTTTAACCATTCCATTGTAGAGTTGGCTTTATGTTTTGGATCATTGTCCTGTTGGAAGATAAATCTCCGTCCCAGTCTCAGGTCTTGTGCAGATACCAACAGGTTTTCTTCCCGAATGTTCCTGTATTTGGCTGCATCCATCTTCCCGTCAATTTTAACCATCTTCCCTGTCCCTGCTGAAGAAAAGCAGGCCCAAACCATGATGCTGCCACTACCATGTTTGACAGAGGGGATGGTGTGTTTAGGGTGATGAGCTGTGTTGCTTTTACGCCAAACATATCGTTTTGCATTGTGGCCAAAAAGTTCAATTTTGGTTTCATCTGACCAGAACACCTTCTTCCACATGTTTGGTGTGTCTTTCCATCCTCCAGCTGTGAATTTAAATGAGTCCGATCCATTTGAACTCTTTCCCACTTCGAAGGGATCGGACGTTTAACGCCGTCAATGGCAGCCAATGAGTTCATTTAGGGTGTCCAAACTATTCCATATAGGGCCGCAGTGGGTGCTGGATTTCTTTTTTTTTTTTTTTTTTAAACCTGTCCTGTTCAGCTGTTTGACACAGAGAATGGAAGTCTAAGTGCCCGGATAGTCTGAACAAGCGCAGCCCATCCCTCCTCCCGCAGCCCAGCAAAGGAGCCATCGTCCTCCCCCCCGGGATCTAGGGTGGTCCCCCGGGCCACCCGCACACCCATCAACCGGCCTTCAGGGATGGCAGGAGGGGACGCACCACCAACCCCACGTCTACCCCCACCCCCGCCCGCCCACCCGGGCCACAGCCACAGCCCCCCAACTGGCGGCCCGCCAAGCCCAGGGCAGGGTCCCCCGCCAGTGCAGCCAACACCCCGCTGATACACCGGCGCCCAGCCAGCGACCCGTGACGGAGCGCAGGGCGGATATCCAGTCAGAGAAGAGAGGGGAAGGCGGAGGCAGGAGAACCCCAAGGAACTGCCACGGGGCGATGCAAGATCGGAGCCCCGACCCCCCACCCCACTCCCGCGGCCGGCAGCTCAGGCAGAGGGGAGGCCACACCCCAGGAGCCACGCCATAAGGAAAAAGTGTGGGACCCACCTACCACCCTATTACTGTGGCTGCCAGGTTCCCGGCTGGCAGCCATCATCCAGCACCGTGATGGGATTTTGAGGGGAGAGTAGTGCAATGTATGCATTAAAATAGGAGAGCTTGGCTTGGGGCAGTGGGACCGAAACATGGAGTTTCTGCCCAGCAGCCCGTCCCATACGATACGATTTCCGATACAAGGCTCACGATAATGATGATTTCACAATATGACGATACAACGATTATCGATACATGAGTCAGGAAATCATTTTACGATATTGCAATTACAATGCAGTGACGTGCGGTCAGGGGAGGCAGGTGAGGCTCTCACCTGTCATCATGACAAAAAAATAATTATAGCATCAAATTTATATGAATATTTGTCCATTGCTCTTTATTTATGACTCATTTCAAACATTTTTTATAGTCAAAATCGCTGAATTTGCCTATTTCCTGTTCAAATAAAGAAATGAAACGAGAGGTGCGGCAGCAACGAGTAAAGCCTCACCTCTGATTGCGCAATCCTTAACGAACTGGGTTGATACATGGAATTGGAGCGTGCTGGTTGCCGTACATCTGCATGTCGCCATTATAATGTTTCCAGATACGTTTATTTGACCTGATTTTCCTCAGTCTGGCTAATGTCTTTAACCCTTAAAGTTTAATGTTTGTTAGCGACATATGTAGTTTTGTTGATGGGAAATAAAACCGCAGTGAAAAGACACAGGCTGCGGCAGATAGTACTCTGCCGCACTGCAAGGGGGCGTACGTGAAACTGGACTTTCCGTTAAAAGTGGACGCGGTTAACACAACGCCGGAGCTAAAAGGTTTGCTTCAAACTACGGGACAGAGGATAACTCGCGCTTTTCAAACGGACTGGTACACCCGAAAAGACTGGCTATGTGGCTGTCCTTCGAAAAATCGCCTTTGCTGCTTTCCCTGCCTTTTCTTCTCAACTTGTGCCAATGTCTGGACTAACACGAGATATTGTGACATTAAAAAACTACCACGAAGCCTCAGCAAACATGAGAGCTCGACCACTCACATTCAAAGCCTGTTTGCTTTAAAAACTTTTGGAAGTTCAAGGATCGATTTGGCTTTGACGAACAGCGGAAGCTCAACGGTAGCATCCTCAAAGCTAAGGTAAAGAAAAGAGTTTGAAAGACCTCATTAATGCAACCTGCATCCTAGCTAAACAGGAGTTAACATTTTGTGGTAACGATGAACGTGTAGCTCTTCTAAAAGTGGCATATATGTAGAACGATTACATGGTTTTGCTGAGAAAGCTGAAAGGTTAGCTAGACATATGGACACATCCACTGTGTTTTCTGGCTTGTCAAATAGAACACAGAACCATCTAATTGAAGCAATCCTCTCCATTGAGGCGGAGAGATTTTTTTTTTAAAGTAAAGGAAAATAAGGAGGACTTTTACTAAAAGGGCGTAGGTTTGCATAGGGACGGTAGGGACATAACACTACCAACTTTTCAGCATGCTAAAATTGTCCCCACCAACTTTTAAGCAACCTTACCTTTTTTGCATGATATAATGTTCAGTTATATAGAGAATTTAGATCTTTCAATAGTTCCATATGTTGTAAGGATAGAATTGACCCTACCATTATTAAGTGAATTATTTTCACTATGTTTATGTTTGCTAATAAAAACCAGACATTTATTCAGGAAGTTTTCAAAATGTTTCTTTAGTATTTTTTGAAAACAAAGGTTTGAATTGAACAGTGTATCGTCTAAACCAATGCACGTAAAAGTTATTATCAGTAGGTAAGGATTTATTTTGCATTGATCATTTTGCCTATTAATTAATTAGGTTCATATACATTAGAAATGTGGCCCTTTTCCCCCTTCATCCAATCTGTTTGGTCTAATTAATGTCCCGTCCCCAGCAAAAAGTGTACCTACATGCAGGTTATGCTGTTATATCGTCCCTACGAATGTTGAGACAAAACCTATGCCCTTCCAAAGTAACGCCGGTTTTTGTGGTGAAGGACAGGTGCAAGACCACAAACAGTTTTCATTTCAATCTTATTAAAAAAAAAAAAAAAAAAAAGAGCTTAGACCAAGAAAAATACAATACAATATTTAAAAATTAAATTTTGGCCTTAAATAAAATATTCTTTGTTTTTCTTTTCACACTTTTTGTTTAGCAATCTGTAATAAATTGATTAAAGTTTCAGAATTTAAAGTTTTAAAAACAACTGAATATTTCACTAAAGGTCAGAATTGAATTCTGTGGTTTTGTACACCACTCTACTCTCATTTATGTTGCATGAATTATAGAATGGCGACGGCCAACACATTGAGGGTGTAGAGCAAATGCATGTTATTTTCTTACTTTTACGTATCGATAATATGTACCGTGTGTTTTGTGAAGAATGCTGATGAGATATGAAATAACCAGTAGCCAATTGAATAAGCTACCCTTTTTGGTTTATATATTTGGAAATCTGACATTAAAGGAGTCAGTGCCTCACCAACCATGAACCTCACCGCACGTCACTGATACAATGTAATGAAACAGAAAAACAAGCTCTTTCCATCCTCCAGCTGTGAATTTGAATGAGTTTATCACTAGTAAACGTCCGATCCATTTGAACTCCTTCCCACTTCGAAGGGATCGGACGTCTAACGCCATCAATGGCAGCCAATGAGTTCATTTAGGGCTGTGGTGTCCAAACTATTCCACATAGGGCCGCAGTGGGTGCTGGATTTCGTTCCTACACAACAAGACGACATCTTTTCACGAATCTGGTGCCTCACAAGTGTAATCAGTTGATTGCAGTCAGGTGCTGCTTGTTTTAGCACAAACTTCATTGGTTTAAACCGTCTGTGCTCGATTGGTAGGAACAAAAACCAGGACCCACAGCGGCCCTTGAGGACAGGTTTGGACACCCATGATTTAGGGCAGTGGTGTCAAACTGACTCCATAAAGGGCCAAGTGGGGGCAGGTTTTCTTTCCATCCAATGAAGAGGACACCTTTTGACCTATCTGATCTCTTACATGGGTAATCAGTTCAACTTTGTCAGGTGCTGCTTGTTTCAACAGAAAATTCATTGGTTAAACTGTTTGCGCAGTATCGGTTGGAACAAAATCCAACACCCACTTGGCCCTTTGTGGAACACCTGTTAGGGCATGGGTGTCCAAACCTGTCCTCAAGGGCCGCTGTGGGTCCTGGTTTTTGTTCCTACCAATCCAGCACAGACAGTTTAACCAATGAAGTTTGTGCTAAAACAAGCAGCACGTGACTGCAATCAACTGATTACACTTGTGAGACACCAGATTGATGAAAAAATGTTGTCTTGTTGTGTAGGAACGAAATCCAGCACCCACTGCGGCCCTATGTGGAATAGTTTGGACACCACTGATTTAGGGGCATTTCAGGTCATTTGCTGTTGATTTAAAGTCACTTCCTGTTGATTTCAGGGAATTTATGGGTCGGTCTGTGTTGTTTTTTAGGGCATTTATTTAAATGACATGTAAATGTCCTAAAATGAACAGAAAGTGACCTGTAAATGCCCCGATAATCAGAAAGACTGGCTGCGAACCAAGGGCGTAGGTTTGCATAGGGACGGTAGGGACATAACACTACCAATTTTTCAGGATGCTCAAATTGTCCCCACCAACTTTTAAGCAACCTTATTTGCATTATACAATGAGATCAGCTATAAAGGTAATTTAGATTGTCTTCCCATGTGTTGTTAAGATAGAATTATCCCTACCCCTATGTTCAGACTTAGATTTACACCTTTTCAGTTTGTAGTGCTGGTCCATTTTTTTCTCCTCAAACGCACGTTTGATTGGCTGATGACCAGAACCCCCACATTCACACAATCCTGACAGAAATTATGTCAATATGCCGCCTCCTCCGCCCTCATTGAAGAGGAGGGATATTCGTAGGGTTTTTTTTTGGCCAGCACCAGCAGCCACTGTGAGTAGGGTTGTTCCGATCATGTTTTTTTGCTCCCGATCCGATCCCGAACGTTTTAGTTTGAGTATCTGCCGATCCCGATATTTCCCGATCCGATTGCTTTTTTTTGCTATCGATTCAATTCCAATCATTCCCGATAATTTTTCCCGATCATATACATTTTGGCAATGCATTAAGAAAAAAATGAATAAAACTCGGACGAATATATACATTCAACATACAGTACATAAGTACTGTATTTGTTTATTATGACAATAAATCCTCTAGATGGCATTTACATTATTAACTTTCTTTCTGTGAGAGGGATCCACGGATAGAAAGACTTGTGACTTTGTATATTGTGACTAAATTTGCCATCTAATGTATTTGTTGAGCTTTCAGTAAATGATACTGCAGCCATGCCCCAATGCATGATGGGAAATGGAACCATGATGGAAAGTGGACCCATGGCTGTGCGTAGTTCTACCAATTCACATATCTTCTCTGCGTTGGGAAATAAAATAATGTGTTAAGAAAAAAATCTATTGCTACCTTGCTTCCCCACATTGCTTCCCATTATATTTCAAATCATAGGGAGAGGGATTGTAAGGCTTTAGCCAATTAAAATAAGCCTCCAAAGGCTGCCAAAATTCACTCTACTTATTTTACACTGCCTTTTTTCTCTCTATATAGGTATAATGGCGCCATTACAGATTGAGCGCGACAATGCGAGAGTGGGTCGTGCAACGCATGCATTAATTGCAACGTGATACATTTTAAAAAACTTATTACCGCCGTTATTGGGATAAATTTGATAACCCTACCTTAAGCCTAAACTAAAGACTCCGGATAAGTTTAAATACAATTAGAAAACGATTTAATTAAAAAAATATATACAGTATATTAAAAAAAAGGCATGGCGATATTTTTTTGCCGATTCCGATACTTTGAAAATGACGTGATCGGACCCGATCGATCGGGACATCTCTAAATGTAAGTATTGTAAAAATATGTCAATGTTGTGGAGGTGGGGAACACACCACTATTTTTGCTACTGAATGCCCAACCTGCATCAGAGTTAGCATAACATTAACCTGTGTGAACTTTTTAACCTGTAAAACTAGAGTAGAAAGCTGCTTAGAGAGGTGTCTTCCTGTATGTTTTCTACTGTCAACTTTTAATTCAACTGTGCATTTTGTGCATTTATTCTATAATTAAAATGTATTTATTTTCCACATCATTTAAAAAAATATATTTATATTTGCAGCCTATATACATTTTTAACGCCCCCCCCCCCCCCCCCCCCCCATTTTCAAGCAGTTGCAAGCATTTTGAAAAATGACTTTCTCCCTATAAAAATAAATACTTTTTTCATTTTTATGTATTAACCAGCTATTTTTGAAAAATGTACCCAATTTGTTTGGTCTTTTTAATGTCCCGTCCCCAGCAAAAAATGTACATGCAGGTTATGCTGTAAAAGCGTCCCTACCAATGTTGAGACCAAACCTACGCCCTTGCTGCGAACGCTTTGGTCTGATCCCAGTCTAAATGGATTGAGCGTCTTGCGCTGTCAATGGCAGCCATTTTGGTAACATAGACACTATTCTAGTGGAAGATTTTGGTAGCAACTTGTTGGTTCCTTTTTATTCATTTATTTTTTTAAACAGTGACACCTTTTTAAAACGATATAACGATTCTTGGCAGGAGCACATCGATAACCTTTTGAGATACAAAGTATCACGATATATGACCATTTCGATGTTTTGATATCGATATTTATAGTTGACTCACTCCTATTCCAGAACCAATTAATTTCGTAAATAGAGGTACCGCAGGAGTCACAAACGCATTTGAATTCACAGCAAAAGAAAGAAAACAAACCATGATTGGAGGTCAATTATGGTCAATGTGCTATCCGGCAGCACCCTCTTGTGTGCACAGAGAGTACTACAGGACAGTTTGCTCACATACCGTTCGGGAGGCGAGGAGCTTCTCCTGTAGGAGCAACACAGCATTGCACCGCCCAAGAACGCCAGACCGGATGCCGCCCAGCCCAGATACAGACCCGTGCCTAGCTCGAACCTGCAACCAATGTACGTGGTCATCTTTTATCACCACCATCATGATCACAAGGGTGTGGGTTTGTAAAGGGATGGTAGGGACATAACACTACCAACATTTCAGGATGCTCAAGTTGTCTCCACCAAGTTTTAGGGAAGCTCATTTGCATTATATAATGAGCTCAGTTATATGGGTAATTTAGATTGAATTGCCATATGCTGTCAGGACAGAATATACCAGTGTTTATCAACCCGTGTGCCGCAGCACACTAGTGTGCCGTGAGAGATCGTCAGGTGTGCCGCTAGAAATGATCCAATATCACATTTTTTTTAACATCGTCGGACGGAGTTGCAGCAGGAAGGAAGGAGTAGGTAGAACGTTGCGGTTGTGTGCAGAAGTGCGAGGTATTGCTCGTGTCGCATTCAAGAACTGCTCGGATTTCTAGCCATCAACCACTTTGCTGTTCGCGAAAATGTGGACCCCAGCACGTCTACTGTCAGTGGCGCCTCCAGAAATTTTTAATAGGGGTGGCCAGATGGGGCCACTTAAAATCTTGGAGTGGCACACCAAAACTAAAAGCCATAATTTCAGGTTTTCATATTATTGCAGTAAAAAGGTCAGAGGAAAACTATCAGATAGACTTGCTACTGATATACTTTGGTGTATTGTGTAATATTTGACGTTACTAATGATTTAATGTGCATAGTCCATAACTGTCCAGTCAACATTTTGAGTTCCACAACAATTTTGTTGTATTGTGTTATGTATATAGTAGGCATAAGGTGTACATTTAACAAAACAAAATAATTACTGGGGAAAAACAGGTGCTGGCAGATTTTGCATTTGGGATTAAATGCATAACTGATCCTACAACAATCTAACGATATACTGGCAAGCGGAGTGGCCAGTGGGGTGGCCAACAAATTTATAGGCCACCCCCTGGGGGCGCCACTGTCTACTGTACATCATTTGATTAATCGTCAAGTGTCGATAAACGAAAGTGTCCTTTCCATTTTATCAATGTATGGCGACCGTCAATCCTCCCCCTGTGTTTTATTCCAATACATTGTCGAGGACAGCAAGGTGGCTGATAGCGAGAAATCCGAGCATTTCTTGAACGCGACACGAGCACCTTTAACAGCGCCATGGTACCAAGCAAGCTTAAACGTCATCTCCAAACGAAAAACCTGTCTCTTCACAACACGCCGATGGACTATTTTGATAGCCTTCGTGAAAACAGAGAAACGGGCAACTTTAAAAAAAAAAAAAAAAACTACAAAGGTCAATGAGAAGGCCCTCAAAGCTTGTTGCTGAACTTGTTGCTAAATCCAAAAAGTGCCACACAGTGGCAGAGACATCAATACTTACACTTGTGGTCAAAAGTTTACATACACTTGTGAAGAACATAATGTCATGGCTCTCTTGAGTTTCCAGTTATTTCTACAACTCTGATTTTTCTCCGATAGAGTGATTGGAACAGATACTTCTTTGTCACAAAAAACATTCATGAAGTTTGGTTTCTTTTATGACTTTATTATGGGTTAACAGAAAAAGTGATCAAATCTGCTGGGTCAAAAATATACATACAGCAACACGAATTAGCAATTTTGGTGACTTAGAAAGTTGTGTCAGTGAAATGAGCTTCATAGCATGGCCTCTTAACTTCTTGTGAGTGATTATGAGTGGTGCGCTGGTGACTTCTCTGAGGCCATTTAAATAGGGCTCACTGGATGCAAACGCCCACAAACGCTACAATGGGAAAGTCAAAGGAGCTCAGCATGGATCTGAAAAAGCGAATCATTGACTTGAACAAGTCAGGAAAGTCACTTGGAGCCATTTCAAAGCAGCTGCAGGTCCCAAGAGCAACAGTGCAAACAATTGTTTGTAAGTATAAAGTGCATGGCACTGTTTTGTCACTGCCACGATCAGGAAGAAAACGCAAGCTATCACCTGCTGCTGAGAGAAAATTGGTCAGGAGGGTGAAGATTCAACCGAGAATCACCAAAAAGCAGATCTGCCAAGAATTAGAAGCTGCTGGAACACAGGTGTCAGTGTCCACAGTCAAGTGTGTTTTGCATCTCCATGGACTGAGAGGCTGCCGTGCAAGAAGCAAGCCCTTGCTCCAAAAGCGGCACCTTAAGGCTCGACTGAAGTTTGCTGCTGATCACATGGACAAAGATCAGACCTTCTGGAGGAAAGTTCTGTGGTCAGACGAAACAAAAATCGAGCTGTTTGGCCACAATGCCCAGCAATATGTTTGGAGGAGAAAAGGTGAGGCCTTTAACCCCAAGTACACCATACCTACTGTCAAGCACGGTGGTGGCAGTATTATGCTGTGGGGCTGTTATGCTCCCAATGGAACTGGTGCTTTACAGAGAGTAAATGGGATAATGAAGAAGGAGGATTACCTTCAAATTCTTCAAGATAACCTAAAGTCATCAGCCCGAAGATTGGGTCTTGGGAGCAATTGGGTGTTCCAACAGAACAATGACCCCAAGCACACATCAAAAGTGGTAATGGAATGGCTAAATCAGGCTAGAATTAGGCCTGTCGCGATAACAAATTTTAGCGCGCGATAAATTATCTCATAAATTATTGCGATATGCGATATTATTGCGCCCCCCCCCCCCCCAAAAAAACAATTTTTGAGCGTTTTTTTATTATTTATTGTCATCATCATCGGTATCATTGACAGTTGCAAGATGTGATATGAGCAACCCGAAAAAAATGAAGAAAAGATAAGGGCTGACGAGAGAAGCATATGCTTATCAAGTCCCGTCCCCTTTTAACCGATTTACAATAACACAGTGAGAATACAGTATATATTAATAGATCAAGTACACCCATCTAAACGCAATAAATGTTTACTTTTAAATTAAAAAATACCTTTTAAGAACTCACAACTAAAAACAATAGACCATGCCTCTTTCAAGTAAAAGACAATAATATTAATACTGCACAGAAACACATGATAAATGTCTTTTTTCAAGAAAAAATAAAATTGCACTTAATAACTGAAGCATTTAGGCATATAGGTATAAAGTTGCAGTCACAGTAATTGCACTTCAACAACAACAGAGAAAAATAGACTAATTAAGTAGCAGTAACAAAAATTTGGCTCCCAAAGGTATCAAATATCATTTAACAGAGGTAAAACGGTCTCATTTCTTCATCAATGTAGCGGACTTCACTTTCCGTCAGGGAACGCTATTTTGCGCGGTGTCGTCTGTATTTCTCACATCAAGCGAATACCTCTAGTTGTCAGTTAACATGACGAGGAGGCTCCGCTTGTTGCGATGCAGTTTTCTTACTAAGCAGTGAAAACTGGAGAGGATAATAGTGTTTCAAATGAGCATGTAGATTTATTCTGTTGGCCATCTTTGTTGAAACAACCTCCCAAAACATTTTGCAGACTGGTTCATCCTCTTCCTCATTCCGCTCGCTCATTGCTGTGCGCCGACAGTGCACTCGGCCCTGCCTCCATCCATTAAATGATGGTTACTCAAACTCAAATGTATAAAACGAACATACCCAGAAGTCAATAAAACAGAGTGGCACAAGGAAGCTGAACTTTAAACAGCGCTGTCAAGCACGTCTGCCGTAAGCGCGTGCGTCGCGTGCGCACGCACGCACGTGACAAACGCGCGCACGTGCACGCGAGGCGATAAATCGCAGCACGAAAATTACCGTCTTTATTTTTATATACCGCGTGATAAATGGAATTATTGCATATTGCGACAGGCTTAGCTAGAATTAAGGTTTTCGAATGGCTTTCCCAAAGTCCTGACTTAAACCCATTGAGAACTTGTGGACAATGCTGAAGAAACAAGTCCATGTCAGAAAGCCATCAAATTGAACTGAACTGCACCAATTCTGTCATGAGGAGTGGTCAAAGATTCAACCAGAAGCTTGCCAGAAGCTTGTGGATGGCTACCAAAAACGCCTAATTGAAGTGAAAATGGCCAAGGGACATGTTACCAAATATTAGCGCTGTGTATGTATATTTTTGACCCAGCAGATTTGATCACTTTTTTCTGTTCACCCATAATAAAGTCATAAAAGAACCAAACTTCATGAATGTTTTTTGTGACAAAGAAGTATCCGTTCCAATCACTCTATCAGAGAAAAATCAGAGTTGTAGAAATAACTGGAAACTCAAGAGAGCCATGACATTATGTTCTTCACAAGTGTATGTAAACTTTTGACCACAACTGTGTATGGGCAATTGCCCATGCTGTGCAGAGTATCCTAAATAATTGTAAATTGCTGTCAAAACATTTATACAATGGATATTATCTGAAATTGGGGCTTGTAAGTCCCACAGCATGGCAAGTGGGCGTTTGCGTGTTGTTTCAGCACAATTTTCTGTGTATTCCGGGACCTGTACCCATCTTATCATCCCTTCGCTGTCATATATACTTTGCATTCCGGCACCATATGATATACAAATTAAGCACTGCATTGATCCTTTAGTCTATGAATTAATTAGGTTCATATTCATGAGAAATGTAGCCCTGACCACCGTTCAATAATCTTTTTGGTCTTATGAATGTCCTGTCCCAAGCAAACAGTGTACATGCAAGTTATGCTGTTATATCTTCCCTACCAATGTTGAAACCAAACCTATGCCTTTGCATCATCACAATCACTTACCTGACACCGTTATATAGCGGATTGTAGAAGTCACTGATCACCCTACCAGCATACCAAGACACGGCGATCAGGGTAGTCACACCTGTACATACGAAGCCACAAATACACAAACAGTTGGGGTTGTAATTAACGCCGGCGTTCGCTCACCTGACAGGATTAACATGACCCCTCCACTTAGCGTAAATTGCCCTTTGGCTTGCTCCGAGGAGCCGCCCACACGACTGCACTTGAGGCCCAAAATGGCCACGATGATGGAGGCCAGACCCACCACCAGAGATGACAACATGAGAGCGCGACACGCCTGAACGTGCACTGAGAGAGAAAACATTTATTAAATGTACACGTGAGCAACTTGTAGCCTCGGTCGCAGATTAACGGACCTGGCAGGCCGAGCAGCGTTTTGAACTTGCTGCACTGCAATGTTCCCAGCGAGGTGGCAGCACAGCTCATCCAGAGACCTTCAAACTGCCACTGGCTGCTACTCAGAGACTCGGCCTGACTCCGGACCTTCCACAGCTGCGACGACGTGCAGCTGGACTGGAGACACCATGACAGCACGCCTGCTACCAGCCCGCAAATCTGCAGACTCGCCGACATGATGGTCTGCAAACACAAATGCAACACAAAACAATGTAGCTTGACAGTTTTTTCGATGGATACTAAATTTGGAAAATTCAGCCCCTAGAATCTGTATATTTTAGCAACATGAAATTTGACACTCATGTCTATCATGCGTAGATCCACAAAAAAGTGTAAAAAGTCATACTCAAAAATACCAAGGAAGTCTGCCATTTTGGCTTGAAGTTTTAAAGATGGACTCCTTTAAGAGATGTTTCCGAGTGCTACCAAAATTGGAAAATTCAGCTCCTAAAGTCGGTGTATCTTAGCAACATGAAATTTGGTAGACATTTCTATCCTGAGAACACCCACAAAAAAGTCTTAAGAAACCATTGTCAGATACAGGAAGTCTGCAATTTTGGTTTGAGGTTTTAAAGATGAATTCCTTTAAGAGATTATTACAATTGCTACCAAAATGTAAAAATTGTGCCCCAAAAGTCGGTGTATCTTAGCAACATGAAATTTGGTAGACACGTCTATCGTGAGTACACCTACAAAAAAAACCTCAATAAGTCATGCTTAAAAAGATACAGGAAGTCTGCAATTTTGGTTTGACGTTTTAAAGATGAATTCCTTTAGGAGATTATTACGATTGCTCCCAAAATTCGAAAATTGTGCCCCCAAAGTCGGTTTATCTTAGCAAGATAAAATTTGGTAGATATGTCTATCATGGGAACACCCACCAAAAAGTCTCAAAAAACCCATGCTCAAAAAGACACAGCAAGTCTGTAATTTTGGTTTGAAGGTTTAAAGATGAATTCCTTTAAGAGATTGTTACAATTGCTACCAAAATTCGAAAATTGTGCCCCCAAAGTCGGTTTAACTTAGCAAAATGAAATTTGGTAGATACAGTATCACCACGAGTCACGACAGCACGCTTGCTAAAAGCCTGCAAATCCGCAGACTGACCCACATGAATACTAATGCAACAAAAAACAATTTAACCTACGCTTCACAGTTTATTCGATTGCTACTAAATTTGGAAAATTCAGCCCCTGAAGTTGGTTTATTTTGGTAACAAGAAATTTGGCAGACATGGCTATCACGCGTAGATCTAAAGGCGCAGGAAGTGACACACAGCAGGGGGTGCTGAGGCTCCCATTTAGTTTTTCCCCTTTCCAAAAACAGCCGTTTTGGTCCAAATTTGTCATGCTCCGCATTTTCGCCATACAAGACATGCACAATGGCAGTACACATGCATGCTAGATACGTAGTTTAGGCGACTACAAAGACAGCCTTCTTCTTTTTTTTTTCATTATTATATTTTAAAATTTTATGTATTATCTTTTCATTTATTTTTTATTTTTATTTTATTATTATTATTATTCTTTTTTTATTTAAATTTTATTTATTCATTTATTTTCCTATTTTTTAAAGACGGCATTCTATTTCACCTACAGTATGTGTTGGAGTTATTGTATCGGACATAAAAGAGCCTGTGTATTATAACGCAAGTCCCCACAACTAGACGGTATAATGACACACAAACACATTTGAAAACCAAAAGCGGAAATAAGCCCCTTTAACACCCCCTTTTCACAACACTACAGTAAATTGCACACCAATATCCAACAGTGCTCCACGCGGCAGCAGCTCAACAGCAACAACATACAATAATATGGCTACAATGAGAACATGACTAACCTATTTGAAGACAACAAAGGACAATCTTATCTTCATTTTCGACTTCGAATTTTGGAAAATGGAGCTGCGTTTGTAAAGAAAAAAATTGCTACTTCGTTTTTTGAGTCATGTTAACACGTCCTTTGTCAACAGTTTACTTTTCCGTTCCAATAGCGCCTTATTCAACCCGGTAGCAAGCAAGGTGTCAGGGACTCAGGTGGTGTTATTAACAAAATAAAACAAACTCTTCTACAGATATATGTAATCCCCAAAGTTAAATGTGGTATTTTTTCAGTGTTTTTTGGTTTATTTTTAACAACAACAGAAATCTACCAAAACACTTTTTCTCCCCAACATCAAGGGGTGCTGCAGGCAAAGGTCTTATTTTGAAAGGTCTTAAAAAATCTACTACAACTACTACTATTAGTAGTACTTCGTGCTGATTTGTATCAGAGTGAAATAGCTGGGAATAAATTCATATACCGTAATTTTCGCACTATAAGACGCACCTGACTATAAGGCGTCATCACCGAATGTGACACGATAACAGCATTTGTTCGTGGATAAGACGCACTGGACTATAAGTGACAGTTGTCCTCACTGTATTATAGGATATTTACACCAAAATACAGTGGGGCAAATAAGTATTTAGTCAACCACCAATTGTGCAAGTTCTCCTACTTGAAAAGATTAGAGAGGCCTGTAATTGTCAACATGGGTAAACCTCAACCATGAGAGACAGAATGTGAAAAAAAAAAAAAAAAAAACAGAAAATCACATCATTTGATTTTTAAAGAATTTATTTCCAAATTAGAGTGGAAAATAAGTATTTGGTCACTTACAAACAAGCAAGATTTCTGGCTGCCAAAGAGGTCTAACTTCTTCTAACGAGGTCTAATGAGGCTCCACTCGTTACCTGTATTAATGGCACCTGTTTTAACTCATCGGTACAAAAGACACCTGTCCACAATCTCAGTCAGTCATTCCACTATGGCCAAGACCAAAGAGCTGTCGAAGGACACCAGAGACAAAATTGTACACCTGCACCAGGCTGGGAAGACTGAATCTGCATAGGTAAAACGCTGAGTGTAAAGAAATCAACTGTGGGAGCAACTATTAGAAAATGGAAGACATGCAAGACCACTGATAATCTCCCTCGATTTGGGGCTCCATGCCAGATCTCACCCCGTGGCGTCAAAATGATGACAAGAACGGTGAGCAAAAATCCCAAAACCACACGGGGGGACCTAGTGAGTGACCTACAGAGAGCTGGGACCACAGTAACAAAGGCTACTAGCAGTAACACAATCCTGCACTGCCAGACGTGTCCCCTTGCTGAAGAAACTACACGTCCAGGCCCGTCTGCAGTTCGCTAGAGAGCATTTGGATGATCCAGAAGAGGACTGGGAGAATGTGTTATGGTCAGATGAAACCAAAATAGAACTTTTTGGTAGAATGTTCTCTGGTCACATGAGACAAAAGTAGAGCTTTTTGGGAAAAGGCATCAACATAGTTTACAGGGGGGAAAAAACAAAGCGTTCAAAGAAAAGAAAACAGTCCCCACAGTCAAACATGGCGGAGTTTCCCTATTGTTTTGGGGTTGCTTTGCTACCTCTGGCACTGAACTGCTTGACCATGTGCATGGCATTATCAAGTCTGAAGACTACCAACAAATTTTGCAGCATAATGTGGGGCCCAGTGTGAGAAATCTGGATCTCCCTCAGAGGTCATGGGTCTTCCAGCAGGACAATGACCCAAAACACACTTCAAAAAGCACTAGAAAATGGTTTGAGATAAAGCACTAGAGACTTCTAAAGTGGCCAGCAATGAGTCCAGACCTGAATCCCATAGAGAACCCATGGAGAGATCTGAAAATGGCAGTTTGGAGAAGGCACCCTTCAAATCTCAGAGACCTGGAGGAGTTGGCCAAAGAAGAATGGTCTATAATTCCAGCAGAGCAGTTTAAGAAACTTATTGATGGATACCGGAAGCGGTTGTTCGCAGTTATTTTGTCTAAAGGTTGTGCTACCAAGTATTCGGCTGAGGGTGCCAATACTTTTGTCTGGCCCATTTTTCGAGTTTGGTGTAAAATGATAATGATTTTTTTTTTTTTTTAATTCTCTTCTGTTTTTTTTTTCATTGCAAGCAAAATAAATGAAGCTATTACTACCAAAGCATTTGTAATTGCAATCATTTTCTGGGAGAAATTGAGCATTATCTGACAGAATTGCAGGGGTGCTAATTCTTTTGGCAGCACTGTAGTTTTGAAGCTGAGGCATTTGGATAATTTTGGCAATTTTCTGTAGGTCCATCAAGGACATTTTGTCGTGATGGAAGATGCTTGACTGCCAAAAAATTTAAAGATTTTGCACTCCACTGAACGTCAATGGTCTAATCTAAACAAAACATCTGCTCAACATGCAGAATCAACAGTTCTTGGAGAATTACAAAGTCCTCCAAATCAAAAACGCTCCATAATTCCGAATTATCTTGTATCAAATTCTTACCGTCCAATTAAGTCTGGAGGTTGAGGTGAAGTTGTTGTGTGAAATCCTCTACTCCGGTGCTTTCAGGTCGTTTGTGTAATGTGATGGCTGGCGGGAAACGGAAAGCTGATGTGTGGCTTTTGCGTTTCGGGTCAACGAACTATGCAGAAGGATGACCTTCCAGAACATACATCAGTGTTTACATAGCACAATTACATAGTTTCACCTAAAATCCTTGCAGAGCTCTAAATAAACAGTATTGACATTCATTTGCCAACCAGTTGAAATTGTTTGGAACTTAATTCGAGTCCATTATTTAAAAAGTTTTTACCCAAAGAATGTGTGACTGACTTTTGTGGACTTTAGACTGTCAAACAGATTTTGTTTGTAGATCAACTGTGCTCAATTGGTAGCCTCATAACCAGTGACTATTTCTCATGGAAATGCCCCATAATCAACAGTGGCCAGAAATGCCCAAAAATCAACGAGACACCAAAATAAACAGAAGGTCACCCACAATGACCAAAATTCAATAGTAAGTGGTCAGAAATGCCCAAAAACCATTATAAAACGACCAAAATAAACAGAAAGTCGAGCAGAAATTACTCTAAATCAACAGGAAGTTACCTCTGAATGCCCCAAATTGAACAGGAAGTGACCCAAAATCAAATTGAAGTGACCTGTAAATGCCCCAAAATCAACAGGAAGAGACCTGGAATTAAACCTTAATCAATGGGAAGTTGGGGTGTGACAAAATATCGAAATGGTGATAAATTGTGATAATTTGTATCCCAAAAGATTATCGCTATGCTCCTGCCAAGAATCGAGATATCGTTTTAAAAAGGTGTCAATGTCTAAAAAATAAATAAATAAATAAAAAGGAACCAACACGTTGCAACCAAAATCTTCCACCATAATAGTGTCTCAGTTAACTCTAAGGCTCCATTGACGGTGCTCGACGCCCAATCCATTTAGCCTGGGAACATTCATTCATTCAAAACCTGAGCATTCAGTCATTCTGTCCGATTTTCAGGGCATTTACAGGTCACTTGCTGTTCCTTTTAAGGCATTTACAGGTCATTTTCTTTTGAGTTTGAGTCACTGCCTATTCATTTGGCTGATTCCCAGGTCACTTCCTGTTCTGTAACACAAAATAAACAGGAAGTGACCCATAAAATACCCCAAAATCAACAGGAAGTAACTGAAAATCAACAGGTAAATGATCTTAAATGGCCCAAAATTACCTCATTGCCTGGTATTGGCTGCCACTGACGGCCATAGACGTTCAATCCGTTTGAAGTGGGAGGGATGGCAGCGAATTCGTTCATTCGCTGCCACCCTCCCAGTTCAAATGGATTGGATGTCTACTAGTGATAAACTCATTCCAATTCACAGCAGAAGCTTGTTTTTCTGCTCATTAGTCGTTTGTAGAATATCATAGAATCGTGCGCTTCGTACCGCAAACCGTATCGTATAGTGAGGTACCAAGAGGTTCCCACTACTAATGGGAAGTAGAGCTGTCCAATAACGACTTAACGACCGATACCAATATTGTCCAACTCCAAAAAATCTGATACAGACATCAAACAGACACCGATATACGCGGTCATAAAATTAACGTGTTATTGCTAATTGTATTGTGATGTCCCACGGGATGCTATAATAATGTACATGTAACAAGGTTCAAGGTTTTCCTGAATAAAATAAACATACTGTGAAAAATAAGAGAACTTCAACTGAAATTATAGAAAATAATTGTCCCATATAAATAATAAGAATTGAAATGAGCCAAAATGTCCATAATTAAATAAATGGAATTATTCACAATTAAATCCCATTTACAGTAACTACCCAAAAAGAGCCACTAGGAAGTGACCAAAGCATTCCAAATACAGGACATACGATATGCCAATGCAATGACAATTCCCAAGATGTGTTTTGCTGGGCGTTTGAACAGATTTTTCTAGTTTATTACTTTTCCAATTTTCTTAGTGACTATTTCTTCCTGGAAACACATTAGTTATATGTCGTGAGTTTATAATTCATTATTATGTTTATGTGCCTCTCAACTCCATTGTCACATATTCCACAAGAATCTCTATGAACAGTTTGTCTGGTTTTCGCCCACTCCAAAGCAAAACAGCACTTGTCAAAATAACCAACGACCTCCTCATGCAGCCAACTTTGGACTCCTCACCATCCTGGACCTACAGTGCCTTGCAAAAGTATTCGGCCCCCTTGAACCTTGCAACCTTTCGCCACATTTCAGGCTTCAAACATAAAGATATAAAATTTTAATTTTTTGTCAAGAATCAACAACAAGTGGGACACAATCGTGAAGTGGAACAACATTTATTGGATAATTTAAACTTTTTTAACAAATAAAAAACTGAAAAGTGGGGCGTGCAATATTATTCGGCCCCCTTGCGTTAATATTTTGTAGCGCCACCTTTTGCTCCAATTACAGCTGCAAGTTGCTTGGGGTATGTTTCTATCAGTTTTGCACATCGAGAGACTGACATTCTTGCCCATTCTTCCTTGCAAAACAGCTCGAGCTCAGTGAGGTTGGATGGAGAGTGTTTGTTGTTGTTGTTTCTTCAGCTCTTTCCACAGATTCTCGATTGGATTCAGGTCTGGACTTTGACTTGGTCATTCTAACACCTGGATACGTTTATTTTTGAACCATTCCATTGTAGATTTGGCTTTATGTTTTGGATCATTGTCCTGTTGGAAGATAAATCTCCGTCCCAGTCTCAGGTCTTGTGCAGATACCAACAGGTTTTCTTCCAGAATGTTCCTGTATTTGGCTGCATCCATCTTCCCGTCAATTTTAACCATCTTCCCTGTCCCTGCTGAAGAAAAGCAGGCCCAAACCATGATGCTGCCACCACCATGTTTGACAGTGGGGACTGTGTGTTCAGGGTGATGAGCTGTGTTGCTTTTACGCCAAACATATCGTTTTGCATTGTGGCCAAAAAGTTCAATTTTGGTTTCATCTGACCAGAGCACCTTCTTCCACATGTTTGGTGTGTCTCCCAGGTGGCTTGTGGCAAACTTTAAACGAGACTTTTTATGGATATCTTTGAGAAATGGCTTTCTTCTTGCCACTCTTCCATAAAGGCCAGATTTGTGCAGTATACAACTGATTGTTGTCCTATGGACAGACTCTCCCACCTCAGCTGTAGATCTCTGCAGTTCATCCAGAGTGATCATGGGCCTCTTGGCTGCATCTCTGATCAGTTTTCTCCTTGTTTGAGAAGAAAGTTTGGAAGGACGGCCGGGTCTTGGTAGATTTGCAGTGGTCTGATGCTCCTTCCATTTCAATATGATGGCTTGCACAGTGCTCCTTGAGATGTTTAACGTTTGGGAAATCTTTTTGTATCCAAATCCGGCTTTAAACTTCTCCACAACAGTATCTCGGACCTGCCTGGTGTGTTCCTTGGTTTTCATTATGCTCTCTGCACTTTAAACAGAACCCTGAGACTATCACAGAGCAGGTGCATTTATACGGAGACTTGATTACACACAGGTGGATTCTATTTATCATCATCGGTCATTTAGGACAACATTGGATCATTCAGAGATCCTCACTGAACTTCTGGAGTGAGTTTGCTGCACTGAAAGTAAAGGGGCCGAATAATATTGCACGCCCCACTTTTCAGTTTTTTATTTGTTAAAAAAGTTTAAATTATCCAATAAATGTTGTTCCACTTCACGATTGTGTCCCACTTGTTGTTGATTCTTGACAAAAAAATTAAATTTCATATCATTATGTTTGAAACCTGAAATGTGGCGTAAGGTTGCAAGATTCAAGGGGGCCGAATACTTTTGCAAGGCACTGTATCTTCAGCTTTTGACACCATTAGTCCCGCCACCCTCCTCCACCGACTATCCACCATAGGCATTATCCACACCCCGTTGAGCTGGTTCTCTTCCTACCTTTCTGGACACACTATTTACAACTCAAGTTCCTTAAATCTACTCCGTCCCGCATTACCTCTGGTGTGCCTCAGGGCTCTGACCATTCATTCATTCATTTTCCATGCCGCTTTTCCTCACGAGGGTCGCGGAGGTGCTGGAGCCTATCCCAGCTAACTCGGGGCAGTAGGCAGGGGACACCCTGAACTGGTTGCCAGCCAATTGCAGGGCACAAGGAGACATACAACCATTCACGCACACACTCATACCTACGGACAATTTAGAGTGTTCAATCAGCCTACCAAGCATGTTTTTGGGATGTGGGAGGAAACCGGAGTTCCCGGAGGAAACCCACGCAGGCACGGGGAGAACATACAAACTCCACACAGGAAGGCCGAAGCCCGGGATTGAACCCTTGATCTTAGAACTGTGAGGCAGACGTGCTAACCACTCAGCCACCGTGCCACCTCTTCATCACCTACCTCCTTCTCATTGGCAACATTTTCCGTAAATTACTGCTACAGATAAAGATCCACGACTGACATCCAAATAAGTTCAAGTTGTCCTGCAGTCCGAGGGTAAAACAGTGTCAACCCGTACTATCCGTCGGCGTCTGAATGAAAAGGGACTCTATGGTAGGATACCCAGGACTTCTGACCCAGAGACATAAAAAAGCCAGGCTGGAGTTCGCCAAAACTTAACTGAGAAAGCCAAAATGTTTTGGAAGAATGTTCTCTGGTCAGATGAGACAAAAGTAGAGCTTTTTGGGAAAAGGCATCAACACAGTTTAAAGGGGAAAATACGAGGCCTTCAAAGAAAAGAACACGGTCCCCACAGTCAAACATGGTGGAGGTTCCCTGATGTTTTGGGGTTGCTTTGCTGTCTTTGGCACTGGACTGCTTGACCATGTGATTGACATTATGAAGTCTGAAGACTACCAACAAATTTTGCAGCATAATGTAGGGCCCAGTGTGACAAAGCTCAGTCTCCCTGCGGTCATGGGCCTTCCAGCAGGACAAGGACCCAAAACGCACTTCAAAAAGCACTACAAAATGGTTTGAAGGAAAGCACTGGAGACTTCTAAAGTGACCAGCAATGAGTCCAGACCTGAACCCCATTAAACACCTGTGGAAAGATCTGAAAATGGCAGTTTGGAGAAGGCACCCTTCGAATCTCAGAGACCTGGAGCAGTTGGCCATAGAAGAACGGTCTAAAATTCCAGCAGAGCATTGTTGTTCGCAGTTATTTTGTAAGGTTGTGCTACCAAGCATAAGGCTGAGGGTGCCAATACTTTTGTCCGGCCCATATTTGGATTTTTGCGTGAAATGATAATTATTTAATTTTTTTTCACATTCTCTTTTGTGTTCTTTCATTGCGAGCAAAATAAATGAAGACATTACTACCAAAGCATTTGTAATTGCAATCATTTTCTGGGAGGACTTGAGCATTATCTGACAGAATTGCAGGGGTGCCAATACTTTTGGCCAGCACTGTATACGAAGGCAGAAAGCTTCTACATTTACTTTACAGGCAATAAGCATATAAGCTCAAAAGCCATCATGAAAAATCTAAGTTAATATTACCTGAATTGCTTTTATCGGCTACCCAATAATTTCGGACAATTCTGCTAGGAATTGATCGAAAATAACCATCCAGGAAGTGACCCAGGAATCGTCCAAAATCAACTAAACAGCAACACGTATTAAAAACAAGTCACTTGATAAATTTACGATTCTCGTCTGTTCTTTTATAGAGGACAGAATCCAGAACAAAGTTGAGCTTTCACTCCAAATCTCCATCACATCTCAATAGTAACCAGACTTTCTTCAAAATGGTTTCATATGTGTCTTTATTGGCGTTCCATAAATACATAAACAACACAAAGAGGCAGGGAAAAACATGTCAATCTATTAATATCGCTCGATGGGTATCGTCTCAAAGCGCTGCGCCAGGAATTCACCGTCGTTGACGACGATCGAGCAATCAATGGCAGCCAATGGGTTAATAGTAAATTGTTAAAATTACATAATGTTGAAAAGTCTCACTCTATGCTTCAATTTGCATGTGACTTTTCTTGCGCTCTGGCAAGACAATCACAACTGGAATAGATATCATTTATTACTGTAATCCTATTATAAAACATTATTTTCAAGACTTCAACTGCTTGAAATCGTCATAGGTGAAAAACTCAGTCTTTACAGTGACTATCCGTCAAGTTTACAATAAGTTCTGATCAAATTGGGAATATGTAATTGTTCCCGAGTCCATTCAAAAGTCCTACGCGGAGCCTCCTCGCTCACCTCCATTTCCGCCACCGCGACCTGTCCGTAGCTCATGCCAAAACTTGACAAAAGGCTCCCGGTTCTTCCAAATGAGCTCATGGCCAAATAGGATGTACCAACTGGGGGAGGAAATGGAAAGATTCGAATAAAGCAAAATGCTGTTTTAAGAAAGGCAAAACAACGCAGGCATTTTGCGGCATGAACACATTTGAACTCACATGCCAAACATAGCGCCTCCTAAGTGAGCCGCGTGGTCGAAAAACCTCCAACCGAGTATCAAACCAGCTGTATCCATGGCAATAATTGCCTTCAGAGCCTGCACACATACAAGTGATGGAAAGACTGTATAGAGATGAATCAATGAGAGACATGTTTTAAATGAACTGACAGACAGTCTTACATTGGCAGCACTAAATGTGAACATTGGGAGGAAGATGATGGCCAGTTTGGCCTCAGGAATTTTGGTGCAAACTGCAGCCAGGATGGTCATGATGGCACCTGACTGAAAATGCACATAAACAACCAATTTATAATGTATTTGTGGCAATGAGGCTTGACGACACAGGAAGTAGCTCACAGCTCCCAGCGAAGGGCCGAACCTCCCGGTGGCCATTTTGCACACGTAGCTGCAGAAGGTGGAAATGACGCCTGAGCAAACACACAAAACCATTGGATAACTCAATAAGATAATTTGATTAGATTGAGGACTAAGAAAGAAAGAGTATTTAGTTTTTTTTTCTTAAAAAATATGATTTAGAAATTTAAAAAATGAGATTTTTTTTTTAGTTTTACATTCCATTACGTTAAGTTTAAAACAGTGTAATTTCTGGACTATGAGCATACCTGTCAAGTTGTACGGTTTCGGCGTAATTCGTACAAGCAAGCACTGATTTTTAAATGTGTACGCCGTTTTCATGCATTACAATTTTTTTTTCTCCGTTCGGATTTTGTCATTGTTTCGGCAACGAGACAATGTGCGTTACTACATTGGTTGAATGACGCAAGAAAAGTCAGACACTGAGAGCGAAGTGTTGTTGCTGTTGCAAACGTGATGCTAGGCGGCTCCAATATTTCCTGACTGTAGCCGACAGCCTACAAACTACGCCTAGATATCTCATGCATATAGAACTACCGTATTAGCCCGAATATAAGACGGCCCTGATTATAAGACGACCCCCTCTTTTTCAAGACTCAAGTTTGAAAAAATACTTTTTGAACACCAAATTATTTTTTATACAGAAAATAATTACAGTACATCCGAAACAAATGATTATAACAATATATTTGAGAGAAAAAGCATGCTCTGCTGACGTAATTATATGTCGACGCGAACTCATACCAATGCAGTGCTATACAGACCAGCTAATGTCTGCATCCAGTATTCAGGGCAGTTCTCACTGTCTCATCACTGTTTGTCTCTTATACATGCATTGCTTGTGAGTTGCATTCTTTCTTTGTATATATTCATGAGCATTGTGTAATTATTGGTGATGTACATTTCATTTTGTTTACATATATGGTGCAATTTAGTTAATTGTTTGTGGCTTGTGAACGAATTGCCCAGTGCTACTGCTCAAATGGAAACGTCTGTGAATACTTTGCGTTATTTTGTGACTTGTGCAAGTTATTGACACAATGTTTATTATTTTCAGTTTTACAATAATCAGAAACGTGCCCCTGTCAAGAGAATTGATGACTACAGTAAAGCCCATTCAACTTTGCCTCAACGTCTGATTCCTCTTTGGAGCTTCTGTTGTTCGCTATCTGTCAATTTGTGTACTCACACACATTGAGCACAGAATACAGAGCAAAAATAATATTCCTATCCCTCAAAAAAATAATGTTCACAAAAAGAAAAGCGCTTCTATCTGTATTAATGATGCTCAGACTTTAGCTGTCGTTTAGCTCGACAAATAGACTGAATGGGAATATTCAGTCACAATATACAAACGATCAGACGTCTCATACGTTGTAAAGCCAGCACTCAAATGATTGATGTACAATGGATGGACAAGGTGACAGGGAACTACGGCATCGGTCGAGGGACAAAACACACTCATTGGCTTGCTTTAGTAATTTAAAACTCGCCATTGACACCTTGTGATGTATTTCAATCACTACCTTACGTAGTTAAAGACACTGTGGAAAAACGGCAGGGAGTACATGTGACGTCACCGCTCTGCGATATCAACAATGGCGAGCTACTAGTTTATTTTGTGATTGAAAATTTTACAACTTTTATCAAAACGAAAACATTAAGGGGGGTTTTAATATAAAATTTCTATAACTTGTACTAACATTTATCTTTTAAGAACTACAAGTCTTTCTATTCATGGATCGCTTTAACAGAATGTTAATAATGTTAATGCCATAAACAAATACAGTACTTATGTACAGTATGCTGAATGCATATATTCGTCTTATGTCTTATCTTTCCATTCCAACAATAATTTAAAGAAAAAAGTTGGCATATTTTATAGATAGTTTGAATTGCGATTAATTACGATTAATTAATTTTTAGGCTGTGATTTACTCGATTAAAAATTTTAATCATTTGACAGCCCTAGAATAAATACATTGAATTTTTTGGGGGGTGGTTGGGGGGTGGGGTGGGGGTGCTACTTCACGGTTTTTACTTATCGCAGCGGGTTCTGGTCCCAATTAACAGCGAAAATCGAGGGATCACTGTATATATATATCCAAGACATGTTTTAAATGTTTTTACACCAAAGTATAATAATAAAAAAAAAAAATTGTATATCAATATTTTAATAAATGGTTTTCAAGCACTTCAAATGTAATAATTATGATAAGTTTTAAACATGATACTATTCCATCGAAGTATTTTTAAACACAAATAAAGCAGAAAAATGCTTGGTTTTATTAAATGCTTCATTGAATGAATCCACTCAAATACAAGATGTTCCCTCACACTCAATAAGTTGCCACAGCAAGTGTTAAGTTAAATGATGATTGACACATGCGGCACTTTGATCTTGCCGGAGAAGCGAACTTCAAACATGAAACGTCTGTCAACCCTCATTTACCTTAATAAGCAACGCCAGTGCACTCACTGCCTGACCAAAAAAGAGTAGGGAGAGGGAGGGAGAGTGAGACGACGCGATTGGCTCGGGACAGCTCATCTGTTTTTTTTTTTTTTTTTTTTTTTAAATTGAAGAACAATCCGCGATGGACTGAGGGTGCGAAGTTTGAAGCGCAAAGTAGCGCGGGTTCACTGTATTTTTTTTTTTTTTAATTCAAAATATGACTTAGGAATTTTAAAAAGGAGAAATTTTTATTTTTACATTCAATTACATTGTATTTAATACACAAAAATTGTGTAATTTCTGGACTATGAGCCACAATTTTTTTCCTCTGCTTTCATTTTTTTGGGGTTTAAATTTGTAATAATTCATACATCAAATATATAAATATATACAGGAATTATTAATCTATTTTACACATTAAAAAAAAAAAATATTTAAGCACATTGTGTAAAATTTGGTGGTTGTGCTTTCAATGAATATGTCCTATTACAAAGCTCAAAATAGAGGATTTGGAGATTTCTTTTTAATTGGAAAATTGCAGAAAAGCTTCAATCCCACGTTGTAGCTTCCACTGTACCTAACACTTCTGAAGATTATTTTCCCCATTTTTGGCTTCATCTTTTTAATTGAAAAGAGAAACAAACCCAAGAAAAATGAAGATATAAACTAGAGATTGACAAATATGTTTTTTTCAGGACCGATACTGATTATTAGTAGTTAGAGGGTGCCTAAATTTACGCACCGGCCTATTCTTGTTTAAATAATTATTACACAATTTCCGTCTATCCTATAAACTTCATTTCACTTCTCAAACATTACTATGTTCATCTGCTATATGATATATTTAACTGAAAAGTTTATCCAAACAATTAGTGATATACATAGAATTTTTTTTTTAATTATCAGGAGCGTGCAAATTTTTGCATACCACTGTAGTTGGTAATAAATTTAATAATAGTTTTTGATCAGCCAATTAAACATGGCAATCTTAATTTGAACCAAAAACGATGCACAGGATAAATGCTTATAAATACTATGTAACTTCTATCATTGTTTCCCATCATAATATCAGATGTTTGCATGTTAATTTTGAATAATAATAAGTGAAATTGGTCTTCTTTCATTGAGAAGTACAGCAAGTGGAATATATTAACTGTTAAGAGTCTCAAAATAGACAATTTGAGAAGTTTTTAAACAACGTGCGTGTTGGATTTTTTACCAGCTGACAAGTAGACAGCCACAAACTGCTCCCTTCCCAACATGGAGACGGCGCTAGTGGAGAAGCTCCATAGGACGTACATGTTGGCGGCCATGTGGAAGAAGGACACGTGGCTGAAGGTGGACAGCACCATGGGTGCGCACAACGTCCCTGGAATCAAACACACATGCACAGTACATCAAAACAAATATGTCGTTTATTAATCTTTTAAAGTGCCAATAATGATGTTTATCTGACTGGAGGCGGAGTCTGCGGTGAAATACTTGAACATGGAGCGCTGCAGACGTGGAACTCGCCAGCAGCAGAACACCACGGCATTGGCGGCCAGAATAGCTATGGGAAAAACACTGTGGAAATCAGCTCTACGGAGAATGAAGTGAAAGTACAACCCAATGTTCATGACGTATAGCGAGCAGTCAGCTCACCTGTTACCGTCCTCTGTCCCTCACTCAAAGTGTTCCACCAATGGTTGACCTGAAATACAAACCGCTAATTGATTACATACAGATACAGACTGAAAGACAGACAGAAATGAATACATAACTGCACAGGCAAACTAATGACCAAAATATGAATAAAACTGAAGGCCTTTTCACACTAGCATCAGCCCAGCTTGAAGAGCAGTCCACAGCAAGCGCAAAACGGGAGGAGCCACGTAGCCTGACGAAGACACTGTCAGGAAGTGAAAAGCGGCAAGTATATTTACTCCCCGGGTGAAGAACGAGTTCTGTTCCTACACTGGTGAAGTAACCCGAATTTCTGCAAAAGTCGGAATTACTGGTGTACGGTAATTATCGGTCCGATAATAGGAATTATGACGTCATCCCAAATAATCCAACAATATTAGTAATAGGACCGATAATATACAGTGGGGAGAGCAAGTATTTGACACACTTTTTCCCATTGGCAGTGTATCAAATACTTGTTCTCCCCACTGTATACTGTGCTTGCTTTGCAGTTTACACTCTAGTATGGGAAATCAGTTGACTATTTGCGGGGCATTGCTCCCACCTGCTGGTCAGAATAATTCGCTGCATCTATTTTTTGTTACGGTAGTTTGGTTCATTCACTTACACATTGCGGTGTCTAGCGGTAGCATTGACAACCTTGCCTTACCGTTACGTTTCCGCCTCGGAAATGTATGTCGGTAAGTATTTTTTGTTTAGTATAACATATACAGTGCCTTGCAAAAGTATTCGGCCCCCTTGAATCTTGCAACCTTTCGCCACATTTCAGGCTTCAAACATAAAGATATGAAATTTAATTTTTTTGTCAAGAATCAACAACAAATGGGACACAATCGTGAAGTGGAACAACATTTATTGGATAATTTAAACTTTTTTAACAAATAAAAAACTGAAAAGTGGGGCGTGCAATATTATTCGGCCCCCTTGCGTTAATACTTTGTAGCGCCACCTTTTGCTCCAATTACAGCTGCAAGTCGCTTTGGGTATGTTTCTGTCAGTTTTGCACATCGAGAGACTGACATTCTTGCCCATTCTTCCTTCCAAAACAGCTCGAGCTCAGTGAGGTTGAATGGAGAGTGTTTGTGAACAGCAGTCTGTGTCCCACTTGTTGTTGATTCTTGACAAAAAATTAAAATTAAAATCTTTATGTTTGAAGCCTGAAATGTGGCGAAAGGTTGCAAGGTTCAAGGGGGCCGAATACTTTTGCAAGGCACTGTAGATGTGCAATATATGTTTACTTCTGTGGTGAAGGGTCATATGTACAGAACTTCATAAGTTGTCGTGTTATAGAAGTCAGCCAATGCTTTAGTAGCTCAAGCTAGTGTGCTATGCTATACATATAATAGTTGTGTATATAAGTGTATGGTGCAGTTTGTTGTATAGTATTGAATATGTGTATTTTTCTGTTGCACTTTCACAATATTAAGACGAGTGTCTGAAAGCCTGATAGCACAGATATACGTACGCCCTTCTGCCATTGGATGCGTTGACGTCAGCGCGGCGGCACTCTGAAAATAGAGCAAGGCTCTATTTTGGGCCCAGCCTCTTGGCACAAATTCATTAAAACTTGCAGTTCTGCCCAAAACGGCTGCACACCGCTCACTTTCGCCGAAAAATTCCCTCTCACCTACACAATGAAACGGTTGCTGCTGAAACTTTCACAGTAGGCTGCCGATAGTTTGAAATAAAGATGATCCAAAAAATGGATTATTAGATGCATCGACAGACACGTGACGAGTCGATTACGATTCATAGATGTTCAAAAACGAGGATTTTTCCCTAATAACTTTATGAGAGCCGCTTGTAGCGGACAGAAATTCAAAACACGTCTACCGTCCGGACACCTTTAACAGACGCACGCACAACGTTGGCTGTGAAGAGAATGCAACCGGCCGCCAGGGGGCAGTGCCTTTCTATAGGAACGTTACTTCTCCATTTACCATTTACTGATAGGGGGAGAGTGAGTAATTGGGAAAAGAGATACTGTAGTTCGTTACTCCTTGTCTTTAAGTTGTCAAGTTTAAGTTGTGTAAGGTTCAAGTCGTGTTAATAGGAAAAAGTCCCTAGTGTTTTGCTAAGTCCAGTGTCCGACTGTTTAGCCTTTATTATTGTTGTTTTTGAAATGTTAACAGTTAGCGCCTAGCGCTAAGCTAATCAGCAAATTTGCTAACATGTATTTCTTAGGGCTGTCAAACGATTAAAATTTTTAATCGAGTTAATTACTGCTTAAAAATTAATTAATCGTAATTAATCGCAATTAATCGCAATTCAAACCATCTATAAAATATGCCATATTTTTCTGTAAATTATATATATATTCTGTAAAATAATTTGTTGGAATGGAAAGATAAGACACAAGATGGATATATACATTCAACATACGGTACATAAGGACTGTAGTGGGCATTTCACTCTGTCATTTAAATCTGTCTATGCTGTCCTCACTCCGAAGCGTCTACTTTTTCCAAAGCTAGACAGCTAGTGAACGACGCCTTAATAATCAGACTTCTTCCTTTTTCATCTGATTTATTAATAAAATGGCCTCAAACCACTGTCCTCTTTAGACCGTAGTGAAACCTAAAAAAAAAGTACACAAGCATTGAATTAGCAACAACGTTAGCTTAGCACGCTATACAGGTTCACTAAACATAAACAAAAAGCGTCTCATACAAAAAATATAACATTTCGCTTACTAACATAATATTTACATTCTTTACAACACCCATACTTACGGACAAATCTTGTCCAAGGATCATATAAGCACAACATTACAATGGAGGCGTCAGCCCGAGATGTCGTGCAGCCATAGTGAACTGGCAAGAAAGCAATAAACCATGTCGCAAAGCGACCACAAGAGTTCGCTGTTAGACAGCAGTAAAAACCTTGCTGTAAAACTTACCAAAAGGCAGAATACTGTCTGAGCGGGACATGTGCGTTAATTGCGTCAAATATTTTAACGTGATTAATTTAAAAAATTAATTACCGCGCGTTAACGCGATAATTTTGACAGCCCTAGTATTTCTATGTCCATTTGTGCGTTGTTTGTTGGTCTCCAAAAATTGCTCCAGATGCAGATCGTTTAAAAACAGGATTAAGTACAGCGGTAACACTACAAACATGTGAAATGGAACAAAAATCTGTGAAAACAAAGTATATTGGTTAAAAGAAGCCTTATTTCTCAAGACACATTGTTTGTTTCCAGAAAATGTGGAATTCATTCCACCGGTGTAAATTTTATTGTATTGTTGAGAGAAATAAGTACTGTCTTAGAAACAGCTGAGGTTTTTGCACCTTCTTGTTGTATATGCATGTTGAGGAATACTGTAAGTACTGCCTTTAAAAATGGTTAATATTTTTGCACTTTCTTGTGTTTGGGAAAAAAAAAAAAAAAAAAAAAGCAGTTTAAGGGCAGCTTTTTGTTGTATGGGCATGTTTCCATTGTTCCTGTTGAATCATTAGGATATTTTAAATAATTAATGGACATAAATTAAATTTGTTTGGCTACTTTATTAATCAGTAATGTATGACACATCGATAATCGTGATAATCGTGATCATAGTCAATACTGTGATCATCGTTCAATAATCGAATCGTAGCACCCTGAATCGTAATTGAATCGAATCGAATTATGGGGTGCCCAAGATGGCATACCCCTAGTTTGAAATTGTCTTAATAATGTTTTCATCTGCCAAAAACAATACTGATCTGAGTGGGGGGTCCGGGCGTCAATTGGTCGACAGGCTCACCTCCTTACGAACGTCCCCTCGCTTCTGCGGCCGCACCCTCTCCAGCCAATCGGCTCGTAGCTCGTTGAAGTAGCTCTGCACGCGAGACTTGAGCGACTCGTACTGCCAGATAGCCGCTGAGCCAAAGGAGCAGCCTGTAAACTGACAGGAAGTCAGCACACTACTAGTTCTTCTACGACTTATTTTCTGAAATATATCCGTATTTGATTATGTAGCGCTACCTACCCCCACAGTGAAGAGCAGCGGGCGCACCAGACGTCCGAAGGCTCGTGGCGAGCCTGACGACGGAGGGGGAGGCGCTGATGCCCAATGAGGGCTTGACGTCTGCCGGTTGGACGCCACTTCCGACGAGTCTAAGTGTCCGAGTTCATCCTCCACTTTTTTGCTTTCAGGTTTCCTGGCGACCTTTCGGAAGCCGGAACGCTGCTGAAAGTTTTGTGTCCACCTGCTACACAAATGCAGAAAACAACACAAAAACTTTTTTTTTTGAATGCACAAAGAAACCAGTGTATACAAAAAAAAAAGACAAGGGATATACTGCTGGCTAAAAATTATTGGCACCCCGCAATCCTGTCAGATAATGCTCAATTTCTCCCAGAAAATGATTGTAATTACAAATGCTTTGGTAGTAATATCGTCATTTATTTTGCACACAATGAAAAAAAAACAGAAAAGAATGAAAAAAAAATTCAATCATTATCATTTTACACAAAACTCCAAAAATGGTCCGGACAAAAAGTATTGGCACCTTCAGCCTAATATTTGGTAGCACAACCTTTAGACAAAATAACAGCGAACAACTACTTCCAGTATCCATTACAGAGTTTCTTAAAATGCTCTGCTGGAATTTTAGACCATTCTTCTTTGGCCAACTGCTCCAGGTCTCTGAGATTTGAAGGTGCCTTCTCAAAACCACCATTTTCAGATCCCTCCACAGGTGTTCTATGGGATTCAGGTCTGGACTCATTGCTGGCCACTTTGGAAGTCTCCAGTGCTTTCTCTCAAACCATTTTCTAGTTCTTTTTGAAGTGTCATTGTCCTGCTGGAAGACCCATGACCTCTGAGGGAGACCCAGCTTTCTCACACTGGGCCCTACATTATGCTGCAAAATTTGTTGGTAGTCTTCGGACTTCATAATGCAATGCACACGGTCAAGGAGTCCAGTGCCAGAGGCAGCAAAGCAACCCTAAAACATCAGAGAACCTCCGCCATGTTTGACTGTGAGGACCATGTTCTTTTCTTTGAAGGCCGTGCTTTTTTCCCCCCTGTAAACTCTATGTTGATGCATTTTCCCAAAAAGCTCTACTTTTGTCTCATCTGACCACAGAATATTCGTCAAAAACATTTTTGGCTTTCTCAAGTAAGTTTTGGCAAACTCCAGCCTGGCTTTTTTATGTCTCTGGGTCAGAATTTGAGTCTTCCTGGATTACCTACCATAGAGTCCTTTTTCATTCACACACCGACGGATAGTACGAGTTGACACTGTTGAACCATCGGACTGCTGGACAGCTTGAACTTGTTTGGATATTAGTCGAGTTTCTTTATCCACCATCCGCACAATCTTTAGTTGAGATCTCTCGTCAAATTTTCTTTTCCGTCCACATCTAGGGAGGCTAGCCACAGCGCCGTGGGCTTTACACTTATTGATGATGCTGCGCACGGTTGACACAGGAACATTCAGGTCTTTGGAAATGGACTTGCAGCCTTGAGATTTCCCATGCTTCCTCACAATTTTGCTTCTCAAGTCCTCAGACAGCTCTTAGGTCTTCTTTCATTTTTCCATGCTCAATGTGGTACAAACAAAGACAGAGGTTGAGTCAACTTTAATCCATTTTAACTGGCTGTAAGTATGATTTAGCTATTGCCGCCACCAGTTATGTGCTACAGGTAAGTAACAGGTACTGTTAATTACACAAATTAGAGAAGCATCACAAGATTTTTCAAATGGTGCCAATACTTTTGTCCGGCCCATTTTTGGAGTTTTGTGTGAAATGATAACGATTCCGTTTTTTTTCCCAATCTCTTTTGTGTTTCTTATTGCAAGCACAATAAATGAAGATCTTACTAACAAAGCATTTGTAATTGCAATCAACTTACAGGAGACATTGAGCATTATCTGACAGAATTGCAGGGGGGCCAATACTTTTGGCCAGCAGTGTAATTATCATGGGATTTCGCAAGGTACTCAAGCGCAAACATGCATATTCCAAGCAGATAACATGACAAAGAACTAAAGATGCACTGATCATCACCGATCAATCGGGGACTATTTCATAAATTTTGGGGGATCGATGATCAGTTGATCACTAAAAATACATCCATTCTTGTTCTCTGATAGCTCATTAGCCAGCTAGCATTTGGTCATGGAAATTTGTGATCATTATGACCATAAAAGTGTTGTGTATTTTCATACTCACATGACAGCGACAAAATGTTTACAATTGTTGTAGGGCTGCAGCTATCGAATATTTTAGTAATCGAGTAATCGACTGAAAATTCTATCGATTAATCGAGTAATCGGATAAAACAAATATATTTTCAGGTGAAGAGCAATTATAGATATACATGAGAAAACAAGACATTTTATCATTTTCAGTCAATCAATGTCTTTATTTTTGATGTATATTGTTGAAAACAGCCAACAATTGCATCTCAGATGTAACTAGAATTTTAAAAAATGACTAATTCACTGCTTTCACTCAAAAAAACCTTTAGATCTTATTTTAAAAAAGTATATACACACCTAAAAATGCCTTTACGCTTGATAACACACATAACTTAAAAGTTAGGATTTTTTCCCACGTTTTTCAAATGAATTTCTATTTGTGTCAAGCCATTTTTAAGTTCTAGTTAAGTTTTAAGTTAGTCTAAACTGTAAGTCCTGATAGGATTTTGAGTTTTTGCACTGTTCAAAATAAATGTATGATACAGGCTGTATTGGAGCACATTAGGGACTAGTGCTACTTGGTGTTTTATCCAGCAATGACTACTGAGCTAAAATTGATAGTTAGCATTATTGAGTTTTTATTTGACACCCTCATCACTCCACAACGCTATGTTATGTTAAAGCCTGTATGTAAGACACGTTAGCCACGCATCGAAAGTGGTCTTAATTAATTGAAACCTAGCCCTCCGCAGGGCTAACGTAAGGTGAGCTAGTAGTGACAGTAACGTTAATCTTATATATTAGCGCTTAGCGCTCTTTATTAGCGCTTAGCGCTCTACTGCTTTAAGATGGCGGCTGTTTGCTAACGCTGCCCAGACGCGGCCTAGTCTGTCATTGTGCATCTAGTTCAACATACATGTGATCTCTATGAGACTCATTGGACGCCACCTGCAACTAACGTAGCATGTGCGGGCTAGTATTTAGCAACGTCGGCGTCGTTTGTAGCGGTTGTCGGCTGCAGTAAGTTTTTTTTTTTTTTGCTTCTTCCTCTACGCACGTGACACCAGCGCGTTGTCCCGCATTAAAAGTAGTCCGAGCAAAACGTGATGCTTAGAGCTGTCAAAATAAACGATTACTCGAGGTGAATAAAATTACTCGGATCAGTTTTTAAACTCGAGTTACTCGAGTTGCTCGAGTATTCGTTTCAGCTCTAAATTGTTGTCTTTAAGGCTGCAACGCATTTGATAATCGATTTTTGCCGGCAGCAATGAGCAGTCCCGTTTGGGTCTTTGTAATGTTAGGCTGTGTGCACACATCACAGTTTCGAGCAAGAGAGAGAGAGTTCACTGCTCGTCTGCTACACTCAGGTTGGGTTGCTGAATCAATAACTTTACAAAGTGTCGAGAGTTAGACCGTCTTGTGTATTGTTAGATCCAGTGTGCCTCTGTCAGCTGTGAGTAAATGAAGCCAATTGTATTGTTTGTATTTTTTTGTTGATGAGACTTCACTACGTAGCACAGAGCGCTAAGCAAGTTAGCAAATATGCTAATGAGTGTCTTAAGTGTCTGTATTGTGTTTTGGAGAAGCATATTAGCACTTGAGTTATTGTTAGATTGTAAAGTATCATTTCTTTTTATAAAGAAACCACACACGCAAACTAATTCAAATAACAGCTTAGAGCAGACATGTCCAAAGTCCGGGGGCACCAAATGCAGCCCGTGGTCAAATTTCATCCGGCCCCCAGTCTTTGTCATAAAATCAATAACGTCTGGCCCACGCAGACTTAATAAATTGGTCAGCAGTACTGCAACCAGCATATGAAGTAGCTTACACACAAAATGCTGCTCCTCATTTACCCACTAAAAGGCAGCAGCACTTTAACCCTTTATTGCCAAATGTATCGCATTTGATATACCTAAAATTTCATGATTTTGAGACTAATTTAGAATTTTGACATTTCTTTTTGGAAAGAAAAAATGGTGGATGCAAGTCAACACATGCATCTGCAGGTTCCATGAAAAAAAAAAAGGTTTAACATGGGTTATAGATATTAGAGCGCTTATTACACATATACATTTTCATTTTACAAATTTGAAAAATAGGTTTCATTAGGACCTTATTTTTCAAATTTTGGGATTCTCTGATAATTGCTTCATGTTGCAGGTGTTTAAGGGCTAAGCAACATTACTCCGTGAGACCCATTACTTCCATTTTCTAAAATGACGACAATCAACAAAAAAAAGAAAGTTGACTGTGACGGCCGACGCTTCAAGGATAGGTGGAAATTGGACTATTTCTTCACTAAAATACGAAACAACTGTGTCTTGCATCATTTGCAAAGAGGCAGTCGCTGTTTTTAAAGATTTCAATATGAGGCGATATTACCAAACAAGACACGCTGACATGTACGACAAGATTACAAGGAAGATACGCAGCGAGAAATTGAAGCAACTTGAAGCTAGTTTAATTTCACAGCAGTAGGATTTCGCAAGAGCCCGAGATTCGAAAGAGAACGCCACAAAGACTAGTTGCGAGATTGTTGAAATTATTCATTAAAAAAATAATAAAGCAAATGTGACACACTGAATGCTTGCTAAATTTTGCTTAAATATATTGTTCTACGTAAAGAACGTCAGCCTAGGTCGGCCCCCCCCATTTTTACCACGCCAAATCTGGCCCCTTTTGCAAAAAGTTTAGACACCCCTGGCTTAGTCTCCCCTACTTTCCTTTCAACACAAGCTCCCATTCGAACTGTAAATTGTCATACAAGAGAGTGTGCTTTGAAATTGGATTTGATTGCATTTATGAACAACTGTTTGATAAAGACAATTGATTCATTGCAGTCTGCCTCCTCCTTATTCGATTTTGTTGTTTAGTTTGTTTAAAGAAAATAAATATATCAGAAAAAAAGTCAATCAGTCGCACTTTTTTTATTTGAATGAGCAGGACTTTTGTATGATTTGTGTACTGAAAAATTCTTTTTATGTTTTAAACTTAGAACCTTTATTAAAAATTAAGTTTAAACAGTACAGTTGTGGACTACAGTTAAGTCAGGAAGCTGTAATCAAATTTTATTTTTTTAAGGAAATGGTCATCCATTATGTCTTCATTGTTACTTACATGCCTGAAACAACAAGTTTAATGTGAAGGTAATTGAAAAAAGTGACTTATTTGATTAATCGTTTAATTAATCATCGGATTAATCTATTAGAAAAATAATCGTTAGTTGATTGTTGAAAAGTAGAAGGCAAATATTTAATTTGAAATAATTTACTACTTAGTCTAATGTCTAAATGCCTTATACTGTATTCCTAAAATATTTGAAATATTAAAGCTGACTTTTCAATCAATGACAAAATAAGGAATGAGAAGAAAAATGTGTAAAATATTCAGAATTTTGTAATGGAAAATGTAAAGCAACGCAATATTTGGGAATGTAAAAAATATTCCAAGAATTAACTCAAAGGTTTGGACTAGTTTGGCTGTGTTTAAATTATGGAATGATGAGCTAAATGTGTACATTTCCCGATTGTAACAATTACTTGGAATTATGAAATTATGAAAATTATCCATTTAGGAAATGTGGAAAATCATTTTCAAGGTGAACGAATGAGTTCCAACATGCACAGAAGCAATAGAATGGCGAAAATTGGGGAAATTATTTTTTGCAATCTTTCCTATAGCGTTGAAATAATTAATAAACTATTAAGACATGTCAAAGTAACTTTTGAAACATGGCCAGCTCTCAATCTAGACATCCTTAGCCGGCTAAGCAAACTGGCGAGCACACTTTAATTCCGCTGTTCTAAGAAGCTAGTGAAGACACGCGACAGTCTGCCTGTTTGACAGCCGACCGGGCCTCCTTTTCTTCGGCTTCGTCTCTCACCTGCCTCCCCTGACGCTCCAGAGAACGTCCACACCGGTCCGATTGAACAGGACGGCGTAGTTTCTCCACGCCGCCATGTTGGAGACACTGTTCAATTCCGGGCCAGGGATGATAAAGTGTAGGGAGGTTATTCAGCAATAACTAGAGCGACATCTAGAGGATAAAGTATGAACCGCTATAATAACAAAATATAAAAGAGTGAAGGTAGCGTTCGACAAACAGCGGATTGTCACATCTGCCAAAACCTTCACAGTAAAATCATCTCGGCGTTCGTTCTGTGAAATTTATTGGACGTTTACGTCATATTAATATAAATTTTACTTTTTATTATAACTTGTCTGATAAAAAGCAATTTTTCTTTCGTTCTTTTTATACACTTGACACGCTATCGACTCCACTCGTGACTTTATTTTAATGTAAACGGAAGTGCAACACTTTTTTTTCCGGTTATCGTGTTAGCCATTGTGGCTGAGCTTGTTGATGCTGTCCCCTGGTGTCGGTTCAGTTAGTCTACGCCCGTTTCTGCTCATCATCCCGGGCAGCATCACAGCGTGAAGCACCGCCGAAACCCCCGTGGAGGAGAAACCATGGCCGCCCCCGCTCTCTCCAGTCGGGCCGGCTCGGTGGGAAGCCTCGGGAACAGCCCCACCATGGCTGCCGCCGCCGGCAGGGTGCCCCACGGTGGCGGCGGGCCCGAGTTGGACTTCAGGTCGGCGGCCCGCATGGAGGACCTGAACCGCCTCATCCAGGAGTTCAGCAAGCACGACCAACGCGAGTACGATGACCAGCGGGCCCTGGAGATCCACACGGCCAAGGATTTCATCTTCTCCATGCTGGGTGGGGTGCACACAAACACACATACACTATCTGGAGAAGAAACATAAATACGCGATACAACCAGTGTTTCCCCCAGAAAACTTGCAAAGCCTGGTGGTAGAGAGCATAAGCGGAGTTTAAGGGGGGGGGGGGGGGGGGTTAGTGTCATTGCATGCAATTGCCTTTCCTATTTTTATAAAAGTTGTACAGCAAGAAAACAACAAAATGAATGAAACGAACAAAATAAAACACAATATTTTTATAAGTAGTCAAAATTATTTTACGAACAGATCATGTGACTAGCATCTTAGACTGTCATTTGCTTTGCATATTATTTTTAAAAAAAATGGAGGAGGGCAATTTTATTTTTCAATTGATTTTTTTCTTTGATTGATTTTTTAAATTTTTTTTTTTTTTTTTTATTGAAGCAACTTTTTGGGGGATTGAATGATTAAGACACAAATTTCCTACCCATAATATGGCCCAAACACAAAAAGGATTGCTAAAATCAAAGAAACCTTTCTCTAAATGAAAAATTAAGTGTCCAAATGCAAATTTTTGAGTCTCAAATATTTTTTCGCTTTCAAAAACTTTTTTGATTGATTTTTCTTTTGAAAATATATTTTTTTGTATGAAGCAACTTATTTTTTTGATTGAATAATAAAGACACACATGTCAATCAAAAAAGCTGCTTCAATTAAAAAAAATGACTTAAATAAAAAAAATTTAAAAATCAAATAAAAATAGCTTTCAAATGCATTTTTTTAGTTTCAAATTTATTTTTGCATTCAAACACATTTTTTATTGAAGTGACTTTTTTTCATTGGAAAGGAAAAATATATTTTGATTGAAGCAACTTTTTTTTTTTTTTTTTGATCGAATAATGAAGACACAAATCTACCCTCATATGGCTCCGCCCAGGGGATACAATTTTTGACTGGCGTAACTAATTTGGCACGACACCATATCCCTTAGAGGTGTAACGGTACACAAAAATCTCGGTTCGGTACATACCTCGGTTTTGAGGTCATGGTTCGGTTCATTTTCGGTACAGTAAGAAAACAAAATGCAAAATATAAATGTGCTAGTTGTTTATTACACACCTTTGTGCTTTCAACAATAGGACCATTAGCCTATACAATGCTAGAATTCTGCTCAAAAAGTAGCTGATATTTCAAGATAATCCAACAACAATTTGCCCCTCAGACCCCGCGTATTGGTCAGCTTTCTTTCTGAAAGAAAGAAGAAAAAAGAAGTCCTGTGCTAAAGAGAAAAGCAATCCCAATGACAAAGATTTTAACATGTATTTTACAAATAAAATGCCTCAATGAATCATTTTTTTTCTTATAAACGGTTTTCAAAAGCTTTATTGGTGGATTTTCTTAAGTTAAAGCGCCACACAGAAATTAATAAATTTAATTGTGTAAGCAGGAAGGGTGTAACGGTACATGTATTCGTATTGAACCGTTTCGGTACTTGGTGGTCGGTTCGGAACGGACGCGTACCGAACGAGTTTCTGACGTAATATAACCCTTACTTTTCGAGGCTGTGAGTCGATCGGGTTACAGTTTCTTTGTGTAGATTATATTTACTCCGTCTTCTCAACTATAATGAGGACCAACATGGTAGGGACAGTATAACCTAGAAACGTCAACGTCACGACAATGTGGCCGCCGCGAGAACGCAGTGAAACGCGGGCGTTAAAGTCAATCAGCCAATGCACACCAGTCGCAGTGTGCCCGCATGTTAGACGCGTCCCAGAAGCGGCTCAACGCGATGCATGCGAAAAAAAAACGGTAGAGTTTATTATTTGACGCGAGACGCGGCGCTCCTGCGTCAACACTACTAGCTAGCTGACCGGAAGTCACTCGTGTAAAAATACGGTGGATCCGGTCGATTTTCAAACCAATATGCAATCATAACCACATAGGAACTAAAGTTATACAACATAAAATATACAATATAAATGAATATTACATCACATTTGTAAAATACAAACACATAATAAAATAAATAATAGCCCATTTAGATCAAATAAATTGAAATGAGCTAAAACACCTGTAATTAAATGATAAAAATAATACACAGATCCTGCTTACACAATTAAATTTATTAATTTCTGTGTGGCGCTTTAACTTGAGAAAATCCACCAAAACAGCTTTTGAAAACGTTCATAAAAAAATCAGTGAGGCATTTCATTTGTAAAATACATGTTAAAATCTTTGTCATTAGGATTGCTTTTCTCTTTAGCACAGGACTTCTTTTTTCCTCTTTCTTTTAGAAAGAAAGCTGACCAATACGCGGGGTCTGAAAGGCAAATTGTTGTTGGATTATTATCTTTCAATACCCGCCACTTTTTGAGCAGAATTCAAGCTTTGTATAGGCTACTGTTCCCATTTTTGAAAGCGCAAAAGTGTGTTGTAAACAACTAGCACATTTATATTTTGCATTTTGTTTTCTTACTGTATCGAAAATGAACCGAACCGTGACCTCAAAACCGAGGTACGTACCGAACCGAGATTTTTGTGTACCGTTACACCCCTAGTAAGCAGGATCTGTGTATTATTCTTATTATTTAATTACAGATGTTTTAGCTCATTTCAATTTATTTTATTTAAATGGGCTATTATCTATTTCATTATGTGTTTACATTTTACAAATGTGATGTAGTATTCATTTATATTGTATATTTTATGTTGTATAACTTTAGTTCCTATGTGAATATTAGTTCCTACTCGTTTTGTTGTGGTAGGAGGGTTTTGTATTGAACACGAGGCCGTGTTGGTTATTAGCAGAGAAGACAGCAGTAAATCAACAAAGACAAGTCAACTGTGCCCCGATCTACCACTCAAGAGATCTGGATGGATGGACTGAAAAAGTGGGTTACAAGTGCATATTAGTTTGAAAATCGACCGGATCCACCTACATGAGTGACTCCAGTCTGCCTGATCCTAGCTACCGGTAGTAGTATTGACGCAGGAGGGTCGCGTCTCACGTCAAATAATAAACTCTGCCGTTCCTTTTGCGTGCGTCGTGTTGAGCCGTTTCTGGGACGCGTCTAACATGCGGGCACACTGCGACTGGTGTGCATTGGCTGATTGACTTTAACGCCCGCGTTTCACTGCGTTGTCGCGGCGGCCATGGTGTCGCGCCGTTGACGTTTCTGGGTTGTACTGTCCTACCATGTTGGTCCTCATTATAGTAGAGAAGACGGAGTAGATATAATCTACACAAAGAAACTGTAACCCGATCGACTCACAGCCTCGAAAAGTAAGGGTTACATTACGTCAGAAACTCGTTCGGTACGCCTCCGTTCCGAACCAAGCACCACGTACCGAAACGGTTCAAAACAAATACATGTACCGTAACACCCTTAATCCCATAATACAGTGAGGACAGCTGTGGTTTGTAGTCTAGTGCGCCTTATCTATGAACAAATGCCGTTTTCGTGCTAAATTTGGTCGGTAAGGGCTTAAAAAAACGGCTGCCCAAAAAAACAGTGGTCAATATGGATTAGCACATGCAGGGATCAGCATGCATTAATAATTTAGCTGTCTTCTTTGTAATGAGTTACTGTATTTCGTTTTGGTGTATTGTTGACGGAGATGATGTTTTATCCGAAGCACTTCTCTTACATTTCTCACAATTGTTCCAGGAATGGTTCAGAAGTTGGACCAGAAGCTGCCAGTGGCCAACGAGTACCTTCTCCTGTCGGGCGGCGTACGCGAAGGCGTGGTGGACATGGACCCAGACGAGCTGAGCGTGTACGCTCGCGGAGCGGACTACGACATGGACTTCACGCTGCTGGTGCCGGCGCTAAAGCTGCACGACCGCAACCAACCAGTCACGTTGGACATGAGGCACTCAGCGCTAGGACACTCCTGGCTCAGCCTGCGTCTCTTCGATGAGGGCACCATCAGCAAGTGGAAAGATTGCTGTACGGTGGTGGAGCACATCAGCGGAGCTGCAAACTACTTCTTTTCGCCGACGCTGGTGGCCGACTGGTTCTACCAGGCGGTGTCGCTGGTGCTGCTGGAGGTCTGTGGTTGTTTTATTGTGGCATAACACTAAAAAACATGACTTTAGATTGCAAAACACAAAAAGCCCTTAGAGTCCGACTATCTCCTCGCTCCGTCCCCCTCGCGCACTGCTGGACAGCGGCCAAGAAAAGGTCTCACTCCGCTCGTTCTCAGTTCATTCGTTTAATCCAACAAAAGGTAACCCACAGTTAGTCATCCAAAAATACAAACAAAGGAGTAACGATAGATAGAGAGATGTTAATCCAAATAGGAAGAGAGAGAGAGAAGTCAAAAACTATTCTGGCTCTAAGCTTCCTCCTTCCTGCCTTAGCGCTAACTCGCGACCACAGCTCCACTTCTGCGTTATATAGTACGATGTCAAACGTGACGTCATGGACTAGTTTCACGAAATCAAATAAACAAATCACAAGCCTGTCTTATAGAACCAAATAAATTATTTACAACTAACCTGAATAAATAACCAAACGTTATTTTTTTAAATATTTATTATTTTGTTGAACTGTCCTGTTCAGTTGTTTGACACAGAGAATGGAAGTCTAAGTGTCCGGTTGGTCTGAACAGTTTTAATGTATCACATTGAGAGTATGACATACTCCCATTGTGATCATTCAAAATACCTTGTTTATTCAGACAAAGCAGCGAACAGGAAAAGGTTATGGGGGAACAGAAGAAAAGAAAAGAAACACAAGAAAAGAAAGAAAACACAGACAACAGCAAGAAATACAAATACATTGAACGCCTACACCAGGGGTGTCCAAACTTTTTGCAAAGAGGGTCATTTTTGGTGTGGTAAAAATGTGGGGGGCCGACCTTGGCTGACGTCCTTTACGTAGAACAATATATTTAAGCAAATTTTAGCAAGCCATTGTGTGTGTCACATTTGCTTTATTATTTTTTTTAATTAATAATTTCAACAATCTCGCAACTAGCCTTTGTGGCGTACTCTTTCGAATCTCAGGCTCTTGCGAAATACTGCTGCTGTGAAATGAAACTAGCTTCAAGTTGCTTCAATTTATCGCTACGTATCTTCCCTGTAATCTTGTCGTACATGTCAGCGTGTCTTGTTTGGTAATATTGCCTCACATTAAACTCTTTAAAAGCAGCGACTGTCTCTTTGCAAATGAGGCAGACACAGTTGTTGCATATTTTATTGAAGAAATACTCCAATTTCCACCTATCCTTGAAGCGTCAGCCGTCGCAGTCATTTTTTTTTTTTTTTTTTTTTTTTGTTGATTGTCGCCATTTTAGAAAATTGGGAGTAAAAGGTCACACGGGGTAATGTTGCTTAGAGTGCTGCTGCCTTTTAGTGGTAAATGAGGAGCAGCATTTAGTGTGTAAGCTACTTCATATGCTGGTAGCAGTACTGCTGACCAATTTATTAAGTCTCTGTGTGGGCCAGACGTTATTGATTTTATGACAGAGGTTGGGGGCCTGATGAAATTTGTCCACATGCCGTATTTGGCCCCCGGAACGGACTTTGGACATGCCTGGCCTACACTAACAATGGATATGTTAGATGCTAGATGTTTTTCCGGTTGACAGGGGCGCTGTCAGGGACCCATTAAAAGATATCACTTTGGGCCCCACCACCAGTGCCGGGACCCCCCCCCCCCCCCCCCCCCCCCCCCCCCCCCACACACACACACACACATTTAGAGTATCAACTACGTAATTTCCTGCATTCTGGTGAGTCTTTACACACTAATTTGGGCATTTTCTGCATTAATTTAAGATGAAAATATATTTATGTAAACATACAGCATATAGAGCAATAATTAATAGACTGATATCATCTATAAGAAATGTACTGAAGGCCATCTTTTACAATCTAAATATTAGGGCTGCAGCTATCGAATATTTTAGTAATCAAGTAATCGACTGAAAATTCTATCGATTAATCGAGTAATCGGATAAAACAAATATATTTTTAGGTGAAGAGCAATTATAAATATACATGAGAAAACAAGACATTTCATCTAATCTTGAACCATTTTCAGTCAATCAATGTCTTTATTTTCGATGTATATTGTTGAAAACAGCCAACAATTGCATCTCAGATGTAACTAGAATTAAAAAAAAGACTAATTCACTGCTTTCACTCAAAAAACTTAGATCTTATTAAAAAAAAATATATATATATATTACCTAAAAATGCCATTACGCTTGATAACACACGTCACTTAAAAGTTAGGATTTTTTTCCCACGTGTTTCAATTGAGTTTTTGCAGTGTTCAAAATAAATGTATGATACAGGCTGTATTGGAGCACATTAGGGACCAGTGCTACTTGGTGTTTTATCCAGCAATGACTACTGAGCTAAAATTGATAGTTAGCATGATTAAGTTTTTATTTTACACCCTCATCACTCCACAATTCTATGTTATGTTAAAGCCTGTATGTAAGACACGTTAGCCACGCATCGACAGTGGTCATAATTAATTGAAACCTAGCCCTCCGCAGGGCTAACGTTACGTGAGCTAGTAGCGACAGTAACGTTAATCTTATTTATTAGCGCTTAGCGCTCTTTATTAGCGCTTAGGGCTCTACTGCTTTAAGATGGCGGCTGTTTACTAACGCTGCCCAGACGCGGCTGAGTCTGTCATTGTGCATCTACTTCAACATACATGTGATCTCTATGAGACTCACCAGACGGTACCTGTTACCAACGTAGCATTGTGCGGGCTGGTATTTAGCAACGTCGGCGTCGTTTGTGGCGGCTGTCGGCTGCAGTAAGTTTTTTTTTTTTTTCCTTCTTCCTCTCCGCACGTGACAGCGCGTTGTCCCGCATTAAAAGTAGTCCGAGCAAAACGTGATGCTTAGAGCTGTCAAAATAAACGATTACTCGAAGTGAATAAAATTACTCGGATCAGTTTTTAAACTCGAGTTACTCGAATTGCTCGAGTACTCGTTTCAGCTCTACTAAATATATTTGTATTAAATATACACTCACCGGTCACTTTATTAGGTACACCATGCTAGTAACGGGTTGGACCCCTTTTTGCCTTCAGAACTGCCTCAATTCTTCTTGGCATAGATTCAACAAGGTACTGGAAGCATTCCTCAGAGAGTTTGGTCCAATTGACATAATGGCATCACACAGTTGGTGATTTGAGTGACTTTGAACGTTGCATGGTTGTTGGTGCCAGAAGGGCTGGTCTGAGTTTCAGAAACTGCTGATCTACTGGGATTTTCACGCACAACCATCTCTAGGGTTTATGGAAAAAATATCCAGTCAGCGGCAGTTCTGTGGGCGGAAATGCCTCGTTGATGCCAGAGGTCAGAGGAGAATGGCCAGACTGGTTCGAGCTGATAGAAAGGCAACAGTAACTCAAATAACCACCCGTTACAAACAAGGTAGGCAGAAGAGCATCTCTGAACACACAGTACGTCGAACTTTGAGGCAGATGGGCTACAGCCGCAGAAGACCACGCCGGGCACCACTCCTTTCAGCGAAGAACAGGAAACTGAGGCTACAATTTGCACAAGCTCATCGAAATTGGACAATAGAAGATTGGAAAAACGTTGCCTGGTCTGATGAGTCTCGATTTCTGCTGCGACATTCGGATGGTAGGGTCAGAATTTGGCGTCAACAACGTGAAAGCATGGATCCATCCTGCCTTGTATCAACGGTTCAGGCTGGTGGTGGTTGTCTAATGGTGTGGGGAATATTTTCTTGGCACTCTTTGGGCCCCTTGGTACCAATTGAGCATCGTTGGAACGCCACAGCCTACCTGAGTATTGTTGCTGACCATGTCCATCCCTTTATGACCACAATGTACCCAACTTCTGATGGCTACTTTCAGCAGGATAATGCGCCATGTCATAAAGCTGGAATCATCTCAGACCGGTTTCTTGAACATAACAATGAGTTCACTGTACTCAAATGGCCTCCACAGTCACCAGATCTCAATCCAATAGAGCATCTTTGGGATGTGGTGGAACGGGAGATTCGCATCATGGATGTGCAGCCGACAAATCTGCACCAACTGTGTGATGCCATCATGTCAATATGGACCAAACTCTCTGAGGAATGCTTCCAGCACCTTGTTGAATCTATGCCACTAAGAATTGAGGCAGTTCTGAAGGCAAAAGGGGGTCCAACCCGTTACAAGCACGGTGTACCTAGTAAAGTGGCTGGTGAATGTATATTATATTCTCAAAGCAAATACCATAATGAACGACTTAGAATAAATGTTTTAACTATACTACAGTTTACATTACAGTATACAACTGTTTTAGTATGGAGAGATTGCTCAGGGTTTGTGTGCTGTACTGATTAAATGTAAGCTAAAAGTGGAGCAAACACTAGCTAGCAAACAATTACAGTATTTCATTATGGAGTAGGCTTAGCCTTATCTGGAAACTCGCGATCTCCACTATAGGCTACAGCTCCGAAGCGAGGTCCCTTGTTGACAAACTAAATTCAATTGATGACAAACTAAATTCAATAAATCCATGATTTCAATTCAAGCCGGATTTCAAGCGGATTAAAAAAAAAAATTCCACACCAACTTTCAACTAGACCTGTCGCGATAACAAATTTTAGTGTGCGATAATTTATCTCATAAATTATTGCGATATACAATATTATTGCCACCCCCTCATTTAATTTTTTTTTTTTTTTTTAAACCAATTTACAATAACACAGTGAGAATACAGTATGTATTAAAAGAGCAAGTCGACCCATTTAAACGCGATAAATGTTTCCTCTTGAATTCAAAAATACTTTAGAAATCACAACTAAAAACAAGACCATGCCTCTTTTAAGTAAAAGACAACAATATTAATACCGCACAGAAACACAGAATAAATAAAATGTCTTTTTCAAGAAAAAAATAAAATTGCACTCATAACTTAAGCATTTAGGCTAGACATGTCCAACGTCCGGCCCGGGGGCCAAATGCGGCCCCTGTTCAAATTTCATCCGGCCCCCAGCCTGTGTCATAAAATCAATAACGTCTGCCCCGCACACAGACTTAATAAATTGGTCAGCAGTACTGCTACCATCATATGAAGTAGCTTACACACTAAATGCTGCTCCTCTATTTACCTACTAAAAGGCAGCAGCACTCTAAGCAACAGTACCCCATGTGACCCTTAACTCCCAATTTTCTAAAATGGTGACAATCAACACAAAAAAGAAAGTTGACTGCGACGGCCGACGCTTCAGGGATAAGTGGAAATCGGACTATTTCTTCACTAAAATACGCAACAACTGTGTCTGCCTCATTTGCAAAGAGACAGTCGCTGTTTTCAAAGAGTTCAATGTGAGGCAATATTACCAGACAAGAGACGCTGACATGTCCGACAAGATTACAGGGAAGATACGTAGCGAGAAATTAAAGCAACATGAAGCTAGTTTAATTCCACACCAGCAGTATTTCGCAAGAATCCGAGAATCGAAAGAACGCCTTGCGAGATTTTTAATAATAAAATTAATTTTAAAAAATAATAAAGCGAATGTGACACACAGAATGGCTTGCTAAAATTTGCTTAAATATCTTGTTCTACGTAAAGGACATCAACCAAAGTCGGCCCCCCACATTTTTACCACACCAAATCTGGCCCCCTTTGCAAAAAGTTTGGACACCCCTGATTTGGGCAAATGAAAACTTTTCCCCTCACAGCTTCTGCTATGGCGTTCCATGTGTAATATTCTGATTGGGTGTTTTCCGAGGCACCCTGAAGCGCATGCAACGGTGATGTTGTTTTGTTCATGTGACGTGGCAGTGACAGACACAGCCTGCCGACAGCCACAGTTTGAGGAAGTGTTGTTAGCGCCGTGTGTTAATAAAAAACAAAGTTGTCAGCACGTCGTGCGTTTGATATCATTGCCAGAAAAACACACATAATAGGACACCATACAGCTTCCTTTTTAAAGGGTATGAAACGGCAAAGGGGGTGTGAGACATCAATAGAACCATTATGTGCCAAGATAACAAATATTGATAAAGTTAACAAAAAAATCAATCACATTAATGAGCAATTATCGAAAATAGATCAAAAATGACGAACATTTCCGAAAGAATTTTTCGGAAACAGCCGAATGGGGCGGGGACGTCACGACAAGTGAATGAAAGTCGAGGCGGAGCCAGGTGCCATTGTTTTTTATCGACGAGAGAGTAGTGTTCGGGTTTGTTTTACCAAAACATCACTAAAATGGTCCAAACTGCTGTGCTATGTGGTGTACAAATAGCTATTTATCGGAATATAGTATCCACGAGTTCCCGAACGCGAAAAAAAAGCTGGACTACACAGACAATGGGTAAAGTTCGTCCGTGCAAAGAGGGCTAATTTTCTAGACAGAGCCTCCAGCACGGTTTTCTGTGGTGCGCATTTTCCACCTGAAAGCTTCTCAAACTATGGACAAGTGAATTCGGGTTTTGCTAAAAGATTGCTGCTCAAAGGAGATGAGGTGCCTACCGTACACGCGCAGTCACCTAAATGTCCCGAGATATCAAGAAAGAGGACGATAACTGGCAAAGGAGGCTAAGGCTAAGCAAAGGAGGGTAGCAGCCAAAAAAATGTCACGCATTGGATAAAGGACTGGACACATGTATAAATTATCACTCATAAAATATATAGAACAAATCTTCTGATCTCATTCATATTTGTGTCTGTTGGCAGAGCGAAAAGCTATGATAGCGCAATAAATGATAATTATTCTATGCATTACTTTATTTTGCGGTCACGGTGTATCAGCTTCACAAAAAGAAATGCAAAACAAATCATTGGTGTTTCCCACACGATCTGCTGCCGATGTTTCATCAGTGTCATTGCTCCCCTCAATGACCGTTTCATTACGCTGCATTGGCGTTCGTTTGGGCTCAAATTGGTAACCTAAAACACCGATTAAAGCTTCGTAACCCTCCTCGTCACCATTAGATGAACATTCGTTACGTCCTTCTACGTCGGATTCGTCGCTGAAACTAGAAACGAAATTGTCTGCCATCATCGCCGCCATTCAGTATTAAAGCACTGAGCCATTTTCTTGTTGAAGAAACACCCCTCACTGTCAATTCTGAATTCTCTTTTATTGACAACGAGGGGTGTTTCTTCATGAGGGAACCTAGAATATGTGCAGGACGAACACAATGCATCAGCATAAACAGCTCAAAACACCCTTAATTCTCCCTTCACCAGAAGGAATTGATGCAGACAGGCACTGCTCCCCTAGTGGCCGTTGGCACTCTCTTCACTTGTAGTGACGTCACGCACACAATCTGCCAGATCTCTGGCGCCGGTCGTTTTAGCTTGACAATCGAGCCAAATTTCTCTCATTTTCTTGTGTGTAATTACACGAAGTGGCATGATATGAATACAAAAGGCATGCGTTTATGGATAAATGATGGAATATTAACATTTTCCCAGGGCATGGCATACTCTTTAATGTTGTCCTTATAATGATGATCTGCTGCATCATAAATCACTTTGTAACTTTCCACCTCCGTGATGGAGCGTTCTTGGTCCATGTTCGCTGGTTAAACAGTGAATAAGCAACTGGGCTGTTGACTCCAGCCTGGGTTAGCCCATTTTGACCGATGCATCTCCGGCAAAAATAGAAAATAGCCTAAACCGTCCGGCGGGCTCCGTACGTTGAACAATAGGATTTAATGGGAACTGATTGGCTCAGGCGCTATTTTTTGCCGGACCCTGTCCGAACCCGGAACTAGGGTTGTTCCGATCATGTTTTTTTGCTCCCGATCCGATCCCGATCGTTTTAGTTTGAGTATCTGCCGATCCCGATATTTCCCGATCCGATTGCTTTTTTTTGCTCCCGATTCAATTCCAATCATTCCCGATAATTTTTCCCGATCATATACATTTTGGCAATGCATTAAGAAAAAAATGAACAAAACTCGGACGAATATATACATTCAACATACAGTACATAAGTACTGTATTTGTTTATTATGACAATAAATCCTCAAGATGGCATTTACATTATTACCATTCTTTCTGTGAGAGGGATCCACGGATAGAAAGACTTGTAATTCTTAAAGGATAAATGTGACTTTGTATATTGTGTCTAAATATTGCCATCTAGTGAATTTGTTGAGCTTTCAGTAAATGATACTGCAGCCATTTAACTTCTGCCAAAATGCATGATGGGAAGTGCAACCGTGACTGTGCGTAGGGGCACCAATTGATATATCTTCTCTGCGTTGGGAAAGAACATAGGGTGTTAAGAAAATGATCAACTAGTACCTTTCTTCCCCACATTGCCTCCAACATTAATTTTAATTGCTGAGAGATGTATTGTAAGGCTTCAGCCACATAAAACATGTCTCCAAAGGCTGTCAAAATTCTCTCTACTCATTAAACGCTGCCTTTTAGCACTATCTATAGGTAAAACAGCGTTTTTATAGATTGAACGCGACAATGCGTGAGTGGGTCGTGCAGCGCATGCATTAATTATTTAACGTGATTGATTAAAAAAAATGAATTACCACCGTTAACGCAATAAATTTGATAGCCCTAATTTAAGCCAAAACTACTCTGGATGAGTCTAAGACATTTTGTCTGTAACGTTAAATACAGTTAGAAAACGATTTAATTAAAAATTATATATGTATTAGGGCTGTCAGACGATAAAAATTTATAGTCGAGTTAATTACAGCTTAAAAATTAATTAATCGTAATTAATCTCAATTAATCGCAATTCAAACCATCCTAAAATATGCCATATTTTTATGTAATTTATTGTTGGAATGGAAAGATAAGACACACGACGGATATATACATACAACATACTGTACATCAGTACTGTATTTGTTTATTGTAACAACAAATCCACAAATGGCATTATTAACATTCTTTCTGTTAAAGTGATCCACGGATAAAAAGACTTGTAGTTCTTAAACGATAAATGTTATAGTTACAAGTTATAGTAATTTTATATTAAAACCCCTCTTCGTGCTTTCGTTTTAATAAAATTTGTAAAATTTTCAATCAAAAGTAGAGTTAATATAATCATAAGAAGAATAAAAAAAATAATAATAAAAATAGAGTGAAAAGTTTTACGTGTATTTTGCATAGCTATTTTGATATGGAATGCCAGTTCATTTTGCATTGTTGTTTAACTGTGTGTCAGAATAGGGCCACATTACTATAGACCAGTACTTCTCAAATGGTGGGGCGCGCCCCCCCAGGGGGGCGCAGAGCGATGCCAGGGGGGGCGCGAGTGACCTCGGGGAACATGCTTTTTTTTTTTTTTTTTTTTGCCGTACTAGAATAAAGTGTACTTGCACATCCACTCCGTGGGTGGCAGTGGCGCTCTCATTTTCAAAGTGCGTGCAGTATTTTTGAAGTAAGCAAGAGCACACGGAAGAGACTCATGCAGAGCTGGACTCACGCAGCGACCCACTGTCTTTCTCACGTGTCCGGCCGAGAAGTGCCGTTTTCGGCTTGGGATCGTCACGACCACCGCCCTCACCTACGGTTCTCCCTCGGCCGCCGAGAATGCGCTTTTTTCGGGCCGTTTGCCTTTGACTTTTAATATAGTGGGACATGAGGAAAGACCACTGTTTACTGAGTCTAAAAATGATTATAGCGGAGAAGCCAAATCAGTTAAGACGCCACTTAAAGACATTAGACCTCAATCTCATTGACAAGCCGCTTGATTGTTTTTCAGCGAAAATGTGCCGAATATTGCCAATTGTCACAATCATCCCGCTTTGTCAGTGTTATATCAGTAAACCAGTGAGCACTGTGGTGAATCAGCGAAAATAAAAACTTTCCTTCTGTCCAGAGACCTTTTTCCCCCCTTCTATTCAGTTTTGTTTTTTTTTCGGTCAAATTTTTTGGCATGTTGTCCTGAAGAGGAAATGTTTCTAATCAATTTGAATTTGTTATTATTTACTGATTTTATTACATTTTATTTTTCAGTTTCAAATGGTCAAAAATGTACCTTGAGTGTATTTTTACAGTTTGGATGTGACTTTTTTTTTTTTTTTTTTTTTTAACTTCAGGCAAATTGATGCGCATTAAGTCTTTTCTGTTACAAGCAACACAATGTTAAAAAAGTTATACTTTATTATAAGTTGATCTATGTTACTTTTTTTCTTTAATAGAAAAAAAAGGACACAATGTTAGGCTGAGGCGTACTTATAATAGTAATATAGACGAATGATACTATTTACAGTGGCGGCAGAGAGTTGGGGGGGGGGCGCGAAACATTTACGTCTTCCTTGGGGGGGCGTAACAGAAAATAATTGAGAAGCACTGCTATAGACTGAAGTGCTTTTCTTTCCGTGAACATTTTTTTTTTTTTTTGAGAGATAGGAATATTATTTTTGTTGGGCTTTCACTAAACGATACTTATGTTTGTTGTGAAGGAGAAGCTTATACCAATAAACGGCGCCGTCCAAAATGCCTGTGTCCACTCGCCTTTACTGTATAACATATACAGTGGGAAGTATTTGATACACTGCCAATGGGAAAACCCATTGTATCTGTACATATCTTACCCAAAAAAAGCAAGAGACATATAATTGTCACTAAAAGAAAGAAAACTTACCGAAATATGTGTGGAGCACAAATAGCAATTTGCATTGCATTGTGAATACAGCATAAACGTCTCACAACTACTAATTCTCCCACGTTTAGAAGACATGAGTATGGAACGGCGCTGCCCCCAAGCGGCCGGTGGCATTCTCTTCACTCTTAATGTCCATAAACGGCCTCATTGTAATGTTTGAGGCAATATGCCAGCGGGTCATTCATTGCATGCGTTAATTGCGTCAAATATTTTAACGTGATTAATTAAAAACAAAAAAAAAATTAACGCCCGTTAACGCGATAATTTTGACAGCCCTAATATATATATTAAAAAAGGCATGTCCGATATTTTTTTGCCAATTCCAATACTTTGAAAATGACTTGATCGGACCCGATCGATCGGGACGTCTCTACCCGGAACGAAGATGCATTTTGTGCAGTTTGTAATAAGTAGCCGAACCTTTAACAGCACGTCTGCCGTGTGCACGCGAGGCGATAAATCGCGGCGGATAAATTACCGCCTTCATTTTTATTTACTACCGTGCGATAAATGGAATTATTGCATATTGCGACAGGCTTACGGCTATGCTTCCCTCCATCCAGGTGCAGAAGAAGCCCCAAAGGGGTGTTCCTCGCGTGGAGAAGGTGGAGCGCAACGGCACAGTAGTGTCAGTCATTCTGGGTGTGGGCAGCAGCCGCATGCTCTACGACGTAGTGCCTGTCGTATCCTTCAAGGGCTGGCCTGCCGTGGCGCAGAGCTGGTTGATGGAGAATCACTTCTGGGACGGCAAAATCACCGAGGAGGAGGTAATCAGCGGTTTCTACCTGGTCCCCGCCTGCTCGCACAAGGGCAGACGGGAGAACGAGTGGCGGCTGTCGTTCGCCCGCAGCGAGGTGCAGTTAAAGAAGTGCATCTCGCCCGGCCTCATGCAGGCCTACCAGGCGTGCAAGGCTATCATCGTCAAGCTGCTGTCGCGCCCCAAGGCGGTCAGTCCTTACCACCTGCGCAGCGTCATGCTGTGGGCATGCGACCGCTTGCCCGCCAACTACCTGGCGCAGGACGACTTCTCCGCCCATTTCCTTCTAGGCCTCATCGACGACCTACAGCACTGCCTGGTCAACAAAACCTGCCCCAACTACTTCATCCCGCAGTGCAACATGTTGGAGAATCTGTCGGATGACGCCGCCGTGCTCCACGCCCGCAAGCTGTCTTCGGTGCGCTCCGACCCGGCCGAGCACCTGCGCACCACCATCGAGCACGCCAAGGCCGCCAACAGGCTGACGGTGGAGTTGCAGTGGCGCGGCAGCACCGGCAATCTGCCGTCGCCGCAGTCGGACGCCGGTGGGGAAAACCAGCCGGACGACCGTCTGGCCAAGAAGCTCCAGCAGCTGGTCACCGAGAATCCCGGGAAGTCTATTTCAGTCTTCATAAACCCGGACGACGTCACCCGGCCGCACTTCCGCATCGACGATAAGTTCTTCTAATCACGGTTTTTATCTTCCTCTCCCACGCCGTCTATCAGGAGTTTATGTCCTAGCATTCTTAGTTCTCCTTCCTCACTGTGTTCTTACCTACTGGAGGCCTTCAGACTGACATCCAGAAAGCCATTCGGAGGAATCCCCCAGGTGGAATCCAGCCGGAGAAATCCATCTGGATGTCTGCTCATCGTTCAAACAAACTTCTACAAAGTCACCTAATGAAATCCCCCACTTTTGACTGACCTGGAGAAAATAAGTTTGATTATCAAGGAGTCTTTGTAGAGCAGTGGTTCTCAAAGCGCGGTACAAGTACCACCAAAATTATCTTGGCTCCCTCTAGTGGTAAGCGAAGATTGCCAATGACGTGTCCTAACTACATTTTTTTAATCCACAGGAGTGCATGAAGTAGGGCTGCAGCTATCAAATATTTTAGTAATCGAGTAATCGACTGAAAATTCTATCGATTAATCGAGTAATCGGATAAAACATATATTTTTAGGTGAAGAGCAATTATAAATATACATGAGAAAACAAGACATTTCATCTAATCTTGAACCATTTTCAGTCAATCAATGTCGTTATTTTCGATGTATATTGTTGAAAACAGCCAACAATTGCATCTCAGATATAACTGGAATAAAAAAAGACTAATTCACTGCTTTCCCTCAAAAAACTTTTAGATCTTATTAAAATATATATATATATATACATATATATATATCTTACCTAAAAATGCCGTTACGCTTGATAACACACATCACTTAAAAGTTAGGATTTTTTTCCTACGTGTTTCAATTGAATTTCTATTTGTGTCAAGCCATTTTTAAGTTCTAGTTAAGTTTTAAGTTAGTCTAAACTGTAAGTCCGGATAGGATTTTGAGTTTTTGCAGTGTTCAAAATAAATGTATGATACAGGCTGTATTGGAGCACATTAGGGACCAGTGCTACTTGGTGTTTTATCTATGACTACTGAGCTAAAATTGACAGATAGCATTATTGAGTTTTTATTTTACACCCTCATCACTCCACAACGCTATGTTATATTAAAGCCTGTATGTAAGACACGTTAGCCACGCATCGACAGTGGTCATAATTAATAGAAACCTGGCCCTCCGCAGGGCTAACGTTACGTGAGCTTGTGACAGTAACGTTAATCTTATTTATTAGCGCTTAGCGCTCTTTATTAGCGCTTAGCGCACTACTGCTTTAAGATGGCGGCGGTTTACTAACGCTGCCCAGACACGGCCGAGTCTGTCATTGCGCATCTAGTTCAACATACATGTGATCTCTACGAGACGCATCAGACGCTACCTGCTACCAACTAGCATCGTGCGGGCAAGTATTTAGCAACGTCGGCGTCGTGTGTAGCGGCTGTCTGCTGCAGTAAGTTTTGTTGTTGTTGTTGTTTTGCTTTTTCCTCTACGCACGTAACATCAGCGCGTTGTCCCGCATTAAAAGTAGTCCGAGCAAAACGTGATGCTTAGAGCTGTCAAAATAACGAATACTCGAGGTGAATAAAATTACTCGGATCAGTTTTTAAACTCGAGTTACTCGAGTTGCTCGAGTATTCGTTTCAGCTCTAGCATGAAGTACTAGTCCTTCTAAAAAATTTGCATATTGTGATAAAGCTCATTATTTTCTGTAATGTACTGATAAACATTAGACTTTCATATATTTTAGATTCATTACACACAACTGAAGTAGTTCAAGCCTTTTATTGTTTTAATATTGATGATTTTGGCAAAAAAGTCAAGAAAAACAAAAAGTTCCTATCTAAAAAAATAGCATATCCAGAAAAGGTACTGTAAAGAAGCTACTAACCTAATTAATGGAAAAAAACAAGCAAAAAATTGACTGCACTGTAAACAGAAGCGAAAGAAGCTCAAAACTCCCAAATTTAGCTTAAAGTGCGTATGACACCAAAAAGTATGTTTATTTCAGATTTCACGCGGTATTTTATGCTCCTGAATGAAATGGACCGCTTGGATGTGTGTGGAAGCGACTGTTTTTAAAAAAATTCAATTTCTGAATCCCGCGCCATGAAAATAAGTAACTTCCGGCTCCAGCCTCGAGTTGAGGACGAATGCAAATGTGACATCACCCGGGTCAGCATCTCACAATACATCATTGGTTTATAGCATGCAGATGGACTGCGGATTCAGCTGAACTAATTTGGTTATTTTTCGCATCACGCCAGCCAAACGGCTGCAGGGTTTTGTAGCTGCACAAGGGCGAGGCGTGTGAGGCTTTTAGGGTTTGAAAAAGTTCCCGTTCACCCCGAGATCGGCCAAAACAAGTGTGCGACAAGGACGAGGAAGTGAGTAAACATCGTGTTTTGTATTATGTTAAATACTGGGATCATGGCACACGTTTTAATACAGAGGTGGCTTACACTTTGTGGCTGACAATGCTCCTTGTCCACCGAGAATGCCACTCGGCCGACGACCGGCGGTTTGTCGCACACCCCTCCTCGGTCCTTCACGTGCCCGCCAGGAGAGCACTATACTCGGCTTATTGCCCTCTTCGTGTGCCTGTTGTTCTGTCAAATTTTCCACGTTATCAGAAATTTCAACTTTGTGTTAAAAAATGGCCGCGAATACAGAAATTACAAAGTACACACTACAAACTTTCTTTAAAGAAAGGAATATTTACTTACGTTTGATCATGGACGGACATGTAGAAAAGTTCTCCTCAGACACATCCTGCCATGGCAGCTGCACAACAACTGCACGCCGCTCTCTCACTGTATACGTCTTCGCCGTATAGTTAAGCATTAATTTACGCCATATTAGTTTTGACCATGTGGCAGCTACGCACTCCTCCGACCGGTTTGTCCGGCGGTCATTCTCCAGTTGCATCCCCGCAAACAAGCTTTCCTGCCCGATGCAGTGAAACGACGAGCTGTAACTTGCTCGCCGCCAGGCGGGTTGCCGATCGGCAGAGACAATCGACAACCCCGCCGCTGTGTGACATGTTCCGGAGTAGTTTTGAGTGATTTTTTGCTTCGAAAAGCAAAAATAAGACTTTGAGACGTCACTCGGTTCGGGTTTGCATGTCGGCTAGCTGTTACGCATCCTGGTTTGTTTACATTCTATGAAGCAGAAGCAGGGAAATGAAAAAAGCCGGACTAAATCCAGTGGCATAAAATATCGTTCGGGAGGTGCAACAATGAAGGTGAAGTAGACAGTTTTGACCATTATGGACAAATTTTGCCATGTCGTACTGAATATATGCATTGGTAGTAAAATATTTGTTATTTTAGTGTTATTTCATTGCAGGCAAAATCAATGAAGCTATTACTACCAAAGCATTTGTAATTGCAATCATTTTCTGGGAGAAATTGAGCATTATCTGAAAGAATTTCAGGGGTGCCAGTACTTTTGGCCAGCACTGTATGTCCGTTGTTATGCCAGTTAAGGGCTTTGGCGCTCTTCGGGTGTGCTTATCATATCTTCTGGCCTGATGATACTTTTAGGTTATGCTGTAGTTTAGGGCTGCAGCTATCGATTATTTTAGTAGTCGATTAATCAATGAACCATTAGTTCGAATAATCGAGTACTCGGATAAAAATTAAATTACCTGAGCTGAGCCTAAAACGGTATAAAAAATAAATAAATGAGGATCTATGTACAACAAAAGAACAATTTGCTAACTTACATAGAATTTGATAGCATTTAAACTAGCGGACTTTTGCTAACTTTTTTACAATGCTCTTAAATGGTTCAGACGCATATTCCCTCAAAAATAGGCTAAAAATACCTTTAGACAAAATAATGAATGCATTAAAAAAACATTAGCTCAAACAAATACATAGCTTATGTTGGTCTTAACAGGGAGCACTTGGATTTAGCCATGTGAAATGAGGAAGACTAGAAGGCAGAGTATCCACCCAAATGATAAAAGTACAGGCAAACACTTTCAAAATAAACCATTACAACGCCACTTAAACGAATACTCGAAGCAGCAAAATTTAATTGATTAATCGTTGCAGCACTACTTTAGTTAGTTTGAAGTTCTTTTTTAAAATCATAATGTAGTTTTAATGCTCAGATTGTTGATTATAAAATTAACTAATACCGCTGGCTTTTTTTCAGAACATTTTGCTTATTACTCTAACATATTTTAGTAATTTGGCTGCCATTGACCTCCAATTCATTTGAATTGGGAGGACTAACAGCGGATGCTCACACTTCACTGCTATTGACGCTGAAAGATGATCATTCCAAACTCTCGCAGTCAAAATTAATTGTGACAAATGAGGGTAGCAATCGAAGAGCTGAGCATTTTTTTACGGTTGTACTTGCTGTAAAATGTTTGAGAACCACTGTTCTAGCAAAACCCACCTGGAAACATCTACCTGGAAGAATTTAACTGAAAAAAAAAAAAAAAATCAACCTGAGGAATGACGGCAAACCAGTCAGCCGAGAACTAAAGCCTATCTTCTGAGTGTTCACCACGTCAACGTATGGCGGTAAAAGACACCATCACTCACTCACAAAATCAGAAGAGTAACACAGAGTACTATGGCCACACTGAAAACACAGAAAAACTACCAGAAAAGATTTAAATGCCTGCCGATTTTGCTCTTGTAGGGTATTTTTCTCACAATCCGTGATATTTTTTTCTTCAGTGTGGCTTCACCTTGTGGGGGGTCTTTTGCTTCACAGTGTGCACCTAAAAAAAACTTAATTCGTTGATCACAGAAGTAGGATTTTGTCTTACTTTTCGGAATGAGAAAAAGAACAGTTCAAGTAATTCCAAGTGTGTTTTTCTTGTAGTGTGAGACACTGGTTTTCAAAGCTTAATCTTGTATTGATTGTTACAAACTGAATGTTATTTTGAATCCACAATGCGTGAATGTGATCTCAGATGCTATGTTTTCAACTCACGTATTCCACGTTGGAAAAGCAGCCGGATTGTCACCTCGAAACTTTTTTCACTGTACGATTGTCAACATGCGTCTTAGTTCAAAATGTGAATTTTCCTAGAGGGTACACACGTTTTAATAGTCGCAAAAACCCAGCGATTTCACGACTACTTGTTAGCATCCAGTTGAAGTTTTGCACTGAATGTAAAAAGCACCAACGCAGCCACACTCCTGAACTGTCAACATTTTCAGCAGGCCAGGCAATGAGTTAATACTAAATGTCTTGATTATTTTTATACTTTAAAAAAATATTTTTTATTTTACATTTTTAAATTGAAGAGTAAAGATAAGAAAAAACAGTATTCTTTTTTTTTAATAGCTTCAATAAATGTTAAATGGCAAATGTTCTATATAAAGTTTTTTTTTTTTTTAATTATTAAAAACAAGGGGATTTTGAAAAAGTTTTTGCTATTGTTATTTATAATTTATCAATTTATAGCAGAAGTTCAGGACTTTTGACATTAGACTTAATCTTCGAGTTAGCAGGGGTTTAGTTAGTTGGTGGAGTTGATTTCAACAAATTCCATTTCGTTTGTTTGCAAGTTATTTGTTAGTTAAGGGCTCCGGAGTGGCTACGCTAGCGCGAGTCAATGGCACCATCATAGCATGCTAATAAAAAAACGATACAGATCCAACTTAGTCAAACAAATTCAAAACACAGATCATTGTTTCAAAACACCCATGTGGCCAAAACAATGTCACACCAAACTGCCGTAATTCATTTCATTCTGCAGGAATTTTTTTTAAAATGCGTAATATGATCCCAATAAAGATGAGTGCTTCGGTCACGCGTTCTCACGCTGCGTTCGAGGAAGGTGGGAAGTTGGCCTTATCCCGCTCGGAGGGTACCAGTTGCGACCTTAAAGCATTCCAAGCGAATGTAAACAGCAAAGATGGCTGATCGCCACAAGTTGTTATTTATTTTGGCCTTCAAGCATAGCATGCCAATAAAAAACAACATATGCACACGTGAAAATCATCGATGACCTATGCAATCAATAGTGTTGGCTTTGTTTTCAGGATAAAGTTATTAAAACTTACCATTGCACGCAGTGCTTAATTTGTAAACCATAAGGTGCCGGAACGCAAAGTACATATGGCAGCACAGGGATGACGAGACGGGCACAGGTCCCGGAACGTACGCTGAAAACACGACGCAAATGCCCAGTTGCCATGCTTTGGGACTTACAAGCCTCAATTTCAGGTAATATCCATGTTATAAATGTTATGACAACAATTCACAATTATTTAGCTATACTCTGCACAGCACAGAACCACAGGTGGGACTTACAGTACACAGTCAGCAATTAGTTTCTCAACAGGTCTAATTTGTAAAACATAAAAAAATCTGAGATTATACCATATTGGCCCGAATATAAGACGGCCCTGATTATAAGACGACCCCCTCTTTTTCTAGAATCAAGTTTGAAAATTAATTTTTATACAGAAAATAATCACAGTACATCTGAAACAAATGATTATAACAATATATTTGAGAGAAAAAGCATGTTTTTATGCCTCATTCAAATCTTAATATCTAAACATTTAAATATGTAAACTAAAGTGCAATCACATTCGTAAATGAATGGCTTCTGGTTTTTGAAATGTAGATAAACCAATCTATTGTGATAAAACAACAACATTGCAATAACTGCATTAACCATTACAGTGAAGTCAAACTGTAACTGTAGTCTTAACAAATGTGAGTAAGGAAAAATATTGCAATAAAATAACTGGTTAAACTCGTGGCTGAGATCCGTCATGACAGACCATCGCTTCAATGATATCTGGTGCCATCTAGCGTCGTGAATGGGGAGAGGAGCTGAGATCTGTCATAACAGAACATCGCTTCAATGATATCTGGCGTCATCTAGCGTCTTGAATGGGTATAATGTCTAGACCGCGAATATAAGACGACCCCCTCTTTTTCAATCTTATTTCAATGCAAAAAACACCGTCTTATATTCGGGCCAATACGGTAATAAATAACACAAAACCATTCTTTTGCGAGTTTCATCCCCGATATCTTCTCTGGCTCCAAAGTTCCCACCGCCTTACAAATTGTGCAGCCCAAACCCCAATTTCCCATAAGGGTACTGGCCTGTTGCTCCGACTGTTGGGGGTCATCCTGGCTGACAGCTGGCACTGTAGCTGCCCCCCACTCCGGGTGGCGCTGAACCTGACCAGCTGCTGCCACGGTAGAAGCCTCCTGCCCCGGCTTGGCTGGCTGTCCGTGAACCTGACTAGCTGCTGCTGCGCTAGCCTCCTGCTGCACTCGGTCCCGCCCGTTAGCCTGATCGCTGCAGCTGCCCTCATCGCCAGTTGTTGCTTTTCTGACTGTTTTGAACCATCATCCTTCTTTTTGAAAAAAGACAGTAAATGCTTTTTGGCATGTTAAAATACCATTTGATCCTGGCTGCTTGCTCCCCAGATGCCACAAATTTCCAAGTTCTTTTTTTGTCAGGGGTCGTAATTTGCTGGTCCAGCTTTTCAGTGCATCAACAAATCTCCGACTCTTTCAAATGACGTTAAATTTTTATTTTAAAAAAAAACATGCAATTCTTGGGATTTGTTCTGTAAATGAATTTACACATATTATTATAATTTTACTTTCTACATTAAAAAAAACAAAAACAAAACGTTTTTATATTACGGTATTGGCCCGAATTTAAGACGGTGTTTTTTGCGTTGAAGTAAGGCTGAAAAAGAGGGGGTTGTCTTATATTCGCGGTCTAGACACTAGATCAGGGGTGTCCAAACTTTTTGTAAAGGGGGCCAGATTTGGTGTAGTAAAAATGTGGGGGGCTGACCTTGGCTGACAGAACAATATATTCAAGCAAATTTTAGCAAGCCATTCTGTGCGTCACATTTGCTTCATTATTTTTTTAAATGAATAATTTCAACAATCTCGCAACTAGCCTCTGTGGCGTTCTCTTTTGACTCTCGGGCTCTTGCGCAATTCTACTGTGGAATTAAACTAGCTTCAGGTTGCTTCAATTTCTCGCAACGTATCTTCCCTGTAATCTTGTCGTACATGTCAGCGTGTCTTGCTTGGTAATATCGCCTCTCAGTGAACTCTTTAAAAAAGGTGACTGTCTCTTTGCAAAAGAGGCGGACACATTTATTGCGTATTTTGGTGAAGAAATAGTCCAATTTCCACCTATCCTTGAAGCGTTGGCCAACACAGTCAACTGTCTTTTGTTGACTATCGCCATTTTAGGAAATTGGAAGGGTCACACGGGGTAGTGGGTAAATGAGGAGCAGCATTTAGTGTGTAAGCTACTTCATATGCTGGTAAATGGTGTTATACTTATATAGCGCTTTTCCACCTTTCATGGCGCTCAAAGCGCTTTACACTATCTCGCCATCTACCTACTGGTGACGCAGCACCAGGAGCAACGTGTGGTTCAGTATCTTGCTCAAGCACACTTAGACGAGTTCATCAGGACGGAGAATCGAACCCACAACCTCTGGTTTTGGGGGACAACTACTCTACCACTGAGCCATGCCACCCCTGGTAGCAGTACTGCTGACCAATTTATTAAGTCTGTGTGCCGGCCAGACGTTATTGATTTTATGACAGAGGCAGGGGGCCTGATGAAATTTGACCGCGGGCCGCATTTGGCCCCCGGGCCGGACTTTGGACATGTCTGCACTAGATGCTAGATGGCGCCAGATATCATTGAAGCGATGTTTTGTCATGACAGATCAGATGGCGCCAGATATCATTGAAGCTATGCTCTGTCATGATAGATCTCAGCTACACTCAAGTTTAACCAGTTTGCATTATTTTATTGCAATGTTTTTCCTTATTCAGATTTGTTTCAAGACTACAGTTACAGTTAGACTTCACTATGATGGTTAATGCAGTTATTGCAATCTTGTTTTTTTTATTACAATAGATTGGTTTATTTACATTTCAAAAACCAGAAGCCATTCATTTACGAATGTGATTGCACTTTAGCTTACATATTTAAATGTTCAGGTATTAAGATTTGAATGAGGCAAAATAACATGTTTTTTCTCTCAAATATATTGTTATAATCATTTGTTTCAGATGTACTGCAATTATTTTCTGTATAAAAATTAATTTGGTGTTCAAAAAGTCTTTTTTTTCAAACTTGAGTCTTGAAAAAGAGGGGTTCGTCTTATAATCAGGGCCGTCTTATATCCGGGCCAATACGGTATTAGTATTTTCTATGGACGAGAGGTACCAGATCTGCCCAAATAAGTCCTGGAACACAGGGAGGCCAAAATCAAGAGGTGCCGGATCTTGTTCTGGCAGGATCCGGCACAAATTAACCCCTGATTGCATGTCAATAATTGCAGTATGAACAGCAACATTTGTAATCGAGAAGCTCTGCAAAGAAGCAGGGCGGAGTGATATCGCATCGGGTTTTTTTTCCACCCCTGATTTTTTTTTTATGTCGTAGCCACCAGCAAGTTACCAGTTTATATTTTTCCTCGTTCTTCATAGGGAATTGGTGGAAATTGCCCGTTTCTTCTGTAGGTTTCCAAAGCCTCTCAATGCACATTTCGCCATGTTGCCGGCCGTCAGTTAACTCAGCAGACTGATGCTGCATTCGAGGAAAGTGGGAAGTCAGTTTCCAACTTCTGATCTGGAAAAATATCATTACGCCTCCACTATTTGATCGATTATGAAAAGTCAGGATGTCTTTTGAAGGCCAAAATAAAAAACAATCAGCCATCTTTGCTGTTTACATTCGCTTGGAATGCTTTAAGGTTGCAACTGGTCCCCTTCGAGCGGGATAAGTCCGACTTTCCACCTTCCTCGAACGCGTGACCGAAGCACTCCTCTTTATTGGGGTCGTATTACGCATCTAAAAAAATTGTCCATAATAGTCAATAACTTGCAAACGAAATGGAATTTGTTGAAATCAACTCCACCAACTAACTAAACCCCTGCTAACTCGATTAAGCCGACCGTCAAAAATCCTGAACTTTCGCTTTAAGAGTGTTTTGGAGGGCCATAACCCAAGAGTTTAATATATTTTAATGTTTTTATTAACTTTTTATTCATGTATAATTGTATTTATCTATTAAAAAATAATGATTAATAATTTTATTTTTTATAGAGTATAATTGAGACTTTTTGGTTCATATAGCTCACAATATTAACTCATTCACTGCCATTGACATACATTGACAACCAAAGGGGAGGACAGGAAAGCTTTGAGTTTGACTGGGCAGAATGTTTAGAATGGGGGGCCGTCCCTCCCGTTCGAAATGGATTGGACATCTATCACCATCAATGGATTTGAATGAGTTAATATTTGGTGTAGTACAAGTGTGGCCTACATAACCGAAAACGTTTTTTTTGAATGACCAAAATAGCCACTTGCCCTACAAGTGATTAACTCATTGGCTGAGTGTCATGATCATTGACGACCAGTTAAAAGGATTTGGGAATCAGTTAAGCAGATAATTGGGCTCGAGTCACAAATTTGATGACTTGCAAGTCGCCTCGGACTTGAAGAAAAAAAAAAAACGCAGACTCGGACTTGATTCGCTTGAGCTGAAGGGGTCCGAGACTCGATTTGACTTGTGAGGTAGTAACTCTAAACTCACCTGGACTTGACTCGTGAGACAATAACTGGAGAATCGTCAAGCTAACTGGTAAGACTCGGGACTTAATTGTGACTCAGATCATATTGACTCATGCAATTGTCTTGAGTTAAGTTACTAAATCACGGTACCACTGTATCTTAAAGATGCTTTTAATAGGGAACATTTATCTTTACACTGCCAACTAGAGGCCTGGCATGCATATTACACTTGTATTTCTGTGCGTGAAACTTGGCTGCCTCCCCTTTCACACGCGTATGCTAACTGCGGCAGGATTGGACTTTATGCAAACACTGGAGCTCAGCTTTGATTGTACGCCCAATCCAGGGATTTAGCGCCACATTTCTTACCCGTCGCCCCGTCAGCACTCAGGTTTGAAAATCTGCTGCATCGTGACAGAATGTTCCTTTTAGATAACATGCACTAATATCTCCAGTTTTGTGTTGTTGTTTTTTTTGTGTCGCACTGCTGCAGCTATGACTCACGTGAATTGTTTTTGATGTATTAGCTCCAAAATGACATCTGTTGTATGTTGTGCACTGGAAATTTACCTTTGTTGTACCTCATTATTGTTTTTATATACTGTATGTTAATGTATTTTGTGCTCATTTTGTTTTTGTCGTGTTCGACTCAACCACCTTTGACACACCTAGAAAGCATGGAAAGAAAACCAATGCCTGGTGGTTAAGAAGCCCGCCATGTTTTGGGTGACCCACCAGTGTCATGTATTGTATATAATTTCCTTTTTCATTTTTTTAAAACATTTTTTCCATTCTATACATGTATGAATGCTGTTTTTAAGGTATTTTTTCCCCCATGCATTTGAAAGGTAAAAATCTGACTTTGTTATTTGTTCCACGCTAGTTCAGGGTTGGGCAAACTTTTGAAGTTGGAGTGACATTTGTTTTTTTCAGACAGACATAGGTTAAAAGGTACAATTTCTTAAATACTTTTATAAATCTAATTTTCTATATTTTCTCTGTTTTTCAGTCATTTGTGACGGTAATGAATTGAAACAGAGCCAGCTTTTTCACAGCACTTTGACTGATCTTCAGAAAATAGTATTCTGTGACAACAACAACAAAAAAAAGCAAACAATTGTCACATGCCAGACAGAGGACGACCACAAATGTGTCATGTTTTGACAGTTTTTGTCCTTTTATTGAAGGGTTTGGGGAGCACACACACAACAGCAGGGCAGGTGAAAAAGAGGCAGCAATACATATAATGGCTAGGCAGAATTCGGAGCTCCAAAAACAATGGACGTCACGTTACCGGGGCAGGCGAACAGACAGAAGTCAGGCGGGTTCAAAAGTCAGCTTTAGAGAGCTAAGCAGGCATCCCGCCAGCCAAACCGTCAGAACCACACTCGTGCAGTTCCAACGACCCGGGCTGGTGGAACCCTAACAACCCAGCCAAAAGGCCAAACTCTGCACGTCCACCTTAGTTTTAACCAGTGTTGTTAATAACAGCGTTAGAATATAACGGCGTTACTAACAGCGTTATTTTCTTCAGTAGTGAGTAATCACCGTAATTTTCGGACTATAAGCTGCTACTTTTTTCCTTCATTTTGATACCTGTGGCTTATAGTCCAGTGCGGCTTATTTGTTGATTTTTTTAGGTAACACTTTATTTGACAGCAGTGTCATAAGATCATCAAAATTATGACATGACACTTATCGTGGACATTACTGAATGCTTATGTCATTAAGTGTCATTTGGCAAATTATGTCATTAACTCAATTTTTGTCCATCATGGATCTTTTGCATCCATTCAAAAGTGAGATCATTTGCCGGATAACACTTAATGACATCTGTTATAAGCATTCATGAGTGGTCAGGACAGAGACATGTCATAATTATGATTGTGTAATGACATTCTTATGGCACCACTGTCAAAGTTTAGCAAATACCATAACTAGCAATTGATGAAACAATTGGAACAGTAACTGAAGAAATATTTAGCACAGAACATGATTTTTGATTGTTATTTAAATCTGTAGCGCTGCAATGCATGCTAAGAGGCATGTTGGATGGCAACAGTCAACAGCAGGTGGCAGCAGAGGTTGAATGTCTTCCCCAAGGGAGCGGTGATGGCCAAATAAAGCTTCTTGAAGCAATAAAGCTTTGCAGTAATTGGTTCAAAGTTTAATGATGGTTCATTTGGTCTTATGACAGTCGGTCGTATGATGCCGCTGTCAAGTAAGGTTGTACCGGTTAATATCTTTTGGTGTAAATATCCCATGACACAGTGAGGACAGCTGCGGCTTATAGTCCAGTGCGGCTTATCTATGAACAAACGCCGTTTTCATGCCAAATTCGGTGGGCTGCAGTTTATAGTCAAGTGTGCCTTATAGTGCGAAAATTAGGGTAATTACTTTTCTCATCTTGGCAACGCCGTTACTGAGGCGGGAAAGGCGTGCGTTACTATGTCGGTTTACTGACGCGAGAAAAGTCTAAGAAAGAGTGACTCATGGAGACAAGAAAGCAGAGCAGGAGTGGGGAGGAGGCAAGTGAGGGTGACGCAGTTGCAAACGCGATGCTACTATGCTAGGTGGCTCCAATAATACCTGACTGTAGCAGATAGCCTACCAACTACGCCCACGTGATGCTTCGGTAGATATCACATACATACAGAACTAGATGCAAATGACGGACACAGCTGCATTAGCAACATGTATAATAAAGAACTAGATGCGTTAGTAAACAGCCGCCATCTTAAAGCAGTAGACTTCTCAGGAAGGCTCTGTTGTAGAGAACCTTCCTAGCGAACCTGAGTCACTTTTTATCTAAAATGCTCCGAGATCGGCAAAATCTTGACAGAAATCTATCTTTAAATGCTGAAATAGTTTTAAAACTTACACATGTCAAAAGTAGACAGAAGGGAAATAATGCAATAACGGGAGCAATTTTAACAACTTGAACGGTTGATTCACAACATTAAATGACTTCCACACATAGCAAAGGTTACTATCTAGTTATTGCAATATCCGCAATACCCCTGTGTCTAGTTACAGTATAAGGGCTAGGCAAAATTCGGGGTTCCAAAAACAATGGTCAGGTTACCGGGGCAGGCGAGCAGACAGAAGTCAGGCGGGTTCAGAATCAAAAGTCAGCTTCAGAGAGCTAAGCAGGCAGGTGTAGGAATTTGACTTTCTAGCCAGACTGCTGGAATTCCGCCAGCCAAACCGTCAGAACCACGCTCATGCAGTTCCAACGACCCGGGCCGGCGGAACCCTAACAACCCGGCCAAAAAGCCAAACTCTGCGCGTCCACCATAGTTTTAACCAGCGTCGTTAATAACGGCGTTAGAATATAATGGCGTTACTAATGTTATTTTCTTCAGTAGTGAGTAATCTAATTAATTACTTTTCTCATCTTGGCAATGCCGTTACTGTTACTGAGGTGGGAAAGGCGTGCGTTACTGTGTTGGTTGACTGACGCGAGAAAAGTCTGAGAAAGACGGACTCACGGAGACGAGAGAGCATAACAGGAATGGGGAGGAGGCAAGGGAGGGTGACGCCGTTGCAAACGCGATGCTACTATGCTAGGTGGCTCCAATAATACCTGACTGTTAATACCATTATTAACAACACTGGTCAGCAGGCATCTTGTATCTGTTATGTCCTTATCTGCCCGTTGTCTTGGCACTGCAAATTCCACTCACTCCAAGTCCAACTACTCATAATATCTAACAGATTCTACTTGCTTTCTTAAACTATGATTTAAATGCCATTTATTTTATATTGGGTGTGTTAGACGTGCCCAATGTATTTTTGCAATCACAAAACATGTTGGGACCCCTTAAATAACAACAAATATTTTGCCCAACCCTTGGACGAGCTTGTGAAATTGTTGGGATTTGTCATGGTTATTCCTTTGAAAATAATCAAGATAGTGTGTCTTTAAGCATCATCGAATTTGTAGTCCACTCCTTCCTCAGCTGGTCGGCTTAAATTTATATACATTTTTTTTCTGTGTGTTGTGAAAAGACCGAAAGCAAAAAAGAAGCTAAAGAAAATCTGATCACGTGGTCATGTGATTCCCATTCCTGCATCCTCAAGTGCAATTAGTGAAAAACTCAACCACGCAATGTATGATCCTCCACATCACTAATGACAAAAGTGCCACACAAAGTTCTAATTGGTGGCAATGTAATTCATGTAATGTGCCCTTTTGTTGAAAACATTGAAACTGTTTTGTTGTGTTGCTGCTCTACCATGGATTTCTTTATGCAAAATTCTACTATGGAGCAACACTCTCACTCCTAATGCTCTTCACTGTACAGTAGAGTCACTATAAAGTCTTTTAACAATGATTTCTGCCGTTGTCAAGCCTCCTTTCTTACTGCTTTCTTTCCAGCAGTCAATCAGGTTCCACATTCAAATTGGTTTGTCCTGGTCAAGTTAGGGGAGAATGGAGTTGGATAGGGTTGTTCCGATCATGTTTTTTTGCTCCCGATCCGATCCCGATCATTTTAGTTTGAGTATCTGCCGATCCCGATATTTCCCGATCCGATTGCTTTTTTTTTGCTCCCGATTCAATTCCAATCATTCCCGATAATTTTTCCCGATCATATACATTTTGGCAATGCATTAAGAAAAAAAAAAGAATAAAACTCGGACGAATATATACATTCAACATACAGTACATAAGTACTGTATTTGTTTATTATGACAATAAATCGTCAAGATGGCATTTACATTTTTAACATTCTTTCTGTGAGAGGGATCCATAGAAAGACTTGTGACTTTGTATATTGTGACTAAATATTGCCATCTAGTGTATTTGTTGAGCTTTCAGTAAATGATACTGTAGCCATGCTCAAATGCATGATGGGAAGTGGAACCATGACTGTGCGTAGTGCTACCAATTGATATATCTTCTCTGCGTTGGGAAATAACATAAGGTGTTAAGAAAAAGATCAATTGCTACCTTGCTTCCCCACATTGCTTCCCATGATATTTCTAATCGTAGGGAGAGGGATTGTAAGGCTTTAGCCAATTAAAAAAATGTTCCAAAGGCTGCCAAAATTCACTCTACTCGTTTTACGCTGCCTTTTAGTTCTCTATATAGGTAAAACGGTGTCATTGCAGATTGAGCGCAACAATGAGTGAGAGTGTCGTGCAGCGCATACATTAATTACGTTAAATATTTTAACGTGACATTTTTTAATAAATTAATTGCCGCTGTTATGGGGATATTTTTGATAACCCTACCTTAAGCCTAAACTAAAGACTCTGGATGAGTGTAACATATTATGTCTGTAACATTAAAAACAATTAGAAAACAATTTAATTAATATATATATATATTAGGGCTGTCAAAATTATCGCGTTAACGCACGGTAATTAATTTTTTAAATTAATAACGTTAAAATATTTACGCAATTAACGCACATGTCCCGCTCAGACAGTATTCTGCCTTTTGGTAAGTTTTACAGCAACGTTTTTGTGCTGTCTAACAGCGAACTCTTGTGGTCGCTTTGCGACATGGTTTATTGCTTTCTTGCCAGTTCAATATGGCTGCACGACGTCTCGGGCTGATGCCTACGTTGTAATGTTGTGCTTATATGATCCTTGGACAAGATTTGTCCGTAAGTATGGTTGTTGTAAAGAATGTACATATTATGTTAGTAAGCGAACTGTTATATTTTTTGTGTGAGACGCTTTTTGTTTATGTTTAGTGAACCTGTATAGCGTGCTAAGCTAACGTTGTTGCTAATGCAATGCTTGTGTACTTTTTTTTTTTGTAGTTTCACTACGGTCTAAAGAGGACAATGGTTTGAGGCCATTTTATTAATAAATCAGATGAAAAAAGAAGAAGTCTGATTATTAAGGCGTCGTTCACTAGCTGTCTAGCTTTGGAAAAAGTAGACGCTTCGGAGTGAGGACAGCATAGATAGATTTAAATGACAGTAGAGTGAAATGCCCACTACAGTCCTTATGTACCGTATGTTGAATGTATATATCCATCTTGTGTCTTATCTTTCCATTCCAACAATTTATTTTACAGAATATATATAATTTCCAGAAAAATATGGCATATTTTATAGATGGTTTGAATTGCGATTAATTGCGATTAATTAATTTTTAAGCTGTAATTAACTCGATTAAAAATTTTAATCGTTTGACAGCCCTAATATATATACAGGGGTGCACATAAGTGGTCCGCATGCGCGCATGCGTACTGGACGTAGACAAACGCGCTGGCCCTCAACGGCTTCCATACGCTTTTGCGTACCGATGGCTGACCACTGTATTTGCGGCGGACACGAGAAAATAACTTCTCAAAATGTCGAAGAGGCAGGCCACACTGAGTAATTACTTCCGTATTCCCCCACCCCCGTCTAAAGACAGACAGACGACAGAGACGTCACCGGAGCTACCGAAAAAAAGGACTTTTGCTGAAAAGTGGCTACAGGAGGTAACTATAGGTGACTACAAGCTATTACCGTATTAGGCCACTGCCATTGATGGCGATAGATGTCCAATCCATTCTGACTGTGAGGTTCTGTCAGCGATGGAAAGGGTTAAATGCTGCTATTGGTGACGTCGCAGTTTAGCTCTCCTGCACCGGAATTTAATTTTTTAAAATGAATCTACTGAAGGATCTTATAACTTGAATTTAAAAGATATTAATTTTTACTACACTTATCCCATTGATAATAGTTTTGAATATTTATTAGGTTTCGTAATTCTTTGCTGTTTTTTATTCACGAACAAAGGTTAGTTAAGAAACCTCCTATATTTGCAATTTTTCTAACAAATAGATTAGACACTAAAATCAATAAGACCAATTAGCAATTAAAAAAAAAAAAAAAGACATAAACTGATGAGAATATATGATGTATTTTTTCCCTAAATTCTCTGGTTAAAAATTCTATATCATTTTTACATGTTAAACTGTGGATATTATGCTTTTGATTACTGTCTATTATTTTTGGAATGATGATGTCACCAGTATCGAATACATCTGTCAATTTTTCTCACTTGTTTTTGAAGCAGATGTTTGTAAACAGGTAATTATGAATTTAAAAAAATAATTCAGTAGCAACATGTTAAAATTAGGGCTGTCAAATGATTAAAATTTTTAATCGAGCTAATCACAGCTTAAAAATGAATTAATCGCAATTCAAACCAATAAAATATGCCATATTTTTCTGTAAATTATTATTGGAATGGAAAGATAAGACACAAGACCGATATATACATTCAACATACTGTATATAAGTACTGTATTTGTTTATTATAAAAATAAATCAAAAAGATAGCATTAACATTACATTCTGTTAAAGCAATCCATGCATAGAAAGACTTGTAGTTCTTAAAAGATAAATGTTAGTACAATTTATAGAAATTTTATACTAAAACCCCTCTTAATGTTTTTGTTTTATTAAAATTTGTAAAATTTTCAATCAAAAAATAAACGAGTAGCTCGCCATTGTTGATGTCAATAATTACACAATGCTCATGGTGCTGAAACCCATAAAATCAGTCACACCCAAGCGCCAGCAGAGGGCGACAAAACACCAAAAGACACAAGTAACAAGTGGACATGACACTGTGCTGTCATTTTAATCTGTTTGAGCGGGTGTGTGCGTTAAATGCATCAAATATTTTAACATGATTAATTTAAAAAATTAATTACCGCCCATTAACATGATAATTTTGACAGCCCTAGTTAAAATGTATGTTATTTTCATTTTTATGCATACGCGGAGATTAAGGGGGGCCCGGTGGGACATAGCCCCCCTCTCCCCAGGTGGCCAAAAATGTCATTGCATATATTTGACTTTCCAATATATTAATTAAGACTGCTGGTAAAATGTTGTCTATTAAAGTTGTAAAGCAACAAAACAACAAAAATGAATGAAATTAACAAAAAAGTATATATATATATATATATATATATATATATATATATATATATATATATATATATATATATATATTTCAAACAGATCATGTGCCTAGCACCTTACAGACGGTCATTTGCTTTGCTTAGCCCAAAAAAATTATAGAATAGAATTCCCCTAAAAAGTGATGGGAAACAAAAAAACGCTTATTTTCAATATATTTTAAATATTCCTGGCTGGAATATTCAGTCAAAAAGGATGCTGTCTCCTGATTTGCCTGCCGCTGTTTTCAAACTCACCACGGTGAGAATTCGTTTCACAAGAGTGTGAGAGACTGGAAAAACATTAAATCGGATATCTCAGCGGAACGCAAAAATCGGCGTCTACTTAACCACAGAAAAACGCACGCACACCCACACCCACATAGCCTGGATGCCTGTATTTACGAACATTGGCTATGCTACTAACCGAGCATATATCTTGTAAGTTAATTTTGCTCTCGCAGTCAGCGTGATGTCACAATGACATCATCTCGCATAGCTACGTGTCGCTATTTTGAGATGGGTGCACGCACAGGTAAACATACGTAGACAAAAGTTGTCTGAAATTCATATATTTCAGCTGTGTTTTGCATCTTTTTTTTTAAAAAACGTCTTAAACATGACTTATTATTATCACGAGTCACGGCCGACAGACGAGAGGAGGCGATACGACTTAAAATTAGCGTGTATTGGCCTGCAAATCTGCCCATACAAAGTCGCAGCTGATAGCTGGATAAACAATCCAAAGGAATTGCCTGCAGTGGAGTTCGGAAACATCTACAACTACCTCATAAAGTCACCCAGTAAGTTGACCTTTATCAATTACATGGAGTATGTACTGTGTGGAACTAAGAAAACTGGTAGTATATACGCGGTGATTATTTCTGCCGTCACCGGTAATTCGCCTCCAAGCGTTATTGAGCCGTGAACACGTCACGGCAAAATAATCAATTCCCGCCAGGCCAATAATTGGATAATTGACCGATCAGAGCAGTTCACGGCAAAAGAAAAATAACGCTTTGCGAGTTCTCGGTTATGGTAATAATAACCACTGCCTAGTCTATTGAATCATAGCAGCTAATTGGGGCAAGAAAAAAAAATTGATTGTTTACTCACCATTAATAAAATGTCGTCTGCAAACGTAAATGTGCCTGGATTTAGGTTTCCACTGGCGAGAATGGTCCACAGAACAGTCTTCTTTTACTGTTCCTCAATTGATTGCTTTCCGCCATTAGCTTGTTCTTTTCTTCTCACGAGGAAGAATGAAGAACTTTAAATGCAGCTCCGAACTCTTCCTTGTGTTACAATCCGCAACACGGCAACTTTTAGTCATTCCGACGGGAAAAAAAGACCGCAAATAATACAAATGTTCAACGGGTTTGTACTACAATGCACGGCAGAGCAACTGCTTGTGACTCATGTTTTGCCCCCATTTCAATATGGCAACGCTTTGTTGTGGCTGGTGACGTCATTAATGCCCGGATGTCCGACTTCGAAAATTGCTCCCACACAGGGGTGAAAGTGGCTAGAATTTCTTCGGAGCTAGAAATTGTATTTATTTATTACTTTTTTTTATTTGGGGGGGTTGGGGGGGGGGGGGGGTCAAACCTCTAAAACTACTGAAATTCAAAGAAACTTGTTTTAGCACAGTTATTTCTATAACACATACAAAAACTGATTTTCATTTAAAATTGTATTTTTTTCAATGATTTGCTAAATAAAAGTTAACAAAAGCAGCAATAACCCCAACCTCCATCTCCTAATTTTTATTTTCCCTCATTTCCTCACATACTAAATGCCAAATGCAGGGCCGGCCCAGCTTTTACGCAGATTATGCAGCTGCTTAGGACCCCTGACCAATAGGGGGCCCACAATCTGGCAATTGTTTAATTTATATTCTATTTTGTTTACTACAGTTTGCTTTATTTGACTTTTGTGAGTTTTGATACTTGATTACAAGCTTAAAAAAAATAAAAGTTCTTCTTTAACTTCTTTCTTTCCTCTTTTAGAAAAAGGTTTGGCGCTATCTACTGTAAGTACTGACAATCATTTGGGGTGAGAAGTTTGAAGTATGCAGTGCAACAAAATCTGATTAATATACAAAATATGGACGTATGGGTTGGATTGCATGTATGGGTTTCACAGTACACTGTGACGAAATGGTGGGCCAAAAATGTGGGCCCCTTTGCATTATTTTGCTTAGGGCCCCCAAATGACCTGGGCCGGCCCTGCCAAATGTCAATTTTAACTACTTAAGAACACAGGATATATATAGACATTGAAGTTAATGTAAACATTTACTTTTTTTGTTTTTTTATAATAAAGATATTAGTAACATACATTCAGGAAAATAATTACAAATGACTGCAGAGTGAAATGGAATATATTTTGAAGATTGCACAAACATTGACTTTTTTAAATCATAAGGAAATGAATAAGTAGCCTAACATAAATGAACAAATATAAGTCCAAAGTGCACATTGACAGCTAAGATGTTCTGAACCTCCCCATCAGAGTAAATCAACTAAATATGATAAATAAGCCTCCTCAACTCTTTCGTTGCTCTTAAAGATTTGATCCATTTTATGTTGCATTGCCCTTTTTTTGTCGCATCAATTCAACAAGCTTTTTTTTTTTTTTTTTTTGCTGTTCCAGAAAACATGCACATTTGAACCAATCAGAGCTAACCATCTCTGCTGATCACATGTCAGTATGTCAGCCAATTGAACGGATAATTGAGTTTAGGCGTTTTGCCTTGCATTTGCACATTGACGTGACTCATCATCGTCAGACTCAGATACCAGCAACAGATGGGGAAACCTCCATGCCGTCCGTGGAATAAAATAAATAATAAATATCGGTGGAAACGGATTATCCTACACAAGCACTTTATTATGCTTGTTTTTAACACTTGTGTATGTAAATCTGATGTTGATTGTTTTCTTCTTGGAGATGAAATGCATGTGTGGCAGCTTAGCATTTTTTTGTTGTTGTTGACATTTGCCGTCATATTTTTGGAATCAAAGCACCGTGAACCGGAACAGCATTCCGGCCCTGAATCTTACACCTGAACTGCGTTCCGGCCCTGGATCTTATACCGGAACTGCGTTCCTGACCGTTCTTGTCTACTTTCACCCCTGCTCCCACATCACACTGCGATTCGGGGTCATCAGCATGTTTTGCCTCCCCTCCACAAAAGTCAAACTCCGCCTATGTTTTCATAGTCTATTAGGCTCGAGCGTATGACGTGGCACTCGCGAGGTTTCCGCCGCTATCGCCATTTTGGAAGCGGGAAACATAAACAGTGAGGCATTTCAACACAAGTCACTCTTTAAAAATGGTTGGAAATTATTGTGCGGTAAAGAATTGCAACAACCGATCGAATAGAAAGGAGAATGTACAGCTCGACGGAACACCATTGAGTTTCTTCCGGATCCCTACATGGAGAAAAGGCGAGGGAAAGGTCATATCTGAACTTACCAAACTTCAAAGAATGGCATGGGTGGCCTCGATCAGAAGGAAGGGCATAACGTTTGATTCTCCAGTTACACACAGTTTGCTCTATGCACTTCCACTCCGGTAAGTTAATTTCGTTTGTTTACGCAAATTTCGGTAACTTTACGCCCTAAGTCGGCCTGTTGTTAGCTATAGCTACAGCTAAACAACTAGCATGCATACATGTGCATTGTCTTCATAAGACATAATTCCTGTCGTTGCTAAATGAAAAAGCTGTAATATTTTGACGTGAGAGAGTGGCAAAGAATTTGTACACAGGCTACATTTTCTGCAACAAAAAATGTGTACATCCGTGGTCACAGACTAATGTAAACACACATTGCCTACCTTTGCTAGAAAGATGGTGTTGCCGTTTGCTATGGTCATAATGTGCAGATCCTGCACACATCCGCAGCAAAACTGTTCGTAGCTTTGTAGCGATTTGTAGTTTCAGAATTGCTGATGAGTGTAGTAACTTACACCAAACACTAAATACAGCATGATGTCTATTTCGCGTAGTGGTGGAAGCTTGTCGACATCTTTATTCCATTTGTGTTCGGCTTGCTCGTAAGGGTCAACATTGTTCTCATCCTTAAAATTGCTCACATATCTGTCCTTCGCCATTGTAACAAGTTTGTCTCTGTAACGAACTGGCAAGTTTTCCTTACTTTTTTCCATCTTTGGCACTCGTAGTTGAATTGTATTTGACGTTAAAGTGCCTGTGACACGAAAAAGCATGTTTATTTCATAATACATGCGGTATTTTATGCCCCTGAATGATATGGACCGCTTGGATGTGTGTGGAAGCGATCGCTATTTTTATTTAGTTTTTTTAATCCCGCGCCATGAAAATGAGTGACTTCCGGCTTCGGTCTTGCATTGAGGAGGAGGGCGCTGTGACGTGTACGGTAGAAGATGTCCTCTTCACGCTACTGTGTACTTTTGTGTATGAGGATGAAGGATTCAGCTGATTTTGCGGATTAATAAGTTTATTTTTCGCATCACGCCAGCCAAACGGCTGCAGAAAAATCATTCTGTATGAGGGAGAGGCGTATGCGCCTTTTTGGAGTTTTAAAAGGTTCCCATTCACCGTGGATATTTACTGTGGGACCATTGGACTTACGAGGAAGTGAGTAAACATCTTGTTTTGTATTATGTCAAATACGAATACAGCGATTACAAAGTAAACACTACAAACTTCCTTTAAATGAAGAACTACTTACGTTTGATCATTGATAGGCATGTAAAAAGCTCTCCTAATGCTCATTAGCAGCAGCACGTTAGCTGCACAACAACTCCAGCCACCCTCCTCCGGGGAACGAACTGTAAATTGCTCTCCGCCAGGCGGTTTAGCGATCCGCAAAGACAATCGACAACCGGGTCGTCATGTCAAATAATCCAGGATAGTTATGTGTGATTTTCCGCTTCGAAGACTTTGAAACATCACTCGGTTCGGGTTAGCATGTCGGCTAGCTGTCATGCCTTCTGGTTTGTTTACATTCTCCGAAGCCGGGGAAGGGAAATGACATATGTCAAATTTAGGTGTCATAAAATATTGTTCGGGAGGTGCGACAGTAAAGGTGAAGTCAACAATTTTGACCATTATGGAGTCATTTTGCCATGTCATCCTGAATGAATGCATTTTTATGATTTCATATTCCATTCAGCACAAGACTGTTATTTGTCATGACCATGCCATTTATTTAGCAATTGGGGAAAATACTTGGATAAAAAGAATATCCTGTAAAAATATTGAAGTAAAGAGACAGAAACAATGACATTTTGTGGCTCTCTTCGTCGCGTTTTCCTCGTTGTGAATAGTTCCCCCTCGACGGGCTGACTGGTCCTTCTCAAGCCATTTATATAGCTATTGAGGAAAATACTTGGATAAAAAGAATATCCTGTAAAAATATTGAAGTAAAAAGACAGAAACAATGACATTTTGCCGCTCTCTTCGTTGCGTTTTCCTCGTTGTGAATAGTTCCCCCTCGACGGGCTGACTGGTCCTTCTCAAGCCATTTATATAGCTATTGGGGAAAAATACTTGGATAAAAAGAATATCCTGTAAAAATATTGGAGTAGAGAGACTGAAACAATGACATTTTGCGGCTCTTTCGTCGCGTTTTCCTCGTTCTGAATAATTCCCCCTCAATGGGCTAAATAGTAAAAGCGATGAGCCCAGTCTACCGCTGACATCATCCACCTGTTGGGGACGCTAAAGCCCTATAATGGTAGGCGTGGCTAACCGGCAGATTAAAAAACTAATTTATCGTCATCTGTGCTTTGCTAAATTGTTGTATATAGACCCTACCCACCGACGTCACAAAATCACGTGCTCGCTGTATGGTTCCGCCCCCTTGTCCGTCATTTTGTGTCTGTATTATCAATGGTCTCAATTGATCGAGCAATTTATAATGCATTTCATGGAAGACCCGGTGCTTTCGGATGCCGTAAACTCACTTGATGCGTTGCATAAAAGGCGTTATGTGGAAAAGCTTCAGTTTATCCATTCGCCAGATCCATATTTGATGCCTAAATCGATGTTTTTCGAGCCGCTGTCTCCGCCGTATTTGCCTGACATCTGCTAGCTAGCCTGATATGTACAACTATCTTGTCCACACAAAATCAGCCTATTCTCACGAAAGTTTGAAAAACTTTAAGAGCTTGGAGGCTTATAAATACTTCGTTGCTGGTTGGGTGAAACAGGTCCTCGTCCACGAAAATTCGGCAGGAATCTATCTTGTGCTTGGAAAGGTGAGTTACGAAATTTTCAATTCAAAAGCTTTTGTTATTGCTAACATCCACTGTCAAGTCTAATGTATTTCATGTCGTTTGTCAATGGAGTTAGGGCTTTTAATGTTTATATGGTTTAGCGATAGCACTCTCACTTCATACATACGTGTATGTTGTCGGCGATTAGCCTAGCAATGACCTTAATTGTGGTTGTCAGCCCAAAACCCTCTATATATATATTAAATGCATCTTACCAGATATAAAATGACTACTACATAATCTGTGGTAATCGTTTGGAGCCCAGTTTTCTTGTCGAATTGCAGCAGCCCATCTCGCTCTCTTCTCTCCGGGTCTCTCGGAATCCGGTAGAACTTCAAGTCTCTCCGTCTATCTTCTCTGTTATTGCAACCGACCGCCACACACGCCTTCACCATTTTGATTATTAATGTTAACGAGCAGAAAAACACGTCGTAAATAGGAGGAATGTACGTAGCCGTAACAGGTAAACATGATGTGTTGACGGACAATTGGGCGGCACCAGTCAGGAGGAAGGAGTTGTGACGTCACGTGGGTAGGGTCTATAGTCGAATGAATCGTCTCAAAATATGATTTTAATTCACATAATAACGCAATTTAAGACTTTTTTTTCTCGTGTCATTTGCTCTTTAAGTTTAAATGTCCCGTGATGCAGACGTGCTTCCGAAATGGCTGCGTTGTCGCAAATCTCGCATGATCCCGTGCTGCTGTGACGTAAACGCTCGAGCCTAATTGTAAATTATGTTCTTTATTAACTTATTGGCTGCCATTGACGGCGATAGACGTCCAATCCAATTTGACTGGGACGGTTGACAGCGATCGCAGTTGAAATGGATTTGATGTCTGACACTGTCAAATGCAGGTTATAAGTCAAAAGCTAAAAGACTGAAAGAGACTGAAAAAGAAACGGGAGAGAGAAATTGGAAGAGGGAGAGTTGGAGGAGAGAGACTTTGATTGGATGACAGAAAGAGGAGAGAGATTGGTAGAGCAGCAAACGTTCGAGAGACATTGGAAGACAGAGGGAGAGAGAGCTAACGAGAGGCGCAGGTGAACGCAAGAGCCTCGGCGGGAAAACAAGCTCTTTCTTCGGCTGATTTTCCCGCTCTTTCACCTCCATTTTGACTAGCTAGCTTCCCTTCGGGTTGGTAGACATTGTCGGCCGGGTACATCGACGCACCCTCCCGGCAACGCGTGTCGACTCGCCCTTCTGAGCCAGAGAAAAAGGCGACGACGAGAGGATAAACGCCGGACTGAGCTGCCGAACCGAGCTGAGTCGACATGGAAGGCAAAGAGAAGGCACCGGCAGGTAGGAGGGAGAAATGGCCGCAAGTTTGCGGTGCGGGATGTCGGGCAGGGAAGTTGGGGAACGGAGGGTGGGGACCACCACGACGGGAGGGAGGAGGGAGTGATGCATGTTGGGTAGAAGTGGACTGTATTGCGGTATCCTCAATGCAGCTCCCCGGATCCTAGGTGTGGTTATTATGGGATGGGGTGCAGTCGGTCTGTGTGTGCTGGGTTTTTAGCAGTCAAAAATAAATAAATAAAACCTGATGCAGCTAAGGAACGATAGACAGGTGGGCTAAGGGAAGACAGACAGGCAGAGAGACAAATGGGCTAGAGGACACAGAGATTCGTGAGTATGAGAACGCAGACAAGAAGTAAAGCAACTACTGTAGCTATATAGCAGTGAGACAGGCAGATTCTAATTGAGACAGGGTTGTAAATAAAGGCAGTGAGACAGGTAAAGGTAGCAGAAATAGGAACTTCGGAGAAGTTTGACAGACAGGTAGACAACAGGCGGCACTAATGAAGATTTACATTGCAGATGATAGAAAGGTGATAGTAACAATGGCAGGAACAAGGACATATTCTAGTAGGAAGCAAGAAGACAGACATTCTCACTGAGACAGTATGTTGGACAGTAAAACTGGGCGGTAGAAAATGTATAGGTTACAAGTAGATTAGTTACTGAACATTCTTGAGTTATGTCTCAATGTGACAAAGTTTGAATCAGTCAGATTCAGGATCACCTTTTAGTATTAAATGACAGTAATCACAACATATCTTACAAATGTAAAAAAAAAAAGAAAAGAAAGCGAGGGATCATTCGAACAACTGTGCCCGTCATCTTAACTGTATGCTTGTTAGTCTCCCCAAGAATGTGGCGGAAAAGCATGGATTCTGCAGATAACAATTCTGATTCTGCGGAGAGGAGTTGTTGATTCTGCAGCCTTAAAGTTTGCAATTAAAAACAACAACCTAAAATGACCACTTACAAAGCAAATGTATGCAATAATGATGTAACAATTCTCTTATGAGATTATGAGCAGCACATACATACACTGCAAAACTTTGTAGTTATAAATAACAAAAATCAATATTGTCCTTGTCATTCTTGATCAGATTTATTTGCAGTACTTATAAAGTGCAAAAAATGTAGTCAAAGTATTAGTTTGAGGCAGAAGTGGTATTGAAGGAAAAAATTAATAAAGTGCTAAAAAAAAGGATATCCTTTTGACCTGGATATTGTAAATGTAAGCCTGTAAGCATGTGTCAGAAGAAATGACATATATACAGTGGTATGAAAAAGTATATCGTATATAATATAGGTTTTCATATTTTATTGAGGCTAGTATGCAAACAGTGGCAGAAGGGGGAAAGATAAGTAAGTGAACAATCACATTTTGTATTTAATTCCATTAAAGTACACGAAACAAACAGTCAAATTAATGTATACTACAGAGGTTGTCCGAATTAAACGTACAGTGTATACTAACAGTGGTATGAAAAAGTATCTGAACCTTATGGAATTTCTCACATTTCTGCCTAAAATCACCATCAAATGTGATCTGATCTTTGTCAAAATCACACAGATGAAAAAAAACAATGTCTGCTTTAACTAAAACCACCCAAACATTTATACGTAAGTTTTCATATTTTAATGAGGATCGTATGCAACCAATGACAGAATGGGGAAAGATAAGTAGGTGAACCATCACATTTAATATTTTGTGCCCCCCGCACCCTCGGCAGCAATAACTTCAACATGACACTTCCTGTAGTTGCAGATCAGTCCGGCACATCGATCAGGACGAATCTTAGCCCATTCTTTTTGACAAAACTGCTGTAGTTCGGTCAGATTCCTGGGATGTCTGGCATGAATCACTGTCTTTAGGTCACGCTACAGCATCTCATCTCAATAGTGTTCAAGTCTGGACTTTGACTTGGCCACTCCAGGACATGTATTTTGTTGTTCTGAAACTATTTTGAAGTTGATTTACTTCTATGTTTTGGATCATTGTCTTGTTGCAGCATCCATCCTCTTTTAATCTTCAACTGTCTGACAGACGGCCTCAGGTTTACCTGCAAAATATCCTGGTAAACATTTGAATTCATTCTTCCATTAATGATAGCAAGTTGTCCAGGCCGTGAGGTAGCAAAACAGCCCCAAAACATGATGCTCCCTCCACCATGCTTCCATTGGGACAAATCATGATGCTCCCTCCACCATGCTTCACGGTGGGGATGAGGTGTTGTGTTGGTGAGCTGTTCCATTTTTCCTCCACATATGACGTTGTGTGTTACTCCCAAACAATTCAACTTGGGTTTATCGGTCCACAAAATATTTAGCCAAAACTTCTGTGGAATGTCCAAGTGCCTTTTTGCGAACATTAAACGAGCAACAATGTTTTTTTTTAGACAGCAGTGGCATACTCCGTGGAGTCCTCACATGAACACCATTCTTGGCCATAGTTTTACAATAGTTGATGTGTGCACAGAGATATGTGACTGTGCCAGTGATTTCTGTAAGTCTTTAGCAGACATTATAGTGTTCTTTTTTTACCTCTCTCAGTATTCTGCGCTGGAACACTTGGCGTCATCTTTGGTGGATGGCCACTCCGCAGGAGAGAAGCAGCAGTGCTAAACTCTCCATTTGTGGACAACTTCTCTGACTGTTGATTGATGAACATCCAAACCTTTAGAGATCCTTTCCCAGCTTTATACAAATCAACCATCCTTGATCGCAGGTCTTCAGACAACTCTTTTGACCGAGCTACGATGCACATCAAACAGTGCTTCTCATCGAGACATTTCTTCCCAGGTGTGTGTTTTATCGTGTCCAGGGCAGCTTTAAACCACTCATCAGTGATTGGGCACACACCTGACTTCAAATGTTTGGTAAAAATTTGTTTCATTTGCTCTTTAAGTCTCCTTAGGCAGGGTTCACTTACTTATTTTTCCCCCTTCTGTCATTGTTTGCATGCTATTCTCATTAAACTATAAAAACCTATGAATGTTTGGGTGGTTTTAGTTAAAGCAGACACTGTATTTTCATCTGTGTGATTTTGACAAAGATCAGATCACATTTGATGGTGATTTTATGCAGAAATGTGAAAAATTCCAAAAGGTTCAGATACTTTTTCATACCACTGTAAGTATATAAGTATAATTTGAGCAACCTCTGGAGTATACATTACTTTGGCTGTATGTTTCGTGTACTTTATTGGAATTAAATACATCACTTTAAGCATATCTGCTTCTCCTACCTATTATCTATGTAATTTTGACTCTCCAGTAAATAAATGCAGGCATCCAAGTGTAGACTTAAACAGTAACAAAGACAGGTTGGCAAATCACCATGAATGGAAAATTCTTTATCTCATTCATGTTCACTTCAAGCCCTCCGAGTAGGCCTGTCGCGATAACAAATTTAAGTGTTAGATAATTATTGTCATAGATTCTTGCGATATGCGATATTATTGCGCCCCCCCCCATTTTAAAAAAAAACCAATTTACAATAACATAGTGAGAATACAATATATATGAATAGATCAAGTACACCCATTTAATTGCGATAAATATTTACTCTTAAATTCAAAAATACTTTTTAAGAAATCACAACTAAAAACAATAGACCATGCCTCTTAAGTAAAAAAACAACAATATTGATACCGCACAGAAACACAGAATAAATAAAATGTGTTTAAAAAAAAAATTGCACTTAATAACTTGAAAACTTTTCCCGTCATAGCTTCTGCAATGGTGTTCCATAGGGATGCAACGATACAGTTAAGTCACGGTTCGGTACGATTTTTGATACGTTGGACAGAATTTTCGATCCGATTCAATACATTTATACATTTATAATTTATAATTATATTGTATGTTTTTTGTTTCTTTTGTGTGTGCATGCTCGAAATAAAAAAGTTTCATCATCATCATTTAATGCTCTGTAAAAAAATAACAATTATGTTTTTTGTTTCATTTTTTGTTGTTGTTGTTGTTTTTTTTGTAACGAGCAAAAATTAAATTGCCATCATATAAACATGCATTTTAGTGCATAAAATTTATGTGCTTACTTCTTACTGATCTGAAAAAAAATTGTATAAAAGTGCTGAGAACAATCTTTACTGTTTGTAAAGTGATGCAGGGCACACTGTTGATTGCTACAGCTCTCTTAGCAGCTAGGTTTACTACATGAGCAAGACATCCTATTTGTGGTCCGAATCCATCTGTGTCACGTACTGAATTAACAATATTTGCAACATTATCTATAGTCACTGGTATGGATTGATTTGGCCTTCTTAACTTCCATTCACTCATGGCGGTTTATAATTCATCGATGTAGTATATGGACTACGTGTCCCATAATCACTCTGGGCTCACTTAGCCAATGGCATGGGCCGTAGCACATCTAGTTTGCCATTTCATGATATCTAGTGTGTGCGCGCATTGAAAAAGTTAGCAAGCGCCGCTGAAGTCACGTGTGCTCATTACTACACAACACCAGCATATGACAATCGACTTTCATAAACAGGACGAGTTTGAAGCACAGCGCTCTTAATTTCATTCAGCTGTTCGTTGTTGTTCGTAAGGTTGTTCGTAGCAGCCAAGTCGGTAACAATGGTTTGGCGGACTTCGTGTTAAATATCCGGCATTGTGCCGAAAAATAGCCGCCCCGCGTGAAATGTAACTGCTGACGGGAGCGCCCACACGTCAACAACACCGGCGCGCCGTAGATGGTCCACAGTCACTCCGGAGCAGGCCAGTATACGTTGAACAATAGGATATAATGGGAACGATTGGCTCCGGCGCTAGTTTTTGCCGGACCTGGAACGAAGATGCATTTTGCGCAGTTGGTAACGAGGAATCTGAACTTTTAACAGCAGTCTGCCGCACGTGCACACGCACGTGCACGCGAGGCGATAATCGCAGCGGGAAAATTACCGCCTTCATTTTTATTTATCGCGCGATAAATGGAATTATTGCATATTGCGACAGGCTTACTTCCGAATTCGAATGGCTTGGACGTCAGTTACCGTCAATGGCAGTAAATTAGTTGTTTAAGGTTAAACAAAATATCCATAAACTGTGTATTCCTGGAAATATGTAGCTGCTGTCAATTTGTTGCAAGCATTCATTTGCTATCCGTAATAGTAAGACAATTCAACTTGCCAGATAGATATTAAATAACTGCTCACACAGCATTATGTCAAACAATTTGAGAATTTATTCAATATCCTACTACAGCACAGAAATAGATATGAGAACTAGTGCGCTCCGAAACAATACTCTAAACGCTTTAGGGCAAGCTGTTTGAGCATATCCAGAACTACTACAAGCACATTGCTAGTAAACATGGACACAATGTGGGATATCAATCTACAAACATATTGCTAGTAAACATGGACACAAAGTGGGATATCAATAATTAGGGATGTAACGGTACACAAAAATCTCGGTTCGGTACGTACCTGGGTTTTGAGGTCACGGTTCGGTTCATTTTCGGTACAGTAAGAATACGAAATGCAAAATATAAATGTGCTAGTTGTTTATTACACACCTTTGTGCTTTCAACAATAGGAACATTAGCCTATACAAAGCTAGAATTCTGCTCAGAAAGTAGCGGGTATTTAAAGATAATCCAACAACAATTTGCCTTGCAGACCCTGCGTATTGGTCAGCTTTCTTTCTGAAAGAATGAAGAAAAAAGAAGTCCTGTGCTACAGAGAAAAGCAATACCAATGACAAAGATTTTAACATGTATTTTACAAATTAAATGACTCAATGAATCATTTTTTTTCTTATGAACGGTTTTCAAAAGCTTTATTGTTGGATTTTCTCAAGTTAAAGCGCCACACAGAAATTAATACATTTAATTGTGTAAGCAGGATCTGTGTATTATTCTTATTATTTAATTACAGGTGTTTTAGCTCATTTCAATTTATTTTATTTAAATGGGCTATTATTTATTTTATTATGTGTTTATATTTTACAAATGTGATGTATTTATTTATATTGTATATTTGGTGTTGTATAACTTTAGTTCCTATGTGAATATTAGTTCCTACTTGTTTTGTTGTGGTAGGAGGGTTTTGTATTGAACACGGGGCCGTGTTGGTTATTATTATAGCAGAGAAGATAGCAGTAAATCAGCAAAGACAAGTTAACTGTGCCCCGATCTACCACTCAAGAGATCTGATGGACTCAAAAAGTGGGTTACGATTGCATATTTTTTTGAAAATTGACCGGCTCCACCGTATTTTTACACGTGTGACTTCCGCTCTGCCCGATCCTAGCTACCGGTAGTAGTATTGCTGCAGGAGGGTCGCGTCTCGCGTCAAATAATAAACTCTGCCATTCTTTTCACCTGCTTCGTGTTGAGCCGCTTCTGGGACGCGTCTATGGCTGATTGACTTTAACGCCCGCGTTTCACGTTATCGCGCCGTTGACGTTTCTGGGTTATACTGTCCTACCGTGTTGGTCCTCATTATGGTAGAGAAGAATGAGTAAATATAATCTACAAAAAGAAACTGTAACCTGATTTACTCACAGCCTCGAAAAGTAAGGGTTACATTACGTCAGAAACTCGTTCAATACGCCTCCGTTCCGAACCGAGCACCCCGTACCGAAACGGTTCAATACAAATACATGTACCGTTACACCCTTATCAATAATCTAGAATAAGTGTACCTAGTAGGGGTGTGACAAAATATCGAAATGGTGATATATCGTGATACTTTGTATCCCAAAAGGTTATTGATATGCTCCTGCCAAGAATCGAGATATCGTTTTAAAAAGGTGTCAATGTGTAAAACTAAATAAATAAAAAGGAACCAACAAGTTGCTACCAAAATCTTCCACCATAATAGTGTCTCATTGACGGTGCGTGAAGCCCAATCCATTTAGAATGGGAACGTTCATTCATTCGAAACCAGAGCATTCACAGTCATTCTGTCCGATTTTCAGGGCATTTCTAGGTCACTTGCGGTTCATTTTAGGGCATTTACAGGTCGTTTTCTGTTGAGTTTGAGTCACTGCCTATTCATTTGGGTGATTTCCAGGTCACTTCCTGTTCTGTAACTCAAAATAAACAGGAAGTGACTAGAGGTGTGCGAAATTTCCGATTCTTAGATTATTCGCGATTCCGCCGTGCAAGATTCGAGAACGATTCACAAACATCCAAATTCTGATTATTGAAATATGTCAAGTAAAGCGGAACTAAAACACAGTCAGCGCAATCTTCGGGACGCAATGAGGAACGGACCGCATTGCGTCCCGAGAGTAAACATCATGCTTGTCATTACCTGGCTAATGATAATGCTCAACTCATGGCTCTGGCTCAACTCATGCCGCTAGATAAAAAAAAAAAACAATAATACCTGACTGCTGCGGACAGCCGCTACAAACTACGTCCATATCATGTTAGGGTAGGTAATAGTAATCATATGTATACAGAACTAGATACAAAATAACAGACTCAATGGCGTTCGCAGCACATGTATTGAAAACTAGATGCGAAATGACAGACTTGCCGGCATTGGTAAACAGCCGCCATCTTAAAACAGGAGACTTCTCTAGAAGACTCTGTTGTAGCAAATTTAATTAACTTTTTATCTAAAATACTCCTAAATCGGCAAATCTTAACTTGAAACTATCTTTAAAACAGTTTTAAAACTTTCACATGTCTAAAGTAGACCGAAGGAATAATGGGAGCAATTTTAACAACTTTAACGGTTGATTCACAACATTTAAATGAATTAAATGTAGTTTAAAGCTGCTGATACAGAATGGGGACTTGAATATTTTATTATTATTATTTTATTAACTTGATACTGAAATAGTAGTTTACTTAAGCCTGAGAGGCTTTTTGTACAATTTTTGTAACTAATGTACGAAGCATTGAAAACTGCTAATAACTTGGGGGCTTTGTGGGTGTCATCAATAATCAATTTATAATCGAATCGTTGCCTCTGAATTGTAATCGAATCGTTAGGTGCACAAAGATTCCCACCTCTAGAAGTGACCCATAAAATACCAAAATCAACAGGAAGTAACTGAACATCAACAGGTAAATGACCTTAAATGGCCCAAGATGACCTCATTGCCTGGCATTTGCTGCCAAAGACGGCCATAGACGTTCAATAAGTTTGAAGTGGGAGGGATGGCAGCAAATGAACACCTCCCAATTCAAACGGATTGGATGTCTACTAGTGATAAACTCATTCCAATTCACAGCAGAAGCTTGTTTTTCTGTTTATTAGTTGTTTGTCAAATATCCTAGAATGATTTCCTGACCAATGTATCGATAATCGTTGTATCGCCATATCGTCAGATCATCGTTATCGTGAGCTTTGTATCGCGTATCGTATCGTGAGGTACCAGGAGGTTCCTGCTCCGAGTACCTAGTATCCAATGTATTTTCTTAGACCAGCTACAGAATGTTATGTAGAAATACTGCAAGCCTGAGACGTATCAAGGTATCCTTTAACAGGAATTCCACTTCAGTCGATATAATACGCAATAATAAAACACTTAGTTGCCGGAATGCTATCACAAAGAACAGACTGCTGAGTCATTCCCACTTTTTCCTTTTCAAGTGTTTCGCTGACACGAGCACAGCCTTCGTTCACTTCATGTCCCACGGGGCCCCGCCAATCCAACATGTCTGTCTGACCGTAAATAAAGGGACATAAATACTGTAAAGTAAGTTGAAGTGAAGTTTTTGAGAAGGTAAAAAATGAACAGTCATTCTCGTGCTAGTGCGTGTTTGTTTACAGCAGACATCAATCAGTGTGTGTGTATTGATTGCGGTATGAGCTCGATACCATTATGTATTGTTGTGACCCGCTGCCAGTAACCTGAGAGACTCCATACCAGAGGATGAGTGTTTTTTTCTTGTTAGCTTTCTGTCGAGACACACCCAAACACGATGTAATAGAAGCCGGAACCCCCTAGTTCATAGCTGGAAATGAGTTTTGAGTCCACCCGCAAATGTGAACATTTCGAGATGTAAGCGTAGTGAGTGTATTAAAGTGCCTGTGACACGAAAAAGAATGTTTATTTCATAATGCACGCGGTATTTTATGCTCCTGAATGAAATGGACCGCTTGGATGTGTGTGGAAGCGATGGCTATATTTATTTAGTTTTTTTAATCCCGCGCCATGAAAATGAGTGACTTCCGGCATTGGTCTCGAGTTGAGAAAGAGGGCGCTGTGATGTGTACGGAGGAAGGAGTCTATGAGAGCTCTATGAGAAGGACTAAGGATTCAGCTGATTTTGCGGATTAATGCGTTTATTTTTCGCATCACACCAGCCAAACGGCTGCAGAAAAATCTTGCTGTACGAGGGAGAGGCGTGTGTGCCTTTTTGGAGTTTCAAAAGGTTCCCATTCACCGGTGGATATTAGCCAAAACAAGCCCTACTACTGTGGGACCATGGGACTTATGAGGAACTGAGTAAACATCGTGTTTTGTATTATGTCATATACTGGGATCATTTTAATACGGAGGTGGCTTGCATTTTGTGGCTGACATGCTCCTTGTCCCCTCTGCCGACAATCGGCGGCTTGTCGCACATCCCCCCGCCGGGCGAGCACTTTACTCGGCTTTTGCCCTCTTGGTGTGCCCTGTGTACTGTGAAATTTTCCACCCGATCAGAAATTGCAACTTTCTGTTAAAAATAGCCGCGAATTAAGCGATTACAAAGTAAACACTACAAACCTTCTTTAAATAAAGGACTACTTACGTTTGATCATGGATAGGCATGTAAAAAGCTCTCCTCATACACATTAGCTGCACGTTAGCTGCACAACAACTGCAGCCGCCCTCCTCTGGGGAACGAGCTGTAAATTGCTCTCTGCTGGGCGGTTTGCCGACAATTGGCAACCCAGTCATCATGTGAAATGATCCAGGCTAGTTATATGTGATTTTCCGCTTTGAAGACTTTAAAACATCACTCTGTTCGGGTTAGCATGTCAGCTAGCTGTCACGCCTCTTGGTTTGTTTACATTCTCTGAAGCCGGGGAAGGGAAATGACATAAGCCCTATTTAGGTGTCATAAAATACCGTTCGGGAGGTGCGACAGTAAAGGTGAAGTCGACAGTTTTGACCATTATGGAGTAATTTTGCCACGTCGACCTGAATAAATACATTTTTATTATTTCATATTCCATTTAACACAAGACTGTTATTTGTCATGACCATGCTATTTATTTAGCAATTGGGGAATAATACTTGGATAAAAAGAATATCCTGTAAAAATATTGGAGTAGAGAGACTGAAAGAATGACATTTTGCGGCGCTCTTCGTTGCGTTTTCCTCGTTGTGAATAATTCCCCCTCAATGGGCTGCATATTAAATCAGATGAAATCGTGACTCCGCTGACGTCATCCACCTGTTCGAGACGCTAGAGCCCCATAATGGTAGGCGTGGCTAACCGGCAGATTAAAAGACTAATTTCTCGTCATCTGCGCTTTGCTAAATTGTTGTATGTAGTCGAATTGTCTCGAAATATGATTCTAAATCACATAATTATCCCATTTAAGACTTTTTTTCTCCTGTCGTACGCACTTTAAATCATTCATTTTGAAGTATTTCTTAAACCCATGCTCTTGCTGTTTGGAAATGCAAAATCGTGCAATTTATAATCAATTTGAGGAAAGAAAATAAAGAAGACTTGATCCAAAAGAGATGCTAAGAGCGCTTGTGTCTAGTGATTTTAATCGTAAAGCCAAATGCATCCATATTCCATAAAAAAATATACATTTTGTGCACTAAAACTCAGGATACAGGGTTTCCCCTAGGATTTTTGAAGCTGTGGTGGTGTTGGGCTGCATCGGAGTCGAAATTGTTTTATATCATGACAAATAAGATTTTTTTTCCCAACAACATTTATTTTTTTTTCCCAAGAAGAACCATAACAAAAACCTGTTTGCAAAGTTTGGTTCCTGCCTGCACTTTATTTTCCTGGATTTAACAACAACAACAAAATTGAGGGCTCTTTCATAAGGGAAATCAGCAATCGGTGGTCACATTTATATGATTGTGAGGCAAGCTCTCAGTCCCCCTGCAGCCGGTTCCTCAGGTCTGTCTACGCGTACACAAGAATTAAAAAAAAAAAAAAAAAAGATCTAGGAAATGAAGACATACATCTCTAACTGACATTGTACAATTCTGTACATTATACAGTTGACCAAATGTCTTACTGTGTTCATTGCAGAGAAATCTCTCTCACAGTTCACTGTTGAGATGGGCACTGTCAACGCAATGGCTAACTGTTGGCTTAAGCAAGGGTACAGCCCTCCCCATTCATCAGTCAGTGATGCCATCTTTGCCATCATGCTGACCTGGTCCATATTCTGAAACACATTCAATGGATTAGCCATTAGGACTACTCTGTTTCAATCCCATGTTTTCACAGATTATATCAAATCAATTCAATTTTTTGAGTTTTTTTGTGGGAGTTACTTTTCTGATTGTTTTTAAGCTACTCCCTTGTGCAATCTGATATTTTAAAAAAATAATTTGTTTCAATGACATGAAAAACATTTATTTCGCCATCTGTTTTGTAATCTTTGGATAAGGAATATGCCAATTTATAAACAATGAACCTATTTCAACACCGTAGCTTTAGTTAAAACAAAACAACTGTGATAAATAAAGAATAGAAGTTACACAATTGTTCATACTCACCTTGATTTACGCGGTATAACCAGGGTTTGAACTTTGCCATTTCTGTGCATGTTGCGTCCCAGCCAGATTCCCTGTTGGCTTAGTTCTCCTTCCCTGGTCTTATAGTGCGCCTTCCTGATTTGCATCCCCAGCTGTGATCTTGCTTAATTCAGTTTTTGAAAATGTTATCTCAACATTAAAATACAATGCTTGCCATAACCATTTGGTAACTTTCTACTCCTTAGAAAGTGAGAGCTAAATACATTCGGAACCTGGGAGCATGAGCATCACATTCCAAAATATTTAATTAGCACGCTAATTGAACATGACACTCTACATCACCACAAAAAGAATAGTCTTTTTGTTACATGACCCTCCTCTTCAGGAACTTTTCTCTTTCCAAAATACTTCAAAGTACTAATCTGAAATTAAAACGAGTGACGTCAGCAACGAACAAATGCTATGCTAAGACGCGACAATTTGGGTTAATTAAGCCATAAAGAACTTAAAGTGCGTACAACAGGAGAAAAAAAGTCTTAAATAGCATTATTACGTGAATTAGAATCATATTTTGAGACGATTTGACAATATACAACAATTTGGCAAAGCGCAGATGACGAGAAATTAGTCTTTTAATCTGTCGGTTAGCCCCGCCTACCATAATAGGGCTCTAGCGTCCTCAACAGGTGGATGACATCAGCGGAGTCGCGATTTCATCTGATTTAGTATGCAGCCCATTGAGGGGGGAATTATTCAGAACGAGGAAAATGCGACGAAGAGACCCGCAAAATGTCATTGTTTCAGTCTCTCTACTCCAATATTTTTACAGGATATTCTTTTTATCCAAGAATTCTTCCCCAATAGCTAAATAAATGGTAAGATCATGACATAACAGTCTTGTGCTAAATGGAATATGAAATAATAAAAATGAATTTATTCAGTACGACATGGCAAAATTATTCCATAATGGTCAAAACTGTCGACTTCACCTTTACTGTCGCACCTCCCGAACGATATTTTATGCCACCGTACTTAGTCGGGCTTTTGTCATTTCTTTGCCGGCTTCGGAGAATGTAAACAAACCAAGAGGCATGAAAGCTAGCCGGCATGCTAACCCGAACCGAGTGATGTTTCAAAGCCTTCGAAGCAGAAAATCACACATAACTAGCCCGGATCATTTCACAGTGCGGCGGGGTTGTCAATTGTCTTCGCCGATCGTCGAGCAGCCCGGCGGCGAGAAAGTTAGAGCTCGTCGTTCCCCTTCTGAGGGCAGAGGGCTCGTTTGCTGGGAAGCAGCTGGACAATGACCGCCGGACCAACTGGCCAACGTTGGAGGAGAGCGTAGCTGCCAAATGGTCAACACGAATATGGCAAAATAATATTTTACTACACGGCGAAGACGTAAACAGCGAGAGAGTCATAGGAGAGCCGTTGCAGTTGTTGTGCAGCTAACATGGCAGAATGTGTCTTAGGAGATCTTTTCTACATGCCCATCCATGATGAAACGTAAGTAAATAGTCCTTTATTTAAAGAAAGTTTGTAGTGTTTACTTTGTAATCGCTGTATTCGCGGCCATTTTTAACACAAAGTTGCGATTTCTGATCGGGTGGGAAATTTGACAGAACACCGGGCACATGAAGAGGGCAATAAGCCAAGTATAGTGCTCTCCCGGCGGGGGGATGTGCGACAAGCCGCAGGTCGTCGGCAGAGTGGACAAGGAGCATGTCGGCCACGAAATGCAAGCCACCTACGTATTAAAATGATCCCAGTATTTGACATAATACAAAACACGATGGTTACTCACTTCCTCGTAAGTCCAATGGTCCCACAGTAGTAGGGCTTGTTTTGGCCAATATTCACCGGTGAATGGGAACCTTTTGAAACCCCAAAAAGGCTCACCCTTCTCTCCCTGGTGCAGCAACATTTTTCTGCAGCCGTTTGGCTGGCGTGACGCGAAAAATAAACGAATTAATCCGCAAAACCAGCTGAATCCGCAGTTGTTCTGCATACTGTAATATTGGCTGCATACTGAAGATGTATATTCCGCTGACGTCACATTAGCAATCCTCGTCAAAACAGGAAGTCGCTCATTTTCATGGCGTGGGATTAAAAAAACTAAATAAATATATCGATCGGTTCCACACACATCCAAGCGGTCCATTTCATTCAGGAGCATAAAATACCATGGAAAATATGAAATAAACATGCTTTTTGCTGTAATAGGCACTTTAAACGTTAACGTCGATGCCCATGTTAAATTCGTTTTTATTGTCTTAATCCACAATTACATTAATTAAGTTGAAATATCTTTCTGTGGATTTTTATCCCTATTTCCAACTCCGCGCGGACGAACTCAGGCGAAATTTAACAACAGGAGAACCGATGTGATTTTCAAAATAAGGTGTGTAAAGTAACAATTTGTATTTCAAGTGCTATTTCAGATTATTTATGGCAAATAGTACGCAAATAATGAGATATACTCTATACTATATATTCTTTTAGACGTCATTTTGAATTATACAAATTATAAATTAGAATGTACTGTATCTTTAAATCTTAAAATTCTCATTTGCAATGCGTGGCGGCTTTTATTTTGGTGTGGCGGCGCACCACAATCTTTCCTATGCACGGGAAACTTTTGATTTTTTAAGCGCCAGCTTGGCTAATGCTAAAATAAAACGATAGGCGCCGTTGTATACAAAAAACTTAAAAATAACACAAAAAAACCAAACAAATGCAACCACATAAAAACTAAGTTAAAAAAGAATCAAGAAGAGAATAAGATTGGAAAATGTTTTTAAAAATTTGTGTTTTTTGTCCAGATCGCCTAGCCCTAATGTAAATAACAGCCAATCAATTAACTCATTCACTGACATAGACAGCGATAGATATCAAATTCAGTCATTTGAACAGGGATGACTGCCACCGAATTATTATGTTTCAGCGATGTTTAAAATAAGAATCATGTAAAAATGTGTGATATTGTGGGAATTTCCACCAAAATGTGTGAATGTGAGTTCATGATTGTCACTTGCTAAACTTCTTAACTGTTTGCAGCTTTCAGTGCCAAGTGCACTTTGTCAGCACTACTGACAGAATATTGAAATAATTCTCTTAATGAGCCTTAAATGACTTTGGAGTTGTCAGTCACAATGAAAATGTCTCACTTTTTGTGGGATTCAGGGCTGCATCTCACATTAAAGACCATGTCCATATTTTTACTGTATATCAGTTCCTTTACAGTATTTTTATATTGATTGGTATACAAGAATTGAGTTTTGTACAGTCCACAGACTTCAATGAAGCAGCCCGCCACTGCCTCCTATTAACTAAATACTACTTCTATTGCAAGTCAGTCAGTTTCCAATGCTGTCCAATCATTCCAACTAACGTCAATCAACCAATCCGTAAAGATCAATTAACCTCCATTGTTGTCCTGAAGTGCATTTCCAATACCTGCCATTGGCTTCAATTACTTCAAAGTCCTCTAATCAGTTTGATTTGCCTTTAATATCTTTTATTGTCTTTAATAGACTTACTTCCACTACCCCTCAACTAGTTCTAAATATCATTTACACTTATGTCAATCAACGCTCATACGTTCCATTTACAAACTTCTGTTTAATTCAAACAACTTCAATTACTTTCTAGTACCTTCTAGGGATGTCCCGATCCAGGTTTTTGCACTTCCGATCCGATACCGATATTGTTTTGCACTTCCGATCCGATACCGATACTGGCCGATACTGATACCGGCCTACCTGAGCATGTATTAAAGTTTAAAGTTATTTAGCCTCCTTACTTAGTTGTCAGACTTATGTTGAAAAGGGTTTTAATACTCTTGATAACAACTAGCCAGCTGAATTAGGCGAGTTGAATAACACACAATGGTTGGTAACAAGAAACTGACCTGTTTATTCAGTGATAAACACAAAATATTATAAATAACAAACAGAAATGGCATAGTCAGTCAGTTACTCAGTGCAGTTACTTCCGGTAATGAGTGGCGAACAGGAGGGGTTCTTAAAAAAGAACTAAGCTGAAATATTTACTAGTTGGTAATGTATCAAACACTTATTTCATGCAGTTAAATTCAAATTTATTATTTAAAAATTATACAATGTGATTTTCTGGATTTTTGTATTAGATTCTGTCCCTCACAGTTGAAAAGAACTTATGATACAAATTACAGACCTCTACATGGCTTGCAAGTGGGAAAACCAGCAAAATCGGCAGTGTATCAAATACTTGTTCTCCCTACTGTATATATAATTTTTAAATGTATATTAGGCCTGAACGATATATCGTTTAAACATTGCCATCGCGATGTGCGCATGCGCAATAGTCCCATCGCAAGGACGTGCGATAGTTTTTTCATTTCATTTTTTTAAATCCACAAACGTTTGTTTTGAGGAAGGAGCGCGAAGGAGAGCGCACAGCCTCTCATCTCATTCCCTCCAACTCGCAGTCATCGGCTCCTCCCCCTCCCCTGCTACAGCGGAGTGGAGGGAGGAGGGGCCGAACAGCAGAGCGGAGGGAGGAGGGGCCGTTTTCAAAGTGAAAGCAAGCAACACGTTGAATAGGGAAGACTGTCTCCAAAAGGAGTTTTGGAAGTATTTTGGCTATCGACAAGAATATAAGGAACAAAAAACAGCCCTGTTGACAGTGCCTCGCCATGGTTGCCTCAACAAGAAGTAATCCGTCGAACATGTGGGACCATTTAAAACGCAGGTATCTATGCATTCCTGCTACGAGCTTCCCATCAGAGGCTTTTTAGTACAGGTGGGAACATTGTTACGTGCCAACGTTGTTGTCTCAAGCCTGCAATGGTGGATAAACTAGTAGTCTTGGCCAAAAACCTATGAGACCCAGTTGAGAATTGCTGAGCAAGGAAGGTGGACGATATGCAGACAAATACATAACACAGCTGCAGGAATGTCTTTTCTTCTTTTTATTCATGTGACAGCTAACAGGAAGGCAGGAAATTTGGGAGTTAAAATGGTTCTGTTATTCATCAGTTATTTGCTGTTATTCAGTTCAATTATTTACAAGTTCAATTGAGTTTCTGTTTCTTTTATATTTAAATTAATTGTAAATCGTATTTTTCAAATAACTATAGTACAGCTGCACATAAAGTTTTGATACTTAATATTTTTAAAATATTTTTACAACTTTGTTGCAGTTTTGCAGTTTTATATTGTTATATTTTGTGTAAACAACTCAGGGGACTAATGCACTTGCACTTTTATTTGACAGATTTAATATTTAAGTTCAAATATGTTGACAACTTTATTGTTTTACTGAGGTTTTTATTTATTGTTATAGTTTGTGAACAACTCTTATTTGTCATATTTAATATTTTTGTTCAACTATGTTTACAACTTTGTTGTTATTTTACAGAAGTTTTTATTTATTGTTATATTTTGTCAAAAACTTAGGGGACGAATGCACCTGCTCTTTTATTTGTCATTTAATGTATTTGCTGCTGTTGAAGTGTCAAATATTGTGTTCAATAAATTATTTATTTTGTGCAGACATTGCTTCCTGGATCCCTTCATAATAATACAGCAATCTTAATCATTCACAAATGAAACGGTATTATATGAATACACTGTGGTCACGGTGTGTCATGCAAAGTATTTCCAAACAGCTATTCAAGTCATCTAGTGAAAATTTCTTTAAAAAAAAAAAAAAAAAAAAAAAAAAAAAAAAAAAATATATATATATATATATATATATATATATATATATATTTTTTTTTTTTTTACTATCGCAATATAATATCGCAATATATTGCACACCTCAAAAAAATCGCAACAATAGTTTTTTCCAATATCGTTCAGGCCTAATGTATATTCACGTGAGTTTCTGAACACCTATAAGTAAAAAATAATAGTGGTGAATTCAGCATAGATTTGCCTTTGACCTAACCAGAATTTTTATGATGACATGAACATTATTATGATGAACTAAAACAAAGACAAGAAGTTTTTATTTTTTTTCAAATAAACATAATTTGAGTCAATCACAATAAATTAGTCAGTGTCATTGAAGATGTGCTCCCTGAACAATAAGCACTGAACTAAAACATAAACCCAACAGGTATTGTGCTTTGTCATCAGATAAAAACATTTGGTGCAACAGGAGAGGAGACTTTTGTGGTCTTGGCCCATGAAACAACTTTCTTAACCTGGCAATTATAGGACCACAAGCCTATCAATCCCCAAAAGGCCTCTCAATAACTTACTAACTTATAACTAAGGTTTATCACTCAGTGATGGAAAAATACGGCCTCAAGAACAGTAACGAAACTTTGCATACTGGCAAAACAGGAATGGAAACAAACGCACACATCCGAATCCACCGACACCGTGGCAAAATTATTATACAGTATATTATAAATAATAGATATAAAATAAATAATGTTATTGGATTTATTGGGATGACGTCATAATTCCTATTATCGAATCGATAATTATCGTGCACCTCTATTTGAGATTGACACCTTTTTAAAACGATATCTCGATTCTTGGCAGGAGCATATCGATAACCTTTTGGGACACAAAGTATCACGATATATCACCATTTCGATATTTTGTCACACCCCTAGTAAACTCAATGCCTCGTGATCGTTTATTTTTTTTCTACAACTAATTCACAAATTCAATAACACCAAAACGTGCAGCTGCCTTTATCATTCTATTCTGCTAAAAGTCTTGAACATGGTCCTCGATATGGCTTGCGACTGTAGCAGCTTCTGTTATAGGGAGGGGTCAGGTTATGTGCTAGAAGCCAGAGGAGACTCTAACAGCCGTTGAGTGTTCTCCATCGATTAAAAAGTCCCATTAAGTTTAAAATATACTGCTGCGCTGGCATGGATCATCAGCGTTCAAGTGCAAGGACGACGTGACCGCAAAGCCTCATGCAAATGCTTTTACAGTCGTGTCGAGAACTTAAGGGGACTCCGGCCTGACCGTACGGCTCCTTTAACACTGTCGCTATGGAGACATGTGAGGGATAGTGAATATGAGTGACGATATCTTTAAAGTGTTCGTCGTCATGTAGCGGCATTATGCGCCCCTTTCAATTATTTATGAGATACGTGCGCTATATTATTGCATGTTGAACATCAGTTTTGATGCACGGTTTAGTGTGACGCGACTGTGTGGCTGCAGCAGTTGGAGGGCAGAGCTGCATTAACGGCCTCACCGCCACCACTGCTGCAACACGGATCACTTCCTGAATGAGGAAGCATTTTCCTTAATGCGATGTCAGTTTGAGATGATTGATTTAAAGCAGTAATGTGAAGTAAGGTTGGCCAACCATGTTTTTGAATAATATCAATGGCTAAACAGTTATAAGCATATTTTCGTTTTTTTTTTTTAACGCAACCCTTCCAGATTCTTTGTTTAACCCGTAGCAACGCCCTTGACAACGAAAATGCTTCGGCAGTCTTCGGAAATCTTCGGAAATTATGTCACACCTAGAAGTGCGAGGGAAGTCCGCCATAGAACAGTATTGTCTGTTGCATTGCTTCTCGGTAAGATGCCACGGCGGTGCGTGGCGATGTTTTGTTCTCACTCAAACGAAAAGTTGTATGAGTGGCCAAAGGATAGCAGGGCACGTAAATGGACATCTTTCGTTCGCACAAAGCGAATGAATTTCACGCCATCATCGAGTAGTGTTCTCTTCTGCAAACACTTCGAAGATGCCTGCTTCCTTAACCGCTCTGCTTATGAGCACGGATTTGGCAAAAAGTAAGTGTGATTTTTGGATAGATGACTGATGACTTTGTCAAAGCATAGCAGCCAACTGTTGTGGAATGAACAGTATAAGCCAGGGGTCCCCATCTGCCGGGCCGTGGACCGGTACCGGTCCGTGGCGCATTTGCGACCGGGCCGCAAAGAAAAAAATAATTTAATAATGACCGCATTCTGGCGGAATTAACCCTGTGCCCCTGCTTAACACACCAATATCTCAACATCTTGTTTGTGTATATAAAAAATCTATGTGCGCTTGTCCTCGATTATAGCGTATTACTAGGCCGCGGCGCAGCACATTTGTTCCCGGAAATAATTAGCCCCCATACGAGCGAAGATAACAGGAAAACAGACGTCTTTGGAAATATTTTTACGGCGAAAAGGGCACCTGACGAGCCTACAACCTCGAAGACCCACGAACTGCGAAGGAGTGGATTCGTGACCCGTTTGTGAATAAAGAGAGAGAGATCGCAAATGACGGCGACCTTATTAAACGTACATTTGAGACAACAAGTCTATCGAGGTTCTGGATTAAAGTCATTCTGGAATATCCTGACATCGCGACAAGACCGTTGAAAACCTTGCTACAATTTCCAACATCGTATCTTTGTGAAGCGGGCTTCTTATTTAATGTTTAACGACCAGGCAAAGTCGTTAATGGTGAGCGCATTGTGCAGCTGTTGTGTGAAGCTTACATGGCAGGATGAATCTGAGGAGAACTTTTCTACAAGTCCTTCCATGATCAAACGTAAGTTAATATTCCTTTCTTTCAAGAAAGTTTGTAGTGTTTACTTAGGAATCGCTGCATTTGCGCATTTTGCGGCTATGTATAACGTTACGCGCATGCGCAGAACCGCATCGTTGCAATTTTTGATGGGTTGCAAAATTTGTCAGAACACCGGTCCGTGAAAAAAAGACCCAAATAACACCGGTTCGTGGTGCAAAAAAGGTTGGGGACCCCTGGTATAAGCTAGCGATGTTAGCCAAAAGTTAACTCGTTGCAATCCCCGATCATAGTTGTTGTTGTGTTCGCTACGTTAAGCGTGTTTAAATTGTGCTTCATCGACGATCTTGTCCGAAAGGGTTAATCCACTGTTAATCGGGAAAGGGTTGTGTGGATGTGCATATAAGCGGGTCGGCGTCGCGGTAATTCACGGTCACGTTGCTGTAAGAGACACACAACGCCGGTGAGTTTGTGCACATTTATTTGGATTTGTATTATGTATTTCCACCTTCATGCTTCAAGCATTGCATTGCATTTGTACGGTTCGGCGTTTCTTTCACGGTGATCGCTTGATAGCCTTCTAGTTTTTGTTTCGCGAGAGCTGCTGACAGGTGACAATTTAGCGAATTGGCATTGAGTCAATCTCGCAGCGAATCAGCCAGCGGCTCAAGTCACGCAGTGAATCATGGCAAATGTAGTCTCGGGACAACACTGAAGTGGTGCTTTGTAATCTGTTCGCTTGTGTGAAAAAACTACATTTCCTCACGCCATTAGACGCCACTTCCTGCCGAGAGCCCCGAGCCGTGTTGTACTGTTAGCTCCATGTGTTAATAAAGAAACAAAGTTGTCAGCACGTCGTGTGTTCGATACATTTGTAAACAAAAAGCTCATAACAAGACACTATGCACGATCCGTTTAAGAGACGCTGGAGTAGGAGGCGAGGAGGAGATCAGCGATAAGCAAAACTTCGCGGTCGAATGTGGCGGCAGTCCGCTATTATTTTGTTTTCTTATTGTTGCCACAATAAAGTGGAGAAAGCCATCGACGACTCATCTCCATCTTTCCCCCCAACGTTTTTATATTATTATTTTAAATGCATGAGAGCTGCCGGATCTGCCAAAATGAACATGAAGTCTGATTATTATTTTTTTTAACAATGTCATCAGATAGACAAAAACATAAAATTATGTGCAAATGCCTGCATCTTCAAATCAGGAAAATAATAACAGCCTATATCTTACCAATGTTGTAATCTCGATGGGTCTTGTATCCATTCCATGTCAGGTAGTCTAGGCACATTGTTTGCATCCTGTATAGCGTCTGGCTAATACATGTTAGGTCCAACATAAAATTCCAAGCTCCTCTTCTTCCTCCAACGCTTCAAAAACTTGGATCTCCTGCCTTGCGCTCGATCTATCGCTTATATCGCTGTATGAATAATTGTTTGAAGGGCTTTGTATGGCGGCCGTATGTATGGAGCTGCCACCGCTGTTACCGGTGTGACGTATCACTTCCGGGTTCGTCCCCTTTCAGGCTCGAACTTCGGAAACGCGATTATTTTGTCAAATATACAACATATAGATTATTTTTTCATGCTTTATTCGTTGGACAATGTTTAATTACTTTAATTGTGACCCTATTTGGCATGTGAAGAAATTACTTCACATTACTGCTTTAAGATAGACGTGAATCTTCATCCAGTGTGGTGACTGTAAAGTAGGGGTGTGACAAAATATCGAAATGGTGATAATCGTGATACTTTGTATCCCAAAAGGTTATCAATATGCTCCTGCCAAGAATCGAGATATCATTTTAAAAAGGTGTCAATGCCTAAAACAAAAATAAATAAAAAAGAACCAACAATTTGCTACCAAAATATACCACCACAATAGTGTCTCATTCGCCCTTTTCACACATATATCCAGGGAAATTCCCGTGTAAGGTGACGCGGGATTTACCTGCGTCATTGCTTTCACACACAAAAAATTGTCCCGAGAATGAAGCGGGTTGGAGCATTTACAGACTTGACCCGTGTTGCCCACTGGCGCTCTCTGTGTGGGGAGGGCTGCTGGCGCGATTTTATAACCAGGATATTAAGTCATTTTTGGTCGGCACCGGCTGTCACAATAATGTTGGTCAAATCGTGTTTTGTTCCAGAGGGAGCGTTCCGATGTCACTTTAGCCAATTTAAGCTCGACCTGATCCGAGTCCGCGGTTATCCCGAGCCCGAAAAATGAAAAACTAAATTTTATATTTTATTTGTAGGCCCCTAGCTGCGTCTCCACCCCAAAAGTAGAAGCAACTGAGGAAACAGGCTTTTTGTGAAATAAAACATGATCCTAGTATTTGTCTTTTTTGTGATACCACGAACATTTAAACATTTTTTTTCTGTACTGAAACTATTGTAAAACAGCATTTTGGATTTATTTTTGATTGGAAAACAGACATGTATTTAGCAATGTCTATTGCTGTCAATAGCACTGAATGATCATGTTTCTGTGCCATTGACAGCGATAGATGTCAAATGTATTCGACTTTGGAGAGGCTGGCAATTTGCATTTATTGATGAATATAGACATTCTAGAATATTTACTGTACATTTTTTAAAAAAATATTTATTTAAATTAAATATTTAAATGTACACGCACACACACGCACCCCCCCATATATATATATATATATATATATATATATATATATATATATATATATATATATATATATATATATATATATTTACACTGCTGGCCAAAAGTATTGGCACCCCTGCAATTCTGTCAGATCATGCTCAATTTCTTCCAAAAAATGATTGCAATTACAAATTCTTTGGTCGTAATATCTTCATTTATTATTATTATATTCATTTATAATATATGTATATATAATATATACAGTATATTTATGCATAAATATATCAGATAATTTTTCCTATTAAGAAACCCAAAAAAGGATCTGGAATTCTTAGGTCTACAAAGGCGCAAAGTGGATAATCGAATATTAAAATAGTTGCCAATTAATGTGATAAATCATTACTTTTAGATTAGTCGGGGGCGGCTCTATACCACTTACAAGACCTGAAGTCACTTCACAAATGTATAAATATAGCTTGAAACAGCTCATTAGGTAATCAAACTGAATAAAGCATATTAATTAAGCTGCTGCACTTCCAAACATGATCAATACAGTATTGTATGTAGCACTGAGACAAACTGGCAAGTGCAGCTGTAGGTACAATAGCGCCCCCTTACAGTGTTTGTGGAACACTCCTGATATAAATAGTTCCTGTATCACCTTCCCCTCCTAAAATAACTCCTCTCCTCTTACTGACACATCACGTTCTCCAACCCCAATGCGGATCTCAGAATCACACTCCTTCGGAGACAAATCACTAGATCTTCATTTCAGTCCATGTCAGTTGAACTCCAAAATAGCCACACGCTAACACAATTTCAAAGTCATCCTATCAAGTTCTGGCCAAGGGTCAGATGCTTCGTCTGTCTGGTTAGTCTTTTATTACCCGCGATTCCTCAGTGTGTTGACACCATTGCTGGTTAAAAGTGTTGCAGGGAAAACAGCTGAGAGGTGTTTTATCATAATACAAGCTGTGCTCAGCTCCTAACACTCCACTCAATTCATCAACTTCTACATTTGGCCCTCTGTTCGATCGTTCGAGGAACCCAATGAGTCCGTATTGCGGTCTTTGTGAGAAGTCGAGCAAGGAGGTCCACCAGGATGAAGGCAACGTTGTCAAAGAGCGCTGCAAGCCGGGTGAGTTGTCACGTCAAGTCATAACAGCCAAGTCAGTTGCGTCGGCCTTTTCCATCAGCTTGCTTGTCTCTCGCTCATGACAGCTTCAGTTGACAGAAATACCATTAGAGAACTTGCACAAGAAATGACAAAAGATTGTAGATATTATGCATCAGGGTGGAATATTTGCAAATGGGGGTTAGGGCAGTCCTCCGTCGTTTATTTTTTTGTTAGAAATAAGGCATTTGTGCTACATTGGTATGAAAAGGTATCTGAACTTTTTAGAATTTCTCACATTTCTGCATAAAATCACCATCAAATGCGATCATTGTGAAAATCACACAGATGAAAATACAGTGTCTGCTTTAACTAAAACCACCCAAACATTTATGGGTTTTCGTATTTTAATGAGGATAGTATGCCAACAATGACAGAAAGGGGGAAAATAATATAATATAATATAATATAATATTGCCCTTTTTGGCAGCAATAACTTCAACCAGAAGCTTCCTGTAGCTGCAGATCAGTCTGGCACATCGATCAGGACTAATTCTTGGCCCATTCTTCTCTACAAAACTGCTGTAGTTCAGTCGGATTCCTGGGATGTCTGGCATGCCATAGCATCTCAATGGGGTTCAAATCTGGACTTTGACATGGCCACCCCAGAACGTGTATTTTGTTGTTCTGGAACCAATTTGAAGTTGATTTACGTCTGTGTTTTGGATCATTGTCTTGTTGCAGTACCCATCCTCTTTTTAGCTTCAACTGTCTGACAGACGGCCTCAGGTTTTCCTGCGAAACATCCTGATACATTTTTTGAAATCATTCTTCCATTAGTGATTGCAAGTTGTCCATGCCCTGAGGCAGCAAATCAGCCCCAAATCATGACGCTCCCCCCACCATGCTTCACGATGGGGATGAGGTGTTGATGTTGGTGAGCTGTTACATTTTTCCTTCATACATGATGGACACGTCTGTTACTCCCAAACATTTAAAATTTGGTTTCATCAGTCCACAAAATATTTTGCCAAAACTTCTGTTAAGTGTCCAAGTGCCTTTTTGCGAACATTAAACGAGCAACAATTATTATTATTATTATTATTATTGTTATTATTATTTTTTTTAAAAAGACAACAGTGGCGTCCTCCGTGGAGTGCTCCCATGAACAGCATTCTTGGCCATAGTTTTACATATAGTTGATGTTTGCACAGATATTGGACTGTGCCGGTGATTTCTGTAAGTCTTAGCAGACACTCTAGGGTTCTTTTTTACCTCTCTGAGTAGTCTGCGCTGAACTCTTGGCATCATCTTTGGTGGATGGCCACTCCTTGAGAGAGAAGCAACAGTGCCAAACTCTCCATTTGTAGACAACTACTCTGACTGTCGATTGATAAACATCCAGGCTTTTAGAGATGGTTTTGTATCCTTTCCCAGCTTTATACAAATCAACAATCCTTGATCGCAGGTCTTCAGACGGCTCTTTTGACCGAGCCATGATGGACATCAAGACAATTCTTACCAGGTGTGTGTTTTATAGTGGGCAGGGCAGCTTTAAACCACTCATCAGTGATTGGGCACACGCCTGACTTAAATTGTTTGGTAAAAACATGGTTTCAATTGCTCTTTAAGTCTCCTTAGGCAGAGGGTTCACTTACGTATTTTTCCCCCTTCTGTCATTGTTTGCATGCTATCCTCATTAAAATATGAAAACCGATAAATGTTTGGGTGGTTTTGTTAAAGCAGACAGTTTTTTTTTTCATCTGTGTGATTTTGACAAAGATCATATCACATTTGATGGTGATCTTATGCAGAAATGTGACAAATTCCAAAAGGTTCAGATACTTTTTCATACCACTGTATAAAAATTAAAGGTGCACCTGTCGATTTCATAATTTTTGTGAGATTGGTTCCATCTTTAGTGATCATCCAATCACCGATCTTGTACCTTGAGTTAGAGCAGGGGTGGGCAAACTATTCCACAAAGGGCCGCAGTGGGTGCGGGTTTTTGTTCATACTCATCATGAGGACAACTTTTCACCAATCTGGTTTCTTACAAGTGCAATCAGTTGATTGCAGGCAGGTGCTTCTTGTTTCCACTGAAATCTCATTGGGTAAACTGTCTGTGCTGAATCAGTTGGAGCAAAGACCAGGACCCACTGCGGCCCTCGAGGACCGGTTTGCCCACCCCTGAGTTAGAGTCTGTTAGCCATATTAGCCCACTAGCATTTGGTTGTGGATCAAAGTGTTTATCAATAAGGGCATATTAGTGCACTTGTTTGGTATTTTCATGCTTTCATGAACGCAACATGTTTATGACTGTAAAGTCTAACATTCTTTGGTGCCTTAATGTGTGAAAGGATGGAATTTGTATTGCCATTTGAAGAAGAAAAACATCAATTTTCTCTTATTACAGGCTCTTTTATTCTCCTAATAAATAGGAGATGACGGCACACAGTTAAGGAACAAAATGAAAGCAATAATCATCTAAGATAGATAAATTTACCAAGGAAAGAGGGCGATTCGAGGGCCCCCCGCAGGTTCCCTCGAAAAGATCTGCCCCAAACTCAACACATACACTTTTTGTTATTGCCAAAGCAAATAGGCAGGCCCCCATGTTAACACATGAAGTGGAAGTGGCTCAAAAGAAAGTGGAATTTTATTAGGCAGCTGTGTTATATGTTTATGACCATGCGTCTGAGAAGAAGCTGCGAGTTTGAAAATGTTATCCGGTACAAAATTATATAAAAATGAATGTACCAAGTACAATGAACAGGCATATGTGAACAAATATCTCTACAAATATCTCTACATGTTCCATATTGTCATTGTGTGGCAATTGTGGGGATGCCAGATGGCCTATTTACTAGAGGTGTGCAAAATTTCCGATTCTTAGATTATTCGCGATTCGGCCGTGGAAGATTCGAGAACGATTCACAAACATCCAAATTCCGATTATTGAAATATGCCTAGTAAAGCGGAAGTACAACACACTCAGCGCGCCGCGCGGTCAATGAGCAACGGAGCGAGAGTAGCTAAACATCATGCTTCTCATTACCCGGCCCCTCGGGTAATGCCAATGCTCAACTCACGGCTCTAGCTCAACTCATGCCACGAGATAAAAAAACACAACAACATACCTGAAGCTGCTACAAAAGTACGTCATCCACATAATGTTACGGTAGATATCATTTATATAAGACTAGATGCACTACGGTAGCGGTAGCCTTTGCAGCACATCTACAAAAAGCTAGATGCAGACGTAGTAAACGGCCGCCATCTTAAAGCAGTACACTTCTCTGCAAGGCTGTTGTAGCGAACCTTCCAAGCAAACCTAATTAACTTTTTATCTAAAATACTCCTAAATCAGTAAAATATTGACTTGAATCTATCTTTAAAATAGTTTTAAAACTTTCACATGTCGAAAGTTGACAAAAGGGAAATTATGGATTAACGGGAGCAATTTTAACAACTTTAACGGTTGACTCACAACATTAAATTAATTGAATGTAGTTTAAAGCTGCTGATACAGAATGGGGACTGAAGTTTTTTATTTACTGTTATTTTTGTATATTTGTTTACTGCTATATGTTAACTTGATACTGAAATAGTAGTTTGGTTTAGCCTGAGAGTATTTTTGAACAATTTTGGAACAAATGTACAAAATATTTAAAAAAAAAAAAAAAAAAAAAAAGGGGGGGGGGGTGCATCAATAATCGTTTTAGAATCGAATCGGACCATCTGAATCGTAATCGTAATCGAATCGTTAGTTGCCCAAATATTCCCAGCTCTACTATTTACTGTTTTTCCTTTGTCACTGAATTCAGTTTGATAATACCTTGTTGTTTAGTGAATGCTCACATTTGATGCTACACTAAGGCTGTTCCAGCATTAAAAAGGTATTAAGATGCAGAAGAGAAAAAGTGTGATTTAGCTCTGTTCTCCAGAAATTAGAATTTAGTAGTTTGGAAAGGTTAACCCTGGATGCTGTTTTTAGAAATCAGGATCTGCAAAAATCGAGGGTTGGCCATAAATTTGTGATTAGTGTACCACTCGTGCCAACACATGTACATTCACAGTGTGTCTCCAATTAATTCATTGGCTTCCACTGAGAAGAGCTGGCAATACTCACTTACTCAAATCACTTTTAACTGGAGTGGCAAGCATTGAATGATCATGTTTTCAGTGCCATTCATCTTTCAGTGCCATCGATGGCGATAGACATCCAGTCCATATGGACTAGGAGGGACTGTCAGTGATCGTTCGATCCAGTCTACTTCCCCCCAGTCTAAATGGATTGCATGTCTATCACCGCCAATGGCAGCTAATGAGATCATTTAGAAATTAAAAAAAAAAAAAAAAAAATTTAAAGCCATTAGAAGAGTATGAAGGATGTTCATCTTTTACCGTAGTTTCAGTGTTGTAAGTCGTAATTTCACAAAAGTCTCTGTGTGCTCAATTTAAAAACTGAGTATTAGATCAACTCTGGTCAATCTGTCTACCTCTAATGTCAGGCAATGGGTTAACTCAAATGTTGTCAATAAACCTATCAGAAGCCTCCCAAAGCATGACTTCAATACTGGGTTTTGTTGGAGTCTTTCAGGTCCTCCGCGTGTTCTTTTTCAATTCAGATGAGACGGCTAGACTGGATTGTTAAATGAAGACTGGAGGCAAGAGATCAATACTAGGCAGTTTTAATTTCAGAAATTTCTGGGTGGATTCAGTTACAGAGCGAGCCGTGTAGAGAATGCACGCTCAACAGATGACTCTGTTTTCCTTTTATACAAATAAGGAGGTGTGTTTGTGATTAACTCTTCATGCTTATCTTGCAAAATAGGTCATGAACCTTGCTGGTTGGCAGTTAAAAGTCCATGATTATCTGAGGCAAAACTAACTATCAGCAGTTTAAGTGAAAAACAACTGGTCATGCTTGCAAGCTTATCAGAAAATTGCATTAGGCGAGATGCATACTGGCTTCAGTTTTCCTATATTTTCTGCGACAGCAATCTTAATTCAGGTAAAATTTTGACTTTGAAGAAAATAATGAAAATTGTTGCTGTAACTAGTTCAAAATGAACTCACTCCCTAAATGTCTCATCATTTGAGAGACAAAAAAAAAAAAAACAACAACAACCAATGAGTAGGCATGCCCACCACTGGTTATCTCGGAACTTACAGGCAACAATAAGTCAATAATTAATACATCTAATCAATCAGCACTGAGATTAAAAAAAAAAAAAAAATCAGGCTCAGAGGATCAGTGCATTTACATCCCTGAGTGTCGACAAATAACCGAGGAGAAGCAATTAATGGTGGCCATCTTGGGGAATATGATACAAACATACAGTGCATATAGCCCGTTAAAACTTATTAGTATGCCTCAGTCTTATAAGTCATTCTTCAGTGAGGATAGAACCAGGGGTGAAAGTGGACCAGAACGGTCAGGAACGCAGTTCTGGTATAAGATTCAGCGCCAGAGCGCAGTTCCGGTATAAGTTTCAGGGCCGCAACGCTGTTCCGGTATAAGATTCAGGGCCGGAATGCTGTTCCAGTACACGGTGTTTTGATTCCAAAAATATGACGGCAACTGTCAAAACGCTGTGTTAAAAAAAAAAATGCTAAGCTACCACACATGCATTTCATCTCCAAGAAGAGAACAATTTACCATCATCAGATTTACATACACAGATGTTAATAATAAGCATAATAAAGTGCTTGTGTAGCGTAATCCGTTTCCACCAATATTTATTATTTATTTTTTTATTCCACGAACGGCATGGAGGTTTCCCCAGCTGCTGCAGTTATCTGAATCTGACGATGATGAGTCACATCAATGTGCAAATGCACACAGCAATGCAAAACACCTGGACTCATTTATCTGTTCAATTGGCTGACATACTGACATGTGATGAGCAGAGATAGTTTGCTCTGATTGGTTCAAATGTGCATGTTTTCTGGAACAGCAAAAAAAAAAAACAAACAAACAAAAAAAACAAAACAAAAAAAAAAAAGGTTGTTGGATTGCAGCATAAAATGGATCAAATCTTTAAGAGCAACGAAAGAGTTGAGGGGGCTTATTTGTCATATTTAGTTTAATTTGCTGTGATGGGGAGGTTCAGAACATGTTAGCTTTCAATGTGCACTTTGGACTTATATTTGTCATTTATGTTAGGCTACTTATTTATTACATTATGATTTTAAAAAGTCGATGTTTGTGCGATCTTCAAAATATATTCCATTTCACTCTGCATAACATTTGTACTTATTTTTCTGAATGTATGTTACTTATATCTTTGATATGAAAGAAAAAATAAAATAAATGTTTCCATTAACTTCAATCTTAATACACATCCTATGTTCTTAAGTAGTTAAAATTGTGATTAGGCATTTAGTATGTGAGGAAATGAGGGAAAATAAAAATTAGGAGATGGAGGTTGAGGGTATTGCTGTTTTTGTTGACTTTTCGTTTTGCAAATCATTGAAAAATACAATTCTGAATGAAAATCAATTTTTGTATGTGTTATAGAAATAACTGTAAAAAGTTTTCTTTGCATTTCAGTAGTCTAAGAGGTTTCTTTCACCCCTGGATAGAACATTATATGCCTGTACAGTGAGAATTGCAGTATTTCATAAAATGAAGAGGTCTCATAAGGCAGGGGTCTCCAAACCGGTCCTCTATGGCCACTGTGGTTCCTGGTTTTTGCAGTAGCTGACTGCAATCAACTGATTACACTTGTAAAACACTTGTTTTGTTGGAATGAAATCCTGCACCCACTGCAGGCCTATTTGGAATAGTTTGGACACCCCCTGTTATAAAGTAACCAATGTATTTTTGTCTTTAGAGGTTCTCTATAGTGTCTCTGTCTCCATCTAGCGGCTGAAATAATATTACGTCTTTATCGTGGGAAATCCACACCCCAAAAACTCATCAAATTCTTCTACTCTTATATAAGTTGATGTGAATTTTAATGACTATGACAAAGCGATGCAGTGAAACGTGAGCAAACTGAGACCACTCACTGCTACTTCTTGTTGTTTTCACATTCATAAATGTTGCAGTAACAGAGCGTCCTCAATTAAGGATTTGCCATCAAATATTTAAAACACGCACTCACACTCAGGATCTACTTTCATACGCTGCTGTTCACTTTACGTGTGTTAACTAACTCACCTCAGTTAAAGTTGCCGCTGACGGCGATGGACGTCCAAACTATTTGAACTGACGTCTTCTCACTCATCGTCAATGGCAATGAAAGAGTAGTCAGTTGTTTTACATACCTTTCACTTGCAATTAATCTTGCGTCCAGGAGGTGGCGACATTGCCCCACTCATCAAGTCCTCTCATATCTGGCGTAGATGGAATTCCATGTTTGTCATTTGTTGTACCCCCTGATACTGGCGACCAGTGTAAAGCCAAAAAAAGCTGCATTGAAAGTAGAACGCTAGTAACTATGCTTTCTCCTGACTTTGTTTTAACCCATTACAGGGGAACTGACTTTTTTTTTTTTTATCGTGAAGTAACCTCATTAAAAAACCGTTCATATCCATGGACAGCACATTTTGGACATGACCCAAAATATGAGTCAACATATGTGGGAGCCAGAGCTAAATTTTAATTATTCTTATAAAATAATGTGTATGAATTATACAATTTACTTCTATTCTATTCTTCATTTTTTAAATATATTTTAATAAAATCTGAATCAAAACCAAATCATTAATTATTAAATAAATTAAAAAACCATCAGCCCCAATAACATTCTAAATAGAGTGTATTATATATTGCAGGGTTCACTAAATCCGGACCTCGGTGCCACTTTTCCTGTCGTGTTTTCCACGTCTCTCTCCCCTAAGACACCTGAATCAAATGAATCGATTATGTCATCAGCAACCTCTCCAGAAGCCTGATAATGATCCTGATTATTTTGATTCAGGTGTGTTTGAGGAGGGAGACATGGAAAACACGACAGGAAAAGTGGCACCGAGGTCCGGATTTAGTGAACCCTGATAGATAGCATTTAACTCATTGCCTGCCATTGACAACAATAGACGTCCATTTCATTTATACTGGGAGGATTGGCTGTGAAGATTCAGTGCTATTGACAGCGCTAGACATCTCATCCAGCTGGCCTTTCTCAGTCCAAATGGATTAGACAGCTAGCGCTGTCAATTCACACATCGGCGTCTAATCCATTTTGCTTTTTTTTTTTTCTTTTCTAAACTTTCCCAGTAGTATGGTGTTAAATCAAGGAGAAAAGTATTGTAATCTGAAAAAAAGAAACAATTGGAAAATAAAATTGAAACAATGTTTAAGTTTTATTCTTGAATCTTTCAAAAACGGGGGGGAAAAAAAAAAAAAAAAAACGTAATCAAAACAGTTTTTTTCAGTTTCAATTTGTTTTTCACATGTAAATCTTTTTTTCTACTTTCATATCTTTTTTCCACTTTCAGATCTTTTTTTTTTTCCCCCCAATTTCAGAACTGGGTTCCCCGTTTTAACGCGGGGGTTGGGGGGGGCACGTCCTCAACGAGAGGAATGTTGACTTGTGAGACAAGCAACCCCTAAATGATGCTGCCTTCAGGAAACGTGTGTACTTTGATGAATTATCACTCCACTCTCTCTTCACTTTATTTTCTTGATACATGTAGTTAAAGTAATGCTAAGAATGGGGGCGGGCTTTGTCTTCTTTAACTCAAGACGACTCTTGGTCAGTTTTGATGAATACAAATTGAAAAATATGCCAGGTTGTTGGCTTTTACCTAAAGAAATGATGTGTCTGAAATTCAATAGAAAACGCGAACACAGCGTAGCATCTTTTTTGCCAGTTTCTGCTGTAATATTTTTTGTTTGTGCTGATATCATTTCTGAGATATGAGTGCAAAATGGACCCGAAGTGGTGCCATTTGTTTGTCCTAGTTCATGATGCTACGGGTGTAGCGTCTGATAGGTCTCATAGATATCACACATATAGAGCACTAGATGCGAAATGAAAGACTCAGCGGCGTTAGCACATGTATATACAACTCAGAGGTTGCGCTAGACTTTTTCGTTGTCTGTCATTTTGACTGACAGTGTCATAAAAATCCGGTCATAATCTATTTTTACCCGTCACTAACATTTTTAAAATGATAGTAGTGACATATTCAATAGTATTTAGTTTTCGTTCATTTTTAATTAATATTCTGTCCGAACAAGCTTAACAAGAGGCAAACAGACAGCGGAGTGCACCAATCAGCGACGTGCAGACGTGCCGTTAGCGACGAGGGCAGGACGAGGAACTTGCGCGCGGAAGTAAACATACGAGGAGAACGGAGTTTATTCAACATGGCTAGCGCGAGACAGACTGTTGTCAATGTCTTGTGTCGATGTGTTTTAGCTCATTTAAAACTGAATTTACCGCGGATTGGAACATATTGTCGGCTCTCCCGCCATCCGTGTTATTGTAGAGACGACTTTCGGCGCGCAAGAGTGACGTTGCTCGTGAAGAACGCGTCACGCAAATAAACAAACCTGATTTGTCAATTGATTTTGTACCTACTCGAGAGGCTGTGTCCCAGACTTTTCTCTGTGTTTGAAAAATACAGGGAGAACAGTCTGGCCGTGCCAAGCAAACACTCAGTTGCCTTGACATTTTTCCGAGTAAGGCCAACGACGTCATGCATCAAAAGAGACAATAGCTAATTAATATGCTCACTCGCCCCCTTGTGGTCTGGGGTGTGAATTGCAACCTGTCAAAATGACGGATGGACTTCAGTTTTTTCCGTCACCTTTTAAAAAAAACGGTCAACGACGGAAAATATTCGGTTAACGCGACCCCTGATACAACTAGATGCGAAATGAGAGACTCGCTGCGTTAGTAAACATTCAGTTTCAATTTTTTTTTCAATCGTTTCTTTTTTTCAGATTACAATACTTTTGGCCTTGATTTCAGTTCATTGAATGCCATATAAAGGGTTAATAAACTAACGTTTTGATTAATACATCATTATCAAGCTGACTTTACTTTGCGTTATTGATTATTGGGGTATGTGTGTGCAACGCGGAGGTTTCGTCTTCAGCGTTCGACTTTATTCTGCCCTCTGATGTTGGCACTTTGTGTATTGATTGGGAAACATACCTGCGGGTGTGTGATGATACAGCAGGTCAGGTCCATCTCAGCAGTAAGTTGACATACAGTACAAAACAGCTATGTAAAAGTCTTAAAGCTAGGGGTCCGCCAGTCACAAATTTCTGACTGATCACCATTTTTGATAAACCGGACCTGCCAATCTGGATTTTTTTTGCCGATGTCGATTTCTTTTCATAAACAACAGCATGCACCTTTCAGTATTCATCAATCAAACAGGTTTTATTTTAAAGCATTCAACATATGCTATAAGACTGTTTTTTAAAACTGTACATATCGCAGATCTCCAAATATAAAAAATGGAAAAGTTTATAACTTTTTAGGAACTCCAAAATATATCTTCATTATTTACCAAAACTTAAAATTCAGGTATATTTTGGTTTACAAAAAGAGAATCACAAGGTTTAAAAGAATTGTTAAATTAAATGTCTGTAGTAGGGAACTACTAAATCACAATCAGATCTCTTTTCCCATCTTTAGTACATTTTAACGCAGAAACAATCTGAATGCGAGCCAAATATGAGCATTCACTAAACAACATGTACAGTCTTATCTGACTGAATTCACTCACAATGTATAGCGTCGTACAATGACTATATGTGATGTCAAATCAAATTTCACCCCTTTACTCATTAATGTAGCAAAGAGCGACAGACAGTTGTAAACATTATGCTGGCATTGTGGAAGTATTAAAATACCCAACAAGTGCACTTATATATAGTATATATATATATATATATATATATATATATATATATATATATATATATATATATATATATATATATATTAGGGCTGTCAAAATTATCGCGTTAACGCGCGGCAATTAATTTTTTTAATTAATCACGTTAAAATATTTAACGCAATTAACGCACATGTCCCACTCAGACAGTATTCTGCCTTTTGGTAAGTTTTACAGCAGGCTTTTTGTGCTGTCTAACAGCGAACTCTTGTGGTCGCTTTGCGACATGGTTTATTTTTTTTCTTGCCAGTTCAATATGGCTGCACGACGTCTCGGGCTGACGCCTACGTTGTAATGTTGTGCTTATATGACCCTTGGACAAGATTTGTCCGTAAGTATGGTTGTTGTAAAGAATGTACATATTATGTTAGTAAGCGAAATGTTCTATTTTTTGTATGAGACGCTTTTTGTTTATGTTTAGTGAACCTGTATAGCGTGCTAAGCTAACGTTGTTGCTAATGCAATGCTTGTGTACTTTTTTGTGTTGGAGTTTTACGACGGTCTAAAGAGGACAATGGTTTGAGGCTATTTTATTAATAAATCAGATGAAAAAGGGAGAAGTCTGATTATTAAGGCGTCGTTCACTAGCTGTCTAGCTTTGGAAAAAGTAGACGCTTCGGAGTGAGGACAGCATAGACAGATTTAAATGACAGTAGAGTGAAATGCCCACTACAATCCTTATGTACCGTATGTTGAATGTACAGTGGGGAGAACAAGTATTTGACAGTGTTGGCAGTGTATATATACTGTATATATATGTATATATATATATACAGTATATATCTCTCTCAAATTAATCACCACAAATGTTTAAGACCATGATAGCGTCCTAATTGGTTAACAGTGCATTCTGACATCACTCCTGTAACGAGTCACATGACATTTTGGAGGGAAAATGACAAGCAGTACTCAATTTGGACATTTAGGGATGTACTGTACGTTTTTTCAAAGGGGTGCACTCACTTTTGTTGCCAGGGATTTAGATATTAATGGCTATATTTTGAGTTACTTTGAGGGGAAAATAAATGAATTATATTATATGGGCTGCATACAGACTACTTTTCATTGTATCAAAAAGATATACTTAAATATCTGCAGAAATGTGAGAGGTGTACTCACTTTTGTGATACACTGTATATTTATAAAGGCCGTAAATTTTGTTAAAAGAATAAACAGCGGCCACATTGAGCTGTAAAATACAGTGGTACCTCTACATACGAATTTAATTCGTTCCAGGACCTGGTTTGTAAATCGAAATAGTCATATGTAGAATGGGATTTTCCCAATAAGCTTGCGACTTCCTTGCCGATGTTACAATAATAATAATTGTCACCTTAACTTATAAAGACTAGCGAACGGAGTGGACTGTCGAGATCGTAGACATATTCCGGCTGTATTGTCAAGCCAGTTCACTGATGAGCACACCACGGTCATAGTTTTCTATCATTTCCTTCACTCCCAGCCATTTTCACTGGCGCAACCCCCTTCGCTCCCGGCCGTTTTACTGGATTTTGACAGATTTTGCAAGGCCCACAGAAAATTCTGTTCTATTGTTATATAAACATGGAACCCACCAAAAGAAAGATTAGACTCTCTTCTTTCATCAGGAAAAAAAGTAAGTTCATGTCTTTTTCCATTCTTTACATATCAGCATTCGAAAAAAGCTTAGTTTGAGCAATTTTCCAATTTCTGATGAAAAAACAGAGAAATTGAGCTTTTTGTAAAAGCATACATTTCAAACATAACTTTGACTTTAACACAGCTATTTTTTGCTTTTGTGACATCCCAAACATCTGAATAATGTTTTCCTTCTACAAAATAACATAAACAACAAGACAAATAGAGCTTTTGTTAGCAGAGTAACAATTTATTTACACATAACTAAACTATTGAACTGAGTGATGGCGCTGTTGTGGCCGTGGCTGTATCGGCAGACGGGGTAAATTTTTCCCTCATTACCGCCTGTCTGTCTCATCAAGATAGATTTTTTTTTTAATCTTTCTTTTGTTGTGACCGCTACCTCATAACAGAATTCACCTAGGGAACTTGTGTGGGGCATGTGCCTTGTGTTTACATCGTTCTCCACATTTTATTCACGCTTCTTATTTCTTCCAACTTCCGTTTCCTGACTATTTCTCTTCATTCATTTCCTTTCATGGTCCGATATGAGTTCTTACTAGGGTTGTTCCGATCATGTTTTTTTTGCTCCCGATCCGATCTCGATCGTTTTAGTTTGAGTATCTGCCGATCCCAATATTTCCCGATCCGATTGCTTTTTTTTTTTTTGCTCCCGATTCAATTCCAATCATTCCTGATAATTTTTCCCAATCATATACTGTACATTTTGGCAATGCATTAAGAAAAAAATGAATAAAACTCGGACGAATATATACATTCAACATACAGTATGTAAGTACTGTATTTGTTTATTATGACAATAAATCCTCAAGATGGCATTTACATTATTAACATTCTTTCTGTGAGAGGGATCCACGGATAGAAAGAGTTGTAATTCTTAAAGGACAAATGTGACTTTGTATATTGTAACTAAATATTGCCATCTAGTGGATTTTTATGAGCTTTCAGTAAATGATAATTCAGTCATTTAACTTCTGTCCAAATGCATGATGGGAAGTGCGATCATGACTGTGCGTAATTGTACCAATTGATATATCTTCTCAGCGTTGGGAAATAAAATAGGGTGTTAAGAAAAAGATCAACTACTACCTTTCTTCCCCACATTGCTTCCCACGATATTTCTGATCGTTGACAGAGGGATTGTAAGGCTTTAGCCAATTAAAAAAAAGGCTTCAAAGGCTGCCAAAATTCTCTCTACTCATTTTATGTTGCCTTTTAGCTCTGTGTATACGTAATACGGTGCCATTATAGATTGAACGCGACTATGCGTGAGTGGGTAGTGCAGCGCATGCGTTAATTGCGTTAAATATTTTGATGTTATTACCGCTGTTGACGCAATACATTTGACAGCCCCACTTTAAGCCAAAACTAAAGACTCTGGATTAGTGTAAGACATTTTGTCTGTAACGTTAAATAAAATTAGAAAACGATTTAATTAAAAAAGAATATATATATATATATATATATATATATTAGGGCTGTCAAAATTATCGCGTTAATGGGCGTTAATTAATTTTTTTAATTAATCACGTTAAAATATTTGACGCAATTAACGCACTAGGCCCGCTCAGACAGATTTAAATGTCAGTGCAGTGAAAGGCCAACTTGTTAATTGTTTTTTATGGAGTTTTTCCGCCCTCTGCTGGCGCTTGGGTGTGACTTGCATATGTTATGTGGCGTAATGTCGCCCTCTGCTGGCGATTCAGTGCAGCTGATTATTTGGGTTTCGGCGCGCTTTTCTGACGTGATTATATGTCCACGCGAACTCACACTAATAGACAGTGCTATTCAGACCAGCTAACGTCCGCATCCAGTATTCAGTGGCAGTTCTCATAGCCACATCACACTGTTTGTGTCTAATACATGCATCGCTTGTGAGTTATATTCCTCCTTTGTTTATATTCATGAGCATTAGATAGTTACTGATGATGTGTATTTGAATTTGTTCACATATATGGTGAAATGCAGTTACATTGTTAGATGCTTGTGAGCTAATTGGCTAGTGCTACTGCTCAAATGGACACGTGTGTGTACATTTTATGTTATTTTATGATTTATGCAAGTTATTGACACATTGCCTTGTTATTTTCAGTTTTACAAAAATACAAGAAACGTGCTCCTGTCAAAAAGAGATGACTTCAGGAAAGCCCATGCAACTTTGCCGCACCGTCTGATTTCTTTTTGGAACTTATGTTCGCTATCTGTCAATTTGTATACTCACACACATTGAGGACAGAATAGGGCTACTAGTTTATTTTTTGATTGAAAATTTTATTAAAACGAAAACATTATGAGGCGTTTTAATATAACATTTCTATAATTTGTACTAATATTCATCTTTTAAAAACTACCAGTCTTTCTATCCATGGATCACTTTAACAGAATGTTAATAATGTTAATGCCATCTTGTTGATTTATTGTTATAATAAACAAATACAGTCCTTATGTACCGTATGTTGAATGTATATATCCATCTTGTCTTATCTTTCCAATCCAACAATAATTTACAGAAAAATATGGCATATTTTATAGATGGTTTGAATTGCGATTAATTGCGATTAATTACGATTAATTAATTTTTAAGCTGTAATTAACTCCATTAAAAATTTTAATCGTTTGGCAGCCCTAATATATATATATATATATATTAAAAAAGGCATGTCCGATACTTTTTTGCCGATTCGGATACTTTGAAAATGACATGATCGGACCCGATCGATCGGGGTCTGAAACGTTAAATACAATTAGAAAATGATTTAATTAAAAAAAAATAATAATAATTAAAAAAAAAAAAAAATATATATATATATATATATATATATATATAATATATTAGGGCTGTCAAAATTATCGCGTTAACGGGCGTTAATTAATTTTTTAAATTAATCACGTTAAAATATTTGACGTAATTAACGCACTAGGCCCGCTCAGACAGATTTAAATGTCAGTACAGTGAAAGGCCAACTTGTTAATTGTGTTTTATGGAGTTTTTCCGCCCTCTGCTGGCGCTTGGGTGTGACTTGCATATTTTATGTGGCGTAATGTCGCCCTCTGCTGGCGATTCAGTGCAGCTGATTATTTGGGTTTCGGCGCGCTTTTCTGACGTGATTATATGTCGACGTGAACTCACACTAATAGACAGTGCTATTCAGACCAGCTAACGTCCGCATCCAGTATTCAGTGGCAGTTCTCATAGCCCCATCACACTGTTTGTGTCTAATACGTGCATCACTTGTGAGTTATATTCCTCCATTGTTTATATTCATGAGCATTAGATAGTTATTGATGATGTGTATTTGAATTTGTTCACATATATGGTGAAATGCAGTTACATTGTTAGATGCTTGTGAGCTAATTGGCTAGTGCTACTGCTCAAATGGACACGTGTGTACATTTTATGTTCTTTTGTGATTTATGCAAGTTATTGACAGATTGCCTTGTTATTTTCAGTTTTAAAAATACAAGAAACGTGCTCCTGTCAAAAAGAGATGACTTCAGTAAAGCCCATGCAACTTTGCCACACCGTCTGATTTCTTTTTGGAACTTATGTTCGCTATCTGTCAATTTTTGTGTACTCACACACATTGAGGACAGAATAGGGCTACTAGTTTATTTTTTGATTGAAAATTTTACAAATTTTATTAAAACGAAAACATTAAGAGGCGTTTTAAATATAACATTTCTATAACTTGTACTAATATTAATCTTTTAAGAACTACAAGTCTTTCTATCCATGGATCACTTTAACAGAATGTTAATAATGTTAATGCCATCTTGTTGATTTATTGTTATAATAAACAAATACAGTCCTTATGTACCGTATGTTGAATGTATATATCCATCTTGTCTTATCTTTCCATTCCAACAATAATTTACAGAAAAATATGGCATATTTTATAGATGGTTTGAATTGCGATTAATTGCGATTAATTACGATTAATTAATTTTTAAGCTGTAATTAACTCGATTAAAAATTTTAATCGTTTGACAGCCCTAATATATATATATATATATATATATATATATATATATATATATATATATATATATATATATATATTAAAAAAGGCATGTCCAATATGTTTTTGCCGATTCGGATACTTTGAAAATGCATGCAGAAACATCTCTAGTTCTTACCAAATGTGCTACTGCCCTTCAGTGGCCAGTTTTATTGCTTTAAAATGGATTTTGCTTTGGAGCGAACTTGCAAAGAACCTAGAGGTGTCTCTTGTGAAAAAAAAACGTAAAAGATGTATTAACACGTTTTTTGGGAAACTGAAACAATTAACTTATAGTATTTATACATTTTTGGTCGCAAATGAGTTCATTTCAATGGTAAGCGTCACCTTTTTCCTTTTTTCATCACATGCACTAACCTTTTTGGAGCCCATGTTGATTTCTCTCACAAGAAAATCCGCTGTGCGCCCGTCTTGCGGGAAAACTATGAATGCGTCGCTGTCATAAATCGCCGTATTTCGAGCATGTCGACATATGTCGAGACAAATGAAAAGTCAAATTTTACGTCGGGTGTCGAAAGGATCTTGTACTTGAACAACCAGTCCCAGTGGGTAGGTACACAAATACACGACAGTAATTGAAAGCGCCAACCTGTTTTTTTTTCCCCCTTCCTCTTTCCTGATGATGAAGTTCTACTTTATCTGTGCATATTGTGGTCGCTGTGGCCTGCGTGTGTGCGCGGGTCTGCCTCGGGCAAACTGATTGGATGTGGTGGATTAGTTTTTAATAGCATCAAAGTGTTGGTACAGCTTGCTAAAATATTCAGTGAACTGCGAAGTGTTCGGCGAGCAAACATTTGGATCTTAAAAGCTGCGTCTGCTTGTGTGACACCGGTCACCATAAACACAGGGGGTACTTCTAATCTGAACGAATTCAATTATAGGAACTACAAAATTTACCAGTTCCTTGGAAAAATGTTTTTTAAGATGTTTTTGAGCACAAATTCAAACTTATTCGAACGGCTCCAAGTCAAAATGGATTGAACGTCTATTGCCGTCAATGGCAGTGAGTTAAGATCATTCAACGCTAGCCAGCCCAGTTAAAATGGTTTTGATGTCTATTGCTGTCAGTAAATGAGGTAATGTAGATTAATTCAGACTGCATAATTCCTATTTCCCCCAAGAAATAAAACTTAAAGTCGATGTCAAAGACTCTTGACTTCTCACTTGAAAACATTTTCAAAGTACTTCCGAAACATGTGAGCTCTCCGGAGTTTGTCAGGGGTGCACCGGCACCCTTTGAGCAGAACAAAGTTGCTTCTGCTGCATCTGATTTTTTGATCCTCTTAGTTTCTGACACACGCTCGACTGCATCGGTGTGGAATGAATTCCTTTAAATTGACAACAAACTGGATTTTTTTGGGGGGGGGTTGTGTCCACTAAGAGTTGGCGTTTGTCGGTGGAGCTAAACGTTGTGATGTGGGAGCAACATGAAACATCAGGCTGACTATTTTTAGGAGCTTCTTCCAAACCAACACCTCCCTCCTCTCTCGCTCTGCCTCTCTTTCTCTCTCTCTCTCGCCCTTATTTCTCGTCCCTCGGAATCCCACCTCACTCGTCAGCTTTCAGTGGGCAACGAAGACTAAGACCGATCGAGCGTCAGGTCCATCTCAACGCCTCCTTATTTTGGATTTCCCAATCCTTTTATCTGGTCAACTTCTCCCGTGTTGCCGCATTGTGCTGGGTGAAGTTGAAGCCGCAGAAGAACCTCCTGCCAGGCATGTACTGTAGACACCCTCGCTGCTGTCCTTATGAATATTGATGAAGAAAGCTAAAGCGGAGGTTTGTTTTTTGGTGGTGCATCTTCTTTGCGCCTCCGAGGGGATACCCAGGATGCATCGTGACTGTGGTGGCACTGAACTTGGATAAAGGGAAGTTTTTTTCAACTCCTTTTTGTCATTACGTGATCACGTTTTTGCTTTTGTACGTCCGTCACAAACAAATCGAGGTTAACTAACTGGATTTTTCACCGCTTTCATAGTTTGATGCAACTTTTCAAAGTTCTCGTCAAAGGTTGGATTAAAATACTCCACATATTTTATTCTTCATCATAGAGCGAAAACAGTACGGATGTCTAAGTCAAGGAACAACAATGGACTTGCATCTGGATTGAAATTTATGTCCGCAATAGAGCATTTTATCAAGGATCCTTCAAATAATTTTGTGCCTGAAACTGAACACGGAAGCACGTGGATATCGACTTCATGGCAAACAAGCAAAATTGCCATATCATCAAGAATCCTTCCGATACCGAAGAGCTTTTTCCAGGTCTTTTTGTTTTATCTTGGTTTGTAATTGAAACATTCACAGAACAATCTGCTTTTGAACCTTTTCACAATAGTCATCTGAATTGAAACAGAATTCCAGAAAGTCTACTTTGACATCATCAGGGATCCTTCAAATGCAGTAGAACCATCTCCAAGTCCCTTTGCTTTATCTTGGTTTGTAGTTAAAATATTTACAGAATAATCTCGATATCAACTTTTTACTAAATTAACTGACTCTTCATCTGCCTTGAAACAAATTTCCAGAAAGTAAACTTTTTCATCGTCATGGATCCTTAACGTGAAGAATCTTGTTCAGGCCCCTCCAGGAACAATATATCTTTTACAGAACACTCTGGATTTCAACTTTTGCACAAACGAGTTGGTTGGTAATCAGGAACTGAAAGAGAAATCTTGAAAATACAGTTGAACCTTCTGCTCGATATCATGATGCAATAGCAGTCGACAGCCTCAGACTCTTGGGCATGAAGTCTGTCCTGGACTAAAATTCGCCCTCTTACCCGGCAGAGGGTATGGCTGCGGCCATCGCCAGTTCCCTAATCCGACAAAAGCGCCAGGCCCGCGAGTCCAACAGTGAGAAGGTCGCCACCAACAAGAGGCGCTCTAGTCCCACTAAGGATACTAAATCATTTAGACATATCTTCAGTGTCTTTAGCAAAGTCCGTTTCTGCAGCGGCAACGGCAAGAAGAAACCAGTACGACGGAAACCAGGTGGGTTGACTGAAACCTAATCATTCGCTGCTTGCATACTCATTTGATGTTTTCCAACTGATCTGAGTCAATTCAGTAAGAAAAATCCATCTTGTGATCATCATGTTTCCCTCGGAAGAAACGACATTTCAGCACATGTGACAGATTTCACGTTACACATTTATGAGCTGCGCGTTTCCACGGTGATACTCTGAGCTGCTTCTTATAGGGGCATCGTGACTGACACCATTTGAAGCATCTGGAATTCAATGAGCATTTATTTCATACCCTTGGAAACCTGGAAACATTTCATGGCAATTTAAGGCAAGGCAAGGCAAATTTATTTATATAGCACAATTCAACACAAGGCAATTTAAAGTGCTTTACATCACATGAAGATCATAAAAAAACACATTAAAATCAATAGAACGTAAAAAATAGACAATCGAAATAGGAAATAAAATTATACATAAAAATCTCATTTATTCTCGAATAGAATAAAAATAAATAAATAAAAATTAAAACATACTACTACTACTGCTAATAATTGAAATCAGCATTGGAGATAAGAATAGAGAGCAAATAGAAATATATAGACAGTTATGGATATGCAGTGCGTTTTTAGCCCCGATTTAAAGGAGCTAACCGTTTGAGCATACTTCAGATCTTCACGTAACTTGTTCCAGAGGTGAGGAGCATAATAACTAAATGCTGCCTCACCCTGCTTGGTTCTTGTTCTTGGAACATACAGGTGACTGGTTCCAGACGACCTTAGGGGTCCAGATGTTTCATAGGAATCTAACAAATCAAGCATGTACTTTGGTCCAAGGCCATTGAGTGTTTTGTAGACAAGCAGTAGTATTTTATAGTCTATCCTTTGACTCACTGGAAGCCAGTGTAACAATTTCAAAAGAGGTGTAATGTGGTCCAGTTTCCTTGTATTTGCGAGGACTCTGGCTGCAGCATTCTGTACTAGCTGCAGCTTCCTGACTGATTTTTTATCAAGACCTGTAAATATACCATTGCATTAGTCCAATCTGCTGAACATGAATGCAATGAATTTAAAGGGAACCACGGATAGAAAGACATGTAGTTCTTAAAGGATAAATCTTAGTACGATGTATAATAATTTGATATTAAAACTAGGGCTGTCAAACGATTAAAATTTTTAAACGAGTTAATTACAGCTTAAAAATTAATTCATCGCAATTAATCGCAATTCAAACCATCTATAAAATATGCCATATTTTTCTGTAAATTATTGTTGGAATGGAAAGATAGGACACAAGATGGATATATACATTCAACATACGGTACATAAGTACTGTATTTGTTTATTATAACAATAAATCAACAAGATGGCATTAACATTCTGTTAAAGCGATCCATGGATAGAAAGACTTGTAGTTCCTTAAAGATAAATGTTAGTACAAGTTATAGAAATTTTATATTAAAACCCCTCTTAATGTTTTCGTTTTAATAAAATTTGTAAAATTTTCAATAAAAAAATAAACTAGTTGATGTTGATGCCAGTAATTACTTACACAATGCTCATGGGTGCTGAAGCCTATAAAATCAGCCACACCCAAGCGCCAGCAGAGGGTGACAAAACTCCGAAAAACACAACAAGTACACATTTCACTGTGTTGTCATTTTAATCTGTTTGAGCGGGGCATGTGCGTTAATTGCGTCAAATATTTTAATGTGATTAATTTAAAAAATTAATTACCGCCCGTTAACGCGATAATTTTGACAGCTCTAATTAAAACCCCTCGTAATGTTTTTGTTTCAATAAAACTAAAGTAAAAACTAAACTAAAACTATTTTAACTAGTAGGTCGCCATTGTTGTTGACATCACAGGGCGGTGACGTCACATGGTCACGCTACAGGAATTCCACATGTCACCCTTTTAAAAAAAAAAAAAAAAAAAAAAAAAAAACGGATGCAAGGTAGTGATGTAAATACGCCAGTAGGTGTCAGTAGTTTAAATTAATTAGGGATCAAGCCAATGAGTGCCTTTTGTCCCTTGACTGACGCCATTGTTTTCCTTTAATCCACAGTGGGGTGTAAGGCAGACAGAAAGCAGAGTGGACACAGATTCGACACAGGCTACTCTTTCACAACAAACAGAAGTTTCACATAGTGAAAATACAATAAAATTAATGTTAAAAAAGTGCTTCTATCTATTAATGAGGCCATATCTCACACGGTTAAACAACGCATGCAAGAGAACTGCAATTGCAAAGAGAACTGGCATTCGCAAATTCAAAATCGATATACAAAATACACATAAAACTTACTCAGACTTTGGTCAAACTCAAAACATTTTAGGAACTCGTTAAGCTCAACAAATACACTGGATGGAAATATTTAGTCACAATATACAAACTATGATGCTGGGAGCCATTATCAGGAGTCTTGTTTGTTGTGAAGACACACTCAAATGAACGTAAATCACAATGGACCCGCACAAAAAAGAAAACTACGGCGTCAGTCGAGGAACAAGTCAAGGAACGCAATCGTTGCCTTGATCTCTTATTAATTTAAACCTCGCCATTGACACCTTGTTGTGTATTTAAATCACTACCTTCCATAGTTAAAGAGTGACACTGTGGAGTACGGCTGCGTGGCCATGTGACGTCACCGCCCGGCGACGTCAACAACAGTGGCAAGCTACTAGTTAATTTTTTTATTTAAAATTTATTAAAACGACAACATTAAGAGGGTTTTGATATCAAATTATTATAAGTCGTACTAACATTTATCTTTTAAGAACTTCTATGTCTTTCTATCCGTGGTATCCTTTAAGGTTGAACACTCAACTAAATTAAACATGATACCTCTTTTGTCCCACAAATTCCTGGTATTTCTAATGAAAGTTTGCAATTTTAAAAAATTGCCACAATTTATCACTGTTTATAACGGCCTATGGCTAAACTGTTAGATTTATTTATACATGTAGGTTTGTTGTGTGGTGATTTATCACTCCCCTTGTTTGCTTGTATTGGGACATCTAGTGGCCATTACACGTTACTGATTTAAGTATTAACAATGTAGAATTGGAACAGTCCATATGTATAATGACCGTTCCACTCTGAGACCCCCAATTTGGCCAAATTTCAAAATTGATATATATGCACGTGTGATACATAATTGGAAAGCTTTAAATCTAAATTTTCTGGGGGAAGAAAATTTTTGAACAGGAGGGCATTTAAAAAAAAAAAAAAATTAAACAGCAAAACCCTTGCCTGGCACGGCCAGACTGTTCTCCCTGTATTTTTCAAACACTGTGAGAATAGTCTGGGACCCAGCCCATTAACGGCCTCTCGAGCACGGACAAAATCAACCGTACAATCAGATTCGTGTATTTGCGTGACGTGTTCTTAACGAGCAACGTCACTCTTCCGTGTCGGAAGTCGTCTCCACATTAACACAGATGGCGAACAGGAGAGCAGAGAATATGTTCCAATCCACGGTAAAATCAGTTTTAAATGACCAAAAACACATCGACACGAGTTATTGACAACAGTCTGTCTCGCGCTAACCATGTTGAATAAACTCCGCTCTTCTCGTATGTTTACTTCCCCGCGCAAGTCCCTCGTCCTGCCCTCGTCGCTTTACTAACGTCGCGTCCGCCCGTCGCTGATTGGTCCACTCCGCTGTCTGTTTGCTGTGGCTTGCTCCGCCCTGGAAATTGGATTCGCTGAATGGTGGCCAGACTCAATAGCTTGAACAGTGAGTCTGGTGTACCAGGCTAGCAAAACCCTAACTAGAGGTGAGAGCATGAGAGAGCATAATTAAAGACGCCATGATTTTAACGAGATATTATCGCGTACTTACCTTGTTTCGATCCAAAAACTCCATATAGCATGTATTACCGTGTGTCAAGACACAGCTGTGAATGGCCACAGCTGGATTTTTGGGGGATTTTATGGTTGAAACATGGTAATATAACGATGCACCGATACTAGTATCGGCAGGGGGCGCCGATCCGGCCCGAAATGGTGGTATCGGTATCGGCGAGTACCAACAAAGACGGCGCCGATACCATTTACCGCTCCATTATTATAACATTTGACCACAGCCTTTTTCTCCTCCTGGCGCTCACTACACTCTGTCTCTGTGTTGTGTGATGACACGTGAACACCAAGCAGCTATCGCTATTGGCCTGCTCCAGACCAATGAGAGCGGGCCAATAGCCACTCCTGACCAATCAAAAGGGGGCTTTTTCATATGGACGAAAAACAAACCAGGAAATATGGCGGCGGTCGGGAAATATTTCCAAATAGAAATCCCGTCGATTAAAATCAATGGCTGCATGCAAGATTTGCGGCCTGAAAGTTTGGAGATGTGGAGTTAAATCGGCCAGTTTCAATACCTCGAACTTGATAAAACATTTGAAGACGAAACGTGAATGAACACAACGAGTTTGAGCCTGCAAAAGCAGGACTGCTATCGAGAGGAAGAAGGCCGCTGGAGGGGAGCAACAATCTCTGGTCAGTTCACTTCGTCTACTTTACTTTTATTGTCTTTTACTGAAAGAAATGCCGCAGTAATTTGGGAAGTGTTTCCAAAGTAGGGTTGCCACCTTTCAGAAATAGAAATAAGGGACTCACACCTCCCGAAAAAAAGGAGAGACGGGATGCTGTGGTCAATTATTATTACTTATAATTGTTAGCGTCCGCAAATGCGGAAACAAGGTTGAACCTCGAAGCAGACAACAAGCGGGGGATACATAAAAGGGTTTAATGATTGCAAACAAAAAATAACATGCGATCGCGGGATAGTAGAAATAACAAAAGGAGTCCGTGACAGCAGGTCGACGGACAAACTCGAAGGTTAACTAGAAGGTTAACTAAGACGATAGGCAGCGGTTACAAACGAGAGCAGCACACTAACAGAAAAACCCAATGCAGGGGCGTAACAAGCAAATGTAGCGAGATTATTGTGCCAGATGTCAAATAGCGATCAGCAAGGCAAATATCTCGGCAGCCTTCTCTGAGATCACCCATGCTTAAATGTTGTGTTGATGAGCCTGCATTGGATTCAAGTGCGATGTCAGGAACGCCCCCACTACCAGCCCAGCAACAAAACACAATCTAACCAGCAGCAGAATGTGACAATAATTTCATGAAAGTTGCACTGTTTGGACTTTGAGAGGTTTAAAAAAGTGTATTCAGTTCATTCAGAGTTTATTATTATGAATTTATTTTTACTTTCTTACTGTTGGGCTAGTATTATACATGTTTTATTAATTTCACAAATTTAGCACTATTTTGGCCTTTGAGAGCCAAAGGTTTATTCAACTATTGTTTACTAGGGTTTAGTGTACTTTTTCCTATTTTGCAAAGGTAAGCAACAGCCTGACAAAGCCTTGATAGCAATGATTTCACATCCAATTATGTAGCTCTTTGGGGGAAAAAAAAAAAAAAAAAAAAGGGTCGCGATGCAGAAATCGCAGACATCAAGGAGTGGTTGAGATTTTCTTCTTCCTATATTTACCCTATTAAACGTGTTCTTTCTATTTTTCTTTGTTTGGCTCAATTAATTATCATCTCACATATCAGGAAAAATGCGATAGTCACAAAAAAAAAAAATGCAATTAAGCGATAGTTATGAGGTAGATATCCGTGACTTTTTTACCAACGCCATTTTTTTCATTGTGACGTAATTGTGGACGAATGTTCATTCGCTGCCACCCTCCCATTTCAAATGGATTGGACGTCTACTAGTGATAAACTCATTCCAATTCAAAGCAGAAGCTTGTTTTTCTGTTGATTAGTTGTTGGTCAGAAAATCAAGATATTCTACAAATGTATCGATAATCCTTGTATCGCCGTCTCGTCAGATCATCGTTATCGTGAGCTTTGTATCGTATTGTGAGGTACCAAGAGGTTCCTACTCCTAGTAGTTGGTGTGAGAGCAGAGAATGCAGAGGACAGGGTTAGATGGAGACAACTTGATTTGCTGTGGCGACCCCAGAAGAGAAAAGCCGAAAGTGAAAGAAGAAGAATACCAGCGATTACTGTCCATGGGCTGTCCTGTCTTGACAGCTTAGTAAATAGCAGCGGAGAAAACTTTTCAGCAGAACCAAATTACAGTACTTGCACTCGTGAGTAAGTGGCCAACAGCCATTGGCTGTAGCGTTCACAAGTCTTGATTCACAACAGAAAAAATTGAGAAATAAATAAAGAGAAGTAAATTCATATGCTGTGCAAGTAATTCCGTAACTCCAATTTTCCTTCAAGTCTTTTGTACATTTTTCCGGGTATTGATGCGAAATAGGTCTTAAATTGTATTCATTGTGGTCTTAAAAAGTCTTAAATTTGGCTTATCGAAACGTGCAGAGACCCTGTTGATGGTGTTCTAATATTTTTTTCTAGGGCTGTCAAACGATTAAATTTTTTAATCGAGTTAATTACAGCTTAAAAATTAATTAATCGCAATTAATCGCAATTCAAACCATCCATAAAATATGCCATATTTTTCTGTAAATTACCGTATTGTTGGAATGGAAAGATAAGACACAAGATGGATATGTACATTCAACATACGGTACATAAGGACTGTTTTTGTTTATTATAACAATAAATCAACAAGATGGCATTAACATTATTAACATTCTGTTAAAGCGATCCATATATAGAAAGACTTGTAGTTCTTAAAAGAAAAATGTTAGGAAAAATGTTAGTAAAAGTTATAGAAATTTTATATTAAAACCCCTCTTAATGTTTTCGTATAAAATTTGTAAAATTTTCAATCAAAAAATAAACTAGTAGCCCGCCGTTGTTGATGTCAATAATTACTTACACAATGCTCATGGGTGCTGAAGCCTATAAAATCAGTCGCACCCAAGCGCCAGCAGAGGGCGGCAAAACTCCATGAAACACAATTAACAAGTGAGCGTTTCACTGTACGGTCATTTAAATCTGTCTGAGCGGGGCATCTGCATTAATTGCGTCAAATATTTTAACGTTAATTTAAAAAATTAATTAACGCCCGTTAACGCGATAATTTTGACAGCCCTAATTTTTTACATTGTTAAGGCTTGTCTGGTCAAAACTAAAGTTGTATTTGCTAGTGTATCCAAAGCTTTAAGACAGGGGTGCCCAAGTCCGGTCCTCGAGTGCCCCTATCAGCTTGTTTTCTATGTCTCCCTCCTCCAACACACCTGAATCAAATGATCAGCTCATCATCAAGCTCTGCAGGAGCATGATAACGATCCTGATTATTTGAATTCAGTGTATTGGAGGAGGGAGACATAGAAAACAATAGGGGCTCTTGAGGGCTGGACTTGGGCACCCCTGCTTTAAGACTCACAAACAGAAAAGGACATCGTCCCAACCAGAATGCATGTGGCCCCAATAAACCTTTACATAAGTTATAAAAGCCTGGAAGAATGTGTTAAGGCCCCGAAAATGCATTTGCACGAAAGGCAAATCAGCAAAATATATGACTTTATATAAACAAATGATAGAAGGTACAGGAAAATGATGAGAATTCAAGAGCATGACTGAATCTTTAATTTATAATAATACAATTGGAGAATCCAAAAAAGCTTAGCATCTCACAAAAAGTAAGACAAGGCAACACAGAAAAGCACTGAGGAGGCACAATCGTGGGCGGTCGGGGTGAGGAGGTAAAACGTCCACCAACATGGCGGCGCATGTCGTTCGCTGCGCTAACGTCAAATATAAGCCTCCGCTTGAATTATGAATGTGCTAAGAGTGTTTAGAGTGGACAGATGGGTGCTGATGGCACAGCAGCACTCACTCAAACTGTATATGTTCATATTTTGTGTGTGTTGGGTTGCAGAGCCGCAGCTGAAGGGCATCGTGACGCGTCTCTTCAGCGAGCAGGGCTTCTTCCTGCAGATGCAACCTGACGGAACCATCAGTGGAAACAAGGACGAGAACAGCGACAACAGTGAGTCTACGCTACTCCTTAATAAAAAACTGCTGAAAATGCTCTTATTGAAAAGTTCGTCACAAGCAAATGCTTGAAAGTAGTACCACATACTATTGACGAATGGATGAACATTGTGTGTGACTTCAACCTTTTATAGGGAAAATGACTATTTTTGGTACTTTTGGAGTCTACATCTTGGGTTATATAGGCCATTATATATATTAACATTTGGCATACAAGAAAAAATATCAATATGAAATAAATACAACGAAATAGAAAAGGCAATTCGCAAATTACTAGAAAAATTCTAAAATATTTAGCTATTTTATCAAATTAATATACAGGTAGTCCCCTGGTTACGAACGAATTCAGTTCCTACGCTGGCGACGTAACCCGAATTTCCGCATAAGTTGGAATTAACCCTTTAAATACCCCCCCAAATCTAAAAAAAAAAACTATCCAAAAACATGTACTATACATCATTGTACCGTCCTTGCTAAGATGTTGGCGCTAAGTGCTAGCTAGACAGTGAACGAAGCTCTGAAATGTCAGCAATGTCAGACGTCCGTGTGGTTTGCTGAATTTATTCAGCTGCTCATGACCAGTGTTGTCACGGATTACTTAAAAAAGTAATTTAATTACTGATTACTAAAGATGTCCCGATCGATCGGGATGCCGATCGATCACGTCATTTTCAAAGTATCGGAATCGGCAAAAAAATATTGGACATGCCTTTTTTAAAAATATATGTATTTTTCAATTAAATCGTCTTCTATTTGTATTTAACGTTACAGACAAAATGCCTTACACTCATCCAGAGTCTTTAGTTTTGGCTTAAAGTAGGGCTATAAAATTTATCGCGTTTACGGCGGTAATTATTTTTTAAAAATTAATCATGTTAATAAATTTCAAGCAATTAACGCATGCACTGCACGACGTACTCACGCATTTTCGCGTTCAAATTATAATGCCGCCGTTTTACCTATATATAGAGTTAAAAGGCTGCGTAAAATGAGTAAAGTGAATTTTGGCAGTCTTTGGACCATTTTTTTAATTGGCTAAAGCCTTACAATCCCTCTCTCAAAAATTAGAAATATCGTGGAGAGCAATGTGGGGAAGCAAGATAGTAGTTGATTTTTTTTTCTTAACACCCTATGTTATTTCCCAACGCAGAGAAGATATATCAATTGGTGCCACTACGCACAGTCATGGTTCCACTTCCATCATGTATTTGTGCAGAACAGTTAAATGGCTACAGTATCATTTACTGAAAGCTCAACAAATACACTAGATGGCAATATTTAGTCACAATATACAAAGTCACATTTATCCTTTAAGAATTACAAGTCTTTCTATCCGTGGATCCCTCTCACAGAAAGAATGTTAATAATGTAAATGCCTTCTTGAGGATTTATTGTCATAATAAACAAATACAGTACTTATGTACTGTATGTTGAATGTATATATTCGTCCGAGTTTTATTCATTTTTTTCTTAATGCATTGCCAAAATGTACATGATCGGGAAAAATTATCGGGAATGATTGGAATTGAATCGGGAGCAAAAAAAAAAAGCAATCGGATCGGGAAATATCGGGATCGGCAGATACTCAAACTAAAATGATCGGGATCGGATCGGGAGCAAAAAAAACATGATCGGAACAACCCTACTGATTACACCTCAAAAAAGTAATCTACCGTAATTTCCCGAATATAAGGCGCGCCCATGTATAATGCGCACCCCAAATTTACTTGTAAAATCTAGGGGAAATTATTGTACCCGTTTATCACGCGCACCCTAATTTTAGCACCAATAAATAGAAGAATACAAGAAAACAGAGTTCGATGTACAGATACAGAAATGTCATTTTACTGACTGGTGAAACACAGCACAAGCATAGCATATTGGTAGTTCAAAACATTACCATAAACTGACAATATTTACGGTACTAATATGATTTGACAACGTCTCCAACTTACCAGAATCTAGGAGAAAACAAAACAGATGTGACTTTTCTTTTAAAGGCTTCTGTATGACTTGCTCGTTTCATCATGATGAATAAATGTTTCTTCCATGGATTTATACAGTAAAATGAAAGTGAGAACATAAGTCGGAAATCCAAGAGAGCTCATCGCTGTCGACACGACAGTAAAAATAGGAACTATTGTTATTTGGGTTTGAGTTTCCCGAGGGACAGATATAGTTGACGGACACACACAGGAAGTCTTTGTTGTTACGTTTGTTATGGTCCGAGTTGCGGAGCTGCAATGAACGTTGACTCAAATGAGTTCAAGAAACTAAATTCTGTGCTTTATGAAGAGTGAAAAAAGCAGAATTTACAACAGATGAAATCATTCGGCCGATCAGAGTGAAGTATTACCGAAACAAAATGGTGACGTCACGTACCGTAATGGTCGGCAACTGATCGCTGCATACGTTTCTTCCACACAACGTGGCCGTGTCAGTAAAAAAAAAAAAATCGGTTTATATATATAATTCTGTATCCATCCATGTACCCGTTTATAATGCGCACCATGATTTTACAAGTTGATTTTGGGGAAAAAAGTGCGCGTTATATTCGGGAAATTACGGTAGTTACTTAACTGATTACTTTATTATCAAAGTAACTAAGTTACTTTAAAAGTAACTTATCAGTTACCTTTTACTCCTTTTACTGCCTCAAAAATAACAGAAAAATGTAATCGCATGTAATTGAGTTTTTCACATAAGGCTTAATCTTTGAGTTAGCGTGGGTTTAATTAGTCGATGGAGTTGATTTCAACCACCATTGACACGCCTTAGCTTAACCCTAACCCCTTAAATCAACTCTAACGACTAATCAAGCCACCACTAACTCCAAGATTAAGCCTAATATAAAAAATTCTGAACTTCCCCTTTGAAATAAAGACCTAGCTGTTAAAATGTTGCCTATAAAAGTTGTAAAGCAATAAAACAAACAACAAAAATCAATGAAATGAACAAAAATCCTACAACGTAAAGATTTCATAATGGGTCAAAATCATTTTTCGAACAGATCATGTGACTAGCACCTTGGAGACTATCCTTTGCTTTGCTTAGCCAAAACTACACCAGAGGAGGCAAGATGGATATTTAGAATTTCTTTAAACCTAAGCTTTCTATATATATATTAGGGCTGTCAAAATTATCGCGTTAACGCGCGGTAATTAATTTTTAAAAATTAATCACGTTAAAATATTTGACGCAATTAACGCACATGTCCCGCTCAGACAGTATTCTGCCTTTTGGTAAGTTTTACAGCAAGGCTTTTTGTGCTGTCTAACAGTGAACTCTTGTGGTCGCTTTGCGACATGGTTTATTGTGTTCTTGCCAGTTTAATATGGCTTCATGACGTCTCGGGCTGACGCCTACGTTGTAATGTTGTGCTTATATGATGCTTGGACAAGATTTGTCCGTAAGTATGGTTGTTGTAAAGAATGTACATATTATGTTAGTAAGCGAAATGTTGTATTTTTTGTATGAGACGCTTTATGTTTATGTTTAGTGAACCTGTATAGCATGCTAAGCTAACGTTGTTGCTAATGCAATGCTTGTGTACTTTTTTTTTTGTAGTTTCACTACGGTCTAAAGAGGACAATGGTTTGAGGCCATTTTATTAATAAATCAGATGAAAAAGGAAGAAGTCTGATTATTAAGGCGTCGTTCACTAGCTGTCTAGCTTTGGAAAAAGTAGACGCTTCGGAGTGAGGACAGCATAGACAGATTTAAATGACAGTAGAGTGAAATGCCCACCACAGTCCTTATGTACCGTATGTTGAATGTATATATCCATCTTGTGGTGTCTTATCTTTCCATTCCAACAAATTATTTTACAGAATATATATATAATTTACAGAAAAATATGGCATATTTTATAGATGGTTTGAATTGCGATTAATTACGATTAATTAATCTTTAAGCTGTAATTAACTCGATTAAAAATTTTAATCGTTTGACAGCCCTAATATATATATATATATATATATATATATATATATATATATATATATATATATATATATATATATATATTAGAGCTGAAACGAATACTCGAGCAACCGGAGTAACTCGAGTTTAAAAACTGATCCGAGTAATTTTATTCACCTCGAGTAATCGTTTATTTTGACAGCTCTAAGCATCACGTTTTGCTCGGACTACTTTTAATGCGGGACAACGCGCTGATGTCACGTGCGTAGAGGAAGAAGCAAAAAAAAAAAAAAACACTGCAGCCGACAACCGCTACAAACGACGCCGACGTTGCTAAATACTAGCCCGCACATGCTACGTTAGTTGCATGTAGCGTCCAATGAGTCTCATAGAGATCACATGTATGTTGAACTAGATGCAAAATGACAGACTAGGCCGCGTCTGGGCAGCGTTAGCAAACAGCCGCCATCTTAAAGCAGTAGAGCGCTAAGCGCTAATAAAGAACGCTAAGCGCTAATATATAAGATTGACGTTACTGTCACTACTAGCACACCTTACGTTAGCACTGCGGAGGGCTAGGTTTCAATTAATTAAGACCACTTTCGATGCGTGGCTAACGTGTTTTACATACAGGCTTTAACATAACATAGCCTTGTGGAGTGATGAGGGTGTCAAATAAAAACTCAATAATGCTAACTATCAATTTTAGCTCAGTAGTCATTGCTGGATAAAACACCAAGTAGCACTAGTCCCTAATGTGCTCCAATACAACCTGTATCATACATTTATTTTGTACAGTGCAAAAACTCAAAATCCTATCAGGACTTACAGTTTAGACTAACTTAAAACTTAACTAGAACTTAAAAATGGCTTGACACAAATAGAAATTCAATTGAAAAACGTGGGAAAAAATCGTAACTTTTAAGTGATGTGTGTTATCAAGCGTAAAGGCATTTTTAGGTGTGTTTATATATATATATATATATATATATATATATATATATATATATATATATATATGTATATACTTTTCTAAAATAAGATCTAAAGGTTTTTTGAGTGAAAGCAGTGAATTAGTAATTTTTTTAAATTCTAGTTACATCTGAGATGCAATTGTTGGCTGTTTTCAAAAATATACATAAAAAATAAAGACATTGATTGACTGAAAATGATAAAATGTCTTGTTTTCTCATGTATATCTATAATTGCTCTTCACCTAAAAATATATTTGTTTTATCCGATTACTCGATTAATCGATAGAATTTTCAGTCGATTACTCGATTACTAAAATATTCGATAGCTGCAGCCCTCTATATAAATATATATATATATATATATATTGGCCAAAAGTTTGGAGACACCTCAAAGGTGGATACTTTGAAGAATGAAGAATACAAAACCTGTTTTCAGTTATTTCACTTTTTGTTGCCATTCGTTCGTTCGTAGTTTTGATGTCTTCAATGAGAATTTACAATAGTAGTGAAAATATATAAAACGCAAAAATGATGAAGTGTGTCCAAACTTTTGACTTTTGTTTCAGTCTTCAACATGCTTTTCCCCCAGTCCCACAAATGTAAAACTCCGCCTATGATTACAAACTCTAAGTATAAAATGTACATAATTACACATATCATAAAGGCTGGTTACAAAGTGTAGAAGTGTCTCGTTACCTGTCGGCTTTGTTTTGTGTTTTTTCGCGTTGTGCTGTAATTCCAAGTGCTTCCTTGTTGAATTGGATGTCGAGTTTTTAGCAGTCGACAGTCTTTCGAAGCCAGCGCAGAGTTTGCAACGCACAGAGATATTTTTGTCATTTTTACTGGACAGAAATGTGAAGTAATGGCTTTATTTCCATTGAGCAAATGCAGCTGTTTGTGGTATATTCTGACAAGGTAGCCAGGCTATATTGTTGACCGCCGTGGCAGACGGCGCACACACAGCACGGTAATACACGTGACCCTTTTTTTTTCCCGATGAGAAAACGTGAGACGTGATGTCACTCCCAAACTCAAGAGCAGTATTTTCTATTCAAATGCTCTTCGTACATGACTACAGTATTCTTCATTCTACATACAGTATGAGGCAACAACAAAATAATAACGCACAGGCACTGAGGAAACTAACTTTAATCAGATTACTGGCTTGGAAAAATGAAGGCGTTAGATTGCTCGTTACTGAAAGAAAGTAATCAGATTACAGATTACACTGCTCATGACATCAACACTTGCAGAATGAAACTAAAATAAAAATGAAATTACCGTATTGGCCCGAATATAAGACGGCCCTGATTATAAGACGACCCCCTCTTTTTCAAGACTCATGTTTGAAAAAAAAAGACTTTTTGAACACCGAATTAATTTTTATACAGAAAATAATTACAGTACATCCGAAACAAATGATTATAATAATATATTTGAGAGAAAAGGCATACTATTTTGCCTCATTCAAATCTTAATATCTGAACATTTAAATATGTAAACTAAAGTGCAATCACATTGTAAATGAATGGCTTCTGGTTTTTGAAATGTAAATAAACCAATCTATTGTAATAAAAAAACAAGATTGCAATAACTGCATTAACCATCATAGTGAAGTCAAACTGTAACTGTACTCTTTAAACAAATCTGAATAAGGAAAAACATTGCAGTAAAATAATGCAAACTGGTTAAATTAAAAAGAGTAGCTGAGATCTATCATGACAGAACATTGCTTGCTTCAATGATATCTGGCGCCATCTAGCGTTGTGAATGGGGAGAGTAGCTGAGATCTGTCATGACCGAACATCGCTTCAATGATATCTGGCGCCATCTAGCGTCATGAATGGGTATTATTTCGAGACCGCGAACATAAGACGACCCCCTCTTTTTCAGTGTTATTTCAATGCAAAAAACACCGTCTTATATTCGGGCCAATACGGTAAATAAGTTTTCAACTTCAATAACAGCAATTCAAATTTGGATTGATAACTAGCTGCTGATACACCAATAACAATCCACAAAAATGATTAGAATGTATCCGTTAGCGTCCGCACATCATCAAAAACGGTCACGGGGGGTGGGGGGGGTCACACGCGGCTGGACTCAAATGTAAGAGACGACAAAAGAAATGCAGTTTTCAATTACTTTTATTTTACTGGCATTCAACAGGCTATCTTCAAAGTCCAGAAGAAATCAAAGTAACAACATAAAATCTTCGGCACTGTAGACTTGGGACAAATCACACAAGGTTTAAAGATACGTGATTCAAGAAAGGTTTAGGGCAATGACTATTTTTGGTAATAAAAAACAAATTATTATCATATTGCAGCATCCACAAGGACAACGCGCACTTAGTGATGATAATGCACTCTCAATTGGAAAATAGTCCATTATTATAAATTTATTGTACCCACCTGAATGCCACGAACTGTATGTTAACAAAAAAGTTGCCCGAGAGTTTAAGATGACGCTGGCTGCGCTAAATGCTAATGTTAGCAAGATAGCAAATGCTATGTTAACTCTCCGAGCCACCTAGCATCGCGTTTGCAACAGAGTCACAACCTTCTTCCCGTTAGGAACGCTGTTACAGTAGTATGAAAAAATATCTGAACCTTTTGGAATTTCTCACTTTTCTGCATAAAATCACCATCAAATGTGATCTGATCTTTGTCAAAATCACACAGATGTAAAAACAGTGTCTGCTTTAACTAAAACCACCCAAACATTTATAGGTTTTTCATATTTTAATGAGGATAGTATGCAAACAATGACAGAAGGGGGACAAATAAGTAAATGAACCATCACATTTAATATTTTGTGGCCCCCTTTGGCAGCAATAACTTCAACCAGAACGCTCCCCAAAGAGACTTAAAGACCAATTGAAACCAATTTTTACCAAACATTTGAAGTCAGGTGTGTGCCCAATCACTGATGAGTGATTTAATGCTGCCCTGCCCACTAAAAAACACACACCTGGTAAAAAAATGAAACAGATGAGAAGCATTTTCTGATGTATATCATGGCTTGGTCAAAAGAGCTGTCTGAAGACCTGCGATCAAGGATTGTTCATTTGTATTAAGCTGGGAAAGGATATAAAACCATCTCTAAAAGCCTGGATGTTCATCAATCGACAGTCAGAGAAATTGTCTACAAATGGAGAGAGTTTGGCACTGTTGCTTCTCTCGCAAGGAGTGGCCATCCACCAAAGATGATGCCAAACGTTCAGCGCAGAATACTCAGAGCGGTAAAAAAGAACCCTAGTGTATCTGCTAAAGACGTACAGAAATCACTGGCACATTCCAGTATCTATGTGCACACATCAACTCTATGTAAAACTATGGCCAAAAATGGTGTTCATGGGAGGACTCCATGGAGGAAGCCACTGCTGTCTAAAAAAAACATTGTTGCTCGTTTAATGTTCGCAAAAAGGCAAAATATTTTGTGGACTGATGAAACCAAAGTTGAATTATTTGGGAGTAACACACACGTCATGTTTGGAGGATCAGCATATAATTTGGGGCTGTTTTACTGCCAATGGGACTGGACAACTTGCAATCATTAATGGAAGAATGAATTCAAATGTTTAGCAGGATGTTTTGCAGGAAAAACTGAGGCCGTCTGTCAGACAATTGAAGCTAAAAAGAGGATGGATGCTGCAACAAGACAATGATCCAAAATACAGAAGTAAGTCAACTTCAGAACGGTTTCAGAAGAACAAAATACACGTTCTGGAGTGGCCAAGGCCAAGTCCAAACTTGAACCCCATTGAGATGCTGTGGCATGACTTAAAGACAGCGATTCATGCCCAACATCCCATGAATCTGACTGAACTACAGCAGTTTTGTGGAGAAGAATGGGTCAAAATTAGTCCTGATCGACGTGCCAGACTGATCTGCAGCTACAGGAAGCGTCTGGTTGAAGTTATTGCTGCCAAAGGGGGGGCCACAAAATATTAAATGTGATGGTTCACTTACTTATTTGTCCTCCTTCTGTCATTGTTTGCATACTATCCTCATTAAAATATGAAAACATAAATGTTTGGGTGGTTTTAGTTAAGAGTTTTTTCATCTGTGTGATTTTGACAAAGATGGGATCACATTTAATTGTGATTTTATGCAGAACTATGAGAAATTCCAAAAGTTTAAGAAACTTTTCTATACCACTGTATACTCTAACACCGTTATTAACAATACTGGTTTCAAAACATTTACTCATTGGTTGCCATTGACAGCGCTAGACGTCCATTCCATTTGGACTCAAATGGATTGGGCGTCTATCGCCGGCAATTTCCATAAGTTATAATAACCTCCAAAGTAGATAACGAACTAGGAATTGCATAAGCAGTGCAAAGTAAATGCATGTTGCACAGATTGGAAAAGAAGAGGTGAGAGAGATATGGTTTTTTTTGTTGTTTCCCAGTTCTCCCTGAGAGGATTAACACCACGGGTTCCTTCTTTCCTCCTCCTCCTCCTCCTGCTCCTCACCCACAATGCCGCGCTCTTTTTATCTTTGAGCTCGTCCACGGCGATTAGAATCGTCAGCGTTCGTCCACACAGATGTTGATGTTCTTTTGTGGAGCAGCTTCATCATCCCGGTTCCTGATTGGCTCCCCTGCGTTTCGAAGCAGCATTATGCAACATTTGAGGCTTACGTAGACCTCAGCCAAGGCTTAAATTTGCTCACGAATGGAAATTAAAATGGATTTGAAGGTTCACATATGACATATTGATGCCATCTTTTGAATAAAGTGAGCTGATTTAAGTCAAATTTGGAGATGTGAGTGCTTTTTTTGTTTGTTTTTCGATGTCGCCATTGTTCTCATTTTTGTGTGCGTTTGCAGCTCTCTTCAACCTGATCCCAGTGGGCCTGCGGGTGGTAGCCATGCAGGGCGTCAAGGCTGGACTGTACATGGCCATGAATGCCGAGGGCTTTCTCTACACGTCGGTGAGAATGTCGTTTGATCATTTGGGGAAAAAAAGTTGAATATAATACATGTCTTTTGATAACATGGCAGTGAAATTGGGATGCCGTGATTAGTTGATAACTAATTAACTATCAAATTAAAAGACAGCTATTTAAAAGAGGATTAATTGAAAGCCAAAAGAACTGTTGTGTTTGATAGAACAATATGTCTACTATATGCTGCCATAGCAGATTCATGGCGCATTAAGTCCCCGAACTATTTTTAATTTGTCCGTTTTACCCTGGAAACCCCCTTTTACAGACATCACGCAACCTCTTTTGTTTCAACCTAGCCATAAAAAGAAGGTAAATAATTATATTTATTATTTGAAATGTCTGTCATTTTTAGCTTAGAATCATTATTTGATGTCTAATATTTAGTTTCAAAAACTGAACTAGTTCATACCACTGAGGTCACAAGAGGTATATTTTTATTCATTAAATTATTAAAGAAGAAAATTCCGATCCAACATTTCTTTTTTGTAATAGTACCGAAACTAAAGAATTTCCTGAAAATGTTTGGTGCAAAATTATGATAGTCAATGTCATTTGTAATTGACAATAACAGTTTTCCTTTATTGGTTTCCCAAAAATATGTGGTTACTATATAGGCCAATCAGGACATCATTGTAGTTATTATCGACTTTAAAAAAAATTATTCACTCGCATATTTTTAGTTTTAAACAAATTACGTCACAATGAAAAAATTGGCGTCTGTAAATAAGTCACGGATATTTACCTCATAGCTATTGCTTAATTGTATTTCTTTTGTTTTTTGCATTTTCCCTGATATTTTAGATGATAAATAATCGTTCCAAACAAAGAAAATTTTAAAAATAACGTTTAAAAGTGTAAATATATGAAAAAGAAAATCTTGACCACTCCTTGTTGTCTGCGAATTCTGGGTGAAACACTGTAATTTAACAAAGGTCATAGTCATAGACAGAAATGGTCGAGATTTTCTTTTTCAAATATTTACCCTTTTAAACATTTTTTTCCCCAATTTTTCCTTGTTTGGATTGATTATTTATCATCTAAAATATCTGTGGTCTAATTATAACAAAGGACATTTCAAGAGACTACAAGTGGCATATAATGATTCCTTAAGAATTTTGTTGTTTATCTATCTACCTATCTATCTATCTATCTATCTATCTATCTATCTATCTATCTATCTATCTATCTATCTATCTATCTATCTATCTATCTATCTATCTATCTATCTATCTATCTATCTATCTATCTATCTATCTATCTATCTATCTATCTATCTATCTATCTATCTATCTATCTATCTATCTATCTATCTATCTATCTATCTATCTATCTATCTATCTATCGGGGAAAATGCATCATGACAAAAAAATACAAGTACCATATTTTTCGGACTATAAGTCGCACCTGAGTATAAGTCGCACCTGCCATAAAATGCCCAACGAAGAGGAAAAAAACATGTATAAGTCTCACCGGAGTATAAGTCGCATTTTTGGGGGAAATTTACTTGATAAAATCCAACACATAGAACAGATATGTCATCTTAAAAGGCAATTTAATATAAAAATACAATAGAGAACAACATGCTGAATAAGTGTACAGTAACATGATGCATTAACAACGAATTGCGAATTTACTGTCCTCACCAGGACGCTTTGGCTCGGTCCTGGCTATACAACGAGCTAAACTCCCAAATGATGATGCTGGACGTCCGTATAATTTGCTGAATCAATTTCGTCCTCGATACCAAAAAGGTTCGCATCAACGTAAATAAATGATGATTAGGTGCTATTACAGCAATGACACAAACGATTAGCATGTGTTCGCTAGCATTAGCACATCGTTGAAACAACCACACAACTGGCTCTAAGTGTCCGATCGCGGGTGGAAAACGCACAACAACAAAAGAAAAGATGATACACACAGGCGTTGCCTCTGTAGAGATATTTTAAAACCACAAGCAATGACCGTAAGTTCGCAGCCGTGTTTCTCTCTCTCTCGCTCTCTATCTCTCTCTACCCACTCGGTCAGAGACGCTGCATAGCTGTCCGTCTTCTTCCAGCGTGTGAGCGCTCTTCTTCGCGTAAACAAGTGCGAGTGTGCCCCCACTTGAGTGTGAAAGTGCCACAAACTAAAAGCATGCATTTCAATATAAAAAATTCAAATATACAATTGAACACACATTGCCAAAGGCAGAACGCGAACGTGGCCATAGCTATTTAGTTATTCAGATAACTATAGCATAAAGAACATGCTAACAAGTTTACCAAAGCATCTGTGTCACTCCAAAACACCAAAATGACATGTGAAATGATATCATAATGTGTTTATAATTTCACACATAAGTCACTCCTGAGTATAAGTCGCACCTCCAGCCAAACTATGAAAAAAACTGCAACTTATAGTCCGAAAAATACGGTAAGCGATAGTTATCAGATGTGCAGGACAGCTACAAATACCTGGGGATCCCGCAGACAAATGGGAACCATGAGGAAGCTACTAGGAGGTCTGCCACTACCAAATACTGACAGAGGGTGAGGCAGGTCCTCAAGAGGCAGCTGAATGGCAAGAATAAGATCCAGGCGATTAACAGCTATGCCCTACCAGTAATCGGATACCCAGCTTGCATCGTATCCTGGCCGCTGGAAGAGATGCAGGCTACTGACATCAAGACAAGGAAGCTCCTTACAATGCACGGAGGGTTTCACGCTAAGTCCAGCATCCTAAGGCTTTACACAAAGTGGAAAAAGGGAGGCCGAGGACTAGTGAGCATCAGAGCCACTATCTAGGAGGAAACTACTACCTCCAAGAGTACATCATGAAAATGGCCCCCATTAATGACCTGCTCGGTGAATGCCTCAGGCAACAGAAGCCCAGTAAGGAGGAGGACCCTGAGGAAATATCATGGAAGGACAAGCCCCAGCATGGTATGTACCACTGACAAATTTAGGGGGTAGCTAACATGGGGAAAACATACCAGTGGCTGGAAAAGGCCGGACTGAAAGACAGCATGGAGGCACTGATCATGGCAGCACAAGAACAGGCCCTAAACGTAAGCTCAATAGAGGCCGGGGTCTATCACACCAGACAGGACCCCAGGTGCAGGCTATGCAAAGAGGCCCCTGAGACAGTGCAGCACATCACAGCAGGGTGTAATATGCTGGCAGACAAGTCATACATGGAACGACACAACCAGGTAGCAGGCATAGTGTACAGGAACATCTGTGCCGAGTGTGGACTGGAGACTCCGGAGTCAAGGTGGGCGACACCTCCAAAGGTGGTCGAGAACAACCGAACCAAGATCCTATGGGACTTCCAGATCCAGACAGACAAACTGGTAATGGCCAACCAGCCTGACATAGTGGTGGTGGATAAACATCAGAAGACGGCAGTAGTGACAGATGTCGCAATCCCAAGCGATAGCAAAAACAGGGGGAAAAAAAGAACACAAAAGCTGGAGAAATATCAAGGGTTGAAGGAAGAGTTGGAGAAAATGTGGAGGGTGAAGGCAACAGTGGTGCCAGTAGTGATCAGGACACAAGGGGCAGTAACGCCCAAGCTAGGTGCATGACTCCAACAGATACCAGGAACAACATCCGACATCTCCGTTCAGAAGAGCGCCATCCTCGGGACAGCTACGATCCTGCGGAGAACCCTCAAGCTCCCAGGCCTCTGGTAGAGGACCCGAACTTGAAAGGAGAGAAAAAGAGAGAGAAGGCGAAAAATATATACAGTGGGGCAAATAAGTATTTAGTCAACCACTAATTGTGCAAGTTCTCCCACTTGAAAATATTAGAGAGGCCTGTAATTGTCAACATGGGTAAACCTCAACCATGAGAGACAGAATGAGGAAAAAAAACAGAAAATCACATTGTTTGATTTTTAAAGAATTTATTTGCAAATCATGGTGGAAAATAAGTATTTGGTCAATACCAAAAGTTCATCTCAGTACTTTGTTATGTACCCTTTGATGGCAATAACGGAGGCCAAACGTTTTCTGTAACTCTTCACAAGCTTTTCACACACTGTTGCTGGTATTTTGGCCCCTTCATCCATGCAGATCTCCTCTAGAGCAGTGATGTTTTGGGGCTGTCGTTGGGCAACACGGACTTCAACTCCCTCCACAGATTTTCTATGGGGTTGAGATCTGGAGACTGGCTAGGCTACTCCAGGACCTTGAAATGCTTCTTATGAAGAAACTCCTTTGTTGCCCTGGATGTGTGTTTGGGATCATTGTCATGCTGAAAGACCCAGCCACGTCTCATCTTCAATGCCCTTGTGGATGGAAGGAGATTCTCACTCAAAATCTCTTGATACATGGCCCTATTCATTCTTTCCTTTACACAGATCAGTCGTCCTGGTCCCTATGCAGAAAAACAGCCCCAAAGCATTATGTTTCCACCCCCATGCTTCACAGAGGGTATGGTGTTCTTCGGATGCAATTTAGTATTCTTTCTCCTCCAATCACGAGAACCTGTGTTTCTACCAAAAAGTTCTATTTTGGTTTCATCTGACCATAACACATTCTCCCAGTCCTCTTCTGGATCATCCAAATGCTCTCTAGTGAACCGCAGACCGGCCTGGACGTGTACTTTCTTCAGCAGGCGACACGTCTGGCAGTGCAGGATTTGAGTCCCTGGCGGCGCATTGTGTTACTGATAGTAGCCTTTGTTACTGTGGTCCCAGCTCTCTGTAGGTCATTCACTGGGTCTCCCCGTGTGGTTCTGGGATTTTTACTCACCGTTCTTGTCATCATTTTGACGCCACGGGGTGAGATCTTTCATGGAGCCCCAGATCGAGGGAGATTATCAGTGGTCTTGTATGTCTTCCATTTTGTAATAATTGCTCCCACAGTTGATTTCTTTACACCAAGTGTTTTACCTATTGCAGATTCAGTCTTCCCAGCCTGGTGCAGGTCTCTGGTGTCCTTTGACAGCTCTTTGGTCTTGGCCATAGTGGAGTTTGGAGTGTGACTGACTGAGACTGTGGACAGGTGTCTTTTATACCGATAATGAGCTAAAACAGGTGCCATTAATACAGGTGGAGCCTCGTTAGACCTAATTAGACCTCGTTAGAAGAAGTTAGACCTCTTTGACAGCCAGAAATATTGCTTCTTTGTAGGTGACCAAATACTTATTTTCCACTCTAATTTGGGAATAAATTCTTTAAAAATCAAACAATGTTATTTTCAGGGTTTTTTTTCACATTCTGTCTCTCATGGTTGAGGTTTACCCATGTTGACAGTTACAGGCATTCCTAATCTTTTCAAGTAGGAGAACATGCACAATTTGTGGTTGACTAAATACTTATTTGCCCCACTGTATAAAAGGTAGGGATTATAAATATTAACTTTTTATTTATTTCCTAAATTTGTTTTATTTTTATATGAAAAATAAAAAGCGGAAAAAATGTAAATGTGCTGTCATTTCTAGAGTCCTTGTTGAAAGTAGATTTTTTAATGTACTTTTTCTCATTTAAAAAAAGGAATAAACACTTTTATTTCATGTATTTTTTTTCAAATATTTTGAATGAAAAACGAACAAGGAAAAAAATGTTCGCCTTTTGCATTTTTTTTTTAATTTTGTAAAGCTTACTATTCATTCTCATTTACATTAAAAGAATTACAAACAGGAGAGAGAAAAAACGTAAATACATTAATGCTATAGCTATTATAAAAATATCTTTTTAATGAGTATAAATGAGCTCTTTAAAAACATCTTCTTTCGCTTAGTAAACAATGATATACTGTACTGTTCTTCCAAAATATTTATCATCCAACTTTTATTCGAGCATCGCATTGCTCTCAAGCTAAAATGTAAATCCAAGAGTAGTATAACAGTAAACTCCATGTAGCCAATCAATTGACAAAATAATTTCTGATTCGTCAACTATCAAATAATCATTTGTGGGAGCCCTACTCTGAAAGACGATCATTCCATTTTCAACTGGATCGGACTTCCTCATTGCAAGAGCTTTCTCGGCGGAGCTCATGATGCCGCGTTATGCATTATTCATCCTTCTGCTCGCATGAAACTTTAAAATGTCATTCTTTGCTGACTGAGTGGTGCGAGAGATGTTGTGTTGCCTTTGCGTATGCTCAAAACGTCTGAAAAATTAAATACAGTTCACTGCTGCTAAGTCGCTTATTTTTTAATTTAACTTTAATTTTGAATTTCGACTTACCATTGATTATTTTTCTGATTAGTCGACTAATCGGCTTTTATCTAAATCATGTTATTTACAGTTATATTACTCTGGGCTTAACATTTTAACTGGAAATGCGAATTTGAGCCAAAATCTACATTTTTAGTAAAGTTACTATACTGTATCTCTACTTTTATTGACGACTACACAAATCAAGAATATTTACTTTTAACTGGCTCAGAGACGACGATTTTGACATTTAGGTAATCATTGTCTCTAAATTGTTAAATCATTGCCTGCCATTGATAGCATTTTTTATTTACACAATTTAAAGGGATCCTCTATTTTTAAGACAAGTAATTCTTAAAACATAAATGTTAGTATGAGTTATAATAAATTGATATTAAAACCCCTCTTAATGTTTTTGTTTTAATAAAGTTTGTAAAATTATTTTAAGTGATAGGTCGCCATTCTTGTTCCGTCGCAGTGCGTGACGTCACTGGCCCAGAATGCCGAAATTTTAGCTTGTCACTCATTAGCTTTCCCAACATGTCGTCAGTTCTACCCTTCCTATTTTAACCAGATCTGAAAAGTGAAGAGCAGGACAGCACTGTCGGTCGTTCACAAGACGAGCTTCAGGGAAAAATGCGTGCAGCAAATACCTGATAAGACAAAAGTTGGGCAAAACTGGTGATGCGAGAGAGTCCTGTTGGGAAGTCCGGTTGGGAGCGAGAGTGTATGCTGTTCGGTTTCGGGAACTCTGGTTTTATTAGCAGATATTCAAGGTAAGCATATTGCATTTTCAAACGTTTTCCCAATATAATTATGTAGATTGTTAGCATCCAGAGCTGTCGTGTGCTTTACATACAGTACAGGCCAAAGAGCACACCTTGTGTAATCCAGGTCTTGTACATTGTAACGCGTGGTAGCTAGGATACGTGTATAAAAGTACCAGAAAGGGGAGAAGCTTCCACTTATGCACATTTATTCACAAAAAATAATATTTCCACCTTGACCACTCTTCACTCGGGAGCTCAGCAGTGCGCAAACACGCATTCCCTGACGAACTCCAACATTGTTGTAAGGTCCACTTCAGTGTCACTGTCGTCACTGTAGCGTGCTATAGTGCTTTAATTATTTAGTATGATTTGGGGAAAACTCCCACGAAGAATAGTCAACAAAAAAGACCGCAATACTAATCCAAATCCGCGTTTTTTAATCACTTGAAGATCCAGGAATTAGACCGTTCCCATGGCAATATCGCAGCCGCGATTAGGCCGTCGATTCCACAAAATAGACTGATCCGAAAAGCCGCTGTGGGACCGACGAATAAAAATAAATGGACAGATCCAAAACCATTATTGCAGACGCGATGGGACCCTTACTTGACTGAGGATCCAGGAAAAATGTTCGGGCGCCAGTTGTAACGCGTGGTGGGTAGGATACATGCCTACAGGGACCAAAAAGGGGGAGAAGCTTCCACTTATGCACATTTATTCACTAAAAATAATAATTCCACCTTGACCACTCACTTCACTCCCCTTTTTTCCATTTGACTGGAAATTGCATCCAAAAGCAGCACATCGTGGCATTTTACTTCGCGAGTTTAGGCAGCAATAAGCAATTGTTGAACACGCTACACATTCGGAAAGATGCCAATGACGTCATCACTGCGAGCCCGCAAACCATGGCGCCAACTAACGGTCAAAATATGGACTAAATTTTATAAAATATTGCCATTGATTTAACATTTTATGTGTTTCTAACAACATATTTTAGTGCAAGAGAACAATTGTGGTTTATTAGAGCCTACATATATTTAAATCAGAGGATCACTTTAAGAAAAAAAAAAAAACTTTTTTTTTTAAATTTAAAAAAGGGGAAACGATAAAGATTCTCATTGAATTTAAAATAGATGGGAAAGCCAGCAAATATTCTTTTTTATTTTTTATTTTTTCCCTTTAAAATAAAACCCAAAAGGAAAATATATACCGTAATTTTCGCACTATAAGGCGCACCTGACTATAAGCCGCCACCCACCAAATTTGGCACGAAAACAGCATTTGTTCATAGATAAACCGCATTAGACTATAAGCCCCAGCTGTCCTCACTGTATTATGGGATATTTACACCAAAATATAATAACTGGTAACACTTTTATTTGACAGCGGCATCATGTGACTGTCATAAGACCAAATGAACCACCATGAAGCTTTGAACCAATTGGCTGCAAAGCTTCATTGTTTCAAGAAGCTTCAATTGGCCATCATTGCTCCCTTGTGGGAGGCAGTAAACCTCTGCTGCCACCTGCTGTCAACACTGTTGTCATCCAACGTGCCTCCTAGCATGCATTGTGACGCTACAGATGTAAATAACAATCAAAATTCATGTTCTGTGCTAATTATTTCTTCAATTACTGTTCCACTTGTTTCATTGATTGCAAGTTATGGTATTTGGTAACACTTTATTTGACAGTGGTGTCATAAGACTGTTGTTAGACAATCATAATTATGACAAGGCATTGTCATGAGAATTCATGAATGCTTATAACAGATGTCCTTTAGCGTTATCCGGCAAATTATCCCACTTTTAAATGGATGTAAAAGATCCAAGCTGGACATAAATGGAGTTAGTGACATAATTTGCCAGATGACACCTAATGACATAAGCATTCAGTAATGCCTATGATAATGTCATGTCATAATTATGACTGTCTTACAGTCTTATGACGCCGTTGTCAGTGTTATCTATTAACCCAAATATATGAACAAATAAGCCGCACTGGACTATAAGCCGCAGGATTCAAAATGAGGGAAAAAAGTAACGGCTTATAGTCCATAAATTACGGTACATAGCCAGTACATAGTATTAGTTTTTATTTTTTTCATATAAAAAATATATTTTAAAATTAAAAAATTTAAAATATATTTTAAAACTCATTTACATTATTTGTTCATTTATTTCAAATATAAGAAGCTGAGAAAAAGCATGAAACAAAATCCGTAAAATTCAGTTTTTTATTTATTTAAAAAACTATATATTTTGTAGTTTTTGTAGTTGGGGGGTTTCAGCGCAGCCCAGCAAAGACCCCCCTCCCCTGGGATCCATTGGGGTCCTCCGGGCCACCCGCGCACCCATCAACCGGCCTTCAGGGATGGCAATAGGGGACGCACCACCAACCCCACGCCCACGCCACAGCACCTGTTACTTACCCGTGGCACATAACAGTTAGTGGCAATAACCAAATCACTCCTGCAGCCAGTTAAAATGGATCAAAGCTGATTTAACCTATGTCTTCTCTCCTTGTGTGTACCACATTGAGCATGGAGAAAAGAAAGAAGACTAAATAACTGTCTGAGGACTTGAGAAGGAAAATTGTGAGGAAGCATGGGCAATCTCAAGCCCACAAGTCCATATCCAAAGACCTTAATGTTCCTGTGTCTACCGTGCGCAGTGCCATCAATAAGTGTAAATCCTATGGCACTGTGGCTAACCTCCCTAGACGTGGACAGAAAAGAAAAATTGACGAGAGATTTCAACAAAAGATTGTGCGGATGGTGGATACAGAACCTCAGCTAACACCAATCAAGTTCAAGCTGTCCCGCAGTCCGAGGGTACAACAGTGTCAACACGTACTATCCGTCGGCGTCTGAATGAAAATGGATTCTATGGTAGGATGCCCAAGGAAAACCTCACTTCTAACCCTGAGACATAAAAAGCCAGGCTGGAATTTGCCAAAACTTAACCTGAGAAAGCCCAAAACGTTTTGGAAGAATGTTCTCTGGTCAGTTGAGACAAGAGAAAAAATTTTTGGGAAAAGGCATCAACATAGAGTTTACAGGAAAAAAACAAGGCCTTCAAGGAAAGAACAAGGTCCCCAGAGTCAAACATGGTGGAGGTTCCGTGATGTTTTGGGGTTGCTTTGCTTCCTCTGGCACTGGACTGCTTGACCGTGTGCATGGCATTATGAAGTCTGAAGACTACCAACAAATTTTGCAGCATAATGTAGGGCCCAGTGTGAGAAAGCTGGGTCTCCTTCAGAGGTCATGGGTCTTCCAGCAGTACAATGACCCAAAACACACTTCAAAAAGCACTAGAAAATGATTTGAGAGAAAGCACTGGAGACTTCTAAAGTGGCCAGCAATAAGTCCAGACCTGAATCCCATAGAACATCTTGTGGAGGCATCTGAAAATGGCAGTTTGGAGAAGGCACCCATCAAATCTCAGAGACCTGGAGCAGTTGGCCAAAGAAGAATGGTCTAAAATTCCAGTAGACCATTGTTAGAAACTCATTGATGGATACCGGAAGCGGTTGTTTGCAGTTATTTTGTCTAAAGGTTGTGCTACCAAGTATTAGGCTGAAGGTGCCAATACTTTTGACCTGCCCATTTTTGGAGTTTGGTGTAAAATGATAATGATTTCATTTTTTTTTTCATTCTCTTTTGTGTTTTTTCATTGTAAGCAAAATAAATGAATATATTACGACCAAAGCATTTGTAATTGCAGTCATTTTCTGGGAGCAATTGAGAATAATCTGACAGCAGGGGTGCCAATACTTTTGACCAGCAGTGTATGTCCAATCCATTTGAACTGGGAAGGCCAAAGTGACATTCGCTTCCTATTAGTGACAAAGTCATTTAACCCTTTAACACCGAACGTGTCGGCAGCGACGCGTTTACGCATATCGTCTTTGAAGCTTCGTCACGCTGTAATTACGTCACCCACGTGCCGCTGGTTGGTCCCATTTGAAAGTGCGGAAGTTGATGTCCACACCAGTTTTTATTTCAAGTCAATTGACTAAGAAAAACGGGAGATAATGTCATTTGAGGTGCATAGTTTTACTGCACTCATAAATATGCATTAAAATGGACCATGTATCTATCTCCATATTTCCATCATTTCTTGTCCTTTTTCAAAACCGAAAGCAGCACAAAAGACTACATATCCCAAGAGCCGTTCTGATGTCAAGAAGGACGAACCGAATGTGATCATTTTTAATAAATTTCCGAACGAGGCGCCAACTAACGAAAGGGAGGCATGCGACGCAAGCAACGGCCGCTTAGTTTGAGCGAGCGACTTTGGAACGTGCAGAATGAATACATTTAGCGCAAGCTAATGCATTATTTCATTAACTCAAGGAAGAAGATGAGCGGTATTTGTTGTCTTTTTCTTTGCATGAGTCGGCGTCTCGGCGAATAGAAGTGACGGCAGCGCGCAAACGGCGAAAGAGTAGGCTTTGTGACGTTGTGTGTGACGCAGCTCCGTGACCTGTTCAAGCTCTATTGAGTGCGCAAAAAAAAAAAAAAAAAACTTTATTGGGTCGCATGCCTGAAAATTTTGAATTGAACTGAACTACTTGTCAATATTTTTAAAAATAGTTCTTTTCAATGTTATATATATATTTTCTTTACTTTAATCTTTTCAATTTTTATGTAGATGTGTGTTCGAGAAGCTTGATTGCATGTAGGTATATACTTTTGATAAGGTGATGGGTACAACACCTAACTTCACAAAGAGATATCCTCCAAACCCTTTTTGTGTTAGATGATATATATATATATATATATTTTTTTTTTCTCACTATTTTGCACTGTATATAACCTGTTTTGACCATAGTATGTGTAAAGGCCAAAAAACGCCTATGACCATACCTGCTGTTTGTGTTGAATTGTCAAACATAAAAATATTCAATCTTATTTTTTTTCTATTGAATGTTTATCCTAACAAGTTGAATAAATATGATCAAGCTTCAAAACGGTTGGTCGAGCATGTTTGGTTGTCAGTGGGACGTCAACATTACAAATTTTGAAAAAAGATTTTGGGATTTTTTTTGTCTTTTTGGGTCCAAAATGTGGATTAAAATTGGTCAGTGAAGAAAACAACAGGTTGGACATGAAGTTCAAGGTGTCCAGAAAAAAGGGACCCAACTTGGCCATTGTAAACAATTTTTTCTTTGAAATATAAAGGCAACCTCAAATGCATGCAAATTCGGCCAAAATAGGCTTAGGTGTTAAAGGGTTAAATCCACAGTAGAAGGATGAAAACAGCCACATGGTTGGGTGTGTTTCATACTCAATGGAACTGAAAAAGTTAATATATACTATATGTGTGTGTTTTAATCAGGACATCTTCACTGCTGAGTGTAAGTTCAAGGAGTCCGTGTTTGAGAACTACTACGTCATCTACTCGTCCACCCTGTACCGGCAGCACGAGTCAGGTCGGGCTTGGTTCTTAGGCCTCAACAAGGACGGTGTCATCATGAAGGGCAACCGCGTGAAGAAAACCAAACCCTGTTCTCACTTTGTTCCCAGACCCATTGAAGGTATCTTCACTGACCCAATTTAGACATTTAACATTCTGCAGAAAGGTTGAACTATTTTAGCTGTAATAACGGAAATGGAATGAAACGTCTCATGGGACAGAGACAGAAGACAAAGGCCTCAGACACTCGTCCGACTTCCAAAACGGTAGTATTTGTAACCCCTATAATCGACAAAGCGTCGCTTAATCTAATGAAAGTTGTGCTTAGGTGAATTCCCAAGTCATGCCGTTGACTTAGCGAGGTCGTCGTGGGTTCGCTTCCAGAGATCCGGTGTCACATTTGATGTTGCGAGGGGGGACGTCGAGCTCCGTGTCCGCTTTCGCCACTCCCGTCGCTCAGCCCTCCCCTCTCTTCATCCCGGCTCCCATGACTCTCATTTAAAAATACCTGTCGACTCCCTTGTCCTCTTCATCCTTCTGACCTTGCCTCTTCTCTTGACTGTAGTATAGACTTCATAATACTTGACAGGACACGGGAAACGGGGCCGAGCCGTAGGGGGCCTGTTTTAAAAAATTTAAAAGATAAATATTTTCAAAACCGAAGCTGCTAGTGACCTAAAACCAAAACAGGCACCTACCTTAGGCATATATGAGTCTCCATGAACAGCAGCATTAAAAAATTCAAAGTCGTTCCATAATAAAATCCTGATTAATGATTTTTTATATAAGTATAAAAAAACTTAAAATGGCTATAAAATTCTCAGATTCTACGCTAGATGCACGAAAATTACCAAATTCAGAGATAATCACCTATATTTTCAGGATCAATAGCAATATTTAAACATGTTAGTTTTTGCCTGAAATAGCAACTTAAATGTCACGTATAGCAATACAAAATCCAACTTGGCGACCGTCAAAAAACAAAGAGCTTTTTAAGTTGAAAATTCTTGTAAATAAAAGCTTAAATCGCGGAATTTCTATAGATATGAACGTAAAACCGTCTAGATTTTTGGTTAAAAGCAAACGGGCGGTTATGGTTCATTTTACGTAAATATTTCAAGCAAAAGTTAGGGTATTTTTTAATCCAACATGGCGGCCGTGACGAAACAAAAAGCTTTTTAAGTTGAGAATTATTGTAAATAAATGCTTAAATCGTGGAATTTCTATAGATATGAACGTAAAACAGCTTACATTCTTGGTTAAAAGCAGTTATGTTCAGTTATGGTTCATTTTACGTAAATATTTCAGGCAAAAGTTAAAGTATTGTGTAATCCAACATGGCAGCCGTCACGAAACAAAGAGCTTTTTTAGTTGAAAATTCTTGTAAATAAATGCTTAAATCGCGAAATTTCTATAGATATTTAGGTAAAACAGTCTAGATTCTTGGTTAAAAGCAAACGGGCAGTTATGGTGCATTTTTCGTAAATATTTCAAGCAAAAGTTACGGTATTTTTTAATCCAACATGGCGGCCATCACGAAACAAAGAGCTTTTTTAGTTGAAAATTCTTGTAAATAAATGCTTAAATCGCGGAATTGCTATAGATATAAACGTAAAACAGTCTAGATTCTGGGTTAAAAGCAAACGGGCAGTTATGGTTTATTTTACGTAAATATTTCAAGCAAAAGTTACGGTATTATTTAATCCAACATGGCGGCCGTCACAAAACAGAGCTTTTTAAGTTGAAAATTCTTGAAAATAAATGCTTCAATCGCGGAATTTCTCTAGATATAAATGTAAAATTGTCTAGATTCTTGGTTAAAAGCAAAAAATTGGATGTTATCATTCATTTTACGTAGATATTTGAAGCCAAAGATACTAGTTTTATTTATTGATTTTTTTACAGAACGTTTCAAAGTGCATGCATGGTGCTAATTTATCTAATAATTACCTTGATTCCTCGACTAATTCACTCTTGAGACACTCCTGCCTGCTTGTATACAGAAAAACCTTGGTCTGGTTTCCACCTAAGAACTAGGGGTCAAAGTGGGCTGGAATGGCCCGGAACACCGTTCCGCCATGACTTTCCGAGCCAGAACACTGTTCCGGCATACGGTGCTTTAATCCCGAAAATATGACTGTAACTGTCAAAACTCTATGTGTGATGCTTTGTTTACAGTATTGCATTTTGTGAAATGAGGCCCTGTGGTGGCGGCGTTGGGTGTGGCTGAACTCTTTACCTTTTATGACTGAGAAGCAGACATGTCTGACATGGCTAAGGGACAGCTACGCTCTGGTTCAGCCCACATCACATGAGGCTATAAATTGTTTCAGTTGATGTATGTCGGTGTAGGCATTTGTGGTTAGGTTTGGAAACACTGTTTGTTTAGTTTTGTTTAGCGATTTGCTTTGAGAGAAATGTTAATTCGTTAGCATTCGTAGCATCTAAGCTAGCGGACTTTATTATGCAGATAGGGCTAATTTGATTTACTAAATTTACATACCGATTGTACTGGAGGAAGTTTGACATATATCTTACTTCAATAAAAAATGAAAAGTAAACATTTGCATTAGCTTCAATTTTAAAGTACATCCAATGATCTTAAATAGTTGAAATTTAGGTTTTGCAATTAGGAAATGTGAGGGGAAAATTTGGAGATGGAGGTTGAAGTTACTGCTGCTTTTGTTGACCTTTATTTTGCAAATCATTGAAAAAAATACATTTTTGAATGAAAAGCATTTTCTTGTTTGTATGTGTTATAGGAATAAATAGAAGTGTGCAAAATTTCCGATTCTTAAATTATTCGCGATTCGGCCGTGGAAGAGTCGAGAACGATACACAAACATCCAAATTCCGATTATTGAAATATGTCAAGTAAAGCGGAACTAAAACACAGTCATTGTGGTCTTCGGGACGCAATGAGGATCATTCCGAGAAACATCATGCTTGTCATTACCGGGGTAATGACAATGCCCAACTCACGGCTCTGGCTCAACTCATGCCGCGCTAGATAAAACAACAATAATACCTGACTGCTGCCGACAGCCTTTACAAACTATGTCCACATAATGCTACGGTAGATATCACATGTATAAAGAACTATATGCAAAATGACACTCGGCGGCATTAGCAGCACATTTATAGAAAACTAGATGCAAAATGACAGACTTGCTGGCATTAGTAAATAGCCGCCATCTTAAAGCAGTAGACTTCCCCGGAAGGCCGTTGTAGCGAACCTTCCAAGCGAACCTAATTATTTTTTAATCTAAAATTCTCTGAAATCGGCAAAATCTTGACTTGAATCGATCTTTAAAACAGTTTTAAAACTTTCACATGTCAAAAGTAGACAAAAGGGAAATTATGGAATAACAGGAGCAATTTTAACAACTACTGTATAACGGTTGATTCGCAACATTAAATTCATTGAAATTAGTTTAAAGCTGCTGAGACAGAATGGGGACATCAGTATTTTATCTGTTTTGAACTGTTAACTGAAATCGTCGTTTATTTAAGCCTGAGAGGATTTTTATACAATTTTTGTAACTAATGTACGAAACACTAAAAGCAGCTAAATAGCTGTGGAGTGGGGTGGGGGCATCAATATTCGATTTATAATTAAATCGTAGCCTCTGAATCGGAATCGAATCGTTAGGTACCCAAAGATTCCCACCACGAGGACTAACTGTGACAAAAGCAGTTTTATCTGCATTTTAGTGGTTTAGGAGGTTTGATGAACCCCGAGAGCAACTTAAAAAAAAATTCTGGCTCCCTGGCGACGTTCATGTCATGGAGTTCCGGCAAGAAATTCCAGCCACCCTTGGTTAGAACGCAGCGTGTGATAGAGTTTATCAGAGTGAAAGCCAACTCAACGTTCTGCCTGGGTCGGCCCCCTATCGGAAGGCGTGGCCCAATATCTGTGGGAGCTGTCTTGTCAACTGATGGTGGAGTCTATGTTGCATCCTTCGATTTTTCTGAACGCGCCCCCCAGAAGAAAAAGTTTGAAAACCCCTGTTGTAAAGGGTTGATTTGATTGATTTTTTTTTTTATCTCAGTGTGCATGTACAAAGAGCCGTCACTGCACGAGCTGGAGGAGAAGCTTCTCCAAACCTCGCGAAGTCCCACCCTGAACGGCGAAGAGCCAGCCAGGAGCCCGCGGAGAGCCACAGAGGGTCGGGACGAGGACGGCCAGCGGGAGGACGACGACGAGGACTGCACAGAGCGGGAGGGCTCGTAGCCTGCGGCGCCCTCTGCTGGTGGAACTCCCGTGCAACACTCCTCCCCTTCACTGTTCAGCACCAAACAACCAACGCCATGACGACGGAAACGCCAACCCGAACGAGCAGGAAAAAAAGGGCAAGAATCTTCTTTCAACCTTTTTTTTTTTTTTTTTTTTTTTGGGTGACGACGATTTACATTTTATGCAAAAAGCCAGGAGGCTAGCACATCCACTCTTCATCGCCGCATCGTCTCCGTGACGACAGAGCGTTTCTTTTGCTGAGAACTTCGAAGCTTTAAGCCATGTAGAAACATTGCCACTATCAAAGCGTCACGCGTGCTTTTTTTTTTTTTCTTTAACAAACACTATAGCACTTTTTTAGCTTTTTATTGTGGTCAGTAACATTTGAGCATTTTTGAAATGCCACATGGCAGCCTGTATTAATGATTTTAATTTGAAAACGGTGAATGGAAGTTGTCCAATTAGATGTTAAACTCGCAGGCCATGGTTTGACTCACTCCCTGTCAGAGGCCATGTCCATCAAACATGGTCATTCAATTCCAGCCATCCTAGTTCAATAGCTGAAATGAGTTACAGGTAAATATTCTCAAATTTATTTTTTAAAGAACTTGGTTCCCTTTTAATTTTTAATTTTTTTTCCTAAGTAAAAAAAATATTTATATATATTAATATTATAAATATATTAATATATTTCTTTAAATTTTGTTTACTGTTTAATTGTTTGTTTAATTTTTACAAAAAAAACCAAACAAACTCAAAATGGATTGGACGTCCATCGCCTTGAATGTCACTGAAACGTATATATTATACAGTGGTATGAAAAAGTATCTGAACTAGGGCTGCAGCTATCGAATATTTTAGTAGTCGATTAATCGATGGACTAGTTAGTTCGAATAATCGAGGAATCGGATAGGGAACATGAAAAATTAAAATACCTCAGCTGAGCCTCAAACGGTATAATTATTATTATTATATATATATATAATTATTATAATTTTAAAAATGAGGATCTATGTACAACACAATAACATTTGGCTAACTTACATAGAAAAAGTCCGCTAGCTTAAATGCTATATAATGCTAAAGTTTTTTTTTTTTTTTTTTTACAACGGTCTTAACAAATGGTTCAGGCACATATTCCCACAAAAATGGCTAAATATACCCATAAACTACATTTTGAATGCATTAAAAAACGTTACCTTACGTTTGTCTTAACAGGGAGCAGTTGAATTCAGCCATGTGAACAGAGGCAGACCAGAGGGCAGTGTATCCACCCTAATCAATAAAACTAAATGCAAACACTTTCAAAATAAACCATTACAACGCCACTTTTATTGAATACTCGAAGCAACAAAACTGAATTCGAATATTTTTTTGTAATCGAATACTCGAGTTAATCGATTAATCGTTGCAGCACTAATCTGAACTCTTTGAAATTTCTCACATTTTTGCATAAAATCACCATCTAATGTGACCGGATCTTTGTCAAAATCACACAGATGAAAAAACAGTGTTTGCTTTAACTAAAACCACCCAAACATTGATAGGTTTTCATATTTTAATGAGGATAGTATACAAACAATGACAGAAGGGGGAAAAACAAGTAAGTGAACCATTAGATTTAATATTTTGTGACCCCCCTTTGGCAGCAATAAATTCAACCAGACGCTTCCTCTAGCTGCAGATCAGTCTGGCACATCGATCAAGACTAATCTTGGCTCAGGCTTCTCTACAAAACTGCTGTAGTTTAGTCAGATACTTGGAATGTCTTGCATGAATCACTTTTTTGGTAATGCATATTCTCTCTAAGGGGTTCAAGTCTGGACTTTGACTTGACCACTCCAGAATGTGTGTTTTGTTCTTCTGAAACCATTCTGAAGTTGATTGGCCTTTGTGTTTTGGATCATTGTCTTGTTGCAACATTCATCCTCTTTTTTAACTTTTTAAGTCATTCTTCCATTAATGATTGCAAGTTGTCCAGGCCCTGAGGTAGCAAAACGGCCCCAAATCATGATGATAACCTCCACCATGCTTCACGGTGGGGATGAGGGGTTGATGTTGGTGAGCTGTTCCATTTTTCCTCCACACATGAAGTTGTGTGTTACTCCCAAACTGTCAGGTAGTGCGGGTCAAGCAGGAGGTGTTGGACCCAAATGCAGGGAAAGTGAGGCGAGGCAGGTAGACGGTACAAACACGTTTTAATCAATGCCAACAAAAAACAAAGTATCAACAAAATGACCGGGGAATCCAAGAAGTCTTAACAAAGTCAGTCTAACAAATCAACTTACTTCAAAAGCAGGACGAGGAACACGAGGAACTGGGAAAAAATGCTGACATGAACGTGGACATGCGCGTAGACAGACATTGACAATGACGCAACAAGGAATGAAAAGAAACTGGGAGCTTATATACACACACGCAGACAAGGGGTAACGAGACAACGAGGAACAGGTGAGCACAGGAGGATGCAAGTTCAGAGATAAACTAGGAGAAGGCACAACAGGTGAAATTAATAGGCAATCACGGGGACACACTAGGAGGAAACTAACACAAAACCTAACACAAACAATTCAACTTTGGTTTCATCAGTCCACAAAATATTTTGCCAAAACGTCTGTGGAGGGTCCAAGTGCCTTTTTGTGAAGATTAAACGAGCAATTATGTTTTTTTGGACAGCAGTGGCTTCCTTCATGGAGCCCTCCCATGAACACCTTTCTTGGCCATAGTTTTACATAGAGTTGATGTGTGCACAGAGATATTGAACTGTGCCAGGGATTTCTGTAAGTCTTTAGCAGACATTCTCCAGTAGGGTTCTTTTTTTTTTACCTCTCTGAGTATTCTGCGCTGAACTCTTGGTGTCATCTCTGGTGAACGGCCACTCCTTGCGAGGGAAGCAAAAGTGCAAAACTCTCTCCATTTGTAGACAACTTCTCTGACTGTCGATTGGTGAACATCCAGACTTTTAGAGATGATTTTGTATCCTTTCCCAGCTTTATACAAATCAACCATTCTTGATCGCAGGTCTTCAGACAGCTCTTTTGACCGAGCCATAATGCACATCAGACAATGCTTCTCATCAAGACATTTCTAACCAGGTGTGTGTTTTATAGTGGGCCGGGCAGTTTTAAACAACTCATCAGTGATTGGGCTCGCCCATGACTTAAAATGTTTGGTAAAAATAGGTTTCAATTGCTCTTTAAGTCTCCTTAGGTAGATGGTTCATTTACTTATTTTTCCCCCTTCTCTCATTGTTTGCATGGTATCCTCATTAAAATATGAAAACCTATCAATGTTTGGGTAGTTTTAGTTAAATAGACACTGTATTTTCATCTGTATGATTTTGACAAAGGTCAGATCACATTTGATGAATATTTTAAGCAGATATGTCCGAAATTCCAAAAGGTTCAGATACTTTTTCATACCACTGTATGTTATATATGTATTGGACATCAATGACATTGAATGTGTGGATTTCGATATTTTGTCACACCCCTAATAATAAGACCAAACAGTTTGGGTGAACGGCGGTCAGGGCTACATTTCTCACCAATACGAACCTAATTAATTGATAGGCTAAATGATTAATGCAAAATAAATCTGTATTAATTTGTACTAACTTTCACACTGCAATTTTTACAGTATAATGTCTTAATCTGATAATTTTTCTTAAATCTAGTCGAACATTTTTTTTCATCTTGTTTTGAGTTTTAAAGCCTAGTTAACAGTTAAATGCGTCAGATTCTTCCACTTAGTTTTAGTAAATATTACATTTGTTCTTATTATGCCCATACATCTAAAAGTCGGTCATTTTTCACCTAAATCAAGAAAAAAATGCCTTCAAATAATGTTTTTAAAAATATCTATTCTTGAATCAGGAACATTTCTGACAAACAAGATTTTTTAAAGATTGAATATAAGAACTTTTTGTTTCAAATAAGTAGGGTTGTTCCGATCATGTTTTTTTGCTCCCGATCCGATCCCGATCGTTTTAGTTTGAGTATCTGCTGATCCCGATATTTCCCGATCCGATTGCTTTTTTTTTTTTTTTGCTCCCGATTCAATTCCAATCATTCCCGATAATTTTTCCCGATCATATACAGTACATTTTGGCAATGCATTAAGAAAGAAATGAATAAAACTCAGACGACTATATACATTCAACATACAGTACATAAGTACTGTATTTGTTTATTATGACAATAAATCCTCAAGATGGCATTTACATTATTAACATTCGTTCTGTGAGAGGGATCCACGGATAGAAAGACTTGTAATTCTTAAAGGATAAATGTGACTTTGTATATTGTGACTAAATATTGCCATCTAGTGTCTTTGTTGAGCTTTCAGTAAATGATACTGTAGCCATTTAACTTCTGCCCAAATGCATGATGGGAAGTGCAACCATGACTGTGCGTCGTGGTACCAATTGATATATCTTCTCTGGGTTGGGAAATAACATAGGGTGTTAAGAAAAAGATCAACTACTACCTTTCTTCCACCTCATTGCTTCCCATGATTATTCTAATCGTTGGGAGAGGGATTATAAGGCTTTAGCCATTTAAAAAAAGGCTCCAAAGGCTGCCAAAATTCACTCTACTCATTTTATGCTGCCTTTTAGCTCTATATACTGTATGGGTAAAACGGTGCCACTATAGATTGAATGCGACAATGCGTGAATGGGTCGTGCAGCGCATGCGTTAATTGCGTAAAATATTGTAACGTGATAAATGTAAAAAATATTAATTCTCGCCGTTAACGCGATAAATTTGATAATCCTACCTGAAGCTTAAACTAAAGACTCTGGAAGAGTGTAACACATTATGTCTGTAACGTTAAATACAATTAGAAAATGATTTAATTAAAAAAAATATATATATATATTAAAAAAAAAAGCATGTCCGATATTTTTTTGCCGACTCCGATACTTTGAAAATGACGTAATCGGACCCGATTGATCGGCATCGGGACATCTCTACAAATAAGTGTTATTTTCATTTAGCAATTTTTATTTCAAGAAATTTGAGTAAAATTTACCTGAAGCACTGGTAGATCATTTCACTTATTCCTAGTAGATTTACAATGCAAACAAGGGAATTTAAGTTTTTTTTTTTTTTTTTTTTTTTTTTTTTCCCAGTTTTAAGGAGGTGGTGATACACCATTCAATTTACCCTTTGTTTTCAAAAAGTACGAAAGACACATTTTGAAAACTTCCAGGATAAATGTCTGGATTTTAATATCAAATTTAAATTGCATTATGTGAACACAAATTATATTAACATACACAAGAAATACAAACTTGTTAATCATCTCTTATCCAGGAATGCAAAAAAAAAAATTTTTTTTCTTACTACCACTCAAAATGGTCTTACTAAATACATTAAATATGTTAAAAAAAAGTTCTTAGTCATGGAATAACAAAAATATGTAAAAATGGAGCCTTCTGTCAGGATTAACACTACTGTTTTTGTCCGCAAGCACAGCCAAACGCAACAAAAAATGAAAGCACCTTTGGGCTGCTTTAAGACCACATAAGAAAAATAAAAATGAAAACTGGGGAGGAGGGTGTAAACCTTGGTTCACTACATTTCTTACAGCTGAGCAGAGTTTACTATATATCACAGTTTAATTATCGTTAACATAGTGGAAAACACATACAGGAGGTAGGGATGTACGATATCCATTTTTTGAAACCGATAACTTCCTGCTCCTCAAGGCCGATACCGATGTGATAACCCATAATATATATAATTTTTTAAATGTATATCAATCAGTCAATATCGTTGACGATGTGTTCCCCTGAACAATGAGCATTGATCTAAAACAAACATAAACCCAACAGGTATGTGCTTTGTCAGCAGATAAAATATTTGGTGCAACAGGAGAAGAAACTTTTGTGGTCTTGGTCCATGAAACAACTTTCTTAGCCTGGCAATTATAGAACAGCAAGCCTATCAATAACCAAAAGGCCTCTCAATGACTTGTAAACATACAGTGGAACATATATTTGATACACCGCCAATTTTGCTGGTTTTCCCACTTGCAAGCCATGTAGAGGTCTGTAATTTGTATCATAAATTCTCTTCAACTGTGAAGGACGGAATCTAATACAAAAATCCAGAAAATCACATTGTGTAACTTTTAAATAATACATTTGTATTTAACTGCATGAAATAAGTATTTGATACATTACCAACTAGTAAATATTTCAGCTCTTAGTTCTTTTTTAAGAACCCCTCCTGTTCTCCACTCATTACCAGAAGTAACTGCACCTGTTTGAACTTGTTACCTGTATAAAAGACACCTGTTCACATGCTCAAACAAACAAACTCCAACCTCTCCACAATGGCCAAGACCAAAGAGCTGTGGAAGGACATCAGGGATAAAATAATAGACCTGCACAAGGCTGGTATGGGCTACGGGAAAATGAGCAAGCAGCTCGGTGAGAAGGTAACAACTGTTGGAGCGATTATTAGAAAATGGAAGAAGTTCAAGTTGACAGTCAATCTGCTTCGTTCTGGGGCTCCATGCAAGATCTCACCTCGTGGGGCATCACTGATCATGAGGAAGGCGAGGGATCAGCCCAGAACTACACGGCAGGACCTGGTCAATGACCTGAAGAGACCTGGAACCACAGTCTCGAAGAAAACCATCGGAAACACATTACGCCGTCATGGATTAAAATCCTACAGCGCACGCAAGGTCCCGCTGCTGAAGCCAGTGCATGTCCAGACACGTCTGAAGTTTGCCACTGACCATCTGGATGATCCAGAGGAGCAGTGTGAGAAGGTCATGTGGAGACCAAAATTGAACTTTTTGGTCTAAACTCGGCTCGTCGTGTTTGGAGGAAAATGAAGGATGAGTACAACCCCAAGAACACCATCCCAATCGTGAAACATGGAGGAGGAAACATCATTTTTTGGGGCTGCTTCTCTGCCAAGGGTACAGGACGACTACACCGTATTGAGGGGAGGATGGATGGGTCTATGTATCGCCAGATCTTGGCTGACAACCTCCATCCTTCAGTGAGAACCCTGAAGATGGGTCGTGGCTGGGTCTTCCAGGATGACAACGACCCAAAACACAGCCAAGGCAACTAAAGAGTGGCTCCGTAAGAAGCATCTTAAGGTCCTGGAGTGACCTAGCCAGTCACCAGATCTGAACCCAATAGAAAATCTATAGAGGGAGCTAAAAGTCCGTGTTGCCTGGCAGCAGCCCCGAAACCTGAAGGCTCTGGAGAAGATCTGCATGGAGGAGTGGGCCAAAATCCCTCCTGCAGTGTGTGCAAACCTTGTCAAGGACTACAGGAAATGTTTGGTATCTGTAATAGCAAACAAAGGTTTCTGTACCAAATATTAAGTTCGATTTTTGTGATGTATCAAATACTTATTTCATGCAATTAAATGCACATTTATTATTTAAAAATTATAAACCGTGATTTTTCTGTTTTTTTGTATTAGATTTCGTCGCTCACAGTTGAAGAGAACATGATAAAAATTACAGACCTCTACATGCTTTGCAAATGGGAAAACCAGCAAAATCGGCAGTGTATCAAATACTTGTTCCCCCCACTGTAACACTTTAAAATGCAAACATTTGCTAATTGCCATAGAAAGGTTTATACGTAACTCAGTGAAGGAAAAATACGGCCTCTAGAACAGTAATAAAACTTTGCATACTGGCAAAACAGGAGTAGAAACAAACGCACACATCCCAATCCGACACCAAAAATATTATTAAAAGGACCGATAAAATATATTGTTATTGCATTTATTGGGATGATGTCATAATTCCTATTATCGGACCGATAATTATCGGATCGATAATTATCGTGCGCCTCTAACAGGAGGACACTTCTACTGTAGCTAAGCAGCTTCCTACTCAAGTTAGCAAGTTCACACAGTTTATCTTAATGTCAACTCTATTACTTCCATTACTGACAGTGGCTGCTTGCCGAAAAAAACTTCTAATATCCTCCTTTTCAAAGCGGCAGGAGGAGGGCATGTCGACATGCAACATAATTCTGAACTGTGAGAGTGTGCGTGTGTGTGTGTGGGGGGGTCAAGTCATCAGCCAATCAAACATGAGTTTGAGGGGGGAAAAATGGAGCGGCACAAAATTTTGGAGTCTGAACATAATGAAAATAATTCATCTTATAACGGTAGGGTCAATTCTATCGTTTCAACATATGGGGAAACAATTTAAATGACCTATATAACTGAACGGATTATATAATGCAAATAAGGTTGTTTAAAAGAAAGAGCATCCTGAAAAGTTGGTAGTGTTTTGTCCCTACCATCCCTATACAAACTTACGCCCTTGGTTCTGGAATTGAATGATCATGTTTCAGTGCTAATGATGGTGATATACAGCCAACCCACTTGAAGTTCTTAAAAGTCTTAAAATTACTTATCTCAAAAAGACATTCAGTTTTTTTTTAGGTAAGTCTTAAATTCCTTGAATTTTAACTTGGATTGCAGTGCACGAAACCATCTGGAGAAATTACAAATTTTTTTTTCCTTCTGAGATTGGCTGAAAGAAATTGCCCAGAAGTTAGCGTTATATTTTCTTTTAAGTGGTCCTAATTTTTTTTTTTTTTTTTTTAATTTTTAACAGGATTGCTCCATCACTGGCAGCTAATCCTATGGACATGGCCTTGGACTGACATTTACAATTGCTGACATTTCACCCAAAAGACTCATACACATGTTGAAAAATGGATAAATTTTTTTTTTTTAATGCAACTGATCACTGCCATGTGCATGCCGGGCCACTAGTGGGCGCTGTTTAGTCAAGTGGATGAGTGAAAGCGCATGCGTAACATGACAAAATCTGTTATGTTTAAGTTTGCTTGTGTGCCGGCTTTTGGTTGGTTCTAATCAAAATAGGTTGTTTTAGACAATGCGTAGGAGCCTATCATGTGGTACAACATTGATGATGTCATTAGGCTCTGTCAATCAGGTTTCAGTGCCATTGACGATGCTATGAGGTCCAATCCATTTTAACCGGGAAACGCGATCTCTTCCTGCCCCATCAATTCAAATGGATTGGACGTCTATTGCCGTCAATGGCAGGGAAGGCGTTAATCATGAGAATATTGAGTGTTGTAATACATAGAAATCAAACTGGATATCAACAAAATCATTTTTTTCACCTGTCATGACACTCTAAAGTCTTAAGGGGGCGCTACAACATGCATACCAGGAAGAAGTCACCCCTCGTGTATTTTGAAACTTCTGCTGCTACAGTAAAGATTTATTAGTGCTGAGTGAAAATCATTTTTCAGATATTGTCTTCCACCGCTCATGCAGGTAAAATATGAATTAGCAGCTAACAGCAAAGTTTATTTTCTGCCTAAAGAAGCTCATTTGTAGGGAAGCGTATTGCTGACACGCACGTGGAAAAAAAAAAAAAAAAGAGAACAGTTTCACATTTTTACATGATAATTGTGATTTTTCATCAAATAAAAATGTGACAATTAACATGTTAAAACATCTAATCATGCAAAAATGCTATCAATATCATGTAAATTTATCTAAAAATGTGAAAACTTATGATAAAATGTTTTCTCATGATGTTTTACATGAAAATTATGTTTTTACATGCTATCACGATTTTACATGATACGCTCATGATACCGTCATGTTAAATGCCATATGTAAAAATTTCATGTAAAAAGGTGAAAATAGATCATGATCACACTTTCACATAATAACACAATTCTATTTTACATGATAATTATCATGTGTTTATGATACCATCATGTTAAAACGTGATTGTTACCATGTAAAACATCATCATGTAAACTCGTGCTATCATGTAAAAACGTGTTACGTACATAAATGTAAAAACATGAAAACTTGATAACACGTTTTCACATAATGACAGCAGGTTGAGAAAAATGAGATCAGTTCACGTTTTTACATGTTTTTACATCATGTAAAAAAAGTGATCATTATCATGTTAAAACATAATTTTTCGATAGATTCACATGATAATGATCACATTTTTACATTAATGTAAAAACAATTATGTAAAAATGTGATTTTTACATGAGTTCACTTTTTTATGTTTGGTCTCATTTTTCTCATCCTGTTATAATTATGAGTTCATTTTTACATTCATGCAAATGTGACTTTATCTAAAAATTGTTTTAACATGACAATGATCAAATTTTTATTTGTTATATTATTTTTATATGATGTAAAAACATAATATGTAACATAATTTTTTAAAATGCGATCATTATCATGTGAATTTGTCGAAAAATGTTTTAAAATGATAACAGTCACTTTTTACATGATGTAAAAACATCCGTTTTTAAAAATATGTAACAATAAATTATGTAAAAAAAACATGATAAACAATGTGTAAAAATTTGATGATTATCATGTAAAACCTTATCATGAGAAATCATTTTCACATGCAAACTCGTGTTATCATCTAAAAACGTGTTATGCACATAAAATATGAAAACCTGATAACGTTTTCACATAATAACAGGTTGAGAAAAATGATCATGATCGCTTTGATCATTATCATGTTAAAACATTTAGATGAATTCACATGATAATCGCATTTTTACATGAACATAAAATTGTGAACTCAACAGGTTGAGAAAAATGAGAAGTTTTAACAAATTTTTACATCATGTAAAAATGCGATCATTATCATGTGAATTTATCTAAAAATGACGTTTTTACATGATAATGATCACTTTTCTACATGAATGTAAAAATGTTTACATGGAAAATGAATGATGTAAAATTCATGTTTTTACATAATTATGCTTTACATCATGTAAAAACGATTGTTATCATGTTAAAACATCATTTTTAGATAAATTCACATAATGATCACATTTTTACATGAGTTCACGTATTTACAACCATGTAAAATTGCGATTATCATCTGAATTTATCAAAAAAATTGGTTTAACAATCTTTTTTACATGATGTAAAAACATAATTATCATGTTAAAGCGTGAACTGGTCTCATTTTTCTCAACCTTTTATCATTATGAGTTCACTGTTTACGTTCATGTAAAAATGCGATCATTATCGTGTAAATTTATTGAAAAATGATGTTTTAACATATAATGATCACTTTTTTACATGATGTAAAATCATCTATCATGCAAAAACTTGAACTGGTCTTTTTTCTAAACCTGTTATTATTAACGTTTTTACATACATGTAAAAATGCAATCATGTGAATTTATCTAAAAATGATGTTTTAACTTAATAACCATCTTTTTCACGATGTAAAAACATAATTATCATGTAAAAACGAACTGGTCTCATTTTTCTCAACCTGTTATCATGTGAAAACATGTTTTCGAATTTTATGTATGAAACACCTTTTTAGGTGATAACACGAGTTTGCATGTGAAAATGTTTTCTCATGATAATGTATTACATGATAATTATCACATTTTTACATCATATTCATCCTGTTTTTACATATTTTGGGGTGTGGTGGCAGCAATACAATACGCTTCCGTACATTTGTGCCCTTTATTTGTTTTGCTTTTGGCTTATATATGGTAGCATTTCACTGTAAACACCATAGAAGCAAATGTTATGTAATTGTAATGATATCGTTTATTTTCATGCAGATTTAAAAAAAAAAAAAAAAACCTCAGAAATGGTTTTCATCTGAAACACAATCTATTGACTTTTTTTTTTTTACAGCAACCCCGCAAAATATTTGCATGTGACTCCAACCAAAGTGTCCGTCCACCCGACAGCCGAATTGTGATGCATGCCTTGTGGTTTGTCATTTTGTGTGTCTCGCACCGACGCGGGAAACGGACCAATTGCAATCCACGTTGCGCTGCCTCTGAGAATGTCTTCCAATCGGAGTTTTGGCATCGTTTGAAGAATGTCGGACGATTACGAAAGCTCTCGAGGCTTGTTTGTAAGTCAACACTGTATTCACCGTCTTCTTGCGTTTTGTAATATTTTTGTGAAAACGACATCTAAATATCGGACAAACGTCACATCAATCATTTTACTGATTATTATGATTGAAAAACAGGATGCCGAGTGACGATGTCATAGCCGGAGGCAGCTGGTCGGCAATGTTGAACAGTTGTTGATCCCGTCATATTTCATTTTTTGCACCTTTTCCGCAACACGCTCATCATGTAGTAGAAATTATCATCGCGAATACTCAGCAGCAGGATGAAAAGATTGAAAAATCAAATTAAAAAAAGAATGACATTTCACGCTTGGTGTTTTTATTTCTTCCAAAAAAAAAAAAAAAAGTAACACATATTGTGTTTATTATTTTTTCAAAAATTGTCATGACAAATTCAGATTCTGACATTTGTTTTGAATAAACACAAAACTAAAAATACAAAGCACTCAAGCACCTACTTTAGTTTCCAAAAGATGGACATCATAAAATTACAGTGGTCTGAAAAAGTATCTGAACTTTTTGGACTTTCTCATATTTCTGCATAAAATAAGCATCAAATGTGATGTGATCTTTCTCAAGATCACACAGATGAAAATAATGTGTCTGCTTTAACTAAAATCACCCGATTATTGATAGGTTTTCATATTTTAATGAAGATAACATGCAAATAATGACAGAAGGGAAAAAAAAAGTGAACCCTCTGCCTAAGCAGCCTTAAATAGCAATTGAAAACTATTTTTGCCAAACATTGTAAGTCAGGTGTGTGCCCATTGATAGGCCCAATCACTGATGAGTGGTTCAAAGCTGCCCTGCCCACTATAAAACACACACCTGGTAAGAAATGTCTTGATAAGAAGCATTGTCTGATGTGCATCATGGCTGGGTCAAAAGAGCTGTCTGAATCATTGAGGATGGTTGATTTGTACAAAGCTGAGAAAGGATACAAAACCATCTCTAAAAGTCTGGATGTTCATGAATCGACAGTCAGAGATGTTGTCTACAAATGTAGAGAGTGGCACTTTTGCTTCCCTCGCAAGGAGTGGCCGTCCACCAAAGATGATGCCAAGAGTTTGGCGCAGAATACTCAGAGGTTTAAAAAAAAGTACACTACTGTAGAATGTCTGCTCAAGACCAAAAATCCCTGGCACAGTTCAGTATCTCTTTGCACACATCGACTCTATGTAAAACTATGGCCAACAAAGGTGTTCATGGGAGGACTCCATGGAGTAAGCCATTTCTGTCCCAAAAAATTTATTTGCTCGTTTAATCTTCACATAATGGCACTTGGACCCTGCACAGAAGTTTTGGCAAAATATTTTGTGGAGTGATGAAACCAAAGTTGAATTGTTTGGGAGTATAACACAATGTCATGTGTGGAGGAAAAAAATGGAACAACTCACCAACATCAACACCTCATCCCTACCATGAAGCATGGTGGAGGTTAGCATCATGATTTGGGGCTGTTTTGCTACCTCAGGGCCTGGACAACTTGCAATCATTAATAAAAGAATGACTTCATTTGTTTATCAAGAGGATGAATGCTGAGGCAAATCAACTTCAGAATGGTTTCAGAAGAGAGAATTTGGCACTGTTCTCTCCCAAGGAGTGACCGTCCACTAAAGATGACGCCAAGAGTTTAGCGCAGAATACTCATAGAGGTAAGAAAAGAACCCTAGCGTGTCTGCTAAATACTTACAGGAATCACTGTCACATTCCAATATCTTTGTGCACACATCAACTAAATGTAAACCTATGGCCAAAATGGTGTTCATGGGAGGACTCCACAGAGGAAGCCACTGCTGTCCAAAAAAAACGTATTTGCTCGTTTAATCTTGTCAAAAAGGCACTTAGACCCTCCACAGAAGTTTTAGCAAAATATTTTGTGGACTGATGAAACCAAAGTTGAATTGTTTGGGAGTAACACACAACGTCATGTGTGGAGGGAAAATGGAACAACTCATCAACATCGACACCTCATCCCCACCGTGAAGCATGGTGGAGGGAGCATCATGATTTGGGGCTGTTTCGTTACCTCAGGGCCTGGACAACTTGAAATCATTGATGGAAGAATGAATTCTAAAGTTTATCAGGATATTTTGTAGGAAACCTGAGGCTGTCTCTCAGTTGAAGCTAAAGAGCGGATGGATGCTGAAACAAAACAATGATCCAAAACACAGAAGTAAATTAACTTCAGAATGGTTTCAGAAGAACAAAACACAAGTTCTGGAGTGGCCAAGTCAAAGTCCAGACTTGAACCCCATTGAGATGCTGTGGCATGACCTAAAGGCAGCGATTCATGGCAGACATCCCAGGAATCTGACTGAACTACAGCAGTTTTGAAGAGAAAAATGAGGCAAGATAGTCCTGATCGATGTGCCAGACTAATCAAAAGCTTCAATAGGTGTCTTGTTATTGCTGCCGGGGGGGCACAAAATATTAAATGTGATGGTGCACTTACTTATTTTCACCCCTTCTTTCATGGTTTGCATGGTAACCTCATGAAAATATGAAAACCTATAAATGTGTGGTTTTAGTTAAAGCACTGTTTTTTCATCTGTGTGATTTTGACAAAGATCAGCTCACATTTGATGGCGATTTTATGCAGAAATGCGAGAAATTCCAAAAGGTCCAGATAACTTTTTCAAACCACTGTACTTAGCTTTACCGCAAAACATGAAAACACTGATTTAAACTTTCCAGAATTGCAAAACATGCAAAAAAACAAAAATTAAAATTCATGAATGTACTCAAATACATTCTTACATTCACGTGGCCAGTAGAAAGGATGCACCAAAATAACCTTCTGATTCATTCTGGTGTTATAACACGTCGTACCATCATTATCAATTATGACATTAATTCAGTCAAATGTAAGCAGACTGAAAATATTATGAATACATCCTACATGAGTTAAATTGCTTCATAGCAATCAAAACGACACAAAGAAACAAGAGAAGCAGTGCAAATAAATACATCAATTACTTTGATGATGTCCTCCTTAAAGTTTATGATGGTAGAACTGGTCACATGATCGCATAATATTTGAGCTAAGGCAGCAAAAAATGACAAACAACATGCAAATGAGCTGGATGGATATGCAAATGTGATGATGTGGCGGAAACATCGGCGGCCAATCACATCGCTCGCTGCCGCAGAGCTCCGCCCTCAATGTTTATTCTACCGCCAGTCACGTCTCCGTTGCCCGGCAACAAGGGAGTCAACTCTGCAAAGGAAATTGAGGGATATTGCACTTTTCAAAACAAAATATTTCATTTTCGTATATAACATTGCATTCACACATAAAAACCGGTTTCTGTTCCTTTTAAATGACTATTTTTGGACATAAAAAAACCCAACAAATATTACAATTCTTTCAAGTATCATATTTTTTTATCTTTTCAAATTAGGGATGTCCTCGATCCGATCACATGATCGAAAAAAATTTCATCATTCATCTCCCTACAGTGTGGCAAATAAGTATTTAGTCAACCACTAAATGTGCAAGTTCTCCCACTTGAAAATATGAGAGAGGCCTGTAATTGTCAACATGGGTAAACCTCACCCATGAGAGACAAAATGTGGAATGTGTGAAAATCAGATTGTTTGATTTTTAAAGAATTTATTTCCAAATTGAAGTGGAAAATAGGTATTTGGTCACCTACAAACAAGCAAGATTTCTGGCTGTCAAAGAGGTCTCACTTCTTCTAACGAGGCTCCACTTGTTACCTGTATTAATGGCACCTGTTTTAACTCATTGTCGGTAAAAAAGCCACCTGTCCACAATCTCAGTCAGTCACACTCCAAACTCCACTATGGCCAAGATCAAAGAGCTGTTGAAGGACACCAGAGACAAAATTGTAGAACTGCACCAGGCTGGGAAGACTGAATCTGCAATAGGTAAAACGCTTGGTGTAAAGAAATCAACTGTGGGAGAAATTATTTGAAAATGGAAGACAGACGAGACCACTGTTAATCTCCCTCGATCTGGGGCTCCATGCAAGATCTCACCCCGTGGCGTCAAAATGATAACAAGGACAGTAAGCAAAAAATCCCAGGAACACACGGGGGGGACCTAGTGAATGACCTACAGAGAGCTGGGACCACAGTAACAAAAGCTACTATCAGTAACACAATGCGCCGCCAGGGACTCAAATCCTGCACTGCCAGACGTGTCCCCCTGCTGAAGCCAGTACACGTCCAGGCCCGTCTGCACTTCGCTAGAGAGCATTTGGATGATCCAGAAGAGGACTGGGAGAATGTGTTATGGTCAGATGAAACCAAAATAGAACTTTTTGGTAGAAATACAGGTTCTCGTGTTTGGAGGAGAAAGAATACTGAATTGTATCCGAAGAACACCATACCCACTGTGAAGCATGGGGTGGAAACGTCATTCTTTGGGGCTGTTTTTCTGCAAAGGGACCAGGACGACTGATCTGTGTAAAGGAAAGAATGAATGGGGCCATGTATCCAGAGATTTTGAGTGAAAATCGCCTTCCATCAGCAAGGGCATTGAAGATGAGACGTGGCTGGGTCTTTCAGCATGACAATGATCCCAAACACACAGCCAGGGCAACAAAGGAGTGGCTTCGTAAGAAGCATTTCAAGGTCCTGGAGTGGCCTAGCCAGTCTCCAGATCTCAACCCCATAGGACATCTGTGGAGGGAGTTGAAAGTCCATGTTGCCCAAAGACAGCCCCAAAACATCACTGCTCTAGAGGAGATCTGCATGGAGGAACGGGCCAAAATACCAGCAACTGTGTGTGAAAAGCTTGTGAAGAGTTACAGAAAACGTTTGGCCTCCGTTATTGCCAACAAAGGGTACATAACAAAGTATTGAGATGAACTTTTGGTATTGACCAAATACTTATTTTCCGCCATGATTTGCAAATAAATCCTTTAAAAATCAAATAATGTGATTTTCTGTTTTTTTCCCCCCACATTCTGTCTCTCGTGGTTGAGGTTTACCCATGTTGACAATTACAGGCCTCTCTAATATTTTCAAGTAAGAGAACTTGCACAATTGGTGGTTGACTAAATACTTATTTGCCCCACTGTATTTTATAGAAATGTCCCGATCCGATCACATAAGCCTCTCACCCTCCCTCCAGCTGCTTTTCTTATTCACCAGGGCAGCTGCTTGTTAAAGTTAACAATAAGTGACAGGTGTACCTTTGGTTTTCCAAATCAATAGTCTCACCCTTCATCTCCGTTCCGCTCCTGCCGTCATCTTGCTGTTTGCGGTGCTTGGCCGCCTCTTCCTCTTGCACGACGAGCTGATCGGGTTTGGCGGCGACTTGCGCCACTTTCTTGGCATCCACCGTGTCCATCTTGACCAGACACAGCGTCTGCAGCAGCCCCATGGCGTCAAACTCCTCACCTGAGGATTCCCCTCCTTTTTTTAGCAGCTCCAAAACCTGTCGACAAGAAATACTTGGTGAACACCAAACCTAGAAAGTTTAAGAACGGCAGAGTAATGATACCGGAGGTTTCCTACCTTGATGTACTTGTAGGACTTGAGCTCGCTGATGTTCTCCTCCAGAAAGAGCAGATAAAGCGAGAGGTCGTCCCATTGGCCGCTGGACGCGGGCAGGACGCTGACAGTGGGCAGCAATTGGTAGGTTTCCAGGAAGCGTGCGTAGCGCTGACACAGGAGGGGGCGGAGACTGGCGTAGATCACCACGGGGATCAACGCCGAGAAGATGATCAAGTTGACCAGGCTGGGAAAAGAATACTTCCTGTTGACTTTCAAAAGAAAACTTTCTGGTACAGCACTGCCTTGTCTCAGGTCGCCTTGAATTTTCAAAGTAAAACTTGCATTTAAGTTATTTCTCACAGTTTGATGCATCAGAATAAGACTTCCTGCTTAATATCTCGCCTTTCAAAATAAAATTGCTTGCCCTCGTCTTATGCGTTTAATTATAATTTCTATAATACAACCACGAGCAAAAAGTATGGAATCACCAGTCTTGGACGAGCACTCACTCAGACATTTTATTATGAAGAGCAAATTCAGATTAAAAGCTTGAAAAAATAATGGATTAGTTCAAAAGACTAAAACTAAAAGAAATGAATAAAAAACATTGCGTTAGTCAGTAAATGTTACTTTTATAGAGCAAGTGCAGGGAAATAGAGAATCACTCCATTCTGAAGAAAAATATATGGAATCACTCCATTTTGAGTAGAAAATACAGACAAACCCAGTCAATTTCCTTTCCTTAATTGGGCCCCTGCCTCGGATTAGATCTGCTTGTTAGTCAGCAGTTAAAAACAGTGCAGTGATCACACCTTGGAAGGCTGCTGGACCAAGTGGATTTACAAGAATCATGGCTCCAACAAGAGAGATGTCTCTTGAGACCAAGGAGAGGATTATCAAACTTGTTGAAGAAGGTAACGCTAAACGTATGGTTGCCAAAAATATGGGCTGTACACAGTGAGCTGTATCAAAAATCTGGACCAAGTACAAACAGCATGGCAAGGTTGTAACAGTTAAGCATACTGTTAGACCAAGGAAGACATCCAAACGTCATGACCAACAACTAAAGGCCATATGTCTTGAAAACAGAAGATGTACAACAGGACAAATGAAGAAATGGGAGGAAGCTGGAGTCAAGGTATGTGACAGAACTGTGCAAAATCACCTAAAGGAAATGGGATTTTCATACAGGAAAGCTAAAAGAAAACCATCATTGACACTGAAACAGAAAAGAACAAGACTGCAATGGGCTAAGGAGAGGTTCTCATAGACTGTGAATGACTGGATGAAGGTTATTTTCAGTGATGAGTCAAGAACCTGCATTGGACAAGGTGATGATGCTGGAACTTTTGTTCGGTGCCGTTCCAGTGAGATTTAAAAAGGTCACTGCCTGAAGAAAACATCAAAATTTCCTCAGTCATTGATGATATGGGGCTGCATGTCAGGCAAAGGCATTGGGGAGATGACTGTGGTTAAATCGTCAATAAATGCACAAGTTTACATTGAAATTTTAGACTGCTTTCTTATCTTTTCAATTGAAAATATGTTTGTCATTTTCCAAGATAACAATGCATCATGCCACAGAGCTAAAACGGTGATAGCATTCCTTGGAGAAAGACTCATCCAGTCAATGTTATGGCCTGCAAATAGCCCAGATCTGAACCCTATTGAAAACCTGAGGTGGAAATTGGGGGAAAAATAATGGTCCACAGCAAGGGTCCGACCTGCAAGGATGATCTGGCAACTGCAATCAAAGAGAGTTTGCACCAAATTGATGAAGAATACTCATCAAGTCCATGCCTCAGAGACTGCAAGTTGTCATAAAAGCCAGAGGTGGTGCAACTTAAATCAGCAGGGCCGAAAACCAAAAGTGTTTTTTGCCATGAGGCAAAAAAAAATTTGCCATGTGACAAAATTTTTCTGCCATGTGGCAATTTTTTTTGCCATGTGGACATTTTTTTTTGCCATGTGGCATTTTTTTTGCCATGTGGCATATTTATTTTTGCCATGTGGCATATTTACTTTTTTGCCATGTGGCAATTTTTTTTTTTTGCCATGTGGCAATTAATTTTTTTTGCCATGTGGCAATTTTTTTTTTTGCCATGTGGTATTGTTTTTGGGTATGTGGCAAAATGCGTTTTGGTTTGTGGGGGGGGGGGGGGGGTATATGGAATTTTTGGGGGTATATGGCTGTTTTGCAAGCCATCCAAGTCCATGCCAATGACGGCACTGCACGTCCAAATTTTACTTTCATTTTAAATCGCAGAAAAACGTGTGGCTGTGATTTTTGACCATACACTTTACATTACAGTGCATTGACATTCAACCGGGCACCCAAGTAAGGCTCTGCCATTGACGGCTATGCACGTCCAAATTTTATATTCATTTTAAATGGCATAAAAACTTGTGCTGTTGTGATTTTTGACCATACACATTACATTAGAGCGCATTGACATTCAACTGGGCACCCAAGTAAGGCTCTGCCATTGACGGCTATGCACGTCCAAATTTACAGTGCCTTGCAAAAGTATTCGGCCACCTTGAATCTTGCAACCTTTCGCCACATTTCAGGCTTCAAACATAAAGATATGAAATTTAATTTTTTTGTCAAGAATCAACAACAAGTGGGACACAATCGTGAAGTGGAACAACATTTATTGGATAATTTAAACTTTTTTAACAAATAAAAAACTGGAAAGTGGGGCGTGCAATATTATTTGGCCCCTTTACTTTCAGTGCAGCAAACTCACTCCAGAAGTTCAGTGAGGATCTCTGAATGATCCAATGTTGTCCTAAATGACCGATGATGATAAATAGAATCCACCTGTGTGTAATCAAGTCTCCTTATAAATGCACCTGCTCTGTGATAGTCTCAGGGTTCTGTTTAAAGTGCAGAGAGCATTATGAAAACCAAGGAACACACCAGGCAGGTCCGAGATACTGTTGTGGACAAGTCTAAAGCCGGATTTGGATACAACAAAAATTTCCCAAGCTTTAAACATCTCAAGGAGCACTGTGCAAGCCATCATATTGAAATGGAAGGAGCATGAGACCACTGCAAATCTACCAAGACCCGGCCGTCCTTCCAAACTTTCTTCTCAAACAAGGAGAAAACTGATCAGAGATGCAGCCAAGAGGCCCATGATCACTCTGGATGAACTGCAGAGATCTACAGCTGAGGTGGGAGAGTCTGTCCATAGGACAACAATCAGTTGTACACTGCACAAATCTGGCCTTTATGGAAGAGTGGCAAGAAGAAAGCCATTTCTCAAAGATATCCATAAAAAGTCTCTTTTAAAGTTTGCCACAAGCCACCTGGGAGACACACCAAACATGTGGAAGAAGGTGCTCTGGTCCAGGGGTCGCGTTAACCGAATATTTTCCGTTGTTGACCGATTTTTTAAAACGGTGACGGAAAAAAATGAAATCCATCCGTCATTTTGACCGGTTGCAATTCACACCCCAGACCACAGGGTGGCGAGTGAGCTTATTAATTAGCTATTGTCTCTCTTGATGCATGACGTCGTTGGCCTTACTCTGAAAAATGTCAAGGCAACTGAGTGTCCGACGTTTCTTCAAAAAGCCCCAAAACGACGATGGTGTTGATAAAAGAGGTGAAAAAACAGGGACTGCACAAGCGGGAACGCAATTCAAGTCCATGCGTACCAGGAGGAAAGTGTGAGACTACGTTCAGGCCACAGCAGGTGAACTGTTAATTTCATTGTTCCATATGCTACATATGGTAGGCTACCTAACTACTGGGGCCACAATTAGCTGTTTTTGTCACTGCGGAGAAAAAGTTACATATTCATCTGCTTGATGTGTGATGGCACGGTGTGGATTCTCTGTTAAGCTTGTTCGGACAGAATATTAATTTAAAATGAATAAAACTAAATACTATTGAATATGTTGAAGCGGTATGCAATGTTAAGAGTCTTGTTAGCTGTAGGCGCACTATCCTAGACCCCTCACTATCCACTCGCGGGGGCCTGCGCTTGTCAGTGACGTTCCTTATTCTCGCTATATGATTATACAACTTTAACATTTGTTAATAATACGCTCTGTGTGTAGTATCATCCATCGCTTTTCCTTTTTAAATGGGCACTTATAAGCGAACGCAAGAAGTAACAACGGGAACATTTTTAAACGGGCATTTCACGGGAGAGCATTTCGACTCTTCGGCCAATCATATAGCGAGAGCGAGTGGAAAGTGAGGGGACCGCGCGCGGCTCTTAAGTGTCTCTGTCACGTGACTGTCGTAGCCGGTAACGCGCTCGGCCAAATGGACACACAAGTACGGAAGGTGAATTATGCCAAACAAAGGGTCACCACAATGTCATTATCATCATTTTAAAAATTTAATTGACGGGTAAAAATAGATTATGACCGGATTTTTATGACCCTGTCAGTAAAAATGACAGACAACGAAAAAGTCTAGCGCAACCTCTGCTCTGGTCAGATGAAACCAAAATTGAACTTTTTGGCCACAATGCAAAACGATATGTTTGGCGTAAAAGCAACACAGCTCATCACCCTGAACACCCCATCCCCACTGTCAAACATGGTGGTGGCAGCATCATGGTTTGGGCCTGCTTTTCTTCAGCAGGGACAGGGAAGATGGTTAAAATTGACGGGAAGATGGATGCAGCCAAATACAGGAACATTCTGGAAGAAAACCTCTTGGTTTCTGCACAAGACCTGAGACGGAGATTTATCTTCCAACAGGACAATGATCCAAAACATAAAGCCAAATCTACAATGGCATGGTTAAAAAGAGCTGAAGACTGCTGTTCACAAACACTCTCCATCCAACCTCACTGAGCTCGAGCTGTTTTGCAAGGAAGAATGGGCAAGAATGTCAGTCTCTCGATGTGCAAAATTGATAAAAACATACCCCAAGCGACTTGCAGCTGTAATTGGAGCAAAAGGTGGCGCTACAAAGTATTAACGCAAGAAGGCCGAATAATATTGCACGCCCCACTTTTCAGTTTTTTATTTGTTAAAAAAGTTTAAATTATCCAATAAATTTTGTTCCACTTCACGATTGTGTCCCACTTGTTGTTGATTCTTGACAAAAAAAATAAAATTTTATATCTTTATGTTTGAAGCCTGAAATGTGGCGAAAGGTTGCAAGGTTCAAGGGGGCCGAATACTTTTGCAAGGCACTGTAAATAAATACTACAGATGTGTTTTGATTGTTATTTCTTTGTCTGTTTCTCATGATTCCATATATTTTTCCTCTGAATGGAGTGATCCTATATTTCCCTGCACTTGCTCTATAAAAGTAACATTTACTGACCACCACAATGTTTTTTTTATTCATTTCTTTTAGTGTTTCTAAATGCTAAGGAGTTGCACTTTTGAACGAATTCATTTTTTTTTTTTTTCAAGCTTTTTAACAGAGTTTGTTCTACACAACAAAATATCTAAGTGAGTGCTCGTCCAAGACTGGCGATTCCATACTTTTTTGCAAGGGATTGTATTAGACTTTTGAAAGTACTCGCCGAGCAGTCTCATGTTTGTCATATATTTTTTCGACTTATTTGTCATCCTTAGTTTTCAAAATTAAACGTTCCACATGGCATCTTGTGTTGCATCCTTTTGGAAAGTTTGGCTTTAAAACATCTTGCTCAGTAGCATATCAAATTAAATGTATTTTTATAGCCCTGCTTAACTCACGAATTTATTATTTGAAGTTTTTTTTTTCCTCAATAATTCAATTTGAAATTTTTTATAATTTTTTTATTTTCTTTTTTTTTTTAATGTATTAAAAAATGGATCATTCATTCAACCCCTATACTACTATTAGATGTCAAATTGGGGCTGCAAGTGTGAGACCCATGTCCTATATGAATCGAATAAAAACACCACCGCCCACCAAAAAAAAAATTCATGCATGAAAGGGTTGAAGCTCTTAGAACAGTAGAAAGCTGGATGATGCCAGTGTTGTAATTTAAAGTGTGGTCAGTGTCGACACTTCCCTTTTAGAGCAACTCTGTTTATTCTATCGCTATCAACGCAGCCAATCAGTTCCTATTTATTTCTGCTAAGTTACATCTTTCCTTGTACTGATTTCTTACCCTGTAAGCATGTTTTTCTACAGAGCGTTTCACCTGAGCAGCGTGAAGACTCCCACGGCGATGAGTTTGCACTCCACCTGTTCGGGCACGGCCGAGTCGTTGGCCAGCAGCCCGACTCTTAGCGTGCAGCCGAAGTCGTCGGTGAGCGAAGCCAGGCGCAGGTAGTAGCCCAGGTAGAGGCAGGCGCACAGCAGCGTGGCTAGCGTCAAACCTCGGCACAGCAGGTAGCGAGCTAGCAGGGTGCGACAGCTACGCTTGGTGGTCAGGAACTTCTCCACTAGCGGGTAGTTGAAGCAGCCCTCCGTCAGGTCACTGCAACTTTACCGCGACAGCATTAAGCACACCAAATAACCGTCAGACAAATGGAAGAATAATCCTTTTATTCATTCCTGAGTTATCTTGAACAGAAATGTGCAGACACACGGGACAGAATACAGTGGGGCAAATAAGTATTTAGTCAACCACCAATTGTGCAAGTTCTCCTACTAGAAAAGATTAGAGAGGCCTGTAATTGTCAACAAGGGTAAACCTCAACCATGAGAGACAGAATGTTGAAAAAAAAAAAAAAAAAAAAAAACAGAAAATTAAATTGTTTGATTTTTATAGCATTTATTTCCAAATTAGAGTGGAAAATAAGTATTTGGTCACCAACAAACAAGCAAGATTTCTGGCTGTCAAAGAGGTCTAACTTCTTCTAACGAGGTCTAACAAGGCTCCACTCGTTACCTGTTTAATGGCACCTGTTTTGACTCATTATCGGTATAAAAGACACCCGCCCACAACCTCAGTTAGTCACACTCCAAACTCCACAATGGCCAAGACCAAAGAGCTGTCGAAGGACACCAGAGACAAAATTGTAGACCTGCACCAGACTGGGAAGACTGAATCTGCAATATGTAAAACGCTTGGTGTAAAGAAATCAACTGTGGGAGCAATTATTACAAAATGGAAGACATACAAGACCACTGATAATCTCCCTTGATCTGGGGCTCCATGCAAGATCTCACCCCGTGGCGTCAAAATGATAATAAGAACGGTGAGCAAAAATCCCAGAACTACACGAGGGGACCTAGTGAATGACCTACAGAGAGCTGGGACCACAGTAACAAAGGCTAATATCACTAACACAATGCGCCGCCAGGGACTCAAATCCTGCACTGCCAGACGTGTCCCCCCCCCTGCTGAAGAAAGAACACGTCCAGGCCGGTCTGCGGGTCGCTAGAGAGCATTTGGATGATCCAGAAGAGGACTGGGAGAATGTGTTATGGTCTGATGAAACCAAAATAGAACTTTTTGGAAGAAACACAGGCTCTCGTGTTTGGAGGAGAAAGAACACTGAATTGCATCCGAAGAACACCATACCACTGTGAAGCATGGGGGTGGAAACATCATGCTTTGGAACTGTTTTTCTGCAAATGGACCAGGAACACTGATATGTGTAAAGGAAACAATGAATGGGGCCATGTATCGTGGGATTTTGAGTGAAAATCTTCTTCCATCAGCAAGGGCATTGACGATGAGACGTGGCTGGGTCTTTCAGCATGACAATGATCCCAAACACACAGCCAGGGCAACAAAGGAGTGGCTTTGTAAGAAGCATTTCAAGGTCCTGGAGTGGCCTAGCCAGTCTCCAAATCTCAACCCCATACACAATCTGTGGAGGGAGTTGAAAGTCCGTGTTGCCCAACGACAGCCCCAAAACATCACTGCTCTAGAGGAGATCTGCATGGAGGAATGGGCCAAAATACCAGCAACAGTGTGTGAAAAGCTTGTGAAGAGTTACAGAAAACGTTTGGCCTCAGTTATTGCCAACAAAGGGTACATAACAAAGTATTGAGATGAACTTTTGGTATTGACCAAATACTTTTTTCCACCATGATTTGCAAATACAATAATTCTTCAAACAATGTGATTTTCTGTTTTTTTTTTTTTTTTTCACACATTCTGTCTCTCATGGTTGAGGTTTACTCATGTTGACAATTACAGGCCTTTCTAATATTTTCAAGCGGGAGAACTTGCACAATTAGTGGTTGACTAAATACTTATAATACTTAACCTCCACCCTCTGTCGGTTTTACTACTGGCATTGGTAATAAAGGAGGACAAATAGGCAGGAACTTTGATGCTGAAAGGCTTAACATGACAGTTTGAAAAGACTTAAGAGGAAATCAAAGTTACTGGAAGAGGATTTTTTTTTGGATGGATAAAACAAAGGACAGAAATAGAATTGTTGGAATTGAAGTTTTACTTTGAAATTTCAAAAGAGGCCATATAGTAAATCAGTGTACTGTACATCATTATTATATAGCCAAATATAGAAATAAACTACAATAAAAAAATATTTAAAATGGAAAAACTAAGACAATAACACAACAATAACAAATATAAAAAAAAACCAAAATAAACAGTAAAAAATAAAGCACTGTAAACAAAAAACACAAATGTATTGTAAGTTAGTCAAAATACATTTATAATAAATTTGTAAAAATGTAAAACACAAAATAACAAAAGTTTTTTTAAACCAACGTAAATGAAAAATTCATGGAAAAAAAAAAAAAAAAACTCATCAAAAATGTAACTAATGCGCATTAATGTTAAAAACCAATGCTAAATATCTTTTAAACTAATGTAAAGTAATAAAATGAAAATACTGAAAACCAAAAATAAATAGAAACAAATGTGAGTTAAAATAAAAATACAAAACTGAATAAGTGTTTTCGCGCATACCTTTCAGCGCCCTGCAACCCGGTGCTGGTCATTCGCTTAGCCAGCGTGACAGCCCGGTTGTAGCAGCGGTCCAGCTCCTCCATGATGAACGCCAGGTCGGATTGCAGCAGCGGAACCGACCAGAACCTCCAAAACAGAGCCGGGCTGTATGTCAACATGGCCACCAGCAGCAGGATGTATGGAAAGAACTACAGCCCCGGCAAATGTCAATCAATTGGTGAGCAAGCCAACGTGCGAGCATTGTTGTAAGGATAAGAGCTACACTTTTGCGATACATTTGCAGTAACAACGTGATGCTCCTATAGGTGCGTCTGGAAGCACAAAAAATTACGAGTGCCCTTTTTTGAGTGGAACCATCACCGTAAATAGTTCTCTTTTGTGTTTTTTCATTCCAAGCAAAAAATGAAGATATTACTACCAAAGCTTTTGAAATTGCAATCATTCTGTGGAAGAAATTGAGCATTATCTGACAGATTTGCAGGGGTGTCAATACTTTTAGCCAGCGTGTGTAGAGCTGAAACGAATACTCGAACAACTCGAGTTTAAAAACTGATCCGAGTACTGTAATTTTATTCACCTCGAGGAATCGTTTAATTTTGCCAGCTCTAAGTGTAACAGGTGTTAAGATTCCCTGATTTTAGCCAGTACTTGATTTTCCCACACTCCCTGAATGCACCACAGCACATGACAAGTCACATTACACCAATAATCCAATCACCAGTCACCTAGGCTCTATATAAGCTTCCTTGACTCCTCTCCCACACAAGGAGCAACAGCTGCAGGTCAGTCTCAAATGCTTTTTGATGCATCCAACCAATCAGTGATGGCAAACTGAAGCATCATGAAGCAATGAGGCTTTCCATCAAACTGGTTCGCCCCTGGGCCGAAACATCATGAGGCTTCATTTGTTCTATTGCGCCTTCATGTGGAAAATAAATGTCATGACAGACAGAGTGATTAAAATGATACCATGGATTTGATGGGGTCAAAAGGGCAGGGAGTTGTTATGTGAATGAATGTGCGTGTGTTACTTGAAAGTAGAGCCTAGATTGGGCCTAAGAAATCCAGCCCGAGCAATTAACTTAACTTTCAGGTCCGAGCCCGAAAAAACCCGAAATTGTATTTTTTTATTTGTATCCCCGAGCCCGAAAAAAAGCCCAAATTTTATTTTTTATTTGTGAGGACCCAGAAGGAGGAAATACAGGGATGCAATGCGTCAGTCAGACCTGGACAGAGCACTGCTTGGAAAATGGTTGCATTTTGTGTGATCACATTTGTGACAACACCTATGTGAATAATGATAACAAATTAAAGCCTGTCTTTTGTAACAAATTCTCCCAGTTGAACAAGACTGTAAAATGCATATTCAAAAAACATTTATATCTTTCATATTTGTGTGTCTGTTCCATCAAGTGGATAGTTCATGCGTCATTTCCTTGGCAAAATGCAGCAAGACATTTATTTTAATTTCTTCAAGTTGGCAGAAAAGAACGCAATTTTTCTTCATGTTTAAATAGTCTACATATTTTTATGATCATAATAAATGCATGTACACAACGAAATAACGCTGGATAGGTTTGTTAAATATATTTCTGTGTGGGATATTGTGCTCTCATGGACGCGCCTCTCTGACAAGGAGAGGAACAGCAGCATATACAAAAATAAACTAAAATACTTTTAAATAACATTCTTTATTTTAATGACTCGCATCAAAACAAACAAAAGAACAACCTGCCTTAAGGAGCACTGAAACAAAATAAGAACATTTTAAAGAACACCACGGAGTCCTGCTTTGCACAAAGAGGTGCGGCCCTTGAAACAAATGATAATAAAGATGTTTGACTAATATCATATACATATCAAAATTTGAAAAGGAAATATCAGGATGCAGATTCGCGGAGAGCCCCAGAGCCTTCATGTGCGCAAACAATGCAGTGGCTCAACTGCGGCTCATGTTTGGGATTACCACAGCGCCCTTTTTATCCAATTTATATATTATATAACAAGTATTCCTTAGTTTAACATCCATATACAAATATACATTTATTCTAAAAAAGAAAAAAAAGTTTAACATCCATATACAAATATACATTTATTCTAAAAATAAAAGTTAGCGAGAGAAGAAGTCCGACCCGACCCGACCCGAACGTAAATGAGTGACATTTTGGGCCCGACCCGAGCTCAAGATCTAGGCTCTTCTTGAAAGAATGATTGCTTTATTTTAGACACTGACATATAAACAAGGAACAAGACACACCTTTTATTCTATTTTATTGAGGAAAACTTTCCTAATTTTTTGTTTTTGGCTTTAACCGGTTTCATTTTTTTTTTAGATAGGATTTCTCCTGCTTTTGAAAATAGTATTTCGCAAGGGACGGATGAGCCTGGGGTACAATGCCTCAACATAGATGAAGTGTTCTATTGCTAAGTTCTTTAGAACAAAGTTTGCACTTCACCTTTTGAAAAATCAGCAAGTAGAAGAAAGACATTACAACGAGGGATACACTGTGTTGTCACAATAATTTACAATATATATTCACACTGGTTATTAGAATTTGTACCTTTTAAGGAGAGAACTGCTCAAAATGATCCCAGACAGGGGATGTTCTCTTCTTTTTCGATGTTGGACAGTGCGTCCATTGCAAAACGAATCCGATTGAATTTAGGTTTGAAGATGCGAGTTGGGTGTGTCAGTGTCACCTGTCCGCTCATTGTCGTCTCGGTGCGCCATTTCATTTCGAATCACCGGCGCACCGGCGAAACTATGTGTTGGCGATGACGTAGGAAGCCCGTCTCGTGAGGCTTCGGACGTAGCAACGTGGCTTCCGAGGCTTCGGGCGGGGCCACAAGCGTAATCAACACATGCCTCGATGCGCGCGTTGCAGATTTTTTTCCCCCGGTGTACTCGGCACACGCATCGGCGCCTCGGCACAGTAGGGCACATCACTACAACCAATTGTACTTTTCAAACTTGTTTAAAGGCTGTTTTATAACTTGTAGAACCAGACCTTTTTATTTGTGTTGGCGACCTGTTAGTGTGAGTTCTCCACTACATCCAAGTGAACTGGTGAGTCTGAATTTTTCAATCTGTTGTTAGCGGATTAGCCATCATGCTAATTTAGGCTAATGTATGTGTTCATGTGATTTTCTGTGCCCGTAGGTGCTTTATTTTTGTATTTCTGTATGTTAGCATGCTAATGATAACGTGCTAATGCTAACATGTGAATACTTTTGCATTTCCATGTCTGTCGGTGCTTAATGATTGTATTTTGTTATGTTACAGTTCTGGTGCTAATGCTAACACAGTATTGCATTTAGTCATTTCGATCGTTTAATTGGGTTGGTTGGTCCATACAGGCCAGGTGGTCCTGCCCTGCCTTGGGACCACTCCAACAGAAGGATGGCAAGCTAGAACTTGAGTCATTTGTACTCTTGACTGTTTGTAACTTACGAACGTTAGGGTGGGGAAAGTGAACTGGGTTTTTGTCTCCCTGTTGACCAACTGTAAATTGTGTACACACTGGTATTTTGTAAATATTTGTTTGTTTTTTGTGTCACTTTTTGTAAAATACATATTTCACTCAAACCAACTCTGTCTGTCTTTATTCATTGCTGCTGCCCTCTAGTAGCTGAACTAGATCTTCCTGATTTGCCCACTATTTTGTCACCTCAGTGGTGCTTTTAACACGGTTTATACTTGTTAAATCAGATTTTGCCCGGACTACTTTTAATGTGGGACAACGCGCTGACGTCACGTGCGTAGAGGAAGAATTAAAAAAAAAAAAAAAACTTACCGCAGCCGACAGCCACTACAAACTACGCCAACGTTGCTAAAAACTACACCCTCATGATGCTAGTGTGGTAGCAGGTAGTGTCCGATTCGTCTCATAGATATATCGCATGCATTTAGGACTAGATGTGAAATGAAAGACTCGGCCGCGTCTGGGCAGTTAGTAAACAGCCGGCATGTTTAAGCAGTAGACTTCTCATCGCTAATAAACATAACGTTACTGTCACTTGCTCACAGCTCTTCGGAGGGCTAGGTTTCTATTGATTATGACCACTGTCGATGCGTGGCTAACGTGTCTTACATACAGGCTTTATTTAATCTGTAAAAACACAGCGCTGTAGAGTGATGAGGGTGTAAAATTTAAGACATAATAAAGCTAACTGTCAGTTTTAGCTCTGTAGTCATTGCTGAATAAAACACCAAGTAGCACTGGTCCCTAATGTGCTCCAATACAGGAGGTATCATACCTTTATTTTGAAAACTGCAAAAACTCAAAATCCTATCAGTACTTAGTTTAGACTAACTTAAAACTTAACTAGAACTTAAAAATAGCTTGACACAAATGGAAATTCAATTTAAACACGTGGGAAAAACACGTAGCTTTCAAGTGATGTGTGTTATCAAGCGTAATTACATTTTTAGGTAAGAAATGTTTTTCTTTTATAAGATCTACATGGTTTTTTGAGTGAAAGCAGTGATTTTTTTTTTCTTCTAGTGACATCTTAGATGCAATTGTTGGCTGTTTTCAACAATGTACATCGAAAATAAAGACATTGATTGACTGAAAATGGTTCAATATTGGATGTCTTTTTTCTCATGTATATTTACAATTGCTCTTTACCTAAAAAAAAATGTGTTATCCGATTACTCTTAATCGATAGAATTTTCAGTCGATTACTAAAATATTCGATAGATGCAGCCCTACAGCAGTGTAATCATAATTTTAGAAACAAATGTTACTATAAACAGAGGTGGCAGAGAGTTGGCGGGGCGCGAAACGTTTAAGTCTTCCGTCAAGGGAAGCTAAATTTCGCCGTGAATTCTCACAAGCCCCACATTGTGACGGAAATGAAATTGAAATTTTGCGACCGAAGCGAGGTGAAAAGAGTTTTCATGGTCGACTAAACCGAGACGAAACTTTAGGGAAGTTTTGTTGACAAAAGTTAAGACGAATATGAAGAAGACGAACAATTATTTTCGTCCAAAATATGAAATTTAAAAAGACTGCCAAAAAAACATCAATGCCAGCGAGCGATCACGTACCTTGTGCAGCCACAGAGGCAAGGTGTGCGTGTGTACTGACGCCCAACAGTACGAATCCACGTAAGCCGCCTGTCGCCACGAGAAGTTGCTGGGAGCGAAGCAGCTGATCTGAGTTCCTGAAGTCAACAGATAAATGACAAGGCACATCAGAACAACTTCTTTTTGCACTCGGCGGAGGAGATGAAATGGTGCTGACCGACGGAGACTTCCTGCGCAAAGGCGAGCGAGATGAGAAGGAGAGGGAGGCCCACCGCCACACAGGTCACCATCTTGTCCACCGCCAGCTCCGTGCGTATATTCCGGTATCGGGTCTGGTTGGGATCCTTCAACAGGAAATCGCTGAATACGTACTCGGTGGCCACGTGGGCGATAGCCATGATGGCGCTCTGGGACACAAGATTGGGAGGGGTGCAATGAATAACATTCAGAATTGGAGGACATTTTAACTTCATAACCCTTGAAAAATACGCCTTTGTTTTTTTTTTATTTTCAACTACATATTCATCAATAATACAGTGGGGCAAATAAGAATTAAGTCAACCACTAATTGTGCAAGTTCTCCTACTTGAAAAGATTTGAGAGGCCTGTAATTGTCAACATGGGTAAACCTCAACCATGAGAGAGAATGTGGGGAAAAAAAATCACATTGTTTGGAAATAAATTCTTTAAAAATCAAAGTAGAGTGGAAAATAAGTATTTGGTCACCTACGAACAAGCAAGATTTCTGGCTGTCAGAGGTCTAACTTCTTCTAACGAGGTTTAACGAGGGCTCCATTCGTTACCTGTATTAATGTCACCTGTTTTAACTCATTATGGGTATAAAAGACACCTGTCCACAATATCAGTCAGTTACACTCCAAACTCCTCTATCGCCAAGACCAAAGAGCTGTTGAAGGACAACAGAGAGAAAATTGTAGACCTGCACCAGGCTGGGAAGAAGAAATCAACTGTGGGAGCAATTATTAGAAAATGGAAGACATACAAGACCACTGATAATCTCCCTCGATCTGGGGCTCCATGCAATATCTCACTCCGTGGCGTCAAAATGATAACAAGAACGGTGAGCAAAAATCCCAGAACCACACGGGGGGACCTAGTGAATGGACCTACAGAGAGTTGGGACCAGAGTAACAAAGGCTACTATCAGTAACACAATGCGCCGCCAGGGACTCATATCCTGCAATGCCAGACGTGTCCCCCTGCTGAAGCCAGTACACGTCCAGGCCCATCTGCGGTTTGCTAGAGAGCATTTGGATGATCCAGAAGAGGACTGGGAGAATGTGTTATGGTCAGATGAAACCAAATTAGAACTTTTTGGTAAAAACTAAAGTTGCACCGATACCGATACCAGTATCGGCAGGGGGCGCCGATCCGGCCCGAATTGCTGGTATCGGTATCGACGAGTACCAACATTTAGGGCGCCGATACCATGTACTGGCATCATTTGAACGCAAACATACTGTCCTCCCCATGTGAGCTAACTTCCCAAATCATTACATCTGTATGTGTCTCGACATTACCACACGAAATTTCCATCTTTGTCTTCAATATTATGGATGTACACAACAACGCATATCCGCGCTGTTACGCTGCTCATTTCACATGGTATTCAGAAACGATTAGCATGCGTAAGCTAACGCTTGATGTTGTAGCGCCGATGGGATCAGAAAGGTTAAGACCGTGGGAGACTCGGCAAACTCATGGTTTCATGATGAACAATGAGTGGCAAATTAAGAGCGCCGTACTTCAAACTCGTCCTGTTTATGAAAATCGATTGTAATATGCTGGTGTTGTGCAGTAATGAGCAGAAGTGACTTCTGTGGCCAGAAAACACTCAAGCGGCGCAGCGCGCACACTAGATATCATCAAATAGCAATCTAGATGTCCTGTGTTAGATCCCATGCTAACTCTAGCGCGCACACACTAGATATCATCAAATAGCAACCTAGATGTACTACATTAGATCCCATGCCATTAGCTGCGTGAGCCCAGAGCGACGCGTAGTCCATAGACTACATTGATTAAATAGAAACCGTCATGACTGAATGGAAGTTAAGCAAGCCAAATTAACCCATACCAGTGACTATAGATAATGCTGCAAATACTTTTAATTCAGTACATGTTACAGATGGACTCGGACCACAAATAGGATGTTTAAATATAGCTGCTAAGAGAGCTGCAGCAATCAACAGTGTGACCCACTTTACAAACAGTAAAAATTGTTCTCAGCACTTATATACAAAATTTTTCTTCAGATCAGTAAGAAGTAAGCACATAAATATTATGCACTAAAATGCTTGTTTATATGATGGCACTGTTATTTTTGCTTGTTAGCAAAAAAAAAAACATTAAAAAAAAAATTAATTAATAATAATAATAATAATAACAGTTGTATTTTCTGTTTCAGAGCATTAAATGTATTGAATTGTTTCGAAAATCGTACCGAACCGTGACTTAACTGTATCGTTGCATCCGTTATACGCGCACACACATACACATATATATATATATGGCGGAAAACACTCAGGTGACTTGAAGTTCCGCTCAGAGACCCCCAATTTGGCCAACTTTCAAAATTGTCCGATATGCAAGTGTGAGACATCATTGGAAAGCTTAAAATCTCAATTTTCTGGGGGAAGAAAAATTTTGAACAGGAGGGCACTTTTAAAAAAAAAAAATGTTTTTAAAAAGTAAAATCCTATCTGGAGATGAGAACACGCGAGAGCAGAATTACAGACGCCATGACTTTAATGTGATATTATCGCGTACTTATGTTGTTTCAATCCAAAACCTCCATCTAGCATGTATCACTGAGTGTAAAGACACAGCTGTGAATGTCCACAGCTGGATTTTGGGGGGATTTTATGGGTGAAACATGGCCATTGAACAAGGGTCGCGATGCAGAAATCGCAGACATCAAGGAGTGGTCGAGATGTTCTTTTTGATATATTTACCCTTTTAAACGTTTTTTTCCCCAATTTTTCTATGTTTGGATCGATTATTTATCATCTAACATATCGGATAATATGCTACAGTATCCCAAAAATACAATTAAGCGATAATTATGAGGTAGATATCAGTGACTTTTTTACAGACGCCATTTTTTTCATTGTGACATAATTTGTTTAAAAGTTTAAAATATGTGAGTAAATAATTTTTTGAAGTCGTTTTTTTTTTTAAACGAAATATGAGACATCAATTAATAATTCTAAGCTAAAAACGACAGACATTTTGAATAATAAATTTAACTAATTACCTTCGTTTCATGGCTGGGTTGAAACAAAAGCGGTTGCGCGACGTCTGTAAACGGGGGTTTTCAGGGTAAAACAGACAAATAAAAAATAGTTCGGGGGCTTCATGCACCATGAATCTGCTGTGGCAGCATCTAGACATATTGTTCCATCAAACACAACAGTGGTTTTGGCTTAAAATACAGCAGTTTCTTTTAAAGAGGAGTGCGAGAGCAGAAACTGCTTTTTTAGTCTTGTCTGTGTTTTCCGCCATATTTTGTTGTTGCAAACAGAGTGGTATCGGAATGGTATCGGTATCGGCCGATACTGCACAGCCAGGTATCTGTATCGGTATCGGGCCCAAAAAATGGTATCGGTGCAACACTAGTAAAAACACAGGTTTTCAGCATGCTTTTCAGCAGTCCCCAGTCCCAGGCTTCAACTGGGACCGTGTGCTTTGGTCAGATGAGACCAATATTGAGCAAACTCTCTAAGTGGGTCTGGCGTGCCACGAAAGATGCGCATGGTGAAAAGCACCTCATACCCACTGTGAAGTATGGGGGTGGGTCAGTGATGCTGTGAGGCTGTTTCGCTTCCAAAGGCCCGGGGAACCTTGTTAGGGTGCATGGCATCATGAATGCTTTGAAATACCAGGACATTTTAAATCAAAATCTGTTGCCCTCTGCCCGAAAGCTGAAGATGGGTCGTCACTGGGTCTTACAGCAAGACAACGACCCTAAACATATGGCCAAATCTACACAGAAATGGTTCACCAGACACAAAATCAAGCTCCTCCCATGGCCATCTCAGTCCCCAGACCTTGTTTTGTTGGCAAAAGGGGGTTGTACAAAGTATTAACACCAGGGGTGCTAATAATTGTGACACACATTATATGATGTCAAACAATTATTTTTTATGTGGGATTTTTTCCCCACTGAATAAATGCACTTGTATTGAAGGTTGGATTTTGCTCTTTTTTTCCCATTAAGGTCCCATATTATTTGAATTTTTAAAAAATTATTAGAAGCTAAAAAACACATCTTAACCAGAGGTGCCAATAATTATGGAGGGCACTGTATGTGCCACAGGTAAGTTACTGGATGTGTTTATGACACAAATTAGAGAAGCATCACATGATTTTTCACATGATTTTTCAAAGGGTTTGTCCGGCTCATTTTTTGAGTTTTGTGTAAAATGATGAGGATTTTATTTTATTTTTTTTCATTGCAAGCAAAATAAATGAAAATATTACTCCCAAAGCATTTGTAGTTGCAATAACTTTCTGGGAGTAAATGACCATTATCTGACAGAATTGCAGGTGTGCCAATACTTTTGGCCAGCACTGTAGGTGTTTTGCTAAGATATGAAAAATGGAAGCAAAGGCATCAATTTTCTCATTCCATTTTACAAGAAAAGTTTACAACCTTGATCAAAAGTTCATTCCGATGCGGCTTAAGTCATCGTTAAACTTGTGGTCAAAGGTTTTGAGACTCTTTGGCATTAAACTGAACGATAAGTCTCCAGGCCTATGACTAGGTTTGGGCATCGAGCATCGATGGGAACCGGTTCTAACACTCTGATGCTCCCGGAATCGTTCCAATTTTTAAATTTCGATTCCTTGTTTCGATGCCCTGACCGCCGAGCGGAAAAAAAATTGCTCGACTTCAAAAACTGATATTTATATACAAATTAGAATTAGCCCTGTGAGAAGTTCATTTAATTTAAAAAAATCGAGAAGTTTAAGACTTTAATATAAACTATGCCATTTTTTTTGACGCTACATTTTTTTCTTTGACCCTGCTTCTTAAAAGAATCGGAATTGAGAATCGTTCGGAACCGGAATCGAAATATGGAATCAGAATTGTTCAATTTCAAACGATGCCCAACCGTACTTATGACCGCAGGTGTAGGGTTATCATATTCATTTTTTTAAAATCCACTACTGCAAGAATTCATTTTCATTCTAAATGGAATAGTTGCAATTTTAATCACACAAAACTGTAGCCGCACCAAAATTGAACAGGAATTTGACCATGAACCAACGAACACAGCTGCCTAACTTTTTGTACCTATGCACGAAAATACAGATGTAACGTGGCGTCTACTTTGTCATCCATTTTTTTTGGGTCACATCGCAGCCTGTTATTATGAGTTGACACTGGCATCCACACTATGCAATAGATGCCACGCAGTTAAAGTTGCGAAACACGCAGCCACAACACCCAATGTGACTCATCACTTGACATTTGAGTGACACACGACCGCCATCACATGAAGCATTGTGTTTTTAAGTCATACACTGGCATTAACAGCCATGAACGTCAAATTCATTGTAATTAGGCTAGCATTGTATGACCATGTTTCAGTGTCACTGACGGCAATTGAATGATAGCTGCCGACCCCTCCCAGTCCCAACGGATTGGACGTCTAACTCTGTCGATGGCAGGCAATTAGGTAATTTAAGTGCTGCAACGATTAATCGATTAACTCGAGTAATTTGATTAGAAAAAAGCTTCGAGTAGTCTAGTCTACCTCAATTTACATGGCTGAATCCATTTGCTCCCTGTTAAGACCAACATAAGCTAAGTTTTTGTTTGAGGATTTTTTTTTTTAATGCATTCGTAATTTATGGGTATATTTAGCCATTTTTTGTGGGAATATGTGAACCATTTGTTAAGAGAAATGTAAAAAAAAAAAAAAGTTAGCATTTTATAGCATTTAAGCGAGAAGACTTTTGCTATGCAAGTTAGTCAACTGTTCTTTTGTTGTACATAGATCCTAATTTTTCTTTTTTTTTTTTTTTATACCGCTTGAGGCTCAGCTCAGGTATTTTCATTTTTTATGTCGTTATCCGATTACTCGATTAGTCGAACTAAATAGTTCATCGTTTAATCGACTACTAAAATAATTGGTAACTGCAGCCCTAGTTTGTTTTGACAGTGTTTGCATTTAGTTTTATTGATTGGGAGATGCACTGCCCTCTAGTAGCAATAGTGACTATAAGTCAATTAACATGGCTGAATCCAGCTTCTCCCTGTTAAGACCCACATAAGGTAATTTTTTGTTTGAGCTAATATGTGTTTTTATTAAGGGTGTAACAGTACATGTATTTGTATTGAACTGTTTCGGTACGTGGTGCTCTGTTCGGAACGGAGGCATACCGAACGAGTTTCTGACGTAATGTAACCCTTACTTTTCGAGGCTGTGAGTCGATCGGGTTACAGTTTCTTTGTGTAGATTATATTTACTCCGTCTTCTCTACTATTATGAGGACCAACACGATAGGACTGTATAACCCAGAAACGTCAACGGCGCGATAACGTGCCCACCGCGAGAACGCAGTGAAACGCAGGCGTTAAAGTCAATCAGCCAATGCACACCCGTCTCAGTGCGGCCGTGTGTTAGATGCGTCCCAGAAGCGGCTCAACACGACGCAAGCGAAAAGAACGGCAGAGTTTATTATGTGACGCGAGACGCGACCCTTCTGCGTCAATACTACTACCGGTCAGTGTTGTTAATCTTACTTTTAAAAAGTAATTAATTACAGTTACAAATTACTTCTCCCAAAAAGTAATTGGATTACTAACTCAGTTACCTGAATGTAAAAGTAATTAATTACTTTGCAAAGTAATTTATGATAATTTTCATGTTTTTTTTCCTCCAAAAAAAAAAAAAAAAAAAAAGCAATGTTCTGAATCAACCGTTAAAGTTCTTAAAATTGCGTTATTGCATTAGTTCCCTTCTGTCGTTCGAAATGTGTGTTTTAAAACGTATAAGTTTTAAAACTGTTTCATCATTTAAAGACAGATTTAGTCAAGATTTTGTCGATTTAGGAGCATTTTAGATAAAAAGTTACTTAGCTTCGTGAGGAAGGTTCTGAACAACAGAGCCTTCCTGAGAGGTCTACTGCTTTAAGATGGCGGCTGTTTAATAACGCATCTAGTTCAATATATATATATCTTGCTAATGCCACCTTGTCTGTCATTTGCATCTAGTTCTATAGTATGTGATATCTAACGTAGCATCATGTGGGCGTAGTTTGTTGGCTATCGGCTACAGTCAGGAGCCACCTAGCATCTCGTTTGCACTCCTGCTCTGCTCTCTCGTCTCCGTGAGTCCGTCTCTCTCAGACTTTTCTCGCGTCATTCATAGTAACGCATAGTAACGCACGCCTTTCCCGCCTCAGTAACGGTAACGGCGTTGCCAAGATGAGAAAAGTATTTAATTAGATTACTCACTACTGAAAAAAATAACGCCGTTATATTCTAACGCCGTTATTAACAACACTGCTACCGGTAGCTAGGATCGGGCAGACCGGAAGTCACTCGTGTAAAAATACGGTGGATCCGGTCGATTTTCAAACTAATATGCAATCGTAACCCACTTTTTGAGTCCATCAGATCTCTTGAGTGGGAGATCGGGGCTCAGCTGACTTGTCTTTGTTGATTTACTGCTGTCTTCTCTGATATAATAATAACCAACACGGCCCCGTGTTCAATACAAAACCCTCCTACCACAACAAAACTAGTAGGAACTAATATTCACATAGGAACTAAAGTTACACAACATAAAATATACAATATAAATGAATACTACAACACATTTGTAAAAATATAAACACATAATAAATTAAATAATAGCTCATTTAAATAAAATAAATTGAATGAGCTAAAACACCTGTAATTAAATAATAAGAATAATACACAGAATTAAATTTATTGATTTCTGTGTGACGCTTTAACTTGAGAAAATCCACCAATAAAGCTTTTGAAAACTGTTCATAAGGGAAAAAAATGATTCATTGAGGCATTTCATTTGTAAAATACATGATAAAATCTTTGTCATTGGATTGCTTTTCTCCTTAGCACAGGACTTCTTTTTTCTTCTTTTAGAGAGAAAGCTGACCAATATGCCGGGTCTAAAAGGGAAATTGTTGTTGAATTGTTATCTTTAAATACCCGCTACTTTTTAAACAGAATTCTAGCTTTGTATAGGCTAATGTTCCTATTGTTGAAAGCACAAATGTGTGTAATAAACAACTAGCACATTTATATTTTGCATTTTCTTTTCTTACTGTACCGAAAATGAACCGAACCGTGACCTCCAAACCGAGGTATGTACTGAACCGAGATTTTTGTGTACCGTTACACCCCTAAAAAACATGTTAGCATTTTGTAGCATTTGAGTTTGCGGACTTTTGTATGCAAATGAGCCAACTGTTCTCTTGTTGTACTTAGATCCTCATTTATTAATTCATTTTATATACTGTTTGCTAAACTCAGGTATTTAACTTGATTTAATTTATTAATCATCATTATCATTTATTTAAAAGAAAGTGCAATTCTGTATAGTTTGAAGAAACACCTGATAATTTTATCTTGTACTTCCATTCAATGCTCTTTCGAAAGTGCAATGTTAGCCCTCCTGTTTTCCATCTCCTAAAATTTAATCTGCAACGCAGTAAATGTTCCTAATTAGATTACTCGATTATTCGAACTAAATAGTTGAAAGATTAATCGACTACAAAAACAATCGATAGCTTCAGCCCTAGTTAATCTATGATGATAATGCCTGTAGGTGAGATACCTTGACGTTTATTTTAATAGTCAACAAACACACCGAGTCGCAAAAACACCAACACACCACACAGACGAAATGTAAATGTTACAAATACAGCAGCAGGCGTGAACAGGCTTGTCTCAAGCATCCCGTGCATTGCAAGTGCAGCTGTTTGCTTGCAAGTTATAAATAAAAGCAAACGCAAAAACAAACCGCGACAAGGAAAACAAATACAACGATACATCGTTTTCGGCGATATGAATGCTTGCAACAAAATATACGTTTACCAAGCGTCTAAAATGGTTTTCCATCTTATTCAAATTTCAAAAAGTGCAATGAAATCGATATTGTAACATTGGCAAAAGTCACCCAGTGAATCAGATTGCAATTCTTTATTTGTTGGAACCAGGGGCGGACTGGGACTAAAAAGCAGCCCTGGACTTTGACTCAGCCCAGCCCACAAGATACGCTATACGAAGGGAAGGGTGTCCGGGGGCATACCGCCAAACCCTCGGGGAGAATTTTTTTTTTTTTTACATTTTATTGTAAAATGCATCAATTTCTTGCACTTTAAGAGAAAATGAAGAAAATATGTCTAGACTGTCACTGTCTGACTTGGGGCGCTCAAAGTACTGCAAGGCTGAACTGGAGTTGGGTTCATTTTCTGTACTAGCTCTATGATAGACCTGAATAAACAAATGAAAATGTATTCTTCAAAGCAAGTTTTATGTATTCGGGCAAATTCCACATTCTGAAACTGTCAATGATTATGATGATGATGACAATAAATTCATTCATTCATGTATCCAATTGATTATAGTATATCTCTATATATCTGTCTATAAAACGATTTCATTGTTTATGCCATAATTCAGTGGTCTCCAAACTATTCCACATAGAGCCGCAGCGGGCACAGGATTTCATTCCAACAAAACAAGACAACACCTCTGCACCAATCTGGTGTCTTACAAGTGTAATCAGTTGATTGCAGTCAGGTGCTGCTTGTTTTAGCAGAAACTTCATTGGTTAAACTGTCGGTACTCGATCGGTTGAAAGAAAAACCAGGCCCCGCAGTGGCCCTTGAGGACCGGTTTGGAGACCCCTGCCATAATTAATCTTCCCATACAAATAATACATTTCAATGAAAATACAAAAAACATTTCAAGACAAATCCTGTATACATAACCTTCATTGGAAAGTATTAACCAGAAAACAAAACGATATATAAATGATTAAAAATATATATCAATTTAACTACCCAAACTTTAAAGTAAAACCATTCATTTTATTAATATTTTGTTATATTTCTTCTGAATTAATATTGCTGCTGCGTGTGCATACGTTGTTTTACAGCTATAATATTTTTTCTTAGGAGAGTGATAGTAGGACTAGCATATTATAACTTGACACGATTGCAAACGGGTACATCGACTAGCTGGCACTAACCCTTTAATTGTCATTTATTTCATTTAAAATGTACCTACCTTGTGGATAACAATTGTCAGTATACCGAGCAAGTGACCCTCTTCATCCCTTTTTACTTGCTCTGCGCTTGTCTGGGGAACTTCCCTCTCGAACTTCCACCAGCTTATCATTACCTCCTCCCTCTATTTTTCTCCCTCCCTGCACCGGCTGCACGTCAGAGCGGCTGCCCCCTCTCACCATCGCCGGGGCTGGGCTGCTGTTACCCAACGTGGCCGTTGCAGCCAGACTGCTGCTTGCGAAAATATTTGTCAATTTATGACATTTTAATGCTTTGCTCTCCAGTTTCTTTAATTTTTTTCTTCCTAACCTTCTCCGCGCCACCCTTCTCTTTTCTTTTTTTGCCACCACCATCCATATTGGGCATTAACGCTCGTCGCCATTTTGCTTCCACAAGGAACCAATGAAGGCAACTTTGTGCTTCTTTCGTTCTTCAATCGGACTGGCGATGAACAGCCAGGCGCATTGCTGCCACCTGTCGGATTGGATGCAAACTGTAGATAATCAGAGGCTAGGGGGGACAAAAACAGTGATCTATAATGAATGGCGGCCGCCGGCCGTCCAGGGCACCGGCCGTTCTGTGATCCTCCAGAACCCACAGATTACCAGTCCGCCCCTGGAACTTGGAACTTATGGAACAACTCAACTGCTGTCTGCCGCAGCTAACGCACTCATAACTCGCCAGAACAATAGCAACACCGGAAGGCACGTCCCCCCGCTCTCCCGCACCTCCCTCACTCCCGCACGTTACGCGGTGCATTCAGGAACATATGCAAACATTAGAATCCCCACATTATGACCCGATTCGTTACAATATGTACCGCATTTAATTCGTTGAAAGGGAGCAATCACAACAAGATGACTTGAAATGTCAAATTAACAGAATGTACCTGAACGCATATTTTCGTCGCTCAAAATTTTAATGAAAATTCATTAGCAAGAACAGCTAGTTGAAATCATTCAATTTTTGCAGCAAAAGCTTCGTAATGAATGAAAGCATACCTCTGCGTTCTTGACACGCTGTTTGCTAGTCGGACATGTCTGATTTTGAACGGGTTTGGCGGTAACGAGGACGAGCAAAAAGAAGTTAAATAGTGAGAAGACGAAAGATTCAACAGTTGGAACAAAAGGTAACTTTCACTCTGAATCCAATCCACTTCCGGTGTGCTTCACTGACCAGACCTTAGCTCGGATTTGACAACGTGCTGCCTTCAGGTTAATCGGGAAGATTCAGACTCAACAAACCCTTCAGAAACAATGTTAGGGAAGCCATGCTATGGTTGCAAAATCTAAAATTTGCCGTTTATGTAATCGTTCTGATAGCACATATACGCGATATAACACTTAACTTTTTTTAAGTCATTCACTGCCATTGACAGCCAAAGACGTCAAATCGATTTGTACAATCCAAATGTTTGAAGTGCCACTGACAGAAATAGACGTTCAATCAATTTTGGCAACTTTCTGATTAGGATTTTTTTAACCTTTGAAATCTTAGATAAAAAGTCTCCCATCGTCAACGAATAATTGAGGACTAAGGAAATCAGAAAATCTTCACTTATTTTAACCTTTAAATTTTTTTTTTCCAATTTAAAAAAAGAAGAAAAATCAGATCATATTTACTGCTCCACTTAAAAAAAAAAACAAAACTATATGGCGGAAAACGCTCTGAGACCCCCAATTTGGCCAAATTTGAAAATTGTCCTATATGCATGTGTGATACATCATTGGAAAGCTTAAAATCTCAATTTTCTGGGGGAAGAAAAATTTTGAATAGGAGGGCATTTAAAAAAAAAAAAAGTGAGAGCATGCGGGAGCATAATTAAAGGCGCCATGATTTTAACGAGATATTATGGCGTACTTACCTTGTTTCGATCCAAAAACTCCATGTAGCATGTATCATCGAGTGTCAAGACAAAGATGTGAATAGCCACAGCTGGATTACGGTGGGATTTTATGGGTGAAACATGGTAATATAACGAGGGTCGCGATGCAGAAATCACAGACATCAAGGAGTGGTCGAGATGTTTTTTCATATATTTACCCTTTTAAACGTTTAAAAAAAAAATTTTTTTCCCAATTTTTCTTTGTTTAGATCGATTATTTATCATCGAACATATCAGATAAAATGTGACAGTAAAAAAAAAAAAAAATACAATTAAGTGATAGTTATGAGGTGGATATGTGACTTTTTTACAGACGCCATTTTTTTCATTGTGACATCATTTGTCTAAAAGTTTAAAATATGCGAGTGAATCATTTTTTAAACTCTTTTTTGTTTTAAACGGAATATTGGACATCAATTAATGATTCTAAGCTAAAAATGACACCAACGTCTGTAAATGGGGGTTTCCAGGGTGAAACAGACAAATTAAAAATACAGTGGTACCTCTACATACGATCACTTCGACACACGATCTTTTCGACATCCGACGTAAAATTTGAGCCGCCATTTGTTTCTACATCCGACGAGTTGCTCGAAATACGACGACATGACAGCACTGCAAACGAACACACGGTGGATTTTCTTGTGTGAGAAATCAACACAGTTTTCAAAAAAAGTTGATACAGTTGGAGAAACAAGGAAAAAAGTGATGCTTACCTTTGAAATGAAGATGCAAGTTATAGAAAAATATGAGCTTGGGGTGCGCGTCCCTGAACTGGCTCAACAATACAGCTCCATGGTCCTCTTCCGACCACCGTTCGCCACTATTTATAAGTTAAGGTGACAATTATTATTGTGGTAACATTGCCAAGGAAATCGCCAGCTTCGTCACGTTTTTATCATTTATTTAAGAACTTATCCAACACAAAACGCCCATTGTCTTAAGCAGTTGACTGCTCTCAAGAAAACGAAAGTATTATCTCTACCGCACCGACCTATCTCACTGTGACGTCAGCTTCGCGGTGCGTTCAGGGACAGTAAAAAGTGTCCGCCATATTAGAATCCAATTCGTTACATTATTTACAGGAATAATTATTAATTATTCTTCTTATTATTATATTATTCTGACTTATTTATTTATAACTTATTTGTTTTTCTATGTTTAATTGCCATTTGTAACAGTGCCAGCAGTATTTATTAAGAATTTAGTGTATGTTTTTAGGCTTTGGAACGAATTAATGGAATTATAATGTATTCCTATGGGAAAATCCTGCTCGACATACGACCATTTCGACTTACAAACAAGGTCCTGGAACGAATTAAATTCGTATGTAGAGGTACCACTGTACTGTAGTTCGGGCACCTAACGCGCCATGAATTTGCTATGGCAGCATATAGAAATATTGTTCTATCCAACACAACAGTTCTTTTGTCCAATTTTTCTTTTTTTGGATCGATTATTTATCATCTAAAATATTGGGGGAAATGAGTACCAAAAAAAAAAATTAAGCCATAATTATGAGGTGGATATCCGTGACTTTTTAACAGACGCCATTTTTTTCAATGTGACGTAAATTGTTTAAAAGTTTAAAATATGTGAATGAGTAATTTTTTAAAGTCATTTTTTAAAAACTAAATATTAGACATCAATTAATCATTCTAAGCTAAAAATGACAGACATTTTGAATAATAAATATTAAATTAGGTTTAAAATATGCGAGTGAATAATTTTTTAAAGTCGTTTTTTTTTAAACTAAATATTAGACATCAATTAATAATTCTAAGCTAAAAATGACAGACATTTTGAATAATAAATATTAAATTAAATTAATAATTACTTAGCTTCTTTTTGTGGCTAGGTTGAAACAAAAGCGGTTGCGCAACAACTAGCGTTTTCAGGGTAAAACGGACAAATTAAAAATAGTTTGGAGGCTTAATGCGCCACGAATCTGCTATGGCAGCATATAGACATATTGTTGTATCAAGCACAACAGTTCTTTTGGCTTAAAATACAGCAGGTTATTTTAAAGAGGGGTGCAAGAGCAGAAACTGCTTTTTCAGACTTGTCTGTGTTTTCTGCCTTATATAAAAAAAATCTGAGAAAAATATTTACTGTTGAAGGGAATATTTATTTATTTATTATAGGGCTGACAAATGACACAAGATGGATATATACATTCAACATACGGTATATAAGTATTGTATTTGTTTATTATAACAATAAATCAACAAGATGGCATTAACATTATTAACATTCTGTTAAAGCGATCCATGGATAGAAAGACTTGTAGTTCTGAAAGGATCAATGTTATAGAAATTTTATTTAAAACCCCTCTTAATGTTTTCGTTTTATAAAATTTGTAAAATTTTCAATCAAAAAATAAACTAGTAGCCCGCCATTGTTGATGTCAATAATTACACAACGCTCATGGGTGCTTAATCCCATAAAATCAGTCGCACCCAAGCGTCAGCAGAGGGCGACAAAACTCCAAAAAACACAAGTAACAAGTTGGCATTGCACTGAGCTGTCATTTTGATCTGTTTGAGCGGGGATGTGCGTTAATTGCGTCAAATATTTTAATTCAAAAAATTAATTACCGCCCGTTATCGCGATAATTTTGACAGCCCTAATTTATTATTAATGAAAAATAAATACATGTTTAAAAATATAAAAATACATTTTCATCGGACCATTTGCAAAGCCTGGTGGTAGAGGAGTCCATGAATAAATAAATAATACAAAAATGACAAGAATCTTCAAATTATGGTGGGAAACCCCGATAGGAAAGAGAATATTACTTTACTTTCTCATTTTTAAAATCTAGAATACAAAATAAATAATGGTAATAATCAAAAAAGATTTTTTTCCCCATCTTCCATCTTGTTGTCAAATCTTTTATGCTGAAAAGGCTAACCGGAAGTCTTAGTCTTTCCACCATTGCCCGGGCCAGTGTCCCCCATTCATTCCCGCTATACTGGGGCCCTCCCCTCCCGCTTCAGTCCGCCTGGAAAGATGGCTACTCCGGCGCTGCTCAGGAGCTCCGAGCCGGCGCTGTGCCCGAGCTTCGCGGAGGTCTGCTCGTTCCTGGAGCGCTACGGAGCCGTCCTCGACCTACCCGAGATGACGTTCCCGCAGATGGAGGGCTACCTGCGCGAAAAGTCGTCAGGTGAGAGGCCCATTTTGTTCAAATGTGGCGGAGGGAAATAGTGGTGGAAAAGCTGCGACACTCGGAGCCCGGAGGAGGAGAAGGAGGGGGGCTTCACGGGCACCATCATCGCGAGGATGGTGAGGAAGATGTTTGGTGACCCTGGAGAACATCACCGCTTCGTCTGACGTCTCAGCCACTAGCCTCGTTTTACCCTCGCGTTTTAGCTTTCCGCCATTTGACAAACAAGCACACAAAAATGAGAACAATTTCCCAAGTTTAGAACTGGAAGAACCGTCACTGTAGCTAACACCAAGCTAGCACCCACCCCCTGAAACAAAAACATTTACTCGTTTATGTGTGGATAAGCCGACGTTTTGAAGTTAAAGGTTAGATATCGTCCAAGATTATTTGGAAGCGACGACACCGTATGGGAATTGTTTAAGAGGGAAGACACACCAAAACAACGAGACTAAATGTGTGATTGTGAAGAAGGTAGCCATGATGCAGTACTTTTCTCGAATTCACCGGCAACAGGGACTGAATTTGAACTGGACGTTTTAAATTACGTTTGTCTTGTCTTTTTGTCGTTCGTTGTCTTTATTTAATCGTGACGGTTAAGGCAAAACGGGGGGGAAATGTAGGTAGCTAAAAACTAGATGCGAATTGGAGGCTGTCAATTATGCGCATGCGCAGTCGCGGCCTGAAGCGCTCGCTAGCTTGTGAAATAGCATCGATGCTGAGAGTTGATATAAGCGTGATTTATGATTCTGTTGCTATCATTTTACATTCACGAATGCGACGTAAATCGCAACGTTTCGACTATACATTGCTGGAACGTATGTCGTGAATAGAAGTTTGTTTTCAGCCTGAAATGCTGTGTGACGTCGTAACGGCGGTTTACGACAACACTTCCGAATCAAGTGGAGGATGGATTTAGATTTACTGTAACTAATGATAATAAAAACTAGCAATGGCAGCGATTATGATTTAATTCACTGTTGTTTGTATGTATATAAACGAATGTCGAAACCCAGCAGTTGCTTTCAGTAATACATTGGTCCCTCGTTTTTCGCGGTTAATTGGTACTAGAACCCCCCCCGCGATAAGTGAAAAATCGCGAAGTAGCGCCCCCCTCCAATTAAAAATCACAAATATTCACATTTAGCATTAGAAAGAGATACATTTAAGAAATGTTCTTTCCCTTTTTCCCCAAAGTATAATTAAAAAAAATATGGATGTAAATATATTTTAATGTTTTTAAGCAAAATGTAATGTAAATGGAATGTAATGATTATGCTAAGTTTAAAAAAAAAAATTACTCTCCCATCGAATTTTTAAAACAATAATAAAGTAGAAAAATGCCTGGCTTTACTAATTCATTCACTCCCAGCCATTTTCACCAGCGCAAGGCCCTTTGCTCTCAACCGTTTTACTGGATTTTGACTGATTTTGCAAGGCCCACAGAAAATTCTGTTCTATTGCTATATAAACATTGAAACCCACCAAAAGGAAGATTAGACTCTCTTCTTTCAGCAGGTAAAAAGTAAGTTCATATCTTTTTCCATTCTGGAGATATCAGCATAGAAAATAGCTTAGTTTGAGCAATTTTTCAATTTCTGATGAAAAAAAGAGAATTTGAGCTTTTTGTAAAAGCATACATTTCAAACTAGAGCTGAAACGAATACTCGAGCAACTCGAGTTTAAAAACTGATCCGAGTAATTTTATTCACCTCGAGGAATCGTTGAATTTTGCCAGCTCTAAGCATCACGTTTTGCCCGGACTACTTTTAATGCGGGACAACGCGTTGACGTCACGTGCGTAGAGGAAGAAGCAATTAAAAAAAAAAAAAAAAAAAAAAAACTTACTGCAGCCGACAACCGCTACAAACTACGCCGATGTTGCTAAAAACTACGCCCGCATGATGCTAGTTTGGGAGCAGGTAATGTCCGGGGCGTCTCATAGATATAGCATGCATTTAGAACTAGATGCGAAATGACAGACTCGTCTGGGTAGCGTTAGTAAACAGTCGCCATCTTTAAGCAGTAAACTTCTCTGCGCTAATAAATATAACGTTACTGTCACTCACTCACGCAGCGTTAGCCCTTCGAAGGGCTAGGTTTCTATTGATTATGACCACTGTCGATGCGTGGCTAACGTGTCTTAAATACAGGCTTTATTCAATCTGTAAAACCAGCGCTGTAGAGTGATGAGGGTGTAAAATTAAAACATAATAAAGCTACAGTGCCTTGCAAAAGTATTCGGCCCCCTTGAACCTTGCAACCTTTCGCCACATTTCAGGCTTTAAACATAAAGATACAAAATTTTAAATTTTTTGTCAAGAATCAACAACAAGTGGGACACAATCGTGAAGTGGAACAAAATTTATTGGATAATTTAAACTTTTTTAACAAATAAAAAACTGAAAAGTGGGGCGTGCAATATTATTCGGCCCCCTTGCGTTAATACTTTGTAGCGCCACCTTTTGCTCCAATTACAGCTGCAAGTCGCTTGGGGTATGTTTCTATCAGTTTTGCACATCGAGAGACTGACATTCTTGCCCATTCTTCCTTGCAAAACAGCTCGAGCTCAGTGAGGTTGGGTGGAGAGTGTTTGTTAACAGCAGTCTTCAGCTCTTTCCACAGATTCTCGATTGGATTCAGGTCTGGACTTTGACTTGGCCATTCTAACACCTGGATACGTTTATTTTTGAACCATTCCATTGTAGATTTGGCTTTATGTTTTGGATCATTGTCCTGTTGGAAGATAAATCTCCGTCCCAGTCTCAGGTCTTGAGCAGATACCAACAGGTTTTCTTCCAGAATGTTCCTGTATTTGGCTGCATCCATCTTCCCGTCAATTTTAACCATCTTCCCTGTCCCTGCTGAAGAAAAGCAGGCCCAAACCATGATGCTGCCACCACCATGTTTGACAGTGGGGATGGTGTGTTCAGGGTGATGAGCTGTGTTGCTTTTACGCCAAACATATCGTTTTGCATTGTGGCCAAAAAGTTCCATTTTGGTTTCATCTGACCAGAGCACCTTCTTCCACATGTTTGGTGTGTCTCCCAGGTGGCTTGTGGCAAACTTTAAACGAGACTTTTTATGGATATCTTTGAGAAATGGCTTTCTTCTTGCCACACTTCCATAAAGGCCAGATTTGTGCAGTGTACGACTGATTGTTGTCCTATGGACAGACTCTCCCACCTCAGCTGTAGATCTCTGCAGTTCATCCAGAGTGATCATGGGCCTCTTGGCTGTATCTCTGATCAGTTTTCTCCTTGTTTGAGAAGAAAGTTTGGAAGGACGGCCGGGTCTTGGTAGATTTGCAGTGGTCTGATGCTCCTTCCATTTCAATATGATGGCTTGCACAGTGCTCCTTGAGATGTTTAAAACTTGGGAAATCTTTTTGTATCCAAATCCGGCTTTAAACTTCTCCACAACCGTATCTCGGACCTGCCTGGTGTGTTCCTTGGTTTTCATAATGCTCTCTGCACTTTAAACAGAACCCTGAGACTATCACAGAGCAGGTGCATTTATACGGAGACTTGATTACACACATTTGGATTCTATTTATCATCATCGGTCATTTAGGACAACATTGGATCATTCAGAGATCCTCACTGAACTTCTGGAGTGAGTTTGCTGCACTGAAAGTAAAGGAGTCGAATAATATTGCACACCCCACTTATCAGTTTTTTATTTGTTAAAAAAGTTTAAATTATCCAATAAATGTTGTTCCACTTCACGATTGTGTCCCACTTGTTGTTGATTCTTGACAAAAAAATTAAATTTCATATCTTTATGTTTGAAGCCTGAAATGTGGCAAAAGGTTGCAAGATTCAAGGGGGCCGAATACTTTTGCAAGGCACTGTAACTGTCAGTTTTAGCTCAGTAGTCATTGCTGAATAAAACACCAAGTAGCACTGGTCCCTAATGTGCTCCAATACAGCAGGTATCATACATTTATTTTGAACACTGCAAAAACTCAAAATCCTATCAGTACTTACAGTTTAGACTAACTTAAAATTTAACTAGAACTTAAAAATAGCTTGACCCAAATGGAAATTCAATTGAAACACGTGGGAAAAACACATAGCTTTCAAGTGATGTGTGTTATCAAGCGTAATTACATTTTTAGGTAAGAAATACGTTTTTAATAAGATCTAGAAGTTTTTTGAGTGAAAGCAGTGAATTCTAGTCACATCTGAGATGCAATTGTTGGCTGTTTTCAACAATGTACATCGAAAATAAAGACACTGATTAACTAACAATGGTTCAATATTGGATTAAATGTCTTTTTTCTCATGTATATTTATAACTGCTCTTTACCTAAAAAAAAAAAAAATGTTTTATCCGATTACTCGATTAATCGATAGAATTTTCAGTCGATTACTCGATTACTAAAATATTCGATAGCTGCAGCCCTATTTCAAACATAACTTTGACTTAAACACAGCTATTTTTTGCTTTTGTGACATCCCAAACATCAAAATAATGTTTTCCTTATACAAAATAACATAAACAACAAGACAAATAGAGCTTTTGATAGTAAAGTAATAATTTATTGACACAGAGCTAAACGATTAAACTGAGAGATGATGCTGTTGTGGCCGAGGCTGTATCAGCAGACGGGGTAAATTTATCCCTCATCACCCATCACCTGTCTGTCTCATCAAGATATATTTTTTTGAATCTTTCATCATAACAGAATTCACCTAGGGAACTTGTGTGGGGCATGTGCCTTGTGTTTACATCGTTCTCCACATTTTTCTCACGCTTCGTACTTCCAAGTTCCGTTTCCTGACTATTTCTCTTCATTTATTTCCTTTCATGATCCGATATGAGTTCTTACCAAATGCGCTACTGCCTTTCAGTGGCCAGTTTTATTGCTTTACAATGGATTTTGTGTGTTGTGCTTTGGAGCGAACTTGCATCAGAACCTAGAGATGTTGCTTGTGAAAAAAAAAACGTAAAACACGTATAAATACGTTTTCGGAAACAAACTATAAAAAATAGAAGATATTTATGTTTTTGTGAGCAAATGAATTAAATGCTTCATTGACTGAGGCCACTCAAATCCGCTCAAGCTGCTCACTTACACACAGTGAGTTGCTACAACAACTGTTTAACAAGTTCAACGACGATAGACGCATGAGGCGCTTTGAAGTCCTTCGAAATCCGCGATGGACTGAGGGAGCGGAGTAGCGAGGGATCACTGGAGTTGAAAACAAATCATTTCTAGCAATCGTGCTACGTTTTCAGGTTTTTGATTCAGGGACAGTTTTTTTTTTTTTTTTTATCATTGTCTTTAAAGCGCAATGCAACATTAATATACATGACATTCATATAAAAAAGAAACATCTCAGTATGCAATTTGCAAATTTCTTTGACCTCTGATAATAGAGAAACTAATGTTAAAACACAAAGAAATGACAGCGCTTATTCGCGCAGCCATTTTGTGATGTCAGTTGTACCCATGCACACATACACACATTAATAGCACGGGTAGGTGTGATAATGAATATTAATGACGTGTAATTTGGGATGCTCACATTTGATTGGCTAAAATAGTACCGGTAGTGATAAAAATGTTTGCCTCTTTGTCAGCTGGACTACTTAGTGGAAATACTGGCTTTGAACGAAATTCTGAGTTTTTTTTTTTTTTTCGATGTACAGCAGTGCTGCAACGATTAATCGATTAACTCGAGTATTCGATTTAAAAAAAAAAAAATTGTTGCTTCGAGTATTCGTTTAATTAAAGTGGCATTGTAATGGTTTACTTTGAAAGTGTTTGCCTTTAGTTTTATTGATTAGGGTGGATACACTACCCTCTGGTCTACCTGTTTTCCCATGGCTGGATCCAATTGCTCCCTGTTAAGACCAACATTTTCAGTTTTTTTTTTTTTTTTGTGTTTTTGTTTTTTGAGCTAATGTTTTTAATGCATCCATAATTTAGTTTATAGGTATATTTAGCCCTTTTTTGTGGGAATATGTGTCCGAACCATTTGTTCAGAGCATTGTAGGGCTGCAGCTATCGAATATTTTAGTAATCGAGTAATCGACTGAAAATTCTATCGATTAATCGAGTAATCGGATAAAACAAATATATTTTTAGGTGAAGAGCAATTATACATATACATGAGAAAACAAGACGTTTCATCTAATCTTGAACCATTTTCAGTCACTCAATGTCTTTATTTTCGATGTATATTGTTGAAAACAGCCAACAATTGCATCTCAGGTGTAACTAGAATTAAAAAGACTAATTCACTGCTTTCACTCAAAAAACTTTTAGATCTTATTAATATATATATATATATATATATATCTTACCTGAAAATGCCGTTACGCTTGATAACACACATCACTTAAAAGTTAGGATTTTTTTCCCCACGTGTTTCAATTGAATTTCTCTTTGTGTCAAGCCATTTTTAAGTTCTAGTTAAGTTTTAAGTTAGTCTAAACTGTAAGTCCTGATAGGATTTTGAGTTTTTGCAGTGCATGATTAAGTTTTTATTTTACACCCTCATCACTCCACAATGCTATGTTATGTTAAAGCCTGTATGTAAGACACGTTAGCCACGTGTTTACAAACGCTGCCCAGACGCGGCCGAGTCTGTCATTTCGCATCTAGTTCAACATACATGTGATCTCTATGAGACGCGCCAGACGCTGCCTGTTACCAATGTAGCATTGTGCGGGCTAGTATTTAGCAACGTCGGCATCGTTTGTGGCGGCTGTCGGCTGCGGTAAGTTTTTTTTTTTCCTTTCTTTCTCTCCGCACGTGACAGCGCGTTGTCCCGCATTAAAAGTAGTCCTAGCAAAACGTGATGCTTAGAGCTGTCAAAATAAACGATTACTCGAGGTGAATAAAATTACTCGGATCAGTTTTTAAACTCGAGTTACTCGAGTTGCTCGAGTACTCGTTTCAGCTCTAGAGCATTGTAAAAAAACTTTAGCAGTTTATAGCATTTAAGCTAGCGGACTTTTTCTATGTAAGTTAGCCAATTGTTCTTTTGTTGTACATAGATCCTGATTAAAAAAAAATACAGTTTGAGGCTCAGCTCAAGTATTTTAATTTTTCAAGTCTCTCATTCGATTACTCGATTATTCGAACTAAGTAGTCCATTGATTAATCGACTACTAAAATATTCGATAGCTGCAGCCCTATTGTACAGTGTATCACAAAGAAATACTGTATTCAGGGTTTATGCGAGTCATTAAAAAGAATTGAAAGTCATTAAGTGGATTTTGTCAAAATTCAGGCCTTAAAAAGCATTAAACGGAATATTCAAGGCATTCAAAATTATGTAAATTTGACAGTAAATGAAACTTATTTTTACATGATTCATTAAGCGTTAAAATGATAAAAACCTTTTAAAATCTTCTTTTCCTTTTGGCTTCGGTGAAACTGGTGATGTTGTTTGTTCTGGAGACGGAGCCACTCGGCAAAAGACAGGAGGCAGCGCTGGAAGTCGCAGAAACGAAGATGCTGAAGCTCTCTTTGGAGTGACCAGGACGGATAGGATCAGGAATGAGCATATCAGAGGAGCAATGCATTTTAGAGCATTTGGAGATAAAGTCAGAGAGGCCAGACTGAGATGATTTGGGCATAATTAGAGAGATAGTTAGTATATTGACAAAAGGATGCTGAATTTCCATCCGCCTGGCAGGAGGTCTAGAGAATGACCAAAGACGAGGTTTATGGATGTAGTTAAAGAGGACATTGAGGGAGTTGGTGTGAGAGCAGAAGATGCAGGAGATTGGGTAAAACGGAGCCTTATTCACAGTACTGGGGCTGTTTGCCTTTGTTGTTATTTTGAGCCAGAAGCACTGTGTAAGTCATATGTGATATCGCAGTGCCTTATTGTATTTTTTTCACTTGAACTTGATCGAAAAAACGAATGTTTGCACTATTTTAATTTCAACAATATACAGTGCTGGCCAAAAGCATTGGCACCCCTGCAATTCTGTCAGATAATGCTTAATTTCTCCCACAGGTAAGTAACAAGTGCTATCAGTTACACAAATTAGAGAAGCATCACATGATTTTTCAAAGGGTGGCAATACTTTTGTCTGGCCCATTTTTGGAGTTTTATTTACAATGATAATGATTTAATTTATTTTTCATTCTCTTTTGCGTTTTTCATTGCAAGAAAAATCAATGAAGATATGACGACCAAAGCATTTGTAATAGCAATCATTTTCTGGAAGAAATTGAGCATTATCCGACAGAATTGCAGGGGTCAGCACTGTAGTGGTGCAATATAGGCACTTTTCCTATAACTTCGGTTGAAGTTGTTCCCTTATTTTTCACAGAATGTTTATTGGAAAACCTTGAAGTTGTTACATCCATCATTATTAAAGTGTTCAGTAGGGCATCACAATACAGTAAAATTAGCCATAATATGTTAAGCCCAGGACCCCATATATCGGTATCGGTTTGATATCAGTATTGGATTTTTGGAGTTGGACAATATCGGGATATCGGTTATCTGTTAAGTCATTATCGGACAGCTCTACTTACAATTTGTGTGTGTGAAACTATCTGCAATTGGGCATGGGCATTAAATTTGTTCAAAGTGGCATTAAAAATGATTATTATTATAAAATTATTATATGAGATTTGCTGATACCTTTAGAAACCCGAGTATTAAAGACTTTTTCAGTTGGTGTTGACAGGATACAGATGCAGTCTTTTCCTTTATGTTTTCTGTATGCCTCTCCGGCGCTTTCTATAACTAGCGTCAAAATAGTGTTGCTTTCAGAAGGTCTGTTCGACCTACTGACCTACCTCTTTGACTCACTAGCGACAGTAAATACAGTGGGGCAAATAAGTATTTAGTCAACCACTAATTTTGCAAGTTCTCCCACTTGAAAATATTAGAGAGGCCTGTAATTGTCAACAATGCTAAACCTCAACCATGAGAGACAGAATGTGGGAAAAAAACAGAAAATCACATTCTTTGATTTTTAAAGAATTGATTCGCAAATCATTGTGGAAAATAAGTATTTGGTCAGTACCAAAAGTTCATCTCAATACTTTGTTATGTACCCTTTGTTGGCAATAACAGAGGCCAAACGTTTTCTGTAACTCTTCACCAGCTTTTCACACACTGTTGTTGGTATTTTGGCCCATTCCTCCATGCAGATCTCCTCTAGAGCAGTGATGTTTTGGGGCTGTTGTTGGGCAACACGGACTTTCAACTCCCTCCACAGATTTCCTATGGGGTTGAGATCTGGAGACTGGGTAGGCCACTCCAGGACCTTGAAATGCTTCTTACGAAGCCACTCCTTTGTTGCTCTGGCTGTGTGTTTGGGATCATTGTCATCCTGAAAGACCCAGCCATGTCTCATCTTCAATGCCCTTGCTGATGGAAGGAATTTTTCACTCAAAATCTCTCGATTCATGGCCCCATTCATTTGTTCCTTTATACAGATCAGTCGTCCTGGTCCCTTTGCAGAAAAACAGTCCCAAAGCATGATGTTTCCACCCCCCTGCTTCACAGCGGGTGTGGTGTTCTTCGGATGCAATTCAGTATTCTTTCTCCTTCAAACAAGAGAACCTGTGTTTCTACCAAAAAGTTCTATTTTGGTTTCATCTGACCATAACACATTCTCCCAGTCCTCCTTCTGGATCATCGAAATGCTCTCTCGCGAACCACGGATGGGCCTGGTCGTGTACTTTCTTTAGCAGGGGGACACATCTGGCAGTGCAGGATTTGAGTCCCAGGCGGCGCATTAGTAGCCTTTGTTACTGTGGTCCCAGCTCTCTGTAGGTCATTCACTAGGTTCCCCCGTGTGGTTCTGGGATTTTGGCTCACCGTTCTTGTTATCATTTTGACGCCATGGGGTGAGATCTTGCATGGTGCCCCAAATCAAGGGAGATTATCAGTGGTGTTCTATGACTTCCATTTTCTAATAATTGCTCCCACGGTTGATTTCTTTACACCAAGCGTTTCACTTATTGCAGATTAAGTCTTCCCAGCCTGGTGCAGGTCTACAATTTTGTCTCTGGTGTCCTTCGACAGCTCTTTGGTCTTGGCCATAGTGGAGTTTGGAGTGTGACTGACTGAGGTTGTGGACAGGTGTCTTTTATACCGATAATGAGTTAAAACAGGTGCCGTTAATACAGGTAACGAGTGGAGCCTCGTTAGACCTCGTTAGAAGAAGTTGGACCTCTTTGACAGCCAGAAATCTTGCTTGTTTGTAGGTGACTAAATACTTATTTTCCACTAGTTTGGAAATAAATTCTTTAAAAATCAAACAATGTGATTTTCTGTTTATTTTTTTCCACATTCTGTCTCTCATGGTTGAGGTTTACCCATGTTGACAATTACAGGCCTCTCTAATATTTTCAAGTTGGAGAACTTGCACAATTGGTGGTTGACCAAATAGTTATTTGCCCCACCGTAGCTTTTATTCATTTGAAGGTAAGATGGTAAAACCGGCTGGACCACACATTCAAAATTTTGACTTTCCTGTCATTTGCGCTTGTTTTTCAGTTCCCAAACCTCTCATTGAACTCCACGTCAAGCTGCTCCGAAAGCTCTGCAAGTCCGTGACGATAGAGCGCTGGGAAAAATATCTAGCCAAGGCAAGCGTAACGCACAGTGTATCCAATTTTGACATGTGCTGCGCGTGAGAGCAAGGCTTCCGAGAGCTAATTCTGCTGCTTTTTAAAAAATTTTTTTAGATGTGCCAAGAGCTGAACAGCGCCTGGGCTTGGGAGCTGGAACAGAACGGATACCAAGACATGTCCATGGAGTGCAAGTCCAGCATCCTCAAAGTATGATAATATCTCATTTCAAAAAGTTTCGTTTTGGCTCCCTCAAAACTGAAAAACCTTTTCTGTGTCCTCAGTATTTATGCGAGTGCCAGTTTGATGATAACTTCAAGTTCAAAGCGGTGATCAACGAGGAGGAGCCGGACAAAATGCGCCTGCAGCCTATCGGGCGAGACAAGCAGGGCCTTATGTACTGGCTTCAGCTGGACCAGGAGCAGAATATCCGGCTGTACACGGAGGAGCAGGACGACTTGGACGGATCCACTTGGAGATGCATCGTTAGGTAACAGAACTGAACGAAATGTCCGTTTTGCTGTTCGGCTGGTACTTTTATCAACTCTACAGGCATGAAAATCTCTCACCTTTCGGCGAAATTTGCCATTTTGAAATCAAACAGGGTGACCTACGTGAATTGTGTAGATCAGAGGAGAAATTTTTTAAGGGGAAGGCGGGTCGGGAGATTTTTTTTAATGTCGGTTGCTTGGTATGCAACCAGGGAAAGCGACACAAAGCCATAAAAGTGCACCAGTGGCCAGAACACTGACTTATTTCAACGAAACAAGGGAGGGTTCACTGTTGTCCTGTCTCTTCATTGCCAAGCTTGGCTGCACGTCTGTCGTGAATGAACATTTAAAGCGCCATCACCCAGTTTGTAAGTCCATCTAACTAACTAACAACATGTTTTATTGAAGTTGCTAAGCCTGTCGCGATATGCGATGAGTCCATTTATCGCACGATAAATAAAAATGAATGCGGTAATTTTCACGGCTGCGTTTTATCGTCGCGTGCGTGTGTGCATACATTTTTGATTGCGTGTGCACGTGCACTTTGATGCTATATGAGACTCAAGTCCCTTTCACAGACGTTTATTGATTAGCAACATGCCGTAGAATTAAAGTTCAAACATACAAATTAAGGAAACATATGTATAATAAACACTGTAAACCAGACATGTCCAAAGTCCGGCCCGGGGGCCAAATGCGGCCCGTGGTCAAATTTCATCTGGCTCCCCAGCCTCTGTCATAAAATCAATAACATCCGGCCCGCACACAGACTTAATAAATTGGTCAGCAGTACTGCATTTACCCACTAAAAGGCAGCAGCACTCTAAGCAACATTATCCCATGTGAGCCTTGACTTCCAATTTTCTAAAATGGCGACAATCAGCAAAAAAAGAAAGTTGACTGCGACAGCCGACGCTTCAAGGATAGGTGGAAATTGGACTATTTCTTCTCCAAAATACGCAACAACAGTGTCTACCTCATTTGCAAAGAGACAGTCGCTGTTTTTAAAGAGTTCTATGTGAGGCGATATGTACGACATGTACGACAAGATTACAGGGAAGATACGCAGTGGAAATTGAAGAAACTTGAAGGTAGTTTAATTTCACAGCAGCAGTATTTTTCAAGAGCCCGAGAGTCGAAAGAGAACGCCACAAAGGCTAGTTGCAAGATTGCGAAATGTGACACACAGAATGGCTTGCTAAAATTTGCTTAAATATATTATTCTACGCAAAGGATGTCAACCAAGGTCGGCCCCCCACATTTTTACCACACCAAATCTGGCCCCCTTTGCAAAAAATTTGGACACCCTTGCCGTAAACGTTAGCATTGCTACATTGAGGCTAATGTAGAAAACAGACAACCTACTTTAGCCTGCTATAAAACATTGGCAATCTTCTCCAAAACACAAACTTGCGGGTAAAAGGTGACACTTCAAACATGAAAAATTGCTGGTTAACAGGATCTGCAAACGAATAAAAGATTACTGACACCTAAGCCTGTCGCAATATGCAATAATTCCATTTATCGCACGCTAAATAAAAATGAAGGCGATCATTTTTCCGCTGCGATTTATCGCCTCACGTGCACCTGCGTGCTGTAAAAAGTTCGGCTTCCTTGTTACCAACTATGCAAAATGCATTTTAGTTCTGTTTTTAGTTTAGTGCAGTTTAAGTTTAGTGCAGGTGGAGAGAAAAAAGAAAAGGTGACGCTTACTATTGAAATGAAGATGTGAATGATAGCAAAATATAAGCATGGTGTGTGCATCCATGAACTGGGTCGTAGAATGCCAATCTCGGCGGGCGGTCCACCTCCGTTGCCAGTCTTTATAAGTCAAGGTGACCGTTCTTATTGTGGTAACATCGCCTAAGAAATCGCCAGCTTCGTCAGGTTTCAAATCATTATTCCATCAACTCGCCGAGTGGTCCACGCCAGGATCGAAACAGAAAGTAAAATAGCGCTCTCCTGCTCACCGCAACCCCCGCGGTGCGTTCAGGTATAGCAAAAAAAGTCCGCCACATTAGAAGCCGATTCGTTACATTATTACAGGTACTGTACTGTATTATTGTTGTTATTGCAATGATTATATTATTGTTATTCTGATTTTTATTCATATTTTGTTTTGCTCTTTGTAATTGCTATTTGCAATAGTAACAGCAGTATTTATTAAGGATGTAGTGTGGGTTTTTGGGCTGTGGAACGAATTATAATGTATTCTTATGGGAAAATCCTGCTCGACATACGACCATTTCGACTTACAAACAAGCTCCTGAAACGAATTAACTTCGTATGTAGAGGTACCACTGTATTACACATGGAACGCCATAGCAGAAGCTATGAGGGGAAACGTTTTCATTTGCCTAGATGCTTAAATTATTAAGTGGAATTTTATTTTTCTTAAAAAACACATTTTATTTCTTCGGTGTTTCTGTGCAGTATTAATATTGTTGTCTTTTACTTAAAAGAGGCATGGTCTATTGTTTTTAGTTGTGATTTCCTAAAAAGTATTTTAGAATTCAAGAGTAAACATTTATTGCGTTTAAATGGGTGTACATGATCTATTAATATATACTGTATTCTCACAGTGTCATTGTAATTTTTTTTTTTTTTAAATTGGAGGGGTTGCAATAACTTTGCATATCGCAATAATTTATTAAATAAACTATCGCACACTAAAATTTGTTATCGCGACAGGCCTACTGACACCACATGCAATGACAAAAAGAGCTTTTTTGCCGAGTGTAAAGCTAACTGTGCTTTTCGGTAAACATTTCAAAATAAAAGCACGTCATGTTCGTCATAGAAATAACTACCGGTACTTGTATTTCTGGAGTTAATCCCACATACAGTACTTAAGAATTCAGATTCCACACTAAGAATAGCTTTAGAATGACACTCTTTGTGAAAAATCTGATTGGCAATGATTATAATACTATTAAAAAATTGTAGTATACTATAATATTAATGCTAGATATTTTTTTAATAAATTGTTTTGAATCATGTTGGAAAGGTGGTCAGTGTTCTGAATCTATTTACATTCCATTTTTTTGCACTCGTTGATGCTATCAGCATTTGACCTCATTGTTTATTAGTGATTTATTGTTGTTATTTACGTGTTTATTGGTACTTTAATAAAGAATTTAAGTGTTCCAAAATGTTTTTGTGAATTAATAAGCGTCATCAAGAATTTCATTTTTAAATTAGTGAGAAAAAGAAAGTAAAAAATGTTATTAGGTTAGTCGACTAATCGTAAAAATAGTCTGCTGACTAATCGGGAGAAAATTAGTCGTTTGGGACAGCCCTAGTTGTACAGTGTACCGGAACATATTTCCTCCACACCCTTCTCACCTTTTTAACCCCTGACCTATTTTCATGCCTGACCTAACCTACTGTCTTCTAAGGACCCGCAATGACCTGGCTGAAGCACTGGAGCTACTCAAGGCTCAAGTTTTTCCAAACCTGAACCAGGACCAAGAGCAGAAAATGGCTGAATCTGGGAGCAGCAGTCCCGCTGACAGAGAAGCAGGTGAAATTCCGATATTTGAATCAATAATTTTTATATGTGTTTATGATAGACTTTTCTTGATGAACTCGGTCATCAGTGGATGTCTATCACCATCAACGGGTATCTTTACGTGTGCAAAATTTCGTCAATCCGATCAGCGTTCAGGTTGAAATAATTACACTAAAAATATTGATGCGATAAGGTCTTGCATGTTCATGCATCAGAATGTCAGCCGGAACAAATTATTTTGAGGTGCGCAGATTGATACTACTAAATGATGAAGCTAAGTTTTTATTGTGGATTTATCGCCAATTTGCATATTTTTTTATGCTGGTAGAGGTGCATCAATTAATCGACAACTAATTGATTAGCAAATTTATCGACTATTTTGATAATCGATTAATCATTTCGGACCTTAACTTTGAAGTGACGGGGTAAAAAATGTCTTAAATAGCATTATTATGTGAATTAGAATATTATTTTGAGACAATTTGACTATATACAACAGTTTGGCAAAGCGCAGATGACAATAAATTAGTCTTTTAATCTGCCGTTTAGCCGCTGGCTGTAATTGTAACGCTCTTGCGCCCCCAAAAGGAGAATGACATTGGCAGGGTCTTGGTTTTAACTGATTTAGAATTCAGCCCATTGAGGGAGAATTATTCAGACCGAGGAAAATGCGACGAAGAGAGCCGCAAAATGTCATTGTTTCAAACTCTCTACTCAAATATTTCTACAGGATATTCTTTTTATCTCAGGATTTTCCCCAATCGCTAAATAAATGGTACGGTCATGACAAATAACAGTCTTGTGCTAAATGGAATATGAAAAATGCATTTATTCAGTACGACATGGCAAAATTACTCCATAATGGTCAAAACTGTCTACTTCGTGCACTTTCCCAAACGATATTTTATGCCACCGGAGTTAGTCCGGCTTTTGTCATTTCCCTGCCCCGGCTTCTGAGAGCGTATACAAAGCAGGAGGCGTGACAGCTTGCCGACATGCTAACCCGAACCGAGTGATGTTTCGAAGTCTTTGAAGCGAAAAATCACACAAAACTACCCTGGATCATGTCACACAGCGTCGGAGTTGTCGATTGTCTTCGCCGATCAGCAATCCGCCTGGTGGCCAGCAAGTTACAGCTGGAAAAAAACGGCCGACGTCGTTGGAGCGCGTAGCTGTCTCATGGTCAACACGAATATGGCGTAAATTAATGCTTACCTAAGCGGCGAAGACATAAACATTGAGAGAGCGGCGTGCACTTCTTGTGCAGCTAACATGGCAGGATGTGTCTGAGGAGAACTTTTCTACATGTCCGTCCATGATCAAACATAAGTAAATAGTCCTTTATTTAAAGAACGTTTGTAGTGTTTACTTTGTAATTGCTGTATTCGCGGCCATTTTTAACACAAAGTTGCAATTTCTTATTGGGTGGAAAATTTGACAGAACACCGGGCACACGAAGAGGGCAAAAAGACAAGTATAGCGGTCTCCTGACGGGCATGCGAAGGACCGAGGGGGGTGTGCGAGAAGCTGCTTGTTGTCGGCCGAGTGGCATTCTTGGTGGACAAGGAGCATTGTCAGCCACAAAATGCAAGCCACCTCCGTATTAAAACGTGTGCCATGATCCCAGTATTTGACATAATACAAAATATGATGTTTACTCACTTCCTCGTAAGTCCAATGGTCCCACAGTGTTTTGGCCATTCTCCGAGGGTGAACGGGAACTTTTTGAAACCCAAAAAGGCTCACACGCCTCTTCCTGGTGCAGCAACAAATACCTGCAGCACATTTGGCTGGCGTGATGCAAAAAATTAACGAATTAATTCGCAAAATCTGCTGAATCCACAGTCCATCTTAATGCGATAAAGCAATCCTGTACTGTAAGATGCTGACCCATGTCCTCAAAACAGGAAGTTATTCTTTTTCATGGCGCGGGATTAAAAAAATTGGATAAATAAAACGATCACTTCCACACACATCCAAGCGGTCCATTTAAATCAGGAGCATAAAGTACAGCGTGAAATATGAAATAAACACACTTTTTGGTGTCATATATCTTTTTAACTTGTCTAAATTCTTGAAATGATAACATACATAGTATAACTTCTCAGTTGTAAATATCAGATTTCCTCATTTTTATTAAGTCAAAGTAGGACATGAACAAATATCTGCTTTTACGTTTGAAACCAATTCCTAGTTTTGCCAATTTTCGAACATCTTACTGTCTAAACTAGCTTCTTAATAAAGCTGCAACAGCTAATCGATTAATAAATTAGTTTCCAACGAATTTAATAATTGATACAGTTGAAGGACCATCCATTTGGTCTTCATTGCTACTTACAACATGCCAAAAACAGCTTCAACATAAATTGTGAAGGTAATTGAAAGAAGTGACATTTATCCGATTAATCGATTATGAAAATAATCGTTAGTTGCAGCCCTAAATGCTTGCACAATAATGTAGTGCACACAATTTGTTTTCATGCACGCCGATCAAATAATCAATTGGCATAAACCCCCCCCTCTCGTTCGAAATAGAATCTTGATCAGAATAGGCTGGATCAGGGTAAAATATTCCGAATGGGGTGTGTACACACGTTGCGTTTTTATTCTGACCAGGCTTTTAATTCGAATAAAACTGTCCTAGTTAACATACTGAATGGCTGTCAATAGGGATGTGACAAAATATCGAAATGTTGATATATCGTGATACTTTGTATCCCAAAAGGTTATTGATATGCTCCTGCCAAGAATCGAGGTTTCGTTTTAAAAAGGAAGAAGGTGTCACTGTTAAAAAAAAAAAAAAAAAAAAAGGAACCAACAAGTTGCTACCAAAATCTTCCACCATAATTGTGTCTCAGTTACCTCTAAAGCCTGAGTTATGCTCCCGCATTGCTGTGACGGCGCAGCCACTACAGCGTTATTCGACATTCGATGGTTCTCCGGCCAGGGGACGCGTTGCTCTGTAATTCACCGCCAAGCCAATAGAGGGGTGTTGCGTTATGTTTTTACGGTTTTGGGGCATGCTTGTTGACTTCCTCCCGTGTAGTTTAACGGAGAAAAAAAATAAACAATGCAAAATGGTACGCTTGAATATGGATCTTCAGCTCATCAACATTGAATAATGATCATACAAATGTTGAGGCGCAGGCGACGTAGAAGACTGTTTCAAGGCGGTCTGTCCAACTTTTGATGCCGCATAGAGAGTTCTAGCCTCGGGTGAAAACCAGCTAGCTGTGGCGGCTAGCTTCAAACTGGTGTCGAGCACAGAGTCCAGCGTTTTGTCCGAGGTCTGCAAAGCCCTCCAGCCCGATTTGTGTCCCGTGTTCTACAACCAGCCAGTGGGAAACCATAGCAGATTTCTGGCGTCAATGGAACTTCCTAAACTGCGTTGGAAGCCTTGATGTTAACGTTATCATAAAAGCACCGAGGCACTCTCAATCAGTGATGTATAGTGTGTGAACCTTCTGTTGTTGAAAATTAAACATCAAAACGACACTTTTGACACCAAACCTGTGCTTTATTCTTAATATACTTGAAGTGTGACACGTAAATAAGTCACAGACTCACAGCAAACATATGTACACAATAAATGAAGAAGTGCACTAACCAAAAAATACGACATAAAGTGATAAAAAGCTGAGTTTTTGGCCGATTGGGTCTTCGGTGACCCAATCGGTGGCCACTCGATTCTGAACACCCACGTCTCAGTGGTTCTCCCATTTTTATTTTTTTTTATTCAATCGCTGACCTTGCCATTTTGCAATCTTTATGATGTCTTGACGAGACTTGCTCTTCGATGATTCTCCCGGCGGCTTGGTCCATTTTCACGTGTAGAAAAAAAAATTGTTTTGCAATGGCAGTGATTTCGCGCTGAACTGGAAACGACAGTCTGAGGGAACCAATCACAGTCCATTTCCGGGTTTGAAAAATCAATAGGTACACATCAGGCTAAGGGGCAGAGTCGTAAATCGGGTCTTCCTTGGCGGCGCAGGTCTGACGCAGAAGCATAACTCTGCCTTAAGGCTGCATTGATGGTGCTCGACGCCCAATCCATTTAGACTGGGAGCGTTTGTTCATTCGAAACCAAAGCATTTACAGTTACTCTGTCCGATTTTCAGGGCGTTTACAGGTCATTTCCTGTTGAGTTTGAGTCACTGCCTATTCATTTGGGTGATTCTCAGGGCATTTCCGGTTCTTTAACTCAAAATAAACAGGAAGTGACCCATAAAATACCCCAAAATCAACAGGGAGTAACTGAAAATCAATTGACCCAAAATTACTTCATTGCCGTCACTGACGGTCACAGACGTTCAATCCGTTTGAAGTGGGAGGGTTGACAGCGAATGAACATTCGTTCATTCGCTGCCACCCTCCCAGTTCAAATGGATTGGACGTCTACTAGTGATAAACTCATTCCAATTCACAACAGAAGCTTGTTTTTCTGTTCATTAGTTTTTTGTAGAATATCCTAGAATGATTTCCTGACCAATGTATCGATAATCGTCGTATCGCAATATCGTCAGATCGTTATCGTGAGTTTTGTATCGCGTATCGTATCATGAGGTACCAAGAGGTTCCCACTCCTAGCTGTCAATGGTATAGGTGAGTAATGTGAATGGCAACTACAGCGTAATCTAATCATAATATTGTTTCTTGGATGTAGACGCCCAACTCGGTGAAATTTCTAAGGCTCTCCCTGATGATGGAAAAGTTAAAAAAGAAGAAAAACTCCTGAAACAAGGTAAGGAAACATCAGATAGTTCTTATTAATTAGGGCTGGGTGATCACTTAACTCAGTTATTTAGAAGGGTAATTTACAAACTTTTTAACACTTCATTGGACACCCATTGAACTTTTCGGCAACACTGACGACCAGTGTTGTTAATCTTACATTGAAAAATAATTAATTACGGTTACAAATTACTTCTCCCAAAAAGTAATTGAGTTAGTAACTCAGTTACCTCAATGTAAGAATTAGTTACTCGGCAAAGTAACTGATGTTACTTTTCATGTTCTAGACTTTATTACATGATCCATTTTATAATGTCTTTCACATCAAATATGTTTAAAATAAGTGGTTTAATTGAACTGTCTTTTTTATCCCAAAAAACATAGGCCACCCATTTTACATGTTTTAAAATTTCACCTAATATAAGAGTGTAATGGTGTACAAACATTTTTCCGGTTGTACTGAAGCGTGACTTGTGTGTACCGTCATACCCCTAATACAGTGGGGAGAACAAGTATTTGATACACTGCCAATGGGTTTTCCCATTGACAGTGTATCAAATACTTGTTCTCCATACTGTATATATACAGTGGGGCAAATAAGTATTTAGTCAACCACTAATTGTGCAAGTTCTCCTACTTGAAAATATTAGAGAGGCCTGTAATCGTCAACATGGGTAAACCTCAACCATGAGAGGTTGTTGGCAATAACGGAGGCCAAATGTTTTCTGTAACTCTTTACAAGCTTTTCACACACGGTTGCTGGTATTTTGGCCCATTCCTCCACGCAGATCTCCTCTAGAGCAGTGATGTTTTGGGGCTGTCGTTGGGCAACACGGACTTTCAACTCCCTCCAGAGTTTTTATGGCTTTGAGATCTGGAGACTGGTGAGGCCACTCCAGGACCTTGAAATGCTTCTTACAAAGCCACTCCTTTGTTGTCCTTGCTGTGTGTTTGGGACCATTGTCATGCTAAAAGACCCAGCTACGTCTCATCTTCAATGCCCTTGCTGATGGAAGGAGATTTTCATTCAAAATCTCTCGATATATGGCCCCATTCATTCTTTCCTTTACACAGATCAGTCGTCCTGGTCCCTTTGCACAAAAGCAGCCCCAAAGCATGATGTTTCCAACCCCATGCTTCACAGTGGGTATGGTGTTCTTCGGATGCAATTCAGTATTCTTTCTCCTCCAAACACGAAAACCTGTGTTTCTACCAAAAAGTTCTATTTTGGTTTCATCTGACCATAACACAGGCCTTGACGTGTACTGGCTTAAGCAGGGGGACACGTCTGGCAGTGCAGGACTTGAGTCGCTGGCGGCGCATTGTGTTACTGATAGTGACGTTTGTTACTGTGGTCCCAGCTCTCTGTTGGTCATTCACTAGGTCCCCCCATGTGGTTCTGGGATTTTTGCTCACCGTTCTTGTAATCGTTTTGACGCCACGGGGTGAGATCTTGCATGGAGCCCTAGATCGAGGGAGATAATCAGTGGTCATGTATATCTTCCATTTTCTAATAATTGCTCCCACGGTTGATTTCTTTACACCAAGCGTTTTACCTACTGCAGATTCAGTCTTGCCAGCCTGGTGCAGGTCTACAAATTTGTCTCTGGTGTCCTTCGACAGCTCTTTGGTCTTGGCCATAGTAGAGTTTGGAGTGTGACTGACTGAGGTTGTGGACAGGAGGTGTCTTTTATACCGATAATGAGTTAAAACAGGTGCCATTAATACAGGTAACGAGTGGAGCCTCGTTAGACCTCGTTAGACCTTGTTAGAAGTTAGACCTCTTTGACAGCCAGAAATCTTGCTTGGTTATAGGTGACCAAATACTTATTTTCCACTCTAATTTGGAAATAACTTTTTTAAAAATCAAACAATGTGATTTTCAGTTTTTTTCCCACATTCTGTCTCTCATGTTTGAGGTTTACCCATGTTAATATTTACAGGCCTCTCTAATCTTTTCAAGTAGGAGAACTTGCACAATTGATAATAATATATACTGTATGTATCTCTTTTCAATGCTGTTAGATCTGAATAAATACATTGAACACATCCCCCCAAAAATCATAAATGTAAATAAGCTCCGCCTCTACTTCGCGGGAAGGGTGGGTCACCATTAACCGCGAAAAATGAGGGATCACTGTATATGTCATTGTACTGTCCTCGCCAAGTTTGGAAGCTAAGGCTTAGCTAGACAGCGAGCTAATCTGTCTTTCCCCTCTCTCTCCCACGCGGCTGCGCGACTTCTTTGTGTGAGCAAATGTGCTCTTCCTAGTGTGTGTGCTCTTCTTTGTGTGCGGAACTACTACCTGCTCTACACTTCCTGCGCTACAAAAAAAAAGCATGTATCCAGGGCCGGCCCAGGCCATTTGGGGGCCCTAAGCAAAATAATGCAAAGGGGCCCATATTTTTGGCCCACCATTTCGTCACAGTGTACTGTGAAACCCATACATGCAATCCAAGCCATACGTCCATATTTTGTATATTAATCAGATTGTGTTGCACTGCATACTTCAAACTTCTCACCCCAAATGATTGTCAGTACTTACAGTAGATAGCACCAAACCTTTTTCTACAAGAGGAAAGAAAGAAGTTAAGGAAGAACTTATATATTTTTTTAAGCTTGTAATCAAGTATCAAAACTCACAAAAGTCAAATAAAGCAAACCGTAGTAAACAAAATAGAATATAAATTAAACAATTGCCTAGTGGTCAGGGGCCCTAAACAGCTGCATAGTCTGCGTATAGGCTGGGCATGTATCACAAAACCTAAGTCAACATCATAATAAAATACACATTTCGGTAAATGGCAGAACAGGCATATTAATTATTAAAGTAAAAAATAGGATATTGTGAGGTACATTAAGGTACTGTTTACGCAACAAAAAAAAATTTGACTTGAGACAAAATGGCGGACGAGATTCCGGCGTCGTAAAGTCGAAATGAAGTAAGTTTGTACGTCGTGACCCGGGGACTACCTGTATATAGAGACAGAAAATTTGCAAATCCCAGTGGTTACCAATGATTCTATTTTATTTTATTTTATTTTTTTTAAATGCAAAATCTTTGTGAATGTTCATTCGCCCCTCCCAGTCTGAATGGATAGGACGACTTTACACTGTCAATGGCCCTGGAAGATAAGCAACAAATGCAGATTTTAACTCATCAAAAATAGCCACTTGCCTTTTTCATCCGACCTTTAATCCAAAATCAAATCAAACAGCAACAAAACTTTGTTCAAGTGTCTTTTTAATTTCTGCTTCTAGAGGAAAACAAGGAGCAGACAGCAAACATCAAGCAGGAAGCAAAAGAAGAGAAAAGCAGCGATGGAGCGCCCCTCTTTGATAATCACGTGAGCACCATCACCTCTGTCATCAAATCCGAGTGCAGGGACTCGTCGGTCGTCACGACCGTCGCACCCAAGCAGGAAGAGGAGGCCGGGCGCGCCGTGGTCAGAAGCAGCCAGCAAGCCAAAATTCCGCTGAAAAAGAGAGAGCTCAAGCTAGCCGAAAGCTACCACGGCAATCACCTCACTAACAATAACAGCAGCAGCATCATAGTGTGCAACCCCTCAGTCATACAAACTAAGGATGTCTCGTTGACCCTACCCCGTGGCCAAACGGCATCCCAACAGCTCCTCGATCTGATGAACGGGAGGGCGTCCGTGGTGTTGCATCACATTGGCGTCATCCGCGGTCCAACAACCAGCGAAGAGAATGGTTGTAGAGCGGCTGAGGATGAGAAGAACGTTCAGGGCTGCATTTCAAGTAAGGAAAAATTAAAAAACAGACATTTCATATTTGAACATATTTTGAAGGGATCCACTGATAGAAAGACTTCTAGTTCTTAAAAGATAAGCATTATTATGAGTTAAAATAATTTGTTATTAAAACCCCTCTTGATGTTTTTGTTTTTATACAATTTGTAAAATTGGTTTAACCAGTAGGCCGCCATTGTTGTTGACGTAGTAGGGCAGTGATGTCACTTGGTTACGCTGCTGGGCTTTCAGTAGATGACTCTAGCGACATAAACATATCATCTGTTCAACCCTTTCAATTTGAACCCGAAAGGAACATTAATGAGCATGACGGCACTGTCGATATTTCACAAAACGAGCTGCAAAAGGAAAATGAACAGAAAGACTGGATGAGACAAGAAGAGAGTATGAAAAAACACTGGCGAAACCTCCTCCAAGAGGCGAAATTGACACCCAAAGTACTTCCGTGCGCTTTCAGCTTTTGTTTAGATGCATACAGACAGAACATACTAAAGATACCTTAAGAAAATACTTAAACGTAGTGATATCAAATATGGATGGCTACGTGACTAATGTGGTCAACAGATCAATAATTGGCTTTAAAGCTGCCATAAGAAAACAATGCTTAAAAGTATGAGAGGGAAACACATGCAAGAAGAATTTTGAGGCAATGGAAAGGTAATAAGACTGAATAAAAACACAAATTGTAAGTACTTGCCGCTTTTCACCGATGTGCATATGTGTTGGACGTCTCACTGCGTAGAAGGGATTGCAGAAGACAAGTAGTGTTCGTCTAGTAAGTGACAAATTAAGTCATCACGCCGAGCGTCCATTGCGTGCATAAACCGTGGCGCCCTCCGTTGGTCAAAACCTGTACTAAATATTAGAGGTGGGAATCTTGGTGCACTTAACGATTCGATTACGATTCAGAGGCTACGATTCTATTATAAATTGATTATTGATGCCCCCCCTCGCTTTTAGTGTTTCGTACATTAGTTCCAAAATTTCTCAAAAGTCCTCTCAGGCTAAACCAAACTACCATTTCAGTATCAAGTTAACAGTTCAAAACAGTAAATAAAATACTCAAGTCCCTATTCTGTATCAGCAGCTTTAAACTACATTCAATTAATGTTGTGAATCAACCGCAAAAATTGCTCCATTCATTCCATAATTTCCCTTCTGTCTACTTTCAACATGTGAAAGTTTTACAACTGTTTCATCTTTTAAAGATAGATTCAAGTCAAGATTTTGCAGATTGAGGAGTATTTTAGATAAAAAATTAATTAGGTTCGCTACAACAGAGCCTTCCCGAGAAGTCTACTGCTTTAAGATGGCAGCTGTTTACTAATGCCGCAAGTCTGCCATTTCGCATCTAGTTTTTACATGTTTTAATGCCGCCGTCTGTCATTTCATATCTAGTTCTATACAGTATATGGCGGAAAACACTCGGGTGACTTGAAGTTCCGCTCTGAGACCCCTAATTTAGCCAAATTTCAAAATTGTCCGATATGCATGTGCATCATTGGAAAGCTCAAAATCTGAATTTTCTGGGGGAAGAAAATTTTTGAACAGGAGGACATTTTTTTTTTTTAATGTTTTTTTAAACAGCAAAACCCTATCTGGAGGTGAGAGCATGCGAGAGCAGAATTACAGACGCCATGACTTTAACGAGATATTATCGTGTACTTACCTTGTTTCGATCCAAAAGCTCCATGTAGTTTGTATCACTGAGTGTCTAGACACAGCTGGGAATGGCCATAGCTGGATTTTTGGGGGATTTTATGGGTGAAACATGGTAATATAACAAGGGTCGCGATGCAGAAATCACAGACATCAAGGAGTGGTCGAGATTTTCTTTTTCATAAATTTACCCTTTTAGGCGTGTTTTTTTTTTTGTTCTTTTTTTTTGTTTGGATCGATTATTTATCATCTATTCTAACATATCGGAGAAAATGCGACAGTAACAAAAAAAAAATACAATTAAGCGATAGTTATGAGGTAGATATCCGTGACTTTTTTTACAGACGCCATTTTTTTTTATTGTGATGTCATTCTTTTAAAAGTTTAAAATATGTGAGTGAATAATTTTTAATTACATTTTTTTTTAAACAAAATATGAGACAATAATTAATGATTAGAAGCTAGAAACGACACACGTTTTGAAAAATAAATATAATTAATTACCTTCGTTTTATGGCTGGGTTGAAACAAAAGCGGTTGCGCGACGACTGTAAACTGGGGTTTTCTGGGTAAAACGGACAAATTAAAAATAGTTCGGTACCTTAATGCGCTATGAATCTGCTATGGCAGAATATAGACATATTGTTCTATCAAACACAGCAGTTGTTTTGGCTTAAAATACAGCAGTTTCTTTGAAAGAGGAGTGCAAGAGCAGTAACCGCTTTTTCAGTCTTATCTGTGTCTTCCGCCATATATATGTGATATCTACTGTAGCATTAAGTAGCCGTATGTTTGTAGCAACTAGCAACTGGGCGTTGTTTGTAGCAGCTGTTGGCCTCAGTCAGGTATTATTGTTTTTTTTTAATCTAGCGGCATGAGTTGAACATGATATTTACTCTCAGTCCGTTCCTCATTGCATCTTGAAGACCGCGCTGTCTGTGTTTTAGTTCTGCTTTACCTGGTATAAATAAATAAGAGGAATTTGAATGTTAGTGAATCATTCTCGAATCTTCCATGGCCGAATCGCGAATAATCTAAGAATCGGAAATTTCGCACGCTTCTACTAAATATTATAGATTTTTAAATAATTGGCAATATTTCATGGGTATGTAACATTTTAGTAAAAGAGAACAGTTGTGGCTTATTAGAGGGTACAAGTCTTTAAGTCCGAGGTTCCCTTTAAAGAGTTCCTGTGAAAAAAAACAACTTTTTGATGATTTTGAGTTGAAATAGCTCATCTGTTGCCATCGACGATGACAGATGTCCAATCTTTTTGACTTGCAGTCAAAATGATTGGAAATCTGAGTACACTACATTTATAAATGATTTATTTACTACCCACCAAGGTTAATATGTCAACAAAAACGAACAATCAAAGCTGATGCTGATAAAAAAATAAAATGGCTAATTGATTAAATAAAGCCAATTTTGTTAGCTGATATTTGAGGCCAGTATATAGTTTCTTAAAGCATGTTGATTATAAATGGCAGTTGAAACACTTATTATTTTAATGTAAATATTAGAAGTAAAAATGTATCATCTACTACTTGCTTTTTTAACACTGGCCACTAGGTGGTGCAAAATCACAATGTGAATTGTGTACAACGGCTGATCTTTAAAAAGTTTATATTGGTCGACCTTATTCAGTAAAGAGCATCACCCAAACAGAAAACGTAAGTTATTTTATCGTCCGATGGGTGATCTTTAAAAATGTCCATGTATCAGTTGATTTTTAATCAATATCATATCATAATGCTATATATTATATGTTTTTAATTAAATGATATATTTTAAATATATCTTGTCCAAAGAATCAATATTGTATTATAATTTTGAAATGCATAGGAACTCCAGAGCTGGGGCGCCAGTCAGTGCTCGTGAGGAACGAGCCGGTTCCCACGGAGACGCCGCACCAGGGTCCGAAAACGAGTAACGACAAAGAACCAGATGAAAGCGTCCAGCGGGGCGAGGACGCCGACTCGGGAACAAGAGAACTTCACACAGATAAAGAACGAAGTAAAGATGAACAGAAAAAGCACTCGAATGCTTTAGAAAAAGTGCAAGCGGCGCCGAAAAAAGGACAGGAACAGCAGTTGGACAAGGGAGAGAAAGGCGTCAATGGTGAATTACCGGAGAAAGGAGAGATAGAGGTGGATGATAAGCCACGTCCAAAAGAAAAAGCATCCTCAGAACTCCAGAAAGAAGGAATACGCTTGAAGATCAAGATCCCCCCTCATCGGAGGAACAAGATGAAAGCCAAGGAGCAGCAGCAGAAGGAGGCACCAGAAGGAGGGAGATCTCTAAGGAGGTCTGCCAGGATCTGCAGGTGGGAGAATTTATACTTTACTCACTGGTTACCATTTACATCACTGTAATTGTTGAAATGTAATGGGACATGTGCACTCTATTTGTAAGAGAACTTGTCTATGTTGTCCATGAGTTCATACTTTTCCTCTTTTTAGGCCAAGTTCCAAGGCGTCCGATAGCCCGAAAAAAAAGAAAGGTCAACAAAAACAGACAAAAGAAGAAGAAAAAGAGGACGACGAGGAAGAGGGAGATGAAGATAATGAAAAGGAGGGTGTTACTGCTAAGAAAGATGCAAAAGGAACAGCTGCCGTCCAAACGAGGAAGCGCAGGGTATCAGTCATTCCAATTTCTTTACTTTCTGTTGGCTGTTATCCAGCGGAAACTGTCCTGCTCTGATCAACCGGTCAGAGGATGGAAAATAGCTGAGTGGTTAAGGGCAGATTCGCGAGATAGCATGGCAACAAGTCATTTGTGCCTTCCAGTCAAAATGAATTGGATGTCTAGCGCTGGAAGGGATCCCGGAATTCCCCAAAAATGTACGGAAGTGACCTGTAAGCAGGGCTGTCAACAGACTTGCAGGGGCCCGGGGACAAGAGACCCTCTTAAGTCCCACCCACCCCACCAATGCCACTGGCTTGTCACGACAACATACGCAGTACTTCTAACACTTTGCAAGCAATGACAGTGTAAATTTTCTAATTATTTAATTCGGGATGGACAGTTAAATTTAACAGACCGTAATGTGATGTGACACAGTATAAAAAATTTCCATCTATTGTCCCATGTAGGCTACAGTACAATACAACTGAGAGTGTTATGCCTGCCTGCTAAGCAACAAAACAGTTTAACTAAACATCCTGTACCTGCCCCCTCCACATCCCTGGGGTTATCAAGCCCTCGAACAGTGATGCGCCTAGATTTTTTTGACAGCAGTCATTTATGACATCAGTGAAATCTAGTTTTTGAGCAAGCTCACTCTTAATGGAGAGTAGGGCTGCAGCTGTCGAATATTGTGGTAATCGAGTATTCGACTGAAAATTCTATCGATTAATCGAGTAATTGGATAGAACAAATATTTTTTATGTAAAGAGCAATTATAAATATACAAGAAAAAACTAGACATTTCACCTAATATTGAGCCATTTTCAGACAATTTTTTGTTTTCGATGTACATTTTTGAAAACTGCTAACAATTGCATCTCAGATGTGACTAGAAAAAAGGGATAAAAAAACAACTTCACTGCTTTCACTCAAAAAGCTTCTAGATCTTATAAAAAGAAATATTATTTCCTACCTAAAAATGTCATTATGCCTGATAACACACATGACTTAAAAGTTAAGTGTGTGTCAACTGAATTTCCATTTGTGTCAAACTATTTTTAAGTTCTAGTTAATCAAGTTTTAAGTTAGTCTAAATTGTAAGTAGGGCTGCAACTATCGATTATTTTAGTAGTCAATTAATCGATTAACTAGTTAATTCAAATAATTGAGTAATCGGATAGGGAACCTGAAAAATTTGAATACCTAAGCTGAGCCTCGAATGGTATAAAAAAATAAATAAATAAGGATCTATGTGCAACAAAAGAACAATGGCTAACTTACATAGCAAAAGTCCACTAGCTTAAATGCTAAATACTAACTTTTTTTTTTAAAACAATGCTCTTAACAATTGTTCAGACATATTCCAGCAAAAAAACTGTTAAATAAACCTATAAATTAAATTACGAATGCATTGAAAAAAACGTTAGCTAAAACAAAAACTTATGTGCATATGTTGGTCTTAACATGGAGCAGCTGGATTCAGCTATGTGAAATGAGGCAGACTAGAGGGCAGTGTATCCACCAAAATCAATAAAACTAAATGCAAACACTTTCAAAATAAACCTTTACAACGGCACTTGAATTAAACGAATACTCGAAGCAGTGAAATTTAATTTGAATCTTTTTTTCTAATCTAATACTCGAGTTAATCGATTAATTATTGCAGCACTAATGGAGAGCATGGCTAGGTTGTTAAGCCTGCCCTGTGACATAGTGGAGCGTAGGTAGTTTTTTTATTATTTTCATTTTATTGAAGGCTCGCTCTCCTCCAGCTACAGTCACTGGCAATAAGGCGTTATATTGCTGCCACTATTCTGAGCGAGCAATAATGGATTTTGAGCACAGAAAACACCCCTGCTGCTCTCGCTCAATTTCTGCACACCTGTGCTGCCTCTATTCTGACCAACAAAAACTGATTTTGAGCACATCCCTTGATCTCGCTAAATTTCTCGAATCCTGCGCTCGTCATTTTTTTTCCCTCTGCGCGCTCAGTTGAGCACACGCTACTAACGTGTCACGAAGCCAACCAATCAGAGAGCTAGCGGAGGACAAACGGCCAACCAGTGTACTTCTGCTAGCTCTCTCTAAGCGAGAGCAGGAAGTGTGCTCAAAAACTATTATTGCTCGCTCAGAATAGAGGCCGCAGTATAACACCATATGGCAAAGACAAGAAAATGAGTAGCAGTGTGCTCCGTGTGTAACAGTGTGCTTCGTAATAGCGTTTGCTATAATACACAGCGGGTTGTAAACCCAAGATAAATCCAGCCGCCGGACCCTGAGTCTGTTCAGCCTCGCGCACCTGATCCCCACAGACTAACATACATCCCTGATCTCCCATCACCTTCTGTCTCCACGGCTCAACGCGAGCATCATGTCTTGTCATACCGCAGCTCAATACGCTACTACGTAGGTAGTGTAGCCTTGAGTACGACAGAGCGGGGTCAAACCATTCTCTGCTAAGACGGTGGTGGGTTGGGGGGTCGTTGTGCAAAAAAAGGAAAAAAAATATATTTGAAATACCGTATTGGCCCGAATATGAAACTGTGTTTTTTTGCACTGAAATAAGACTGTAAACGTGGGAGTCATCTTATATACGGGGTCTACACATTATACCCATTCACGACACTAGATGACGCCAGATATCATTGAAGCGAATGCTGAACTTGAGTAATGTTCTGTCATGACGGATCTCAGCTACTCTCAAGTTTAACCAGTTTGCATTTTTATATTGCAATGTTTTTCCTTATTCAGATTTGTTTCAAGACTACAGTTACAGTTAGACCTCACTTTGATGGTTAATGCAGTCATTGCAATTTTGTTTTATGACATTAGATTGGTTTATTTACATTTCAAAAACCAGAAGCCATTCATTTACGAATATGATTGCACTTTAGTTTACATATTTAAATGTTCAGATATTAAGATTTGAATGAGGCAAAATAACATGCTTTTTCTCTCAAATATTTGTTAAAATCATTTGTTTCAGATGTACTGTAATTATTTTCTGTTTAAAAATTAATTTGGTGTTCAAAAAGTCTTTTTTCATACTTGAGTCTTGTAAAAGAGGGGGCCGTCTTATAATCAGGGCCGTCTTATATTCGGGCCAATGCGGTATTTAATAGGGTTGTTCCGTTCATGTTTTTTTGCTCCCGATCCGATCGTTTTAGTTTGAATATCTGCCGATCCCGATATTTCCCGATCCAATTGCTTTTTTTTTGCTCCCGATTCAATTCCAATCATTCCCGATAATTTTTCACGATCATATACATTTTGGCAATGCATTAAGAAAAAAATGAATAAAACTCGGACGAATATATACATTCAACATACAGTACATAAGTACTGTATTTGTTTATTATGACAATAAATCCTCAAGATGGCATTTACATTATTAACATTCTTTCTGTGAGAGGGATCCACGGATAGAAAGACTTGTGACTTTGTATATTGTGACTAAATATTGCCATCTAGTGTATTTGTTGAGCTTTCAGTAAATGATACTGTAGCCATGCCCGAATGCATGATGGGAAGTGGAACCATGACTGTGCGTAGTGCTACAAATTCATATATCTTCTCTGCGTTGGGAAATAACATAAGGAGTTGAGAAAAAGATCAATTGCTACCTTGCTTCCCCACATTGCTTCCCATGATATTTCTAATCGTAAGGAGAGGTTTGTAAGGCTTTAGCCAATTTAAAAAAGGCTCCAAAGGCTGCCAAAATTCACTCTACTCATTTTACACTGCCTTTTATCTCTCTATATAGGTAAGACGGCGCCATTACAGATTGAGCGTGACAATGCGTGAGTGAGTCGTGCAACGCATGCATTAATTGCGTTGAATATTTTAACGTGATACATTTTTCTTAAAAAATTAATTACCGCCATCATCGGAATAAATTTCATAACCCTACCTTAAGCCTAAACTAAAGATTCTGGATGAGTGTAACATATTATGTCTGTAACGTTAAATACAATTAGAAAACAATTTAGTTAAAAAATATATATATATTAAAAAAAAGGCATGGCCGATATTTTTTTGCCGATTCCGATACTTTGAAAATGACGTGATTGGACCCGATCGATCGGCATCTCTAGTTATGACATTATCACTGTTGCCACTAGAGGGCAGTGTATCCACCCAAATCAATACAACTAAATCCAGACACTTTCAAAACTATTACAATGCTTCTTTAATTAAACAAATACTCAAAGCAGCAAAATTTAATTCAAATCTTTTTTCTAATCGTATTAGTCGTGTTAAGCAATTAATCGTTGCAGCACTAATACAGTGATGAGCCTGCTCAGTGGAGTGCCAGCGGAAAACCTTGAAGTTGTTACATTTATCATTATTGAAGTATCCAGTGGGGCATCAAAATACAATTAGCCATAATACTGTATGTTAAGTCCATGATGGCATATACAGTATCAGTATCGGTTTGATATTAGTACCTGATTTTTGCAGTTGGACAATATCGGTTATTGGTTAAAAATTTATTATCGGACAACTCTACTTATAAATGGTGTTCGTGTGTGAAACTCTGCAATTGGGCATGGGTATTAAAATTAGTTTACGGTGGCATTAAAAAGAATTAAATGAGATTTGCTGATACCTGTAGAGAAGCCCTGTATTAATTTTGGGTCACTTTCTATTGGTTTTGGCACACTTATGGGTAGAGGTGTGCAAAATTTCTGATTCTTAGATTATACGTGATTCGGCCGTGGAAGATTCGAGAACGATTCACAAACATCCAAATTCCGATTATTGAAATATGCCAAGTAAAGCAGAAGTACAACACACTCAGCGCGCCGTGCGGTCTTCGGGACGGAACGGAGCAAGAGTAGGTAAACATCATGCTTTTCATTACCCGGCCCCTCAGGTAATGCCAATGCTCAACTCACGGCTCTAGCTCAACTCATGCCACGAGATAAAAAAACACAACAACATACCTGACTGCTGCCGAAAAGCTGCTACAAAGTACAGCCACATAATGTTACGGTAGATATCATTTATATAGGACTAGATGCATTATAGATTCGGTACCGTAAGCAGCATATCTACAAAAAGCTAGATGCGGGTGTTAGTAAACGGCCGCCATCTTAAAGCAGTACACTTCCCTGCAAGGCTGTTGTAGCGAACCTTCCAAGCAAACCTAATTAACTTTTTATCTAAAATACTCCTAAATTAGTAAAATATTGACTTGAATCTATCTTTAAAATAGTTTTAAAGCTTTCACATGTCGAAAGTAGACAAAAGGGAAATTATGGAATAATGGGAGCAATTTGAACAACTTTAACGGTTGATTCACAACATTTAGGCTACGTTCATACTACAGGTCTTAATGCACGAATCCGATTTTTTGTCATATCCGTTTTTTTGGCGTGCCCGTTCAGACTGCCTTTATCCATTGAGACCGTTCAAGTATTACCCATGCGCACTAATTCGCGGTCCGACACGCGCTGAGCAAGACGACCCGCATGCGCAGAAGCATCAAAACAAATGACATCCGTCATTCCAGGGATATCATATTTTGCTTTTCAAAAGGAGGACACAAATAACAGACATAAATAATCCCCGTTTAGGCTTATATTCAAAGTTTATATGGATCGATAGCATGCACGCACGGTCCGTGCACGTCACACACAAATACGGGTAGTTTGCCCTAAAGATACACGATAATATCGGCTACCGATAATTATCGGCCGATAATGGCAATTATGACGTCACACAGATAATACAGATAATAAAAAAATCAACCGATAATGCAATCCGATAATTATATACTTGATTTAGCCTCCAAATGTGCGCAACCAAGCAGTTTTCTCCACTTCTTCACTGCCGCCTGCTCAACCCCTCCCCTCTCTGAAGCCCCTGTGGGAGGAGGGGTTTAGGAGTACGGCGTCATAGAGGAGGCGGTGTTACACATCAGTGTTGACACTGTTGAGGCGCTCTCACTAGCGTGCGTTGCTTTTCCCGTGTGTGAAATGAAATAAACGATGCTCTCGCCATCTACAAAACAGTTCCTCAAGGCCTAAAGAAAGCGTCCTCATTGAACACCACTAGCACTAACCCAGCAGCCATTTAAAACTGCATCTGCATCACAATGATTTTTGGAACGAATATGAGGCTGCTGCTAGCACGAATGCTAAAGCTATTGTTAACAAATAAACTATAAAGGAAGCTACGGGGCTTGTGACTACACAGAGACGCTGCGGTCCTCCCGGAGTCGGGGTGTTTGGGAATGCAGCCCAAAGCGAGTGGTAAACTCCCATCTATGGCTAAACACCTCACGAGATCGATAGTTGACAAGTAGCTGTCTTCCGATGGAGCCCGCCGGTCCGGCGGGCCGCCGCCGCCGCCTCGCCCTAGGCGGGTAGGGGATGAGAGCAGAGCCATGCACCGAATGCGCCGCAGCGAGCCGGCCGGGGCGGGCGGATATCCGGTACGAACTTAGCTGCCGCCGCCACTCCGGTTCAAGACAGAGGCCTGGCGCGGGTGCTAATTTGGCAGCCGGGCGGACTGAAGGGCACAGGCGGGAGGAAATTCCCGAAATGACCCAATAGCCAAATCCCTGGATGAAAAAATAATGCAGTTTATACGACCACGATTCTTCGTGAAAGACATGCCGATCACATCAGTTTTACCACGAACATTTACACAGGTGATGTCAACAAACCATGTTTATCATGACGGCACAGTGGTTAGTTGATAATTGTTCATGCACCAAACGACACAAAGAAGTCATCCAGTCAGTAATGCATTCAGTACGCTTTAAATTTATGACGTCTTAATCAGATCATTCTTCTTAAATCTAGTCAAATAATTTTCCCCATCTTGTTTGAGTGTTGAAGACTAGTTGAATGCGCCAGATTATTCCACTTACTTGAACTAAATATTGCAATTTGTTCTTATTAAGCCCAAACATCTAAAAAAAATAAGGTCATTTTCACCTAAATCAAGAAAAAATTGCTTTCAAATAATGTTTTGAACCATACATATTCTTGAATAAAGAACATTTCTGACAAGTTTTTTTTTTTTTTTTTTTTTAGGATTATGTATAATAATTTATTGCTTAAAATAAGGCTGTTAATCTTATTTTCAGCTGGCCATTTTTCTTCAAGAAATCTGAGTGAAATATACTTGAAGTGCTGGCAGTTAATTTAACTTATTTCCAATAGATTTACACTGAAAACAAGGGACTTTAACTAGTCTTAAGGAGCTGTGTTTTTGCTGTGTAGTAATGTTATACTTTAGGAATGGCATACTTTTAAAGCCATTTTTGTGCAACTTATGTATTTACTCTGTAAGTAATTGTTGCCAAAAGTTTACCATTACACAATGTCAGACAATCTGTCTTTATTTAGATGTTGGAATTTACTACTACTACTACTTGTTCACATTTGATGTTGAAAAAAAAAAGAGCAATATTATTTTTGCACAGCAATATTTTCTCTTGTGTATACTTTAAAATTTTACATAAATCTTTAATAAAATTATCGGCTTGACATTATCGGTTATCGGTTGGAACGAGGAGGAAATTATCGGTTTTCGGTATCGGCTGAAAAATGCATTATCGTGCATCACTAGTTTGCCCCGACCTCGGCCGTGTAGGCGATGTTGAAATATTGCTCACTTGGAGCAGAGAGAAAACTGAGCATTCTCAGGCTTATCCTCAACCCATTTTTATTTTTTATGACTGTTGTCAAGCTCAGCCCTTCCCCAAAAGCCATGTTCACTGCAAGCTAGGCGCTAATAACGCACAGCGGCACCGCTACGGTAAGCGTCTCTCTCGCTATTTGATGACGTAATTGCTGCATGAAATCTGATTTGGGAGAATGGACAGTACAGACCGCCGCGACAGTCTGGAAAAATGTGTCCCGATCGGATTTGAACCACATACGAAAGTGACCCAGATCGGATTTGAAATGGTCCAGTTCTATGCGACTTGTCACGTTCAGACCGTCAAGTTAATGCCTGACTCGAGTCGGAAAAACGCGAAAAAATCGGATTCGTGCATTAAGACCTGTAGTATGAACGTAGCCTAATTGAATGTAGTTTAAAGCTGCAGATACAGAACAGGGACTGGAGTTTTTTTTATTTAATGTTATTTTTGTGTATTTGTTTACTGCTATATGCGAACTTGATACTGAAATCGTAGTTTGGGTTAGCCTGAGAGTATTTTGAACAATTTTGGAACTTATGTACAAAACTTTTAAAAAAAAAAAAAAAAAAGGAGGGGGGGGTGCATCAATAATCGTTTTATAATCGAATCGGAGCCTCTGAATCGTAATCGTAATCGAATCGTTAGGTGCCCAAAGATTCCCAGCTCTACTTATGGGTCAATTTCTGTTATTTTTGGGTACTTTCTGTTGAATTTGGGGCTTTTTCTGGGTCACTTCTATTACACTGTGTGTTTTTTTCTTATCGCAGTATTTTTTTCTGTGAAGGGGGGTGTTAAAGAAAAGGGATGACCACCGAGTGAATAATAATTTTGTTTTTTTAAGTATCGAAAATGGTATCGCGTCTTTTTTTGAGTATCAATATCGAGTTAAACATTTTTGTGTCCTGACAAGAGTAGTATAGATATAACCTGACTGGAAAACCAAACAAAACAAAAAAAAAGTCAAAGTATTTATTAGTTGTCAATGGAGGCCAGCGCTTGTGATTTTCATCCTCCGCTGTGGATTTTCTGCATTTCCAGGGTAAGCGGCGACACGGATGCCCCAGGTGGTCCAACGTACGCGCCAAGCGTCGTAAACTGAACGAAGATGACGACGAAACAGGTGGAAAAGCGCGGGAGGAAGCCAGCGACGGCGGAAACCGCTCGGACGACTCCTGCCAGTCTGAGGAGATTCCCAAAGAGGACGCCTGCACCCATTGCGGTCTTCCCAACCACCCGGAATTGGTAAAGAACGCCGGCTGAGAGACATCACCGGTGGTGCTTTCAGGGACTTCAGCTTGTTTGCGTGTCATCTTTAGATTCTGTTGTGCGACTCGTGTGACAGTGGATATCACACAGCGTGCCTACGGCCGCCGCTCATGCTCATCCCTGACGGCGAGTGGTTCTGCCCGCCGTGCCAGCACGTGAGTCACATGTGAAACAAATTTATCTGGGAAACAATTTGGGAAAAAAATCCAATCACGTAGCTTTTAAAAAGTAAATTGAAACTTTTTTTTTTTTAAATGAGGATCACTAGTAGGCGTCCAATCCATTTGAACTGGCAGGGTTGGCAGTTTTTTTTGTTTTTTTTTTAAAATAAGAAGAAAATAATTTAAAAAGGAGAATATTTACTATTTTTTTTTTAATTTTTTGATCAAGCAACAAAATTAACTAGTTTTTTTTTCCCCCAACTACAGTAAGCCTGAGTTCACGGTTAATAGAGACCAGAACCCCCTGCGAAAAGTGAAAAAACGCGATGTAGGTTTTGCCCCCAAACATCAATCCCCTCCACATCAAAAAAAAAAAAAAATTGGAAAAATATTGAAGTAAACAGTATTTATTCACATGCATTTCCGCAATCGATACCAAAGATATACCGTAAAATAAAGTGTATATATATCGATTTATAGTAAATATAGCAGGTTATATACATTCACTGCATGATGCTTACGGGGAACTCTGCACACCTGACATGACTCGTAAAACAAGTTAAGAGGCTGCGATGTGCGCAGCGAATCAGCTCACAGGAGAAAGCCACTGTTATTGGCGGTCGCGTTTGTCAATCACCATAGGGGAGGCTCCGACAGCGCGTAGCCCATCAGCTTACGGGATAAAGCCTCTCTTATTCGCCCATCGTAATTGTTGGGGGGGGGGTCGATGCTTATTGGTTTAGTCATTTGTCAATCTCACACCAGGAACCAATAACGCACCTCGTATGAGTGCCCGTGCTTATGTACAAAGACACTGAGTCATGTACAGCGGTGGTTCTGAAACTGTTTTGCACCACATACCGGTGTGATGTAGGCCTTTTTTCCGGACCGGCAATGTGTGGCAGAAAATTATAGTATTTATAAATTATAAAAAAGGCTAAAAACAAACATTAAGTACAGGGAAATGGTAACTCACCTTATGCTGAATCAACCTTTTTTAACAGCGGCCGCTCCTAAAACTTGATGGCAAACATCTTTAGTCGCAGGCATAATGAGTTATTCTCCAATCGTGAAAGTTATCTGAGCTATAGCAATACGATTCACCACGAGGTATGATGCTCTCAGTGCATTCGCTTTTGTTGCCTTGTTTGCTAGCTTTTATCCACTGAAGGAATCTGACCTTCTAGCCAGACCGGCGGAACCCCGGCCAGAAGGGCAAACTCCGCGCGTTTACCTTAGTCTTAACCCTTTGTACTGATTCCATTTTGAAAAGCTCACTGAGAACAAGTTGACAATTTATTCAGGTCGACAGAGATCAAAACGGTAAGGCCAAACAGAAACACTCAGGCGAGGAGGCAAACTCGTTCCAAAGTCACCATATCACAAGTCAACAAAAGGTTCCTGAGAAAAATGACAACGCTTAGTTAAACATTGTCTTTTGAAGGCTCTCGCGGGACGGGGCAGAAAGAAGGGTGCGTTTGGGATTATTGTCTGTTTGTGGATTGGACAGGGGGATTCGTGAGTTGCTGTTGTCCGGGCAGCGAGGGTTGTGGATTTTGCCACCTCAGCATCAAAGGGGCTCTTGGAGTCTTGTCAGTCGTGTTATCAGTTGGATATCGAGTGTTGGTTTTCCTTGTATCAGGACAGGGCGTCCCTTCATTTGTTCTGGACTGCCCTGGAGAACTGATTGCGAGAGTTGGTGCGTCAGTTGCATGACGCACGTGCTGAGCTTCTGTGATAAGAAAGCGTAGATTATTTCTTATGTCCTATATTCTGTTTGTTTTCCTTAAATAGCACTTATACCATAGTTTATTTTATATTGGGTGTGTTAGAGTAATACAAACAGTTAGTACCTTTTCTCGTAGGCACCATCTATCTCCTTCACCACATATTATGTAGAATGGATTTGGTTGTAGTCTCCTCTTCTGGCCCAGCAGGTGACCTTTTCCCCGTAAAAAAGCCCTCCAAAGACTTCGCCACCCACAGCACACAGTCAACAGCAGCTAACTTTACTGTTTACATTGACTTATGCTGTACTGCTATAGGTGTGCAAACACACCAGTAATGGCGGCCAACCACTAGAGAGCGACGTACGCCAATCTCTACTCGGATTAGTCGAGAGGTACAGGCCAGATTGCCTTTGTTAACAAATGATTTATTATTTGTCTGCGGCCCAGTAGCAAATGCCGGTCTGTGACGGTCGGTAGGGATCCCTGATGTACAGTATGTCTTGCTGTGAAACATTCTCAGCCTGAAAAAGAAACTTAAATATTTTATTTTTTATGAATACTTTTGAAAACCCCGTGCATAGAATCCACGAAACGTGAACCGCGGAGTAGCTAGAGCTTACTGTAATTTTTTATTTAAAAAAATTAAAGATATACGGTAAGAGAATATTTACTATTGAGACTCGACAAAGAGGATACCTACCATGGCCTGCTATGTGGAACGTAATAAAGATGAATTTGAGACACTTGTGTTTGACTAGTTATTAATGATTGAATCATCAGACAAATATAATTTGTGTGCGCAGAAGCTGTTGTGTGAAAGGCTTGAGGAGCAGCTGCTGAACCTGGACAGTGCTCTGAAGAAGCGAGAGCGTGCCGAGAGGAGGTAAACTCGCACACAATCGCAAACTGGTCAAGACGCTATATGTATAGTAGGCGTATAGTGTACACTAACAACGTGTTGATTATGAAAGTTGCACAGAAGATTTATTTCTATGTGCGATAGGCGGGAGCGGCTGGTGTACGTGGGAATCAGCGTCGAGAACATCATCCCTGTAAGTCGAGTCACAAAATCGCAGACCCCTGGGAGATGAGCGAGAACAAACACTTCTTTTTGTGTCCACGCAGGGCGATGAGGGAGACGAGGAAGACGAAAAGACTACCAAAAAGAAAGACGCCAAGAAGAGTAAAAATCTGGGAAGGAGGTCGACCAGAACCAGGAAGCATATAAGCTACAGGTGATATTAGTTGGATTGCACTTATGGTTCATCTATATGGAGGATCGGATGTGCTAAAATTAATAAATGAATAGAGAATTAGATATGAGAATAGGGTTTTTCATTTTTATAATTTTTGTTCATTGTTTTTTTGAGCTTTTTTGTCTTGGTCTTTTGGACAAAAATACTTATCAGTCTTAGTTATTCTTAGTCATATCAAATGTGTTAGTCTTGGTCTAGTTTTGGTCAACGAAAACTTAAATTTCATCTAGTTTTAGTCGAGAATGACTGTTTTCATCTGTAAAATTCAAATGTTTTATTCCAAAAATAAAGATTTTTAACAATTTGGAATGAACATTGACAGACGAGCACATAATTGTATCGCCTACAAGACAACGCAAATTCATGATGAATACACAGCGAGCAGGAAAACGGTACATTATAGTCGATTAATTACCATATTTTCTGCACGATAAGGTGCACCTGAAGCGAGGAGCTAGCGCGGCTCCATCTAATGGATGTATAACGCAATCCCAACCACTACTAGTAATACTGTGCCTTACAATGCGGTGTGCCCTATATATGAAAACCACTTTTAAAATTGAAGACGCGCCTTCTAGTGTAAGTACGGTAAACCCACCTGAATGCCACAAACTAATTGTAAACAAACAAACAAACAATCAAAAAGTTGCCCAAGAGTTTAAGACGACACTGGTCACGCGAAATGGCAATGCTAAGGCAAACGTGTTGCTGACGCTACAAATGACATTTAGTGTGTGATGATCACTCAGCAACATGACATATTCTCTCGAGCCAAGATAAGAAAACAAATCTTAATATGTGTTTTCAAAATAAGCACGTCTGGAGCCTGGAGAGGACACCATTGAGTTAGTGTGTGTGTCTGCAGCAAGTCACATGAGTGACACGACCAAACACTAGCAGTCATGTTTTAGTCTCCCAAGACATGATTTTAGCTTGTCATCATCACGTCATTGTCATTAAGAAATTGTTCATGGATGAAATATTTTCGTCATCGTTAACAAAAACACTACTTTTGTTTCATCATCGTCACTTAAATATCTAAAAATCTTTTCATTTCTATGTTTGTTCCTTAGATTTGACGACTTCGATGACGCCATTGATGAGGCCATTGAAGAGGACGTCGGAGATGTTACCACTGGTAAGGGGACTGAATTAAGATCATGAAAAATAATACAGTGCTACTTTGCGCCTTAAACTTCGCGCCCTCAGTCCATCGCGGATTTTTTTTCGATTAAAAAAAAAAAAAAAATAGATGATATGTCCCAAGCAGATCGCATAGTCTCACTCACTCACCCTCCCTCCCTCTCCCTGCTCATTGTTGGTCAGGCAGTGAGCGCACTGGGGTTGCTTATCAAAGTTAACAATGATTGACAGACCTTAATGTTTGATGTTGCTAGAGAACCGAGCTTCAAAGCGCCGCATGCGTCAATCATCGTTTTACTTGTTAAGCAGCTGCTGTGGTTAGTAGGTTGCTGCTTACTAACACATGTGTGTTAGTAAGCAGCTTTGGATTTGAGTGGACTCACTCAATGAAACATTTCATAAAGTTAAGCATGTTTCTACTTTATTTCTGTTTAAGAATAATTTTCTATGACTGTAACATGTTTAAAATGATCATAATTGTTACATTTGAAGTGCTTAAAAACCACTTATTAAAATATATATATGTACATAAAAGTTTTTTTTTTTAATTATTCTTTGAGGGGAAAAAAGGGAAAAATCATGTCATATGTACTGTATATGGCGGAAAACACAGACAAGACTGAAAAAGCAGTTTCTGCACTCTTGCACTCCTCTTTGAAATAAAGTGCTTTATTTTAACCCAAAAGAGCTGTTGTGTTGGATAGAACAATATTTCTATATGCTGCCATAGCAGATTCATGGCGCATTAGGCCCCCGAACTACAGTATTTTTTATTTTTGCTTAGAATCATTAATTAATGTCTAATATTGTGTTAAAAAAAAAAGAAAAAGAATTCAATGATTCACTCGCATATTTTCAACTTTTTAACAAACACTCCAAACGCACTGTGGCCAAGATCAAAGAGCAGTCGAAGGACACCAGAGACAAAATTGTAGACCTGCACCAGGCTGGGAAGACTGAATCTGCAGTAGGTAAAACGCTTGGTGTAAAGAAATCAACTGTGGGAGCAATTATTAGAAATTGGAAGACATACAAGACCACTGATAATCTCCCTCGATCTGGGGCTCCATGCAAGATCTCACCCCGTAGTGTCAAAATGATAAAAAGAAGGGTGAGCAAAAATCCCAGAACTACACGGGGGACCTAGTGAATGAACTACAGAGAGCTGGGACCACAGTAACAAAGGCTACTATCATTAACACAATGCGTCGCCAGGGACTCACATCCTGCACTGCCAGACGTGTCCCCCTGCTGAAGAAAGTACACGACCAGGCCCGTCTGTGGTTCGCTAGGGAGCATTTGGATGATCCAGAAGAGGACTGGGACAATGTGTTATGGTCAGACGAAAGCAAAATAGAACTTTTTGGTAGAAACACAGGTTCTCGTGTTTGGAGGAGAAAGAATACTGAATTGTATATGAAGAACACCATACCCACTGTGAAGCATGGGGGTGGAAACATCACGCTTTGGGGCTGTTTTTCTGCAAAGGGACCAGGAGGACTGATCTGTGTAAAGGAAAGAATGAATAGGGCCATGTGTCGAGAGATTTTGAGTGAAAATCTCCTTCCATCACAAGGGCATTGAAGATGAGACGTGGCTGGGTCTTTCAGCATGACAATGATCCCAAACACACAGCCAGGGCAACAAAGGAGTGGCTTTGTAAGAAGCATTTCAAGGTCCTGGAGTGGCCTAGCCAGTCTCCAGATCTCAACCCCATAGAAAATCTGTGGAGGGAGTTGAAGGTCTGTGTTGCCCAAAACATCACTGCTCTAGAGGAGATCTGCATGGAGAAATGGGCGAAAATACCAGCAACAGTGTGTGAAAAGCTTGTGAAGAGTTACAGAAAACGTTTGGCCTCCGTTATTGCCATCAAAGGGTTCATAACAAAGTATTGACATGAACTTTTGGTATTGACCAAATACCTATTTTCCTCCATGATTTGCAAATAAATTCTTTAAAAATCAAACGATGGGATTTTCTGGGTTTTTTGTCCACATTCTGTCTCTCATGGTTGAGGTTTACCCATGTTGACAATTACAGGCCTCTCTAATATTTTCAAATGGTAGAACTTGCACAATTGGTGGTTGACTAAATACTTATTTGTCCCACTCTGGGTGTGTGTGTGTGTGTGGGGGGGGTGTATATACAGTGCCTTGCAAAAGTATTCAGCCCCCTTGAACCTTGCACCACATTTCAGGCTTCAAACATAAAGATATAAAATTTTAATTTTTTGTCAAGAATCAACAACAAGTGGGACACAATCGTGAAGTGGAACAAAATTTATTGGATAATTTAAACTTTTTTAACAAATAAAAAACTGAAAAGTGGGGCGTGCAATATTATTCGGCCCCCTTGCGTTAATACTTTGTAGCGCCACCTTTTGCTCCAATTACAGCTGCAAGTCGCTTGGGGTATGTTTCTATCAGTTTTGCACATCGAGAGACTGACATTCTTGCCCATTCTTCCTTGCAAAACAGCTCGAGCTCAGTGAGGTTGGATGGAGAGTGTTTGTGAACAGCAGTCTTCAGCTCTTTCCACAGATTCTCGATTGGATTCAGGTCTGGACTTTGACTTGGCCATTCTAACACCTGGATACGTTTATTTTTGAACCATTCCATTGTAGATTTGGCTTTATGTTTTGGATCATTGTCCTGTTGGAAGATAAATCTCCGTCCCAGTCTCAGGTCTTGTGCAGATACCAACAGGTTTTCTTCCAGAATGTTCCTGTATTTGGCTGCATCCATCTTCCCGTCAATTTTAACCATCTTCCCTGTCCCTGCTGAAGAAAAGCAGGCCCAAACCATGATGCTGCCACCACCATGTTTGTCAGTGGGGAGGGTGTGTTCAGGGTGATGAGCTGTGTTGCTTTTACGCCAAACATATCGTTTTGCACTGTGGCCAAAAAGTTCAATTTTGGTTTCATCTCACCAGAGCACCTTCTTCCACATGTTTTGTGTGTCTCCCAGGTGGCTTGTGGCAAACTTTAAACGAGACTTTTTATGGATATCTTTGAAAAATGGCTTTCTTCTTGCCACTCTTCCATAAAGGCCAGATTTGTGCAGTGTACGACTGATTGTTGTCCTATGGACAGACTCTCCCACCTCAGCTGTAGATCTCTGCAGTTCATCCAGAGTGATCATGGGCCTCTTGGCTGCATCTCTGATCAGTTTTCTCCTTGTTTGAGAAGAAAGTTTGGAAGGACGGCCAGGTCTTGGTAGATTTGCAGTGGTTTGATGCTCCTTCCATTTCAATATGATGGCTTGCACAGTGCTCCTTGAGATGTTTAAAGCTTGGGAAATCTTTTTGTATCCAAATCCGGCTTTAAACTTCTCCACAACAGTATCTCGGACCTGCCTGGTGTGTTCCTTGGTTTTTATAATGCTCTCTGCACTTTAAACAGAACCCTGAGACTATCACAGAGCAGGTGCATTTATACGGAGACTTGATTACACACAGGTGGATTCTATTTATCATCATCGGTCATTTAGGACAACATTGGATCATTCGGAGATCCTCACTGAACTTCTGGAGTGAGTTTGCTGCACTGAAAGTAAAGGGGCCGAATAATATTGCACGCCCCACTTTTCAGTTTTTTATTCGTTAAAAAAGTTAAAATTATCCAATAAATGTTGTTCCACTTCACAATTGTGTCCCACTTGTTGTTGATTCTTGACAAAAAAATTAAATTTCATATCTTTATGTTTGAAGCCTGAAATGTGGCGAAAGGTTGCAAGATTCAAGGGGGCCGAATACTTTTGCAAGGCACTATATATATATAAATATATATATATATCTATCTTTCCAGTGCTAAATCTGAATAAATAAATTGAACACACAATTTTTGGGGGGAGAGGGGTGCGCTACTGCAACGGGTTCTGGTCCCCATTAACCACGAAAAACGAGGGATCACTGATCACTGTATTTCGTCTTTACTTTAATCTTTTTTAATGTTATTCTAAAAATACGCAGTATAAAAAAAATAAATAATAATTGACACCCTGAAAATGATGGTGATGTCCCAGCAGTTGAATGCAGAGACATTGTCGGCGCCCCGTTACCCGAGCACGGTGCGGCGGGCCGACGTCGGCCAGTGAAGGCCGCCGCCCGAAACAGGAAGCGGCGACGTCTGAATGACCTGGAGAGCGACAGCACGGCGGTGGAAAGTGAAGACGACTTCACACTCAGCAACAGGTGACATCATCATGTTGGATACACATGGTAATAGGATGATTGCACACATGTATGCAAATGCAAATTTTGGCGTTTCCTCGTTCAGCTCTGAGGATGAAGAATTCGGTGCTTCGGGCTCAAACGACGACGAGGAAGACGACGACGAAGGGGGCAGCTGGGACGGTGCGTCGCGGCCCAAACGCACGGCGAGAGCAGCGCTCAAACACAAAACGGGCAGGACCAAACACAAAGTCGGCAGACCACCCGGACGACCGCGCCGAAGGAGACGCTCCTCTGACGAAGACGATGAGGATGGCAGCGATGAAGGTGAGTCGGCGCCATTGCGCCACCTCGTCCCATCTAACTCTCTCACGTTTTTTCCTCCGTCAGACTCTGATCAGTACAGTGACATGTCGGACAAAAAGCGCGGCGGGCTGAGACGCGGCCAGCGGCAGCAGGTCAACTACCGCGAGGCTTCCGAGTCTTCCGACAATTCGCGAACGTCCGGTAAAAAGAAAGAAGTCAAACCGTGCGGACGGCCGCGAAAGGAACGGCTTTCCAGCGACTACAGCGATCGTGAGTGGGCTTTTTTTTTTTCAACTAGCGGTGAATGTTTCAGCGCCATTGATGTTGATAGATGTCTAATCAGGTGTCAGCACGCTGTGTTGAAATTTGTTTGTCCAATGTTCATCCGCTGCCAGCCCTCCCAGGTCTAATGGATTGGACGTCAATTGCCGTCAATGGCAGCAAATGAGTGAACAAATATACATCAAAAAGCATTGAGAGAAGACCAAAGTACATTAAGTTGATAATGATAATGACACAATAGAAAATGAATTTAAAAAATACAGCTAAAAATGTGAAGGAAAAAAAAATTGAAAAATTTATTAAAAATAAAGAAATGACAAAAATTAAAAGAATTGGAAAATATGGAAAATAAATGGATAGTAGATTCATTCATCATTTATAATTTCAGCCTTCAAAAAATATTTTAAAAATATACAGTGGTACCTCAACATACGATCATTTCGACACACGATCTTTTCGACATCCGACGTAAAATTTTGACTAGCCATTTGTTTCTACATCCGACGACATGCTCGAAATATGACGACATGACAGCACCGCAGACGAACGCGCGGTGGATTTTCTTGTGTGAGAAATTAACACCAAAGGTTTCAAAAAGTTGGTACAGGTGGTGAAACAAAGAAAAAGGATATGCTTAACTTTTAAATAGAGTTGCAAATTATAGAAAAATATAAGCGTGGGGTGCGCATCTGTGAACTGGCTCAAGAATACATCTCCACTGTCCTCCTCTAGTGTTGTATCGGTCATGAACGATTCGTTCTTTTTGAACGAATTGTTTGGGTGAATGAGACCAAACTAATCACCTTCTGCACTGATTCGTTCTATGAAGTTGGGGCTTGTTAGCTGCGTGGGAGGGCGTTGAGCAAGCGGCAGCGTCTTCTGACATCGCACACGACCAATCAGACGCCAGCCCCATCGCGGGCAGGGGAGGGAGCGGAAACAGAATCAGGGCGTCTGTCACTCACTTCCACATGTGGCCAATAAGCAGCCAGCGTGCATGCAGGGGGCAAGATTGAGTTATGTCACTTCCCGTTCACTTACTCGGTCCTCCGGCTTCTGACCGAGCTTGTTGCTCACTAGACTTGCCAGTCACGCAGTGAACGAGTCAAAAAATGAAATGAAATGACTTTGTCACATATTTGTTAAGGTGGAGCCAATCATATCTTGCTCAAACAGACAAAAACACCACGCAAACCTAGCGAGCATGGTTTAGTTTACTACTTTTCTCAACAGACTCGGGACTGCATATGACGACATACTATCAAATTTACAGTAGTATAAAACTCTTTCGCTAGTCGTAGGCAAGCAAAAGCTGAGCATTGGACACGTCACGGCAGTGCATGGGGGAGAGAACTGTCAATCTATGGAGGCTTCATGGCAGCGATATTTACCTCATCTGTGCACAGGAAAATGAATATTTAATATGATCACCATAATACTGATTTGCAATTAAACAGTATATACTAGGGTTGTTCCGATCATGTTTTTTTGCTCCCGATCCGATTCCGATCGTTTTAGTTTGAGTATCTGCCGATCCCGATATTTCCTGATCCGATTGCTTTTTTTTGCTCCCGATTCAATTCCAATCATTCCCGATAATTTTTCCCGATCATATACATTTTGGCAATTCATTAAGAAAAAAATGAATAAAACTCGGACGAATATATACATGCAACATACAGTACATAAGTAGTGTATTTGCTTATTATGACAATATATCCTCAAGATGGCATTTACATTATTAACATTCTTTCTGTGAGAGGGATCCACGGATAGAAAGCCGTTTTGAATAATAAATATGATTAAATACCTTTGTTTTATGACTGCGTTGAAACAAAAGCGGTTGCGTGATGTCTGTAAACGGGGGTTTTCAGGGTAAAACGGACAAATTAAAAATAGTTCGGGGGCTTAATGCGCCATGAATCTGCTATGGCAGCATATAGAACTATTGTTCTATCAAACACAACAGATATTTTGGCTTAAAATACAGCAGTTTCTTTTAAAGAGGGGAAAACTGCTTTTTCAGTCTTATCTGTGTTTTCCGCCATATATAAATGTGCGAGTGAATAATTTTTTTAAAGCCTTTTTTTTTGTGTGTGTGTGCGAAATATTAGACATCAATTAATGATTCTAAGATAAAAATGACATTTTGATTAATGAATGTAATTACTTACCTTTTTTTATGGTTTGGCTGAAACAAAGCGGTTGCGCGACTTCTGTAAACGGGGGTTTCCAGGGTAAAAGGGACAAATTAAAAATAGTTCAGGGGCTTCATGCGCCATGAATCTGCTATGGCAGCATATAGACATATTGTTCTATCAAACACAACAGTTCTTTTGGCTTAAAATATAGCAGTTTCTTTTAAAGACGCATGCAAGAGCAGAAAGTGCTTTTTCAGTCTTGAAAAGACTGAAAGAGGGATGTAGTTTGCTCCTGGATTGTGGCCCTGATGCTCACTCGTCCTCGGCCTCCCTCTTTCCGCTTTGTGAAGAGCCTCAGGATGCTGGACTAAGGATGAAACCCTCCGTGCATTGTAAGGAGCTTCCTTTTCTTAATGTCGGTAGCCTGTATCTCCTCCAGCGGCCATGATACGGTGCCGGCAGCGGTATCTGATTACTGGTAGGGCATAGCTGTTAATGGCCTAGATCTTATTCTTGCCATTCAGCTGACTCTTGAGGACCTGCCTCACCCTCTGTAAGTATTTGGTCGTGGCAGACCTCCTAGTTGCTTCCTCATGGTTTCCATTTGCCTGTGGGATCCCCAGGTATTTGTAGCTGTCCTGCACATCTGTTATGTTGCCTTCAGGTAGTTCAGCTCCTTTAGTTGAGATCACCTTCCCTCTTCTGGATACCATTCGCCCACACTTCTCTAGTCTAGTCTTTTGCCCATATTAATTGTTTCATTTTATTATCCAGTCTCAGATAAAGCTTTTTCCTTTGCCACGCTGCACTGAAAACCAGCATCCCGTAGTCATCTCTTCACTGTCGACTAGAGCTGAAACGAATACTCGAGCAACTTGAGTAACTCGAGTTTAAAAACTGATCCGAGTAATTTTATTCACCTCGAGTAATCGTTTATTTTGACAGCTCTAAGCATCACGTTTTGCTCGGACTACTTTTAATGCGGGACAACGCGCTGATGTCACGTGCGTAGAGGAAGAAGCAAAAAAAAAAAACCACAAAAAAAAAACAGTGCAGCCAACAGCTGCAACAAGCGATGCCGAAGTTGCTAAATACTAGCCCGCACGATACTACGTTGGTAGCAGGTAGCATCTGATGCGTCTCATAGAGATCACATGTATGTTGAATTAGATGCGAAATGACAAGAGTCAGCGGCGTTAGTAAACAGCCGCCATCTTAAAGCAGTAGAGCGCTAAGCGCTAATAAATAAGATTAACATTACTGTCACTAGCTCACGAAACGTTAGCCCTGCGGAGGGCTAGGTTTCTTTTAATTATGACCACTGTCGATGCGTGACTAACGTGTCTTACATACAGGCTTTAACATAACATAGCGTTGTGGAGTGACGAGGGTGTAAAATAAAAACTTAATAATGCTAACTATCAATTTTAGCTCAGTAGTCATTGCTGGATAAAACACCAAGTAGCACTGGTCCCTAATGTGCTCCAATACAGCAGGTATCATACATTTATTTTGAACACCGCAAAAACTCAAAATCCTATCAGGACAGTTTAGACTAACTTAAGACTTAACTAGAAACTTAAAAATGGCTTGACACAAATAGAAATTCAATTGAAACACGTGAGAAAACGAACTAACTTTTAAAACTAACTTTTAAGTGATGTGTGTTATCAAGCGTAACGCCATTTTTAGGTAAGAAATATATATATATATTTTATAAGAGCAAAAGTTTTTTGAGTAAAAGCAGTGAATTAGTCTTTTTATTTATTTATTTCTTTTAATGGATGGATGGATGGATGGATATTCTAGTTACATCTGAGATGCAATTGTTGGCTGTTTTCAACAATATACATCGAAAATAAAGACATTGATTGACTGAAAATGGTTCAAGATTAGATTAAATGGCTTGTTTTCTCATGTATATTTATCAGGCATGAAAATCTCTCACCTTTCGGCGAAACTCGCCGTTTTGAAGTCAAAAAGGGCGACCTACGTGAATTGCGTAGATCCGAGGAGAAATTCTTTTGGGGGGGGGTCGGTAGGTTTTATTTAATTATTATTATTATTATTATCATCATGTGATTAACTTAGTACGTAAACTGAGCACTTAAGAAATCGGTTCTTTGAAAAAGGGACACTTGGACAGTCAGCAAATCCTTCTAGATTTTTCGCTGACGAGAACCAATCATCGGCCCAAGCTGCGTTCCATTATTCCAAACGCGCGCACTCCTTACGTTAACATGGAGTGCTCGGAGAGCCTTTGGTTGCATTGCAAAGCTGCGAAAAGAGAAAGCAGGCCTTATCCACTCCGGGGCAGACCAGAGCGCAGCATACACACTTGCCTGTATTTGCCAGCAGATTGAATTTGGTGAGTAGTAGTTTCAATCGTTTTCACATTTTGCGATATAAAAAAGTTACTGCCATTTGTTGCAGCTTGCGTTGAACACTGCCAGAGCTAGCCAAATCTCCCATGAGAAAAAAAATAGCTCCCGTTAAATTGGCGTCAAGCTTGTGTATTTAGCGGTAATATAAATGAAGAAACACACTGTTGAGTCAAATTAAGCGGCATGCTCTCGGATGGAGGACTGCGGTGAAGTGAGCCGCTTGACTGGGGCGCCTCGTATCGCTCCCGTCGTCCACCTGAGACGCGTTATTTTCAGCTGGGACTTGAGCTGACGGCCGGTGTCGGCACAACACCGGCCCGGCGAGTGGTGGGAATGACTCTTGCTTCTTAAAGCTTTTCAGACATACATGGATCCCTCGTTTTTCGCGGTTAATGGGGACCAGAACCCGCCGCAATAAGTGAAAACCGCGAAGAAGCGCCCCCCCCCCCCCCCCCCCCCCATTTTTTTGTGCGTGTTCAATGTATTTATTCAGATTTTACATTGGAAAAAAGATACATATATATAAGACATGTTTTTTTCACTTTTTTCATCAAAGTATCATTTATACATGGTTTTCAAGCACTTCAAAATGTAAGAATTATGATGTTTTAAACATGTTACTGCCCCACCGAATTATTTTTTAAACAAGAATAAACTAGTAAGAAAATGCTTGGCTTTATTAAATGCTTCATAGTGAGTCTACTCAAACCCTCTCAGGCTTTGTTAAACGGTGATTGACACATGTGCAAAGTTTTTCTTTTTATATATATTTTTTTGTTTGAAGCAACTTACTTGATTGAATAATAAAGACACAAATGTCCTAGCCAAAATGTGGCCCAAACGCAAAACAACATTACTTCAATGGAAAAATTTGTTTCAATCAAGAAAAATAGGTTTCAAATGCTTTTTTTGTCTCAAATTTATTTTTGCAATCAAAAACAATTTTTTTTTATTGAAGTGACTTTTTTGGGATTAAAAGTATATACTGTATTTTGATTGAAGCAACTTTGTTTTTGATAGAAGTAACTTTGTTTTTTGATTGAATAATAAAAACACAAATCTACCTCCATCGTTATTGAGAGAGAAAGAAATTAAGAAAGCTTTAAAACCAAAAGCCACCGGGGAGTCTGTTTTTTTGTTTTTTTAAATATTTATATTTCATTACATAGACATTCCTCGTAGGGAAAGGAGATTGAGGGATAAAAAAAGGAGTTGGATGAGGCTGCTAAAGGCAGTAGATACCTCATCAGCTGGGTGAATAGCAGACCTGGTAAGAACAGGTTTGCAAGGATAGTCGGGTATTAAATACAATTATAAACACAATTGCAATGTTATTTTACTATAAGATTTTATGTCATTGCTTTATTAATCATTAGGTGCTAGAGTTGTTAAGTATGGACAATAATGAAATAATAGTTTTGAGAAAACTGTGCTGTTGGTGGCTCAGTGACCATCTGATGTGGTTTGTTCTCAGGTGAACAAGTTGAGGAAGGAAGTTTTGATGCAGAGGTTGAAGGAAGAAAAGAGGCAGACTGACTGAGTCACAGCCAGAAAGTGTTGATGACAGTTTTGATTTCTATTCACTGTTGCCCCCTCCCATTTAAAGTATGTCACAGTCGCAGCCAATTATTATCTAAAGCTGGTTAAAATTGAAGTTATGTTGTTTTAAGGTGTATTAAATACTTGTTCATGTGCTTCTTTTGATCTACGAGCACCCGCCCCTCCACCGGTCTCTGCACGGCCCTGCTGAAACACAGTGTGGGTCGACAGAGCTCAATATTTTGTTGGGGTGTACAGTGTACTGGAACATATTTCCTCCACACCCTTCTCACCTTTTTAACCCCTGACCCATTTTCATGCCTGATTTATAATTGCTCTTCACCTAAAAATATATTTGTTTTATCCGATTAATCGATAGAATTTTCAGTCGATTACTTGATCACTAAAATATTCGATGGCTGTAGCCCTACTGTCGACATTGACGCTGGAGTTTTATGGGTACTATTTAATGAAGCTGCTAGATGAGGACCTGCGAGGATCTATTTTTCAAACTAGAGACACTTATGTACTTGTCTTCTTGCTCGGTTGTGCAGCAGGGTCTCCAGCTTCTCTTTCTACTCTGGTTAGATTGCATTTGTGCTGCTCTCTGAAGGGAGTGGTACACAGCGTTAAAGGAAATCTTCAATTTCTTGGCAATTCCTCTTATGGTATAACCTTCATTTCTAAGAACAGATTGTCGAGTTTCATGTGAAAGTTGTCTTTTTCTGGCCATTTTGAGAGTTTAATCAAACCCACAAAGGTGATGCGCCAGATATCCTACTAGCTCCAAGGAAGATAAGTTTTATAGCTTCTCTAACCACCTAAACTGTTTTGAGCTGGGCCAACATCATTGCACAAGGTTTTCTAAACATCTATTATCCTGCTAAAGCAACTTGCAAGCACAATGTACCATTAGAACACTGGAGTGTTGCTTGGTGTAAATGGGTCTCTTTAATAAACTACGTAGATATTGATGAAACCGGACGTTTCCAGCTAGAATAGTCATTTACCACATTAATAATGTATAGTGCAAGGGTCATGAATTAAAAATCCTCTGGGTCCGAAATTAAAAAATTACAACAATCTCGGGTCCGGAAATATTTTTAATGCTTCTTTTTTTCCAAAAAATACAAACGTATCTTTACGTGGCCATGCTGATAATTACAACATTCAAAAATGTAAATAAAATATAAAAAATAAATATAAGGAATAAATAATATTTAATAATAATTAGGGCTGTCAAACGATTAAAATTTTTAATCGAGTTAATTACAGCTTAAAAATTAATTAATCGTAATTAATCGCAATTAATCGCAATTAAAACCATGTATAAAATATGCCATATTTTTCTGTAAATTATTGTTGGAATGGAAAGATAAAACAAGATGGATATATACATTCAACATACGGTACATAAGGACTGTATTTGTTTATTATAACAATAAATCAACAAGATGGCATTAACATTATTAACATTCTGTTAAAGTGATCCATGGATAGAAAGACTTGTAGTTCTTAAAAGATGAATATTAGTACAAGTTATAGAAATGTTATATTAAAACGCCTCTTAATGTTTTCGTTTTAATAAAATTTGTAAAATTTTCAATCAAAAAATAAACTAGTAGCCCTATTCTGTCCTCAATGTGTGTGAGTACACAAATTGACAGATAGCGAACTAAGTTCCAAAAAGAAATCAGACTGTGTGGCAAAGTTGCATGGGCTTTACTGAAGTCATCTCTTTTTGACAGGAGCACGTTTCTTGTATTTTTGTAAAACTGAAAATAGCAAGGGAATGTATAACTTGCATAAATCACAAAATAACATAAAATGTACACACACGTGTCCATCTGAGCAGTAGCACTAGCCAATTAGCTCACAAGCATCTAACACTGTAACTGCATTTCACCATATATGTGAACAAATTCAAATACACATAATCAATAACTATCTAATGCTCATGAATATAAACAAAGGAGGAATATAACTCACAAGCGATGCATGTATTAGACACAAACAGTGTGATGGGGCTATGAGAACTGCCACTGAATACTGGATGCGGACGTTAGCTGGTCTGAATAGCACTGTCTATTAGTGTGAGTTCGCGTCGACATATAATCACGTCAGAAAAGCGCGCCGAAACCCAAATAATCAGCTGCACTGAATCGCCAGCAGAGGGCCACATAACATATGCAAGTCACACCCAAGCGCCAGCAGAGGGCGGAAAAACTCCATAAAACACAATTAACAAGCTGGCCTTTCACTGTACTGACATTTAAATCTGTCTGAGCGGGCCTAGTGCGTTAATTGCGTCAAATATTTTAACGTGATTAATTTTAAAAAAATTTAGTTAACGCAATAATTTTGACAGCCCTAATAATAATTAATTAATAATAAATAATAAAGCGATCATATTGAGCCCTTAATTCCGCTATTTTTTGAGAACAGATGGCAGAGTTCATTTGGAAACTTGGAACCGTGCTTCGTTTCATAGTGCCTTTTCAAATGGCTGCTTTTTACAAGCGCTTCCGTTGTTTGGCCATTCCTTTCTACAGCGGCGAAACGTCTACACAACGCTCAGCGCGCTTGCGCAAGCATCCGCACGCATGCGCACATCGGTAAGAAGCGGCAAGTATTCAATATTTTTGTTTTTATTTAGTTTTTTAGAACCTTTTCATTGCCTGAAAAATACTTTTTGCATGTATTACCCTCTCATACTTTTAACCATTGTGGTTTTTTGTGTTAGCGTTGAAGCAGTTGACCACATTAGTTACGTAGCGTATTTGAACCGTCCTTATTTGGTATAACTGCATTTAAGTATTTTCTTAAGGCATTTTTTTGTACGTTCTGCCTGTACGCATCCAAACAAAACAAGTTTAGCGCGCACGGTAGTGCTTTGGAAGTCAAATTCGACTAATTTTATGTTTCGCCGATATAGCAGATTTTGGCAGAACACCGTCTCTGAACAGATGAGGATAGCGGTCTTGTGCTGCCGCCAGGTAAAATGAACAAAAATGTGTTGGTCTACTCCTCCTTAAACACTGTTTTCTGCATCAATTTCGCGTAGTTTTGACTACGCCATTTGCCGTACCTTTTCGCCTCTTCCTCCAACTTCATTCGGCTCAGTTTTTGGCTGTCACTCCGCGGAGTCTGGAAAGCGAGTGTGAGACATGCTGTTCTAAAAATTAGAGGTGCACGATAATTATCGGTCCGATAATTATCGGTCCGATATTAGGAATTATGACGTCATCCCAATAAATCCAATAACAACATATATTATCGGGCCTATTAATATTAATTTTGGCACAGTGTCGGTGGATTGGGATGTGTGCGTTTGTTTCAACTCCTGTTTTGCCAGTATGCAAAGTTTTGTTACTGTTCTAGAGGCCGTATTTTTCCATCACTAAGTGATAAACTTTACTATGGCAATTAGCAAATGTTTGCATTTTACAGTGTTATGTTTACAAGTTCTTGAGAGGCCTCGTGGTTATTGATAGCTTTGCTGTCTTGTAATTGCCAGGTTAAGAAAGTTGTTTCATGGACTAAGACTACAAAAGTCTCCTTTCCTGTTGCACCGAATGTTTTCTCTGCTGACAAAGCACAATATTCAAATCCACCACTAGTATTTTTGACCTACAGGTGTTCAAAAATTCAGATGAATATTCATTTAAAAATTATATATATAATTATCGGTTATTGTATTGGTATCGGCTTTGAGGAACAGGAATTTATTGGTATCGGTTTCAAAAAATGGACATCGTGCATCCCTACTAAAAATAACTTTCAAATGCTTCACTCCCATTGGCTGGCTCACGCGCGTCACCGCTAAGGTTTTTGTTTGTTGCCCATCTCCGCTCTGCAAACCTATAGAAAAAAAATGATTTTTGTTGTTGCAAACGTGTATTAGTCCGGACAGCTTGAGATCCGGTCCAGACGGCTTGGGGGTCCGGAACCGGACCGAGGTCCGCGGTTCCGTGGCCTCTGGTATAGTGTTTTTCTGATTAGTTTACTGGTCTTTCCATTGAAAAAAAACTGCTTTTCTTTCAAAATGGAGGAAATTTCTAAGTGACCCCAAACCTTTGAACGGCACTATAGTCATCCATTTTGTCTTGTTACTTTCAACATGCCTGAAACAACTTCGAATTAGTAATTTAAAGTAATTGAAAAAAAGTGACATTTATCCGATTAATCGTTGAATGAATCGTTCGATGAGTCAATTATGAAAATTAATTTGCAGCCCTAAAAGCAAACTTTTTTTATTCCAGTGTCACCTTCTTCACGGGACTCGGAAGAGGAGGAGGAGGATCAAGGCGATCAGAGAAAGCGGAAGCGAGAGAAGCGAAGGCGACGTGACGAAGAAGAGGAAGAAGACGAGCGGGCGGGAGGGAAACGACACAGACGGCAACCTTCGGAGAAAGATGAGGACGAAAGGAGGAGAGTCCGGAAGTCGGAGGGAGAGGAGGACGACCCGACGAAGATGGGCCGAGGGAAGCGGCGGGAGATGTTGTCCCAACGGCGGCGGAAGCGGCTAGCTCAGATGCTGAAAAAGCGAAGGCCTTCCACAGACGAGTCCCAAGAATCGGAATCTTCCTCCGAAGAGGACCGACCGCTCCGGAAAAGACTCAACCGCATCGATTCGGACGAGGACGAGCAAGAGGAGTCGGAGGAGACGAAAGACGAGAGCGACGCTCGGGACGAGAGCGACACTGGCGAGGTCGGGCGGGACAAACTCAACGGCCCCACGCGCACGGAGGACGAGGAGGGAGAGGCCAAGTCGGACTCGTTAAACTCTGCCCACAACAGTCCGCGCTCATGATCCCTTCTTTGGCGCTAGTTCTGCTAGACTGGCGGTTCTCAAACTTTTTGGCAAAAACATGCATGTGGTCCCTAAATGCAACACCAGTTAATTAGAAGGTTAAGAAATTCATACCTTATTCGAGAAAATAATTTTATCTCAAGCGGTTATCAGAATAAAAGTGTAAAAACAAACATGTACAGTGTAAAATATGCTTAGGATTTGGATATTTTTGGTACATTTTATCAAAGTCAAGGGGAAAAGATGTCTGAACCCTTTATAGAGCACTCATTCACTGCCATTGACAGTGATATACGTCAAATTCATTTGAACTATGAACATGTTGCCCTGCCTTTGGCGGTGCTAGACGATCGCTTACAGCCTTCCCATTCAAAATGGACTGGACATCGAGTGTTGTCAGTGGTAGCCAATGAGTAAATTACATGTATAATTGATGTATTCACACCAAGGTTAATATCAACAAAATGGCAGCCAATGAGTTAAATAGTTTGAAATTAAAAAGAGTAAAGTTGTAGTCATGGTATTTACCAAAATATCAATAGGAAGTGACACGAAAATTCCCCAAAAATGACAGGAAGTGACCAGGAATTGAACCTTAAACTGTAGAAAGTGGCCCACGAATACCCCAAAATCAACAGGGAATGACAAGTAAATAAGCCAATTTTAACAGGAAGTGAACCAGAATCAACAGGTGAGCCATAATTGCCCCGAAAGTTAACAGGAGGTGACCATAAGAGCAAAGCATCACCATGCAATTTTTATCCAATAATTGCTTTTTTTTGTTTTGTTTTTAAGTTTAATCATTTGGATGAACATTTTATCTATAAATACAGTGGTATGAAAAAAGTATCTGAACCTTTTGGAATTTCTCACATTTCTTCATAAAATCACCATCAAATGGGATCTAATCTTTGTCAAAATCACACAAATGAAATAAACTCTGCTTTTAACTAAAACCAGCCAAACATAAGATTTTCATATTTTAACAAGGATAGTATGCAAACAATGACAGAAGGGGGGGAAAAAAATAAGTGAACCATCACATGTAATATTTTATGCTACATACCCCCCCCCCCCCCCCCCCTTTGGCAGCAATAACTTCAACCAGACACTTCCTGTAGCTGTAGATCAGTCTGGCACCATCGACCAGGACTAATCTTGGCCTATTATTCTCTACAAAACTGTACTAGTTCAATCAGATTCCTGGGATGTCTGGCATGAATCGCTGCCTTTAGGTCATGCCACAACATCTCAATGGGGTTTTGTTCTCTGGAAACCATTTTAAGTAGATTTACTTCTGTATTTTGGATCATTCTCTTGTTGTAGCATCCATCCTCTTTTTAGCTTCAACTGTCTGACGGATGGCCTCAGGTTTTCCTGCAAAACATCCTGATAAACTTTTGAATTCTCCATTAATGATTGCAAGTTGTCCAGGCCCTGAGATAGCAAAACAGCCCCAAATCATGATGCTCCCTCCACCATGCTTCACATTGGGGATGAGGTGTTGATGTTGGTGTGCTGTTCCATTTTTCCTCCACACATGACGTTGTGTGTTACTCCCAAACAATTTAACTTCGGTTTCGTCAGTCTACAAAATATTTTGCCAAAACTTCTGTGGAGTGTCCAAGTGCCTTTTTGTGAACATTTAAACGAGCAACAATGTTTTTTTTTAGACAGCAGTGGCTTCCTCCGTGGAGTCCTCCCATGAACACCATTCTTGGCCATAGTTGATGTGTGCACAGTGATATTGGACAGTGCCAGTGATTTCTGTAAGTCATTAGCAGACACTCTAGGGTTCTTTATTACCTCTCTGGGTATTCTGCGCTGAACTCTTGGCGTCATCTTTGGTGGACTGCCACTCCTTGGGAGAGAAGCAACAATGTCAAACTCTTTCCATTTGTAGACAACTTCGCTGACTGTCGAATGATGAACATCCAGACTTTTCGAGATGGATTTTCGCAGGTGCTCAGACCGCTCTTTTGACCAAGCCATGATGCGCATCAGATAATGCTTCTCATAAAGACAATTCTTACCAGGTGTGTGTTTTATAGTGGGCTGGGCAGCTTTAAACCATTCATCAGGGATTGGGCATACACCTGACTTAAATTGTTTGGTAAAAATTGATTTCAATTGCTCTTCAAATCTTCTTAGGTAGAGGGTTCACTTACTTATTTCCCCCCTCCTGTCATTGTTTGCATGCTATCCTCATTAAAACATGAAAACCTGTAAATGTTTGGGTGGTTTTAGTTAAGTTTTTACATTTGTGTGATTTTTCCAGAGATCACACTTAATGGTGATTTTATGCAGCAATGTGAGAAATTCCAAAAGGTTCAGATACTTTCTCATACCACTACATACTCTTTAACCTAATAATATATATTTTTAGGGGGTATATTACCAAAAATAGACACTTGCTCCTCAAAGGGTTAGGTAAATTTTAAGAACACTTTATTCCCATATATTACGTCCTTTATTCTGGAAAAGTTTCTAAAACGAGTGTGCTACTACTGGCTAAAGGTTGTCAAGAAGAACATGGATGCCCTCTTCTGGCCAACTGAACATAAAGGAAAAAATATATTTTTAAAAAATGTCTGCAATTAATTAATCTTCCCTGATACAAAAATTGAGCCCCAAAGATCGATGCATAAACGTTCCAAGAATATACCAAATTTTATCGTGTTGCGTTCACGAATGCTGGAGAAATGATAAAAAATGATAGTGTACACCCCATCAACAACAACATGACAGACCTTCAGCCTTTAATAAAAAAAAGAATACTGTACTGAACCCTAGCTATGGATGAAACGCCAAAATTTGACAGCATTTTCTCATCATCCAAAACTCAACTCACTTCAATATAATTCCTTGACACCAAAGTTCCCTAAACTGTGCCAAAGTAATACTTTTATTGAAAGAGCGTTCGTTCAGGATTTGTGTGAGAAAACTAAACCGATGAATTAAAAAGTTGCTTATTTTCTCAACTAATTTCTAAAATAACCATGATAAAATCATAATAGTTATGCAAAAAAATTAAAAAATATTTCACGTTTTTTTTATTTCAAGTACAGCAGATGCTAAATCAACTTGAGAAAGTTAATTAAAATACACAATTATAAAAATACGGTAATAAAATACATGAATAAATTGGACATTTAGCACCGTCGTTGGCAGCCAATGTCGTTTATTATATTTAATCCCAACTTTTGAAACCAGCCTCTGAGTTTGAGAACCACTGTTCTAGCCCCGCCCCCTTATCGACGCACTTGTAGCGCCCTTGCAGGTTGTCGTGACCATAAAAAGACCGTCGGGCGATCACATGACTGACAAGACAGTGACTTTTTCAACACTGCTGTACATCTCTCTATCCTTTTTGTAAAATAATAGATGTTGCGTTTTAGTCTTCTTGTAAAATATAGTGTTCTATTTTCTCTATGAAGGAGAGGAGCATTGCGGCGGAGAGCAGATTGCGAACACCGTGCGTTACGCATCGGGCCCACAGAAGTGCTGAAAAGGCAGACAAGATTGCCACGAAGACGACAGATTTTTTTTTTTTTTTTTTTTGAGAGGTAAATTTCCGTATGATTTAAAAAAATTTCCACTTGAGGAACTTGACATGGGAATTAACCGGAGATGAATTTGTTCTCTATTTGCCTAATCGTGATCTTCTACTCAAAAGCGGTGCAATTGCTGACCTCTACAGGTGTGTATTTGTAAATTCAGCTGAAATTCACAGACAAGCTGGTTACATGGTGACTCTCCAAGAAGACGAAAAATGTCATGTTTGCATTTATATGGCCCCGTCTCCATTCGAACAATGTTGCAATTCCGCATGAAAACGATGTAGTATTCATGCCAGGCCCTGAGGCGGCAGTACAGATTTACAAGGCAACAGCGAATGATGCACTTTGACCCCACCAAAGTTCCTCAGTCTGGAATAAAATATGCCCGCCCACTCGAAGCGATGGCATTTTTCTTTTGTTAAAAAAGGCACAACAATGGAAACATTCAACATATTTAATTTAAAAATATTATTAAAACAGTAAAAGCTGAAATTCCGTCATATTTGCTGTTTTTAATGTTTAATAGCAAAGCTGCGCACTGCCAATGTGACGTGTTTGAGTGCTGACGTGCCGCAGGATTCTTTGGTATGCATGTGGAGATAGCGCCCCCCCCCCCCCCCCCCCCCCAATCCCCCGCAATTGAATTCTTCCACTTTGGAGGCAGGATTCAGAGTTTTTCGTCTTGGCCGACACCATATGCACGCGAGGCAACTCCGCAACACAGTCATTGCGTCTTCGTGTTGCAGTCGCCATGTAAACTGCCCCTGAAATTAAGAGAAGGGTCCAGCTGCGGCCTGCAGTGCTCACCTTCTGCGCCCCCTGCTTTCAGCCAGTAATCAGATCAAGCTTTGTCATTGGCCTTCCGCGCCCCCTGCTTTCAACCGTTGTTCTTTTCGTCAGCGATGACGATAACAAAAATATTTCGTCGACAAGCAATTTTTTTCAAGACGATGACAAGACGATAACGAGCTAAATACGTGTCTTGGGAGCCTAAAACGTAACGGGACAACTAGACGAAAATGCGGCGTAGTCTCTGTTATTTGTTGACAAAGTGTGGCATTTTCTTATTCTACGCGTAGTTTGACAGCAGTGTTTGGCTTGTGTCACTCCTTTGACATGTCTTCCTGTCATCAGTAACTAGTGGTTAACTCATTCACTACCAAAGACGTGTAAACAAAGATGTTCTTCCAGTCAGGCTGCGCTCTAGGCTTGCTTGTTTTGTCTTATCTTGGCAAGAGAGAATACGCACTGTTACTTTCGTCTTCAAAGGTGTGTGCTGAGTGATCATCACACACTAAATGTAACATAGCATTAGCATTAATTTTAGCGTAGCAAGCGTCCTCTTAAACTGTATTGTTTTCGTTTTGTTGGCGTCGGCTACGGTTTACAGCAGTAGTGCTCTGTGCTTCCAGTTAATTCAACTCAATTTTATTTGTATAGCTCTATATCACAACAAGGTTGTCTCAGATGGCTTTACAGAGTCAATTTGATACACAGTCAGATACAGTAGATGAATGAGATGAGTTCATGTCCTGGGCATCCCCCATCCTTAGACCCTCCATGGCGGCAAGGAAAAACTCCAAAAACCCAGTGGGAAAAGAGAAACCTTGGGGAGAACCACAGTCAGGAGAGATCCACTCCCAGGACGGACAGGCTATAGACCCTACTCACCAACATCACAGAATGACGTGTCGCTGTATCCGGCCGCCATATTGTCCGTCTTTGTTTATCCGTATTCTCAATGGTTTCAATTTGTCGTGCAATTTATAGTGCAATTCATGGAAGCCCCGGTGCTTTCAGACGCTGTAAACTCATTGGATGCGTTGCATAAAAGGTGTTATGTGGAAAAGCTTCAGTCTATCCATTCGCCAGATCCATATTTGATGCCTAAATCGATATTTTTCGACCCGCTGTCTTCGCCCTCTTTGCCTGACATCTGCTACCCTGATATCTACAACTATCTTGTCCACACAAAATCAGCCGATTCTCACAAAAGTTTGAAAAACTTTAAGAGCAGCACTCTAAGCAACATTACCCCGTGTGACCCTTCCAATTTTTTAAAATGGCGACAATCAATTAAAAAAAAAAAAGTTGACTGCGATGGCCGACGCTTCAAGGATAGGTGGATATTGGACTATTTCTTCAATAAAACACGCAACAACTGTGCCTCATTTGCAAAGAGACAGTCGCTGTTTTCAAAGAGTTCGATGTAACGCGATAATGATATTACCGAACAAGACACGCTGACATGTACGACAACATTACAGGGAAGATACGCAGCGAGAAATTATAGCAACTTGAAGCACAGCAGCAGTATTTCGCAAGAGCCCGAGTGTCGAAAGAGAACGCCACAAAGACGAGACTTTTGAAATTATGAATTAAAAAAAATAAAGCAAATTTGATACACAGAAGGGCTTGCTAAAATTTGTTTAAATATATTGTTCTATGTAAATCAGCCAAGGTAGCCCCCCGCATTTTTACTACAGCAAATCTGGCCCCCTTTGCAAAAGGTTTGGACACACCTGTTTAACTGATGATCCATAGACGAGGCCAGCTTCTTTCACTTGGTACCAGCTAAATATTAATCAAAATGTAATGATGGTGGAAGAAATAAGCATCTTGAATTTGAAACTGTATGTTGTCGGCAATTAGCCTCGCAATGATCTTAATTGTGGTTGTCAGCCTAAAACCCTCAAATTTATATTAAATGCATCTTACCAGATATAAAATGACTACTACAAAATCTGGGGTGATCGTTTGGTGCCCAGTTTTCTCGTCGAATTGCAGCAGTCCATCTCGCTCTCCTCTCCGGGTCTCTCGGAATACGGTAGAACTTCAAGTCTCTCCGTCTATCTTCTCTGTTACTGCAACCAACCGCCACACACGCCTTCACCATTTTGATTATTAATGTTAACGAGCAGAAAACCACGCCATAATAAGAGGAATTTACGTAGGAGTAATGCGTAAAAACGACGAGCTGACGGACAATATGGCGCGGAGCCGTGGTTGTGACGTCATGTGAGTGGGGTCTATAGCAGAAGGAGTTCCAGTTTGTAGAGAGGCAATGAGTTGAGGGAACATGAGGGGGTCTATCTTGCTGGATGAGATGGGGGGGGGGCTGGGGCAAAGACAATGTCCATCCAGCCAGGGGTCAGGATAGTCAGACGGCTGCGGCCAGAGGCGTAGCAAGGGTCCCCGGGGGCCCCAGGCAACATGGGGCCCTTCGAGCGTGTCCAAGTAAGGGGGACAGTTGGAAAGAGTAGCAACACAAAAATAACACCATCAGATGCGGAGGTCTATACTTTTGTGTGAAATAAGTAGTCAGATTGGCCCTAAAACCCACCAAATTCAAATTATTCCATAAAAACCACTGATTGGTGGACTACCGACCGAAATCAGTATTAAATTTGCTAATAAAATTGTTTAGGATTATTTTAGATCCATATATGTTATATTATAGAGTATTCGACAAGGAATACGATCCATTTTTGAATCAATGGCAATATTTTATGTGTTTTCTAATAACTTATTTTAGCAAAAGAGAACAATTGTTGTTTATGAGAGCCTATAAGTCTTTAAGTCCAAGGTTCCCTCATAGCCATCATAATGGTATTGACGGGTCACTTCGGCCAGCCGCTGCGCAACGCCTTCAAGCAGGGGGCCAGGCATCACACAATTACCTTCAGTTATTCGCAGTCGGTCGCAGCGACATGCAGCATTCAACGCAGTATTTAGGATAAAAGTAGGAAACCTGTACAGCAAACAAACAGGAAGGATTGTCCCGGGAGTGATTTGTTCGAGGATTCAAGATAATTATTATATTTTTCGTACCATGCATGCATTTCGAAACGTGAAAAAAAATCAATGGGAGAAACTAGCTGCTACGGCATTGGTACCATAGTTCGCAATTTTTACGTAAAATAAATGCTTAATGCACATGTTTTTTGTTTTTTTGCTTTTAACCCAAGAATCGAGACTGCTTAACGTCCATATCTGTAAAGGATTCAGGGATTTAAGCATTTATTCACAAGAATTTTCACCGGAAAAGCTCTGTTTACACTAGGCGGCCGCTAGCTACATTCACTAATGTACTTCGACATATTTACGTAAAATATTTGCTTACTGCACGTTTGTTTTTTTTTTTTTTGCTTTTAATCAAGAATCGAGACTGTTTTACGTCAATATCTATAGAGTTCTGGGATTTAAGCATTTGTTCACAAGAATTTTCATTGGAAAAGCTCTGTTTACATCAGACGGCCGCTAGCTACATTCACGAACAGACTAGCATTGTACTTTGACATATTTACAAAAATTAAATGCTTACTGCACTGTTTTTTTTTTGCTTTTCAACAATAATCGAGACTTTTTTACATCCATATCGAGAAAGAATTCTGGGATTTAAGCTTTTATTCACAAGAATTGTCAAAGAAGAAGTCCGAGATTCTACTCGGTCAGCTTTGATGGCCCCGCCAACAATGTAGGCCCCCTACTTATCGGTAGAGGTGGGAATCTTTGGGCACCTAACGATTCGATTACGATTCAGAGACTCCAATTCGATTATAAAGCGATTATTGATGCCCCCCCCATTTTTGTTTTTTTAATGTTTTGTTTATTTGTACCAAAATTGTTCAAAAATCCTCTCAGGCTAAATAAACCAAACTACTATTTTAGTATCAAGTTACCGGTTAAAAACAGTAAATAAAATACTCAAGTCCCCATTCTGTATCAGCAGCTTTAAACTACATTCAATTATTTTAATGTTGTGAATCAACCGTTAAAGTTGTTAAAATTGCGCCCGTTATTCCATAATTTCCCTTATGTCTACTTTCGACATGTGAAAGTTTTAAAACTGTTTCATCATTTAAAGATAGATTCAAGTCAAGAATTTGCCGATTTAGGGGTATTTTAGATAAAAAGTAATTAGGTTCTCTATAACAGAGCCTTCTAGAGAAGTCTACTGCTTTAAGATGGGGCCTGTTTACTAGCGCGGCAAAGTCATTTCACATCTAGTCTAGATGTATGTGATATCTACCATAGCCGTATGTTGCCGTATGTTTGTAGCAACTCCCAACTGGGCGCTGTTTGTAGCGGCTGACGGCCGCAGTCAGGTATTATTGTTTTTTTTACCTAGCGGCATTAGCTGCACATGATATTTACTCTCTGTTCGTTCATCAGTGCGTCCCGAAGACCGCGCTGACTGCGTTTTATTTCCGCTGTACCTGGTATATAATTCAATAATCGGAATTTGGATGTTTGTGAATCGTTCTCGAATCTTCCACAGCCGAATCGCAAATAATCTAAGAATCGGAAATTTTGCACGCCTCTACTTATCGGCCCCATGTCCTGTCAATACATTACGAAGTCTATGGTTCCCTTTAAAGAAACCAAGGAGTGCTACGTGAAGCCCCGTGAGAGCCCGCGAAACCTCACAACGTAGGGATTGACTGGCACATAATTGCGCAATGCGTCACATCTACGCAGAGCTACGCCGTCGGCCCGGCGGAAGCATAAAACCATGCATTTGAGAAATGCCCAAATTTAAAGGGCTGCCAAAAACAACACTGCTTTTAGCAACCCTAACCTTAACCGTGGCTCAGTGGTAGAGTAGTTGTTGTGGGTTCGATTCTCTCCCCTTATGAACTCACCTAAGTATCCTTGAGCAAGATACTGAACATTGCGTTGCTCCTGGTGTTGCGTCACCAGCAGGTGGATGGCGATGTAGTGTAAAGCGCTTTGAGAGACTTGGATAGGTGGAACAGCGCTATACAAGTATAACACCATTATACCATCTAACCCTAACCGCTTTTCCACGTCACGGACGCGGAAGGCACCAAAAAAGGGCGTGGAAGGCGTGTACTGGTAGCTGCAGCTGAACCTACTTGAAAATTCAGGGCTATCAATTGACAAAACGTGAAAAGTTGATGTCCAAAAAAGCAGTGTAATTGCTGACATCTACAGGTGAAATACAGCTGAAATTAAAAAACAAGCTGGTTAAAATTCACGCCTACCAGTTGAAAGATAATTATGTATCCGGCATTGAAAGTAGAATCTTGAATTCTGTAAATCTTATTTCAATTGCGGTTAAGTCCCATTAAAAATTTCCAGCTTTGAAAATTTCCCAAATTTTGGAGAAAATACCAATCATTCTTAAAATTGGCTGAACTTTTCCGACCCAGAGTGGCATTTATTCCACGTCGTTTTGCCCCTTAAAATTCCAGGTACTTGTATGTCCTCACTACTAAGGCAATTTTGCACTCTACTAATAGTAGAGTAGTTTTCATTCTAGCTCCCAGTTGAGCTGATGTTGTCTTCTCAATCCAATCAGAACCAAACAAAACAGCTTTTGTCTTAAGTGTGGATTAATGGGCTGCTTCTCAATCTCACGCACATACAAAGAAAATAACTGTTCACATTTCCAAAGTGCAACTTAATAGTGTTTGAAACGGAGCCAGACTGGGCGTGAACGTGAGACTGTTGTTCTGTTCCTGTAGTGTCACAATAATGTCACTTCAATGTTGTCCAAGTTATTAAAAACCAGCACTGCGAGCGTCTCCTCAAGAATGTACAGCAGCCATGTCTTCTTTTGTTTTTGTATTTTTTACAACAATTATTCTTCGTAGGTAAATTGAGTGTGAAATTTTGCAATTGAATCTTTTGTTAGCTATGAATGCAGCCGCAATCTTTTGACGGCAGTTTCTGTAATGTCTTGTCACATCTCTTGACTTGAGGTGGAAGAGAACACATCGTCATCCAAAGAGCAGAAGAAATTTCTTCTTGAGCTGATGTATGTACAGTGGGGCACATAAGTATTTAGTCAACCACCAATTGTGCATGTTTTCCTACTTGAAAAGATTAGAGAGGCCTGTAATTGTCAGCATGGGTAAACCTCAACCACGAGAGACAGAATGTGGAGAGAAAAAACAGAAAATCACATTGTTTGATTTTTTTAAAGAATTTATTTCCAAATTAGAGCGGAAAATACGTATTTGGTCACCTACAAACAAGCAAGATTGCTGGCTGTCAAAGAGGTCTAACTTCTTCTAACGAGGTCTAACGAGGCTCCACTCATTACCTGTATTAATGGCACCTGTTTTAACTCATTATCGGTATAAAAGACACCTCCTGTCCACAAACTCAGTCAGTCACACTCCAAACTCCACTCTGGCCAAGACCAAAGAGCTGTCGAAGGACACCAGAGACAAAATTGTAGACCTGCATCAGGCTGGGAAGACTGAATCTGCAATAGGTAAAACGCTTGGTGTAAAGAAATCAACTGTGGGAGCAATTATTAGAAAATGGAAGCCATACAAGACAACTGATAATCTCCCTCGATCTGGGGCTCCATGCAAGATCTCACCCCATGGGGTCAAAATGATAACAAGAACAGTGAGCAAAAATCCCAGAACCACACGGGTGGACCTAGTGGATGACCAAGAGAGAGCTGGGACCACAGTAACAAAGGCTACTATCAGTAACACAACGCGCCGCCAGGGACTCAAATCCTGCACTGCCAGACGTGTCCCCCTGCTGAAGCCAGTACACGTCCAGGCCCATCTGCGGTTCGCTAGAGAGCATTTGGATGATCCAGAAGAGGACTGGGAGAGTGTGTTATGGTCAGATGAAACCAAAATAGAACTTTTCGGTAGAAACACTGGTTCTCGGTTTTGGAGGAGAAAGAATACATCCGAATTGCATCCGAATTTCTAACCTTGTCAATGTCTTGACTATGTTTTCTATTCATTTTGAAACTCATTTTAAAAATAAAAGTGTGACTTTTGAAGGAAAGCACGAAATTATCTGGGTGAACCCAAACTTTTGAACGATAGTGTATATAGTCATTCTACTCGGTATTTTCAGAGCTGCACATGGCTGTCATGTTTTTAGTATATTAAGTTTGTGTGCCGTTTCAGCCCTCTTTTGGGTTTTAATTTCTCCGAATTCATTAGGGACTATTATTATAAACGGACAAGCTTAAAGCAGAAATGTGAAGTAATTTCATAAAATGCCAAATAGGGTCACAATTAAAGTAATTAGACATTGTCCAACAAATAAAGCATGAAAAAAATAATTTATATCTTGTATATTTGACAAAATAATCGCGTTTCGAAGTTCGAGCCTAAAAGGGGACGAACCCGGAAGTGATACGTCACACCGAGAACAGCGATGGCAGCGCTCCATACATACGGCCGCCATACAAAGCCCTTCAAACAATGATTCAAACAGCTATATAAGTGATAGATTGAGCCCAAGAGAGGAGATCCAAGTTTTTGAAGAGTTGGAGGAAGAAGAGGATGTTGGAATTCTATGTTGGACCTAACATGTATTAGCCAGACGCTAATCAGGATGCAAACAATGTGCCTAGACTACCTGACATGGAATGGAGACAAGACCCATCGAGATTACAAGATTGATAAGATATAGGCTGTTATTATTTTCATGATTTGAAGATGCAGGCATTTGCACATAATTTTTTTGTCCATCTGATGACATTGTTTAAAAAAATAATAATCAGACTTCATGTTCATTTTGGCAGATCCGGCAGCTCTCGTGCATGTAAAATAATAATATAAAAAAGTTGGGGGGAAAGAAGGAGATGAGTCGTTGATGGCTTTCTCCACTTTATTGTGGCAACAATAAGAAAACAAAATAATAGCGGACTGCCGCCACATTCGACCGCGAAGTTTTGCTTCTCGCTCATCTCCGCCTCGCCTCGTTAAGTGGATCGTGTATAGTGTCTTGTTATAAGCTTTTTGTTGACAAAGGTATCGAACACACGATGTGCTGACAACTTTGTTTCTTTATTAACACATGGAGCTAACAGTACAAACGCAGCTTGGGGCTCTCGGCAGGAAGTGGCGTCTAATGGCGTGAGGAAATGTAGTTTTTTCACACAAGCGAACAAATTACAAAGCACCACTTCAGTGTTGTCCCGAGACTACATTTCCCATGATTCACTGTGTGACTTGAGCCGCTCGCTGATTCGCTGCGAGATTGACTCAATGCCAACAGGCTAGTTGTCACCTGTCAGCGGCTCTCGTACAACACAAACTAGAAGGCTATCAAGCGATCACCGTGAAAGAAACGCCGAACCATACAAATGCAATGCAATGCAATGCTTGAAGCATAAAGGTGGAAATACATAATACAAATAAATGTGCACAAACTCACCGGCGGTATGTGTCTCTTACGGCAACGTGACCGTAAATTACCGCGATGCCGACCCGCTTATATGCACATCCACACCCCTTTCCCGACTGACAGTGGATTAACCCTTTCGGACAAGATCGTAGATGACGCACAATTTAAACACGCTTAACCTAGCGAACACAACAACAACTATGCCACGACTATTGCCACGAGTTGGCTTTCGGCTAACGTCGCTAGCTTCTACTTTACATTCCACAACAGTTGGCAGCTCTGCTTTGACAAAGTCATCAGTCATCTATCCAAAAATCACACTTTTTGGCAAATCCTTGATCATAAGCAGGCCGGTTAAGGAAGCAGGTATCTTCAAAGTGTTTGTAGCAGAGAACACGACTCGATGATGGCGTGAAATTCATTCGCGTCGTGAGAACGAAAGATGTCCATTTACGTGCCCTGCTATTCTTTGGCCACTCAAACTTTTCGTTAGAGTGAGAACAAAACATCGCCACACAACGCCGTGGCATCTTACCTAGAAACAATGCAACAAACAATACTGTTCTATGGCGGACTTCCCTCGCACTTTTCGGTGTGACGTCATTTCCGAAGATTGCCGAAGAAAAGCATTTTCGTCGCCAAGGGTGTTGCTATGGGTTAAACAAAGAATCTGGAAGGGTTGCGTTAAAAAAAATAATGAAAATATGCTTATAATTGTTTCGCCATTGATATTATTCAAAAACATGGTTGGCCAACCTTACTTCACATTACTGCTTTAAACTATTCAAATGCAAAGAATCTAGCACATTGGTTCTAAACCAAGGTTCTATCGAACCTCAGGCCAGTTAAGTTCAAACAAAACATTTATTCTTACTCATTCATTATGGTATTTGCTTCGAGAATATTTCTAATAAAAATATATTTAGATTGTAAAAGGGCTTTAGTACATTTCTTATAGATGATATCAGTCTATTCATTATTGCTCTATACCTGTATGTCTACATAAATATATTTTCATCTTAAATTAATGCAGAAAATGCATAAATTAGTGTGTAAAGATTCACCAGAATGCAGGAAATTACGTGGTTGATACTCTAAATGTGTGTGTTCCCCCGGCACTGGTGGTTGGGCCCAAAGTGATATCTTTTCATGGGGCCCAAAATCCCTGGCAGCGCCCCTGTTGACACGGTCACCTAACCTACGCCCTTGGACAAAATGAAGTTGGCCAACAGATTTGATGCGGTGTCTTGACTGCTCACAGGTTGCATGCATTCTCCTTTTTCTCCAGCAGAGGGGAGCAGACGCAAACAAATCGCTTTGCCGTTGAACGGTGAAGTTATTTTTGCAAAAATATCAAATTTGCAAACTTGTCTGCTTTCCTCAAAAACATTTAACGCAAACCAAGAGAACACACGCCCAAACGGCTCAACACCTCAATCATTCCCAATGATAAATGTTGCCATTTTTTATGTATTTTGGTGCTAGCCCACCCAAAATTCATGAGGTTTATTTGTTGTCCATGTGGCTAATTCGGTCCACATGGTGTTAAGTGTAAACATGATAAATCAACAGAGATGAAAAAAATGACTTTGGATTTATTTGACTTTTTTTATTTCTTTCAGAAAAGCAGTCAGAGAACAGAAAATCTACAGGCAATCTGTCAAGAGTTAGTAGCCCTTCACTGTTATTGAACATTATCAAACACAAAGTGCAATAGAATATGTTGTGTATAATATGCTTATGTATTGTACATCTAATTGCATAAACACAATCGATATACCCACCACATACCACTTTTATCATGATTGTAACATTCATATATCAGTGAATTATGCTTTTCCTGACACAGTCATTTATAAATGGTTCTGAATGATTTCTTTTCAGCCTAATATTGTATTCATTGGTAGGACTACAAAACAGTGGAGTGTGCAGATCTTGTTGGTTGGACTACAAAACAGTGGCGCGTGCAGATGTAACAGCTTGGTCAGGACAAGTCAGACGTGATGGACCAATCCTGGCAACGGAGAGGCAAGGCAGCAGAGCAGGTGCAAACTGAAACATATTTCTCTTCCACAACACATGAAGCAATGCACTCAATACATACCGAAGCAAAAATATGCAAGGGTAAACAGGAAAGGGTATTGGGAATGTGCCCGGAACGCCACGCGCAGAAGTTGCATTTCAATGTTTCAAATGTGATCACGTTTAGTTTTCAATATGTTGGTGTCACAGGAGCCAGGCTGCAATATTTGCAAAGTGACAATGTGCTTAATAGCTCTTCTAAACCAGGGGTAGAACGTAGCGTATATCAAGGGGTTCACACACGAGTTCAAATTATACAAATAATAGACATACTTCACCGCGGATCTCATCTTCTCATATTTTATAGCCAGCAGAGGGACAATGTAAAAAGGACAGAAACACAGTAGAAAGACCAGAACGAGAACACCCAGGGTGTTGGCGGCCTTCAGCTCCGATTTCTTGGCTCTGGAAGGGGCAGAATGTTGAACACATTTATTGAGAGACCGCATGGCTTTCGCCTGATGCACCACAACCACAAACACTCTCATGTTCAGTGTGACAATAATGCTTAGAGGAAGCAAGAAGTTGACAATGATGTCCAGAATGCCTCCGATCATACCGAAACCGATAACACATTCTCCAATGCATGCGGTGTACAATTCGGGATCAGCCAAATTGTCCTTGAAAGTGATAGCGCAGTAGATAACGGAAGCTGACCAACAGAGACAAACACAAAGTTGAATTTTTTTCACAGTGACTTGGACAGGATAATGCAGAGGATTGCAAATAGCCGCGAAACGGTCTGCTGATATCAGCACCATGTTTCCTACTGAGGCAGACTGACAAATGAAAGTCAGGTAATTCCACAGAATACATGCCATGTGACCAAAATACCAGCAGGATGTGCTCATGATGATCAAAAGAGGCATCCCCGCCAAGCCCACCAGGACGTCAGAGATGGCGAGGGAGAGCAGGAGGAGGTTGGTGGGCGTGTAGAGTTGCCTGCAAAAACACACACAAACACATAGAACAATCGATAACGCAAACCACATGTTATTAAATGCACTTTCCAGGCGACAAGGAGTAGGCAGATACATCATTCAAAACACCAGAACAATACATTGCGGTCACTACCCAATCCTGGGATCAGAGCAAAAGAACATGTGCCTGAAGTGGGAGATAGAGATGATGATGAGGAGGTTGAGCAGCACAGTGAGGACGCAGGCGACGGACAGGAAGACTCTGGGAAAAAAACTCAAAGACCCGTCAGATGTAGGCTTCCTGCAGGAGATGTTGCCTAGCTGTGGGAAGCAGAGATCTGATTGGTACTCAGAGCCCATGGAGGAGCTTGAGCTGAGACAGTGTTCTGTCTGAAGCTCCCTGTTGTCCATCTCTCTAATTTATTGTGTTCTTGTACCTCCCCCAAGAAATTGTGATTGGTCAGTGTTGTCAAAGTATGATGTCATGTTTAGCCCCATGCCCAAGACATTACGTTGTCCAATTTGACATATCCTAAAACGCTTTCATTGCCAAATTGTGTCATGACTAAAAGCTAGAAAGAGGGCCCACCTCGGGTTTAGGTTCTGAGTTGGGTTAGTACCTAACCTAACTCAAAACCCAAATGCGAAATGTTTTTTTGACCTAACCGTTAGGTTAAAAAAAACAACAACAACAACAAAATTTCGCTCCCTGATAGCCATAATAGTAGCGTCAGCTGGTGCGTTCACCATTCAGGTTAACTGTTCACTGAGCTCTCAATCTAGGAGATGTTGTAGCAAGGGAATTTTGAATCTCTGGCATGATGACCATAGTGACATTGCCTGCCAAGATGTAGCCTTACGATATCAGGTGCTCAGTTTACATGGCACACCCTGCTCGGTCCGATTCACTTGTGTTAAATAGCCTGCCAGGCTGACGCAGTAGAGGCCCCTGCTGGCCTTTATCCAACAAAATTAATGTGGCTCTTACAAGGAGTATCAAATAAAATACTAAGTGGTGGACAGTATAAACACATTACAGTATGATACACTGGGACAAATAAGTATTTAGTCAACCACTAACTGTGCAAGTTCTCCCGCTTGAAAATAATTGAGAGGCCTGTAATTGTCAACATGGGTAAACCTCAACCATGAGAGACAGAATGTGGGGGAAAAAAAAAAAAGAAAATCAAACTGTTTGATTTTTAAAGAATTTATTTGCAAATCATGGTGGAAAATAAGTATTTGGTCAATACCAAAAGTTCATCTCAGTACTTTGTTATGTACTGTACCTTTTGTTGGCAATAACGTAGGCCAAACGTTTTTTGTAACTCTTCACAACCTTTTCACACACTGTTGCTGGTATTTTGGCCCATTCCTCCATGCAGATCTCCTCTAGAGCAGTGATGTTTTTGGGCTGTCATTGGGCAACACGGACTTTCAACTCCCTCCACAGATTTTCTATGGGGTTGAGATCTTGAGATCTGGAGACTGGCTAGGCCACTCCAGGAACTTGAAATGCTTCTTACGAAGCCACTCCTTCGTTGCCCCGGCTGTTTGTTTGGGATCATTGTGATGCTGAAAGACCCAGCCACGTCTCATCTTCAGGGCCCTTGCTGATGGAAGGAGATTTTCACTCAAAATCTCTCGATCATGGCCCCATTCATTCTTTCCTTTACACAGATCAGTCGTCCTGGTCCCTTTGCAGAAAAACAGCCCCAAAGCATGATGTTTCCACCCCCATGCTTCACAGTGGGTATGGTGTTCTTCGGATGCAATTCAGTATTCTTTCTCCTCCAAACACGAGAACCTGTGTTTCTACCAAAAAGTTCTATATTGGTTTCAACTAACCATAACACATTGTCCCAGTCCTCTTCTGGATCATCCAAATGCTCTCTAGCGAACCGCAGACGGACCTGGACGTGTACTTTTTTTCTGCAGGGGGACACGTCTGCCAGTGCAGGATTTGAGTCCCTGGCGGTGCATTTTGTAACTGATAGTTGCCTTTGTTACTGTGGTCCCAGCTTTCTGTAGGTCATTCACTAGGTCCCCCCGTGTGGTTCTGGGATTTTTGCTCACCGTTCTTGTTATCATTTTGACGCCACGGGGTGAGATTTTGCATGGAGCCCCAGATCGAGGGAGATTATCAATTGTCTTGTATGTCTTCCATTTTCTAATAATTGCTCCCACGGTTGATTTCTTTACACCAAGCGTTTTACGTATTGCAGATTCAGTCTTCCCAGCCTGGTGCAGGTCTACAATTTTCTCTCTGGTGTCCTTCGACAGCTCTTTGGTCTTGGCCATAGTGGAGTTTGGAGTGTGACTGACTGAGGTTGTAGACAGGTGTCTTTTATACCGATAATGAGCTAAAACAGGTGCCATTAATACAGGTAACGAGTGGAGACTCGTTAGACCTCGTTGGAAGAAGTCTTTGACAGCCAGAAAACTTGCTTGTTTGTCGGTGACCAAATACTTATTTTCCACTCTAATTTGGAAATAAATTCTTTAAAAATCAAACAATGTGATTTTCTGTTGTTTTTTTCCACATTCTGTCTCTCATGGTTGAGGTTTACCCATGTTGACAATTACAGCCCTCTCTAACCTTTTCAAGTAGGAGAACTTGCACAATTGGTGGTTGACTAAATACTTATTTGCCCCATGTGCTTTGAACAAAATGCTCCTCAAATTTAATACTGAAAATGGTTTTGATATAAAGCTGGCACAATGCTGGCCCAGATTAGGTAAAATGTTTGACATATTTGGGCTATAGATTATTGTGGTTTCTCCTCCTCCTCCTGCGTGTTCCCCTGTTTACTGTTGCAGAGCAGATGCTCGTCTTCAGGGTGCGCGCTGCTTTGGCGTCACATGTTGACCGTTAAATTTCAAGCACATCTGGTCTGCACGGTCCGCCCCAGAACATCATTTGGACTGTCAGAACTGATATTACGGGCCTGCATCTGGTGTACTGATGTTCAGCGGATGTGATTGCTATGTGGATCTGGCGAGCTCCGGCCGGATCCGGCACGGAGTCACCTGCTATCGGGGTATTTACACTGTGAGGCTAGCATTGTTGAGCAATACACATAGGTTGTCTGTAACAGTGAGTGGAAAATCTCTCATCGAAAATGGAAATCTCAGATGAAATTTTCCAACCAAGTACTGAATGAAACTTTCCGTATCCAAAATATCCGTCAATTTAAACCAATTCAGCGTGTTTGTATGCGAATCTTGATCGAGGAAAGAGACCTGTTAGCATGCCTACTAACAGGTTATGGGAAATCATTGATCGCTATTCTGTTCGTTCGTGTTGAGTCTCCTGTTACCCATTTCCTCGGTGTCCGGAGATGACATTAATAATCGCTAACTAAATCACCAACAACAACTAAAGAGGTAACAATCGTGGCATCAATAGATAAAAATAAAGGAATACTTACACCCAGACCGGATCCGGAACCGTAGCTGGGGGGCAGCGAAAACCGGAAGCCAAGGGGAAACGCGGTGCCAGTCCAGACTAGCTAAGGCCAACTTGTGACTTCTTTCTGTAACATCATGGCAAAGTCAAAAGAAATCAACAGAGATATTAGGAATACATTTGTGGGCTTTCATAAGTTTGTGCAGCAAAAAAGAGAGAGTCTCATCCTTGAAGTCAAAACCTCAATAGAATAGCCAAGAAGCAAAATCGCCACAAATGTTTTTTTCAGATGGACAAGGACCTGAAGCAGAGGTGGATTGGCCACCGGGCGTACCAGGCACTTCCTGCTGGGTCGACACACATTTTTGGGCCGGTGACGCTGTTTAATAATAATTTTTTAAAAAGTTTCTCAGCTGTCCACGCGGCCCATTTGTTGCTCCAATTTTTGTTAGTCCAATGAAACCTCTCAGTGCTCCGCTCACCCTGCCCCACCCGGACAACTGTGATGGAAATTAATGAGAGGGAGCCTGAAGTATACTGCCAGACTTGGTTGCAAAGTCGTTTCAGGGTCAGGTTTCAGTCCATTGCAGAAGTCCTCACCTATGGGCAGACCTTTAAAATCGAGGTCGACAGATATATTGGGCCGATACATGGACTTTTTTTCCAATATCGGTCATCGGCCAAATAGCAAAAAAATAAGCCGATAAAATAGAATTTTGATCAGGCATCTGAGTGGGCAATTGCTCTGACTGACTAGGATTCCAGAAGGACCCTGCAGCAGCTTGAAGGCAGGCTGCTACAGGAAGCTTCAGGCGTTCCTGTTTTGTTAATATTGTAAGATTTTTTGTTTTTATCTTGCATGAGAGAATATGCAATGTTGCTTCAGCCTTTTAAGGTGTTTACTGAGTGATCCTTACACTCTAAATATAACTCGTAGCGTTAGCATGGCATTCGCGTTTGCATTAGCTTTAACGTGGTGAGCATCCTCTTAAAGCAACACTTGGTAACTTTTCAACCTTTATAAAACTTGTCATAGCATTTGTGATAATATGTCGAGTGAAAACTAGTTATATGACACCTCATTTATATCTTGAGGGTGTCTGTATAGCCACACGTTTTTTTCTGCCTTTTAAAATGAGTAAAAAATTTAGACGTTCATAGCTGTCAATGGCATAGCCTGATTTGGGTGCCAGTTGTATGTCAAAGCGCTGACATGTAAAGTGTATGGTCAAAGATCACAGCCACACATTTTTTTCTGCCATTTAAAATGCATGGAAAATTTGGACAATCATAGCCGTCAATGGCATAGCCTCCTTTGGGTGCCAGTTGGATGACAAAGTGCTGAAATGGTAAGTGTATGGTCAAAAATCAAAACCACACATGTCTTCCTACCATTTAAAATGAATGGGAAATTTGGTCGTTCATAGCAGTCAATGGCATAGCCTGACTGGGGTGCCAGTTGAATGTCCATGCGCTGTAATGTAAAATGTATGGTCAAAAATCACAACCACATGTTTTTCTGCCATTTTGAATGAATGGAAAATTTGGACGTTCATAGCTGTCAATGGCATAGCCTTTGGGTGCCAGTTGAATGTTAATGTGCTGTTATGTAAAGTGTACGGTCAAAAATTGCAGCCAAACATGTTTTTCTGCCATTTTATAATGAATGGAAAATTTGGACGTTCATAGCCGTCAATGGCATAGCCCTATTTGGGTGCCAGTTAAATGTCATTGAGCTCTAATGTAAAGTGTATGGTCAAAAATTGCAGCCAAACATCTTTTTCTGCCATTTTATAATGAATGGAAAATTTGGACATTCATAGCCGTTAATGCCATAGCCTTATTTGGGTGCCAGTTTTATGTCAATGCGCTTTAATGTAAAATGTATGGTCAAACATCACAACTACGTGTTTTTCTGCCATTAAGAAGCAATGGAAAATTTGGGCCTTAATAGCCGTCAATGGCATAACCTGACTTGGGTGCCAGTTGCATGTCAATGCGCTGTAATGTAAAATGTATGGTCAAAAATCACAACGTGTTTTTCTGCCATTATCAATCAATGGAAAATTTGGACCTTCATAGCCGTCAATGGCATAGCCTGACTTGGGTGCCAGTTGAATGTCAGTCCGCTGTAATGTAAATGGTGTTATACTTATATAGCGCTTTTCCACCTTTCAAGGCGCTCAAAGCGCTTTACACTATCTCACTATTCACCTACTGGTGACGCAGCACCAGGAGTAACATGGGGTTCAGTATCTTGCTCAAGGATACTTAGGCGAGTTCATCAGGGCGGAGAATCGAACCCACAACCTCTGGGTTGGGGGACAACTACTCTACCACTGAGCCACGCCACCCCGTAAAGTGTATGGTCAAAAATCACAGCCATACATGTTTTTCTGCCATTTAAAATGAATGAAAAATTTGGACATTCGTAGCCATCCATGGCATAGCCTTATTTGGGTGCCAGTTGAATGTCAATGCACTAAAATGTAACCGTATGGTAAAAAATCATAGCCATACATGTTTTTCTGCCATTTAAAATGAATGGAAAATTTGGACGTGCATATCCATTAATAGCATGGACGTGCACGGCCTGCAAAAATGCCATATACAGTGGGGCAAATAAGTATTTAGTCAACCACCAATTGTGCAAGTTCTCCTACTTGAAAAGATTAGAGAGGCGTGTAATTGTCAACATAGGTAAACCTCGACCACAAGAGACAGAATGTGGAAAAAAAACAGAAAATCATATTGTTTGATTTTTGATTTTTTTTCTAATTCCAAATTAGAATGAAAAATAAGTATTTGGTCACCTCCAAACAAGCAAGATTTCTGGCTGTTACAGAGGTCTAACTTCTTCTAACGAGGCTCCACTCATTACCTGTATTAATGGCACCTGTTTTAACTCATTATCTGTATAAAAGACACCTGTCCACAATCTCAGTCAGTCACACTCCAAACTCCACTATGGTCAAGACCAAAGAGCTGTCGAAGGACAACAGAGAGAAAATTGTAGACCTGCACCAGGCTGGGAAGACTGAATCTGCAATACGTAAAACGCTTGGTGTAAAGAAATCAACCGTGGGAGCAATTATTAGAAAATGGAAGACATACAAGACAATTGATAATCTCCCTCGATCTGGGGCTCCATGCAAAATCTCACCCCGTGGCGTCAAAATGATAACAAGAACGGTGAGCAAAAATCCCAGAACCACATGGGGGGACCTAGTGAATGACCTACAGAAAGCTGGGACCACAGTAACAAAGGCAACTATCAGTTACAAAATGCACCGCCAGGGACTCAAATCCTGCACTGGCAGACGTGTCCCCCTGCAGAAAAAAAGTACACGTCCAGGTCCGTCTGCGGTTCGCTAGAGAGCATTTGGATGATCCAGAAGAGGACTGGGACAATGTGTTATGGTTAGTTGAAACCAATATAGAACTTTTTGGTAGAAACACAGGTTCTCGTGTTTGGAGGAGAAAGAATACTGAATTGCATCCGAAGAACACCATACCCACTGTGAAGCATGGGGGTGGAAACATCATGCTTTGGGGCTGTTTTTCTGCAAAGGGACCAGGACGACTGATCTGTGTAAAGGAAAGAATGAATGGGGCCATGTATCGAGAGATTTTGAGTGAAAATCTCCTTCCGTCAGCAAGGGCATTGAAAATGAGATGTGGCTGGGTCTTTCAGCATGATAATGATCCCAAACACACAGCCAGGGCAACAAAGGAGTGGCTTCGTAAGAAGCATTTCAAGGTCCTGGAGTGGCCTAGCCAATCTCCAGATCTCAACCCCATAGAAAATCTGTAGAGGGAGTTGAAATTCTGTGTTGCCCAATGACAGCCCCAAAACATCACTGCTCTAGAGGAGATCTGCATGGAGGAATGGGCCAAAATACCAGCAACAGTGTGTGAAAAGGTTGTGAAGAGTTACAGAAAACGTTTGGCCTACGTTATTGCCAACAAAAGGTACAGTACATAACAAAGTATTGAGATGAACTTTTGGTATTGACCAAATACTTATTTTCCACCATGATTTGCAAATAAATTCTTTAAAAATCAAACAGTTTCATTTTCTGTTTTTTTTTTCCACATTCTGTCTCTCATGGTTGAGGTTTACCCATGTTGACAATTACACGCCTCTCAATTATTTTCAGGCGGAAGAACTTGCACAGTTAGTGGTTGACTAAATACTTATTTGTCCCAGTGTATCATACTGTAATGTGTTTATACTGTCCACCGCTTAGTATTTTATTTGATACTCCCTGTAAGAGCCATATTAATTTTGTTGGATAAAGGCCAGCAGGGGCATCTACTGCGTCAGCCTGGCAGGCTATTTAACACAAGTGAATCGGACCGAGCAGGGTGTGCCATGTAAACTGAGCACCTGATATCGTAAGGCTACATCTTCAGAGATCTGCGTTAAGGAATGGGCCAAAATACCAGAAACAGTGTGTGAAAAGCTTGTGAAGACTTACAAAAAATGTTTGGCCTCTGTTATTGCCAACAAAGGGAACATAACAAAGTATTGAGATGAACTTTTGGTATTGACCAAATACTTATTTTCCACTCTAATTTGGAAATAAATTATTTAAAAATCAAACAATGTGATTTTTCTGTTTTTTTTTTTTCACATTCTGTCTGTCATGGTTGAGGTTTACCCATGTTGACAATTACAGGCCTCTCTAATATTTTCAAGTGGGAGAACTTGCACAATTAGTGGTTGACTAAATACTTATTTGCCCCACTATATACAAGTTTTGTGAGGAACAATCTGTAAATCTTGTGAAAGGGTATCCAAAACCTTTGATCCAAGTCATGCACCCATTCGGTGTCCTGGAAAAATGGTGACCTTGACAGAGGAAGGTGAAACAACTTAAACGCAGCTGTGTGGCGAATGGCGAAATCAATGGATATTTTTATGGGGTTAATCGCATTCGACGCAAGATGACCGCCAGTTTCCGAATGCGTCGACAAAGTCTTGAGACAACGAGCTTGATATATATGGGAACTCTCTGGACGTGACTGCATCGACATGAGCTCATTGTTTTCTTAATTTAAGAGATTCTATAATACAATCATAAATTTTGGCATAGTGAAGTATTTTAGAGCAAGCCCACCAACAATTATTAGTTTATTTGTTGTCCATGTGGCTAATTCAGTCCACATGGTGTTAAGTATAAACATGGCATGATAAATCAAGAGATTAAAAAAAAAAAAAAAGACATTGGATTTATGACTTTTTTATTTATTTCAGAAAAGCAGTCAGAGAACATTATCAAACACAAAGTGCAGTAAAAATATTGTGTATATACATTAATATATGCTTATGAATCCTGCACATAATAGTATAAAGACATATGCCCACCACATACCACGTTTATCTTGATTGTAACTAACATTCATATCAGAGTGAATTATGCTTTTCCAGATTTTATAAAAGATTTTTACTGATTTCTTTTCAGCCTAATATTGTATACATGGTAGAGGTACAAAACAGTGGAGCGTGTGGATGTAACAGCTTGGTCGGGACAAGTCAGACGTGACGGGTCCTTGTTGGCAACGGGGAGGCGAGGCGGGAGAGCAGGTGCAAACTGAAACATATTTCTTTTCCACAATACATGAAGTGCTGCACTAAGTACATACCAAAGCAAAAATTGGCAAGGGCAAACCGAAAAGGGTATCGGGAATGTGGCCGGAATGCCACACGAAGCAATGGCATTTCAATGTATCAAATGTGAGCACGTTTAGTTTTCAATATGTCGGTGTCACAGGAGCCAGGCTGCAATATGTGCAAAGTGACAATGTGCTTCATAGCTCTTCTAAACCATGGGTAGAAGGCGACATATATCCAGGGGTTCAAAAATGAGTTCAAATTATACAAATAATAGAAATACTTCAAAACTGAATTCACATTGACATTATAAGACAGCAGAACGACGATGTAGAATGGACAGAAACACAGCAGAAAGACCAGAACGAGAACACCCAGGGTTTTGGCAGCCTTCAGCTCCGATTTCTTTGCTCTGAATGGGGCAGAATGTTTTAACTGAACACATTTAATGTGAGAACGCGCGGCTCTCACCTGATATACAACAACCGTAAACACTCTCATGTTCAGCGTGACAATAATGCTTAGAGGAAGCAAGAAGTTGACAATGATGTCCAGAATGCCTCCGATAAAATCGAAACCGATCACGCATTCTCCAAGGCAAGCGGTATACATTTCGGCATGAACAAAATTGTCCTTCAAAATGATACCGCAGTGGATAACGGAAGCTGTCCAACAGAGACAAACACAGAGTTGAATTTTTTTCACAGTGACCTGGACAGTATAATGCAGAGGATAGCAAATACCCAGGAAACGGTCGGCTGATATCAGCACCATGTTTCCTACTGAGGCAGACTGACAAATGAAAATCAGGTAATTCCACAGACTACATGCCATGTGACCAAAAAACCAGCAGGATGTGCTCACGATGATAATAAGTGGCATCCCCGCCAAGCCCACCAGGACGTCAGAGATGGCGAGGGAGAGGAGGAGGAGGTTGGTGGGGGTGTAGAGCTGCCTGCAAAAAAGGAACACACACACATAGAACAATTGATAACGCAAACAGCATGTTATTAAATACACTTTCCAGGCGACGAGGAGTAGGCAGACACATCATTCAAAACCAACTAACCCTAGAACAATACATTGTGGTCACTACCCAATCCTGGGTTCAGAGCAAAAGTGCAAAATGTGCCTGAAGTGGGAGATTGAGATGATGACGAGCAGGTTGAGCAGCACACTGAGGACGCAGGCCACGGACAGGAAGAATCTGAAAAGAAAACCCGGAGACCCGTCAGACGTGTGCTTCCTGCAGGAGATGTTGCCTAGCTCTGGGAAGCAGAGATCTGATTGGTACTCAGAGTCCATGGAGGAGCTTGAGCTGAGACAGTGTTCTGTCTGAAGCTCCCTGTTGTCCATCTCTCTAATTTATTGTGTTGTTGTACCTCCCCCAAGAAATTGTGATTGGTCAGTGTTGTCAAAGTATGATGTCATGTTTAGCGCCATGCCCAAGACATTACGTTGTCCAATTTTACATGATCCTAAAATGTTTTCATTGTCAAATTGGGTCATGACTAAAGGCCAGCAAAAAGGCCCACCTAAGGTTGGGATACGACCTAACCTAACTCAAAACCCAAATGCAAAATGTTGTTTTGACCCAGTGCTTCTCAATTATTTTCTGTTACAAGGGATGGCAATTGATAGGTTTTTTACGATTCCATTGTCGATATTGCTTAACCCTTTAACACCTAACCCTATTTTGGCCGAATTTGCATGCCTATGATGTTGCCTTTATGTTTCAAAGAAAAAAATGTTCACAATTTTGGGTCCCCTTTTTCAGGATACCTTGAACTTCATGTCCAAACTGTTGTTTTCTTCACTGACCAACTTTAATCCACATTTTGGACCCAAAAAGACAAAAAAAAATCCCAAAATCTTTTTTCAAAATTTGAAATGTTGAAGTCCCACTGACAACGAAACATGCTCGACCAACTGTTTTGAAGCTTGATAATATTTATTTAACTTGCGAGGATAAACATTCAATAGAAAAAAATAAGATTGAATAGTTTTATGACAATTCAACACAAAAAGCAGCTATGGTCATAGGCGTTTTTGGCCTTCACGCATACTACAGGGTGACCCCAAAAAAAGTTTACACTGCCATAATACAACTTAGATGCCATGTTTATTCAGTTTAGAATTAGAATTTAATCACAAATTATACATTATTGTAAAGAACATGTACAGTACACTCTATTTTTCAATGTGTCCTCCCTTAAGTGTCACAACAGCCTCCAGGCGTCTGCGGAACGCTTGACAGGTCTTCTTTATGGAGGATGCTGTCATCTTTTCCCAAGCTCTAACAATTGACCTCTCCAAGGCTGCCACAGAAGTTTGTGGCTTCTTACAGGCACTGTCCTCCACAGTCGCCCATATGCAATAATCCAGGGGATTGAGATCTGGACTCTGGGGTGGCCACATATCATCTTGTCAATCAACTTTTTGGTCCGCACAGATCGGGTTTTCCAGACCCAGGTTTTTGTGAGGCTGTTCCAGTATCTTTCAGCTTCTTTTTAACTTTGTAGACTGCACATCTGGATATTCTCAGATTTGCTGCAATCTCAGTAGGTGTCAGACCGGCACGCAGCAGTTCAGGTACAGCTAAAGTTTTCTTCATATTCAGCAGAAGCACAGGAATTGTAAAGACGAGAGATTACCAGCTGCATTGAGTGACCTTAATGATTCACTTAAGCATGACAACCTATTTAGCTATGTTTCAATGGCTTTTAAACAAGCAGTCAACTGAGTTTAAACTTTTTTTTGGGTCACCCTGTATGGTCAAAACATGTTATATACAGTGCAAAATAGTAAGAAAAAAAATTATGTCTATTATCCAACACAAAAAGGGTTTGGAGGATATCTCTTTGTGAAGTTAGGTATTGTACCCATCACCTTATCAAAGGTATATATCTACATGCAATCAAGCTTCTCGAACACACATCTACAGTTGTGGTCAAAAGTTTACATACACTTGTGAAGAACATAATGTCATGGCTCTCTTGAGTTTCCAGTTATTTCTACAACTCAGATTTTTCTCTGATAGAGTGATTGGAACAGATACTTCTTTGTCACAAAAAACATTCATGACGTTTGGTTGTTTTATGACTTTATTATGGGTGAACAGAAAAAAGTGATCAAATCTGCTGGGTCAAAAATATACATACAGCAACGCTAATATTTGGTAACATGTCCCTTGGCCATTTTCACTTCAATTAGGCGCTTTTGGTAGCCATCCGCAAGCTTCTGGTTGAATCTTTGACCACTCCTCTTGACAGAATTGGTGCAGTTCAGTTAAATTTGATTCTTTCTGACATGCACTTGTTTCTTCAGCATTGTCCACAAGTTCTCAATGGGGTTTAAGTCAGGACTTTGGGAAGGCCATTCGAAAACCTTAATTCTAGCCTGATTTAGCCATTCCATTACCACTTTTGATGTGTGTTTGGGGTCATTGTCCTGTTGGAACACCCAACTGCGCCCAAGAGCCAATCTTCGGGCTGATGACGTTAGGTTATCTTGAAGAATTTGAAGGTAATCCTCCTTCTTCATTATCCCATTTACTCTCTGTAAAGCACCAGTTCCATTGGCAGCAAAACAGCTCACAGCATAATACTACCACCACCGTGCTTGACGGTAGGCATGGTGTACTTGGGGTTAAAGGCCTCACCTTCTCTCCTCCAAACATATTGCTAGGCATTGTGGCCAAACAGCTCAATGTTTGTTTCGTCTGACCACAGAACTTTCCTCCAGAAGGTCTTATCTTTGTCCATGTGATCAGCAGTAAACTTCAGTCGAGCCTTAAGGTGCCGCTTTTGGAGCAAGGGCTTCCTTCTTGCACGGCAGCCTCTCAGTCCATGGAGATGCAAAACACGCTTGACTGTGGACACTGACACCTGTGTTCCAGCAGCTTCTAATTCTTGGCAGATCTGCTTTGTGGTGATTCTCGGTTGAATCTTCACCCTCCTGACCAATTTTCTCTCAGCAGCAGGCGATAGCTTGCGTTTTCTTCCTGATCGTGGCAGTGACAAAACAGTGCCATGCGCTTTATACTTACAAACAATTGTTTGCACTGTTACTCTTGGGACCTGCAGCTGCTTTGAAATGGCTCCAAGTGACTTTCCTGACTTGTTAAAGCCAAAATTAAAAGTCAAAATTGCCAATTCGTGTTGCTGTATGTATATTTTTGACCCAGCAGATTTGATCACTTTTTCTGTTAACCCATAATAAAGTCATAAAAGAACCAAACTTCATGAATGTTTTTTGTGACAAAGAAGTATCTTTTCCAATCACTCTATCGGAGAAAAGTCAGAGTTGTAGTAATAACAGGAAACTTAAGAGAGCCATGACATTATGTTCTTCACAAGTGTATGTAAACGTTTGACCACAACTGTATATAAAAAATGAAGATTCATGGTGAAGAAAAAATAACAACATTGAAAAAAAAGTGTTTTCAAAAATATTGACAAGTAGTTCAGTTCATTTCAATTTTTTTAGGCATGCGACCCAATAAAGTTTTTTTTTTTTTTTGCGCACTCGATAAAGTTTGTTTTTGAACATGTCACTAAACTGCGTCACATATAACGTCACACAGCCTACTCATCCGCCGTTTACGCGCTGCTGTCACTTCTACTCGCCGAGACGCCGACTGATCCGAGGAAAACAATGACAAATACAGCTCATCCTATTCCTTGAGTTAATGAAATAATGCATTAGCATGCGCTAAATTTAGTTTTCGATTCATTCTGCACGTTTCAAAGTCGCTCGCTCAAACCAACCAGCCGTTGCTTGCTACGCGTGTCTCCTTTCTCTTGGTTGGCACCGTCAATTTATTAAAAATGTTCACATTAGGTTCGTCCTTCTTGACATCACAACGGCTCTTGGGATATGTAGTCCTTTGTGCTGCTTTCGGTTTTGTAAAAAAGAAAAGAAATGATGGAAATATGGAGATAGACACATGGTCCATGCAGCGTTTTAATGCATATTTATGAGTGCAATAAAACTAGAAAACTCAAATGACATTATCTCCCCTTTTACTTGGTCGATTGACTTCAAATAAAAACTGGTGTGGACATCAATTTCCGTACTTTCAAACGAGAGCTACCAGGGGCACGTGGGTGACGTAATTACAGCGTTACGAGGCTTCACAGATGGTATACGTAAACGTGTCACATCCGACACATTCGGTGTAAAAGAGTTAATAGAGATGGATGCCGATCGATCGTGTCCGATCACGTCATTTTCAAAGTATCGGAATCGGCAAAAATATATCAGCCATGCCTTTTTTTGAATATATATATATTTTTTAATTAAATCGTTTTCTAATTGTATTTAACGTTACAGACATAATATGTTACACTCATCGAGTGTCTTTAGTTTAGCCTTAAGTAAGGTAGGGTTATCAAATTTATCCCAATAACAGCGGTAATAAGTTGTTTTAAATTTAACGCAATTAATGCATGCGTTGCACGACCCACTCACACATCGTCGTGCTTAAACTGTAATGGCGCCATCATACCTAAATAGAGAGACAAAAGGCAGCATAAAACAAGAAGAGTTAATTTTGCCAGCCTTTGGAGGCTTATTTTAATTGGCTAAAGTCTTACAATCCCTCTCCCTACGATTAGAAAAATCATGGGAAGCAATGTGGGGAAGCAAGGTCGCTTTTGATCTTTTTCTTAACACCTTATCTTATTTCCTAACGCAGAGAAGATATATGAGTTGCTAGCACTACGCACAGTCAATGTTTCACTTCCCATCATGGTTCCACTTCCCATCATGCATTGGGGCATGGCTGCAGTATCATTTACTGAAAGCTCAACAAATACACTAGATGGCAATATTTAGTCACAATATACAAAGTCACAAGTCTTTCTATCCGTGGATCCCTCTCACAGAAAGAATGTTAATAATGTAAATGCCATCTTGAGGATTTATTGTCATAATAAACAAATACAGTACTTATGTACTGTATGTTGAATGTATATATTCGTCCGAGTTTTATTCATTTTTTTTGTTAATGCATCGCCAAAATGTATATGATCGGGAAAAATTATCGGGAATGATTGGAATTGAATCTGGAGCAAAAAAAAGCAATCGGATCGGGAAATATCGGGATCGGCAGATACTCACACTAAAACGATCGGGATCGGATCGGGAGCAAAGAAACATGATCGGAACAGCCCTATTGCTTAACGATTCGATTCTTTATCGATTCTCTTATCGATTCTAATTTGGGGAAAAAGAAGAACAAACATTTTGATTGGCATCAAGTTTGTTTAATCGGAAGTCACAACCTTACAAACTCACAACGAGGTCAAAAGAGGCACAAAGCCTCAATGTTAACTGTGGCAATAAGTGGCAAATGCACAAGAATGTGTAAACATTTCACTGAAATTTTTTTCTAATAAAAATAAAAAATATTGGTATATATTGGCATATAGGTCGTTGTTCTGCCTTTGGCAATATGTGTTAAAGCAGGGGTCCCCAAACTTTTTCCTGTGAGGGCCACATAACTTTTCCCTTCTCTGTTGTAACAGAAAAAAATGCGACGATTGCAGGAGTGCCTAAATGTAAAAAAATATTGTTTTTCAGAAAGCCACAATCAAATAACCCTTTCTGGATTCTTCACGTAACAAAAGTAAATAAAATAAAAATGACAATATAGTATAATATAAAATAATTATAATAATAAATAATAGTAACACCCTCTCTGAGTTCTTCACAGAAAAAGGCCAGGAAATAAATAACTCTATTGAGAAAAAAAATAAAAATAAAGAAAACTTCGAAATGCTCTCTGGTATTGTTCAGGGGGCCATATCCGGCCCGCAGGCCGTAGTTTGGGGACCCCTGTGTTAAAGTGTATTATTTACCATTATATTGAAATGCATCCCTTTTAGTTCTTATGGTGCTTTCACGCTCAAGTGGGGGTGCTCTTGCGCTTCCTCCCGTGAAGAAGAGCGCGCTTACACGCGAAGAAGTGCCGCATCCAAGCGAGTGAGCGAGTTTGTGAGAGAGGGAATTACTGCTACGAGCCTACGTTCTTTATTAATGTTTGTAAAATATCTACAGAGGCAACGCCTGTATGTATCATCTTTTGTGTTGTTGTTGTTGTGTGTTTCCACTCGCGATCGGACACTTAAATCCAGTTGTGTAGTGGTTTGAACGATGTGCTAATGCTAGCGAACGCATGCTAACAGTTTGTGTTACTAATGTATTAGCAGCTAATCATCGCTGATTTACGTTGATGCGAACCTGTTTGTTATTCGGGGCGAAATTGATTTGTTTCATTTCCATTTTTAGTTTCACTCTTCAAGTGATGGTTGAATAAAGTCAGCAAATTATACCAACGTCTTCTGCATCATCATTTGGGAGTTTAGCTAGCTGTATAGACCCCACTCACATGACGTCACAACCACGCCTCCGCGCCATATTGTCCGTCAGCTCGTCGTGTTTACGCATTACCGCTACGTAAATTCCTCCTATTATGGCGTGTTTTGCTGCTCGTTAACATTAATAATCAAAATGGTGAAGGCGTGTGTGGCGGTTGGTTGCAGTAACAGAGAAGATAGACGGAGAGACTTGAAGTTCTACCGTATTCCGAGAGACCCGGAGAGGAGCGCGAGATGGACTGCTGCAATTCGACGAGAAAACTGGGCACCCAACGATCACCACAGATTATGTAGTAGTTTTTTTATATCTGGTAAGATGCATTTAATATATATTTAGAGGGTTTTGGGCTGACAACCACAATTAAGATCATTGCGAGGCTAATCGCCGACAACAAACAGGTTCAAATTCAAGATGCTTATTTCTTCCACCATCATTATTTTTTGAATAATATTTAGCTGGTAACAAGTGAAAGAAGCTGGCCTCGTCTACGGATCATCAGTTAAACAGGGGTGTCCAAACTTTTTGCAAAGGGGGCCAGATTTGGTGTGGTAAAAATGTGGGGGGCTACCTTGGCTGATTTACATAGAACAATATATTTGAACAAATTTTAGCAAGCCCTTCTGTGTGTCACATTTGCTTTATTATTTTTTTAAATTCATAATTTCAACAGTCTCGTCTTTGTGGCGTTCTCTTTCGACACTCGGGCTCTTGCGAAATACTGCTGCTGTGAAATTAAACTAGCTTCAAGTTGCTATAATTTCTCGCTGCGTATATCTTCCCTGTAATGTTGTACATGTTAGCTTGTCTTGTTTGGTAATATCGCGTCACATCGAACTCTTTGAAAACAGCGACTTTCTCTTTGCAAATGAGGCAGACACAGTTGTTGCGTATTTTATTGAAGAAATAGTCCAATATCTACCTATCCTTGAAGCATCGGCCATCGCAGTCAACTTTTTTTGGGTATTGATTGTCGCCATTTTAGAAAATTGGAAGGGTCACACGGGGTAATGTTGCTTAGAGTGCTGCTCTTAAAAGGTTTTCAAACTTTAGTGAGAATAGGCTGAGTTTCTGTGGACAAGATAGTTGTAGATATCAGGGTAGCAGATGTCAGGCAGAGACGGCGAAGACAGCGGGTCGAAAAATATTGATTTAGGCATCAAATATGGATCTGGTGAATGGATAGACTGAAGCTTTTCCACATAACGCCTTAATGCAACGCATCCAATGAGTTTACAGCGTCTGAAAGCGCCGGGGCTTCCATGAATTGCACTATAAATTGCACGACAAATTGAAACCAATGAGAATACGGATAAACAATGACGGACAATATGGTGGCCGGATACAGCGACACATTATTACACGTCTATAGACCCCACTCACCAACGTCACACAATCACGTGATCGCTGTATTGTGCCTCTATATTGTCCGTCATTGTGTGTCCGTATTGCCATTGATCGTAGTTTGTAAAGGTGGATTCACTTGCAAATTATGGAGGCCCCGGTGCTTTCAAACGCTGTAAACTTGTTGGATGAGTTGCATAAAAGCCCTTATTTGGAAAAGCTTCGGTCAATCCAGTCGCCAGATCCATATATGATGCCAAAACCGATGTTTCCTCCCGTCCGGTCCCGTCCCGTGCGTCAGAGCTCGTTCTGAGACCACAAAATTTCCAATCCTACTCCAGTTTATGTCACGATGAGGAGTCGAGTACCCAAAATCGGCACTGGCCCGAATATAAACCCATATTTGGTCAGCGGAGCGTCACCGTCGTCACGATTGTAAAATGAAACCTGATCGACAACGGGCCGGTGTGTACCGAAAAATAGCTGCCCCGCGTGAAATGTCCCCCCTGACGGAAGCGCTTATTTATAACGCTTTATTGACGTGAAAACATCACGTTTTTAAAGCTGAAAGGAATACTCGAGCAACTCGAGTAACTCGAGTTTAAAAACTGATCCGAGGAATTTTATTCACCTCGAGTAATCGTTTATTTTGACAGCTCTCAGCATCACGTTTTGCTCGGACTACTTTTAATGCGGGACAACGCTCTGTCACGTGCGGAGAGGAAGAAGGGGGGGAAAAAAACTTACTGCTGCCGACAGCCGCTACAAACGACGCCGACGTTGCTAAATACTAGCCCGCATGATGCTACGTTGGTAGCAGGTAGCGTCTGATGCGTCTCATAGAGATAACATGTATGTTGAAGTAGATGCGGAATGACAGACTCGGCCGCGTCTGGGCAGCGTTAGTAAACAGCCGCCATCTTAAAGCAGTAGAGCGCTAAGCGCTAATACATAAGATTAACGTTACTGTCACTAATAGCTCATGTAATGTTAGCCTTGCGGAGGGCTAGGTTTCGATTAGGGCTGTCAAAATTATCGCGTTAACGCGCGGTAATTAATTTTTTAAATTAATCACGTTAAAATATTTGACGCAATTAACGCATATGTCCCGCTCAGACAGTATTCTGCCTTTTGGTAAGTTTTACAGCAAGGCTTTTTGTGCTTTCTAACAGCGAACTCTTGTGGTTGCTTTGCGACATGGTTTATTGTTTTCTTGCCAGTTCAATATGGCTGCACGACGTCTCGGGCTGACGCCTATGTTGTAATGTTGTGCTTATATGATCCTTGGACAAGATTTGTCCATAAGTATGGTTGTTGTAAAGAATGTACATATTATGTTAGTAAGCGAAATGTTATATTTTTTTGTATGAGATGCTTTTTGTTTATCTTTAGTGAACCTGTATAGCGTGCTAAGCTAACGTTGTTGCTAATGCAATGCTTGTGTACTTTTTTTTTGTAGTTTCACTACGGTCTAAAGAGGACAGTGGTTTGAGGCCATTTTATTAAGAAATCAGATGAAAAAGGAAGAAGTCTGATTATTAAGGCGTCGTTCACTAGCTGTCTAGCTTTGGAAAAAGTAGACGCTTCGGAGTGAGGACAGCATAGACAGATTTAAATGACAGTAGAGTGAAATGCCCACTACAGTCCTTATGTACCGTATGTTGAATGTATATATCCATCTTGTGTCTTATCTTTCCATTCCAACAATTTATTTTACAGAATATATATATAATTTACAGAAAAATATGGCATATTTTATAGATGGTTTGAATTGCGATTAATTGCGATTAATTACGATTAATTAATTTTTAAGCTGTAATTAATTCGATTAAAAATTTTAATCGTTTGACAGCCCTCGTTTCTATTAATTATGACCACTGTCGATGCGTGGCTAACGTGTCTTACACACATGCTTTAACATAACATAGCGTTGTGGCGTGATGAGGGTGTAAAATAAAAACTTAATAATGCTAACTATCAATTTTAGCTCAGTACTAGTCATTGCTGGATAAAACACCAAGTAGCACTGGTCCCTAATGTGCTCCAATACAGCCTGTATCATACATTTATTTTGAACACTGCAAAAACTCAAAATCCTATCAGGACTTACAGTTTAGACTAACTTAAAACTTAATGAGAACTTAAAAATGGCTTGACTAAAATAGAAATTCAATTGAAACACGTGGGAAAAAATCCTAACTTTTAAGTGATGTGTGTTATCAAGCGTAACGGCATTTTTAGGTCAGATATACATATATTTTTTTTAATAAGACCTAAAAGTTTTTTGAGTGATAGCAGTGAATTAGACTTTTTAAAAAAAATTCTAGTTACATCTGAGATGCAATTGTTGGCTGTTTTCAACAATATACATTGAAAATTAAGACATTGATTGACTGAAAATGATTCAAGATGAGATGAAATGTCGTTTTTTTCTCATGTATATTTATAATTGCTCTTCACCTAAAATTATATTTGTTTTATCCGATTACTCGATTAATCGATAGAATTTTCAGTCGATTACTCGATTAATAGAATATTCGATAGCTGCAGCCCTAGATTAGACGCAAGATGGCCGGCAGTTTCCGAATGTGTCGACTAAGTCTTGAGACGTCTAGCTCGATATATAAGGGAAATCTCTGGACTTGACTGTGTCGACATGAACTATTTGTTTTCTTAATTTAAGAGATTCTATAATACAATAGTAAATTTCGGCAAAATGGATGTATTTTAGAGCAAGCCCACCAACAATTATTGGTTTATTTGTTGTCCAGGTGGCTAATTCAGTCCACCTGGTGTTAAGTATTAACATGGCATGATAAATCAACAGAGATAAAAAAAAAATGACATTGGATTTATGACTTTTTTATTTCTTTCAGAAAAGCAGTCAGAGGACATTATCAAACACAAAGTGCAGTAAAAATATTGTGTATATACATTAATATATGCTTATGAATCCTGCACATAATAGTATAAAGACATATGCCAACCACATACCACGTTTATCTTGATTGTAACAAACATTCATATCCGAGTGAATTATGCTTTTCCAAATTTTATTCAAGATTTTTATTGAATTCTTTTCAGCCTAATATTGTACACATGGTAGAAGTACAAAACAGTGGAGCGTGTGGATGTAACAGCTTGGTCGGGACAAGCCAGACGTGACGGACCCTTGCTGGCAATTGGGAGGTGAGGTGGCAGAGCAGGTGCAAACTGAAACATATTTCTTTTCCACAATACATGAAGCACTGCACTAAGCTTCATCTAAGCTTAAATTTGCTAGGGCAAAGAAGAAAGGTTATCAGGAATGTGGCCGGAACGCCACAAGAAGCAGTAGCATTTCAATAAATCATATGTGAGCACGTTTAGTTTTCAATATGTCGGTGTCACAGGAGCCAGGCTGAAATATGTGCAAAGTGACAATGTGCTTAATAGCTCTTCTAAACCAGGGGTAGAAGGCGGCGTAAATCAAGGGGTTCACACACGAGTTCAAATTATACAAATAATAGACATAATCCACCACTGAACTCGAGTTCTTATGTTCTCTAACCAGCAGAGGGACGATGTAGAATGGACAGAAACACAGCAGAAAGACCAGAACGAGAACACCCAGGGTGTTGGCGGCCTTCAGCTCCGATTTCTTTGCTCTGAAAGGGGCAGAATGTTGAACACGTTTATTGAGAGAGCGCATGGCTCTCACCTGATACACGACAACCACAAACACTCTCATGTTCAGCGTGACAATAATGCTTAGAGGAAGAAAGAAGTTGACGATGAAGTCCAGAATGCCTCCGATAACACCGAAACTGCTGAAACATTCTCCAATGCAAGTGTGAAACAATTCGGGATCAGCCAAGTTGTCCTTCAAAGAGATGGTGCAGAATATAACGGAAGCTGACCAACAGAGACAAACGCAAAGTTGAATTTTTTTCACAGTGACTTTGACAGTATAATGCAGAGGATAGCAAATAGCCAGGAAACGGTCTGCTGATATCAGCACCATGTTTCCTACAGAGGCAGACTGACAAATGAAAGTCAGGTAATTCCAGAGAACACATGCCATGGGACCAAAAAACCAGCAGGCGGTGCTCATGATGATCATTAGTGGCATCGCCACCAAGCCCACCAGGACGTCAGAGATGGCGAGGGAGAGGAGGAGGATGTTGGTAGGGGTGTAGAGCTGCCTGCAAAAACGCACACAAACACATAGAACAACAGATAACGCAAACAAGATGTTATTAAATACACTTTCAAGGTGATGAGGAGTAGGCGGCTACATCATTCAACACAGTAGAACAAATATGGATTCAGAGCAAAAGAACATGTGCCTGAAGTGGGAGACAGAGATAATGACGAGGAGGTTGAGCAGCACAGTGAGGACGCAGACGATGGACAGGAAGACTCTGAAAAAAAGAAAACTCAAAGACCCGTCATACGTAAGCTTCTTGCAGGAGATGTTGCCTAGCTGTGGGAAGCAGAGATCCGATTGGTACTCAGAGCCCATGGAGGAGCTTGAGCTGAGACAGTGTTCTGTCTGAAGTTCCCTGTTGTCCATCTCTCTTATTTATGGTGTTCTTGTACCTCCCCCAAGAAATTGCGATTGGTCAGTGTTGTCAAAGTATGATGTCATGTTTAGCGCCATGCCCAAGACATTACATTGTCCAATTTTACACTATCCTAAAACATTTTCATTGCCAATGACTAAAAGCCAGCAAGAAGGCCCAACCAAGGTTTAGGTTCTGAGTTGGGTTGGCTTTATAACCCAAATGCAAAATGTTTTTTTGACCTAAAGAAAAAAAAAAAAAATTAATAACTTCAATAGCCACAATCGTCGCCGCGTCAGGTGGTGCGTTCACCGTTCAGGTTCACCATTCACTGAGCTCTCAATCTCGGAGATGTTAAAGCAATGGAATTTTGACTCTCTGGCACGATGACCATAGTGACAGTGCCTGCCAAGATGTAGCTTTACGATATCAGGCGCTCAGTTTACATGGCAGACCCTTCACAGTCCGATTCACTTGTGTTAAATAGCCTGCCAGGCTGACCCAATAGAGCCCCTCGCCTTTTTCCAATAAAATAAATATGGCTCTTACAAGGAATATCAAATGAAATACTGAGTGGTAAACACATTACAGTATGATACAGTGGGGCAAATAAGTATTTAGTCAACCACAAATTACATACAATTAAATACAATATTGGCTTTGGATATCAGCAATCGGCTGAAATTTTTTTTTTTAGATATCTGTATCTGCATTTGAAAATCTCGCATCGGTCGACCTCTAGTTTAATAGCTATGTGCAAACCCAAATTTGGCTCACTTATAGTGGGCCAGATAAGTATTTCGTCAACCACTAATTGTGCAAGTTCTCCCACTTGAAAATATTAGAGAGGCCTGTGATTATCAACATGGGTAAACCTCAACCATGAGAGACAGAATGTGGGGGGGGAAAAAAACAGAAAATCACATTGTTTGATTTTTAAAGAATTTATTTGCAAATCATGGTGGAAAATAAGTATTTGGTCAATACCAAAAGTTAATCTCAATACTTTGTTATGTACCCTTTGTTGGCAATAATAGAGGCTAAACGTTTTCTGTAACTCTTTACAAGCTTTACACACACTGTTGCTGTTTTTTTGGCCCATTCCTCCATGCAGATCTCCTCTCGAGCTGTGATGTTTTAGGGCTGTCGTTGGGCAACATGGACTGTCAACTCCCTCCGCAGAATTTCTATGGGGTTGAAATCTAGAGACTGGCTAGGCCACTCCAGGACCTTGATGCTTCTTACGAAGCCACTCCTTCGTTGCCCTGGCTCTGTGTTTGGGATCATTGACATGCTGAAAGACCCAGCCACGTCTCATCTTCAATGCCCTTGCTGATGGAAGGAGATGTTCACTCAAAATCTCTCGATACATGGCCCCATTCATTCTTTCCTTTACACTGATCAGTCGTCCTGGTCCCTTTGCAGAAAAACAGCCCCAAAGCATGATGTTTCCACCTCCGTGCTTCACAGTGGGTATGGTATTCTTCAGATGCAATTCAGTATTCTTTCTCCTCCAAACACGAGAACCTGTGTTTCTACCAAAAAGTTCTATTTTGGTTTCATCTGACCATAACGCATTCTCCCAGTCCTCTTCTGGATCATCCAAATGCTCTCTAGCGAACCGCAGACGGACCTGGACGTGTACTTTCTTCATCAGGGGGACACGTCTGGCGTTGCAGGATTTGAGTCTCTGGCGGTGCATTGTGTAACTGATAGTTGCCTTTGTTACTGTGGTCCCAGCTCTCTGTAGGTCATTCACTCGGTCCCCCCGTGTGGTTCTGGGATTTTTGCTCACCGTTCTTGTTATCATTTTGACGCCACGGGGTGAGATCTTGCATGGAGCCCCAGATCGAGGGAGATTATCAGTGGTCTTGTATGTCTTGCATTTGTAATAATTGCTCCCACAGTTGATTTCTTTACACCAAGCGTTTTACCTATTGCAGATTCTGTCTTCCCAGCCTGGTCCAGGTCTACAATTTTGTCTCTGGTGTCCTTCGACAGCTCTTTGGTCTTGGCCATAGTGGAGTTTGGAGTGTGACTGACTGAGATTGTGGACAGGTGTCTTTTATACCGATAATGAGTTAAAACAGGTGCCATTAATACAGGTAACGAGTGGAGCCTCATTAGACGTCGTTGGAAGAAGTTAGACCTCTTTGACAGCCAGAAATCTTGCTTGTTTGGAGGTGACCAAATACTTATTTTCCACTCTAATTTGGAAATAAATTCTTTAAAAATCAAACAATGTGATTTTTTTTTTTCCACATTCTGTCTCTCATGGTTGAGGTTTACCCATGTTGACAATTACAGGCCTCTCTAAACTTTTCAAGTAGGAGAACTTGCAGAATTGGTGGTTGACTAAATACTTATTTGCCCCATGTACTTTGAACATAATGCTCCTCAAATTTAATACTGAAAATGGTTTTGATATAAAACTGGCACAGTGCTGGCCCAGATGAGGTAAAATGTTTGACATATTTGGGCTATAGATTATTGTGGTTTCTCCTCCTCCTCCTGCGTGTTCCCCTGTTTACTGTCGCAGAGCAGATGCTCGTCCTCAGGGTGCGCGCTGCTGTGGCGTCACACGTTGACCGTTAAATTTCAAGATTGTCTGGTCTGCACGGTCCGCCCCGGAACAGTGCGTAAACTATGATTTGGACTGTCAGAACTGATCATACGGGCCGCATCTGGCACACTGATGTTCAGCGGATGTGATTGCTATGCGGATCTGGCGAGCTCAGGCCGGATCCGGCACAGAGTCACCTGCTATCGGGGTATTTACAATGTGAGGCTAGCATTTTCGAGCAATACACATAGGTTGTCTGTAACAGTGAGTGGAAAATCTCACATGTAAAAGGGAAATCTCAGATGAAATTTTCCAACCAAGTACTGAATGAAACTTTCCGTATCCATAATATCCATCAATTTAAACCAATTCAGCGTGTTTGCATGCGAATCTTGATCGAGGAAAGAGACCTGTTAGCATGCCTACTAACAGCTTATGGGAAATCATTGATCGCTATTCTGTTCGATCATGTTGAGTCTCCTGTTACCCATTTCCCCGGTGTCCGGTGATGACATTAATAATCGCTAACTAAATCACCAACAACAACTAAAGAGGTAACAATCGTGGCATCAATAGATAAAAATAAAGGAATACTTACACCCAGACCGGATCCGGAACCGTAGCTGGGGGGCAGCGAAAACCGGAAGCCAAGGGGAAACGCGGTGCCAGTCCAGACTAGCTAAGGCCAACTTGTGACTTCTTTCTGTAACATCATGGCAAAGTCAAAAGAAATCAACAGAGATATTAGGAATACATTTGTGGGCTTTCACAAGTTTGTGCAGCAAAAAAGAGAGAGTCTCGTCCTTGAAGTCAAAGCCTCAATACAATAGCTAGCCTCAATACAATAGCTAAGAAGGAAAATCACAGCAAATGTTTTTTTCAGATGGACAAGGACCTGAAGCAGAGGTGGATTGGCCACCGGGGCGTACCGGGCACTTCCTGGTGGGTTGACACACATTTTTGGGCCGGTGACGCTGTTTAATAATAATTTTTAAAAAAGTTTCTCAGCTGTCCACGCGGCCCATTTGTTGCTCCAATTTTTGTTAGTCGAATGAAACATCTCAGTGCTCCGCTCACCGCGCCCCACCCGGACAACTGAGATGGAAATTAATGAGAGGGAGCCTGAAGTATACTGCCAGATTGGTTGCAAAGTCGTTTGAGGGTCAGAAGTGATTGTTTTTAGATTGTCCATTGCAGAAGTCCCCACCTTAACCCTATTAAAATGTATGGGCAGACCTTTAAAATCGAGGTCGACAGCTTCAGGCTTTCCTGTTTTGTAAATATTGTAAGATTTTTTGTTTTTATTTTGCATGAGAGAATATGCAATGTTACTTTGTTACTTTTTCCTTTTAAAATGAATGAAAAATTTGGACGTTCATAGCCGTCAATGGCATAGCCTGATTTGGGTGCAGTTGAATGTCAATGCGCTGTAATGTAAAGTGTATGGTCAAAAATCCTAGCCAAACATGTTTTTTGCCGTTTAAAATGAATGGAAAATTTGGACATTCGTAGCCGTCAGTGGCATAGCCTTATTTGGGTGCCAGTTGTATGTCAATGCGCTGTAATGTAAAATTTATGGTCAAAAATCACAACCACGCGTTTTTCTGCCATTCACAATCAATGGAAGATTTGGACAATGGAAAATTTGGACGTTCATAGCCGTCAATGGCATAGCCTGATTTGGGTGCCAGTTGAATGTCAATGCGCTGTAATGTAAAGTGTATGGTCAAAAATCACAGCCAACCATGTTTTTCTGACATTTAAAAGAATGGAAAATTTGGACGTACATAGCTGTCAATGGCATAGCCTGATTTGGGTGCCAGTTGTATGTTAATGCGCTGAAGTGGTAAATGTATTGTCAAAAATCAAAACCATGTGTTTCTGCCATTATCAATCAATGGAAAATTTGGACCTTCATAGTCGTCAATGGCATAGCCTGACTTGGGTGCCAGCTGAACGTCAATCCGCTTTAATGTAAAGTGTATGGTCAAAAATCTCAGCCATACATGTTTTTCTGCCATTTAAAATGAATGGGAAATTTGGACGTTCATAGCTGTCAATGGCATAGCCTTACTTGGGTGGTAGTTGAATGTCAATATGCTATAATGTAAAATGTATGGTCAAAAATCACAACCACATCTTTTCTGCCATTCAGAATCAATGGAAAATTTGGACGTTCATAGCTGTCAATGGCATAGCCTGACTTGGGAGCCAGTTGCATGTCATTGCACTGTAATGGTTAGTGTATGGTCAAAAATCACTGCCACATGTTTTTCTGCCATTTAAAATGAATGGAAAATTTGGACGTTCATAGCTGTCAATGGCATAGCCTTACTTGGGTGGCAGTTGAATGTCAATATGCTATAATGTAAAATGTATGGTCAAAAATCACAACCACGTGTTTTTCTGCCATTATCAATCAATGGAAAACTTGGACCTTCATAGCCGTCAATGGCATAGCCTGACTTGGGTACCAGTTTCATGTCAATGCACTGTAATGGTAAGTGTATGGTCAAAAATCACTGCCACATATGTTTTTCTGCCATTTGAAATGAATGGGAAATTTGGACGTTCATAGCCGTCAATGGCATAGCCTTACTTGGGTGTCAGTTGCATGTCAATGCGCTGTAATGTAAAATGTATAGTCAAAAATCACAACCACGTGTTTTTCTGCCATTTAAAATGCATGGAACATTTGGACCTTCATAGCCGTTAATGGCATAGCCTGACTTGGGAGCCAGTTGCATGTCAATGTGCAGTAATGGTAAGTGTATGGTCAAAAATCACAGCCATACATGATTTTCTGCCATTTAAAAATGAATGGAAAATTTATACGTTCATAGCCGTCAATGGCATAACCTGATTTGGGTGCCAGTTGAATGTCAATGCGCTGTAATGTAAAGTGTATGGTCAAAAATCATAGCCAAACATGTTTTTTGCCATTTAAAATGAATGGGAAATTTGGACATTTGTAGCCGTCAGTGGCATAGCCTTATTTGGGTACCAGTTGTATGTCAATGCGCTGTAATGTAAAATTTATGGTCAAAAATCACAACCACGCGTTTTTCTGCCATTCAGAATCAATGGAAGATTTGGACAATGGAAAATTTGGACCTTCATAGCCGTCAATGGCATAGCCTGACTTGGGAGCCAGTTGCATGTCAATGCGCTGTAATGGTAAGTGTATGGTCAAAAATTACAGCCAAACATGTTTTTCTGTCATTTAAAATGAATGGAAAATTTGGACGTACATAGCTGTCAATGGCATAGCCTGATTTGGGTGCCAGTTGTATGTTAATGCGCTGAAGTGGTAAATGTATTGTCAAAAATCAAAACCATGTGTTTTTCTGCCATTGTCAATCAATGGAAAGTTTGGACCTTCATAGCTGTCAATGGCATAGCCTGACTTGGGTGCCAGCTGAACGTCAATCCGCTGTAATGTAAAGTGTATGGTCAAAAATCTCAGCCGTACATGTTTTTCTGCCATTTAAAATGAATGGAAAATTTGGACGTTCATAGCTGTCAATGGCATAGCCTTACTTGGGTGGCAGTTGAATGTCAATATGCTATAATGTAAAATGTATGGTCAAAAATCACAACCACGTGTTTTTCTGCCATTATCAATCAATGGAAAACTTGGACCTTCATAGCCGTCAATGGCATAGCCTGACTTGGGTGCCAGTTGTATGTTAATGCGCTGAAATGGTAAGTGTATGGTCAACGATCAAAGCCACACGTTTTTTCTGGCATTTAAAATGAATGGGAAATTTGGACGTTCACAGCTGTCAATGGCATAGCCTTACTTGGGTGGCAGTTGAATGTCAATATGCTGTAATGTAAAATGTATGGTCAAAAATCACAATCACACGTTTTTCTGCCATTATCAATCAATGGAAAATTTGGACGTTCATAGCTGTCAATGGCATAGCCTGACTTGGGTGCCAGCTGAACGTCAATCTGCTATAATGTAAAGTGTATGGTCAAAAATCTCAGCCATACATGTTTTTCTGCCATTTAAAATGAATGGAAAATTTGGGCGTTCATAGCCGTCAATGGCATAGCCTTACCTGAGTACCAATTGAATGTCAATACGCTGTAATGTAATATGTATGGTCAAAAATCACAACCACGTGTTTTTGGCCATTCAGAATCAATGGAAAATTTGGACCTTCATAGCCGTCAATGGCATAGCCTGATTTGGGTGCCAGTTGTATGTTAATGCACTGATGGTCAACAATCAAAGCCACACGCTTTTTCTGCCATTTAAAATGAATGGGAAATTTGGACGTTCATAGACGTCAATGGCATTGGGTGGCAGTTGAATGTCAATGTCCTGAAATGTAAAATGTATGGTCAAAAATCACAACCACACGTATTTCTGCCATTCAGAATCAATGGAAAATTTGGACGTTCATAGCCGTCAGTGGCATAGCCTGATTTGGGAGCCAGTTGCATGTCAATGCGCTGTAATGGTAAGTGTATGGTCAAAAATCACAACCACGTGTTTTTCTGCCATTGTCAATCAATGGAAAATTTGGACGTTCATAGCCGTCAATGGCATAGCCTTACTTGGGTGGCAGTTGAATGTCAATGTGCTGAAACGTAAAATGTATGGTCAAAAATCACAACCACACGTTTTTCTGCCATTATCAATCAATGGAAAATTTGGACCTTCATAGCCGTTAATGGCATAGCCTGACGTGGGTACCAGTTTCATGTCAATGTGCAGTAATGGTAAGTGTATGGTCAAAAATCACAGCCATACATGATTTTCTGCCATTTAAAATGAATGGAAAATTTAGACGGCATAGCCTGATTTGGTTGCTGATTGTACGTTAATGCGCTGAAGTGGTAAGTGTATGGTCAAAAGTCAAAGCCACGCAGGTTTTTCTGTCATTTATAATGAAAGGGAAATTTGGACCTTCATAGCCGTAAATGGCATAGTCTGACTTGGGTGCCAGTTGAATGTCAATCCGCTGTAATGTAAAGTGTATGGTCAAAAATCACAGCCATAAATGTTTTTAAGCCATTTAAAATGAATGGAAAATTTGGACGTTCGTAGCCGTTAATGGCATAGCCTTATTTGGGTGCCCGTTTCATGTCAATGTGCAGTAATGGTAAGTGTATGGTCAAAAATCACAGCCATACATGATTTTCTGCCATTTAAAATGAATGGAAAATTTAGACGGCATAGCCTGATTTGGTTGCTGGTTGTATGTTAATGTGCTGTAATGTAAAATGTATGCTCAAAAATCATAACCACACCTTTTTCTGCGATTCAGAATCAATGGAAAATTTGAACCTTCATATCCGTCAATGGCATAGCCTGACTTGGGTGCCAGTTGAATGTCAATCCGCTGTAATGTAAAGTGTATGGTCAAAAATCACAGCCATAAATGTTTTTAAGCCATTTAAAATGAATGGAAAATTTGGATGTCCGTAGCCGTTAATGGCATAGCCTTATTTGGGTGCCAGTTGAATGTCAATGAGCTATTATGTAAAGTGTATGGTCAAAAATTAAAGCCATACATGATTTTATGCCATTTTATAATGAATGCAAAATTTGGACGTTCATAGCGTCAATGGCATAGCCTGATTTGGGTGCCAGTTGAATGTCAGTGTGCTGTAATGTAAAGTGTATGGTGAAAAACTCACAGCCATACATGTTTTTTTGCTATTTTATAATTAATTAAAAATTTGGGCGTTCATAGCCGTCAATGACATAGCCTGATTTGGCCATACATGTTTTTCTGCCATTTAAGATGAATGGAAAATTTGGACGTGCATAGCCGTCAATGGCATGGACGTGCATGGCCTGCAAAAATGCCAAATACCGAAAAAAACAAATGCCACGTACCAAAAAAAATGGCACATGCCAACATCCAGCTTGCCAAATACGAAAATAAAAGCCACATGGCAAAAAGACAAAATAACCAACAAAATTCCACATGACAAAATAAATTTTGCCACATGGCAAAAAATACCACATGGCAAAGTTAATTTTGCCACATGGCAAAAAAAAATCCACAAGGCAAAATCAATTTTGCCACATGGCAAAAAAAAAAAAAAAGTCACATGCCAAAATCCATTTTGCCACATATCAAAAAAATGCCACGTGGCAGAAAAATGCCACATGGCAAAATCAATTTTGCTACATACATACCAAATACCACTTTTCGTTCTCGCTGTCGGACATCTCAGATTAAGTCTGATGTCACAAATTCTCAACTTCCTCTTTTAAGGCAAAACACTACCGCTTTTGTCGACCGGCGTTGCTAAATTCAGGTTTTTTATTTTTTGAGTGGGATTGCTTCGGCGCGCCGCGCAGCCCGAACCACTTGACCAATTGGCACAGTTCAAGTCTCGACACGTACGGAATTTTTGCACCACAATCACTTTTTTTCAAACGGACCTGAAAATTTTTCCGTTGCGCCCTTTACTTTCAGTGCAGCAAACTCACTCCAGAAGTTCAGTGAGGATCTCTGAATGATCCAATGTTGTCCTAAATGACCGATGATGATAAATAGAATCCACCTGTGTGTAATCAAGTCTCCGTATAAATGCACCTGCTCTGTGATAGTCTCAGGGTTCTGTTTAAAGTGCAGAGAGCATTATGAAAACCAAGGAACACACCAGGCAGGCCCGAGAAACTGTTGTGGAGAAGTTTAAAGCCGGATTTGGATACAAAAAGATTTCCCAAGCTTTAAACATCTCAAGGAGCACTGTGCAAGCCATCATATTGAAATGGAAGGAGCATCAGACCACTGCAAATCTACCAAGACCCGGCCGTCCTTCCAAACTTTCTTCTCAAACAAGGAGAAAACTGATCAGAGATGCAGCCAAGAGGCCCATGATCACTCTGGATGAACTGCAGAGATCTACAGCTGAGGTGGGAGAGTCTGTCCATAGGACAACAATCAGTCGTACACTGCACAAATCTGGCCTTTATGGAAGAGTGGCAAGAAGAAACCCATTTCTCAAAGATATCCATAAAAAGTCTCGTTTAAAGTTTGCCACAAGCCACCTGGGAGACACACCAAACATGTAGAAGAAGGTGCGCGGGTCAGATGAAACCAAAATGGAACTTTTTGGCCACAATGCAAAACGATATGTTTGGCGTAAAAGCAACACAGCTCATCACCATGAATACACCATCCCCACTGTCAAACATGGTGGTGGCAGCATCATGGTTTGGGCCTGCTTTTCTTCAGCAGGGACAGGGAAGATGGTTAAAATTGACGGGAAGATGGATGCAGCCAAATACAGGAACATTCTGGAAGAAAACCTGTTGGTATCTGCTCAAGACCTGAGACTGGGACGGAGATTTATCTTCCAACAGGACAATGATCCAAAACATAAAGCCAAATCTACAATGGAATGGTTCAAAAATAAACGTATCCAGGTGTTAGAATGGCCAAGTCAAAGTCCAGACCTGAATCCAATCGAGAATCTGTGGAAAGAGCTGAAGACTGCTGTTCACAAACACTCTCCATCCAACCTCACTGAGCTCGAGCTGTTTTGCAAGGAAGAATGGGCAAGAATGTCAGTCTCTCGATGTGCAAAACTGATAGAAACATACCCCAAGCGACTTGCAGCTGTAATTGGAGCAAAAGGTGGCGCTACAAAGTATTAACGCAAGGGGGCCGAATAGAATTGCACGCCCCACTTTTCAGTTTTTTATTTGTTAAAAAAGTTTAAATTATCCAATAAATTTTGTTCCACTTCACGATTGTGTCCCACTTGTTGTTGATTCTTGACAAAAATTAAAATTTTATATCTTTATGTTTGAAGCCTGAAATGTGGCGAAAGGTTGCAAGGTTCAAGGGGGCCGAATACTTTTGCAAGGCACTGTATGTCAAATCTATTGATGCAAATGTACTTGGATTCCATTGACGCATTTGTGAGTCGATGCCATTGACGGCCATGGACGTCCAAATTGTTTCCCATTCATTTTCATCGGGTAAAAAAAAATGTCCCCAAATCAACATGAAATGACCAGATATTAATAGGACGTGTCCCCCAATTGTCCCCGAATCCATTGATGCTTGTGGAGGATGCTGCCATTGACGTCCAAATTGTTTCTCATTAATTTCAATGGGTACAAAAATGTCCCCAAATCAACAGGAAATGACCAGATATTAATAGGACGTGTCCCCCAATTGTCCCCGAATCCATTGATGCTTGTGGAGGGTGCGGCCATTGACGTCCATGGACGTCCAAATTTTTTCCCATTCATTTTTAATGGATTAAAAAAAAAAATGTCCCCAAAACACCAGGAAGTGACCTGCTATTGTCCCCGAAATGTCCCCAAGCCAACCTGGGCGGGGTTAAGATCTGTATCACCACAGAGCAAAGTAAGCAGAGTAATTTCTCCGGAAATTCCAGTTTCTAGTTTGTTTACATCTTGCCATGACGTCCTGGTGGGTTTACTTATTTTTAAAAAGTGTCCTGTTCTAGCTGAATGTGTATAATCATAAAAAGAAGTGCCCCGTTCGTTGGTTTGACACACTAGACCAAATTAATCCTTTAAGTCTCAGGTCATCATTGTAAATTTAAAGCTTTTGAAGCAATTCTTTAAAAATTGCCTTTGTAAAACTACATGCTTTTAAAAATAGTATTGGTGAAATTCGCCCCCCCGGCCCAGACGCACCCGCGGACAGCACCAACCAAAACAAGTGCCGCTCGGCTGACGCTGCCCTGTGTGCGCCCGCCGGGAAGGCCGAATCTTGCGCGTCCTCTTATCTTAACCCTTTGTACTGACTCCATGTTTCAAAAGCTTGAAGAACACTCACCGAAAACAGGTTGACAATTTATTCGTCGACAATGGTAAAAACAAGGCAAAAACAGATGACGGAGGGACAATTCTGGATCCAAAACAAGGCTATGTTTCCGAGCAGAAAAAATCTGTGTTATCTCAGTGTCCAGTCTTTTTAAAGTCTTTGCTGAGGCGGGCCTTGTCGAAGGCGTTTCTGGGCGTTGCTTTTGGGCCATCCCCTCTGTGGCCGGTTTTGGGCGGCTTAGGTTCGTGCGCGGATTGGGACGCCCGCTATCAACTTTGCTGTCCGGGCTGGTTGTACTTGTTTTAGGACAAGACGCTTTGTCCTTTGAGTTTGCTGGGAGAGCTGATTACACGAGTTGGTGCGTCAACCTTGTGATAAGACGGCATTGTGTATCTCTTCTATTTCTTCTCATTAAACTATGGTGTGCTATTTATTTTATATTAGTAGTGTAGTCCTACCGTAAATATGAAAATGATACTATTTCCTGATTAATTATATTACGTGTGTTAGACTAATGCAAACAGTTAGACGGTGCCTACGAAAACCTGTACCATATGTATGTGTTAGACTATATATGTGTTAGACTAATGCAAACAATTATATAGTGTGTGCGATGACGATATCTTTTCTCCTTCAGTATATACAAAATCGGCTTTGGATATCGGCAATCGGATGAAACATTTTTTAGATATCGGTATCTGCATTTGAAAATCCCACATCACTCGACCTCTGCTTTAATAGCTATGTGCAAACCCAAATTTGGCTCAGTTATATAACTTTTGTCAGGAACAATAGATAAATATTGTGAAAGGGTATCCAAAACATTCGATCCAAGTCATGCACCCATTCGGTGTCCTGGAAAAACGGTGACATCGACACAGGGAGGTGAACAACTTAAAAGCAGCTGCGTGGCGAATGGCAAAATCAGTGGCTATTTTTATGGGATTAGACGCATGATGACCGGCAGTTTCCGAATGCGTCGACTAAGTCTTGAGACGTCTAGCTTGATATATATGGGAAATCACTGGACTTGACTGCGTCGACATGAACTCTTTGTTTTCTTAATTTAAGAGATTCTATAATACAATAGTACATTTTGGCATAGTTGATGTATTTTAGAGCAAGCCCACCAACAATTATTGGTTTATTTGTTGTCCATGTGGCTAATTCAGTCCACATGGTTTTAAGTATTAACATGGCATGATAAATCAACAGAGATTAAAAAAAATGACATTGGATTTATATGACTTTTATTTATTTCAGAAAAGCAGTCAGAGAACATTATCAAACACAAAGTGCAGTAAAAATATTGTGTATATACTGTACATTAATATATGCTTATGAATCCTGCACATAATAGTATAAAGACATATGCCCACCACATACCACGTTTATCTTGATTGTAACAAACATTCATATCCAAGTGAATTATGCTTTTCCAGATTTTATAAATGATTTTTATTGATTTCTTTTCAGCCTAATATTGTATACATGGTAGAAGTACAAAACAGTGGAGCGTGTGGATGTAACAGCTTGGTCGGGACAAGTCAGACGTGACCGACCCTTGCTGGCAATTGGGAGGCGAGGCGGCAGAGCAGGTGCAAACTGAAACATATTTCTTTTCCACAATACATGAAGCGCTGCACTAAGCTTCATCTAAGCTTAAATTTGCTAGGGCAAACAGGAAAGGCTATCGGCAATGTGGCCGGAACGCCACACGAAGCAGTGGCATTTCAATAAATCAAATGTGAGCACGTTTAGTTTTCAATATGTCTGTGTCACAGGAGCCAGGCTGAAATATGTGCAAAGTGACAATGTGCTTAATAGCTCTTCTAAACCAGGGGTAGAAGGCGGCGTAAATCAAGGGGTTCACACACGAGTTCAAATTATACACATAATAGACATAATCCATCACTGAACGCAAGTTCTCATGTTCTCTAACCAACGGAGGGACAATGTAGAATGGACAGAAACACAGCAGAAAGACCAGAATGAGAACACCCAGGGTGTTGGCGGCCTTCAGCTCCGATTTCTTTGCTCTGAAAGGGGCAGAAAGTTGAACACGTTTGTTGAGAGAGCGCATGGCTCTCACCTGATACACGACAACCACAAACACTCTCATGTTCAGCGTGACAATAATGCTTAGAGGAAGAAAGAAGTTGATGCTGAAGTCCAGAATGCCTCCGATAACACCGAAATGGCTAAAACATTCTCCAATGCAAGTGAGAAACAATTCGGGATCAGCCAAGTTGTCCTTCAAAAACATGGTGCAGAAGATAACGGAAGCTGACCAACAGACACAAACGCAAAGTTGAGTTTTTGTCACAGTGACTTTGACAGTATAATGCAGAGGACAGCAAATAGCCAGGAAACGGTCTGCTGATATCAGCACCATGTTTCCTACAGAAGCAGACTGACAAATGAAAGTCAGGTAATTCCAAAGAACACATGCCATGGGACCAAAAAACCAGCAGGCTGTGCTCATGATGATCATTAGTGGCATCGCCGCCAAGCCCACCAGGATGTCAGAGATGGCGAGGGAGAGGAGGAGGATGTTGGTGGGGGTGTAGAGCTGCCTGCAAAAACACACACAAACACATAGAACAACAGATAATGCAAACAAGATGTTATGAAATACACTTTCAAGGTGATGAGGAGTAGGCGGCTACATCATTCAACACAGTAGAACAAATCTTGGGTTCAGAGCAAAAGAACATGTGCCTGAAGTGGGAGATAGAGATGATGACGAACAGGTTGAGCAGCACAGTGAGGACGCAGGCGATGGACAGGAAGACTCTGAAAAAGACAAACAAACTCAAAGACCCGTCAGACGTAGGCTTCTTGCAGGAGATGTTGCCTAGCTGTGGGAAGCAGAGATCCGATTGGTACTCAGAGCCCATGGAGGAGCTTGAGCTGAGACAGTGTTCTGTCTGAAGTTCCCTGTTTTTAATCTCTCTTATTTATGGTGTTCTTGTACCTCCCCCAAGAAATTGCGATTGGTCAGTGTTGTCAAAGTATGATGTCATGTTTAGCGCCATGCCCAAGACATTACATTGTCCAATTTCACACTATCCTAAAACATTTTCATTGCCAATGACTAAAAGCCAGCAAGAAGCCTACCTTAGGTTTAGGTTTTGAGTAGTGTTGCACCGATACCATTTTTTGGGCCCGATACCGATACAGATACCTGGCTGTGCAGTATCGGCTGATACCGATACCATTCCGATACCAGTCTGTTTGCAAAAAAAAAAAAAAAAAAACAATATATATAAAGTTATGGTCAAAAGTTACCATACACTTGAGAAGAACCTAATGTCATGGCTCTCTTGAGTTTCCAGTTATTTTTACAACTCTGATTTTTCTGCTATAGAGAGATTGGAACAGATACTTCTTTGTCACAAAAAACATTCATGAAGTTTGGTTCTTTTATGACTTTATTATGGCTTAACAGAAAAAGTGATCAAATTTGCTGGGTCAAAAATATACATACAGCAACACGAATTAGCAATTTCTTGTGAGTGATTATTGACTTGAACAATCATTGACTTGAACAAGGCCGGAAAGTCACTTGGAGCCATTTCAAAGCAGCTGTAGGTCCCGAGAGCAACAGTGCAAACAATTGTTTGTAAGTATAAAGTGCATGGCACCGTTTTGTCACTGCCACGATCAGGAAGAAAACGCAAGCTATCGCCTGCTGCTGAGAGAAAATTGGTCAGGAGGGTGAAGATTCAACCGAGAATCACCACAAAGCAGATCTGCCAAGAATTAGAAGCTGCTGGAACACAGGTGTCAGTGTCCACAGTCAAGCGTGTTTTGCATCTCCATGGACTGAGAGGCTGCCGTGCAAGAAGGAAGCCCTTGTAAACCAACAATCATCATCGTACTCTAGAGTTAGTTATGGTGTGCCGCAAGGATCTGTCCTCGGGCCCATCTTGTTTACGCTGTATATGCTTCCTCTCGGTAATATCATCAGAAAATATAGCATTAACTTTCATTGTTACGCTGACGACACACAACTGTATTTATCAATTAAACCTGAGCAGGTCAGGCAAGTAGAAAAACTAAGCGCCTGCGTCCGAGATATAAATACCTGGATGAGCACTAACTATCTTCTACTTAACCCTGAAAAGACAGAAGTCCTTATAATAGGCCCGAAAAGTGTTAGAGACTCTTTAGCTGCCCAGGTAGTCACTCTGGACAATGTAAGTGTAGCCTCCAGCACCACAGTTAAAAACCTAGGAGTTTTATTTGACCCTGACTTGTCGTTTAAAGCACACATTAAACAAACCTGTAGAACGGCTTTCTTTCACCTGCGCAACATCGCCAAAATTAGAAATATTTTATCTAAAAGCGATGCAGAAAAATTAATTCACGCGTTCATTACATCGAGATTGGATTACTGTAACTCCCTACTTGCAGCTTGTCCTAAAAGCTCTCTAAAAGGTCTTCAGCTAGTCCAAAACGCAGCAGCAAGACTTTTAACAGGAACCAATAGAAGAGAGCACATCACCCCTGTGCTCCAGGCACTTCACTGGCTTCCAGTCGAGTTTAGAATTCAATTTAAAATACTCCTTCTTACATTTAAGACCATTAATGGGTTGGGGCCACCTTATCTCACCGATGCTCTGGTTCCATACCGCCCCAACAGAACACTCCGATCTCAGAATGCAGGTCTACTGGTAGTTCCCAGGGTTTATAAAAGTACTGTCAGAGCTAGAGCCTTTAGCCACCAAGCCCCTGTTTTATGGAATCAGCTTCCAGCTAGTATTAAAGAAGCCGAGACAGTCTGCACATTTAAGATTAGATTAAAAACGTTCCTATTCGACAAAGCTTATGGTTAGGCTAGTTGAAGTCGGAGTAGACTCACAGTTTAGTCTAAGCTGCATTAGAAGCTATAATGCTGGGGGCAGTGCAGCCGCTGAGTTCTATCTCCTTTTCTTACTCTACCTACCACTTGTCTTAATTTATTTCTATTTTCCAATGTTAATATCTAGTTGTCTAGTCTCTTCATCACTAGTCACCCGGTGTCCCCTTTCCCCCCTCCCCTCTGGGGAGGGGCTATTTTTCAGCTGCAGCCTCCTGACTGTCCGGACCCCTGGCTGGATGGACGTCCTCGCTGCTACAACCGTCTCATCTGACTAGAGGGACTTCTTCTTGCTCCTTTACTCCACTGTATTTTTACGGACTATAATTTCGCTTGCTAATTCCCATTAGCCGTTCTGGGGTTCCTGTCTATCCGTCCTGGGAGTGGATCTCTCCTGACTGTGGTACTCCCCAAGGTTTCTCATTTTTCTCCCAATTGACTCTGGAGTTTTTGGAGTTTTTCCTTGCCGGCATGGAGGGTCTTAAGGATAGGGGATACCCAGGACTTGAATTGCATCTATTCATCTTTGTTGCATCTATTCATCTTTGTTGCTTCATTTCTAATTTCATATTGCCTCTGTTAAGCCCTTTGAGACTTCTGTTGTGATTGAGGGCTATACAAATAAAATTGAATTGAATTGAATTGCTCCAAAAGCGGCACCTTAAGGCTCGACTGAAGTTTACTGCTGATCACATGGACAAAGAAAAGACCTTCTGCAGGAAAGTTCTGTGGTCAGACGAAACAAAAGTCGAGCTGTTTGGCCACAATACCCAGCAATATGTTTGGAGGAGAAAAGGGCTACGTTCATACTACAGGTCTTAATGCACGAATCCGATTTTTTCGTGTTTTTCCAACTCGAGTGAGGCATTAACTTGACGGTCTGAACGTGACAAGTCGCATTGAACTGGACCATTTCAAATCCGATATGGGTCACTCTCGTATGTGGTTCAAATCCAATCTGGGCCACATTTTTCCAGACTGTCGCGGCGGTCTGTACTGTCCACTCTCCCAAATCAGATTTCATGCAACAATTACGTCATCAAATAGCGAGAGAGACACTTACCGTAGCGGTGCCGCTGTGCGTTATTAGCGCCTAGCTTGCAGTGAACACGGCTTTTGGGGAAGGGCTGGGCTTGACAACAGTCATAAAAAATAAAAATGGGTTGAGGATAAGCCTGAGAATGCTCAGTTTTCTCTCTGCTCCAAGTGAGCAATATTTCAACATTGCCTACACGGCCGAGGTCGGGGCAAACTGCCCGTATGTGTGTGTGACGTGCACGGACCGTGCGTGCATGCTATCGATCCATATAAACTTTGAATATAAGCCTAAACGGGGATTATTTATGTCTGTTATTTGTGTCCTCCTTTTGAAAAGCAAAATATGATATCCCTGGAATGACGGATGACGTGTGTCATTTGTTTTGATGCTTCTGCGCATGCGGGTCGTCTTGCTCAGCGCGTGTCGGACTGCGAATTAGTGCGCATGCGTAATACTTGAATGGTCTCAATGGACAAAGGCAGTCTGAACGGGCACGCCAAAAAACCAGATATGACAAAAAATCGGATTCGTGCATTAAGACCTGTAGTATGAACGTAGCCTAAGTGAGGCCTTCAACCCCAAGTACAACATGCCTACCGTGAAACACGGTGGTGGTACTCTTATGCTGTGGGGCTGTTTTGCTGCCAATGGAACTGGTGCTTTACAGAGAGTAAATGGGATAATGAAGAAGGAGGATTACCTTCAAATTCTTCAAGATAACCTAACGTCATCAGCCCGAAGATTGGGTCTTGGGCGCAGTTGGGTGTTCCAACAGGACAATGACCCCAAACACACATCAAAAGTGACAATGGAATGGCTAAATCAGGCTAGAATTAAGGTTTCGAATGGCCTTCCCAAAGTCCTGACTTAAACCCCATTGAGAACTTGTGGACAATGCTGAAGAAACAAGTCCATGTCAGAAAGCCATCAAATTGAACTGAACTGCACCAATTCTGTCAAGAGGAGTGGTCAAAGATTCAACTAGAAGCTTGTGGATGGCTACCAAAAGCGCCTAATTGAAGTGAAAATGGCCAAGGGACATGTTACCAAATATTAGCGCTGCTGTATGTATATTTTTGACCCAGCAGATTTGATCACTTTTTTCTGTTCACCCATAATAAAGTCATAAAAGAACCAAACTTCATGAATGTTTTTTGTGTTCTTCTTCATTCTGTTCCAATCACTCTACCAGAGAAAAATCAGAGTTGTAGAAATAACTGGAAACCCAAGAGAGCCATGACATTATGTTCTTCACAAGTGTATGTAAACTTTTGACCACAACTGTATGTACGTATAAGGGATGGAACGCTACAGTTAAGTCACGGTTCGGTATGATTTTCGATACAATTCAATACATTTAATGCTCTGAAACAGAAAATACAACTGTTATTATTATTTTTTAAATGTTTTTTTATTTGCTAACATGCAAAAATAACAGTGCCATCAAATAAACAAACATTTTAGTGCATAATATTTATGTGCTTGCTTCTTACTGATCTGAAGAAATTTTATATAAAAGTGCTGAGAACAATCTTTACTGTTTGTAAAGTGGGGCACACTGTTGATTGCTGCAGCTCTCCTAGCAGCTATATTTACCATATAAGCAGGGGTGAAAGTGGCTAGAATTTCTTGTCGGAACTCCCCGACGTGAATGTCGCCACGGAGCCAGAAATTGTATTTATTTATTTATTTATTTTCATTTTGGGGGGGGTCAAACCTCTTAAACTACTGAAATGCAAAGCAAACTGTCTTGGCAGTTATTTCTATAGCACATACAAAAACGGATTTTCATTGAAAATTGTATTTTTTTCAATGAGTTGCAAAATAAAAGTCAACAAAAACAGCAATAACCCCAACCTCCATCTCCGAATTTTCATTTTCCCTCATTTCCTCACATACTAAATGCCAAATCCCAATTTTAACTACTTAAGAACATAGGATGTATATTAAAATTGAAGTTAATGTAAACATTGACTTTTTTGTTTATTTTTGTAATAAAAAAAGGTAACATACATTCAGAAAAATAAGTACAAATGCGGAGTGAAATGGAATACATTTTGAAGATCACGCAAACATTGACTTTTGTAAATCATAAGGAAATGAATAGGTAGCCTAACATAAATGGACAAATTTGAGGCCAAAGTGCACATTGACAGTTAAGATGTTCTGAACCTCCCCATCACAGCAAATAAAACTAAATATGATAAATAAGCCTCCTCAACTCTTTTGTTGCTCTTAAAGATTTGATCCATTTTATGTTGCATTGCCCTTTTTGTCCAATCAATCCAACAACCTTTTTTTTTTTTTTTTTTTTGCTGTTCCAGAAAACATGCACATTTGAACCAATCAGAGCTAACTATCTCTGCTGATCACATGTCAGTATGAAAGCCAATTGAACGGATGAATGAGTTCAGGCGTTTTGCTTTGCTGCGTGTATTCGCATATTGACGTGACTCATCATCGTCAGACTCAGATAACTGCAGCAGCTGGGGAAACCTCCATGCCGTCCGTGGAATAAGATAGATAATAAATATTGGTGGAAACGGATTACGCTACACAAGCACTTTATTATGCTTGTTGTTAACACTTGTGTATGTAAATCTGATGTCGGGAGATTGTTTTCTTCTTGGAGGTGAAATGCAATTGTGGCAGCTTAGCATTTTTATTATTTTTTTTTTACATAGCGTTTTGACAGTTGCCGTCATATTTTTGGAATCAAAGCACCGTGTACCGGAACAGCATTCCGGACCTGAATCTTATACCGGAAATGCGTTCTGGCCCTGAATGTTATACCGGAACTGTGTTCCAGACCGTTCTGGCCCACTTTCACCCCTGCATATAAGCAAAACATCCAATTTGTGGTCCGAGTCCATCTGTAACATGTACTGAATTAACAGTATTTGCAGCATTATCTATAGTCACTGGTATGGATTGATTTGGCCTGCTTAACTTCCATTCAGTCATGGCGGTTTCTAATTCATCAATCCATCAGTATATGGACTACGCGTCGCTCTGGGCTCATGCAGCTAATGGCATGGGATCTAATGTAGCATATCTAGGTTGCAATTTGATGATATCTAGTGTGTGCGCGCAAGAGTTGGCATGGGATCTAACATCAGACATCTAGGTTGCGGTTTGATGATATCTAGTGTGCGCGCTTGAGTGTTTTCTGGCCACAGAAGCCAAGTCACTTATGCTCATTACTGCACAACACCAGCATATGACAATCGGCGTTCATAAACAGGACGAGTTTGAAGGACGGCGCTCTTAATTTGCCACTCATTGTTCATCATGAAACCATGAGTCTGCTTAGTCTCCCACGGTCTTAACCTTTCTGATCCCATCGGCGCTACAACAGCAGGCGCTAGCTCACGCATGTTAATCGTTTGTGAATGCCGTGTTAGATGAGCAGTGTAACATCGCGGATATGCGTTGTAGTGAACATCCTTAACATTGAAGACGAAGGTGTTTATTTCGTTTGGTAATTTCGCGACAAAGACATACAGATGTCATGCATCGGGATTTGGGAAATTAGCTCACGTGGGGAGGACAGTACATTTGCGTTCAAGTGATGCCAGTAGATGTTATCGACGCCCTAAATGTTGGTACTCGTCGATACTGATACCACCAATTCGGGCCGGATCGGCACCCCCTGCCAATACTGGTATCAGTATCGGTGCAACTTTAGGTTTGAGTTGTGTTGGGTTTATAACCAAAATGCAAAATATTTTTTTTTACTTAACCGTTAGGTAAAAAAAGAAAAAAAAAAACATTTAATAACTTCAATAGCCATAATAGTCGCGTCATGCAGCTGGTGCGTTCACCATTCACTGAGCTCTCAATCTAGGAGATGGGAATTTTGACTCTCTGGCACGATGACCATAGTGACAGTGCCTGCCAAGATGTAGCCTTACAATATCAGGCGCTCATTTTACATGGCACACCCTGCACAGTCCGATTCACTTATGTTAAATAGCCTGCCAGGCTGACCCAATAGAGCCCCTCACTGGCATTTTCCCAACAAAATAAGTATGGCTCTTACAAGGAATATCAAATAAAATACTGAGTGGTGGACCGTATAAACACATTACAGTATGATACATTGAACATAATGGACCCCAAATTTAATACTGAAATGGTTTTGATACAAAACTGGCACAGTGCTGGTCCAGATGAGGTAACATGTTTGACAAATTTGGGCTGTACATTGATATGGTTTCTCCTCCTGCGTGTTCTCCTGTTTAGTGTCGCAGAGCGGATGCCCGTTTTCAGGGTGCGCGCTGCTGTGACGTCACACGTTAACTGTGAAGGAATCTGACCTTTTAATCAGACTGCCGGAATCGCTCCAGCCAAACCGCAGACGCAGCTCCAACGACCTGGGCTGGCGGGATCCCGACATCACCAGCCCGGCCAAAAGGCCAAACTCAGCACATTTACCTTAGTCTTAACTAGGGTTGTTCTGATCATGTTTTTTTGCTCCCGATCCGATCCCGATCATTTTAGTTTGAGTATCTGCTGATCCCGATATTTCCCGATCAGATTGCTTTTTTTTTTGCTCCCAATTCAATTCCAATCATTCCCGATAATTTTTCCCGATCATATACATTTTGGCAATGCATTAAGAAAAAAATGAATAAAACTCGGATGAATATATACATTCAACATACAGTACATAAGTACTGTATTTGTTTATTATGACAATAAATCCTCAAGATGGCATTTACATTATTAACATTCTTTCTGTGAGTGGGATCCACGGATAGAAAGACTTGTAATTCTTAAAGGACAAATGTGACTTTGTAAATTGTGACTAAATATTGCCATCTAGTGTATTTGTTGAGCTTTCAGTAAATGATACTGTAGCCATGCCCAAATGCATGATGGGAAGTGCAACCATGACTGTGCGTAGTGCTACCAATTTATATATATTCTCTGCGTTGGGAAATAACAGAGTGTATTAAGAAAAAGATCAATTACTACCTTGCTTCCCCACATTGCTTCCCACGATATTTCTAATCGTAGGGAGAGGGATTGTAAGGCTTTAGTCAATTAAAAGAAGTAGCCAAAGGCTTTCAAAATTCACTTTACTCATTTTACGCTGCCTTTTAGCTCTCTATATAGGTAAAACGGCGCCATTACAGATTGAGCGCGACAATGCGTGAGAGGGTCGTGCAGCGCATGCATTAATTACGTTAAATATTTTAACGTGATTCATTTTTTAAAAAATCAATTACCGCCATTATCGGGATAAATTTGATAACCCTACCTTAAGCCAAAACTAAAGATTCTGGATGAGTGTAACATATTATGTCTAATGTTAAATACAATTAGAAAACGATTTAACTAAAAAAAAAAAAAAAAAAAAAAAAGAATATATATATATATATTAAAAAAAGGCATGTCCGATATTTTTTTGCCGATTCCGATACTTTGAAAATCCGATTGATCGGGACATCTCTAGTCTTAACCCTTTGTAATGACTCCATTTTGAAAGCTGGAAAAAGGCTTCGAAGCACAAGTTGATAATTTATTCAGGTCGACAGCAGTGTTGGGCACGTTACTTTAAAAAGTAATTATAGTTACTCACTACTTCGTCTAAAATGTAACTGAATTACTCTATCGTAAAAGTAACTAGTTACCAGGGAAAGTAACTATTTCCCTTACTTTAAAAAGAAGTTGGATGTCAAAGAATTTGAAATTTTCTGAGCAGTATTCGAGTCAGTTGAAGAGAGAAGAACAGACAGGTAGTTGTGTTATAGAACCTTGTAATATTTATTGCACCTCACCAGCAAAAGATTTGTCCTACACTTAAAGTGCAACAAAAATAAACAGATTTGAATTGCTTACCACAGATGTCGACAAAAGCTTTGCCCCGGGACATAAATTACACTTTACATGTACGTTCTTTCCTTTAATTTCGACCAACTTGAAATAGTGTTTGTATCTCCACCTCATAAAGGACAAATTTTCCTCTGAATGCTCTGCCATCATATCCCTCTGCATCTTTTTTTCGTTTGTGTGTTTGCCGCACGCTCTGATCCGGTTTGTGTGTGAAACATCGGCTGTGAAGTTTTTTTTTTTTTTTTTTTAAACAAACTTTATTAACAACAAATACACATATACAAACATAGGGCGAGACAATTCACATATAAACAACCGGCTCGGACGTAAGTATGCTATTAGGCTCGTGCGTTTACGTCACAGAATGGGGGATCACGTGAGATTTGACAACAAAGCTGCCATGTTGGAAGCAGGTTTGGCTCACGGGACATTCAACTTTAACTTGCCAGTTCGATAAAGAGACAAACTCGTTACTAAGGCGAAGAACAGATATGTGATCAAACTTAAGGATGTGAACAATGTTGACCCTATGTTGTCCCTGAACGCACCCCAAGTCTTGGATAACAAATAAACAGAGTACACTCGCTACAGCTGGTAGTTTCTTCAATTTATTCAAAGTAAGTAACGCACCGCTTTTGACCGTCAGTAACGGTAACGGCGTTGTAACGGCAGAAGAAATAATTAGATTACCCCGTTACTGAAAAAATAACGCCGTTATGTAACGGTGTTATTTATAACGGCGTTATTCCCACACTGGTCAAAAGCGATCAAACGGCAAGACGAAACAAAAACAGACTCGGGGGGGCGGGTGGCAAGGTCACCCTATCACACGTCTACAAAAGGTTCCCGAGAAAAATGACCACGATTAGTTAAACCAGCGGTCTCAAACCGACTCCACAAAGGGCCGCAGTGGGTCCTGGTTTTTGTTCCAACAGATCCAGCACAAACAGTTCAACCAATGAGGTTTCTACTAACATAAGCAGCACCTGATTGCAATCAACTGATTACACTTGTAAGAAACCAGATTGGTGAAAAGGTATTTGTCTCGTTTGGTTGGAATGAAATCCAGTACCCCCTGCGGCCCTTTGAGGACCGGTTTGAGACCACTGAGTTAAACATTCAGTCTTTTGAAGGCTCTCGCGGGGCGGGCTGTGGACAGAAGGGTGTGTTTCAGATAATCTTCTATTGCAGTTTGGTTCAGCTGAGGTGGGAGGTTGGGCCTGCTTTGACGTCTGAGAGGCGCGGCGCTATCAAATTTCGTTCTACTTGTTCTGGGGTGTTGCCTTTGTAGGCCGGGGCGTCCTGGCCCCACTGAAGAGATGCCGACGCAATTGTTTCCTTTGCTTATCAGGCGAGGGCTGATATGGTATGTACTGATGACTCAGCACTGGCCTCCTGCTTTGTGAGGAGTGCGTCTGTGTATTATAACTTATAATTCTTATTAGGGTTGTTCCGATCATGTTTTTTTGCTCCCGATCCGATCCCGATCGTTTTAGTTTGAGTATCTGCCAATCCCGATATTTCCCGATCCGATTGCTTTTTTTTGCTCCCGATTCAATTACAATCATTCCCGATAATTTTTCCCGATCATATACATTTTGGCAATGCATTAAGAAAAAATGAATAAAACTCGGACGAATATATACATTCAACATACAGTACATAAGTACTGTATTTGTTTATTATGACAATAAACCCTCAAGATGGCATTTACTTTATTAACATTCTTTCTGTGAGAGGGATCCACGGATAGAAAGACTTGTGACTTTGTATATGGTGACTAAATATTGCCATCTAGTGTATTTGTTCAGCTTTCAGTAAATGATAGTGTAGTCATGCCCAAATGCATTATGGGAAGTGGAACCATTACTGTGCGTAGTGCTACCAACTGATATATCTTCTCTGCGTTGGCAAATAACATAAGGTGTTAAGATAAAGATCAATTGCTACCTTGCTTCCCCACATTGCTTCCCCTGACATTTCTAATCGTAGGGAGAGGGATTGTAAGGTTTTAGCCATTTAAAAAAAGGCTCCAAAGGCTGCAAAAAACTCACTCTACTCATTTTACGCTGCCTTTTATCGCTCTATACAGGTAAAACAGCGCCATTACAGATTGAGCGTGACAATGCGTGAGTGGGTCGTGCAGCGCATGCATTAAATGCGTTAAATATTTTAACGTGATACATTTTTTTAAAAATTAATTAGGATAAATATGATAACCATACCTTAAGCCTAAACTAAAGACTCTGGAAGAGTGAAACATATTATGTCTGTAACGTTAAATACAATTAAAAAACGATTTAATTAAAAAAAAAAAAAAAAAAGTATATATTAAAAAAAGGCATGGCCGATATTTTTTTGCCGATTCCGATACTTTGAAAATGACGTAATCGGACCCGATCGATCGGCATTCGATCGGGACGCCGATCGATTGGGACATCTCTAATTCTTATAGCATAATATTAAACTATGGTTAAATGTCTTTTTTACCATATTGAGTGTGTTAGAATAATGCAGTTAGATGTTGCCTACGAGAAAAGGTACTATCTCCTTCAAGCGTTAAATTTCAAGCGCACCAGGTCTGCATGGTCCGTCCCGGAACAGTGCGTAACCTATCATTTGGACTGTCAGATTGATGATATGGGTCTCATCTGGCGCACTGATGTTCAGCGGACGTGATTGCTATGCGGATCTGGCGAGCTGAGATTGGACCCAGCACGGAGTCACCTGCTATTTGGGTATGCACATTGTGAGGCTAGCATTTTCAAGTTACACTTTTTACAAGTTCTCTGCTTGGTTACGTTCATGTTCATACCATTTGGGGAATCATTTTCACACCCACAGACTACACACTATTTCTTACTGTAATCCCTCACTACTCTGTGGCTTAACTTCCACACAGTCAGTGCAATGCAGATTTTTAAATATTGTTATAGGAATAAAAAAAAGTTCTAAACACGTATAGTCTTTGGTTCTTGCTCTGTAGTTGTTGTCGCTTTTGAAAGCTTAAGTTTGACAAAAATTATGTATATCCATCTTGCCTTTTCGGTCCTCGGGTGGTTTTGGCTAAGCAAAGCAAATGAACACCTAAGGTGCTAGCCATATGATCTGTTTAAAAAATAATTATAAAAATATCTTTTTTTTGTTTTATAGCTTGAGAACATTTATAGACAATATTTTACTGTAGAATTCTTAAAATCATATACTGTATAGGAAAGCCAATTACATCCAATGACACTATTTGGCCACCAGGTGGGGCCTGACCCCCCAGAAAATCTGCTCATGGTTGCCAAGCGAACCAAATTGGTTAGGAAAGGCTTGTTACGACGTAATCCGACTTTTGTGTTTTCGACTTTACAACGCCGGAGTCTCGTCAGCCATTTTGTCTCCAATCTTTTTTTGTTTGTTTGTTGCGTAACAGTGCCCCCCCCCCCAATGTTTTGTCACCAGTCACAATTTAATTTTTTACTTTATTTGATTAATATAACGTATAATACATGTTTTTAGATAGTTATTTTGAGATTTAGGGGGTATTTATAGGTACTTAACGATTTAATTCCAATCTATGCAGAAATTCGTGTTTCGTTGTCGGCGTAGAAACGGACCTCGTTCGTAACGTGGGGACTACCTGTATTTGGAGATAACTAACGTTGGCCTGCAAAAAGTAGCTGCTAAGGTCAAATTACCTTTGGTGCAAAAAATTTGGCGACATACACTACCGTTCAAAAGTTTGGGGTCACCTAGAAATTTCCTCCTTTTTCTTAAGAAATAGAAATAAATTTTTTCAATGGAAATAACATGAAACTAATCAGAAAAATGGCTATTCTAGCTGTAAATGTCCGGTTTTAATGCAATACCTACGTAGTTTTGTAAAGAGGCCCATTTACAGCAAACATCACTCCAGTGTTCTCATGGTACATTGTGCTTGCTAGTTGCCTTAGAAGGATAATAGATGATTAGAAAACCTTATTAAATTATGTTGGCACAGCTCAAAACACTTTAGGAGGTTAGAGAAGCTATAAAACTGATTTTCCTTTGAGCTCGTTGGGTATCTGGAGCATCACCTTTATGGGTTTGATCAAACTTGCAAAATGACCAGAAAAAGACAACTTCCACGTGAAACTTGACAATCTGTTCTTAGAAATGAAGGGTATTCCATAAGAGAAATTGCCAAGAATTTGAAGATTTCCTATAACGCTGTGTACGCATCCTTTCTTTCTTTATTTTCCCTTCAGGCATGTAGGTCATTCACTAGGTCCCTCCGCGTGGTTCTGGGATTTTTGCTCACCGTTCTTGTTATCATTTTGATGCCACGGGGTGAGCTCTTGCATGGAGCTCCAGATCGAGGGAGCTTATCAGTGGTCTTGTATGTCTTCCATTTTCTAATAATTGCTCCCACAGTGGATTTCTTTACAACAAGTGTTTTACCTATTGCAGATTCAGACTTCCCAGCCTGGTGCAGGTCTACAATTTTGTCACTGGTGTCCTTCGACAGCTCTTTGGTCTTGGCCATAGTGGAGTTTGGAGTGTGACTGACTGAGGTTGTGGACATTTGTCTTTTATACTGAGTTAAAACAGGTGCCGTTAATACAGGTAACGAGTGGAGCCTTGTTAGACCTCGTTAGAAGAAGTTAGACCTCTTTGACAGCCAGAAATCTTGCTTATTTGTAGGTGACCAAATACTTATTTTCCACTCTACTTTGGAAATCTTAAAAAAAAAGAAAAAAAAAAGTGATTTTCTGTTTTTTTCCCCAACATTCTGTCTCTCATGGTTGAAATTTACCCATGTTGACAATTACAGGCCTCTCTAATCTTTTCATGTAGGAGAACTTGCACAATTGGTGGTTGACTAAATACTTATTTGCCCCTCTGTACCTGTAATGGAGTGGCCAACACAGTCAACAGATCTCAAACCCGTTGAGCTGTTGTGGGAGCATCTTGACCGTATGGTACGCAAGAAGTGCCCATCAAGCCAATCCAACTTGTGGGAGGTGCTTCTGGAAGCATGGAGTGAAGTTTCTCCAAATTACCTCAACAAATGAACAGCTAGTATGTCATTGGTCTGCAAAGCTGTAATTGTTGCAAAGGCAAGGCAAGGCAAGGCAAATTTATTTATGTAGCACAATTCAACACAAGGCACTTCAAAGTGCTTTACGTCACATGAAGATCATAAAAATCACATTTAAATCAATACAACGTAAAAACCAAGACAATCAAAATAGGAAATAAAACTATACATAAAAATCGCATTTAATCACAAATAGAATAAAATAAATAAAATAAAACAAAAACAACTACTACTAATAATAATCTAAATCAGCAATGGAGATAAGCACAAGAGGAATAGAAAGCAAGTAGATTGAAATATATAGCCAGTTATGGATATGCAGTGCTAAACAAAAGCGTTTTTATCCCTGATTTAAAGGAGCTAACAGTTTGAGCATACTTCAGACGTTCAGGTAACTTGTTCCAGAGGTGAGGAGCATAATGAATAAATGCTGCCTCACCCTGCTTGGTTCTTGTTCTTGGAACATGCAGGAGACCGGTTCCAGACGACCTTAGGGGTCTAGATGTCTCATAGGAATCAAACAAATCAAGCATGTATTTTGGTCCAAGGCCATTAAGTGTTTTGTAGACGAGCAGTAGTATTTTAGTCTATCCTTTGACTCACTGGAAGCCAGTGTAGCGATTTCAAAACTGGTGTAATGTAGTCAAGCTTCCTTGTATTTGTGAGGACTCTGGCTGCAGTATCCTGTGCTAGCTGTGCCATCTTATCTATCGGAAATTTTAACTTTTCGTAACTCTGGCAGGACTCTTCGCTCGACCGACCAGCTTCTTTTAGATGTTCCAAGGTCAAAACTTAAACAGTGGGGAGACCGATCCTTTGCGGTTGCTGCCCCCAGGCTGTGGAACAGCCTTCCCCCCCGAAATCCGCACCACCACGGATGTAGGTCTTTTTAAGTCTCGGCTAAAAACATACCTTTTTAGACTCGCCTTTTACAAAGATTAGGATAGCCTGGTTTTATTAGCTTAAGGGCTTTTTTTAATGTTTTTCGATTTTATTGGTTTTATTGTTTTACTTGCTGGACTTTTATTGGGATGCGCTCTGTTTTATTTTATTTTTTAAATGTCATTGTATAATATTTTCCTGCCTTTTATTTATCTTGAGCCATGTTTTGTTGTAAAGCACTTTGAGGGCCTTTCGGGTTTTGTAAAGGGCTATATAAATAAATTTGATTGATTGATTGATTGAGCTGCAGCTTCCTGACTGATTTTTTATCAAGACCCGTAAATATACCGTTGCAATAGTCCAATCTGCTGAAAATGAATGCATGCATAAGTTTTTCCATGTCTTGTTGAGTCAGAAGCCCCTTAATTCTGGCTATATTTTTTAGGTGGTAATAAGCAGATTTAGTGACTGACTTTAGATGGCTATCAAATTTTAGGTCTGAGTCAATAATTACGCCAAGGTTTTTGACTTGATTTGTAGCTGTAAGTGACATTGTGCTAAGGTGCCTGCTTATCTTTGACCTTTCCTTTTTTGGCCCAAAAATGATCACTTCTGTCTTCTCCACATTTAACTGGAGAAAATTCTGGCACATCCATTCATCGATTTGATGAATGCATTTACTCAGGGAGACTAAGGGACTACAATCATGTGGGGAGACAAATGTACAGTTGTGTGTCATCGGCATAGGTGTAATAGGAGATGTCATACTGTTCCATAATCTGAGCTAAGGGAAGCATGCAAAGAGAGCATCCTTTAAAGTTTGAAGGAGATAATGATTATTTCAAATAAAAATCCTTATTTCTTATCTTGTCTATGTCTTGACAATGTTTTCGAATCATTTTGCAATTCATTTGCATGATTAAAGTGTGACTTTTGAAGGAAAACACAAAATTGTCTGGGTGACCCTAAACTTTTGAACGGTAATATACTTCTTTCAATGTTGTCAGTTTGATGAAAACAACATTACTGTCTGTTTATCTTGCTTTGTGTCTGCAGGGACAAACACAAGTATTGCCTCAGGTGTCGTTTTGTTATGTTCACACCTCCAATTGCAAACCGCTGTCATCATCCCTTACTAATGGGCCAAGGTGTGAACCAATGACAGTAAATAGTCGACCGAAACCTCCAAGGATATCCTCCAGGGAAATGCAAGCCATATTGGAAAATAAACTTTTGGTTACTCAAGATTTGAAGGTATTTCGTGTTTTACCTACAGCGCTTCTTCTCATTATCATGTTTATGAAGTTGATGAGTCGTAAATCAGTGCTGGTCATGACCGGTCTCAACAGAAAATCCTCAGTCCACACAGCAGGACAGTCCAAGATAGCGAAAAGACTTCTGGGAGCCAGGACTGAGATGAGAATAAGACCAGGGGTGAAAGTGGCTAGAATTTCTTGACGGAACTCCCCGACACTAAGGTCGCCACGGAGCCAGAAATTTTATTTATTTATTCATTCATTTTTTTCCCCATTTTTTTTTTTTTCATCAAACCTCTTAAAACTACTGAAATGCAGCGAATATTCAGTCGCTGCCACCCTCCCAGTTCAAATGAATTGGACGTCTACTAGTGATAAATAGGCCTGTCGCCATAACAAATTTTAGTGGGCGATAAAGGTTCTCATAAATTGCCATATGTGATATTATTGCGCCCCCCCCAATTTTTTTTTAAACCAATTTACAATAAGACAGAATACAGTATATATTAATAATACATGGTAATATGAAGTACACCCATTTACACGCGATAAACGTTTACTCTAAAATTAAAAAAATACTTAAGAAATCACAACTAAAAACAATAGACCATGCCTCTTTTAAGTAAAAGACAATATCAATACTGCACCGCACAGAAACAGTAAAATGTCTTTTTCAAGAAAAAAATATATAGTTGCAATTCAATAACTTAAGCATTTAGGCACAGAGGTATAAAGTTGTAGTAACACAAACAATTGCACTTCAACAACGACAGAGGAAAAACACAATAATTAAGTAGCAGTAACAAAAATTTGGCTTCACTAAGGCTAGGTTCATATTGCAGGTCTTAATGCACAAATCCGATTGGTAGCTGGGATAGGCTCCAGCACCTCCGCGACCCTCGTGAGGAAAAGCGGCATGGAAAATGAATGAATGAATAGCCACGTTTACATGCTGACTTTTTTTCATACCGATTCAAATCATTCCTAATGGAAATTTCACATCAGCTGTTTACATGTCACTTCATCTATTCCGATCCAGCGTTTACATGTGTCTGCCTTTATTCCAAAAGGACGTTGGACAACTGCCGTCTGACATGCGCAGATTAATCAAAACAAAGCGTCACGTTGCAAAACATGGAGATCGATCGTCAGATCAGCTGCTGTTCTAACTTTTCGAGTGGAAACAAAACTTCAGAATGACACGCCGTTCATTTAAAAAGTTGTGTGGGTGCGCTGTGCGTGTGCTTGGAAGCCATGTTGCATGTGACGTTACTTACGTCAGCAAGTGACGTCACCACGTCAGTACGGAGCATGTGCAGAAAGAACGCAGCCAGACACCATTCCGCTTCCCTGTTTACATGATATAATTTTACTTCTAATCGGTTTGGGAAAAGGAATATTCCACCCCTGTGAATCGGAATGAAATTCCATTCGGTTTGGGCCTGTTCATTCCGAATGAGGTGTTTATATGGAACACATTTATTCGGTTTGAACAAATATTCCGATTGAAATTGGAATATTTGGCTCCATGTAAACGTGGCAAGTGTCATGTCTGTTTTTTTTTGGCGTGCCCGTTCGGACTGCCTTTGTCCATGGAGTGCGTTCAAGTATCATGCAAATGCACTAATTCGCAGTCAGAGATGCGCTCTGAAAAGGGGCCCGCATGCGCAGAAGCATCAAAACAAATTACACATGCTAGTTGTATGTCATTCCTGGGTGATCATATTTTGATTTCCAAAAAAATGAAACAAATAACTAAGGGTGTAACTGTACATGTATTGAACCGTTTCGGTACGTGGTGCTCAGTTCGGAACGGTGGCGTACCGAACGAGTTTCTGACGTAATGTAACCCTTACCTTTCGAGGCTGTGAGTCGATCGGGTTACAGTTTCTTTGTGTAGATCAGAGGTCATGGAACCGCGGACCTCGGTCCGGGTCCGGACCCCCAAGCCATCTGGACCGGATCTCAAGCTGTCCGGACTAATACGCGTTGCAACAACAAAAATCATTTTTTTCTGCGGGTTTGCAGAGTGGAGGCGGGCAACAAACAAAAACCTTAGAGGTGACGCGCGTGAGCCAGCCAATGGGAGTGAAGCATTTGAAAGTTATTTTTAGAACAGCATGTTTCACACTCGCTTTCCAGACTCCGCGGAGTGACAGCCAAAAACTTAGCCGAATGAAGTTGGAGGAAGAGGTGAAAAGGTACGGCAAATGGCGTGCTCCAAACTACGCAAGATTGATGCAGAAAACAGTGTTTAACGAGGAGTGGACCAACACATTTTTGTTCATTTACCTGGCGGCAGTACAAGACCCCTATGCCTCATCTGAGACTCATTCTGAGACAGTAGCGCTTATAAAAAGCAGCAATTTGAAAAGGCACTACGAGACTAAGCATGCAGCTTTTTTTTTTTTTTTTTTGTGTGCAAAGTTTCCTTATGAACTCTGCCATCCGTTCTCAAAAAAATAGCGGAATTAGGGGCTCAATGTGATCGCACCTCAAGGCTCATTTATTCATTGCATAGCACGCGCAAATGAATACTCCCTCAGAATAGCGTGGATATTGGGTCAAAACAGTCTTTCAGTGATGCACCGATTGTCAAAGATTGTATGAGTGTAGTTGCTGAAACTTTGTTGATGGAAAGCAAAAAGAAGAGGTCTGTCAAAAAATAAAGCAAATCCCCCTGTCAGCATCCACAATTTAAAAAAAAGTCTTGAACATGCTCTTATGGTGCTATTTAACGATTCAATTAAAGCACTTTAGTTTTATGCACCTTTTATATTTTATTTACATTTTTGAATTTTGTAATTATCAGCATGGTCACGTAAAAATACGTTTATTTTTTGGGGGGGGAAAAAAAGCATTAAAAATATTTCCAGACCCGAGATTGTTGTAATTTTTTTATTTCGGACCCAGAGGATTTTTAATTCATGGCCCCTGGTGTAGATTATATTTACTCCGTCTTCTCTACTATAATGAGGTGTTACGAGTACCCCTGGTGGTCAGGGGCCGCAAGCGTAACATAAGACGGCAGGTGTGAAAGGAGGAGGCAGTGACAAGTCAAAATTGCAAATTTAACAGAAAAGAAACAATGGACACAGCACACATTTACCCAACCCTCTGCACTATGCAGCAAACACCAAATAAAAAGTTCCAAAAACCCCAACTAAACCTACAACCGAAAACAACCCCAAAACTAAATCACTACCGTGGCAGGCACCTATTGTGCCCCAAAATACATGGGTGGTGTTGCCGCTCAATCTAATGCAGGGCCGGCCCGGCCTATATGCAGACTCTGCAGCTGCTTAGGGCCCCTGACCACTAGGGGGCCCCCCAATCTGGCAATTGTTTAATTTATATTCTGTTTACTACAGTTTGCTTTATTTGACTTTTGTGAGTTTTGATACTTGATTACAAGCTTTAAAAAAATAAAAGTTCTTCCTTAACTTTCTTTCCTCTTTTAGAAAAAGGTTTGGCACTATCTACTGTAAGTACTGACAATCATTTAGGGTGAGGAGTTTGAAGTATGCGGTGCAACAAAATCTGATTAATATACAAAATATGGACGTATGGGTTGGATTGCATGTATTGGTTTCACAGTACACTGTGACGAAATGGTGGGCCAAAAATATGGGCCCCTTTGCATTATTTTGCTTGGGGCCCCCAAATGGCCTGGGCCGGCCCTGATCAAATGGACTAATACAGAGGGTTACCTACATGAGGTGGGAGACACGATGTATATCTGCAGGTGTATAGCTAAAGTCCCTACCTCTGTGCTCTGCGCCAACCTAAAGAAAAAGACAAAAGAAACCATTAATAAACAAGTGGCAGAAAGCAAACTTCACAAACAGAATCAAAGTCAACAACATAACAGGCTTCAACAAACCAATACAACCAAATTGAGAGCTGCCATCGCCTCTCCTGAACAGAGCAAACAATTCAACTTATATAGTGGCATGACGAACACATGATTGGATGATTGGCTAATGGTGAAGTGGTTCCAGCTGTGGAGGCCATCTGTGATCACACAGGTGGAAACTACTGCATAGGAAAAATACAGGTGAAAACCAACATAAACCAGTACAAAGTGAAAGGGAAAACAAACATACCTGAACAAAAGGATAAATTACTCTCCATCCGTAACATGAGGACCAACACGGTAGGCCAGTATAACCCAGAAACGTCAACGGCGCGACAACGTGGCCGCCGCGAGAACGCAGTCATTAAAGTCAATCAGCCAATGCACACCAGTCGCAGTGCGGCCACGTGTTAGACGCGTCCCAGAAGCGGCTCAACGCGACGCACGCAAAAAGAACGGCAGAGTTTATTATTTGACGCGAGACGCGACCCTCCTGCGGCAATACTACTACCGGTAGCTAAGATCGGGCAGAGCGGAAGTCACTCGTGTAAAAATAAGGTGGATCTGGTCGATTTTCAAACTAATATGCAATCGTAAACCACTTTTTGAGTCCATCAGATCTCTTGAGTGGTAGATCGGGGCACAGTTGACTTGTCTTTGTTGATTTACTGCTGTTTTCTCTGCTATAATAATAACCAACACGGCCCGGTGTTCAATACAAAACCCTCCTACCACAACAAAACAAGTAGGAACTAATATTCACATAGGAACTAAAGTTATACAACATAAAATATACAATATAAATGAATACTACATCACATTTGTAAAATATAAACACATAAAAAAAATAATAGCCCATTTAAATAAAATGTATTGAAATTGTCAGGGAAATGCGGGGAGGCAGGTGGTGTGGACCCAATTGCAGGGAAACAAAAAGCAGCAAGGCAGGTGGAGGAGAACTCAAAACACATTTTAATAACAACTAACCAAAAGCACAAAGTACAACCAAAAGGACTGGGGATCAAAAAGGCAATGTTCAAACGAAAACTTACTTAAACGGAGGGACTGGTACACGAGGGCTTGGACAGGTCTTGACTTTGGCACAGACATAGACATAGACAATGACGCAACAAGGAGTGAACAGAAAATGGGAGCTTATATACACACACGCAGACAAGGGGTAACGAGACAACAAGGAACAGGTGAGCACAGGATGATAGACTAGGAGAAGGCACATCAGGTGAAATCAATGGGCAATCACAGGGACAAGTCACACTAGGAGAAAACAAACACAAAACCTAACAGAAATGAGCTAAAACACCTGTAATTAAAAAATAAGAATAATACACAGATCCTGCTTACACAATTAAATTTATTAATTTCTGTGTGGCGCTTTAACTTGAGAAAATCCACCAATAAAGCTTTTGAAAACCGTTCAGAAGAAAAAAAATCATTGAGGCATTTCATTTGTAAAATACATGTTAAAATCTTTGTCATTGGAATTGCTTTTCTCTTTAGCACAGGACTTCTTTTTTCTTCTTTCTTTCAGAAAGAAAGCTGACCAATACGCGGGGTCAGAAAGGCAAATTGTTGTTGGATTATTATCTTTAAATACCCACTACTTTTTGAGCAGAATTCTAGCTTTGTATAAGCTACTGTTCCTATTGTTGAAAGCACAAAAGTGTGTAATAAACAACTAGCACATTTATATTTTTCAATTCAATTCAATTCAATTTTATTTGTATAGCCCTGGATCACAACAACGTTGTCTCAAAGGGCTTTGCAGAGGCAATATGATACACATTCAGAAACAGCAAATGAAGCAACAAGGATGAATAAATAAATTCAAGTCCTGGGTTTCCCCCATCCTTAGATCCTCCATGTCGGCATGGAAAAACTCCAAAAACTCCAGAGTCTTCGGGAGAAAAATGAGAAACCTTGGGGAGTACCACGGTCAGGAGAGATCCACTCCCAGGACGGATAGACAGGAAGCCCCAGGACCGCTAATGGGAATTAGCAGGCGAAGTTACAGTCCGTACAGATGTAGTGGAGTAAAGGAACAAGAAGCGGTCCATCTAGCCAGATGAGACGGGGGTAGCAACGAGGACGTTCATCCAGCGTGGGGTCCGTAAAGTCAGGAGGCTGCAGCTGAAAAATAGCCCCTCCCCAGAGGACAGGGGGAAAGGGGACACCGGGTGACTAGTGATGAAGAGACTAGACAACTAGATATTAACATTGGAAAATAGAAATAAAGTAAGATATGTGGTAGGTAGAGTGAGAAAAAGGAGATAGAACTCAGTGGCTGTACTCCCCCCCCCAGCTTTTGCATTTTGTTTTCTTACTGTACCGAAAATGAACCGAACCGTGACCTCAAAACCAAGGTACGTACCGAACCGAGATTTTTGTGTACCGTTACACCCCTAATATATACTGTATATATATATATATATATATATATATATATATATATATATATATATATATATATATATATATATATATATATATATATATATATATATACATATAACGGAAATGGTAACAGTGGCAGTCAGATACCATTGTCATTCATTCATTGTCAGACAGAAACAGTACGGCACAATGTTACGCTAAATAAATAACTTAAAAATATAAAAATGGCTTACCTCTTTGTCCTCTGAAAGACCATGCCAACCCAACAAAATGTTTACTGCATATGAAATGAGAATGGATTCACCGAGCTGGTGTTAAAGTCCGCGCAAGTTGATTCGGTCTTAACATCTTTTCCTCCTGAGTTTTTGGTTTCCGGGAACGTATGAAGAAAACATCCTTCATGTGTCGTAATGTCTGGAGTCGTTTCTACAAGTTCCAATAAGCAATGCGTGATCGGCATGTTCGTTTTTGAAAGATTACCGGTGAAAAGTAGCACAAATTACGTTGTTTCTATACGAGGGCGGGTCTATAATGTCCCACTTTGGCTATAGTTCCGCTTTACGATGCGACGTCACGGGCTAAAAATAGCATGCGTGCGGTACGCCATTGGCCTGCCAACTCTCCTGACCTGAACCCCAAAGAGAATCTGTGGAATAATGTAAAGAAGTTGAGAGACACCAGACCCAACACTGTGGATGAGCTTAAGACCGCTATCGAAGCATCCTGGGCCTCCATAACAACTGAGGAGTGCCAGAGGCATATTGCCTCCATGCCACGCCGCATTGAAGCAGTCATTTCTGCAAAAGGATTCCCGGCCAAGTATTGAGTGCATAGCTGATATAATTATTTGAAGGTTGACTTTTTGGTATTAAAAAACACTTTTTTTGTGTTGGTCGGATGAAATATGCAAATTTTTTGAGAGAGAGACTTTTGGTTTTTCTTGACTTTTTTTTGCCAAAATCATCAATATTAAAACAATAAAAGACCTGAACTACTTCAGTTATGTGTAATGAATCTAAAATATATTAAAGTCTAATGTTTATCAGTACATTACAGAAAAGACAGAAGATCTTTATCACAATATGCAATTTTTTTTAGAAGGACTAGTACATTTGAGGTGATGTTTAATATATGACATTAAAAATGTAGGACTGTCGATTGTCAGCTCTAGGGTGTGGCGGTCATTATGACAGCATACTTTCACCAATCACAATTGCTTGGGGAGGGCACTCGAAACACATAAATGAGATGGACAGCAGAGAAGTTTCGACAGAAGGCTGTCCGGGCTCCATCTTCTCCATGTTCACTGATAATGAATTTGATCTTTGCTTCCCACAGCTAGGTAACATTTCTTGCAGGAAGCCCTCAACTGAAGGTTTGCTTACCTATTCCCTGCTGCCTGTCATCGCGATCTTCACAGTGCTGCTCAATCTGATCGTCATCATCTCAATCTCCTACTTCGGGCAAGTATTCCGTTGAACCTCATTTTAAATGAAACCCCAGGACTTGTAAAGTGTTTTAACGTTGTTGTTTCACGTGTGCGTAGGCAGCTCCACACTCCCACCAACTTCCTCCTCCTCTCTTTGGCAGTCAGCGACAACCTGGTGGGCTTGCTGATAATACCAGGAGAATTTTACAGGCTGACTTCCTGCTGGTCTCTTGGTGTTCATCTGTGTTCTTTTTGTATTTATACAACTTATTTTGTGTCGAGTGCGGCGGTTTATAACATGGTGATGATATCAATTGACCGTTATTTGGCTATTTGTTATCCTCTGCATTATAACACCAAAGTGACTGTGAAAAGAATTCAATGCTGCGTTTGTCTGTGCTGGTTGTTATTGCTTGCTTACTGTGGATTCATTTTGTCTGATGTGCTAATCCATCCAGAAAGTTCCTGTGATGGAGAGTGTGTGTTTATGTTAAAATACAGTAAAGGACTGTTGGATCTGTTGGTGGCTTTCATCCTTCCGCTGAGCATAATCGTCACACTGTACGTGAGAGTGTTTGTGGTTGCCGTGTCTCAGGCGCGGGCCATGCGCTCTCACGTTACACATGGCAAACGACAACGGTCTCTCCCTTTAGGAGCAAGGAGATCAGAGTTGAAGGCCGCCACAACGCTAGGCGTTGTTGTTCTCGTATTCCTCATTTGCTTCTGTCCATATTTTGCTGTGTCTCAAGTATATGATTTTTTTCAGAACGATCTCTTAACTATTTACACCGTATACCTGTACTATAGCAATTCTTTGATAAACCCGTTGATATACGCCTTTTTCTACCCTTGGTTTAGAAAAGGTTTTAAGCACATTGTCACCTTGCGTATACTACAGCCCGGCTCATTTGAGATCAACATACTGTAGACGCGCACTCGAATGTTCTCAAATTAATGTGACTGTTACAGGGGCTGACTGGGAACTAGGATGCGATGCACTGTCAATCAACGTTCTGACTCGGGTTCCTTTGTTGTTAAAGCTGGAGGTTACAAGTACTACTGCTCACTTAAGAAAAAGCAAACCTTGTTTGAATGATTAAGTATTGTAATAACATTGTCGAGGGTTACTGTGATGATGTGCGTCTTGTGTTTTTATCTCTTAACAGCTCCCTCGAAGTCATCAAACCAAGTGGTATCCACTTAATCTTCATCATCACATGTGCATACGAGCACCCTACCCAAGAATAGATTGTCATTGTATGGGGCCCCGTTTGTAAAGCAGCACATGCTCAAAATTACGACATTTTCTCACATTTAGCGCGAGACAGTGTTTAAAATGTGGTGTGAAATTTTTAGAGTCACTTTTTTTTTTTTTTGCACATTTACAACATTGTTTAGCAACTTAAATATTTATTTGTATAAGATGTTTTGGACCTGATTGTTTAAATCCAGAACTAAATATTTAATTTAAAGCCTAAATTTATATCTTATCTGCTAAATCTGGAAACGGTTAGAACTTAATATGCAAATTCACATGACTGGAGACTGGAACAAAATAAAAGCTGGAGCACACAAAATACTCTTTAAATAGTTTCTCCTAAATATGTATTTTACCTATATATTGTTATTATCACAATGACTCATGTCCAAGAGCAGACTGCCACAGTTTAGTAGGTTTTATTCATTTTCAAGCAACATTAGCAGACAGTCTGATCTGCTCCACCAGCTTTTATTTTGTTACTTGCGGTCTCCAGTCATGTGAATTTGCATATTAAGCTAAATATTTAGTTCCAACCATTTCCTGATTTAACATTTAGGATATAGGATATAAGTTTAAGATTTAAATTAAATATTTAGTTCTGGATTTAAACAATCAGGTACAAAACTTCTTATTTAATAATAAATATTTAAGTTGCTAAATAATGTTGTAAATGGGGAAAAATAAAGTGACTCTAAAAATTTCACGTTTTAAACACTGTCTGGCACTAAATGTGAGAAAATGTCGTAATTTTGAGCATGAGCTACTTTACAAACGGCGCCCCATATCATTGAACACAACGAAGTGAACATTGTCAGACAACAAAATTTGACAAACCACAAGTGTTTACTTAAACCCATGCATAGAAATGGAAATCTCAGATCTGTCTCCGCTTAGCTGTTTTGTGTTGAATGGATTTGGATGAATTTTTTTTCTCACTTCTCTGTCATTGAAGAATTATTTTCAAAGCTTGAGAGCGGTTGACAGATTAAAAAAAAAAAAAAAATTCTAACAACAGCCTGTGGACATGATCTTAATTTCATTTTTGAATTGTATCATTTATCTTCTTCACAAATAAAAGTGTGCATACATTTTGCATGACTGTTCATTTTTCAATCTTTTAAACATTGGCAAATTGCTATGTATTAAATAGATGAAATCATGAATCCTTAAAACAAAAAAATTACATAAGTGTTTGGATTTTATTTTTAAAAATCAATTTTATGGATTGGTTTATTTTAATTACATTATCTTTTGAAGTCCAGATTGTGAGTCGGCCACCTCTGTCTTGAACCAAAATTACCTCGTTTTTCAGTTTTAAAACTTTTTCATAGATTTGTGTTCAGCCTAAAAAATTCCCACAAATAATTTCAATTAAATTGAAATTTCAAATGGTATTCAAGCACGAAATAACGATTTCAAAATATATACAATAAATTTCATTGATTCAAACACCGAATTTCATTTCGTGTATTCTAGTTGAGTTCTACTGCCATCTGCTGGCTTAGTTTGGATATCACTATGTACAGCTTTGAGTGACGTCACCACAGCATCCACTGCATAAATAAATTTAACACAAGACGTCTGATGTGCGCTCTGAGCCATAAGCGTATTTTAAGGGGGGGGTCAGGGGGGGCTGCCCCCCCACCCCCGGTGACCGAAAAGTGTGTCAATGCATGTAATTGACTTTCCTATATATATATATATATATATATAAAATATACTTTTATAATGGGTCAAAATTATTTTTTGAACAGATCATGTGAGTAGGACCTTAGACGGTCATTTGCTTTGCATATAATAAAAAAAATAGGAAAGGGCAATTTTATTTTTCAAATGATTTTTTTTTTTTTGGATTGAAAATATTTTTTTTGATTGAAACAACCTTTTGGGGGATTGAATGATTTACACACAAATGTCTTACCCATAATATGGACCAAACACAAAAAGGACTGCTTAAATCGAAGAAAACTTTTCCAATTATATTAGGTGTTGAAATGCAAAATTTTCAATCTCAAATATTTTTGCTCATTAAAAAACTTTTTCCATGATTGATATATATATATTTTTTTGATTGAAGTGATTTTTGTTTTTGAAATATTTTCAAAAACAAAAATCACTTTTTAATAAAAAAAAAATATAATTTTCAATCATGGAAAAAGTTTTATATAATTATAATAATTTTATATAATTTTTTTGAACCAACTTATTTTTTGATTGAATAATAAAGACAAAAATGTCCGAGCCAAACTTTGGCCCAAACACAAATCAACATTACTTCAATCAAAAAAAGTTGCTCCAATTAAAAAAAAAAAAAAAAAAAAAAGACTTTAGTAAAAAAATAAATAAAATAAAATTAAAGAAAATAGCTTTCACATGCATTTTTTTTTTTTAGTTTTTTGAGTTTCAAATGTATTTTTATTATTTATATATTTTATTTTTTCAATTTTATTTATTTTTTCACTTTTTTTTGGTTGAAAATATATATATTTTGATTGAAGCATCTTTTTTTAAATAGAAGCATCTTTTTTTGGGGATTGAATAATAAAGACACAAATGTACCTTCATATGGCTCTGCCCAGGGGATACAATTTTTGACTGGGGTAACCACATTGGCACGACACCGCACCGGCGGGCGTACCATATTCAATGGATGAGGATCTTGGCGAAAAGTATTGCCTAAGCAGCCTGATTTAGAATTCCCTCCAACAATGATGGGAAACAAAAACACTCTGTCAACTTATTGTTACCGGTATAAATATTCTTGTAAGTTAATTTTAATGCTGACACTGCGTTTCGGGGTCATCAACATTCAAAATGACCTGGTATTTCATAGCATTCATGATGCCATGCACCCTAACAAGGTTCCCAAGGCCTTTGGAAGCGAAACAGCCCCAAAGCATCACTGACCCACCCCCATACTTCACAGTGGGTGCATCATGTGCAGCGTGTGCATCTTTCGTGGCACACCAGACCCACTTAGAGTGTTTGTTGCCAAAAAAGCTCAATCTTGGTCTCATCTGACCAAAGCACACGGTCCCAGTGGAAGCCTGGAACCGTGTGTATTTTTGTGTGAGAAATATGACAGGGCAACAGCAACAACAACAAAAAAATGTCGCGCTTCAACAAACAGGCAGTAGGAGTCCCCCTTGTTTATCAACAGAAGTGCATCAAATTTTAGAATCAGAAAGGTAAGGGTCTACTTACCTATTTGTAAAACCAAAGTTGCATTGTTGTAGGTTTTCAAAGCTGTTGTGGCTGAAATGATGAAAACAATGAGCTGATCGGGGACCTGTATGCATGCTCACAAAAACGGTCCAAACCTTTGCAGGAGAAGTTTTTTTGGACCACTCCTAGAGTCTCGAGTTTTCCTGTGAGCAATTCATCGCTACACATCGAGATGGCATGATGAATCCCGCGAGTAAAACCCAGAAAATATTTGCAATATATGGCGAGGATAGCGTGGTGCTATATTTCCGTGTTGGGAGTGGTGGCGAGGCTTCCTGCAAGTTACGTCATGAGGTAGCGGTCGGCAGGACGGCGCGTCCTTCGTTGCTATGGTGTTGCTATGGCCATAACTCAAAAACTATGCGGTCAGTTATTATTATTTTTTTTTAATGTGACTTTTTGAGACAGCGAATGATGCATTTAATGCAATTATTATTATTATTATTAATGCAATTCAACTGAGTAAAACACTCAAGAGCGAAATCCGAAAAGCTCTTCAGTTGCCCTTTAATCCTGGCTGCTTGCTCCCCAGATGCTCCAAATTTCCAAAGTTTTTTTTTTTTTTTTTTTTTTAAATGTCAGGAGTGTGATTTATTGGTCCAGCTTTTCAGTGCATGAACAAATGTCTGTTTCAAGAAAATTACGTTAAATTTTTACAAACAACATGTAATTATTGGGATTTGTTCTGTAAATGAATTATTCATATCACTATTTTATTTTATACATTAAAAAAAAAAAAAAAAAAACTTTTTTTATATTATTATTATTATCTACACACGAGGGGTGCTGGATCTACCCAAATGAGTCCCGGAACACAGGGAGGCCAAATTCAAGAGGTGCCGGATCTTGTTCTGGCAGGATCCAGCACAAATAAACCCCTGATTGTTACTATTATGAAATTAAAAGGACCATACCTCCGGTTTTCCGGGGTCAATCGGTGCCAAATAAAGACTGGGAGAAAGGTTAAAATCTGTGCTTTCGATTCACATTGGAAGCAGCACTCTGTGTCAAATACCTCATTTTTTACGACGCTTTAAAAACGTCACGTGATTGAACAGGCTGATAATAGAATGGCAAGCTTGCGTCAGATTAGTGTAACGGAGTCACGTGATTAAAGTTTGGTGAAATTGTTAGAGCTACTCTTGGCATTGCTGGAAAAAAAAATCTAATATGAAGGATAAAGAGGAAAAATGTAACGACTCTGAGAAAGAGTAGCGTTTTTTCTTCACATATCCACTCAAGTAAAAGTAAAAAGTATCTCTTAGTGAAACTACTCTTAGTACATTTTTCTAAAAAATGTACTCAAGTAAATGTAACGGAGTACATGTAACGCGTTACTACCCACCTCTGGTGTTTATAGACCCTACTCACGTGACGTCACAGCCACGCCCCCGCGCCATGTTGTCCGTATACTCGTCATGTTAATGCATTAGCGCTTCGTAAATTCCTCTTATTATGGCGTGTTTTTCTGCTCGTTAACATTAATAATCAAAATGGTGAAGTCCTGTGTGGCGGTCGGTTGCAAAATCAGAGAAGATAGACGGAGAGACTTGAAGTTTTACCGTATTCCGAGAGACCCGAAAAGGAGACCGAGATTGACTGCTGCAATTCGACGAGAAAACTGGGCTCCAAACGACTACCACAGATTATGTAGTAGTCATTTTATATCTGGTAAGATGCATTTAATATGTATTTAGAGGGTTGACAACCACAATTAAGATCATTGCTAGGCTAATCGCCGACAACATACACGTATGTATGTAGTGAGAGTGCTATCGCTAAACCATATAAACATTAAAAGCCCTAACTCCATTGACAAACGACATGAAATACATTAGACTTGACAGTGGATGTTAGCAATAACAAAAGATTTTGAATTGAAAATTTCGTAACTCACCTTTGCAAGCACAAGATAGATTCCTGCCGAATTTTCGTGGACGAGGACCTGTTTCACCCAACCAGCAACGAAGTATTTATAAGCCTCCAAGCTCTTAAAAGTTTTTCAAACTTTCGTGAGAATAGGCTGATTTTGTGTGGACAAGATAGTTGTACATATCAGGGTAGCTAGCAGATGTCAGGCAAATACGGCGGAGACAGCGGGTCGAAAAACATCGACTTAGGCATCAAATGTGGATATGGCGAATGGATAAACTGAAGCTTTTCCACACAACGCCTTTTATGCAACGCATCAAGTGAGTTTACGGCATCCGAAAGCACCGGGTCTTCCATGAAATGCATTATAAATTGCTCGATCAATTGAGACCATTGATAATACAGACACAAAATGACGGACAAGGGGGCGGAACCATACAGCGAGCACGTGATTTTGTGACGTCGGTGTGTAGGGTCTATATTCGCTCGGAACGCTTTGAGGTCGCAACTGGGACCATCCCAGTGGGAAAAGTCCGACTGCCCACCTTCCTCGTATGCAACAGTAGGCGAAAAATCCTACGCCATTTCCGTTTATTGTACGGGAGTGGCCAAACGTTGGTAAAAAAAATTATGTTTTGTTTGTCAAAGTTTGACTTAAACGGCAAACGAGTACCATTTAGATATCAATTACGTGAGCATGTCGGGTGGTGCTATTGTAACTTTATTTAAATGGCGGACATATTGCGTAACTCCCGCCAAGTTACAAAAGCACGTCCAGGAAAACCACAGAGGAAGTAGCGGTAATAAATAGTTTTACCTTCAAAATAAAACTTTGTGAGAGTTTAATAAAGACGCTACAATTCTATTATGACCAAAAAATATACGTCTTGTGAAATAGGTAGGTCTGCAGTTGGTAACTAGATGTTCTTCAAACAAACAGCTGATGAGGTTTTTGACCATCAAAGGGTTTAACATTGTTTTGAAGACTTTGATGGTCAACATCCGGCAGTGAGTTGACTCACTGATTGGCTGACTAAGTTTCATGTGGCAAAGAAGACGAACGACTGGATTTTAAATTCCAAAATAATCCACTTCTTACGCGATTTTAAGGCAACTGCAAAACTTCGGACCAATTGCGACCGTCATCTAAGGTAAACCGTCGTTACTTTAGAACCTGAAAGGTTTCCTGTCAATTTCTACAGACGAGGATGTTCTCTTGGCCCAGCGCGTTGAAAGTTTTACAAAACGTATTCGTCGTGATTAGCAGTGTGTTATTGTAACGCGAAAAAAGTAGAGATGTTAAATTAGGTTACAATTCTATTTTGCATCAGTGAAGCGGATGCGAGTCTTTAGTCTCGTCGATGATGTCATCGTGTTGGAATTACGGCGGCTCGAAAGGCATTAAAATACATTAATAAATCAGATATACCGATTAAAAAAAGTTACTAATTGCCCCAATAATATTCAATTTTTGGTGATTATTTCAATTTCGCCCACTTTAAACGTTTGAATTGATTTTTCTATGCCTTTAAAACGTCCTCTTTAAGCCAGTGGCGGTTAAACTTCATTGCCCATGATGCACTTCGCTAAAGTTCAACCCTCATGCGTTTTTTTGGTAGTTGGGCTCAAATCACAGGCGGGAGAAGAAGGAAGCAAGAAAATGGTGGCAGGATTTAAACTTTAAACGTTACCGTGTTGTTACTGTAATATTTATTCTGACTTCATTTTCATTTGGCGTCAAGACGAGAGGAAAATTACATTTTACTGAACACCTTTTGACGTTGGCTCAAAAGTCGGAGACCCACAAGAGGAGAAGCAACAGGTCGGTTTATGCTCTTTTAAAGTTTTCGTTTTTTCTTCAAAATGTCTTGCCTTCAAACTTATCTATTGACAGGTTGGGTGATTGTAAGTGAAGATAATTTACCTTTTTTGTTGGCTTTTAAGTGTTTACACACTATCCACAAGCGCGTGACGTAATTGAATCGTAACGTGCCTTATTTTTAAAGTTTTTTCCCCAGTCGCAATCTCGTATTTAAATTCAGTTATTATTTTTTTTTTTTTTACCATTTGCCAGTTTTATTGGAGTCATAACTCAATACTGATGTACGAATAAATCCACAACTATGCTGAAAAAGTAACGTAATTCGAATGTTTTTGGCGGGGCAGGTGCTACAGCTAGCCGCCGCTAGCATTAGCGTCAGGAGAAAATGTCTGTTAAATATGATATTTGTTTGTTTTGAGCAGCGCAAACCGACTCATACCGCGCCGAGGTATATGAAAGAGTGGTGAAATGCATCATTTGATGTCCGTTTTTTTCCCTTAACCCAAAACCGTTTGATGTTTTGAGTGGCCATTTTGAAAGTGACTTCGGTTTTCTCCGGCATTCTTCGGTATTCCGAATATGAGAACGTTAACGCATTCATCATCAACAGGCTTATCTCAAAGCATTTTAAGTGATACGATCCTTGAAAAGACACGTGAATATTCATGTTTCAGTGCCATTAAATTTGATGAGCATCACTGGACGGTTGTCAAGCTCAACGGCAGTGAAAGAATAAAAAAAAAAAAACTTTTAGTGTCAGAGTATTCACTGTTAAAAGGCATAAAGAAGAAGATTTGGACAATTGTAGGTTTCACAATGTCTCTAAACCAGGGTTATCAAACGTATGGCCCGCTGGGTTGTGCCGTCAGACAGGCACCTTGTAGCTCATTCATACTTTAGGAGTGGGAACCTTAGGGCAGGGGTTCCCAACCTATTCCACTAAGGCACACTGTGGGTGCAGGATTTCATTCTTACCAAACAAGATGACAACACTTTTTCCCCAATCTGGTGTTTTACAAGTGCAATCAGTTGATTGCAGTCAGGTGTGGCTTGTTTTAGCAGAAGCCTCATTGGTTCAACTGTCTCTGCTGGATCGGCTGGAACAAAAACCAGGACCCACAGTGTGCCTTGAGGACTGGGTTGAAAACCCCTGCCTTAGGGCACCTCACGATACGATACGATTCGCGATACAAGGCTAACGATAACCATTACCTCACGATATCAGGATACAGCGATTGTCGATATATTGGTCAGAAATTTGATACATGATACCCTACGATACAACTATTGAAACGAGAAAAAAAAAATTCAAAATGGAAAAAATACTGTTTTAGTCATTTATTAAGCAGTGACGCCTTTTCTGTGCAACATTGCTGTAAAATATAAATCTACTGTAAATTGTGTACCTGGACATATAGGGGAAAGAAACTACAACCACTGATATCTCTTGGAGATCATGATGAATGGCACCCTTAATTTTTTAAAAGTTTTAAATATTAAAAAAATTAAAAAATCAGTGCCGTAGGTGTCAGTCAGCAGTTGAGCTTGGAGTGGGACAATGGACCGAGGTCCGCGGTTCCGTGACCTCTGGTTTAGCCTTTATTGTTGTTGTTTTTTTTTTATATGTTAATAGTTAGCGTCGAGCGCTAAGCTAACTAGCTAATTCCCTAACGTGTATTTCATATGCAGAACGTGTAAAACCACGATATAGTACAGCAGTAACACTACAAACATGCGAAATAGTACATAATTCTGTTAAAACAAAGTATATAGATTAAAAGTCTTATTTCTAAAGACACTTTGTTTCCGGAAAATGTGGAACTCATTCCACCTGTGTAAATGTTATTGTATTGTTGAGAGAAATAAGTACTCCCTTTAAAATGGGTAATGTTTTTGCACGTTCTTGTGAAAAAATAAATAAAAAAGCAGCTTCAGGGCAGCTTTTTGTTGTATGGGCATGTTTATATCGTTCCTGTTGAATCATTAGGATATTTTAAATAAATAATGGACATAAATTTTTTGGGCTACTGTATTAAGTAGTAATGTACGATGCATCGAGTATCGTGATAACAGCGATCCTCGTTTAATAATCGGATCGTAGCGACCTGAATATCATATCGAATCGTGGGGTGCCTAAGATGGCACACCCCTAATGTCAATAAACCGAGTGATTCCAGCATGTCTGTGCAACAGGAATATCAGCTTGTAGAGATCGCAAATCACGGCGACCTTAAACGTGCATTTGACACAACAACTCTACCGAGGTTCTGGATTAAGGTCAATTCGGAATATCCTGACATCGCTAGGAGAGCACTGAAACAAACGAAACAAGGTCAGGCCTCCCACTGATTCAGCGGGTGAGTTGTATTTTCCCTGCACTTAACATTTTGTTTTTAGCCCCGTCGTGTTATTTTATATTTGCTGTATTTTTCTGCCGCACATTGCCGGTGTTCTGACAAATTTGGCATGCACGTAACGTTAAAAATGACCGCGAATGCAGTGATTCCAAAGTACACACTACAAACAGGTACATTAACTTGCGTTTGCGATGTTAGCTGCACACAACAACTGCACGCAGCTCTCACACTTAACGACTTCACAGTGTCGTTAATCATTAATTTACGCCATTTTCGTGTTGCACATGTATGTTTATGATGTAAATAGTTTGTTAACACCGTTGGATAACATTGAGAGTCCAACTGAATATAAAAGAGGGCTTTTTTCACCGCCACAAAAGCTTTGGGAGCAAAATTTTATAAGGGTGAAAAATTTGACAGAAAACCAGTTCGTGAAAAAAAACAAAAACAAAACAAATATCAACGGTCCGTGGTGCAAAAAAGGTTGGGGTTTACAGTATCCATACTCCATTGTATAGCCAATATGACAAAGTATCGATACTTGGTGGTAGCATATCAATAACCGATCGGGTTGCAAAATATCACGATATATCGCTGTATCGAGATATTGTCATGCTCTTAGTTCGTGGTCACATGCTTTTATTTTGACATTGGTGGTGTAAAACCAGAAATTTGTGATTTGTGTGACCGAGTGCATGCACAACTGCATTTGGCTCAATGTCCCCCTTCGTCGTCCCCTCACAGTCAAAATGGATCAGCCAATGGCTTAACAAGGAAGTGACCCAAAAATGCCTCAAAACCATCAGGAAGTGACCTGGAAATTCCCCCAAATAGAATAGGAAGCCATTATTGTCATTATACAGAGTACAACGAGACTTAAAGCTTCGCTATAACGTGAGCCACATAAAACAAAAGCAAATGCAAAAATAAAACAAGGCTAATACAAAAACACAGATTACATTCTACACAGATCAGGAATAAAGTGATGAGCAGAGAGTGGTGATGTAGTGGAAATATAATGGTGCATATATGACAATTTACAGTGCTCAGACTAGGAGGCAGATGGCTGACTTGATGCGATACTGATGTAACAGTGCAAAAGCGCTGTAATGCAACAGTACAAATATTGATTCTGTAGTACCCAGATTGAGACAGATGTCCGAGAACATATTATTACATAGTGAGGTGCATGTGACAATGTTGTGGCGTTGGTAGTGCAATGGCAGTCACATTTCAGTGCAAACTTGAGTTGAATATGGAAACAGCGCTTGGAAAGAAACTGTCTTTGTTTTGGCTTGTATGGCCATGTAACGCCTAGCAAAGGGCAACAGCGTGAAGAGGTGGAAGCTGGGGTATGTATAGTCTTTTATGATGCTCCACGCCCTTCTTATAGGCACCAAGAGTTGTAGATGGTGGAGAATAGAGGAAGGGGGCAGTCAAGCCAATAAATCTTTGTGCTGTTTTGATCACCCTCTGCAGTAGGGCTGAATGATATTGGAAAAATAACTTGCATTGCGACTTTTGTGGGTTTGCATCGCGATATACTGTACAGTATATTGTAGAGGTGTGCAAAATTTCCGATTCTTAGATTATTCGCGATTCGGCCGTGGAAGATTCGAGAACGATTCACAAACATCCAAATTCCGATTATTGAAATATGCCAAGTAAAGCGGAAGTACAACACACTCAGCGCGCCGCGCGGTCTTCGGGGCGCAACGAGGAAGAACGCAGCGAGAGTAGCTAAACATCATGCTTCTCATTACCCGGCCCCTCGGGTAATGCCAATGCTCAACTCACGGCTCTAGCTCAACTCATGCCACGAGATAAAAAAACACAACAACATACCTGACTGCTGCCGAAAAGCTGCTACAAAGTACGTCATCCACATAATGTAATGGTAGATATCATTTATATAGGACTAGATGCACCATTGTTTCGGTAGCGTGAGCAGCACCGTTAGTAAACGGCCGCCATCTTAAAGCAGTACACTTCCCTGCAAGGCTGTTGTAGCGAACCTTCCAAGCAAACCTAATTAACTTTTTATCTAAAATACTCCTAAATCGGTAAAATATTGACTTGAAGCTATCTTTAAAATAGTTTTAAAACTTTCACATGTCAAAAGTAGACAAAAGGGAAATTATGGAATAACGGGAGCAATTTTAACAAATTTAACAGTTGATTCACAACATTAAATTAATTGAATGTAGTTTAAAGCTGCTGTTACAGAATGGGGACTGGAGTTTTTTATTTACTGTTATTTTTGTATATTTGTTTACTGCTATCTGTTAATTTGATACTGAAATAGTAGTTTGGTTTAGTCTGAGAGGATTTTTGAACAATTTTGGAACTAATGTACAAAACATTTAATTTGAAAAAAAAAAAAAAAAAAGAGGAGGGGGGTGCATCAATAATCGTTTTATAATCGAATTGTAGCCTCTGAATCGTAATCGTAATCGAATCGTTAGGTGCCCAAAGATTCCCAGCTCTAGTATATTGTGATATTAAAACAAGAATTTTCACAAGATGACCGTAATAGTACTTTGGTTGACTCCAGTATTTTTAGATGGCTTTCCCCTGTGTTTCCCTTGTTTTTCCCTCATGTATTCTGAATTCTTTATTTTATATTCAAGCAATTTATCATATTACTTATAAAAATGTTATCCTAGTGTCTAATATTTTATTGATGCATTATAAATTTAAGGTGCTCCAATTTATTTTTTATTTACATATTTAAAAAACATAGTGCAAAACTGCAAATATGGTTGTATTTAAGTTGTATATGGTTCTGCTAAAATCTGCTACATGGGCGAAACGTCCTGCATTAGTCGAATTTGACACCTAAAGTACTACCGTGCGCTCTAAACTTGTTTTGTTTCGATACATATAGGCAGAACGTACTAAAAAATGCCTTAAGAAAATACTTGAATGTAGTTATATCAAATAAGGATGGTTTAAATAGTTACGTGACTAGTGTGGTCAACTGCTTCAAAGCTAACACAAAAAAACACAATGGTTAAAAGTAGAGCTGAAACGAGTACTCGAGTAACTCTAGTTTAAAAACTGATCCGAGTAATTTTATTCACCTCGAGTGATCGTTTATTTTGACAGCTCTAAGCATCACGTTTTGCTCGGACTACTTTTAATGCGGGACAACACGCTGTCACGTGCGGAGAGGAGGAAGGGGGAAAAAAACAACGACGCGGACGTTGCTAAATACTAGCCCGCACGATGCTACGTTGGTAACAGGTAGCGTCTGATGCATCTCATAGAGATCACATGTATGTTGAACTAGAGCTGTGCTCCAATACAGCCTGTGTCATACATTTATTTTGAACACTGCAAAAACTCAAAATCTTATCAGGACTTACAGTTTAGACTAACTTAAAACTTAACTAGAACTTAAAAATGGCTTGACACAAAGAGAAATTCAATTGAAACACATGGGGAAAACACCTAACTTTTAAGTGATGTGTGTTATCAAGCGTAACGGCATTTTTAGGTAAGATATATATATATTTATATATATATTAGGGCTGTCAAAATTATCGCGTTAACGGGCGTTAATTAATTTTTTAAATTAATCACGTTAAAATATTTGACGCAATTAACGCACTAGGCCCGCTCAGACAGATTTAAATGTCAGTACAGTGAAAGGCCAACTTGCTAATTGTGTTTTATGGAGTTTTTCCGCCCTCTGCTGGCGCTTGGGTGTGACTTGCATATGTTATGTGGCGTAATGTCGCCCTCTGCTGCCGATTCAGTGCAGCTGATTATTTGGGTTTCGGCGCGCTTTTCTGACGTGATTATACGTCGACGCGAACTCACACTAATAGACAGTGCTATTCAGACCAGCTAACGTCCGCATCCAGTATTCAGTGGCAGTTCTCATAGCCCCATCACACTGTTTGTGTCTAATACATGCATCGCTTGTGAGTTATATTCCTCCTTTGTTTATATTCATGAGTATTAGATAGTTATTGATGATGTGTATTTGAATTTGTTCACATATAAGGTGAAATGCAGTTAAATTGTTAGATGCTTGTGAGCTAATTGGCTAGTGCTACTGCTCAAATGGACACGTGTGTGTACATTTTATGTTATTTTGTGATTTATGCAAGTTATTGACACATTGCCAAGAAATGTGCTCCTGTCAAAAAGAGATGACTTCAGTAAAGCCCATGCAACTTTGCCACACCGTCTGATTTCTTTTTGGAACTTATGTTCGCTATCTGTCAATTTGTGTACTCACACACATTGAGGACAGAATAGGGCTACTAGTTTATTTTTTGATTGAAAATTTTACAAATTTTATTAAAACGAAAACATTAAGAGGCGTTTTATTATAACATTTCTATAACTTGTACTAATATTCATCTTTTAAGAACTACAAGTCTTTCTATCCGTGGATCACTTTAACAGAATGTTAATAATGTTGATTTATTGTTATAATAAACAAATACAGTCCTTATGTACCATATATTGGATGTATATATCCATCTTGTCTTATCTTTCCATTCCAACAATAATTTACAGAAAAATATGGCACATTTTATAGATGGTTTGAATTGCGATTAATTGCGATTAATTACGATTAATTAATTTTTAAGCTGTAATTAACTCGATTAAAAATTTTAATCGTTTGACAGCCCTAATATATATTTTAATAAGATCTAAAGGTTTTTTGAGTGAAAGCAGTGAATTTGTCTTTTTTAAATTTTTTTTTTAATTCTAGTTACATCTGAGATGCAATTGTTGGCTGTTTTCAACAATATACATCGAAAATAAAGACATTGATTGAATGAAAATGGTTCAAGATTAGATGAAATGTCTTGTTTTCTCATGTATATTTATAATTGCTCTTCACTTAAAAATATATTTGTTTTATCCGATTAATCGATAGAATTTTCATTCGATTATTCGATAGCTGCAACCTAGTTAAAAGTACTAGAGGGTAATACAACCAAAAAGTATCTTCGAGGCAATGAAAAAGTTGTTAAAAAAAATGAAATAAAAACAAAAATAGTGAGTACTCGACGCTTCTAACCGATGTGCGAATGCGTGCGGATGGTTGCGCAAGCGCGCTGAGCATTGTGTAGGATGTTTCGCCGCATAGTACGGAAAGGCCGAACACCGGTCATGATATACAATTAATTAGAGGCGTGCGAAATTTCCGATTCTTAGATTATTCGCGATTCGGCCGTGGAAGATTCGAGAAACGAAGAAAAGATTCACAAACATCCAAATTCCGATTATTGAATTTTACCAGGTAAAGCGGAAATAAAACAGCGCAGTCTTCAGGAAGCAATTAAGAACGAACCGAGAGTAAATATCACGTTCAACTCATGCCGCTAGATAAAAAAAAAAACAATGCCTGACTGCGGCTGTCAGCCACAACAAACATACGGCAACATACGGCAGCTATCACATATATCTAGAACTAGATGTGAAATTACAGACGACGGCCGTGTTAGATCATATACCAAGAACTAGATGCGAAAGACACTTTCCCGCGCTAGTAAACAAGTGCCATCTTAAAGCAGTAGACTTCTCTAGAAGGCTCTGTTGTAGTGAACCTAATTACTTTTTATCTAAAAAAACAAACAAAAAAAAACAACCCCAAATCGGCAAAATCTTGACTTGAATCTATCCTTAAATGATGAAACAGTTTTAAAACTTTCACACCAAAAGTAGACAGAAAGGAAATTATGGAATAACGGGAGCAATTTTAACGACTTTAACGGTTGATTCAAAACATTAAATTAATGTAGTTTAAAGCTACAAATACAGAATGCGAACTTGAGTATTTTATTTACGGTTTTTAACAGTTGACTTGATACTGAAATAGTAGTTTCTTTAGCCTGAGAGGATTTTTGAACAATTTTGGAACTAGTGTACAAAAAATATAAAGGGGGGGGGGTCTGGTTGTGGATCAATAATCGATTTATAATTGAAACGGAGCCTCTGAATCGTAATCGTATCGTTAGGTGCCCAAAGATTCCTACCTCTACAATTAGGTCTGCGGCTGTGTTTTATCGCAGAGTGCGTGCACACATGTACACGTGTGTTGATAGCATATGACACTCCAGTTCCTTTCACAGATGTTTATTGATAACACGTCGTAGAATTAAAGTTCAGGCGTACAAAAAAAGGAAACTACATATCACACATTGTAAAACTTTAGCATTGCTACATTGAGGCTAATAGGGAAACAAAGACAACATACTAACTTTAGCCTGCTATAGAACATTGGCAGTCTTCTCCAAAATGCAAACTTGCGGTGACACATCAAACATGAAAAATCGCTGTTTAAAAGCATTTGCAAGTGGAAAAAAAATCTATTACTGACAACACATGCATGACGAAAAAAGTGCACTTTTTTTATGCAGTGTAAAGCTTACTGTTAGCGGCGTAATGAACATACTTCCGGTGAACATTTGAAAATAAAAGCACGTCTTGTTCAACAAAAACGATTTCTGGAGTTAATCTCACATACTTCAGCTTGTACACAAAGATTTAAAATGACACCCTTGATGAAAAATGTGATTGGCAATGAATAATTTGGCTTCAAATTTTTACCGTAAACTTTGCGGAACAAGATGACAGTTGTTTTGGAACAAATGCTGTATCAACACTTTTGATGGACTAGTTTGCAGAGAACAAAAACGGCATTGGGTTTCTCATCTATTTCATATTCTGCACTTGGCTAGCTTTCAAATGACTCGTTCTGCATTGTTTCTTTAAAAAAAATATTTTTAGTATAGTTTAGAGCTGAAACGAATACTCGAGCAACTCTAGTTTAAAAACTGATCCGAGTAATTTTATTCACCTCGAGTAATCGTTTATTTTGACAGCTCTAAGCATCATGTTTTGCTCGGACTACTTTTAATGCGGGACAACGCGCTGATGTCACGTGCGTAGAGGAAGAAGCAAAAAAAAAAAAAAAAAAAAAAAATAACTGCAACCGACAGCCGCTACAAACGACGCCGACGTTGCTAAATACTAGACCGCACGATGCTACGTTGGTAGCAGGTAGTGTCTGATGAGTCTTATAGAGATCACATGTATGTTGAACTAGATGCAAAATGACAGACTTGGCCGCGTCTGGGCAGTGTTTGTAAACAGCCGCCATCTTAAAGCAGTAAAGCGCTAATAAATGAGATTAATGTTACTGTCATTAGCTCAAGTAACGTTAGCCCTGCGGAGGGCTAGGTTTCTATTAATTATGACCACTTTCGATGCGTGGCTAACGTGTCTTACATACAGGCTTTAACATAACATAACGTTGTGGAGTGATGAGGGTGTAAAATAAAAACTCAATAATGCTAACTATCAATTTTAGCTCAGTAGTCATTGCTGGATAAAACACTAAGTAGCACTGGTCCCTAATGTGCTCCAATACAGCCTGTATCATACATTTATTTTGAACACTGCAAAAACTCAAAATCCTATCAGGACTTCGACTAAATGGCTTGACACAAATAGAAATTCAATTGAAACACGTGGGGAAAAAATCCTAACTTTTAAGTATATATATTTTAATAAGATCTAAAGGTTTTCTGAGTGAAAGCAGTGAATGTCTTTTTTTTTTTAAATCCTAGTTACATCTGAGATGCAATCTTTGGCTGTTTTCAACAATATACATTGAAAATAAAGACATTGATTGACTGAAAATGGTTCTACATGAAATGTCTTGTTTTCTAATGTATATTTATAATTGCTCTTCACCTAAAAAGGTTTTATCCGATTACTCGATGAATCGATAGAATTTTCAGTCGATTACTAAAATATTCGATAGCTGAAGCTCTCATAGTTTGTGTTTTAACAATTTATTTCATTTGAATGGGTGATTTATTAGGATGTACTGTCACTACATTAGTGGTTGAATTGGTCAAAACAAGGAAGTGACACATTAACTCTTAGCCTGCCATTTGACAATGGTAATGTCCAATTCACTTAAACTGGGAGGACCACATGTGGATGCTCATTTTCAGTGGCATTGGTGGCGGTAGACATCCAATCCGTTTTGATGCATTTATTATTCGGCCGAAAATAAACAGGTGCAGTCCACATGAGATCGAGTTGCCATGAATGAGCCCCGCGAATGAATCTGAGTTTGAAATCCCTGCTCTAAACAATCGATTACCGCAGTTAAAAGGTTGAAATTCTCAGAATTTGTACTTACATTTTTTTTTCTTCCGGCAGGGTTAAAAATGATCATGAAGACACACAAGCGCAAGCTCCAGCCGGATCAGTCTTCAGAGGATTCCCCATGCAGTGGTGCAGTAGCGTGGGAGAAACAACGGCAATTTGTGTTCAGCGTCTCCTTGCGCAAATACCGTCGGGACCAGGAGCTGCCCGAGCCCAGCCTACGGAGGTCAGTCCTTATTAGCAACACGCTACGACAGGTAGAAGCGTGTTTGGCGTCGCCGCCGGAGAACAGCTCGCCGTCTCCTGCCAAGCATCAACGTATGGCAGAAGCCGAGGACTGGACGTCGCTGTCAACAGACCCAGATTTTGGCATCACGCCCGCCGTCTCGTCTATTCTCAGCGGGTTGGACTCTGATGCGTCGCCGCGAGCGGCGCTGCGGTCCCTGGAGAACCTCCAATCCTGCCCGGACACCGGCATGTCGTGGCTGAAGCAGCAGGTCCGAGGCACGCACGGCCAGGACCTGATGGAGTGGGAGGCCGGCGTGGAGGCGGCGCGTTCCAGCTACCTCAAGGACGTCACGGCCGAAGACATGTTCCAGGACATAGACACATCCCAGTTGGAGAGTGACGCGGCCGCCCTCAGCCTACGGGCCGAGGAAATCCCGTATCACGGCGCAAAGGGCCTGCCGTCCTTTTCTTCTTTCAGCTCGCCGACGACGTCCCTCAGGGACGGCTTGGATCTGGAGCACTTGGTGACTATGCTGGTCGAATCCTGACGGGTTTGAACGGGAGATGTTGGAACGTTCTATCCAGATTCTTTGCAAACTAGTAAGACAACGGCATAAAATGCTGAAAGTGCAAGTAAGTTGTATTAGTCCTTTAAATTGTCTTACTAGAAAAGACATTGCTATAAATGCGGAAAACGTGTTTCAACTCATTTGCTGCCGTTGACAGTAATGGACGAACCAGAGTTGCTTTAAAAGTGAGCCGTTTTTACATTAATCACAGTAACTTTGGAATATTACTATTTACAACATTTCTGCTGTTCAGCTTTTTTCCATAAATTGACATTGGCTGCCATTACACGCTAGACGTCCAGGAGACTGTTCGTTCATTCACTCCGCCCAGTCAAAAGATTTGACGGCACTAGACATCCATGGAAATAATCAGACGGAACTGTCGAAACACTAAAATGTTACGTGGAATCTTCCGTGAAGAAAAGTTTTGCCTCGTATTTATCAAAGCAGTTTGTATGAAGATATTTTTGTCTTACTTTTGGTCTGTTTTGTATTCATGAAACTTTTGTTTCCTTGTCGGAGTAAACGCACTTTTTTTTTTTCTTGGACGTTTTGAAATACGCCTTACTGAGCAAAGTTACATTTCTTCTGACAGTGTTCCAATAAGACTCAAATGTTTTTATTTTGTGCTTGTTTTTTAAAATGGAGGGCACAATGCCCGTGTTGTAACTTCTTCAAAGAGATTTGTAACATTTTTCACTTGTACTAATATTTTTGTTAAATTGTTATGATACAAGTGTTGTCTGGGCTTTTTTTCCCTCCCCCCTCTCCAACTCAATCCCTTAATTCAACATCTTTATTACTGAACAAGTTACTGTACAGAATCTTGGTTAAAACATAATCAATAAAGTGCATCTCAAGCATTCACATCACATATTTGGCCCTAAACCACTATGAAAAACACATTGACAGCAATAAACTTTCAATCGGTTTTGACAAAATTGCTTGGATGTCTATTTCCGATAACTGCCGGGGATTGATAAACTGTTCGAGGGAGCAGTTAGACGCTATGAAAACATACCCGAAAAACATACTTTGGCATCCTTAGGCTGTGACGCATCCATTTAAAGTTCATCAGAAACCGACTGATGTTTCTTTTCAGTTCTTGGGCTGAAAATTCACGTCACCGGTCACCCACGGAGTTGTACGAAGGGCGCTTTTGTCCGCCGCCGTTCTCCACGATGGGCCGACGGTCCTCGTTGGGGTCGGACACCTCGCAGCGTGGCAGCTGCAGGTAAGTGGTGAGGCCGTGCAGGTCGGCCATTTTGTGGAAAGCACGCAGAAGCAGGTACATCATCATCAGGCCCAGGAACAGGTACACTGAAAGGCACATAAAACATTCTCAAAAGTGAATTGAATTTCTGAATTAGGGATGTTGCGAAGCTGATTTTTTTTTTTTTTTTTTTTTCCCCCCCACTTCCGATTCAATTAAGATATGGGCATTTTTAGCAGCCTTTTTAATTTCAGTCATATTTTAGTCATTTCAAAATGTGTTTTAGTTGATTACTCAAAAATGTATTTGAAAATTAAACAAGCACATACCGTATTTTGTAGCATCTACAACGCCAATTTCATGATAATACTGTACAGGAAAATAGTTCAATTTTTTCAATGAATTATACCCTCCTGGTTTAAGATGGCGCTCGCTATGCAAAATGCAAAAGCTGTGCTAATGCTACAAGTTACATTTAATGTGTGATAGCACAGGCATTTAAAGGCTAAAGCAAGATTGCATATTCTCTCTTGCCAAGGCAAGAAAACAAATCTTACATAAAAAGCATGGCCGGACCCAGATGAGATGGGGACGCGCAGCATGTCAAATGAGTGACACCGCCAAGCTGACGTACCCCTCTTATAATACGTCAAAATGTTTTGTTATCGTTGAAGAAAAAATTGTTATGGGTATCGGCACTGACAAAACATTTCTAGATGAGCAATAATAAGTAATCCCTGCTGGTACCTCCTCAAGAAATGCTCTGTGACAATCATTAGTCGATAGAGAGGTAGTCTCACACAGCAGAAATGCTTGATGGTTGCCCATGTAATAGTTTGATTTACAGCACCCAAAAAGCGCCATGTTGCTAAAAATGTGAATACTGGATCTGATCTTGTGACCAAATCAGATACTCCATAAATAGCTATATCGGGCTTCACTGCCGATGCAAACACTGAGTATCGGATTGGGACATCACTAATCCGAATCCCTTTATAGGGCACTCATTTAACCCCTTCAGGCATAATGGTCATTACAGTGGACAGCTATTCAAAAGTTTGAAACTTAAGACCTTTAACCTTTTACAGGGCAAGTGACCATTTTTGGTCATTAAAATAACTTAATCAGCAGTTACAGTACGTGGCGGATAACACAGACAAGACTGAAAAAGCAGTTGTTGCTCTTGCACTCCTTAAAAGAAACTGCTGTATTTTAAGCCATAACAACTGTTGGGTTTGATGGACCAATGTGTCTGTATGCTGCCATAGCAGATTCATGGCGCATTAAGCCACCAAACTTTTTAATTTGCCCTTTTTACCGTGGAAACCCCCGTTTACAGATGTCGCGCAACCACTTTTGTTTCAACCCAGCCATGAAAACAAGGTAAGTAATTATATTATTCAAAATGTCATTTTTTAGCTTAGAATCATTAATTGATGTCTAATCTTTCATTTAAAAAAAAAAAAAAAAAAGGGGACAAAAAATTATTCACTCGCATATTTTACTTTTAAACAAATTACGTCACAATGAAAAAAATTGGCGTCCGTAAAAAAGTATATAAAGGATATCTACCTCATAACTATCACGAAATTGTATTTTTTTGTTAGTCGCATTTTCCCCGATATGTTAGATGATAATCGATCCAAACAAAGAAAAATTGAAAAAAGCATTTAAAAGTGTATATATATATATATGAAAAAAAAAATCTCGACCACTCTCCGATGTCTGCGATTTCTGCATCACGACCCTTGTTATATTACCATGTTTAAAAAATTTTTTTTTTAAATAATGCCCTCCTGTCCAAAAATTTTCTTTCCCCAGAAAATTGAGATTTTAAGCTTTCCAATCACACATGCATACTGGACAATTTTGAAATTTGGCCAAATTGGGGGTCTCAGAGCGGAACTTCAAGTCACCTGAGTGTTTTCCGCCATATACTCGTATATTATTATTAGTCATTATTGTATTTAAAAAATATATATGTAGATGAAATCTTCATAATGTTAACAAAAGCTAAATTAATGACATTGAAATTAATAAAAACAAAGGTCAACCGATATATTGGCCGGGCGATATATGGACTTTTTCCCCAAGATCAGCCATTGGCCGATATGATCGTACTTAACTTTATGACTGTCGACTCACTGATATATCGGCTGGCCGATATATGGCTTTCTTTTCAAGATCAGACGATACAAGATCTGTTAACATTGTGATTTTGCACCATCTAGTGGACAGTATTACAAAAGCAAGCAGAAGAAATACAGGGTGCACCAAAGTAAACTTTTTAGCACTCTAAAAAAAAAAAAAATAAATAAATAAATAAAATGATGGAAGTATTTATTCACAGTAAATAAAACCCTAAACATGCCATTATAGAAACAATTATGGAATTCCCCCCCCCCCCAAATTATGTCCTTTCACAGGTGTCCTCATGTACGAATGTGTTCTTGAAATCTGCAGAGGACTACTGTTCAAAGACAGGAATTTTTTAAGTGTGGGCATGAACAAGTGGCAGCACTGCAAGATGGTGCCCTTCAGCAGGTAATCACTGCAATTTTAGTAACCATAGTGAATTCAGGATGAAGTTCACAGTATCCCAGCGGTCAATGAGGACTCAACAGTAGATGATTGCAAGAATGCATTTGTTCAGGAGGACGCCATTTAAATGGGGGGGGGGGTGGGGGGGGATGCACACCTACTCCTCCCAGTGCCTCAGCAGAGCTCTAAACATCCTCAAGGATAGCTCACATCCTGGTTTCCAGCTGTTTGAACTGCTCCCCTCTGGGAAACGCTATAGGCGTTTAAAAGCAGGAACAGACTGAGGAACAGTTTCTTTGCTAAAGCCATCTCCACCCTGAACTGCCATATGTAACACCACATCACCCAATGTCCAATATTCATTTACATGCAATATTCACGTGTATTATTAACGTGCAATATTTATATTCAATGCCTCACTGTCAACTGTTGCTACTTCAATTCACACACACACACTATGTGCAATACTTACGTGCAATATTAACGTGCAATAATCAATGCCTTCAATGTCAACTGCTGCTACTTCACCTCAATTATTTGCACTACCTAAACATGGGACTACCTCATCACATTTTACATTTATTTAGATCTTATACACTTGCAAGACACTTTGAGACTTTTACTTATCCTGCACTGAAACGGAGATGCTCCACAATTTCATTGTCCAACTGTATAATCACAACAAAGGGCTATTCTATTCCATAATTTCAATTACTATGAATAAAATACGTTTCTTCCATCAGTCTTGGTTTTATTGGAATGTGCAAAAGTTCCCGTTTTTTCGGCTCACCCTTTATTTAATTCTATTCAATACATATATATTTCAATTGGCTTTCATTATAAACAATAACTACATCAGCCTCATTTGTCAGCTTCTAAAATTGGCAACTGGCTGATTTTTTTTGAAACTCCCATATAAGTCGACCTTGAAACAGAAATACTTGGGGATGGAACCACAGTGTAAAGCATAGTTAATTTGTTTCCCATAGTATTTAATGTGTTGCATGCTATTGGTGGCGACAGATGTCCAATTTATTACAACAGATTATGAATGCTCATATCTCACAGCCATTGATGGCGATAGACGTCCAATCTTTTTGACTGGGAGGTGTGAATGAAAAATGTTCACAGACAAAATTAACATTATTTCGCTCCTCACACTCAAAATGGATTGGATGTCTAGTGACGTCAATGGCAGCCAATGAGTTAGCGTAGACGCAATCCTAGTGACAATTGAAGTGAAATTCATGCCAAAGGTGAAAAAAACAAGGTCTATGATTCCTGCTTTGAAGGCTACATAGTCACATGCACGACAAACTCCACCCACAATTTGGCAGCCACTAAACTCAAGGATTATGACCTGAGAGTGAACGCTGACCAGGGGATTAGTTGCCTTATTTGGGTCCCGTTTAAAGATTTTTAAAGCAACATTTTATTAACGCATTCACTGCCATTGATAGCAATCAACGTCAAATCCATATGAATGCATTTCAGTGGCAGTGACAAGAATAGGCCAATCAATCAGTCCATTCTGATTTTTGTGCCTCTTTTTAGAAAATATTGTATTTTTTTTCTAAAGAAAAAAAAACACTAAAAATCTCGCAAAAGAATATTTTCCATTTAAAAATAATCTTTTTTGGGGGGGGGGGGTAATATTAAACAACAAAAAAAGTAAGTACTCTATATATTTTTTTCCTAGAAAATATTTCGATTATAAAAAAAAGGGGGGGGGGTTGTAAAATTTTTCTTTAATTTTACTTTGAAAAAAAGGGTAAACTAAATAGTCTGATTTTTTTTTTTTTTTTTTTTAAAAAGGCGCAAAATTCAAATTTCCATTTGTTTTTAATTAGAAATACAAACAAACAAACAAAAAGAATAGTTTTTCAGGGCTCCAGGCTAATATTTTTTAGTAGGAACACAGTGGCCCCTAACTTAATATTTTAGGGACACATCCAGAAGATTCAGATGTGCACACTGTAAATGGACATGCAAAGTTTCACTGTTTAACCAATAAATACTTTTATAAAACTAAATACTTATGAGTCAATATTTTATTCTCTATCAGTTTTGACATCAACCAGTAGACTGCTTAGAAATTAGGTTGGCTACATGGACATGGAAACGGAGTGTCCCATTCATGACAAATGAACATATATATGGCGGAAAACACAGACAAGACTGAAAAAGCAGTTTCTGCTCTAGCACTCTTTAAAAGAAACTGCAGTATTTTAAGCCAAAACAACTGTTGTGTTTGATAGAATAATATGTCTATATGCTGCCATAGCAGATTTGTGGCGCATTAAGCCCCCAAACTATTTTTAATTTGTCCGTTTTACCCTGAAAACCCAACCCAGCCATAAAACAAAGGTAATAAATTATATTATTTCAAAATGTGTCGTTTTTAGCTTAGAACAGGGGTGCACATAAGTGGTCCGCATGCGCGCATGCGTACTGGACGTAGACAAACGCGCTGGCCCTCAACGGCTTCCTTACGCTTTTGCGTACCGATGGCTGACCACTGTGTGGCAGACACGAGAAAATCACTTCACAAAACGTCAAAGAGGCAGGCCCCACTGAGTAATTATTTCCGTGTTCCCCCACCCCCGTCAAAAGACAGACAGACGACAGAGACGTCACCGAAGCTACCGGAAAAAAGGACTTTTGCTGAAAAGTGGCTGCAGGAGGTACCACGGCTAGAAGCAAATGATGCTCGCACGGAAATGTAGTGCAACATTTGCCGTGAGAATCCCAATGTCGTTAATAAGAGCAGCGCATTTTTAGCCTGGTACACCAGACTCACCGCTGTTCCAGCTATTGAGTCTGGCCACCATTCAAGCGGATACAATTTCCAAGGCGGAGCAAGCCACAGCAAACAGACAGCGGAGTGGACCAATCAGCAACGGGCAGCGCAGACTCCCCGTTAGTAAAGCGACGAGAGCAGGACGAGGGACTTGCGCGCGGAAGTGAACGTACGAGGAGAGCGGAGTTTGTTCAACATGGCTAGCGCGGGACAGACTGTTGTCAATGACTTGTGTCGATGTGTTTTTGGTAATTTAAAACTGATTTTACCGTGGATTGGAACATATTCTCGGCTCTCCTGTTCAGCTTTGTTGTGGAGACGACTTCCGACGCGCAAGACTGACGTTGCTCGTTAAGAGCACGTCACGCAAATAAACGAATCTGATTTGTCGACTGATTTTGTACCTGCTCGAAAAGGCTGTTAATGGGATGGTTCCCAGACTATTTCTCTCAGTGTTTGAAAAATACAGGGAGAAAAGTCTGGCAGAGCCAGGCAAGCGCATTTTATGTCGGGTCAAAGAATTTTAGCCATCCAAACTTTGAAAAGCACGAAAAAAACAGCATGGTGCAATTAAGCAAACTATCGATGTCAAACAGGACCCCACTCGCCCTATGGACAAGTGGCGAAAAAAAGTTATTGAAGAACAGCGCCATGCACTGACAAACGTGTTTTTGCTCGGATTTCACAAAGCTAAACATGCACGTTCAATGAGCTCTTATTAGGAGGACATCCCACTTTTACAAAGGCTTGGAGTTAATGTGGGAGCCGCATATGAATGCCCTTTATTTTAAATTAGTGCTTTTATGTTTATTTCTTTACATTTCACTTCAAAGTAATGGCAATTTTTTTGTGCCAGTTGATGTTAATCGTTTATATAATTAATTAAAGGTAATTGGCTCTAAGTAAAGCTTGTCATAATTTTATCGCATCAGGCGGGTCGGCTCTCAAGCTCAATGAGGACTAAGTCACATCTCCAGGTCCTCCTCTGAGAACCTGGGCAAAAAAAATATGTGCAGCCCTGGCTTAGAATCATTAATTGATGTCTCATATTTCGTTTCAAAAAAAGACTTTAAATTATTCACTCGCATATTTTGAACTTTTAAACAAATTATGTCATAATGAAAAAATATGGCGTCTGTAAAAAAAAGTCACCGATGTCTACCTCATAACTATCGCTGAATTGTATTTTTTTTGTTACTGTCGCATTTTCTCCGATATGTTAGATTAAATAATCGATCCAAACAAAGAAAAATTACATAAAAAAAAAAAAAAAAAAAAAATTTAAAGGGTAAATATATGAAAAAGAAAATCTCTACCGCTCCTTGATGTCTGCGATTTCTGTAATTCTCTCTCGCGTGCGCTCACCTCCAGATAGGGGTGTGCTGTTAAAAAAAAATATTTTAAAAAAAATTTTATTTTTTAAAATATTTTACTTTGTTTTATGGCTGGGTTGAAACTGGGTTGCGCTACATCTGTAAACGGGGGTTTCCAGGGTAAAACGGACAAATAGAAAATAATTCGGGGGCTTAATGCGCCATGAATCTGCTATGGCAGCATATTGACATATTGCTCTATCAAACAACAGTTGTTTTGGCTTAAAATACAGCATCTACTTTAAAGAGGGGTGCAAGAGCAGAAACTGCTTTTTCAGTCTTGTGTTTTCCGCCATATATATACTGGACTGTCTCAGGAAATTAGAATACACAATATTCTAATTTTTTGAGACAGTCCTGTGTATATATACAGGACTGTCTCAGGAAATTAGAATACACAATATTCTAATTTCCTGAGACAGTCAGGAAATTAGAATATTGTGTATTATAGGCGGAGTTTGACTTTTGGGCCAGAAGGGCACAACATGTCGATGACCCCAAAACGCAGTGTCAGCAATAAAATTAACTTACAAGAATATTTATAATAATAAGTTGAAAATGAGCATTTTTTTGTTTTCCATCATTCTTGAGGGTAATTTTAAATCAGGCTGCTTAGGACAGCTACACTCGCCAAGATCGTCATCCATTGAATATGGTACGCCTGCTGGTGTCGTGCCAATGTAGTTACCCCAGTCAAAAAATGTATCCCCTGGGCGGAGCCATATGGAGGTTGATTTGTGTCTTCTTTATACGATCAAAAAAATTGTTTGAATGCAAAAATAAATTTGAAACTCAAAAAAATGCTTTTGAAAGCTATTTTTCTTTCAATTTTTGTTTGATTGCAGTCTGTTTTTTTAATGAAGCAACTTTTTTTGATTGAAGTAATGTTTTTTTTTTATTTGGGCCACATTTTGGCTAGGATATTCGTGTCTTTATTATTCAATAAAAAAATAAGTTGCTTCAAACAAAAAAAAATCACTTCAATCAAAATAAGAAAAAATTAAATCAGAAAAAAAAGCTTTTGAATGCGAAAAAAATATTTGAGACTCAAAATTTGCATTTGAACAGTATTTTTTTTATTTAAAAAGTTTGATTTTAGCGATCCTTTTTGTGTTTGGGCCATATTATGGGTAGGACATTTGTGTCTAAATCATTCAATCCCCCAAAAATTTGCTTTAATCAAAAAAAATCTTTTCAAACAAAGAAAAAAATCATTAGAAAAATAAAATTGCCCTCTCCTAATTTTTTTTTTTTTGTAAATATGCAAACCAAATGACCATCTAAGGTGCTAGTCACATGATCTGCTTGAAAAATAATTTTGACCCATTATAAACATTTTTTGTTCATTTGATCCATTTTTGTTGTTTGCTTTAATGCTTTACAACCATTATATATACTGTATATAGGAAAGTCAATTACACGCAATGACACTTTTTGGCAACCAGGGGACCCCCCCCCCCCAAACTCTGCTTATGGTTGGCGCTCTACAAATTCCAAACCACGGATAAGTGGTGTGAGCGAGATAGCTTCAGCAAGCATGTTGCTTCCCGCCGTGTTTTGTTGACGTCATCATATAAGGCCTAAGGTTCTTGACACTATTCAGTGGTAAACTTTCGGTCTTTAAAAACGATGATGCATTTTTAGCTATTTATTATCAGACAACTCTAGTCCAATCCATTTGAAGTGGGAAGGTGGCAGAAACCCTCCCACTTAAAATGTATGTGACGTCTCAGTGGCAGCCAGGGTCAAGTTCTTTGCGCCCTCAAACTTGAAGAGATGTTTCTCTTTGTTCAGCTGACTCGATTGGTCGCGGCGAGTCACAATGGCGACTGACTTCTTACTTTTGAGACAAAAAGGCCATTCAGCTGGCTTTCTGATTGGATTACTGTAGACGGATGCGGAGAGGCAAACAGCTACCGTTACAGTTCTGAAGAACAGCGTGAACGGAACAGTCCCTGCCAAGCCAAGCACGTGGGGAGGCCGTGCCGCTTCTTGTTTGGACAGACGTGAGAAGACATGGGTCACGGAAAGAAAATTAGCCCGATAAAAATATAAAAAAGGAGCCACGTGTGACCACAAAGGTCCTAAATTCCACGCCCTGGCGACCTCATAAAACACTAAGATGAGAAAAATGAGTGACAGTAAGCATTTGGTGGCCAAGTGAGATGCCGGCCTCCAAACGGACAATTCTAGGAAATGCTCACAGAGAATGTGACCGGACTGCTTTGTTAGTAGTTTCTCACCCAGACAAACCTTGCTAGAGAAGATGCCACAAACGATTTTGATAGTCGACTAATCACCGTTTATTCTTACGAGTCGATTTATCGGTTCTTATAAAAATCAAGTGTTATTTATTGCTATAATGTTCAATGCCTTACATTTTCGCTGTAAATGTGCATTCGAAACAAAAACTCTTGTGTTGAGAAATGCTGGACTATGGATGTCATGTTAGTTGTAGCTTTATGCTTTAAGTTCTGTCAAGCTTTCCGATGCCCCGTTGCCTAATTGATTTATTTGGTGGTTTCGCCATTGCCAACTTTAATAAAAGTTTACGGAAGCAGATGATCAAGTCTCAACAAGTTGCAGACGTCCAAAATGGTGAAGCGATGAGTCTATGGTAGGGCTGCAACTCACAATTGTTTTTATAATCGATTAATCGGCCGATAAATTAAACGATTAATTGGCCAAATGTCACTTTTTTCAATTACCTTCACAATTTAACTAGGGATGTTGTAAGTAAAAATGAAGACAAAATGGTTGACTATTTCCTTCAAAAATATTACAGCTTCCTGACTTAACTGTCATGTACAAATGTACTGTTTTAAATACACAAAACTTGTTAAATTTTTTAAATCAAGGTTCTGAGTATATATACATAATACATGAAAAAAAATTCTCAGAACACAAATCAGACTAAAGTCCTGTTCATTCATTCATTCATTCAAAAAAAAAAAAAACAAAAAAAAAAAATGCTGCTGATTGACATTTTTTTGTTTTGTGGGCTAAATGTTGATATAAATTGTGTCAATGCCTCATTTATTTAAACAAACTAAACAACAAAATCGAATAAGAAGGCAGACTGTGAATGAATCGCTTTTCTTTTTCAAAGTTATTCATAAATACAATCCAATTTCAAAGCACACTCTCTCGTATGACCATTTAGTTTGAATGGGAGTTTTGTGTTGAAAGAATCTAAAAGCTGTTATTTGAATGGGTTTATGTTTGTGGTTTCTTTATAAAAAAAAAAAAAAGAAAGAAAGAAAACTTTACGATCTAACATTAACTCAGGTGCTAATATGCTTCTCCAAAACACAATACAAACAGACACTTAAGACGCTGATCAGCATGATCGCTAACTAGCTTAGCGCTCCGTCCTAAGTAGTAACATCTCATCAACAAAGAATACACACAATACAATTGGCTTCATTTACTCACCTCTGACGGAAGCACACTGGACCTAACAACACATACAACTCAAGGCAGATTAATCTAACTCTCGATATTCAATACTGATTCAGCAACTCAACCTGCGGTGTAGCAGTGAACTCTCTCTTGCTCTAATTACAGGCACGCCCGCAGCCTAACAGACACGGACCCAAACGGGACTGCACTTAGCTGCCGGCAATTATCGATTATCAAATTAGTTAGCAACTCATTTATTAATCTAATTAATTGATTAGTTAAAGCCTTCGTGTATGGAATATTTCAATCCGACACAAGGCACTCAGGATTTTGAGTATAAATAGGGTTCTTGTCCTTACTAAAGCCAAAAAAACAACTGGAGTCCAATGGATTAAGAAGTCGGGACTTACGGCATCACTCCCAGCTAAATGTCTTCAAAAGTAACAAGGATACCGACGTGTTTTCTTCAGGTAAAATCAGCTAAATTCAGAGGCTAACTAGCGAGCGGTCTTGCCAAAATGCTTTAGTCGAGGTAAGAACATTCATAAAATTGGATTTCACAGTTCTAGTTACTGTTATCGAATATTATATCTTACAAGGATGTCATCGCTATAACGTTTTATTATTATTATTTTTTTTAATGAACATAACACCCTAATAAGCGCCCTGAACTTATTTTTTCCCCCATGTAACATTCTGTGAAAAAAATGTTTCCTCTTCCTTAGAAATGTATTGGATTTAAAACAAAAAAAAATATTAACATAATTTTATAAAATAGGTGAATATAAAAGAAAAATTAAATCAATACTTCACTTTTGGAGTAAAGTTTTCAAATGAATGTTTACCAATTTTTTCCCCTTTAAAGTGTTTTCTAAAAATATATTAAAATATTCAGTTTCTTTTTTTTTATTACAAAAATAATTTTTTAAATAAAAATGAAAACAAAATTGAACATTGTTTTTGTTTAAACAAAAAGGATATTTAGTTTTCCCTATATTGTTGAAAATATTTAAAATACAGTAAAATTACAGTAATAGTAAAATTATGAAAACTTTCTCATTACAACTATTAAAAGTGTTTTATTTAAAATATTTTTTTAATTACAAACAATAAAAATCTAAAAAATTAAAACTACAGTTAAGAGGGTAAAAAAAAAAAAAAAAAGAGGATTCTTTCTCTTGTTGACAAAGTCTCTAAACAACCAGCTATCAAAATAGTTGATTCATTTGACAACAAATTGATAGATCATGGTAAACCTAGCTGCTACTTCAATTGAGAGCAACAAATAGTGGCCGAACAGTGGTCGTAAAAGTCTACTCACCCATAACGGCGACCTGGTAGACCTGCTTGAACTCCTGCTGAGGCCTAGCGGCGGGCACCAAGTCCCCGAGTCCAATGGTGCACAGGGAGATAAAACAGAAGTAGAACCCATCCAGGAAGGACCAGCCGTCCTCTACGATGCTGAAGACGGCCGCCGGCGCTGCAAACAGACACAGCAGCACCAGCGCCAGCAGTGACAAGAAGTGCACGCCGGCTGCCGGGCGGGCTTCCAGGCCGCAGCGCTGGAGTTGGCCCAAAGGCGCCGCCACCAGAGGATACATAAGCCTCTGCACGCACGCAGTCAGGACCAGCATGGTGAAAGGAACGCCCAGCAAAGCGTACACGATGGAGAAGATCTTGCCCGCCGTCGAAAGCGGCGTTGTGTGACCGTAACCTAAACCGTACAGAAAATATTTACATTACCAAAAAGTACTGAAGTATCGATACTCAGTTTTTTTTGCGCTATCACAGATCACCAGAAATAAGGTATGGTGTAAATTTAATTTTGCATTACTCTTTATAGTATATTTTTGCATTTTTCTTAACTCATTGGCAACCATTGATTGTGCTAGACGTCGAATTCATTTTGAAAGGGAGGAGCAAAAGGATTTGGACGTATAGCATAATCAATGGCACTGAAAGATGAGCATTCACAGCCATTCCTATCAGTTTAAATGAATTGGTTGTCTACCGTGTAACATCAGTGGAAAATTTTTAGGCTAGCGTGGCTAAAAAGCACAAGGTCAGAATAGGTCAGAAAGCACACTACCTTCCTGGAGGAGCTTCTGCTGCCTAGGTACACATTTTCTGGTGTAAATTGTTTGTCTATGCAAGATTTTGCATTAAAGTAACTCATTGTTCCAGGTATCTGTAAACCTTTAAAGAGCTAGCGGCTATTTTTGGTAATTAAAAAAAAAAAAAAAACATAACCCCATAAATACTTGGCATCCACATGATACAATTATTAGAGGTGGGAATCTTTGGGCACCTAACGATTATTGATGTACCCCCACCCCCGTGCCCCGCTTTTCATGTTTTGTACACGAGTTCCAAAATTGTTCAAAAATCCTCTCAGGCTAAGCCAAACTAATATTTCATTATCAAGTTAACAGTTAAAAACATTAAATAAAACACTCAAGTCACCATCCTGTATCAGCAGCTTTAAATGGTAAATGGTGTTATACTTGTATAGCGCTTTTCTACCTCTCAAGGTACTCAAAGCGCTTTACACTACATTGCCATCTACCTACTGGTGACACAGCACCAGGAGCAATGCGGGGTTCAGTATCTTGCAACCACATTCAATTTAATTTAATGTTGTGAATCATCCGTTAAAGTTTTTAAAATTTCTCCCGTTATTCCATAATTTTCCTTTTGTCTACTTTAGACATTTGATTAGCAGATGACTAGACACAGCCCTACCCTGACGCACACTGACACAACCCCGACAGAAATACATATCAACATGCTGCCTCCTCCTCCTTCAAAAAAAAAAGGGGATATTAGACATTTTGTCCGGCCAGCAGCAGCCACTGTAATTAATGTAAAAAGACGTCAATGTTGTGGAGGCGGGGAACACGCCACTAATTTTGCAACTGAAATTTCAACCTGCATCAGTTAGCATATCATTAAACTGTGTGAACTTGCAAACCTGCAAAACCCGAGCTGCTTAGAGAGGTGTCCTGTCTGTGTTTTCTATTGTTAATGTTAATTAAACTGAGAAATGTAGTGAACTCTGCTGGAAACTAGATAACCAGCTAAACGTGAGCAAGAAGCTGCGAAGAGATTCCCAGGAAAGTGTTGACAGTTAAAATTAAAAAAAAAAAAAAAAACAAAAAAAAAACACGCTGCTGCTTTTCTTCTTGTAAACGGCCTGGTTTAGAAGAATGCTACAGCGTATTGTGACTTTATACTTTTGAAACCTATTTGTGCATTTATTCAATAATTAACACGTATTTATTTTCATCATTTAAAAATAATTTCATTTGCAGCCTATGCAGACTTTTCAGACAATCATACAATAATCATAATTGAGGTAGAAAGTTTAATTAATCCCGATTTAGATTTTTTTTCCCATAATTGCTCAACTTACTTAAACATACAGTGATCCCTCATTTTTCGCAGTTAATTGGGACCAGAACCCGCCGTGATAAGTGAAAAACCGCGAAATGCCCCCCCCCAAAAAACACAATTTTGTGTGTGTGTTCAAAATATTTATTCAGATTTATCATTGGAAAGAGATACATATAAGACATTTTTTCTTCACTTTTTTTCACCCCAAAGTATAATAAAAAAAAACTTTCATGTGTGTATACACACACACACACACACACACACACACACACACACACACACACACACATATATTTATTAATAAATTGTTTTTAAGCACTTCAAATGTAATAATTATGATTTTAAACATTTTAAACATGTTACTGTGCCACTGAATTATCCTTAAGAAAACCGTAGACCCCCCCACCCATTTTAAAAAAGTTGAAAAATGCTTGTCTTTATTAAATGCTTCATTGAGTGAGTCCACTCAAATCAGCACAAGCTGCTCACTTACACACAAAGAGTTGCCACAGCAATCGTTTAACAAGTTAAACGATGTTGACTCGTGCAGCGCTTTAAAGTCTCTGCTTACCAGTGTTTTTGGCAAGATCAAACCTTACCTGTCAGTCAATCATCGCCATCTTTTATAAGCAACTCCAGTGCACTGCCTGACCAACAACGAGCAGGGAGAGGGAGAGAAGGAGAATGAAACTACGGGATTTGCTTGGGACAGCTCATCTGTATTCATTTACTCATTTTTTTGATTGGGGAAAAAAAATCCGCGATGGATTGAGGCCGTGAAGTTTGACGTGCGAAGTAACGAGGGCTCACTGCCCACTCTTGTGGTGACGGACAATGTAAGCTAACATATAGTTTAGGGCTGCAGCTATCGATTATTTTAGTAGTCGATTAATCGATGAACCATTAGTTCGAATAATCGAGTAATCGGATAAGTAACATGAAAAATTAAATTACCAGAGCTGAGCCTCAAACGGTATTTAAAAAAAAAAAAAATTGGGATCTATGTGCAACAAAAGAACAATTGGCTAACTTACATATCAAAAGTCCGCTAGTTTAAATGCTATAAAATGCTAACTTTTTTTTACAATGCTCTTAACAAATGGTTCAGACTCATATTCCACAAAAATAGGTTAAAAATACCTATAAACTAAATAACGAATGCATTAAAAAAAAAAAAAAAACATTAGCTCAAACAAAAACGTAGCTTAAGTTGGTCTTAACAGGGAGCAGCTAAATTCAGCTATGTGAAATGAGGCAGACTAGAAGGCAGTGTATCCACCCAAATCAATAAAACTAAATGCAAACACTTTCAAAATAAACCATTAAAACACCACTTAAATTAAACAAATACTCGAAGCAGCAAAATTTAATTTGAATCTTTTTTTTCCTAATCGAATACTCAAGTTAATTGATTAATCGTTGCAGCACTAATATAGTTCCATCACGTACAGTATAGGTTAAGCAGTATCCCAAAGCGAGTGAAGGGGCCCCTTCAGAGAACTCACACACACAAGGCTTTCACTGGAACTGTCGTACTTGTCGCTGTGACAGTGCAGTAAAGCTGAGTGTGCTAAATCTGTTGGCCCTCTGGGGGCCCCTGCTGGCTGGGGTCCCTAAGCAATTGCCTGGTTTGCCTAATGGGACACGACGCCTCTGCCCATCACCCAGAAACGCAACCACTGTAAATTAACTTTATCTGAAGCAAGGGGGACTTCCCCGTTTTGAAAAATGATTTTCGCCCATGTATATATCAATTTTAACTTTTTTCATTTTTACGGCGGAAACACATCAGCATATTCGTGAGAAATATAGCCATGACCCTGTTCACCCAATCCGTTTGGTCTTATTAGTGTCCAGTCCCCGGCAAAAACTATACATGCATGTATAGTGTTCCTACCAATGTTGAGTCCAAACCTAAGCCCTTGATTAAAACCATCTGGTGGTGCGTCCGTTGACAGTCTGAAGTCAACGATTCCAAATATTCACAAATGTCAAGTTCAAGTTCTCAAGTAATCCACAGAAGTAAACACAAGCAAAATTAGCCTTCTAATGAACCTTTCACAGGCGTAATGAGCCTGAACGTCTCATTAGTTTTGGCGGTAAAGTGTTACCCAAACCATTTTCTTTGGGGTTTTCGTCTCTTTAGTTTCGGACCAAAAACGTCCACGTGGCAAAAATGAGTTTTCTCTGGGTAATTTCATTATGAAGTCTTTGAGAAAATGTCGAGATGTTGGAGCAGAATAACCCCAAAGGAAGTTTGTTTGCCTCACTCACCCACAGTGGTGACAAGCGTGTTGGCGAAGAACATGGCCGAGGTCAAGTCCCAGTTGGACGGGTCGCTGGAGGCGTTCCCGGATGCCGCCACGCCGTACCTGTTGGCGGCCAGCACCTGGCTCACGAAGTGGTCCAAGGAGGCAGCGGTCACGCAACTCTGGTTGAGGAAACGCCGCTTCAGAGCGTCCACCTCCCGGCGGAGCTGCTCTTCGACGGGCCGCTCCAGGCTAGAGAAGACCAGGCCGCCGAAGAGTAGGTAGATGACGTAAAAGAGGACGAAGCCGCTGAGGAGTAGCCACGACCTCCCTAGGGGATGCATGACTGGTATACAGCCGAACCGGGCCGGAGACGCTCCACTATCCTCGATAGAGCTTTGAGGGGGCCGGGCCCGGCCCGCGACGCCCCCCCTTCCGCTCTTCCCTCCCACGCGCTGGGAGAGGGGAGGAGTTCGTCCCGGAGGTCCCATCCTGGATCCTGGAGGCACAGTATCACACAATCACGTTACACAAACGTGTTTTATAACTAAACATTGTTGACTGTACACCCGTACGGAGATGTAGCTCCAATAGTTCGGTTTGGTTTTGACTGACTTGCCAATTGGACACTTAATTAGCGACACCTGCACCAGTTTATGTGAGATTCAACCAAGTAAACTATAAAATGTAATTTGTGGAGAAATTCAGCGGGGATACTTTGCTCCATACCCTATGGGTCACTTCATGTATATTTCTGGTCAATTCCTAATAATTTGGGGGCATTTTCGGGTCTCTACCTTGTTAACTCACTGACGTCTAATTTATTTCGACTGAAAGGAGCGAATGAACGAGATGAAATGTTCATTCGCCCCCCCCCCCCCAGTCAAAATGGATTGGACGTCTAGTGCTGGCAATGGCACTGAAAAAGATAATTCACAGCCAGTTCAGCCAGTTTCAATGAGTAGACTACTTTAGAGTGTTACTTGGGATTAACAATAGAGTATTTATTTATTTTTAAATATAATTAATTTAGCTTTTGTTAAGATTGTATTCATTTATAAATTTATTCATAATTACATTAAAAAAACATAATAATTAATAATTTAAAAACAACTATAATAACTGCTAATATTTATGTTTTTAATGACCAAATATAGACAACCTTTTGGAATTTCTCACATGTCTGCATAAAATCACTATCAAATGTGATCTGATCTTTTTCAAAATCACATAGAAGAAAATATAGTGTCTGTTTTCATATTTTAATGAGTATACCATGCAAAAAATGACAGAAAGGGGCTGAGGGGGGTAAGTGAAACATGCTGCCTAAGGAGACTTAAAGAGCAATTGAAACCAATTTTCACCAAAAATTTTAAGTCTGGTGTGTGCCCAATCACTGATGAGTGGTGTATGAGCCATAGTGTCTACTAGTGATGATTTTGATGATGTTATACTATTTCTTTTGTTTAGGAGCCTAGTTATCTTCCTTTATCTTCCTTTACGTATCTTTTGACTTTGTACTTGGGTTTCTAATGGCGTACCGCACACAGGCTATTTTTGGACCGTGACGTCGCATCGTAAAGCGGAAGTAAAGCCGAAGTGGGACATTATAGACCCGCCCTCGCATAGACCCAACGTAATTAGTGCTACTTTTCTCCGGTAATCTTTCAAAAACGGGCATGCCGATCACGCATTGCTTTTTTGGAACTTGTAGAAACGACTCTAGAATTTACGACACATGAAGGATGTTTTCTTCATACGTTTCTGGAAACCAAAAACTCGGGAAGAAAAAATGTGAAGACCGAATCAACTTGTGCAGACTTTAACACCAACTCGGCGAATCCATTCACGTTTCATATGCAGTAAACATTATGTTGGGTTGGCATGGTCTTTCAGAGGACAAAGAGGTAAACCATTTTTATATTTTAAACTTATTTTTTTAGCGTAACGTTGTGCCGTACTGCTTCTGTCTGACAATGAATGACCTGAAAAGAATTACAATGGTATCTGACTGCCACTGTTACCGTTTCTGTTATACATATAAAAAAAAACAACTTTAGTAAGGGGGAAGTGTAAATAAATTATAGGATTAAGATGTCTTATCAATGAAAAAATTAAAAGTGTTCGTTGGCTGTCACTGAGTAGCATTTGCGATCACTACACAAAGCTAACTAAATTACCTCCAAGAACGGTAAGAGACGTAGGACAACCAGATGATATATAAGAAAGACAGGGCTGATGGTAAAGGATAGCTTGTTGAAACAGGAGAATGTCATTGTCAGTCGCGTCGATAAAAAAGCTAACGCTATGCTTAGGTCGGCTCGTTTTTTTTTTCGTGTTTTTCAGCCTTCGACACTAAAGCCATCTCTTTAACTGAACATTTTTATGTTCTTCCACATCTTTGCCAGTCAATTTGGCACCAGGCACATCATTTTCAGAGAGAATTGGTAAGTTTAGCTCTGTAAACATCTGCTTCGTACACGATTACCATTCATTTCCTATTAGGGACAAACGGTGGCTTGTCCCTACTTAGCAACAGTAGCTAATGTCATGAATATTAATAGCCGAAGTGACGTGTTGCTTGCGGTACGCCATTGTTAGGTGTGGGCGTGGTTTTAGGTAATCAGCCTTTGAAACATTTCAGCTGTTTATGCCTGCTGAAATGGGGCTGTCAGAAGGACCCAAGTCAGTTGAACATATAGAGTGACTGGGGTTAGCTGGCTAAAAGGCATTTTTTTTCCGATGACCATTGTTTCCTTACTGCCCGTTATTGTTTAGTTCTATTTATTTGTTTTTGAAACCCACAAGTAATATTGTTTGAATTTGAGTTGGAATAAACACCTTAAACTTTACATTCAGTTTATTTGAAAGGAGTCAACGAGTCAAGAAACCCATAGCCTGCTAAGCCTCTCGTTGGCTATTTCTCGAAAATAGTCCCTAAAAGTGGTTTAAAGCTGCCCTGCCAACTATAAAACACACACCTGGTAAGAAGAAATGTCTTGATGACAAGCATTGCCTGATGTGCATCTCAGCTTGGTCAAAAGAGCTGTCTGAAGACCTGCGATCAAGGATTGTTGATTTGTATAAAGTTGGGAAAGGATCCAAAACCATCTCTAAAAGTCTGGATGTTCATCAATCGACAGTCAGAGAAGTTGACTACAAATGGAGAGAGGGGCCGTCTACCAAAGATTACGCTAAGAGTTCAACGCAGAATACTCAGAGAGGTAAAAGAAGAATCATAGAGCGTCTGCTAAAGACTTCCAGAAAATACTGCCACAATCCAATAACTCTCTGCACACACCAACTATATGTAAAACTATGACCAAGAATGGTGTTCATGGGAGGACTCAATGGAGGAAGGCACTGCTGTCTATAAAAAAAAATAAAAAAAAATAAAAATAAAAACATTGTTGCTCGTTTAATGTTCGCAAATAGGCACTTGGACACTCCACAGAAATTTTGGCAAAATATTTTGTGGACTGATGAAACCAAAGTTTAATTGTTTGGGAGTAACACACAACGTCATGCGAGAAAAATGGAACAACTCACGAACATCAACACCTCATCCCCACTGTGAAGCATGGTGGAGGGATCATGATTTGGGGCTGTTTTGCTGCCTCGAGGCCTGGACAACTTGCAATCATTAATGGAAGAATGAATTCAAAAGTTCATCAGGATGTTTTGCAGGAAAACCTGAGGCTGTCTGTCAAACAGTTGAAGCTAAAAAGAGGATGGATGCTGTAACGAGACAATTATCCAAAACACAGAAGTAAATCAACTTCAGAATGGTTTCAGAAGAACAAAATACACATTCTGGAGTGGCCAAGTCATAGTCAGACTTGAACCCCATTGAGATGCTGTTGCATGACCTAAAGACAGCGAATCATGCCAGACATACCAAGAATCTGACTGAACTACAGCAGTTTTGTTGGGAAGAATGGGCCAAGATTAGTCCTGATTGATGTTCCAGACTGATCTGCAGCTACTGGAAGCATCTGGTTGAAGTTATTGCTGCCAAAGGGGGGACCACAAAATATTAAATTTGATGGTTCACTTACTTATTTTTCCCCCTTCTGTCATTGCTTGCTTGGTATCCTCATTAAAATATGAAAACCTATAAATGTATGGGTGGTTAGTTAGTTAAAGCAGACACTGTGTTTTTATCTGTATGATTTTGACCAAGATCAGGTCACATTTGATGGTGATTTTATGCTGAAATGTGAGAAATTCCAAAAGGTTCAGATACTTTTTCATACCACTGGACTTCCGCTTTACTTCTGCATGTATGCTAGCAACTTCCGTTTTAGAATTTCTGCATCCAAAACAACAGTAGAGCTGGAGTAACATTTCTCATAAAAAAAAATACTATTGGGAAATTCTGCATCCCTGCCATCATCACGTCACGGGAGGACAACATGTTCATGAAGGCAGATGTGGAACCAAGCTCGTGCCACCACAAAGACCGGGTGTTTTTGTAGCCATGTTGCCGCTGCGTTATGGAAGGTATGTTCTTCCTATCCCTGCATTTTCATGTGTCCGGAGCTCAAAAAATGCTAAAGCTAAAATCTTGCGCATTAAACAACTTGTTGCCTTTGATATTATTATTACGATGATGATTGTAATTAAAATGATCTTTAATAATATTTACTACAACTACTGTATCTGTTGCTAGCCTGTTGTTAATGAGTACGTGTTGGATGGCATGATTATGTCAATGCATAAATGCAAATGTTACAAGTTTTTTGTTTGTTTTCAGGTGGAAAACACTGTTAGGCAAGGAAAGACAAGTTGATGTGCCTCACAACAACACTTACTGTACGTTAATTTACATATATCAAGACTACTGGCTGAGAGGCTGGAGTTGGGAGATCCCGAGATCCAACTACGAGCTTCAAGGAGTTGACGCACAGCACAGAAAGTCTCGGAGTGTTATCTACGTCGTGCTGAATCCATTTTTGGAGATTCCGTGGATTCCTCTGGTTTGATTTTACAGTTTAACTTTGTCACCACACTGCTTACTTCAACCACAATTCATGTTGTTGTTTCTAAACCGGAAATTCAGAGCAGAAATTTTACAAGATGGCTCTGCCCATATTTCGCTCGGAAAAGAATTGTCTATTGTCACGTTTCCTATGAAAGATTAGAGGTCTTAAGTGTCAACTTTTGAATACCTGTCCATGTTTTGTTTTTACATGTAGAAAACAAATTTGGCACTCAAATCTTAGTATGTTTGACCATTTCCTAGTTATTCCATCCAAAACAGCATCAAGGAATGCCCACTTTTTTTTTCAGCAGTTCTGTTTGCGAACTCACAACCAAAATTATTGATCATGCCAAGCTTTCTTTCGCGCTGCGTTAGCTAGTACATGTTGGCAGCATGACAGAAAAGTCACACTGAAACAACAGAATAGAAAGCCGATATGGTTGACATGCTAGCAGACTACAAAAAACTGCAGCTTATTCTGGTTGTGACAAAATATCGAAATGGGCATATATATTGTGATACTTTGTATCCCAAAAGGTTATTGATATGCTTTTCCCAAGAATGGATCTATAATTTTAAAAAGTTGTCATTGTTAAAAAATTAATAAGGAACAAACACGTTGCTACCAAAATTTTCCACTAGGATGGTGTCTCTAAACTCAATGGCTGCCAGTGACGGCGCTAGGCGCTCAATCCATTTAAACTGGGAGGGGCCGAATGAACATTCGTTCATTCGAAACCAGATCCTTTGCAGTGAGTCTTTCTGATTTTGGGGGCATTTACTGGTCACTTTCTGTTCATTTTAGGACATTCACAGGTCACTTCCTGTTGAGTTTGAGTCACTGCCTATTTATTTGGGAAGACTCCTGGGTCTATTTCTGTTCTTTAACCCAAAATTAACAGGTACTGAACCATAAATGCCCCGAACCCAATAAAAAGTGACTCAGAAATGACTCAAAATCAGCAGGAAGGGATTGAAAATCAACAGCAAATGACTTGAAATTAAAGTCCTTCGTTGCCATTGACCACTATAGATGTTCAATCTGTTTGAAGTGGGAGGTGTGGCCACAAATGAATGAATGTTTTCACCTTTTAAGCATAAGTGGATTTTAAGGGGGGCCAGGCCCACCCTGGTGGCCGAAAAGTGTCATTGCATGAAATTTACTTTTCTATATATATATAAGTTGTAAAGCAATAAAACTGCAACAAAAATGAATGAAATGAACAAAAAATATATTTTTATAATGGGTCAAAATTATTATTCGAACAGATCATGTGACTAGCACCTTAGACAGTCATTTGCTTTGCATATAATTTTCACACACACACACAAATAATAATTAGGGGAGGGCAATTTTATTAGTCAAATGATTTTTTTTTTCTTTGATCTAAAAAAAATTTTTTTTTTTTTGATTGAAGCAACTTTTTTTTTAGATTGAACGGTTTAGACACAAATGTCCTACCCATAATATGGCCCAAACACAAAAAGTATTGCTTCAAAACAATTGAAACTTTTTCAATGAAAAATTAAGTGTTCAAATGCAAAGTTTTCAATCTCAAATATTTTTTCACATTCAAAAACATTTTCTATGGTTGAAATTGTTCTTTTTTTGATTGAAGTGATTTTTGTTTTTGAAAATATATAATTTTTGAAGCAACTTATTTTTTGATTTAATAATAAAGACAAAAACGTCCTAGCCAAAATGTGGCCCAAACACAAATCAACATTACTTCAATCAAAAAAGTTGCTTCATTCAATCCCCCCAAAAAATCAATCAAAGAAAAAGAGCTCTCACATGCATTTTTTTGTGTTTCAAATTTATTTTTGCATTCAAACACATTTTTTTTTTGGATTGAAGCGACTTTTTCTTATTGAAGCAACTTTTTTTTGGATTGAATAATAAAGACACAAATCTACCTCCATTTGGCTCCGCCCAGGGGATACAATTTTTGACTGGGGTAACTACATTGGCACGACATCAGCGGGCGTACCATATTCAATGGTTGACGATCTTGGCGAAAAGTATTGCGTAAGCAGCCTGATTTAGAATTCCCCTCAAGAATGATGGGAAACAAAAAACGTTCATTGTCAACTTGATATTACAAATATTCTTGTAAATTCATTTTATTGCTGACAATGTGTTTCGGGGTAATCAACATGTTGTCCCAAAAGTCAAACTCCACCTATGCTTTTAAGTTAAATTTGAGTCATGTGTCGTTGAAACCTCTTTGGTGCGTCCTGCCATCATAGACATGTCCACCCATTTTCATGTAATTTGATTAAACTGGTGTCAAAGGCAGACTCCCTCATTTCCCACCAATGGTATGATGTATGCAGAATCCCGTCCAATCATTAGTCACTCGAATGTACAGAACATTTGATGTGGCTCAAGTCAGACTTTTTTTTTTTTTCTAGCAATTTTATGTTTCCCAAAATAATCCTCCCATGAGCGTTCATTTGACGCATGCATTGTAAACCTTGGAAATCCATTAGATCACACACAGCTGCTTTCTTGTGACTGGCACACATGACAAAGATGACAATTCATTTGAAAGTCCTGTTTTCCCCTCAGATTGTCCTGGGGATCACGAGGGTTCGTCCACACGTCTCTTGTTTGTGTTCCTTGTTTTAGCTCACTCGACATGTTCCCTTTATGCAACCTTGTTTTGCTTCCTCCAGTAGCTTTAAGCACTTCTCGTCATCATACTGCTACTGCCCTGACGCTGCAAAAATTATGCTTAACTCTTTCCTCGCGAAGGAGGAGAAATTAAAAACACACAGTCTCGAAGTGATTAGCAAAGAGAAGAGAAAAACGCACAGTAGCCTTCGTGTCCATGTGTGACAGGAGAAAAAAATCTCAGGAATGTTACACAGATCTCACTTGAAATAAGAGCTTACATTTTGAATGCCGTCTAATCAGGAAGACCATTTTATTAATTATCTGGTCAAAGTCCTTGTTCATTGAAATGAAAATTGTGACAGTACAAACATAGCAGGACAACACAAACAAACCAGTGAGAGTCATCCAAGTGCACATCGTATTTCCATAGCAACACATATTGATTGACAGCATGAAAAGTTTTAAAAGATAAAATGGTATAGTAGCAGTCTCTATTTAAAAAAAATCCACTGAAAAAAGGAGCTGCAGAGATTTGTGGCCGTGTCCTACATGTGATAACTATATTCTTTGTGTACCTGGGTTGTGGGAAAGCAAAGTAGTGTGAGATAAGACAACGGAAAAGTTAGAAATACAAGAAGAAAGTTATGGAAAAGTGCTACTTAAGTCTGACATGTGAAAACAATCTCCCATTTTTCAAAGTGAGAATGATATATTCTTCATAGATTTTGATTAAGACCTACGTACAGTAAAACTTATTCCGGTGTGTAAAAACATTACAAACAGCAGTGAAGTGAACTGACGGAACATCCGTTTAAATACAGTCATGTGAAAAAATTAGGACACCCCATTTAATATTCTGGTCTTTATTAAGAAATGTTCACATATCAATGTCTGATCTTTTCTTTACCTCTGGAAAAGAAAGTGATTTAATTACAGGTAAACAACAAAAATTAACATGGTTTGCTTTACTCATCAAACCAAATATATCAACAAAAATGCATATTCTAACTGAGGAAAAAGTTAAGACACCCTACAACCTCGTAGATAGTGTTACCCCTTTGGCTGAAATAACTTCAGTGAGACGCTTTTTGTAGCCATTTACCAGTCTTTGACGTCGGTCTGAAGCAAATTTGCCCCACTCCTCAACGCAGAATACTCTCAACAGTGACTGACTGATGAAATGAGAGAAAACAGCAGGGATCAAAGGAGCTGTCTGAGGCCTTCAGGAAGAAGACTGTAGACGCTTATGAGTCTGGCAATGGATTTTAAAAGAATATAAAATCAGCCATTCCAGTGTCTGGAAAATAGTCTATAAGTGGAGAACATTCTAAACAACTGCCAACATGCCCAGGTCTGGCTGTCCAAGCAAGTTCGACCCGAGAGCAGACCGCAAGATGCTAAAAGAGGTCTCCAAAAACCCTAAAATGCCATCACGGGCCTACAGCAGGTTTTTGCTACTGTTGATGTGTAAGAGCATGCCTCTGCATTCAGAAAAATACTTCAGAAGTTTAAGTTGTGCAAGGAGGAAACCTTTGCTCTCCAAGAAGAAGATGAAAGCCAGACTGAAGTTTGCCAGAGGAAATGTGGACAAAGACCAGGACATCTGGAATAATGTTCTTTGGACAAATGAATCTAAAATGGAATTATTTGGACACCAGAACAGAGGACATGTTTGGCATAAACCCAATACAGCATACCAGAAAAAGAACCTCATACCAACCGTGAAGCATGGAGGTGGAAGTGTCATGGTTTGGGGATGCTTCGCTACAGCAGGACCTGGCCAGCTCACCATCATAGAATCCACCATGAATTCTATCGTGTATCAGAGGGTGCTTCAGGAACATGTGAGATCATCTGTGAAAAATTACAGCTGAAATGAACAACATGACAATGACCCAAAACCTACCAGTAAATCTAATGGCTGGAAAGGAAGAAATGAGGTGTCCTGGAATGGCCGGGCCAAAGCCCTGATCTGAATCCCATTGAGATGCTGTGGGGTGACTTGAAACGGGCTGTACGTGCAAGAAACCCCTCAAACATCTCACAGCTGAAAGTATTCTGCGTTGAGGAGAGGGGCAAACTTTATTCAGACCGATGTCAAAAACTGGTAGATGGCTACAAAAAGTGTCTCACTAAAGTTATTTCAGTCAAAGGGGGTAACACTAGCTAATAGGTCGTAGGGTGTCCTAACTTTTTCCTCAGTTAGAATATGCATTTATGTTGATATATTTGGTTTATTGAGTAAAACAATGCTAGTTTTTTGTTGTTTACCTGCAATGGAATCACTTTCTTTTCCAGAGATAAAGAAAAACAAGCTCAGACATTAATATGTGAACATTTCTCAATGAAGAACTGACTATTTAATGGGGTGTCATAATTTTTTCACATGACTCTGCTACATGTGACGTGTCTGTTTCGTAAAACAAGGTTGTAAAAAACAACAACAACAAAACAATGGTAAAATAAAAATAAATAAAAAGCCATGATCACAGGCATCCATATTAATAGTGGAAAATATTCCTGGTGTTTTTTTTTATTCTGTATGACAATTTGTTTTAGAAAGAAAATGGGATAAAAAAAAAAAAAAAAAACTGTTTTAAACAAGATATCATATTAGGTAAAAACATGAAGAATGAGCAGAAATTTGTAGCTTCCCTACAAAAATCAATCTACCAGATTTATTAAACTGAATGGCAATAGACAAATTTTGTAATTAAAAAAAAAAACAAATTAATGTAATGGTTGTTGTGGTGCAAAAAAAAAAAAAAAAAAAATCTTGTACCAGTACATTACCATTTTAAAATACAAAAGGGCCGTGCAAAAAAAAAAAAAAAAAAACACACGAAAAAAACACACACACTTGATGAAAAGATAAAACAGCAATTTTTCTTTCGACATTAGACAACAATGTGCCCTATCCTCTATATCTTGGATGAACAATATAAAATTAATTGAATTTGAAATCATTTAAAAATTTAATTCAATTAATTACTATTTCAATTAATTCAACTAACAACTATTAATTGATTCAAATATTTATGCAGTTAATTGATTGATGAAATTACAAGTTCAATTAAATTTGTCATTAAGTTTTTTATCGACTAATTGTTTCCTGGTGTTGGAAGACACAAAAAAAAAAAAGCTGAGGAGAAAATTTGGCAACATGGAAGCGGCAAAAAATTTCTGGCAACTGGTGGCCGATCTTTCAAGTGGCAACAATCTCCTCTGTTCTTCACATACAATTGTAACAGCGTAACTTCCAAAGGTATTCCAGTATTAAAGGTTTGCCTTCCTTACGTAAAAATACACTTTCTGTTTTCATGCCCCAACAATTGTTGACTTGATTAAAATAGGAAATAACTTAAAGTAACACAGAAGTCTTTGCTTTCGGCAGGTTAAAAAAATGTCACTCTGGGCCGCTCCTATTGTAATCGCAAGAGAGCCGCCGCTTGACCACCGTGTTGGGAACGCGCTGATTGGGCGAGTACAGACCAGGGAAGGGGCGACAATAACTCCGGCAATTGGTGGATTGGCTGTCCTGTGAAGACAGCGTCAATCAAAAGTTGGTTACTAAACCCAATACAGCTCGAAAGTTAGCACATTGGCTAGCATTGGTTTGGACGTCTATCGCTGTCATTGGTACTCAAACATGATCACTCACAGTGTTGGGTCGCTCCACGTGTAATGAGGTCAGCAAGAGACCTCGGGACACGCCGCCTCCTTGTTTGTATCTAGGGATGGACATTTTGCTGACGTCCTGGAAGCCGTCCAGCAGTCTGAAGAGAAATTGTATTAATTTAGCCTGTTGTCCAACATTGATTGGTGTATTTATTCCTTTGTTTTATTATTAGTAATAATTATTTTGTTTTATTAATTGTGTGTGTGTAAAATTGTTAATGGTTATAGTATTAAAATGTTTTTATCAATAAACATATTGATGTCAAACAAAATTAGTAAAATAAATATTTGATTATATGAGCTTCAACTATTATTTGTTTTATTTAAAAAAGCAAGTTAGGAAAACAAATACTTTTACAGTTTAATCCATTGGATTTTTAATGACTTATAATAAAAAGTGAAAAGCAAAATATTTATTATTCTTATAATATACTTTAAAAGAACAAAAAAACTTTTATTGTCATCAATTGACTAATTACTCTAAAAACAACGCGAAATATTACTGTTAAAGTTGAAATAAACGTAAAGTGTTTGAATATTTTACTTTTTTTTGGTCCTGTTTTAAAAAAAAATACACATTGCAGTTCACCACATAACCACACAATGACGCCATTTTCACTAATCTGAACATATAAATGTTCAGCGCTTTACTGACCGTTGCTCCTGTCCACGTTCCTGTAGAAGCTGCATTAATGTGGGAATGACGTCATCCGGGTGCTGGGGTGCCGAGGTGGCCGGTGTGGGGAAGGCCACAGCAAACAGACATGCCTGCAGAAGGGAAAGAGACACATGATTTATTTATTGAAGTGGACTGGAAATGTCAAGTTGTACGGTTTCGGCATAATTTGTACAAGTGAGCACTGATTTTTAAACGTGTACGCCATTCATTCAAAATCTGTACATTTTTTGTGCATTACATTTTTTTTCTCCGTTGGGATTTTGTCACCGTTTCGGCAATGAGACAATATGCGTTACTATGCGTACTACGTTGGTTGAATGACGCGGGAGTGGGAAGGAGGAAAGAGTGTAGTGACGCTGTTGCAAACGTGATGCTAGGCTAGGTGGCTCCAATATTTCCTGACTGTAGCCGACAGCCTACAATCTACGCCCACTTGATGCTCCACTAGATATCTATAGAACTAGATGCGAAATGACGGAGCCACCTTAAAGCAGTAGACTTCTCAGAGGGGCTCTGTCTGTTGTAGTGAACCTTCCTAGCGAAACTAACTTTATATCTAAAAATCTCCTAAATCGGCATTGACTTGAATCTGTCTTTAAATGATGAAACGGTTTTAGAACTTTCACATGTCGAAAGTAGACAGAAGGGAAGTAATGCAAAAACGGGAGCAATTTTAACAACTTTAACGGTTGATTCACAACATAAAATGACTTCCAAACTTAGCAAAGGTTTGTTTGTTTTTTGTTTGTTTTTTTTGGAATGAAAAAAAACATGAACGAAAACACCAGTTACTTTGCCAAGTAACTAATTACTCTTACATTCAGGTAACTGAGTTACTAACTCAATTACTTTTTGGGAGAAGTCATTTGTAACTGTAATAACTTATTTTTTAAAGTAAGATTAACAACACTGGTCATAAAAAATGAAGTCTGCAGAATGAAAAGTGACGAAAGCGGAGATTTTATTCTGTCAATTTGTTACTGAACACAATTTGCCTCAACTATGGGGTGGCGTGGCTCAGTGGTAGAGTAATTGTCCCCCAACCCAGAGGTTGTGGTTCGATTCTCCGCCCTGATGAACATGTCTAAGTGTCCTTGAGCAAGACACTGAACCCCATGTTGCTCCTGGTGCTGCGTCACCAGTAGGTGGATGGTGAGATAGTGTAAAGCGCTTTGAGCGCCTTGAAAGGTGGAAAAGCGCTATATAAGTGTAACACCATTTAACATTCAACTATTGCTAATCACTTCTCAGAATTAGCAAAAGAAATGTTCCCTGACTCAAAGATTTCATTGGTAAGTTAATTCTATCAACTGACCTTTTTAATTTATAATTGGATGCACTAACAAACTATCTTCAAGTCAAACTGAATTGCGAGCTGAAGTCCCATGAAGTGCAGCCATCAAAAGATATGATAGAAATTGCCAAAAGTGCTACATACAATTATAACAAAAGCCACTTAAATTTTAGTAATCATGATTTACCTGAAGATATTGATTGTTCTTTGATTGCACCAGGCTATATGAGACAATATTACCAAAATATTTAAATTATTTTAAACATTGAGTTTTATTTTTGTTTCATATTGCACTTTATATTAAACATTGTAAGATTACGTAGTCACCAGTTTGTAAGGGCATACAGTGGGGCAAATAAGTATTTAGTAAACCACCAATTTTGCAAGTCTTCCTACTTGAAAAGATTAGAGAGGCCTGTAATTGTCAACATGGGTAAACCTTGAGTGAAACCATGAGAGACAGAATGTGGAAAAAAAAAAAACAGAAAATCACATTGTTTGATTTTTAAAGAATTTATTTCCAAATTAGAGTGGAAACTAGTATTTGGTCACCTACAAACAAGCAAGATTTCTGGCTGTCAAAGAGGTCTAACTTCTTCTAACAAGGTATAACGAGGCTCCACTCGCTACATGTATTAATGGCACCTGTTTTAACTCATTATTGGTATAAAAGACACCGGTCCACAAACTCAGTCAGTCACACTCCAACCTCCACTATGTCCAAGACCAAAGAGCTGTCGAAGGACACCAGAGACAAAATTGTAGACCTGCACCATGCTGGGAAGACTGAATCTGCAATAGGTAAAACGCTTGGTGTAAAGAAATCAACTGTGGGAGCAATTATTAGAAAATGGAAGACATACAAGACCACTGATAATCTCCCTCGATCTGGAGCTCCATGCAAGATCTCACCCCGTGGCGTCAAAATGATAACAAGAACGGTGAGCAAAAATCCCAGAACCACATGGCGGACCTAGTGAATGACCAACAGAGAGCTGGGACCACAGTAACAAAGGCTACTATCAGTAACACAATGCGCCGCCAGGGACTCAAATCCTGCACTGCCAAACGTGTCCCTCTGCTGAAGCCAGTACACATCCAGGCCCGTCTGCGGTTCGCCAGAGAGCATTTGGATGATCCAGAAGAGGACTGGGAGAATGTGTTATGGTCAGATGAAACCAAAATAGAACTTTTTGGTAGAAACATAGTTTCCCGTGTTTGGAGGAGAAAGAATACTGAATTGCATCCCAAGAACACCATACCCACTGTGAAGCATGGGGGGTGGAAACATAATGCTTTGGGGCTGTTTTTCTGCAAAGGGACCAGGACGATTGATCTGTGTAAAGGAAAGAATGAATGGGTCCATGTATTGAGAGATTTTCAGTGAAAATCTCCTTCCATCAGCAAGGGCATTGAAGATAACACATGGCTGGGTCTTTCAGCATGACAATGATCCCAAACACACAGCCAGGGCAACAAAGGAGTGGCTTCGTAAGAAGCATTTCAAGGTCCTGGAGCGGCCTGGCCAGTCTAAAGATCTCAACCCAATAGAAAATCTGTGGAGCGAGTTGAAAGTCTGTATTGCCAAAATGCCGCCTCAAAACATCACTGCTCTAAAGGAGATCTGCGTGGAGGAATGGGCCAAAATACCAGCAACAGTGTGTGAAAAGCTTGTGAAGAGTTACAGAAAACGTTTGGCCTCCGTTATTGCCAACAAAGGGTACATAACAAAGTATTGAGATGAACTTTTGGTATTGACCACTTATTTTCCAGCATGATTTGCAAATAAATTCTTTAAAAATCAAATAATGTGATTTTCTGTTTTTTTTCCCACATTCTTTCTCTCATGGTTGAGGTTTACCCATGTTGACAATTACAGGCCTCTCTAATATTTTCAAGTGGGAGAGCTTGCACAATTAGTGGTTGACTAAATACTTATTTGCCCCACTGTAGATGAGTGTGAACGTCACAAAGGGCCTCTGAAAGAGTTGACAATTTTAAAGAGGTAGCGACTTAATGAATTTATCCCTGGCGATACATTCCCAGTTAGCAGAGTCAGCAAAAAAAGTAGGAGAAAATAGCTCGTCACCTAGATAAAATATATGTATAACTATGCCACGCACATACAAATAAAGCTCAACATATACATTATAAAACGCCTCTTATAGAATACAGACTGTTGAAAATTCAAAAGAGACCGTTTTTATCATCTAGGGTGACCAAACGTCCTCTTTTGCCCGGACATGTCCACCTTTCACGTCGTGTCCTCATCATCCGGCCGGGTTTTAGAAATTCGTGAAAATGTCCGGTTTTTATGATTTTTCACAGGACCAATTTGAGGAGAATATCTCCGACCACTGAGGGGCAGCGCTTGCCTGCGTTGTCGTGGCTCCTACTAGTAGGGGCGGGAGAAGAAGTACAGTTTACCCCTTGTATTATGGGGCATTACCGCCATCTACTGGGTTGACGGTTTGGCAAGAGAAGAGGCAGTTACAGACTACAATAAGGAGTAATTTTAAGAGACGCTTATAGTGCTCCGTACACCTCTCTGTAAGTTTATCTTCTGTTAATGTCGCTCATGTGTCTTCTGTTATATATTATACAATATATGGGTACAAAGAGATGCAGTATGTTGTATTAGTCTTATATTAATTGTTCTGCGTTCGTGTATTTGGTTTAATGTTGGTATTATATTTTAAGTAGGAGCGCCTACCCAGTTGTTAAGAGGTTTTTTTATGATAAATTCTTATATAATGGCAACTGTTGACTTCTGTCGGAGCTTTGTACTGGCGTGATCTGTAAAATCCCGTTTGATGTCAAATTGTTGCGCTACCGATGATTGTAAACACAGATAGCAAAGTTTGATTTTGCCTCGTCTCCCGGTACTCGCTAATAGGGTAGCTATCAGTGAGCTAAGCCGCGCTAGGCATTATGGGGAATGTAGTTTTGAACTGCTGCGTTTGGAAACATGCTGGTTGAATAGTTTGTCGGTTTATTTTGGTTATTTTTTGCGTGTAATCTAGAACATTGAATGAGAATAAAAATAGAGTGGGAATAACAATTTCTCAACAACAATTGTCGTGATAGTAATTTATAAAAAAATTTATGTGGCACAAGCCTACTGTGTGTCTGTATTGACTGTACTATATTTCCACGGGTCTGCATGGATTTTTTTTTTGTCATTAATTTTTTTTTTTTTTTTTAAATTTCCATATAGTTTATAATATATACTATATGCCTTTTTTTTTTTTTAATAAAACTGAATTTTTCTGTCCAGACACACTTTAAATATATTAAAGTGATATAGGCATCTTTGAGTGAACTTCGAGTAAAATTGAAGTATCTCGAGGCCGGGCCGAGTGTCCTCTTTTTTGGAATTCAAAATATGGTCACCCTAACTTACCTCCGAATATACTTCACAGCCAGCCATTCGTTTGAATGCGGTCCGCCCTCGTCAAAGCCATGTTTGGAACTAACCGAGACTCCGTAACCCTGAAAACCCGGAAGTAAAATCGTATAATGGATCCCTATGGGAGTGTCGCGTTATATGGCTCTGGGAAGGTCATGAAACTGAAAAGTGCCATGAGATTGACATGAATTGTTAAAGAAGTGGACCAGTAATAACGTACGGTGTACTGGTAATATTGCACGGTAGGCAGATAATTTCATAAGATTGTCCGGATAGTGTTTGGGGAATGGTCCATAAATGTTCTGGATGTGAAGTGGAGCTCCCGTAATCATTACTGGGAGTGTCATAGAAACGTTCATGAAGTGTTTTGGGAGTTTTATTGGAATGGCCTTGACATATTTGAAGTAGCTTGGGAATGTTATTGTGGCAGTGTCATGGGAATTAGGGGTGCAATGGTTCAGTTAGCCCACGGTTCGGTTTGAACCTTGGTTTTGGGATCATAGTTACGGTTGCGTTTTGCAATTATTATTTTTTTTAAACTGCCTTTATTTTGCTTTTAAGAAAATGAAATAAACACTTAAAATGTAAACAAATTGACTGTTAAAATGACTCTTAGCTCTTTGGCTAGTGTAGTGACTGACTACTGAAATACACACACCGTAGTAAAAAAGTTAGTTGGCAAAGTAACTGGTGTTACCTTTCATGTTGTTTTTTTCTTCATTTTTTCAAAAAAACAAAACAAAAACATAGTAACCTTTGCTATGTTTGGAGGTTATTTAATGTTGTGATTCAACCGCTGAAGTTGATATAATTGCTCCCGTTTTTGCATTAGTTCACTTCTGTCTACTTTCGACATGTGAAAATTTTAAAACTGTTTCATCCTTTACAGATAGACTCAAGTCAACATTTTGCTGATGTAGGAGTATTTTAGACAAAAAGTTACTTAGGTTCGCTAGGAAGGTTCACTACAACAAAGCCTTTCTGAGAAGTTTACTGCTCTAAAATGGCGGCTGTTTACTAATGCTACCGAGTCTGTCATTTCGCATGTAGTTCTATATGCATGAGATATTTAGGCGTAGATTGTAGGCTGTCGGCTACAGTCAGTAAATATTGGAGCCACCTAGCCTAGCATCGCGTTTCTACAGCGTCACAACAAACACTCTTCCCTCTCCGTGTCTGTGACTTTTCTTGCGTCTTTCAACCAACGTATTGACGCACATTGTCTCATTGCCGAAACGGTGACAACATCCGAACGGAGGAAAAAAAAAAAGATTTTGAACGTAATGTACGGCGTACACATTTAAAAATCAGTGCTCACTTGTACAAATTACGCCGAGACCGTACAACTTGACAGGTATGAATTATAGTGGACCGTCACAGTTAGGTAGTAGCACTCTGTAGCACGGGACGTCTAACTATCAGTGGTCAGGGCGAAACTATGTGCTTTAGCGAAATCATCTTCTATGGCTTTGCGTGCCATTTCATAAATGTCTGGGATTACGTTGTTGGAGAAATACGTCCGCGAGGGAAAAATGTAACGCGGGTCAAGCGTTACAAATAAATTAACAAAGCCCACCGTGTGTTTTCACTGGTGTCATCTTCGGGGTTGTCCTGCTCTGAGAAAGTGATATCTGTGGGTGATACCGCCTGAGGTCCCGGAGCCATGTTATAAGTGTTGCCATTAGCATAGGGAACAAGCGCCAAGCAATGCTTGCAAATTGTTTCATTTTTGTTTCAACATTTTCTCTCCCTCCGCATTGTAGTCCACGGGGAAACCGAAATGTTGCCACAGCGCAGAAGAAGCCGGTGCTTCCTCAAAATTCGGTCTTTCCACTCCTCCGCTCGCCATAGCTTTTTGTTTCCTTTCTTTCTTGTTTCACTTTGCTCATAAGCGAGAGAGGGCGTTACTCGGCTTCTATTACACAGGTGCTTGACAGCGATCGAACATTTACTTGCGGCATTTACTCTCCACAGCTGTGCTTCAGGTCACACACAAGCACACAGAGCTCGACCAATTCATTTCACAAGCGTTCGGAATAAATTAATTGCAAAACCGAAAAGGCGCGGTTCATAAAGGCGTATTGAACCGTACAGGGCGAACCGTACGGTTCAGCTTTGAAACGCAAACCGTTGCGCTGCTAATGGGAATGGCCTGTAAATGTTCACAATTTAATGTTCCTTACAAGTTCATGATTGACGGTGTTGTCATCGCTCGTTTCCTCCTCTGGCCACCACTGTCCTGCTGAATCCCGACCCTCGTCCCACACGTCCTGAGGAAAGGTTGCCCAGGCGTCCAGACTTCCCGTCCAGGTGGGCTTCCAGTCACACGACTTCCCAGAGATGTCACTGCTCCCCAATGCTATTTGAAACAACACACAAAATACTAGGAGTGGGAACCTCTTGGTACCTCACGATACGATACGTGATACAAAGCTCACGATAACGATGATCTGACGATATGGTGATACAACGATTTTCGGTACATTGGTCAGGAAATCATTCTAGGATATTCTACAAACAACTAATAAACAGAAAAACAAGCTTCTGCTGTGAATTGGAATTAGTTTATCACTAGTAGACGTCCCAATCCATTTGAACAGGGAGGATGGCAGCGAATGAACGTCTATGGCCGTCAGTGGCAGTCAATGTCAGGCAATGATGTAATTTTGGGCCATTTAAGGTCATTTACCTGTTGATTTTCAGTTAGTTCCTGTTGATTTTGGGGTATTTTATGGGTCACTTCTGTTTATTTGGAGTTACAGAACAGGAAGTGACCTGGGAATCACCCAAATGAATAGGCAGGGACTCAACCTCAACAGGGAATGACCTGTAAATGAACAACAAGTGACCTGTAAATGCCCCACAAATAGGACAGAATATCTGCTAATGCTCTGGTTTTGAATGAACGAATGTTCCCACCCTAAATGGATTGAACGTCGAGCACCGTCAATGGCAGCCTTAGAGTTAACTGAGACACTATTATGGTGGAAGATTTTGATCGAAACTTGTTGGTTCCTTTTTAATTATTATTATTTTTTTTTAATTAAACATTGACACCTTTTTAAAACGATATCTCGATTCTTGGCAGGAGCATATCGATAACCTTTTGGGATACAAAGTATCACGATATATCACCATTTTTATATTTTGTCACACCCCTACAAAATACCGTTAAAAAGGTGATGTGCTCACTTGTCGGAGCAACTGTAGGTGTCCCAATACTTTTATTCAAGCAGCATTTACAGGCTTAAAAACGGTAGTGTGCCCCTTTAGCACAAACCTGTCTAATCCTGAGCAATCATTCCAAAAATGCTATTAGGCGGATCATATGAGAGCAAGTAAACAAGAGTCTAATCCCATAACTCAGCTTCAAGGTCTGACCTCGCACAGAATTTTTTTTTTTACATGCCAAAATTAGGTTAAATGTAGAATTATGAAAATTATGAGGAAAAATTTTATGTATAGGAACGTATTGAAACTGACTGGCTGCCATTAATGACGCTAGATTTATTTTTTATTACAATTTATTTTGACTGGGAGAGCTTTTTTAATTACCAAAAATAGTCATTTGCCCTAAAAAGGGTTTAAAGTAAATATTTTTACACTTTTTAGAATACCTAATATATTCAGTAAAATGACATTGCATGGTCAAGTTCAAATTCAGTCTAGTTTCAAGAAAAATGAAATTTCTTAAAGTTAAGTTGTTGGTAATCATGTTATGTTACACATTTGGAATATTGAAAATAAAGGTAAATGTAGCAAACAAAACTATTGTAGAGAAAAAGTATATTTTGAGAAAATAACATTTTGCAGGAAAACATACAATAATCTTTCAAATAAAGGTATGACGTTTACAAAAAATACATTATTTCAGTATTTACAGTAAGTGGTATATTACAACATTTTCTATTTTAAGAATAATGCTGCTATTTTATGAACAAAGTTTAACATTATCAAGTAAAAAAAAAATACTTTTTTACTATACATAGGCATTGTAAGTAGAACATTTTGAATTTTACCTCTTTGGTTCTGTCTGCTGCGTTGTTGCATGAGCTCAGCCGCTGGGTCATAAACAGCAACACCCTGACTGCACCCTTCTCCTGCTTGCATGAACCCTCCAAAATCATCTTCTTCCTGCTGTTTTTCGCCCCAACTCTCCAAAGCTATTTCGTCTGGGCCTCTATTTTCCTCTTCTACCTCAGCGTGTTGCTGACTGGTCTCCATGGTGCCCAACGGGGGCAAGTATGGGGTGGGAATTTGCAGGCGGGGACCACCAGGAGTTACCATGCATCCACGTGCAAACTCTTTTGGCGTCCAGTCAGCTTCTTTTCCCTCCATAAAGTTGATTTTGAAGCTTTCTTTTGAAGAAGATAAAGAAGAATCCATTGTTGGGTTTGACGCATTTTGCTCCAACTCCGGGTGCGCCTCTCTGTTCTCAACCTGGCAAAGCTTACTTTCTGCCCGCCCAGTGCTGCCCCTTGCAGGACTAGAGGCTTTAGTGCATACGGTTGTGAGTGTAATGTCATCAAAAGGCGTCTGGATGACGCCATCGTCCTCACCCATTCTCTTTTTTGTGCTCTTGGATTCTTTGCTGCCCTCACATTCTGAGGCAGAGTGTGAAGATTCCAGGTCCGGGCTTGGCCCCACCAAGCTAGATAAAGTGTTGCGGTGGAATGCATTCTCTTGCCACTCCCTTTTCATTCCTGACATCTCCCCACTCGAGGGGCTTTGTCCAATAGAACTTCCCTCATTGGAAACATTCTGATGACATCCAGGACTCCCCAGCAGTCCTCGGCTTTGCTGACACATTCTTTCTTCCGAACATGCAAGGCACTCTGAACTGACTTTGCCTGGCTTTTCCTGTTTCTCTGTGCCTTCCTCATAAGGAAGTCTTTTGTTTTGACCGGGTGCATAACTGGACCTCCTTTGACTTCCCTTATTTGAAGCATTTTGAAGACTCCTAACCAATCCACGGGTTTTCTTACAGAGTTCCATGTCAGGACTACTAAATATCTGCAGATCTTGCTGTTTCTCAGTAACTTCTTCCTCAGGAATTCTTATGTTATACTGATTTTTTTTCTGACCGAACTCTTGGCTTTTGGGACAGGATTCCCTTTCAGGACTGTCGAGACAGTCCGGACTCACTTTATCTGATTCCTCCTCTTTCACGGTGGCTTTCTCATCAGGAAGTGTTTTGTCTTGATCGAGCGCATGACTCGACTCTTGCTGACTTCCCTCATTTAAAGCATTCTGAAAACATCCAGGATTCCGAACCAGTACACAGGTTTTCTGACAGACTGCCTTGTCAGGGCTGCCAAAGAGTTGTGGGTCCACTTTTTTGGCCTGGTTCTCAGTGACGTCTTTCTCAGGAAGAATTGTTACTGGACCGGCAGTATGACTGGACTTATTCTGACAATTTTCCCTGTACGCATTTTGACTGAATCCAGGGCTTTTCTGACAGGATTCTCCGTCAGATCTGTTGAGGCAGTCCAGACACACTTTGTCTGGTTCCTCCAGTTTCACTGTAGCTTCTTCATGAGGAAGTGTTTTGTTTTCATGGCTGGAATTGCTCAGACTTTCCACATCGGATGGATTCTGAAGGCCTCCGGATGTATCCTGTGATCCTCTGTGTTTTTGACAGGTTTCCCCTTTGTGACTAGCGCCTTGTTTTTCGTGTTCCTGGGAAACATCCTCATCAGATTGTCTTTTCTCTCGGACAACTGGGTGACCGGACTTCCTCCACCTCCGGCCTGAGCGCAAACGAACTCGACTTGCCGCAGTTTGCATTTGGAGAGTGGAAATATCACGCCGCGAAGTACCAGATTTCCCTCTGAGCCACGCGCCGGCCCCACTTGTCCCGCCAGATGTGGAGTACAAACAGGTTCCTTTGTCGTTCCGCAAAAAGAGACACTGAGTCTGTGTCTTCCCAGTGCCTTCCGATGTCTTTAGTGTGGCAACTGTCACAAGGGCACCCACCCCAGCATGGGGGAGGCCGTACCCCGAACCCCATGTACCACTTAAGTGCACGTCCGCTGGTCTGGGGCAGGAAGTCCTCCGACTGGCAGGTGGTGTCACTGGTGCTCGCCTGCCAGCTGGTGGGGCGCCACCCTTCTGACGGTTCTTTGAGCACAGCACCCAGGCCCTCAGGCCCCTGATGAGCGGCAGGTCCCCCAGGCCTAGCTCCAGCCTGCTAGGGATTGGCTGAGAAGCAGACATGAGGGGTGCCTCGTGGGGGGACGCCTTCAGGCACGGGTAGTTGTTATTGTTGTTGTGCTGCAACATGGCACTCCACGTGAGCCTCATCTAGAGAGCGAGTGCTTCTTTTCAATTATCACAATACAGATAGTGATGCACCTCAGAAAGATCGTTTTCAAATTGTCTCTAAAAACAAAAGCATTGCCCTGAAGATTTTATCCAATGAGAGATAACAGGAAGTTCACTCAGATGTGTTCCACATTTGTCCAGTGTGTCTGTAGAAACCTGGAGAAAATATAAAATGCTTGTATCACAACAGTGCTATAATATCCCAAAATAAATATAATGACACAATAAAAAAGTACTACATTCACATTCTTATATTTAAAATGAGTCAGGTATAGTGGATACATTTTTAAACGTGGTTACACGTAACATTTTTAAAAAATTTTCCCACAATACTTGAGACATTTTTTTCTAGCATAAATATCAATATTTTAGAGTAAAATCTATAGTTTAAAAAAATGCTTTTTTAAATGTGAAGTATGTAGTGGTACATTCGCCTGACTTCGGCATAGTCCCCGAGTTTGAATGGCGACCAGTTTAGGGTGTTGTCCACCTTTTGCCTGAAGTCATTTGGGATAGGCTACTGCGCGCAGGGAAAAGTGGTGTTAAAATAGATTGATAAGACATTTTCTACTTTTGAGAGAGTTGATCTATGTTTAAAAAAAACATCTACTTAAAGGGCAAGTTACTAGTTTCGGTAATTAATCAAATAAATTTAACCTCCTAATTAAAGGTTATATGTGGACATGACATTTTAGGACATGTCACTCACAATACTAACATTTGGGTTACAAGTGTATATTAACTACATGACCCAAATGTGATACATGGCCTCAATTATAATTATATAAATATATATATTTACGTATTTTTTCTAAAAACAATATTTTAAAAATTATTTTAAAATATTTTTTAAAGTTTTATTTTATTTTTTTTTTTTTTCATAATTAACTGATTGCCTGCCATTGACAACGATTCACGCCCAATATCCAGTATCCAGCCTGTTCCAGTCATAAAGGATTGGAAGTCTGTCGTCGTAAATGTTATTTCATGAAATAAACATAAGCAGGGCTGTCAACAAACTTGCAGGGGCCCGGGGACAAGAGACCATAATAGGTGCCCCCACCCCACCCCTGCCACCAGCTTGTCACGACAACATATAAAGTACTTTTAACGCTTTGCAAGCAATAACAGTGTAAATTTTCAAATTATTTAATTATAGATGGACAGTTAATTTAACAGACCTTAATGTGATGTGACACAATATAAAGAAATTTCCATCTGTTATCCCATGTAGGCTACAATACAATACAACTGAGAGTGCTATGCCTGCCTGCTAAGAAACAAAACAGTATAACTAAACATCCTGTGCCTGCCCCCTCCACATCCCTGGGGTTATCAAGCCCTCATACGCCTAGATTTTTTGACAGCAAAGTCATTTATAACATCAGTGAAATCCAGTTTTTGATCAAGCTCACGCTCAGTGGAGAGCATGGCTAGGTTGTTAACAGATTCGTTTGTGCTGTTTCGGTGATGGATTCGTATTAGCGTTTGCGAGGATACACAGTGGGTTGTAAACCCAAGATAAATCTAGCCGCCGGACCCGAGTGTTCAGCCTCGCACACCTGCTCCCCACGGACTAACATATATCCCTGATCTCCCATCACCTTCTCTCTCCGAGGCTCAACGCGAGCAGCATGTCTTGTTATACCGCATCTCAATAGGCGACAAGCGGCCGGTGACAGACTCGAATCGGGCTTTGGTCATGGTGATCGCGAATGTAAACCGTTCAGTGTTAGCGGCTGTTGTTCACTTACTGACATCACCGTCCACAGCCAACTCTAGCCCTAATTCTCTGGTTTCTTGTCCCCCTTTTAAAAACATTATTTTTCTCATTCACCTCTATGATCTTCATCGCTTTTTCTTTTCTGCTTACCCAATTTATGACGACTGGCCATGTTTAGAGTTTATAACAATGATAGATTTTAACCCTTTAAGGTCTGGGCCTATTTTGTCTGATTTTGCATGCCTTTGAAGTTGCCTTTATATTTCAAAGAAAGAATTGTTTACGATGGCCTGGTTTGGTCCCTTTTTTTGTGACACCTTGAACTTCATGTCCAAACTGTTGTTTCCGTCACTGACCAATTATAAATCATCATTTTGGGCCCAAAAAGACCAAAAATTCCACAATCGTTTTGTCAAAATTTTTAATTTTGATGTCCAATTGACAACCAAACATGCGTAATGAACCATTTTGAAACTTTGTAATATTTATTCAACATGTTAGGATGAACATTCAACCAAAAAAATTTAGAATAAATAGTCTTATATATGACAATTCAACATAAACAACAGGTATAGCATAGGCGTTTTTTGCCTTTATACATGCTCTAGTCAAAACAGGTTATATACAGCAGATCGAACAGTGAAAAAATATATACCATCTAACACAAAAAGTGTTTAGAGGCCATCTCTTTATGAGTTTAGGTATTGCGGCCCATCACCTGATGAAAACTATGTACACACAATCAAGCTTCTTGAACACACATTTATATACACAAATTGAGAAGACTGATTGTGGGAAAAAATGTATATATATATAACATTGGGGGGGGGGGAGTATTTTCAAAAATATTTACAATAAACAAGTTAAATTTTTTTCAGGCATGCCACTCCGAAAAGCAGTTTCGTCCTGGAATTCGAAACAGGGCGACATCACACAGCCCACACTTCCATGGGGTGTTGGTCCTCTTTCCACCCTTCCATTTTCATTTCACTTTACTTTCATTGTCACTATAAATGTACATGAAAAAAGTCAGTATTTATGAAAATAATAAAGTATAAAATAAAAATATATACAGCAATAAATAATATTGGAAATCTATATGTATGACAATAGAAAGAATACCATAGCTGAATATGTGCTACATCCCTAATCTTCAAATAGAAAGAAGATCACCACAATTATAAATTCCTGCCTTGGATACACACAGTTCACGTACGACTTTGATCTGATATGCACATTTTATTATTATATACACAAACACACACTTATATTGCATCAAAATTAACTTTGTCTTGCAATATCAAAAGAAACTTTCAAAAGAAACTTTTTCCAGCCTAAAAAAAAAAAAAGTGAGTTTGCTTACCTCTGCTCGTCGATGGCGTCACCCACGTGTTCAAATACGTCACTATCTTCACTCGAGGACTCTTCCGAAGAAGACGATGATGACGAATTTGGACCATCCTCTTCCTCAAGTTGATCAAATAGCACAATTGCTTGCGCTAAATTTAGTTTTCCGTTCATTCTCAAAGTCACACAAAGTCGCTGCTCGATCCAAACGGCCGTCGGCTCGCCACCTCGCTGCTTCAGAACACTCCTCCCTCTCGTTCGGTGGAACCTCGCATGGCAGTTATATTTATTTAAAAAACGCATTTAGTGCGTCCACTGTGACTTCGAAAGGGTTCGTTTGATTTGTGGTTTTTTCATGGAGCTTCCGTTTTGAAAAAGGACAAGAAATGATGGAAATATAGACACAAACAAATGATCCATGCAGCGTTTTAATGTTTTTTTGAGAGGACAATAAAACTATAAAACTTAAATGACAATATCTCACGTTTTAATTGGTCGATTGACTTCAAGTAATAACGAGAGTAAACCGCAACTTCCGCACTTTAAAACGAGACCAACCAACGGCATGTGGGTGACGTATTTAAAACGTGAGGGCGCTTCAAAGACGACGTGCGCTGAGGACGCGCCGGCGCGTCCTTCGACTCTCAAGGGTTAATTTCCCGCTTCAGGGCACGTACGTAGTGTAGCCTTGAGTGCGCCAGAGCGGGGTCAAACCATTCTGTGCTAAGACAGAGGGGGTGGGGCGTTGTGCAAAAAAAGGAAAAATATATATTTGAAATAATTATTATGTTAAAGTTTCTAAGTATATGGTGGAAAACACAGAAAAGACTGAAAAAGCAGTTTCTGCTCTTGCACCCCTCTTTAAAAGAAACTGCTGTATTTTAAGCCAAAACAACTGTTGTGTTTGATAGAACAATATGTCTATATGCTGCCATAGCAGATTTATGGCGCATTAAGCCCCCGAACTATATTTAATTTGTCAGTTTTACACTGGAAACCCCCGTTTACAGACGTCGCGCAACCGCTTTTGTTTCAACCCAGCCATAAAACGAAGGTCATCAATTATTTTTATCAAATCAAAATGTCTGTCATTTTTCGCTTAGAATCATTAATTGATGTCTAATTTTTTTTTTTTTTTTTTAAAACAAATTTAAAAAATTATTCAGTCATATATCTTAAAACTTTTAAACAAATGACGTCTCAATGAAAACAAAAAATGGTGTCTGTAAAAAAGTTACGGATATCGCTTAATTGTATTTTGTTGTTGTTGTTACTGTCGCATTTCTCCGATATGTTAGATGATAAATAATCTATCCAAAAAAAAAAAAAAAAAAAAAAAAAAAACGTTTAAAAGGGTAAATATATGAAAAAGAAAATCTCGACCACTCCTTGATGTCTGCGATTTCTGCATCGTGACCCTTGTTATGTTACCATGTTTCACCCGTAAAATCCCCCCAAAATCCGGTTGTGGCCATTCACAGCTGTGTCTTGACACTTGTTACATGGAGTTTTTGGAACGAAACAAGGTAGGTACCCGATAATATCTCGTTAATGTCATGGCGTCTGTAATTCTGCTCTCGCGTGCTCTCACCTCCAGATAGGGTTTTCCTGTTTAAAAAACATTTTTTTAAAATGCCCTCCTGTTCAAAAAAAATTCTTTCAAAGATTTTAAGCTTTCCAAGGATGTATCACACATGCATATCGGACAATTTTGAAATTTGGCCAAATTGGGGGTCTCAGAGAAATTTTTAATCGAGTTAATCACATCTTAAAAATTAATTAATTGGAATTAATTGCAATTCAAACCATCTCTAAAACATGCCATATTTTTCCGTAAATTATTGTTGGAATGGAAAGATAAGACATAAGACGGATATATACATTCAACATACTGTACATAAGTACTGTATTTGTTTATTATAACAATAAATGCACAAGGTGGCATTAACTTTATTAACATTCTTTCTGTTAAAGTGAACCAAAGACTTGTAGTGCTTAAAAGATAAATGTTAGTACAAGTTATACTACCGTATTTTTATATTAAAACCCCTCTTAATGTTGCCATTTTAACAAAATTTGTAAAAATTTCTATAAAAAAATATAAACTAGATACACCAAAGACACCACAAGGTGTCAATGGCGAGTTTTAAATTAAATTAAATTAGAAATCAAGCCAAATAGTGTGTTTTGTCCCTCGACTGACGCCGTAGTTTTCTGTTTACTGGTCCATCCATTGTAATTCACGTCATTTGAGTTCTGGCTACACAACGTACTTGACCTCTGATAGTTTGTATATTGTGAATAAATATTGCCATCCAATGTATTTGTTGAACTAAACGAAATAGAGTTTGACCAAAGTCTTGAGTAAGTTTTATGTGTATGTTGCATAGCTATTTTGATTGGGAATGCCAGTTCTCTTTGCACTGTTGTTTAACTGTGTGAGAATAGGGCCTCATTAATACAGATTAAAGCGCTTTTCTTTTTGCAAACATTTTTTTTTGAGGGATATTATTTTTGTTGTGCTTTCACTAAATGATACTTATGTTTGTTGTGAAGGAGTTGCCGAAGCTTATGCCAATAAACAGCGCGGACCAATGAACGCCCGTGTCCACTCGCCTTTTGTAATATTCTGATATAGAATTATCCGAGGCACCTTGAAGTGCACGCGGTGCCAACATGTTGTTTACTCACATGATGCAGGAGTGAGTTAGAGTTACGGTCTGCCGAGAGCTGTAAGCTATGTTAATGTTAGGCTGAATGTGCTAATAAAGAAACAAAGTGCCAGCACGTTGTGTGTGGTATACCTTTGTTAAGAAAAAGCATAAAACGAGACACCTTTCTCTGCCTCTTAGCTCTCAAGTGCATCATTGTAATCTGTTTGAGGCAATGCATGAGCGGGTCATTCCGCGCATGCGTTAAATGTGTTAAATATTTTAACGTGATTATTTTAAAAAATTAATTACCGCCCGTTAACGCGTTAAATTTGACAGCCCTACTTATTATATTAAATGATTTAAACCAGGGGTCCCCAAACTACGGCCCACGGACCGGATACGGCCCGCCTCCACATTTGGTTCGGCCCCCTGAACAATACCAGAGAGCATTTTTATTTTTTATTTTTTTTATTTTTATTTTTTTTATTTTAAATAGTGTTACTTATTTCCTGGCTATTTTCCATGCAGAACCCAAAGAGGGTTATTTGGTTATTATCTATTTAATTAATAGTGTTATTATTATTTATTATTATTATTTATTATTATATTATTATTATTTTTATTTTATTTTTACATTTAGGCACTCCTGCAATCGTCACACTTTTTCTGTTACAAACTGACCCCGGCCCCTCATCAGAGAAGGGAAAAGTTATGTGGCCCTCACAGGAAAAAGTTTGGGGACCCCTGATTTAAATAAAAAAGAAATGCAAAATATTTAATAAGACAATGATTTAAATAAAAAAGAAATATGTGAATGTAAAGTAAAATAAATTAAGGGTCATTCAGGGGCTCCTATGATCCTGAGGCCCTGGATAACATAATAGGGTTTGGTCCCCCCGTCGACGGGCTTCACCATAAGAACAGTAGTAAGGTTGTTGATCTGTTTCCTGAGTTTCAATGTTGTAAGTGTTCATATGTCAAAGTTACGGCGTGGTCAATGTAAAAACAGCTCATTTTTATAGCAACTTTGGTTCGTGTATCACCATCAACGGCAGGCAATAATCGTATCTGATTATGTTGTTGTATTTTTACGTGTTTTTTTGTGCAAATATTGGTTCAAATATCATAAAACTGAAATCTGACGTGGAAAAAAAAGCAAGGTAGTAATGTTGGAAAGATGGCCTCGTGAACATGAAGAGAGGGAAAAGTGACGCAATAATCGTTCGTCGGCCGTCACGCTCGCTCGTATCCACGCGCTTACGTCACCCGCGTCACTGGAACCCGAAAAACAACATTCATTCATCTTCTGAGCCGCGTATCCTCAACATTCTATACAAATATTTCTCACCTTATTCGATGAGCAGTTGGTCCCCCCTCGGTCTCTTATTCACCGGCGAGGGTGTGCTTCCTTATCCTGATCCTCGCCGTGGGCCTTGACGATCCACCTAATGTACCCCCACGCCACGCTTGCTTAAAATAGACCCGACAAAAGTACAAAGGCGTCCTTCCTCCTCTTCCTTCCCTCCCTCAGCATCGTCCGCCTTTCAACCGCGCCAGCACTAGCACCAGTAAAAGCACCACTGCGGCCATTGCGCGTCATCTGCGACACGCACTGGATGCGAGCAGCCGCATCATCACCGCAGCTCGCCTCCACGCACCCGCAAGCCCAAGCCTACCTCCCCCGTGCAGGTTTAGGACGGCCCACCAGCGACCACTGGCGGGGAATGCAGGCGGATCCCACCGAGCTGTCACTCAAAGTGAGAGGGAAAAAGAGAGTCTTCATCCACCAGCTTTTAGAGGATGCTGCTAAAGACGCTTGTATTTTTGCCTAGAGACTATAAGCGGAGTTTAATGGGGGCCAGGCTTCCCTTGGTGACCGAAAAGTGTCACTGCATGTAATTGACTTTCCTATACAGTGGGGCAAATAAGTATTTAGTCAACCACTAATTGTGCAAGTTCTCCCACTTGAAAATAGAGAGGCCTGTAATTGTCACATGGGTAAACCTCAACCATGAGAGACAGAATGTGGAAAAAAACAACAACCAGAAAATCACATGGTTTGATTTTTAAAAAAAATATATGTAAATCATGGTGGAAAATAAGTATTTGGTCAATACCAAAAGTTCATCTCAATACTTTGTTATGTACCCTTTGTTGGCAATAACGGAGGCCAAACATTTTCTGTAACTCTTCACAAGCTTTCCACACACTGGTATTTTGGCCCATTCCTCCATGCAGATCTCCTCTAGACCAGTAATGTTTTGGGGCTGTCGTTGGGCAACACGGGCTTTCAACTCCCTCCACAGATTTTCTATGGGGTTGAGATCTGGAGACTGGCTAGGCCACTCCAAGACCTTGAAATGCTTCTTACGAAGCCACTCCTTTGTTGCCCTGGCTGTGTGTTTGGGATCATTGTCATGCTGAAAGACCCAGCCACGTCTCATCTTCAATGCCCTTGCTGATGGAAGGAGATTTTCACTCAAAATCTCTCGATACATGGCCCCATTCATTCTTTCCTTTACACAGATCAGTCGTCCTGGTCCCTTTGCTGAAAAACAGCCCTAAAGCATGTTGTTTCCACCCCCATGCTTCACAGTGGGTATGGTGTTCTTCAGATGCAATTCAGTATTCTTTCTCCTCCAAACACGAGAACCTCTGTTTCTACCAAAAACTTCTATTTTGGTTTCATCTGACCATAACACATTCTCCCAGTCCTCTTCTGGATCATCCAAATGCTCTCTAGCGAACCGCAGATGGGCCTGGATGTGTACTTTCTTCAGCAGGGGGACACGTCTGGCAGTGCAGGATTTGAGTCCCTGGCAGCGCATTGTTTTACTGATAGTAGCCTTTGTTACTGTGGTCCCAGCTCTCTGTAGGTCATTCACTAGGTACCCCCGTGTGGTTCTGGGATTTTTGCTCACCGTTCTTGTTCTAGTTGTTTGACGCCACGGGGTGAGATCTTGCATGGAGCCCCAGATCGAGGAAGATTATCAGTGGTCTTGTATATCTTCCATTTTCTAATAATTGCTCCCACAGTTGATTTCTTTACAACAAGCATTTTACCTATTGCAGATTCAGTCTTCCCAGCCTGGTGCAGGTCTACAATTTTGTCTCTGGTGTCCTTCGACAGATCTTTGGTCTTGGCCATAGTGGAGTTTGGAGTAAGACTGACTGAAGTTGTGGACAGGTGTCTTTTATACCGATAATGAGTTAAAACAGGTGCCATTAATACAGGTAATGAGTGGAGCCTCGTTAGACCTCGTTAGAAGAAGTTAGACCTCTTTGATAGCCATAAATCTTTCTTGTTTGTAGGTGACCAAATACATTTTTCCCGCTCTAATTTAGGAATAAAATCTTTTAAAAACAAACAATGTGATTTTCATTTTTTTTCGACATTCTGTCTGTCATGGTTGAGGTTTACCCATGTTGACAATTACAGGCCTTTCTAATCTTTTCAAGTAGGAGAACTTGAACAATTGGTGGTTGACTAAATACTTATTTGCCCCACTGTATACAGTTTATTGTTTGGTGTCCAAGTGCGGTTTTATAAAAAGACAAAACGAGGGGGGCACACTGAAAAAGAATACCACTGCCTACGCATTGGCAAATTTGGCCAAAGTTTTTCTATAACTCTTCACAAGCTTTTCACACACAGTTGCTGGTATTTTGGCCCATTCCTCCATGCAGAGCTCCTCTAGAGCACTGATGTTTTGGGGCTGTCGTTGGGCAACACGGACTTTCACTCCCTCTACAGACTTTCTATGGGGTTGAGATCTGGAGACTGGCTAGGCCACTCCAGAACCTTGAAATGCTTCTTAGGAAGCCACTCCTTTGTTTCCCTGGGTGTGTGTTTAGGATCATTGTCATGCTGAAAGACACAGCCACGTCTCATCTTCAATGCCCTTGCTCATGGAAGGAGATTTTCACTGAAAATCTCTTGATACATGGCCCCATTCATTCTTTCCTTTACACAGATCAGTCGTCTTGGTCCCTTTGCAGAAAAACAGCCCCAAAGCATGATGTTTCTCTCTAGCGAACCGCAGACAAGCCTGGACGTGTACTGGCTTCAGCAGGGGGACACGTCTGGCAGTGCAGGATTTGAGTCCCTGGCGGCGCATTGTGTTACTGATAGTAGCCTTTGTTACTGTGTGGTCCCAGCTCTCTGTAGGTCATTCACTAGGTCCCCTCGTATGGTTCTGGGATTTTTGCTCACCGTTGTTGTTATCATTTTGACGCCACGGGGTGAGATCTTGCATGGAGCCCCAGATCGAGGGAGATTATCAGTGGTCTTGTATGTCTTCCATTTTCTAATAATTTTTCCCACAGTTGATTTCTTTACACCAAACGTTTTACCTATTGCAGATTCAGTCTTCCCAGCCTGGTGCAGGTCTAAAATTTTGTCTCTGGTGTCCTTCGATAGCTCTTTGGTCTTGGCCATAGTGGAGTTTGGAGTGTGACTGACTGAGGTTGTGGACAGGTGTCTTTTATACCGATAATGAGTTAAAACAGGTGCCATTAATACAGGTAACGAGTGGAGGAACGAGTAGGTGAACTTGCATAATTGGTGGTTGACTAAATACTTGTTTGCCCCACTGTATATAATAAACATATACATTTGCATTTCTATAAATATATATGGCGGAAAACACTCAGGTGACTTGAAGTCCAATTTGGCTAAATTTCAAAATTGTCCTATATGCATGTGTGATACATCATTGGAAAGCTTCAAATCTCAATTTTCTGGGGGGGGGAATTGAACAGGAGGGCTTTAAAAAAAAATAAAAATAAAAAATTTAAACAGCGAAACCCTAACTGGAGGAGAGAGCATGAAAGAGCATAATTTTAACAAGATATTATCGCGTACTGACCTCTTTTCAATCCAAAAACTCTGTGTAGCATGTATCAATGAGTGTCAAGACACAGCTGTGAATGGCCAGAGCCGGATTTGGGGGGGGGATTTTATGGGTGAAACATGGTAATATAACAAGGGTCGCGATGCAGAAATCGCAGACATCAAGGAGTGTCCAGATTTCTTTTTCATATATTTACCCTTTTAAACTTTTTTTCCCCAATTTTTCTTTGTTTGGATTGATTATTCACCATCTAAAATATTGGGGAAAATGCGACAGTAACAAAAAAAACAAAAAAACAATTAAGTGATAGTTATAAGGTAGACTGTGATTTATTTACAGACACTTTTTTTCATTGTGACATATAAGTGAATAACTTTTTAAAGTGTTTTTTATTTATTTATTTAAATATTAGACATCAATTAATTATGCTAAGCTCAAAATGACAGACATTTCGAATAATAAATATAATTACTTCTTCTTATGACTGCGTTGAAACAAAAGCGGTTTCGTGGTGTCTGTAAACGTCTCCAGGTCTCCAGGGTAAAACGGACAAATTAAAAAAATTCTCGGGGGCTTAAAGTGAATGTGACACGAAAAAAGCATGTTTATTTCATAATACACGCGGTATTTTATGCTCCTGAATGATATGGACCGCTTGGATGTGTGTGGAAGCGATCGCTATATTTATTGAGTTTTTTAAATCCCCTGCATGAAAATGAGTGACTTCCGGCTTCGGTCTTGCATTGAGGAGGAGGGCGCTGTGACGTGTACGGGAGAAGGCGTCCTCTTCACTATACGGCGTACTGTTGTGTATGAGGATGAAAGATTCAGCTGATTATGCGGATTAATACGTTTATTTTTTGCATCACGCCAGCCAAACGGCTGCAGAAAAATCATTCTGTATGAGGGAGAGGCGTATGCGCCTTTTTGGGGTTTTAAAAGGTTCCCATTCACCGTGGATATTGGCCAAAACAAGCCCAACTACTGTGGGACCATTGGACTGGATTGGTAAACACTACAAACTTTCTTTAAATAAAGGACTACTTACGTTTGATCATTGATAGGCATGTAAAAAGCTCTCCTCATGCACAATAGCAGCACGTTAGCTGCACAACAACTGCAGCCACCCTCCTCCGGGGAACGGACTGTAAATTTCTCTCCGGCGGGCGGTTTGCCGATCCGCGAAGACAATCGACAACCCAGTCGTCATGTCAAATAATCCGGGCTAGTTATGTGTGATTTTCCGCTTCGAAGACTTTGAAACATCACTCGGTTCGGGTTAGCATGTCGGCTAGCTGTCACGCCTCTTGGTTTGTTTACATTCTCCGAAGCCGGGAAGGGAAGGGAAATGACATATGTCCGATTTAGGTGTCATAAAATATCATTCGGGAGGTGTGACAGTAAAGGGGAAGTCAACAGTTTTGACCATTAAGGAGTAATTTTGCCATGTCGTCCTGAATAAATGCATTTTTATTATTTCATATTCCATTTAGCACAAGACTGTTATCTGTCATGACCATGACATTTATTATACAATTGTGGAAAATACTTGGATAAAAAGAATATTCTGTAAAAATATTGAGTAAAGAGACAGAAACAATGACATTTTGCAGCTCTCTTTGTCGCGTTTTCCTTGTTGTGAATAGTTCCCCCTCGACGGGCTGACTGGTCCTTCTCAAGCCATTTATATAGCTATTGGGGAAAAAAATACTTGGATAAAAAGAATATTCTGTAAAAATATTGGAGTAGAGAGACTGAAACAATGACATTTTGCGGCTCTCTTCGTCGCGTTTTCCTCGTTCTGAATAATTCCCCCTCAATGGGCAGAATAGTAAAACCGATGAGCACAGTCTCGCGCTGACGTCATCCACCTGTTGGGGACGCTAAAGCCCTATAATGGAAGGCGTGGCCAACCGGCAGATCAAAAGACTAATTTCTCGTCATCTGCGCTTTGCTAAATTGTTGTATATAGTCGAATCGTCTCAAAATATGATTCTAATTCACATAATAATGCCATTTGAGACTTTTGTTTCTCCTGTCGTATGCTCTTTAATGCGCCATGAAACTGCTATGGCAACATATAGACATGTTGTTCTATCAAACACAACAGTTCTTTCGGCTTAAAATATAGCAGTTTATTTTAAAGAGGGGTGCAAGAGCAGAAACTGCTTTTTCAGCCTTGTCTGTGTTTTTCGCCATATATATATTTGCTAGCTGTGCTAAGGGTACTCATGTGTATATCATTTGTTGGGCCATTTGAATTCTGTAGAGCCGCCACATCTGCTTGCTAGTTAAATATTTAGTGACGTTTGTTTTGAATCACACCAGTGTTGCAGCCTTTTACACTGTCATTGAAATATACATGATGCTTAAAATGAATACATTTTTATTTAACCTCTTCACCAACAGTCTCTTCAATACAGTTGTGACAACGCAACATTTAGCACATAAACAAGTTCAAACTAATAAATTCATTGTTTCTACACAGACAAACGTTTCAGTGTGTACTGACATATACTCTTCATCCAGCATTTGAAAAAATGTGTAGTAAAATTTAAATTTCACCTGCAAAACAGGCACAGCAACCAAAATCAAAAATATAAATGCTTATACAATATCAAATGTGTCAAAGGAAATGGGAACAACCTGTGTGATCAGATGTTTTCTGTTTTTCAGAATCTACTAAAAACAGTAATTTGTACTCTAAGAAACACTATTTAAGTTGCAAATATGGAGTGAGCTATATATACACTACACGGACGTACAAGCAATTCATTTGTAATGACCAGGGAAAGCGATCAATCTAACTGTGAAGGATGCATTCAAATTTAGCCAGAAGCTGCGAAAATATGATCGAAATACAGATATGAACTACAACAACAGCAGTTTGGACAAATGAACTTTTTTTTTACAGGTTAGAGATTTTTTCAAAGCATGACTGCTGATCTAAAAATACAAAATGTGCCAAAATCCCAAAGAAGCCTCAAAGACACAAACCAAAGTGACAAACCTTTCTACTTCTTTCTATCGAATGAATTATAACCACATGGGACATACTTGTATTTACATCGTTCTTTGGTAGTTCTGTCAAATGTAACTACAACTACAATGAAATTGCTCCACAAAAAAAATCTCTTTGACATACTGTGTAAAATCTTGAAAATAACTCCAAACTACACTAACACACTTGGAGATCCAGTAAGAAAAAATGGCACAGTTAGAGATGAAAAAGTAAATATATATTACTCTGCTAATAATGCTGCTTGCTTGAGTTTTCCAATGTATACAGACACTCCCCTACTTATGAACATTCCAATTACTTTCAAACTTGTAAACACTTTAGTGTTAAATTGTGTTTTGAAGTCACCTTCGCTATAATACAGTTCATTTTTCGCACATCCACTCCATAGATTTTTAAGTGATTTTTTTTCTGGATTTTTACAGCATAGATGAATATATGAATTTTATTCAATTCAGCGCACTTTTCATAATATCCAAAACAGGACCTCTGGTTTTTGTTTCATCTAGGGCTGTCAAAATTATCGCATTAATGGGCGGTAATGAATTTTTAAAATTAATCACGTTAAAATATTTGACGCAATTAACGCACATGCCCCGATCAAACAGATTAAACATGACAGCAGTGTAATGTCCGCTTGTTACTTGTTTTTTGGCGCCCTCTGCTGGCGCTTGGGTCCAAATGATTTTATGGGTTCGAGCACAATGAGTGAGCATGGTGTAATTATTGACATCAACAATGGCGAGCTACTAGTTTATTTTTTGATTGAAAATTTTACAAATTTGAATAAAACGAAAACATTAAGAGGGGTTTTAGTATAAAATTTCTATAACTTGTACTAACATTTATCTTTTAAGAACTACAAGTCTTTCTATCCATGAATCATTTTAAGAGAATGTTAATAATGTTAATGCCATCTTGTTGATTTATCGTTATAATAAACAAATACAGTACTTATGTACCGTATGTTGAATGTATATATCGGTCTTGTGTCTTATCTTTCCATTCCAACAATAATTTACAGAAAAATATGGCATATTTTATACATGTTTTGAATTGCGATAAATTACGATTAATTAATTTTTAAGCTGTAATTAACTCGATTAAAAATTTTAATCGTTTGACAGCCCTAGTTCCAACCAATCCAGCATAGACAGTCTAACCAATGAGACTTCTGCTGATGCAAGCATCGCCCAATTGCAATTAACTGATTACACTAAGTTGTAAGACATAACATTCTTGAAAAGGTGTCCTCTTGATCGGTTGCAATGAAAACCTTTATCCACTGAAGCCATTTTTGGATTACTTTGGACGCCCCTGATCTTGTGCCAAAGACAATTTACATATAGTACGTGTACAGCAGGTCTATAATTACATGAGTACATTATATGATTACAATACTCATTGTTAAACTAGGTTTTAGAGAAACAACATCACAAGAACAAAAACAGATGCTAACTAACATGTTGTGACAATAGAAAAATGACAAAAAGTTTAAAAATCCTTGGCGAACAGCCTTCGGGAGCCTAACTTGTTCCTAAATTGGGGATTGTCTGTACCATAATGAAAACCTCTATTTTGCAGGTGTGTCCGGCGCCTCAGAGGTCTGATGGCGGCTGAGTGGTCCCCACCGGGTCTCCCGCAGTCGTCCCAGTTGATTTGGCGTGCCGCGTCGTCCTGGTGGTCGTTGTCACCATGGTAACTGAGGCTCCTCCCCCCAGTGAGGACACTTCTCTTGTTGTGACGTCGGAGGTGCGCAGGCAGAATGAGCCCGAGACGGCCTCACCTCCCAGCTCTCCTAGCCGCTGAGCCTGAGGAGACCCCTCCGGCGTGATCTGCAGGAAGCCTGCCAGGAGGTCAGGCCAAAAGAACAGGAGGTGAGGAAGGAAAACAGCGAGAGGAGCATGAAAGACGGAAGGGAAGGTTAGTCTTTATAGCAGAAAGACAAAACAAGATGGGACAATTCATAAGCAAGGAAACACAAAGTCTGAACATACACTATAATGGAAGGTAATCACTTTCTCTCATGGTCCTGAATCCATACATACTGTACATAAATGTCAAATACAGTGGGCCAAATAAGTATTTAGTCAACCACTAATTGTGCGTATTCTCCCACTTGAAAATATTAGAGAGGCCTGTAATTGTCAACATGGGTAAACCTCAACCATGAGAGACAGAATGTGAAAAAAAAAAAAAAAACAGAAAATCACATTGTTTGATTTTTAAAGAATTTATTTGCAAATCATGGTGGAAAATAAGTGGTCAATACCAAAAGTTCATTTCAATACTTTATTATGTCAGCCCTTTGTTGGCAATAACGGAGGCCAAACATTTTCTGTAACTCCTCACAAGCTTTCCACACACTGGTATTTTGGCCGATTCCTCAATGCAGATCTCCTCTAAACCAGTAATGTTTTGGGGCTGTCGTTGGGCAACACGGACTTTCAACTCTCTCTACAGATTTTCTATGGGGTTGAGATCTGGAGACTGGCTAGGCCACTCCAGGACCTTGAAATGCTTCTTACGAAGCCACTCCTTTGTTGCCCTGGCTGTGTGTTTGGGATCATTGTCATGCTGAAAGACCCAGCCACGTCTCATCTTCAATGCTCTTGCTGATGAAAGGAGATTTTCACTCAAAATCTCTCGATACATGGCTCCATTCATTCTTTCCTTTACACAGATCAGTCGTCCTGGTCCCTTTGCTGAAAAACAGCCCCAAAGCATGATGTTTCCACACCCATGCTTCACAGTGGTTATGGTGTTCTTCGGATGCAATTCAGTATTCTTTCTCCTCCAAACACTAGAACCTGTGTTTCTACCAAAAAGTTCTATTGTGGTTTCATCTGACCATAACACATTCTCCCAGTCCTCTTCTGGATCATCCAAATGCTCTCTAGCGAACCGCAGACGGGCCTGGATGTGTACTTTCGTCAACAGGGGTACACGTCTGGCAGTGCAGGATTTGAGTCCCTGGCAGTGCATTGTTTTACTGATAGTAGCCTTTGTTACTGTGGTCCTAGCTCTCTGTAAGTCATTTACTAGGTCCCCCTGTGTGATTCTGGGATTTTTGCTCACCGTTGTTGTTATGATTTTGACGCCACGGGTGAGATCTTGCATGGAGCCCCAGATTGAGGAAGATTATCAGTGGTCTTGTATATCTTCCATTTTCTATTAGTTGCTCCCACAGTTGATTTCTTTACACCAAGCATTTTACTTATTGCAGATTCAGTCTTCCCAGCCGGGTGCAGGTCTACAATTTTGTCTCTGGTGTCCTTCGACAGCTTTTTGGTCTTGGCCATAGTGGAGTTTGGAGTAAGACTGACTGAAGTTGTGGACAGGTGTCTTTTATACCAATAATGAGTTAAAACAGGTGCCATTAATACAGATAATGAGTGAAACCTCGTTAGAAGAAGTTAGACCTCTTTGACAGCCATAAATCTTTCTTGTTTGTAGGTGACCAAATACTTTTTTCCCACTCTAATTTAGGAATAAATTCTTTAATAAACAAACAATGTGATTTTCAGTTTTTTTTCCCGACATTCTGTCTCATGGTTAAGGTTTACCCATGTTGACAATTACAGGCCTCTCTAATCTTTTCAAGTAGGAGAACTTGAACAGTTGCTGGTTGACTAAATACTTATTTGCCCCACTGTATACAGTTTATTGTTTGGTGTCCAAGTGTGGTTTTATAAAAAGACAAAACTAGGGGGGCACTCTGAAAAAGAATACCACTGCCTACGCATTGGCAAATTTGGTAGCGTGGGCACCCCTCTCATGCCCCACTAGTCTTTCTGTTCTTATGAATCAACAACCCTGCAAATTGGTTTAAATAGTCTAATCTGTTATCAAGATATCGTATAATTCCTTTTCTTACCTCTGTGACCTTTGACTCAATGCCCCAAATTTAATCACCACTTATGTTTCATATTACTAACATATTCTGCAAGTTTGATAATAAAACCTTAATCCCCTGAGTTATCTAGAACACAAACATAAAGATAAACAGACATACGGAACCGAATAGATAACTTTCACCTTCCTTAGGTTTACCCACTGGCAGAAGTAACTAGTCATGACAACAACTGTGTTCAAGGTAAGAAACAAGGGCTTACCTGTGGAGTGTGGCTTGAGGGTGAATTTGGGGGCCTTGGACCACGGAGGAGAATTTCTCCCTTGGATGTCTCCTCTAGTGTCTTCCTCGCTCCAGGATTGAACCTTTGTCGAGCTGAATTTCATGGTAAAATCATCTGGCGATCCAGAGATGTCACGTTCAAGCCTTTCCGTTCTGGAGTGGTGTGAGACCACTTCCGTTGAAGACTCCTCAGGAAAATCTCCAAATGAGACCTTGCCTGGTTTTATATGGAGCCCTTTAGTGTCTTTCCCTGATAATGAAGGTTTTCCAAATCTGGTTGTTATTTCCAAGTTGGTGTCACCTGCAGGTTTCTTGCCATAAGGAGAAGTGAATTCTACCTTTGGAAGTTTGACTTTTCCACTCGCTGCCACGTCATCAACTTTGTAGCCCATGTGAGGACTTGAATCTTTCTCAAAGTGGAACCGTGAACTTGGACATTCTCCCTTGAGTGGAACGTCACCTGACTTTGGTGTTTCTGTGGACTTTGTTTGGAACTTTGGAATCTTCACCTTGGCGTCATCTGTATATAAAGTTACATCGTCAGTTTGAGGGGGGTTCACCAAAACAAAAACTGCTTTCTTTACTTTGGGAACCTTGGGGCCCTCGTATTTGCTCTCCGTTCCACAGATCTCCAGCCGACCTTCCGGGGAAGAAAGGGATGGTAGCGGAACACCAAACTTGGGGATTTTTATCTTCTTGCCTGATTTTTCCTCTTCTTCGTCCTGTGCTGTGCCAATATCAAAATCGATGTCTGGAATTCTGGGGACTGTAGTAGATGACGATGGGAGACCACATTCTGCTGAACCTTCTTTGCTTTGTATACTTCCACTTGGTAATGTAAGACTGGGTATTTGGACATTAATGTTTCCGTCTTTGTGTCCATTGTGGCTTGTGGATGTTGGACCATAGATACCAGTTTTAGTTATTTTGTGCTCAACTTTTACACCGCCACCATTTTTCTTTTTTGGCATTCCAATATTGAACTTTGTACCCTTGACTTTGGGCTCTTTCATTTTGCTATTGGTTTCTAAGTCAGATACTTCCACCATAGTCTCTCCTTTCTGAAGTCGCACGTCCAGCTCAGGATCTCCAGTTGGACCTTTGATATCGAGTCTTGGCATTTTCAGTTTCAGACCTGTATGTTCTCCCTTCACATGTGAACCACCTTTGTCAGTTTTAGGAAGTGGGACAGCCAGATCTACTTTGGGAACAGACACGTCAATCACAGGCTTTTTGGGAATTTTCAGGTCACCTTCTGAAATGTCCAACTCTGCTTTTGGGAGAAGAACCTCCAATTCTGGTGATTTAGTGGCAGGAAGTGATAGCTCAACTGAGGGCATCTTGGCTTTCGCCTTAGCTTCAAAGTCATCACTTGACTTTCCTAAATCTTTTGAAGCAAATCCTGGCATGGAGAATTTTGGGAATTTGATAGTGACATCAGGTGCATGGAATCGACCTTTACTTTCCACATCAGCATTGGTATTTGGTTTAGGAATGTCCGCGTCTCCCTGTTTTACATTGACATCTAATTCAGGACAAGACACAGACACATCTGCATCTGTTTTGGATACTCCAAAGTGGGGCTTTTTGAGTTGAGCTTGTTTCCCTTTGACTCTGCTGTCCAACTCAATTGATGGCGCCCCGAGAGAAATGTCACCTTCAGAGCTTTGTCCGGACACCTCCAAATGACCACTTTTGCGCTTTCCACTAAACCTAGGAAGAGTAAAACTGGGGACTTTCAGTGAGACATTAGGCAATTCAAAACTTCCCCCAGAAGAAGGCCTGCTTCCTTCAGCCTTCAGAAGCGCAACTTCCACATCATCACCTTTTGGTTTGGTGAGGCCAAAGTCAAGATCCACCTTCGGAGCTGAGATGTCAACAGTCGGAAGTTTGACTGTGCCACGTTTATGGGAACCTTCGACTGAAACTTCTCCTGCCATTGATGGGGTGGCAACTTTTACACCAGGGCCTTCCAAACTGACGTCTACTCCTGGAGATTTTATTTTGGGAAAGGAACCTTTAATACCAGGACCTTCAACATCTATGTCTTGTCCCTTTGTTTTAATCTTAGGAAGAGAAATATCGACAGAGGGCATATGAAACTTTCCTCCTTTACCAACTTGGCCTTCAATTCCTATTTGTCCTCCCGCTGTTCCTTTAGGAAATGAGACATCGATGTCTGGCATGTCGATCTTCCTCATCTCAAGGTCTGGACCTTTTAGCTTAACACCACTATCTGGAAGATTGACATTTAGTAATGAAACATCCAATGCTGGCATTTTGAACTTTCCCCCCTTGACACCAGGACCTTCAATGTCAAAATCTCCCTCAACTTTTGGAACTGAGACATCAACCTCTGGAATTTTCATTGTTCCTTTGATTTCAGGACCTTTTAGTTTGACGGCACCCTCTGGAATATTGACCTTTGGTAATGATACATCCAACGTTGGCATTTTGAACTTTCTTCCTTTGATATCAGGGCCTTCAATGTCAAAATCTCCCTCAACCTTTGGAACTGAGACATCAACCTCTGGAATTTTCATTTTTCCTTTGATTTCGGGACCTTTTAGTTTGACGTCACGTTCTGGAATATTGACCTTTGGTAAAGAAACATCAATTGTTGGTATGTTGATCTTTCCTCCTTTAAAGTCAGGGTTTTCAAACCCAAGGTCTCCTTCAAATTTTGCATCAGAAATGTCAACCGTTGGCATAGTGATATCTCCACCTTTAAATTCGGGACCTTCGATATTCATCTCTGGACCTTTTGTTTTCATTTTGGGGATGGAAATATCTACTGAGGGCATGTGAAACTTTCCTCCTTTGCCAACTTTGCCTTCAATTCCTGCTTCTCCTTCTGCTTTTCCTTTGGGGAATGATGTATCAAAGTCTGGCATGTCAATCTTTCCCCCACTGAACTCTGGCCTCTTTAGTTTGATACCACCCTCTGGAAAATTGACTTTTGGTAAAGAAACATCCAACGTTGGCATTTTGAATTTTCCTCCTTTGACATCAGGGCCTTTAAGATGAACATCACCTTCAACTTTGGGAAGTGAGACATCAACGTCTGGAATTTCCATCTTCCCTCCCTGGAGTTCAGGACCTTCTAGTTTGATCCCCCCCTTTGGGAAATCGACTTTTGGTAAGGAAACATCCAATGTTGGCATTTTGAACATTCCTTCTTTGACATCAGGGCCTTCAATGTCAAACCCCCCCTCAACGTTTGGAGTAGAGATGTCAACTTCTGGAATTTGCACTTTTCCTTTGATTTTGGGACCTTTCAGTTTGACACCACCCTCTGGAAGATTTACCTTTGGTAAAGAAACATCCAACGTTGGAATTTTAAACTTTCCTTCCTTGAAACCAGGGCCTTCAATGTCAAAATCTCCCTCACATTTTGGAGTCGAGACGTCAACTTCTGGAATTTTCCTTTTTCCTTTTATTTCAGGACTTTTTAGTTTGACACCACCCTCTGGAAGATTGACTCTTGGTAAAGACACATCCATTTTTGGAATTTTAAACTTTCCTCCTTTAAAATCAGGGCCTTCAATGTCAAAATCTCCCTCAACCTTTGGAACTGAAACGTCAGCCTCTGGAATTTTCATTTTTCCTTTGATTTCAGGACCTTTTAATTTGACACCACCCTCTGGAAAATTGACTTTTGGTAAAGAAACATCCAACGTTGTCATTTTGAACTTTCCTCCTTTAAAATCAGTGCCTTCGAGCTCAAGGCCGCCTTCAATTTTTCCTTTGGGAAGTGAGACATCGATATCAGGCATTTCTATCTTTCCTTCCTTGACTTGTGGACCTTTTAATTTAACACCACCTTCTGGAGCACTGACCTTTGGTAAAGAAACATCAATTGTTGGCGTAGTGACTTTTCCAGGACCTTCAAAATTGATCTCTGGGCCTTTTGTTTTCACTTTAGGGATGGAAATATCTACTGAGGGCATGTGAAACTTTCCTCCTTTGCCAACTTTGCCTTCAATTCCTGCTTCTCCTTCTGCTTTTCCTTTGGGGAATGATATATCAAAGTCTGGCATGTCAATCTTTCCCCCACTGAACTCTGGCCCCTTTAGTTTGATACCGCCCTCTGGAAGATTGGCTTTTGGTAAAGACACATCAACTATTGGCATTTTGAACTTTCCTCCTTTGATGCCAGGACCTTCAAGATCAACACCTGCTTCAACTTTGCCTTTTTCATGTGATATATCAACGTCTGGAATTTCCATCTTTCTTCCCTTGAGTTCTGGGCGCTTTAGTTTGATACCACCCTCTGGAAAATTGACTTTTGGTAAAGAAACATCCAACGTTGGCATTTTGAATTTTCCTTCCTTGACATCAGGCCCTTGAACATTAACATCACCTTCAACTTTGGGAAGTGAGACATCAATGTCTGGTATTTCCATCTTTCCTCCCTTGAATTCTTCACCTTTGAGTTTAAAACCCCCTTCAGGAAGGTTGACTTTTGGTAAAGAAACATCAAATGTTGGGATTTTGAATTTTCCTCCTCTAACATCAGGGCTTTCAACATCCAGATTTCCTTCAACTTTGGGAAATGAGACATCAGTTTTCCTTCCTTCAAAGTCTGGACCCTTTAGTTTGGCACTAACCTCTGGAAGACTGACCTTTGGCAAAGACATATCAAGTTTAGGCATTTTAAACTTGCCTCCTTTGACATCAGGGCCTTCAAAGTCAAAATCCCCTTCGACCTTTGGAAGTGAAATATCAAGGTCTGGAATTTCAACCTTTCCTTTGAGTTCTGGACCTTTGACACCACCTTCTGGAACATTGACTTTTGGTAAAGAAATGTCAATTTTTGGCATTTCTACCTGTCCTCCTTTGAGATCAGGGGAGCTAAGATCCAGTTCTCCTTCTACTTTGGGAAGAGTAATGTCAACTGTCGGCATTGTGACTTTTCCACCTTTAACATCAGGAACCTCGATATTGATATTTGCACCTTTTGATTTCATTTTAGGAAGAGAAAGGTCAACAGAAGGCATGTGAAACTTTCCTCCTCTGATGTCAATATCAACACCTGCAGGCAGGTGTCCTTGAGGAAGTGAGACATCCATTTCTGGAACTTCAATCTTCGCTCCCTTGAGTTCTGGACCTTTTATTTTGACCCCACCCTCTGGAAGTTTGACATCTGGCAAAGAAACATCAACTGTTGGCATTTTAAACTTTCCTGTTTTTACATCTGGACCTTCAATATCAATATCTCCCTCAAATTTTGTTTTTGGAAGTGAAATATCCACTCTTGGTTTCTCTATTTTTCCTTTAACTTTTGGTGCTTCCAAATGGGAATCAGCTTTTGGGAGATTTACTTTTGGCAAGGAAACATCCAATGAAGGCATTTTGAACTTTCCTCCTTTGACATTTGGGCCCTCGAGTTCCACACCACCCTCAACTTTTCTCTTGGGAAGTGAGATATTGACGTCTGGTATTTCCATGTTTCCTCCCCTGAGCTCTGGACCTTTAAGTTCTACACCACCCTTTGGAAGATTGACAATTGGTAAAGAAACATCAAGTGTTGGCATTTTTATCTTTCCTCCTTTAACATCAGGTCCTTCAAGACTCAGGTCACCTTCAACTTTTGGAAGGGAAAAATCTACATTTGGGGTGGGGACCGTTCCACCTTTAAATTCTACACCTTCGACATTAATCTCTGGACTTTTAGTTTTCATTTTAGGAAGAGAAAGATCAACAGAGGGCATATGAAATTTTCCCCCCTTGGCAACAAGCCCTTCAATTCCTATTTTTCCTTCAGCTTTTTCCTTAGGGAATCCAATATCTAAATCTGGCATCTCAATCTTCCTTTCCTCAAGTTCAGGACCTTTCAGCTTGACACCTCCCACTGGCAGGCTAACCTTTGGCAGAGAAATGTCAAACGTTGGCATTTTTACCTTTGCTCCTTTTCCCTCAAGTCCTATATTATCAAGATCACCCTCAACTTTGGGAAGTGAGACATCAATGTCTGGAATTTCCATCATTCCTCCCTTAAATTCTGCACCTTTTAGTTTGACACCAACCTCCGGACGACTCACTTTTGGCAAAGAAACATCCAATTGTGGCATTTTAAACTTTCCTTCTTTGACATGAGGGCCTTCAATGCCAAGATCGCTCTCAACCTTTCCTTTTGGAAGAGAAATATCTACACTTGGCACTTCAACTTGTCCTTTGATATTTGGCGTTTCCAAATCTGGATCAAACTTTGGGAGGTTGACCTTTGGCAATGAAACATCCAATGTAGGCAATTTGAACTTTCCTCCTTTGCTATCAGGACCTTCAACAGTGAATCCCCCATCAATTTTTCCTTTTGGAAATGAGACATCGGTTTCTGGAATTTCCATCTTTCCACCTTGGACTTTTGGACCTCTTATTTTAAGATCAGCCTCTGGAAGACTGACTTTGGGTAAAGTCAAATCAAAGGTTGGCCTTTTAAACTTTCCTCCTTTTACATCAGGACCTTCAAGACTCAGGTCATCTTCAACCTTGGGAAGGGAAAGGTTTACATTCTGAGTAGTGACTTTTCCACTCTTCAATTCAGGGCTTTCAATATTAATCTCTGGACCTTTAATTGTCATTTTAGGAAGAGAAAGATCAACAGAAGGCATATGAAACTTTCCTCCTTTGCCAACTTGCCCTTCAATTCCTATTTGTCCTTCAGCTTTCCCTTTGGGGATATCTAAATCTGGCATCTCAATCTTGCATCCCTCAAGCTCTTGACCTTTTAGTTTAACATCAGCTTCTGGAAGATTTACTTTTGGTGAAGAAAAATCCAATGTCGGCATTTTGAACTTTCCTCCTTTAACATCAGGGCCTTCAATGTCAAAATCTCCCTCAACATTTGGAATTGAGACATCAATATCTGGAATTTGCATTTTTCCTTTAATTTCAGGACCTTTTAGTTTGACACCACCCTCTGGAAGACTGACTTTTGGCAAAGTAACATCCAAATGTGGCATTTTGAACTTTCCTCCTTTGATATCAGGGCCTTGTAGATTAACATCACCTTCAAATTTAGGAACTGAAACATCAACGTCTGGCATTTCCATCTTTCTTCCTTTGATTTCTGGACCTTTTAGTTTAATACCGCCTTCAGGGATTCTGACTTTGGGTAAGGACACATCGAAAGTTGGCACTTTAAACTTTCCTCCTTTGACATCAGGACTCTGAAGATTAACTTCAGGACCTTCAACCTTTGGAATAGAAACAGCTACATCTGGGGCGGACACTTTTCCACCTTTAAATTCGGGGCCTTCAATATTGATCTCTGGACTTTTAGTTTTCATCTTAGGAAGAGAAAGATCGACAGAAGGCATATGAAACTTCCCTCCTTTGCCAACTTGCCCTTCAATTCCTATTTTTCCTTCAGCTTTTCCTTTAGGAAGTGAAATATCTAAGTCTGGCATTTCGACCTTTCTTCCCTGAAGTTCTGGACCTTTTAGTTTGATGTCACCCTCTGGGAGATTGACCTTAGGTAAGGAAACATCCAACGTTGGCATTTTGAATTTTACTCCTTTGACATTAGGACCTTGAAGATTAACATTACCCTCAACTTTGGGAAGTGTGACATCAATGTCTGGCATTTCCAATTTTCCTCCCTTGAATTCTGTACTTTTAAATTCAACACCACCTTCTGGAAAACTGACTTTTGGTAAAGAAACATCCAATGTTGGCATTTTGAATTTTCCTCCATTGGCATCAGGGCCTTCAAAGTCAAAATCTCTTTCAACCTTTGGAACTGAGACATCAACATCTGGAACTTTCATTTTTCCCTTGAATTCAGGACATTTTAGTTGGACCCCACCTTCTGGAAGGCTAACCTTTGACAAAGAAACATCTAATGGTGGTATTTGGAACTTTCCTCCTTTTATATTAGGGCCTTCAAGATCAAAAGCTCCCTCAACCTTCGGAACGGAGACATCAACTTCTGGAGTTTCGATCTGTCCTTTGATTTTTGGGCCTTTGAGTTTGACACCTCCCTCTGGAAGACTAACCTTTGGCAAAGAAACATCCAGTGTTGGCATTTTGAACTTTCCTCCTTTGACATCAAGGCCTTTAATGTCAAAACCTCCCTTAACTTTTGGAACTGAGACATCAATGTCTGGCATTTCCATTTTTTGTGGACCTTTCAGTTGAACTTCTCCTTCTGGAAGATTGACTTTTGGTAAAGAAACATCATATTTTGGCATTTTAAACTTTCCTCCTTTGACATCAGGGCCTTGTAGATGAAAATCACCCTCAACTTTGGGAAGTGTGACATCAACATCTGGCATTTCCATCTTTCCTCCCTTGAATACTGGATCTTTTAATTTAACGCCGCCTTCTGGAAGGCTGACTTTTGGTAAAGAAATATCCAACGTCGGCATTTTGAACTTTCCTCCTTTGACATCGGGGCCTTGAATATCAAAATCTCCTTCACCCTTTGGAACTGAGACATCAACTTCTGGAATTTTAATTTTTCCTTTGAAATCAGGACCTCTTAGTTCGACACCACCCTCTGGAAAATTAACTTTTGGTAAAGAAACATCAAATGTTGGCATTTTGAGCTTTCCTCCTCTAAAATTAGGGCCTTCAAACTCAACACCGCCTTCAAATTTTCCTTTGGGAAGTGAGACATCGATATCAGGCATTTCTATCTTTCCTCCCTTGACTTCTGGACCTTTTAATTTAGCATCACTTTCTGATAGACTGACTTTTGGGAAAGAAACATCAAAAGTTGGCATTGTGAACTTTCCCCCTTCCACATCAGTGCCTTTTATTTCAAAATCACCCTCAACTTTGGGAAGCGAGACATCAACATCTGGAATTTCCATTTTTCCTTTTATATGTGGACCTTTTGGTTTAACTCCACCTTCCACAAGACTGACCTTTGGTAAAGAAACATCAAATTTTGGAATTTTGATCTTTCCTCCTTTGACGCCTGGACCTTGAAGATTAATATCACCCTCAACTTTTGGAATTGTGACATCAACGTCAGGTGTTTCCAGCTTTCTTCCTTTGACCTCTGGACCTATTAATTTAACACTACCTTCTGGGAGATCGACTTTTGGTAAAGAAACATCAACTGTTGGTATTTTGAACTTTGCTCCTTCAATGTCAAAATCACCCTCAACTTTGGGAAGTGAGACATCGACATCTGGAATTTCCATCTTTCCTCCTTTAAGTTTTGGGCCTTTCAGTTTGACACCACCCTCTGGAAGATTGACTTTCGGGGATGAAACATCTAATGTTGGCATTTTGAACTTTCCTCCTTTGATATCAGGGCCTTCAAGAGCAATGCTACCATCGACTTTTCCTTTGGGAAGTGAGACATTGATGTCTGGCATTTCTAACTTTCTTCCTTTCAGTTTTGGACCTTTCAGTTTGACATCACCTTCCGGAAGATTGACTTTGGGTAAAGAAATATCTACATCTGGCAGCTCAACGTCCACTTCTTTGCCTTTGGGAAGCGACAAGTCCACACTCGGCAACTTGAAGCTTCCTTCAACATCTGGTCTTTGAACATTTTGTGATTGGGATACATCAAAATTCGGTAAGGTGAACTTTCCATCTCCACCTATGTAATGACTCATGTCTACTCCAACATCAGCGGAAGGGAGACAGAATTTACTTCTGCTTTCTGTGCCCTCAACATCCAGTTCAGGGGATTCCATCGTTGGTAATGAAATATCATGTGCAGGCATCGATATTTCTTGTCCTTTGAAAGTGCCCTCCACTTCATCTGGAAGTCTCCCAACAGACAGCTCTACATCCGGCACAGAAATGTCTATTGCAGGTTTCTTGATTGTCGTTTTTACATTGATGTCAGTTTTTCCTTTGACTTTTGGTAAAGAGATGTCAACAGAAGGCTTTTGAAATGATGGAACGCCCCCTGTTATTTCCACTTTCGGAATACTAATGTCTGCTTTTGCTGTGACCTTCCCTTTGTCGTCGTCAATTTCATCCAAATGACGCGAGAGTCGCATTTTGGGAAGTTTCAACTTTGGCATTCGTAGTTTTCCGTCACTTTTGCCTTTTTCTATGTCAACTTCAGCATCTCCTCCTTTGATTTCAATTTTTGGAGCTTTAATTTCCACCTTTCCAGCGGGCAAAGATGCAGCAGCTTTGCTGGAAGGGAGCGCGAACTCCACATCCGGGGAACTCAACGACGGTCCCCCCAACTCCACATCCACAACTTTCGCAGCAGGCAGACTGAACTCTAAAGATGGCGGCGGGATGTTAACGTCCGGCTTCTCCAGTTCCACCGATACAGACTTGGCATCCTTGCTCACAGGCAAGTTGATTCCAAACTTGGGAGCTTTTCCTTTGGCTTTCACTTTGGCTCCAGGAATCTCAGCTGGTGAAAACTTCCCCTTTGCCTCCAGTCTTCCACTGTCCTCTTTTCCTCCACTCTGACCTTTCGTCTTCATCCGAGGAAATCTAAGAGAAGATTACGTTTGCATGAAAACTGACACAAAAAAAGGGGAAAAAATACATTGCTAGAAACTGTTCGCATAGATTGGAGGTCTGCTTGTGACAAACTCATTTCAATTTGCAGCAGAAGGATTAAAAAGAGCCACATGATTGGATATCCAGCATTGTCAATGGCATTGAAAGAATGAAAAAATATCTTGTGACAAATTCATTTCAATTCGCAGCAGAAGGCTGAAAAAGAGCCACATGATTGGACATCCTGCATTGTCAATGGCATTGAAAGAATTAAAAAAGATATTTGTTGTATTTTTATTTTCAAATTTATGACAATTTATATATATATGTATATATATATATATGGCGGAAAACACTCATGTGACTTGAAGTTCCACTCTGAGACCCCCAATTTGGCCAAATTTCAAAATTGTCCGATATGCACGTGTGATACATCATTGGAAATCTTAAAATCTCAATTTTGGGGGGAAAGCAAAATTTTAAACAGGAGGGCATATTAGAAAAAAAAACGAGAGCAGAATTAAAGACGCCATGATTTTAACGAGATATGATCGCGTACATACCATGTTTCGATCTAAAAACTCCATGTAGCATGTAAAGTCGTGGTCAAAAGTTTACACTTGTGAAGAATATAATGTCATGGCTCTCTTGAGTTTCCAGTTATTTCTACAACTCTGATTTTTCTCCGATAGAGTGATTGGAACAGATACTTCTTTGTCACAAAAAACATTCATGAAGTTTGGTTCTTTTATGACTTTATTATGGGTTAACAGAAAAAGTGATCAAATCTGCTGGGTCAAAAATATACATACTTGGATCTGAAAAAGCGAATCATTGACTTGAACAAGTCAGGAAAGTCACTTGGAGCCATTTCAAAGCAGCTGCAGGTCCCAAGAGCAACAGTGCAAACAATTGTTTGTAAGTATAAAGTGCATGGCACTGTTTTGTCACTGCCACGATCAGGAAGAAAACGCAAGCTATCGCCTGCTGCTGAGAGAAAATTGGTCAGGAGGGTGAAGATTCAACCGAGAATCACCATAAAGCAGATCTGCCAAGAATTAGAAGCTGCTGAAACACAGGTGTCAGTGTCCACAGTCAGGCGTGTTTTGCATCTCCATGGACTGAGGGGCTGCCGTGCAAGAAGAAAGCCCTTGCTCCAAAAGCGGCACCTTAAGGCTCGACTGAAGTTTGCTGCTGATCACATGGACAAAGATAAGACCTTCTGGAGGACAGTTCTGTGGTCAAACGAAACAAAAATCGAGCTGTTTGGCCACAATGCCCAGCAATATGTTTGGAGGAGAAAAGTTGAGGCCTTTAACCCCAAGTACACCATACCTACCGTCAAGCACGGTGGTGGTAGTATTATGCTGTGGGGCTGTTTTGCTGCCAGTGGAACTGGTGCTTTACAGAGAGTAAATGGGATGATGAAGAAGGAGGATTACCTTCAAATTCTTCAAGATAACCTAACGTCATCAGCCTGAAGATTGGGTCTTGGGTGCAGTTGGGTGTTCCAACAGGACAATGACCCCAAACACACATCAAAAGTGGTAATGGAATGGCTAAATCAGGCTAGATTTAAGGTTTTCGAATGGCCTTCCCGAAGTCCTGACTTAAACCCCATTGAGAACTTGTGGACAATGCTGAAGAAACAAGTCCATGTCAGAAAGCCATCAAATTTAACTGAACTGCACCAATTCTGTCAAGAGGAGTGGTCATAGATTCAACCAGAAGCTTGTGGATGGCTACCAAAACCGCCTAATTGAAGTGAAAATGGCCAAGGGACATTATACCAAATATTAGCGCTGCTGTATGTATATTTTTGACCCAGCAGATTTGATCACTTTTTTCTGTTCACCCATAATAAAGTCATAAAAGAACCAAACGTCATGAATGTTTTTTGTGACAAAGAAGTATCTGTTCCAATCACTCTATCAGAGAAAAATCAGAGTTGTAGAAATAACTGGAAACTCAAGAGAGCCATGACATTATGTTCTTCACAAGTGTATGTAAACTTTTGACCACAACTGTATCACCGAGTGTCAAGACACAGCTGTGAATGGCCACAGCCGGATTTTTTATTTTTATTTTATGGGTGAAACATGGTGATATAACAAGGATCGCGATGCAGAAATCGCAGACAACAAGGAGTGGTTGAGATTTTCTTTTTCATATAGTTACCCTTTTAAATGTTATTTTTCAAATTTTTTTGTTTGGATCGATTTATCATCTAACATATCAGGGAAAATGCAACAGTAACAAAAAAAATATACAATTAAGCGATTGTTATGAGGTAGATATCCGTGACTTTTTTACAGACGCCAAATTTTTCATTGTGACGTAATTTGTTTAAAAGTTTAAAATATGCGAGTGAATAATTTTTTTAAGTGTTTTTTTTTTTAAACTAAATATGGGACATCAATTAATGATTCTAAGCTAAAAATTACAGACATTTTGAATAATAAATATAATTACTTACCTTTTTTTTATGGCTAGGTTGAAACAAAAGTGGTTGCGCGACGTCTGTAAACGGGGGTTTTCAGGGTAAAACGGACAAATTAAAAATAGTTTGGAGGCTTAGTGCACCATGAATCTGCTATGGCAGCATCTATATTGTTCTATCAAACACAACAGTTCTTTTGGCTTAAAATACAGCAGTTTCTTTTAAAGAGGGGTGCAAGAGCAGAAACTGCTTTTTCAGTCTTGTCTGTGTTTTCCACCATATATAAAACGTGGAAAAACTGTGAATATTATCTTTTCATTTTTTAGTTTAAAATAAATATTTTATTTTTGTTTCTATTTTTATGTATTCATTTCTATTTTTTAAGTAGTTTTTAATTTTAAATTAGAAGAAAAAAGGAAAATAAACTGTAAATTCATTTTATATCTACCCTATCCCAGCTAACTATGTTGATATACATATGTTTATACATACATATATTTTTTAAAACTTTTAATTTTACTTTAAAAAAAAAAAAAAAAAATGACATCTTTTTAAAATAAGAATAATCACAGTAAATATTCTCTTAAATTTTATATTAGCAAAAAAACATGATATCTGATTTACTTTCTCGGGTCATACAAAATGATGTGGCGGGCCAAATCTGGCCACCGGGCCTAGAATTTGACACCTATTATAAAATGTATGATCATATTCAATAATGATATTCTTAATATAGTACAGACATTTTCAACTCATTGGCTGCCATTCACACTTCTGGGAATGATTGCTGTCAGCCTCTCACAGGTTTGAATTGGACGTCTAGCACCATCGATGACACTGACACATGAGCATCAACTGCTAGTCCTCACAATTCTAATGAATTGGATTTCTATCTATAGTTTACTGATAGGACCCACCTGATTTTCCTCTTTGCCTTGACCGCAGCCCCCCCTTCTGCCTCCAGGTGGTCACTCCGTCTGTTTTTGAATTTGGGTAGGCAGAATTCTACATCCACGTCGCTCATTTCCAGCCAGGGAGGCGTTCCTTCAATCACCAGCTCCTCACGCCGTTTCTCCTTCAGCCTCTTCAGACCGAAGCGACCGCCTCGCTTCTTCTTGGCCTTAAAAGGCTTCATGCCCTTCACGCTCTGAAACACACCACAAGGTCAGTCACATTCCACCATTTTAGACGTTTTATGAATATCAAAACAGGTCGAACAGGCCAAACACTACAGCGGAGTATTAAAGTGCATACAACACAAGAAAAAAAGTCATATAGGATTATTATGTGAATTAGTATAATATTTAGAGACGATTCGACGATATACAACAATTTAGCAAAACGCAGATGATGAGAAATTAGTCTTTTAATCTGCCGGTTAGCCACGCCCACCATTATAAGGCTCTAGCGTCCCCAACAGGTGGATGACGTCAGCGGAGTTATGATTTCATCTGATTTAGTATGCAGCCCGTTGAAGGGGAATTATTCAGAACGAGGAAAATGTGACGAAGAGAGATGCAAAATGTTATTATTTCAGTCTCTCTACGCCAATATTTTTACAGGATATTCTTTTTATTCAAGTATTTTTCCCCAATAGCTAAATAAATGGCTTGAGAAGGACCAGTCCGCCCGTTGAGGGGGAATTATTCAGAACGAGGAAAAGGCGACAAAGTGAGCCGCAAAATGTCATTGTTTCAGTCTCTCTACTCCAATATTTTTACAGGATATTATTTTTTATCCAAGTATTTTTTTCCCCAATAGCTAAATAAATGGCATGGTCATGACAAATAACAGTCTTGTGCTAAATGGAATATGAAATAATAAAAATGCATTTATTCAAGACGACATGGCAAATGGTCAAAACTGTCGACTTCACCTTTACTGTCGCACCTCCTGAACGATATTTTATGCCACCTAAATCGGGCTTATGTCATTTCCCTTTCCCGGCTTCGGAGAATGTTAACAAACCAAGCGGCTTGACAGCTAACCGACATGCTAACCGAACCGAGTGATGTTTCAAAGTCTTCGAAGCAGAAAATCACACATAACTTGCCCGGATCATTTCACATGACGACTGGGTTGTCGATTGTCTTCGCCGATCGGCAAACCGCCCGACAGAGAGCAATTTACAGCTCGTTTCCCTGCTAAACGGACAGGAGAGCTCGCCAAGGAAGCAGCTGGACAATGACCGCTGGACATTTACATGCCAATCCATGATCAAACGTAAGTAGTCCGTTATTTAAAGAAAGTTTGTAGTGTTTACTTTGTAAGCGCTGAATTTGCGGCTATTTTTAACTCAAAACTGCAATTTCTGATCGGTCCGAAAATTTGACAGAACACCGGGCACTTGAAGAGGGGAATAAGCCGAGTATACTAGTAGTGCTCTCCCGGCGGGCGGATGTGCGATAAGCCACCGGTCGTCGGCATGTCACAAAATGCAAGGCACCTACTGTACATATTAAAATGATCCCAGTATTTGACATAATGCAAAACACGATGTTTACTCACTTCCTCGTAAGTCCCATGGTCCCACAGTAGTAGGGCTTGTTTTGGCCAATATCCACAAATGAACGGGAACCTTTTGAACCCCCAAAAAGGCGCACACGCCTCTCCCTCCTACAGCAAGATTTTTCTGCAGCCATTTGGCTGGCGTGATGCGAAAAATAAACGTATTAAACCGCAAAACCAGCTGAATCCTTAGTCCTTCTCGTACAACAGTATGGCTGTATAGTGAAGAGGACTCCTTCCTCCGTACATGTCACAGCGCTCTCTTTCTTAACTCGAGACTGTTTCTAATTTCACGAATTAGCTGTGCTCATCCATTTGTATTTCGTAAAGTACGTAAAATTACATAACATTACGACCCAATCTCCTAATATTTGGACTTTATTCTTATAATGTTACGATTTTAATCTCATAGTATTATGGGGCATGACTTAAATATCGTAATATTACTACTTTATTCTCATAGACCTGTTTTTTTTTTTTTTTCTTTCTTAGTGTGCCTGTCGTAAAATAGCATGTAAAGAGACAAGAAAATAAAATTGAATATTTCTTTACCATTTTGGCCATCTTGGCTTTAGGACCCTTGATATCCACACTGGGTAGGCGGGGTCGCATACAGACCTCCTGTCCGTGGACTGTCCGCTTGACCAGGAAGCTGACTTTGTAGGGTTCGGCACATTGGAGGATCTTAAGAGCGTCTTCATAGCGTACGTTGTCAAAGTAAACCTTGGCGCTGAGCAGCTGGTCACCTGTCGAAGAAAATAGGAGGGCAGCGACAACTATTTAGGACCTGCAGAAGATGACTGTAAGCTGTTCACTCAAGTTCGTTTACCAGTACACAAATAGCATCTTTTTTCTAGAAGTATGTAACTTAAAAGTGCGTACGACAGGATAAAAAAAATTCTTAAATAGCATTATTAGGCAAGGCAAGGCAAGGCAAATTTATTTATATAGCACAATTAAACACAAGGCACTTCAAAGTGCTTTACGTCACATGAAGATCATAAAAATCACATTTAAATCAATACAACGTAAAAACCAAGACAATCAAAATAGGAAATAAAACTATACATAAAAATCGCATTTAATCACAAATAGAATAAAAATAAATAAAAATAAAACAAAATCTACCAAATAATAATTGAAATCAGCAATGGAGATAAGCACAAGAGGAATAGAAAGCAAGTAGATTGAGATATATAGACAGTTATGGATATGCAGTGCTAAACAAAAGCGTTAAGAGCTAACAGTTTGAGCATACTTCAGACGTTCAGGTAACTTGTTCCAGAGGTGAGGAGCATAATAACTAAATGCTGCCTCACCCTGCTTGGTTCTTGTTCTTGGAACATACAGGAGACCGGTTCCAGACGACCTTAGGGGTCTAGATGTCTCATAGGAATCTAACAAATCAAGCATGCATTTTGGTCCAAGGCCATTAAGTGTTTTGTAGACGAGCAGTAGTATTTTATAGTCTATCCTTTGACTCACTGGAAGCCAGTGTAGCGATTTCAAAACCGGTGTAATGTGGTCCAGCTTCCTTGTATTTGTGAGGACTCTGGGTGCAGCATTCTGTACTAGCTGCAGCTTCCTGGCTGATTTTTATATCAAGACCCGTAAATATACCGTTGCAATAGTCCATTCTGCTGAAAATGAATGCATGCATAAGTTTTTCCATGTCTTGTTGAGTCAGAAGCCCCTTAATTCTGGTTATATTTTTTAGGTGGTAATAAGCAGATTTAGTGACGGACTTTAGATGGCCATCAAATTTGAGGTCTGAGTCAATAATTACGCCAAGGCTTCTGACTTGATTTGTAGCTGTAAGTGACATTGTGCTAAGGTGCCTGCTTATTTTCTCCACATTTAACTGGAGAAGATTCTGACACATCCATTCATTGGTTTGATGAATGCATTTACTCAGGGAGACTAAGGGACTATAATCATGTGGGACACAGAAATGTACAGTTGTGTGTCATTTGCATAGGTGTGATAGGAGATGTCTTACTGTTCCATAATCTGAGCTAAGGAAAGCATATAGATGTTAAATAAGAGTGGTCCAAGAATTGACCCTTGAGGGACTCCACACGTGAATTTGGTTTGTTCTGACTGATGGTATCCGACTGACACAAAGGAAATTCCTATCATTGTGTGAATTTGAATCATATTTTGAGACGATTTGACTATATACCACAATTTGGCAAAGCGCAGATGTCGAGAAATTAGTCTTTTAATTTGCCGTTTAGCCATGCTTACCATTATAGGGCTCTAGCGTCCCCAACAGGAGGATGACGTCGGCAGGGTCATGGTTTTATCTGATTTACAGTTCAGCCCATTGAGGGGGAATTATTCAGAATGAGGAAAATGCGACGGAGAGCGCCACAAAATGTCATTGTTTCAGTCTCTCTACTCCAATATTTTTACATGATATTCTTTTTATCAAAGTATTTGTCCCCAATTGCTAAATGAATGGTATGGCCATGACAAATAACAGTCTGGTGCTAAATGGAATATGAAACATTAAAAATGCATTTAGTAAGTTCGGCATGGCAAAATTACTTCATAATGGTCAAAACTTTCCACTTCTTGCACCTACCAAACTATATTTTATGCCACCGCAGTTTTTTGTCATTTCCCTGCCCCCGGCTTCGGAGAGCTTAAACAAACTAGGAGGCGTGACAGCTAGCCGACATGCTAACCTGAACCGAGTGCTGTGTCAGTCTTATACTTGGCTTTCGAAGTGAAAAATCATATAAAACTACCCAGGATCATGTCAAACGGCGGTGGGGTTGTTGATTGTCTTTGCCGAGCGGCAACCCGCCCGGCGGCGAGCAAGTTACAGCTCGTCGGACTCGTTCCCGTCCTGCGGGCAAGAGAGCTCGTTTGCCGAGGAAGCAGCTGCAGAATGACCGCCGGACAAACCGGCCGACGTTGGAGGAGCACCACATAGTCAACACGAATATGGCGTAAATTAATGCTTTACTACATGGCGAAGGACGTAAACAGTGTGAGAACAGCGTGCAGTTGTTGTGCAGATAACATGGCAGGATGTGTCTGAGGAGAACTTTTGTACATTTACGTTCATAATCAAACGTAAGTAAATAGTCCTTTATTGAAAGAAAGTTTGTAGTATTTACTTTGTAACCGCTGTATTCGCGGCCATTTTTAACACAAAGTTGCAATTTCTGATGGAGTAGAAAATTTGACAGACCACCGGGCACTTGAAGAGGCAATAAGCCAAGTATAGCGCTCTCCTGGCGGTGAGGGGCTGCGAGAAGCTGCTGGTTGTCGGCCGAGTGTCATTCTTGGTGGACAGGGAGCATGTCAGCCACAAAATGCAAGCCATCTTCGTGTTAAAACGTGTGCCATGATCCCAGTATGTGACATAATACAAAACACGATGTTTACTCACTTCTTCGTAAGTCCTATAGTCCCACAGTTGTCGCATACTTGTTTTGGCAGATATCGGGGTGAACGGGAACTTTCTGAAACTCAAAAAGGCTCACACACCTCTTCACGGTACAGCTACAAAAGCCTGCAGCAGTTTGGCTGGCGTGATGTGAAAAATAAACGATTTAATCCGCAAAATCAGCTGAATCCGCAGTCCGTCTGCATGTTATAAAGCAATGCTGTATTGTGAGATGCTGACCCGGGTGACGTCACATTAGCATTCGTCTTAAACCCGAGACTGAAGCCAGAAGTTACTCATTTTCATGGTGCGGGATTCAAAATTGAATACAGTACATAAAACGATCGTTTCCACACATCCAAGCAGTCCATTTCATTCAGGAGCATAAAACACCGCGTGATTCAGTGCGTCAAATAAGTATTTAGTCAACCACCAATTGTGCAAGTTCTCCTACTTGAAAAGATTAGAGAGGCCTGTAATTGTCAACATGGGTAAACCTCAACCATGAGAGACAGAATGTGGAAAAAAAACAACAGAAAATCACATTGATTTTTAAAGAATTTATTTGCAAATCATGGTGGAAAATAAGTATTTAATCAATACCAAAAATTCATCTCAGTACTTTGTTATGTACCCTTTGTTGGCAATAACGGAGGCTAAACGTTTTCTGTAACTCTTCACAAGCTTTTCACACACTGTTGCTTGTATTTTGAACCCATTCCTCCATGCAGATCTCTAGAGCAGTGATATTTTGGGGCTGTCATTGGGCAACACGGACTTTAAACTCCCTCCACAGATTTTCTATGGGGTTGAGATCTGGAGACTGGCTAGGCTACTCCAGGACCTTGAAATGCTTCTTACGAAGCCACTCCTTTGTTGCCCTGGCTGTGTGTTTGGGGTCATTGTCATGCTTAAAGACCCAGCCACGTCTCATCTTCAATGCCCTTGCTGATGGAAGGAGATTTTCACTCAAAATCTCTCGATACATGGCCCCATTCATTCTTTCCTTTACACAGATCAGTCGTCCTGGTCCCTTTGCAGAAAAACAGCCCCAAAGCATGATGTTTCCACCCCCATGCTTCACAGTGGGTATGGTGTTCTTCGAATGCAATTCAGTATTCTTTCTCCTTCAAACACGAGAACCTGTGTTTCTACCAAAAAGTTCTATTTTGGTTTCATCTGACCATAACACATTCTCCCAGTCCTCTTCTGGATCATCCAAATGCTCTCTAGCGAACCGCAGACGGGCCTGGACGTATAGTAGCTTCAGCAGGGGGACACGTCTGGCAGTGCAGGATTTGAGTCCCTGGCGGTGCACTGTGTTACCGATAGTAGCCTTTGTTACTGTGGTCCCAGCTCTCTGTAGGTCATTCACTAGGTCCCCCTGTGTGATTCTGGGATTTTTGCGCACCGTTATTGTGATCATTTTGACGCCACAGGGTGAGATCTTGCATGGAGCCCCAGATTGAGGGAGATATTCAGTGGTCTTGTATGTCTTCCATTTTCTAATAATTGCTCCCACAGTTGATTTCTTTACACCAAGCTTTTTACCTATTGCAGATTCAGTCTTCCCAGCCTGTGCAGGTCTACAATTTTGTCTCTGGTGTCCTTCGACAGCTCTTTGGTCTTGGCCATAGCGGTGTTTGGAGTGTGACTGACTGAAGTTGTGGACAGGTGACTTTTATACCGATAATGAGTTAAAACAGATGCCATTAATACAGGTAACGAGACAGCCAGAAATCTTGCTTGTTTGTAGGTGACTAAATACTTATTTTCTACTCTAATTTGGTAATAAACTCTTTAAAAAATGTGATTTTCTGTTTTTTTCCCCCACATTCTGTCTCTCATGGTTGAGGTTTACCCATGTTGACAATTACAGGCCTCTCTAATCTTTTCAAGTAGGAGAACTTGCACAATTGGTGGTTGACTAAATACTTATTTGCCCCACTGTATATGAAATAAACATGCTTTTTGGTGTCATATGCACTTTAAAGGATGTATAATCTTTTTTAATTATTTCATTCTTGGGGGACTTTTTTTTTTTTCGAGAATATAAAACCTTCAAAAGTGCTATCTAATATTTGTGAAGGGTCTTAGTCCCTAAGGTGAATAGCAGTGGTTGCAAATATTGAGGTTCTGAGCACCTTGCTGCAGGCTGAGATGTTTGGCGGCTGGTGAGTCTTTGAGAACGTCTTTGATGAAAATGCCTTGCTCGCCACCGCCGGTCACGCTGTAGCCGCTAGCTCCGGCTTCGGCCTCCGTCTCCACCACGATCTCCACTGGAGGCTCGGCGGCTTCTGCTGTTGCCTGGTCCTCGAACAGGAAATGGATAGGCTTTGTTAGCTATTAGCATCATGGACTGTAACTAAAGATGACATACAGTTTTATGCTGAGATAACTTGAAAGATTCCAATTCAAAAAAGATTTTTGATGACTACGGCCACTTACTGTTTGCCCGTTAGAAGGCTCGGGGTCCATCTCTGGTTGGGCCAGTCGGCAGGTGGACGCTCTCAATTGACTTCTTTTCTGACTCAGCACCTGCTTCAACTCTGCATGGAGCTTCTCCTTCTGCTCCTGTACAAAATAGGAATGGCTGTTTTGGGGGGAAAAAAATGACGAATATACATAACATATAACGTTTCTGAAAAAATACCTACTATTGTTCCAACTATTATGAAAAACAACTAACTTTTTATTATTTAGATTATAAGGAACATTTTCTGAACAATCTCTTTTTTAAATAGATATTTGACTTTTTTCCTTCTTGGGGAAATACACAACGCTTTTTCAATAGTAAATCCAATTAGTCTAAAAAAATCTCCAAACAGAAGATGATGTCGCACCCAGAATGAGCTGCAGATTTTTGCATGCTGCTAGCATGCTATCCATAGGTTTTCTTAGTTGTTTGTTGCTGTATGACCGTTCTGTCTGTCTGTCAACATGTACTAGCTAGCCCAGCACTAGAAAGCTAGGCATGATAGGCATGATCATCAATTATGGTTGTGACGTGATGAGCAGAATTACTGAAAAAAGTGGACATCCCCTAATGCCTTGTTTTGAACAGACTAACTATGAAATGGTAACTAAATTGCAAAATTTGAGTGCCGAATTAGTTTTCTGCATGTAAAATTACATCAGTGCAGTTATTTTTATATTTCTTAAAGGGGCACAATAAAGAAATATATTTTTAAAAGCTGATCTTTATTACCCGATTTCAGTGCTCTAAAAATGACGTGATCAGGCCAGATTTCCGATCACGTGATCGGAGCGAGATACCCTTGTTGTGACAGTCATATTATAATTGAATGATCTCGCTCATATTGCACAGCCAGACAGTAAATTTCCATTTCTCATTTTATCCGCATCATCAAAGATGAGCCACATTGTTTGTTGTTGATGCCCTGGTGAAAAGAACGCTGCTGACATCTCTGCTGACTCCCCACAATTGAAAGTGTTTATGCGGCCCGATCATTGTGGTCCACAATAGTTGAATGAGCCTGCTGTGAGGCTGCGCTGCTTTGGCTCATCGGTGGAACCAACAAAAGTATTTGGACACATTTTTTTCCCAATCGATCATTTGTAGAAAGTCAATCAGGAAGAGTGGAAGATGTCACTTTACTCCGTATAGTGGGGCAAATAAGTATTTAGTCAACCACCAATTGAGCAAGTTCTCCTACTTGAAAAGATTAGAGAGGCCTCAACATGGGTAAACCTCAACCATGAGAGACAGAATGTGGAAAAAAAAAAAAACAGAAAATCACATTGTTTGTTTTTTCAAGAATTTATTTCAAAATTAGAGTGGAAATTACGTATTTGGTCACCCACAAACAAGCAAGATTTCTAGCTGTCAAAGAAGTCTTCTTCTAACGAGGCTCCACTCGTTACCTGTATTAATGGCATCTGTTTTAACTCATTATCTGTATAAAAGACACCTGTCCACAACTTCAGTCAGTCACACTCCAAACACCACTATGGCCAAGACCAAAGAGCTGTCGAAGGACACCAGAGAGAAAATTGTAGACCTGCACCAGGCTGGGAAGATGGAATCTGCAATAGGTAAAACGCTTCATGTCAAGAAATCAACTGTGGGAGCAATTAGTAGAAAATGGAAGACATACAAGACCACTGATAATCTCCCACGATTCGGGGGCTCCATGCAAGATCTCACCCCGTGGCGTCAAAATGATAACATGAACGGTGAGCAAAAATCCCAGAACCACACGGGGGGACCTTGTGAATGACCTACAGAGAGCTGGGACTACAGCAGTACTTCTCAAATAGTGGGGCGCGCCCCCCTGGGGGGGCGCAGAGCGATGCTAGGGAGGGCGCATGTGACCTCGGGGAACATGCTTTTTTTTTTTTTTTTTTTTTTTGCCGTACTGGAATAAAGTGTACTTGCACATCCACTCAGTGGGTGGCAGTGGCGCTCTCATTTTCAGAGTGCGCACAGTATTTTTGAACTAAGGAAGAGCACTCAGAACACACAGAAAACAGATATGAAGAGCAGTGCGCCGCCGCCGTTTTCGAAAGCCGTTTTCCGACCGGACTCACGCAGCGACCCACTGTCTTGTCCGGCCCGTTCTCACGTCGCCGCCCGAGAAGTGCCATTTTTGGCTTGGGATCGTCACGACGACCGCCCTCACCTACGGTTCTACCTCGGCCGCCGGGAATGCGCTTTTTTCGTGCCGTTTGCCTTTTAGCTTTGACTTTTAATACAGTGGGTAATGAGGAAAGACCACTGTTTACTGTGTCTAAAATTAATTATAGCGGACAGCCAGAAGCCAAAACAATTAAGACGCCACTTAAAGACATTAGACCCCAATCTCATTGATAAGCTTGATTGTTTTTCAGCGAAAACGGCCGAATATTTCCAACAATCGTCCTGTTTTGTCACTGTAATATCAGTAAACCAATTAGCATTGTTAGCATGCTCATTGCAAGATAACTCCACACCATTGCAAAGGAGGTACAAAAATAAAAACTGTCCTTCTGTCCAAGGACACTTTTTTTTTTTCTTTTATTCAGTTTTGTTTTTCCGATCAAATTTTTTGGCATATTGTCCTCATGAGTGAATGTTTCTAATCAATTTTAATTTGTTATTATTTACTGATTTTATTACATTTTATTTTTCTTTATCAAATGGTCAAAAATGTAACTTGAGTGTATTTTTTAGTTTGGATGGGACTTTTTTTTCTAATTCAGGCAAATTGATGCGCGTCGTCTTCTCTGTTACAAACAAAACAATGTTAATAAAGTTCTACTTTATTATAAGTTGATCTGTTACTTTTTTTCGTTATTAGGAAAAAAAAGGACACAATTTTAGGCAGATGCGTATTTATAATAGTAATTTTATAGACAAATTATACTATTTACAGTGGTGGCAGAGAGTTTGGGGGGGCGCGAAACATTTACGTCTTCCTTGGGGGGGGGGCGTAACAGAAAATAATTGAGAAGCACTGGACTACAGTAACAAAGGCTACTATCAGTAATACAATGCGCCGCCAGGGACTCAAATCCTGCACTGCCAGACGTGTCCCCCTGCTGAAGCCAGTACACGTCCAGGCCCGTCTGCGGTTCACTAGAGAGCATTTGGATGATCCAGAAGAGGACTGGGAGAATGTGTTATGGTCAGATAAAACCAAAATAGAACTTTTTGGTAGAAACACAGGTTCTCATGTTTGGAGGAGAAAGAATACTGAATTGCACCCGAAGAACACCATACCCACTGTGAAGCATGGGGGTGGAAACATCATGCTTTGGGGCTGTTTTTCTGCAAAGGGACCAGGACGACTGATCTGTGTAAAGGAAATAATGAATGGGGGCATGTATTGAGAGATTTTGAGTGAAAATCTTCTTCCATCAGCAAGGGCATTGAAGATGAGACGTGGCTGGGTCTTTCAGCATGACAATGATCCCAAACACACAGCCAGGACAACAAAGGAGTGGCTTCCTAAGAAGCATTTCAAGGTCCTGGAGTGGCCTAGCCAGTCTCCAGATCTCAACCCCAGAGAAAATCTGTGGAGGGAGTTGAAAATCCGTGTTGCCCAACGACAGCCCCAAAACATCACTGCTCTAAAGGAGATTTGCATGGACGAATGGGCCAAAATACCAGCTACAGTGTGTGAAAAGCTTGCGAAGAGTTACAGAAAACGTTTGGCCTCCGTTATTGCCAAGAAAGGGTACATAACAAAGTATTGAGATGATCTTTTGATCTTGACCAAATACTTATTTTCCACCATGATTTGCAAATAAATTCTTTAAAAATCAAACAATGTGATTTTCTGTTGTTTTTTTCCACATCTGTCTCTCATGGTTGAGGTTTACCGATGTTGACAATTACAGGCCTCTCTAATATTTTCAAGTGGGAGAACTTGCACAATTAGTGGTTGACTAAATACTTATTTGCTCCACTGTATATGTTGGCATACGGTATGTATGAGATGTGGATATACTGCACTTGGTTGGGGTGTATTTGCAACTCACCACTCTTTCAGGACTCTCGTGTTCGTCTGCAGAGGTGCTGTGGTGAGGGTTGCGTTGTGGGCCGGTGGGGGGTCTGCTGGAAGGGGGAGACCGCTTCTTATCTTTCACCTGCGCGGGGCAACATTACATCCTTGTGAAGGCAAAATGTTTCCATTGATTCACCCTGGATTTCTTGACCTAATGAGACCTTTTCTGAGGTGTGCGTTTTGCTTACAGTTTGACCTCTGCTGGCGCTGTAAACATGGCCGTCGTCGTCTTCTCTATCTGAGTCTAGAGGGGCAAAAACAAAATCACATTAGGGAAGCGTGTTTAAATGTTATAAAATAGGTATTGTATAGAATAGGTTAAAACAATAGTCATATAACAGAAAATGAACATTTTTGATCAGTATTGTTTTAAATATATAGTTTTATGAATGAATAAAACTATGAATAAAATGGTAAAAACAACATTAATATATAATGTTATATATGTTATATATATACATGTTATGTATGTTATATAATGTAATATATAATAAATGAGTAAAAACAGAAATGCACTCTGCCTATGGTTAATTTCATAGTATTTATATCATTGCCTCCCATTGACAACGATGGACGTCCAATAAATTTAAACTGGCAGGAATAGCTGTGAGAGCTTAAAAGTTCAGAATTTTTTACGTTAGGCTTACACTGCTGGCCAAAAGTATTGGCAACCCTGCAATTCTGTCAGATAATGCTCAATTTCTCCCAGAAAATGATTGCAATTACAAATGCATTGTTAGCAATGTCTTCATTTATTTTGCTTGCAATGAAAAAACACAAAAGAGAATGGGGAAAAGAAAATTAAATCATTATCATTTTACACAAAACTCCAAAAATGGGCCGGACAAAAGTATTGGCACTCTTTGAAAAATCTTGTGATGCTTCTCTAATTTGTGTAATTAACAGCACCTGTTACATACCTGTGGCACATAACAGGTGGTGGCAATAACTAAATCACACTTAAAGCCAGTTAAAATGGATTGAAGTTGACTCAACCTCTTTCCTGTGTCCTTGTGTGTACCACATTGAGCATGGAGAAAAGAAAGAAGACCGAAGAACTGTCTGAGGACTTGAGAAGCAAAATTGTGAGAAAGCATGGGCAATCTCAAGGCTACAAGCCCATCTCCAAAGACCTGAATGTTTCTGTATCTACCGTGCGCAGTGTCATCAATAAGTGTAAAGCCCATGGCACTCTGGCTAACCTCCCTAGATGTGGACAGAAAGGAAAAATTGACGAGAGATTTCAACGAAAGATTGTGCGGAGGATGGATATAGAACCTCGACTAACATCCAAGCAGTCCCACAGTCCGAGGGTACAACAGTGTCAACCCGTTTTATCTGTCGGCGTCTGAAAGAAAAGGGACTCTATGGTAGGATACCCAGGAAGACCCCACTTCTGACCAAGAGAAATAAAAAAGCCAGGCGGGAGTTTGCCAAAACCTACCTGAGAAAGCCAAAAACGTTTTGGAAGAATGTTCCCTGGTCTGATGAGACAAAAGTAGAGCTTTTGGGAAAAAGGCATCAACATACAGTTTACAGGGGAAAAAAACGAGTCCTTCAAAGAAAAGAACACAGTCCCCACAGTCACACATGGTGGAGGTTCCCTGATGCTTTGGGGTTGCTTTCATGCCTCTGGCACTGGACTGCTTGACTGAGGGTGCCAATACTTTTGTCTGGCCCATTTCTTTAGTTTTGTGTAAAATGATAATGATTTAATTTCTTTTCCATTTTCTTTCGTGTTTTTTAATTGCAAGCAAAATAAATGAAGATATTATTACCAAAGCATTTGTAATTGCAATAATTTTCTGGGAGAAATTGAGCATTATCTGACAGAATTGCAGGGAAGCCAATACTTATGACCAGCAGTGTAGGGCGCTTTCACATGAGCACAGTTTGGCCCGTTTTAAACGGACCAGCGTTGTTTTTCTAGCTTGTTTTTCAGTTGTTCAGTCTAGTTGTTTTTCAGGATAGCCTGCTTAAGATAGGTCTGATTATGAGTGGCCGAAGCACTCCTCTCTATTGTGGTGGCATTTCGCATCTAAAAAATATAGTCCTGCAGAATTAAATAAATCACGGCAGTTTGATGTGACATTGCTTTGGTTGCATGGATATTTGGGACAATAATCTGCATTTTGACTTTTGTTAGATCTTTTAATATCGTTTTTTATTGGCATGCTAAGATGGCAGCATTGACTCGCGCTAGCTTAGCCACTCCGGAGCCCTGAAACTAACAAATAACTGACAAACTGCACGGAATTTGTTGAAATCAACTCTACCTTCTAATTAAATCCCTGCTAACTCAAAGATTAATGTAAAAAATTCTGAACTTCTGTAAGTTTTAGTGCCATTGACGACTTCATGTTTTAGGTTAGTGAATTATCGCAGTCAGCCCTCCTTGTCAAAAGGGATTGCACGTCTAGCGTCGTCAATGGTATTGAAACATCATTTTTCCATGCCAGGCATCCCAAATAAAATAGATTTAATCCTTATAGCTGTCAATGCAGGGTTCCCGAAGGGTCTTAAAAAGTCTTAAAAGCATTGAATTTATGAATTTGGAAATAATACCTTAAACAGTCTTGACATTAAATTTACATTTCTGTGTCTTCAAATTTATTGACATATGTAACTTCTCGGTGTCTCATTTCTCCTCAAAAGGGTCATTTGTCATTTTGATTAAATAACGTAGCCTAAATGAATCAACGGGCTGGAGGAGCCAATCATTCAGCTCCGGGTCAAAATCGTCGATCGCAAGCACTGATGGATTATGGGATATTGTGTCGTTCTTTTGACTTGTGGAGTCAGTATGCATCTCGCCTAATGCAATCTTCCGATATGCTTGCAAGTAGGGTTGTTCCGATCATGTTTTTTTGCTCCTGATCGTTTTAGTTTGAGTATCTGCCGATCCCGATATTTCCCGATCCGATTGCTTTTTTTTTTGCTCCCGATTCAATTCCAATCATTCCCGATAATTTTTCCCGATCATATACATTTTGGCGATGCATTAAGAAAAAAATGAATAAAACTCGGACGAATATATACATTCAACATACAGTACATAAGTACTGTATTTGTTTATTATGACAATAAATCCTCAAGATGGCATTTACATTTTTAACATTCTTTCTGTGAGAGGGATCCATGGATTGAAAGACTTGTAATTCTTAAAGGATAAATGTGACTTTGTATATTGTGACTAAATATTGCCATCTAGTGTATTTGTTGAGCTTTCAGTAAATGATACTGTAGTAATGTACTGTAATACTGTAATGCATGATGGGAAGTGCAACCTGTGCATAGTGACACCAATTGATATATCTTTTCTGCGTTGAGACATAACATATGGTGTTAAGAAAAAGATAAACTACTACCTTTCTTCCCCACATTGCTTCCCATGATATTTTTAATTGTTGAGAGGGGGATTTTAAGGCTTTAGCCAATTAAATAAAGTCTCCAAAGACTGCCTAAATTCACTCTACTCATTTTACACTGCCTTTTAGCTCTATATATAAGTAAAACGGCGCCTTTATAGATTGAACGCGACAATTCGTGAGTGGGTCGTGCAGCGCATGCGTTAATTGCATTACATATTTTAATGTGATTAATTAAAAAAAAAATTTAATTACCGCCGTTAACGCGATAAATTTGACAGTCCTACTTTAAGCCAAAACTAAAGACTCTGGATGAGTGTAAGACATTTTGTCTGTAACGTGAAATACAATTAGAAAACGATTTATTAAAAAAAAAAAAAAAAAAAAAATTAAAAAAAGGCATGGCCGATATTTTTTTGCCGATTCCGATACTTTGAAAATGACGTGATCGGACCCGATGGATGGGCATCCCGATCGATCGGGTCCGATCACATCTTTACTTGCAAGCATGACCATGAATGGAGTTGTTTTTCACAGAAACTGCTGATAGTTAGTTTCGCCTCAGATAATCATGGAATTTTAACTGGGCAAGGCAGCAAGGTTCATGACCTATTTTGCAAGATCTGCAAAAAAAAAGCAAATCACCAAACGCTCCAGACACGGCTCCTTATATGTATATAAGGAAGGCCGAGCGCTCTGTTTAGTGTGCATTTCTCTACACGGCTTGTTCTTTAACTAAATGCACCCAGAAATTTCTGAAATTAAAATTGCGCAGTTTTGAGGTCTTGCCTCCAGTCTTAATTTAACAATCCAGTCTAGCAGTCTCACTTGAATTGAAAACGAACACACGGAGGACCTGAAAGACTGCCTCCAACACTTGCTATCCCAAGTCAAAACGGCATTGGCTCTCTAATGGTAGGCGTGGCTAAACAGCAGATTAAAAGACTAATTTCTCGTCATCTGCGCTTCGCCAAATTGTTGTACATAGTCGAATCGTCTCAAAATATGATTCTAATCCACATAATAATGCTATTTAAGACTTTTTTTTTATCCTGTCATACGCACTTTAGGCGGAAAACTAAACGGTCGACAAATTCAAAGCTCGGCACTTATTACAGCAAGGGTCGCTTGCTCTGAAAATGAGCACTGAGAATGCAAATTATGTCATCTTGTGACCCGCTGGACACCAGACACCCGCTTACGCGCTCCTAACGGGCTAGCCATTCCTCACGCACACAGGTGGATGCACATACATAGCCAAGGCGAGGTTCTTAAAAAGTGATCAGATGAAATAGTTGCAGGTCCGTGGTGACCTCAAGACGAGCCATTCTTAGGAAAGGCTTTGATGTTAGATTCTATAAATTCTTTGATTTGAATCAATTCAACTTCAAATCAATCTAAAAGCTACTACAGCTGTATAAAAATTAAGGGCTGGGTTTTGACAAGATTGTTAAAACGTTTCAAGATTTGACCCAGGGATCAGCTTGTCATATTTAATCGACCATATGCATATGGCGGAAAACACAGACAAGACTGAAAAAGCAGTTTCTGCTCTTGCACCCCTCTTTAAAAGAAACTGCTGTATTTTAAGCCAAAAGAACTGTTGTGTTTGATAGAACAATATGTCTATATGCTGCCATAGCAGATTGATGGTGCATTAAACCCCCAAACTATTTTTAATTTGTCCGTTTTACCCTGGAAACACCCGTTTACAGATGTCGCGCAACCCCTTTTGTTTCTACCCAGCCATAAAACGATGGTATTAAATTATATTAATTATTCAAAATGTCTGTCATTTTTAGCTTATAATCATTAATTGATGTATAATATTTCCTTTAAAAAAAAAAAAAAAAGACTTAAAAAAATTATTCACTCGTATATTTCAAACTTTTAAACAAATTACCTAACAATGAAAAATATGGTGTCTGGAAAAAAGTCACGGATCTCTACATCATAATTATCGCTTAATTGTATATTTTTTTGTTACTGTCGTATTTTTTTCGATATGATAGATGATAAATAATCGATCCAAACAAAGAAAAATTGAAAAAAAAAAAACGTTTTAAAGGGTAAATATATGAAAAAGATCTCCGCCACTTCTAGATGTCTGTGATTTCTGCATCGAGACCCTTGTTATATTACCATGTTTCACCCATAAAATCCCTCCAAAAATCCAGCTGTGGCCATTCACAGCTGTGTCTTGACACTCAGTGATACAAGCTATATGGAGTTTTTGGATCGAAGCAAGGTATATACGCGATAATATGTTGTTAAAGTCATGGCATCTTTAATTCTTCTCTTGCATGCTCTCACCTCCAGATAGGGTTTCGCTGTTTAATTTTTTTTTTTTTTTTTTGAATGCCCTCCTATTCAAAGTTTTTCTTCCCTGAGAAAATTGGGATTTTAAGCTTTCCAATGATGTATCACACATGCATATTGGACAATTTTGAAAGTTGGCCAAATTGGGGGTCTCAGAGCGGAACTTTCGAACCTTTCTGGTATTTCTTTAAAGCCCCCCCCCCCCCCCCCCCCAAAAAAAAAAAACGGGACTTCCAGTGTCAAAGGGTTACTTCCGAAAATTTAGGTTGCATCGCCAGCCTAGGAGCGGAACTCGTTCGTAACCCGGGGACTACCTCAATTAAACTTATGAGTTGTCAACTGAGCAACACAAATCCCAAATCAGCTAAAGATAACAAATTACGATTTACTTGTGTTTTTACCTATGAGATGGTAAAATTGGGAATTTTAAAAAAGCACAAGATACGAAACGTGACAATATCAAACAATTCTCATGAAGAATGCCATGGGTGCCATCTACTAGTCCTTCTAAAAAAAAAAATAGCATATTGTGATCAAGTTAATTATTTTCTGTAATGTACTGATAAACATTATAATTTCATATATTTTAGATTCATTACACACAACTGAATTAGTTCAAGCCTTTTATTGTTTTAATATTGATGATTTTGGCAAAAAAGTCAAGAAAAACCAAAAATCCCCATCTCAAAAAATTTGCATATCATGAAAAGGTACTCTAAAGAAGCTATTAACCTAATCATCTGAATCAACGAATTAACTCAAAACCCCTGCGAAAGATTCCTGATAAAGATCGGGTTCGATCACGTCATTTTCAAAGTATCGGAATCGGCAAAAAAATATCGGACATGCCTTTTTTAATATATATATATTTCTTTTAATTAAATCGTTTCAAATTAAATCGCGGCACGGTGGCTGAGTGGTTAGCACGTCCGCCTCACAGTTCTGAGATTAAGGGTTCAATCCCGGGCTTCAACCTTCCTGTGTGGAGTTTGCATGTTCTCCCCGTGCCTGCGTGGGTTTTCTCCGGGAACTCTGGTTTCCTCCCACATCCCAAAAACATGCATGGTAGGCTGATTGAACACTCTAAATTGTCCGTAGGTATGAGTGTGTGCGTGAATGGTTGTATGTCTCCTTGTGCCCTGTGATTGGCTGGCAAGCAGTTCAGGGTGTCCCCTGCCTACTGCCCGTAGTTAGCTGGGATAGGCTCCAGCACCTCCGCGACCCTCGTGAGGAAAAGTGGCATGGAAAATGAATGAATGAAATCGTTTTCTAATTGTATTTAACGTCACAGACAAAATGTCTTACACTCATCCAGAGTCTTTAGTTTTGGCTTAAAGTAGGGCTATCAAATTTGTCGCATTAACGGCGGTAATAACATTAAAATATTTGACGCAATTAACGCATGCGCTGCACTACCTACTCACGCACTGTCGCGATCAATCTAAAATGGCACGGTTTTACATACACATAGAGCTAAAAGGCAACGTAAAATGAATAGAGAATTTTGGCAGCCTTTGAAACTTTTTTTTTAATTGGCTAAAGCCTTACAATCCCTCTCTCAACATTTAGAAATATTGTGGAAAGCAATGTGGGGAAGAAATGTAGTAGTTGATCTTTTTCTTAACACCCTATGTTATTTCCCAACGCAGAGAAGATATATCAATTGGTACCACGACGCACAGTCATGGTTGCACTTCCCATCATGCATTTGGGCAGAAGTTAAATGGCTACAGTATTTGTTATGTACTTCCTTGATCTAAGTACATGTAAGGCCAAGACTTGAATGGAACAACACTTCTTTATTCAGTGTGCTTCTAAGCATATATGTCACAGAGACATAACAGAGATTCCCTTTTATACTGTAATACCACACCCACAGGAAGTGCACACTATGGCAACAGCAGTGTGCATAAATATGTCACATCTCAATACACTAGATGGCAATATTTAGTCACAATATACAAAGTCACATTTATCCTTTAAGAATTACAAGTCTTTCTATCCATGGATACCTCTCACAGAAAGAATGTTAAAAATGTAAATGCCATCTTGAGGATTAATTGTCATAATAAACAAATACAGTACTTATGTACTGTATGTTGAATGTATATATTCGTCCGAGTTTTATTCATTTTTTTCTTAATGCATTGCCAAAATGTATATGATCGGGAAAAATTATCGGGAATGATTGGAATTGAATCGGGAGAAGAAAAAAAAAAAAAAGCAATCGGATCGGGAAATATCGGGAACGGCAGATACTCAAACTAAAACGATCGGGATCGGATCGGGAGCAAAAAAACATGATCGGAACAACCCTAATTCCTGAGGCTTTTACAAACTCCTAGCCTGGTTCATTATTCAAAACCGCAATAATGGGCAAGACTGCCAACCTGACTGCTGTCCAGAAGGCCATCATTGACACCATCAAGCAAGAGGCTAAGACACAGAAAGAAATTTCTGAGCGAATAGGCTGTTCCCAGAGTTGCATGATGCGAACATTGGGGTTCTGCGATAAGAAGGCGTCATGTGTCTCTTATACCCTTTGCTTGTTTTCCATAAACTATGGTACAGTGGGGCAAATAAAGTATTTAGTCAACCACCAATTGTTTTCCTACGTGAAAAGATTAGAGAGGCCTGTAATTGTCAACATGGGTAAACCTCAACCATGAGAGACAGAATGTGGAAAAAAACAGAAAATCACATTGTTTGATTTTTATAGAATTTATTTCCAAATTAGAGTGGAAAATAAGTATTTGGTCACCAACAAACAAGCAAGATTTCTGTCTGTCAAATAGGTATAACTTCTAACGAGGTCTAACAAGGCTCCACTCGTTACCTGTATTAATGGCACCTATTTTAACTCATTATCGGTATAATAGACACCTGTCCACAACCTCAGTCAGTGACACTCCAAACTCTAATACTGTGGAGAAGGTCCGATTCCAGACCTTGGGGGACCTGCAGAAACATGGAAATGGGGTACAGGTGCTGCATTCCCCAAGTCAAGCCACTTTTGAACCTGAAACAGTGGCAGAAGCGCCTGACCCGGGCTACAGAGAAGCACCACTGGACTGTTGCTGGTCCATAGTACTTTTTCAGATAAAAGCAAATTTTGCATGTCATTTGGAAATCAAGGTGCCAGAGTTTGGAGGAAGACTGGAGAGAAGGAAATGCCAAAATGCCTGAAGTCCAGTGTTAAGTACCCACAGTTAGTGATGGTCTGGGGTGCTGGTCTTGGTCTACTGTGTTTTATCAAGGGCAGGGTCAATGCTGCTAGCTATCAGGAGATTTTGGAGCACTTCATATTTCCATCTGCTGAAAAGCTTTATGGAGATGAAGATTTCATTTTTCAGCATGACCTGGCACCTGCTCACAGTGCCAAAACCACTGGTAAACGGTTTACTGACCATGGCATTACTGTGCTCAATTGGCCTGCCAACTCTCCTGACCTGAACCCCATAGAGAATCTGTGGAATATTGTGAAGAGGAAGTTGAGAGACACCAGACCCAACACTGTGGATGAGCTTAAGGGCGCTATCGAAGCATCCTGGGCCTCGATAACACCTCAGCAGTGCCACAGGCTGACTGCCTCCAATGCCACGCCGCATTGAAGCAGTCATTTCTGCAAAAGGATTCCCGACCAAGTATTGAGTGCGTAGCTAATATCATTAATTGAAGGTTTACTTTTTTGTATTAAAAAACACTTTTTTGTATTGGTCGGATAAAATATTCTAATTTTTTAAAATAGGGATTTTTGTTTTTTCTTGACTTTTTTTGTCAAAATCATCAACAAAAAAAGGCTTGAACTACTTCAGTTGTGAGTAATGAATCTAAAATATATGAAAGTCTAATGTTTATCAGTACATTACAGAAAATAATTAACTTTATCACAATATGTAAATTTTTTGGGAAGGAATAGTATATTTTCCATCTCATAATATCCAGAGAATCTCTGTCAATCCCAGCTGTGTCCTTCACAGACGTTGAAAAAGAGACAAGCCGAATTGATCAAGTAACAAATAGAAAGTACAGATACTGCATCTCTTTTCCAGTGTAAGCTAAGATGTCACCAGAGAAATGTAGATTTAAGTAGAAATACATTCAAAAAACAACAACTACTTACAGCAAGTAACTACAGTATGCATTTGCATTTGTCACCTGACCTTCCACCGCCAGTACACGCGGATACACACACGTCCTCCGTCTTCCTGTTTAACTGTTGAGATAAAACGATAACAAGTGCAGACTAAACCATCATCCTCAGTGTGCAAAGCCAGCTTGACTTCTGGTAGTCCACAAATCACATCTCTGGACAGGAAATTCCTCTGTGTAAACAGGAAAGTGATATTTCTGTCAAAGATTTCCACCTATCTTGTTGGTAAATACTGGTGTAGTGTTCAGGACAACACTATCAGAGGCCAAGACAAGATCAAGACTTTTAAGAGTCAAGACCAATAACCTTGAAATGTGGTCTCAAGACCAAGACTATCATTCGCTACTAGCCTCTTCCAATTCAAATGGATTGGTTGTCTCCCCGTCAACGGCACTGAAACATAACTAAATCAGCAAGTCAACGTAGAAATAGCCCAGCGACATCTTAAAATCAAGAGGCCTCTAAATCGTGGTTATTTTCGTTAACGAAAATTAACTAAATGAGGAAAACTAGAAATAAAAAAGGATTTTAGTTAACTGAAATAGATAAAAACTAAAAGAAAAAAAGTAGGGCTGTCAAACGATTAAAATTTTGAATCGAGCTAATTACAGCTTGAAAATTAATTAATCGTAATTAATCGCAATTCAAACCATCTATAAAATATGCCATATTTTTCTGTAAATTATTGTTGGAATGGAAAGATAAGACACAAGATGGATACATACAGTACATTCAACATACGGTATATAAGTACTGTATTTGTTTATTATAACAATAAATCAACAAGACGGGATTAACATTATTAACATTCTGTTAAAGCGATCCATGGATAGAAAGACTTGTAGTTCTTAAAAGATAATTGTTGGTACAAGTTATAGAAATTTTATATTAAAACCCCTCTTAATGTTTTCGTTTTAATAAAATTTGTAAAATTTTCAATCAAAAAATAAACTAGTAGCCCGCCATCGTTGATGTCAATAATTACACAATGCTCATGGGTGCTTAAGCCCATAAAATCAGTCGCACCCAAGCGCCAGCAGAGGGCAGCAAAACTCCCAAAAACACAAGTAACAAGTTGGCATTGCACTGTGTTGTCATTTTAATCTGTTTGAGGGGGGAATGTGCGTTAATTGCGTCAATTTTTTTAACGTGATTAATGAAAAAAATTCATTACCGCCCGTTAACGCGATCATTTTGATAGCCCTAAAAAAAAAAGCATAACAATGTGAGACTGTTTTGTTTGCTCACAAAACTAAAGACTCAAATCTTTGAACTTGTACATTTTTTTCCTAAAAAAATTCAAAATGCTGGAATGTTTTTTTTTAAAATAAGTCATCTTTTGTTCAGTTTTATGTTATTTTTATATTTTTTATAGGTGAGTCCTTCACCTGAAAATTAACCTAAAGTATAAAAACCCAAAACTAATACTTAAACTAATAAAAATGAAAGTAAAACTAATCATTTCAAGAATAACAAAATGAATAAAAAGTGGCAAATCCATTTTAAAACTAATTAAAGCTGACTAAATCAGAGAAAATAAATCCTAAACTAAATTAAACTATGATTAAAAAGTTCAAATAAACTATGACCACCCGGTACGCAAACAAGATGGGATGAAATACTGACATTTTTGGATAACTGGAGTGACTTCATAACAAGTCCACAATTATTCAATACACTGATAATTACAGTGATCCCTCAAACTTCGCGTCCCCAGTCCATCGCAGATTTTGTTTCAATAAAAAAAAAAAAAAAAAACACATTAGCCATCCTGAGCCAATCACGTGGTCTAACTCTGCCTACTGCTGCACTTTCTTGGTCAGGCAGTGCACTGGAGTTGCTTGTTACAGTTAACGATGATTGACAGACATGTAATGTTTGATCTTGCCAGATGCTCGGAAGTCGAAGCTTCAAAGCGCTGCATGAGTCAACCATTGTTTAACTTGTTAAACAGTTACTGTGGCAACTTATTGTAATTTTGTAAGTGAGAACCTTGAGCGGATTTGAGTGGACTCACTCAATGAAGCATTTAATAAAGACACATTTTTCTAGTTTATTCTTGTTTAAAATTAATTTGGTCGGACAGTAACATGTTTAAAAATGAAGAAGATAGTACCTTTTCACGTAGGCACTGTCTGACTGTTTGCATTATTAGCATTATAATAGTATATTTACCGATCAACTGTTTGTATTACTCTAACACACTCAATATAAAATAAATAGCACTTACACCCTAGTTTAAGGAAAACAAGCTGAACATTGGGCATAAGAGCTACATGACGCCTTCTTCTCACGGAGCCCCAACTTCTGCATCATGCAGCTGACTGGGCAAGATTCACGCTGACTAGCCCACGCCTGCACTACCAACTCTCGCAATCAGTTCTCCCGACAGTCCAGAACAAATGACGGGACGCCCTGTCCCAACACAAGGAACACCGGAGAACGCCCGATATCCAACTGATAACACGACTGACAAGACTCCAAGAGCCCCTTAGACGCTGAAGTGGCAAAATCCACAACCCTCGTTGCCCTGACAACAGTATCTCCCGAATCCTCCTGTCCATTCCACAAACAGACAAGAATCCTAAAAAACGCCCATACACACCCTTCTGCCTGCCTTCGACCCGCTCCACGAGACCCTTCAAAAAACTGAATGTTTAACTAGGCATTGCCATTTTTTTTGTCGGGAACCTTTTGTTGACTTGTAATATAGTGACCTTTATCCTCGCCTAGGTCCCTCCGTGCTGTTTGATTGCCGTCGACTCAGAATAAATTGTCAAGTTATGTTTCGAAGCCCTTCTCCCGCTTTCAAAATGGAGTCAGTACAAGGGGTTAAGAATAAGGTAAACGTGCGGAGTTTGGCCTTTTGGCCGGGTTGTAGGAATTGGCCCGGGTCGTTGGAGCTGCGCCATTGCGGGGCCGGCGGTTCAGCTGATGCGATTCCAGCAATCTGGCTAAAAGTTCAGATTCCTTCTAAACTTATAATTATTACATTTAAAGTGCTTATTATTATTGATGAAAGTTTTTTTTTTCAATTATACTTTGGGAAAAAAAGTGAAAAAACATGTCTTATATGTATCTCTTTCTAATGCTAAATCTGAATAAATACCTGGAACACACACACACAATCTTTTTTTTGTTAGGGTGGGCGCTACTTCTCGGTTTTTCACCTTTCTGGTTCTGGTTTACATTAACCGTGAAAATGAGGAATCACTGTAATCAACCTTGAGACAAAAATTAAGAATTAGCATCGAAAGATCCATGTGCATACATCTCTAGAATATATCTACCAAATTTCCTCCTGATCTGTCGACGAATAACAGGGTGAGCCATTTTATTTAGTGTTGTCACCAAGAAGAAACAAAGCAAGTTACTTTTTGAGCCATCCCTCCAAAACTTTTATAACCTCGCTCTGATGACATGACATGTTTCATGGTACATAATGATGTGTTTACTTGACTCTTCCTTCACTGACGTGCGCAGGGAAATTCACCGTCCAGCAAATGTCAAACATAGTTTCCTCACGTGGGGCTCCCTCCCAAGCCACTGAACCACTGTTGACCCAACTTCCTGCTCGAAAACCAACCCCACCTATAACCACCACCGACCAAAACCGGACATCAGGAAACCTCCGTCACCGTCCATCATATAAATTCTAGTCTTTGTTTATGCTTAAGTGTCAAGGAGTTCATATGATAGCGTAGAGCTGTGTTTACCGCACCATTTTCTGAACATTTTTTGGGGAGATTTTAGTTCTTGTTATCTGACACGCCAGCTGGACTCGTGAAGGCTTTGGATGCCGAACATGTCTGAGGCAGCGTGACACTACATCTGATCTTTGAGGACCATGAAGATGGGAATTAAATACTTTGTTAATGCACTTGTAGAGTTTTTACCAACTCTGTTCGCTACTTCAACAGGAAGCACATGTGGTCAAACAATACCAGTCCTACGATGAATCAGATTGCGACGATTTGCATGTACACATGCTAAATCCTGACCAATCAGAAGAAACGATTAACAGTGACATGACAAACAAGCCAATGATAGCACAATGAAGCAGTGCAGAAAAGGTCCTACACAGAAAACGAGCAGCTCTCATTCAAATTCTTGCCATATACTCCATGTAGAAATTTAAGGATTAAGAACTGAAGAACTGTTCCAGAAACCAACTCCATATTTCTTACAGTGGTATGAAAAAGTATCTGAACCTTTTGGAATTTATCACATTTCTGCATAGAATCACCATCAAACGTGAGCTGATCTTTGTCAAAATCACATAGATGAAAAAAAAACAGTGTCTGCTTTAACTAAAGCCACCCAAACATTTATAGGTTTTCAAATTTTAATGAGGATAGCATGCAAACAATGACAGAAGGGGAAAAATAAGTAAGCGAACCCTCTGCCTAAAACTATGGCCAAAAATGGTATTCATGGGAGGACTCCACGGAGGAAGCCACCGCTGTCTAAAAAAACATTGTTGCTCGTTTAATGTTCGCAAAAAGGCACTTGGACACGCCACAGAAGTTTTGGCAAAATATTTTGTGGACTGATGAAACCAAAGTTGAATTGTTTGGAAGTAACATACAACATCATGTGTGGAGGAAAAATGGAACAGCTCATCCCCGCCGTGAAGCATGGTGAATGGAGCATCATGATTTGGTGCTGTTTTGCTGCCTCAGAGCCTGGACAACTTGCAATCATTAATGGAAGAATGAATTCAAAGTTTATCAAGATGTTTTGTGGGTAAACCTGAGCCTGTCTGTGAGACAGTTGAAGCTAAAAAGAGGATGGATGCTGCAACAAGACAATGATCCAAAGCACAGAAGTAAATCAACTTCAAAATGGTTTCAGAACAACAAAATACATGTTCTGGAGAGGCCAAGTCACAGTCCAGACTTAAACCCCATTGAGATGCTGTGGCAGGAGCGAAAGACAGCAATTCATGCCAGACCTCCCATGAATCTGACTGAACTACAGCAGTTTTGTAGAGAAGAATGGGCCAAGATTAGTCCTGATCGATGTGCCAGACTGATCTGCAGCTACAGAAAGCGTCTGGTTGAAGTTATTGCTGCCAAAGGAGGGGGGGGGGGCACAAAATATTAAATGTGATGATTCACATACTTATTTTTCCCCCTTCTGTCATTGTTTGCATACTATCCTCATTAAAATATGAAAACCTATCAATGATTGGGTGGTTTTAATTAAAGCAAACACTGTTTTTTCATCTGTATGATTTTGACAAAGGTCATGTGTGGAGGAAATATGGAACAGCTCAGCAACATCAACATCTCATCCCCCCGTGAAGCATGGTGAAGGGAGCATCATGATTTGGTGCTGTTTTGCTGCCTCAGGGCCTGGACAACTTGCATTCATTAATGGAAGAATGAATTCAAAAATTTACCAGGATGTTTTGCAGGACGACCTGAGGCCGTCTGTCAGACAGTTGAAGCTAAAAAGAGGATGGATGCTGCAACAAGACAATGATCCAAAACACAGAAGTAAATCAACTTCAGAATGGTTTCAGAAGAACAAAATACACATTCTGGAGTGGCCAAGTCAAAGTCCAGACTTGAACCCCATTGAGATGCTTTAGCATGACTTGACAGTGATTCATGCGAGACATCCCAGGAATCTGACTGAACTAGAGCAGTTTTGTAGAGAAGAATAGTTCAAGATTAGTCCTGATCGACGTGCCAGACTGATCTGCAGCGTCTGGTTGGTTATTGCTGCACAAAATATGGTTCTCTTACTTATATTTCCCCCTTGTGTCATTGTTTGCATACTATCCTCATTAAAATAGGAAAACCTATAAATGTTTAGGTGGTTTTAGTTAAAGCAGTTTTTTTCATCTGTGTGATTTTGACAATTAGCTCACATTTGATGGTGATTCAATGCAGAAATGTGATAAATTCCAAAAGGTTCAGATACTTTTTCATACCACTGTATCTTTCCCAGGAGTCAATTAAGTCCATCAGTTTCTTTAACTGGTCCAGACAAATAGTACTACAAATGAATCAACTTCATGGGTAAGGGTTTACAAATTTGAAGGTTACCCCTTAATTGGGATCGAAAAATATCTTGGCATATTTCGGTCCAAACCAACCAGATTTGATGTAAGTACAGTAGTGCCTTAATTCACAAGTTCCCAAACCTCTGTTTTTCTATCTTGCAAACCTTTGTTTTGGCTAACCTCCAACTGAAAGTACCAGAACCCTTTCCTGAAGAACCATCGAAGCTACCACCCAGTGACAAAACATTATAAGCCCTTCCGATACAATGCTAGTATACAAAGAAGTTATCATAGCGACATACGCGACTATCTTGGGTGTCATCCTTGTGCCCTCGCCATCCCGACATACCAGGCTGGGGTTGGGTAAGGGGGGTCCATTTCGGTGCAGGAGGGGGCAAACAGATCCAATGACCATCACGCTGCAGCTGTCACTGGTGTGTAATGCTAAGATCAAGACTAAACAAAGTCAATGCATTGCTAGCACCTCTGACAGCTCCGCTTCATTTAACATTCAGATACATTTTGGACCACAACAAAGCCTGTTTTCCTTGAAATACTTCAGATCCCAACCAATATTGTTTATTAAAGACTAAAATGAGGTAGCTACCAGTCACTTCCCTGAGCTTCTTGAGCCAACACTCTTAAAGTCATGGTGACACACACACACACTACTCAAGTGTTTGCTGAAACAGCATGCCATTGTTTAGCAATGTGCAGTCATTCTGCTCTGCACGTGCTAAACAAGTTTCAATTAATCTTCGCATGACTTCAGGACACAAACTTCACATTTTTCTCCAGAATTATGGAGATGGAGCAATTGGGCTTTGAAGAAAGCGGAAGGTCCATCCTACCTTCTCAGCCTTTGAGCTTCAATCTCAACCTCTTTTCTTCTTGCGCTAAAACTTCCAGTCTCTCTTTCTTGTTGTCAATATTTCTTGAATTCCCCCCCTTCGTCTTTCGATAACATCGACCCCCGTGTCACTGGGCAGCCCGTCGCTCCCCTCACTGAAAGCCTCAGGCCCGACACGGGACCACAGCATCACCAGAAGGGGCGGAGCTACCTTTTTGACTGGCTTGTAGGAAGGGGTTACCTCATATTTGGGTACTGAGAGGCGGGGCTGTGTCACTGATAAAGTAGGGAGGGAGAAAGTGATAATAAAGTATAGGCCCGAGTGAAACATCTATATGAGAAGTTTGATTGCCTTTCTACATTGTCAACTAGCACAGATTTGTACACTCATCAATCATCTTTTTGGCTAATGTTGTCTTTGGGAACGTTGGGAATGTGGTGAGAAAGTTGCGCCGGAATGACGGTCCTTGTGGGAGATGTTTTGAGATTATTTTTAAAGCAAAGGTCTAAAATTAGAAAGCAGGATTTGGAGAAAGGGTGAAGCTTCCTCTCACTATGCTCCAGCAGCTGTGTATGCGTCTCTATTATTAGTGTGTGTCTGTGTTAGTAATGTGGTAAACATTGAAGTCTTCCCAACTGCACAAACAGGACCGGCATATAATTCCTGCGTTGCGATGAGGTGGATTGATGACAAAACATAACATGTTCCAAGAATTCCCTTCAGCTGAAACGGACACTGTGTAAAGTTGAGATCAGGACTGGACTGGTCACATGACACATTTTGGAGCGTTTTGGTCACTTCATCCAGGAACTAATAGAAGAGAGCACATCACCCCTGTGCTCCAGGCCCTTTACTGGCTTCCAGTCTAGTTTAGAATTAAATTTAAAATCCTCCTTCTTACATTTAAGACCACTAATGGTTTGGGGCCATCTTATCTCACCGATGCTCTGGTTCCAGACCGCCCCAACAGAACACTCCATTCTCAGAATGGAGGTCTACTGGCAGTTCCCAGGGTTTCTAAAAGTACAGTAGGAGCTAGAGCCTTTAGCTACCAAGCTCCTGTCTTGTAGAATCAGCTTCCAGCTAGTATTAAAGAAGCCAACACAGTCTGTACATTTAAGATTAGACTAAAAACGTTCCTATTCGACTTTACTTTTACTTTATTTCTCTTTTCTAATTTTAATATCTAGTTGACTAGTCTCTTCATCACAAGTCATCCGGTGTCCCCTTTCCCCTCTGAGAAGGGGCTATTTTTCAGCCGCAGCCTCCTGACTATCCGGATCCCTGGCTGGATGGACGTCCTCGTTGCCCCCCCCCCCATCTCATCTGGCTAGATGGACTTGCCTGGCAAGGCCAGACTGTTCTCCCTGTGTTTTTCCAAACACTGAGAGTATAGACCCCACTCACCAACGTCACACAATGACGTGTCGCTGTATCCGGCCACCATATTGTCCATCATTGTTTATCCGTATTCTCAATGATTTCAATTTGTCGTGCAATTTATAGTGCAATTCATGGAAGCCCCGGTGCTTTCAGACGCTGTAAACTCATTGGATGCGTTGCATAAAAGGCGTTATGTCGAAAAGCTTCAGCCTATCCATTCGCCAGATCCATATTTGATGCCTAAATCGATATTTTTCGACCCGCTGTCTTTGCCGTCTCTACCTGACATCTGCTACCCTGATATCTACAACTATCTTGTCCACAGAAACTCAGCCTATTCTCACGAAACTTTGAAAAAATTTAAGAGCAGCACTCTAAGCAACATTACCCCGTGTGACCCTATACTTCCAATTTTCTAAAATGGCGACAATCAATAAAAAAAAAAAAAAGTTGACTGCGATGGCCGACGCTTCAAGGATAGATGGATATTGGACTATTTCTTCAATAAAATACGCAACAACTGTGTCTGCCTCATTTGCAAAGAGACAGTCGCTGTTTTCAAAGAGTTCGACGTGAGGCGATATTACCAAACAAGACACGCTGACATGTACGACAAGACGGAAGATACGCAGCGAGAAATTAAAGCAACTTGAAGCTAGTTTAATTTCACAGCAGCAGTATTTCGCAAGAGCCCGAGTGTCGAAAGAGAACGCCACAAGGGCGAGATTGTTGAAATTATGAATTAAAAAAAAAATAATAATAAAGCAAATGTGACACACAGAAGGGCTTGCTAAAATTTGTTTGAATATATAGTTCTGCGTAAATCAGCCAAGGTAGCCCCACACATTTTTACCACACCAAATCTGGCCCCCTGTGCAAAAAGTTTGGACAGCCCTGTTTAACTGATGAGCCGTAGACGAGGCCAGCTTCTTTCACTTGGTACCAGCTAAATATTATTAAAAAACTAATGATGGCGGAAGAAATAAACATCTTGAATTTGAAACTGTGTTGTCAGCTATAAGCCTCGCAATGATCTTAAATGTGGTTGTCAGCCCACATCCCTCTAAATATATATTAAATGCATCTTACCAGATATAAAATGACTACTACATAATCTGTGGTGATCGTTTGGTGCCCAGTTTTCTCGTCGAATTGCAGCAGTCCATCTTGCTCTCCTCTCCGGGTCTCTCGGAATACGGTAGAACTTCAAGTCTCTCCGTCTATCTTCTCTGTTACTGCAACCAACCGCCACACACGCCTTCACCATTTTGATTATTAATGTTAACGAGCAGAAAAACACGGCATAATAGGAGGAATTTACGTAGCGGTAATGCGTAAACACGACGAGCTGATGGACAATATGGCGCGGAGGCGTGGTTGTGACGTCATGTGAGTGGGGTCTATAGTCTGGGACCCAGACCATTAACGGCCTCTCGAGCAAGTACAAAATCAATTGACAAATCAGATTCGTTTATTTGCGTGACGTGTTCTTAACGAGCAACGTCACTCTTCCGCGTCGGAAGTCGTCTCCACAACAACACAGATGGCGAACAGGAGAGCCGAGAATATGTTCCAATCCACGGTAAAATCAGTTTTAAATTACCAAAAACACATCGACACAAGTCATTGATAACAGTCTGTCTCGCGCTAGCCATATTGAATAAACTCCGCTCTCCTTGTATGTTTACTTCCGCGCGCAAGTCCCTCGTCCCGCCCGTCGCTGATTGGTCAACTCCGCTGTCTGTTTGCTGAGCCTTGCTCCGCCCTGGAAATTTTATCCGCTTAATGGTGGCCAGACTCAATAGCTGGAACAGCAGTGAGTCTGGAGTACCAGGCTATAGATGGACCTCCTCTTGTTCCCTCACTCTATTGCATCTTTACAAACTGTAACTCCGTCTGCTAATTCCCATTAGCAGTCCTGGTGCATCTTGTCTATCCGTCCTGGGAGTGGATCTCTCCTGACTGTGGTTCTCCCCAAGGTTTCTCATTTTATTCCAAAGGGTTTTTGGAGTTTTTCCTTGCCGACATGGAGGGTCTGAGGATGAGGGATGCCCAGGACTTGGACTTTGTTTAATTCATCTACTGTTTCTGACTGCGTATCATATTGCCTCTACAAAGCCCTTTGAGACAACCTATTGTGATATAGGGCTATACAAATAAAATTTCATTGAATTCATCCAGAACCAAGAAGAATCACATCCAGCGTCGTGCTAGTAGTGTTAGAATGTTTTTGGATGTTGTTGTGGTGTAGTCAAGGTGACATTGGGATGTTGTTGGGATGTTAGTCAGAATATCGTTAGAATGTTGTTAGCCTTTTTTCCAAATGCTTTAGGGATGTAGTCGTCAGCAGTGGGATGGTAATGTGTAAGGACATTTTGGATGGGTCTTAGATTGGTGGACGTTGTTAGGATATTGTGGAGATTATGTGAGGATAATGTTGAGTTTGTGCTGGAATGCTATTTAGATATAAAAAAAATTGTTAGAATGAAATTGGGATTATCTCGGAATGTTCTGGACAATTTGTGGGGATCCTGATGGGACTTTGTCAGGATGTTGTGGAGATTATGTGGCGATGATAATAGTTTTGTGTTGGGATTAGACATGTGCCGATTACCAGTTTCAAGGTACAGTGGGGCAAATAAGTATTTAGTCAACCACTAATTGTGCAAGTTCTCCCACTTGAAAATATTAGAGAAGCCTGTAATTGTCAACATGGGTAAACCTCAACCATGAGAGACAGAATGTGAAAAAAAAACAGAAAATCACATTGTTTGATTTTTAAAGAATTTATTTGCAAATCATGGTGGACAATAAGTATTTGGTCAATATCAAAAGTTTATCTCAATACTTTGATATGTACCCTTTGTTGGCAATAACAGAGGCCAAACGTTTTCTATAAGTCTTTCCAAGCTTTTCACACACTGTTGCTTGTATTTTGGTCCATTCCTCCATGCAGATCTCCTCTACAGCAGTGATGTTTTGGGGCTGTCGTTGGGCAACACGGACCTTCAACTCCCTCCACAGATTTTCTATGGGGTTGAGATCTGGAGACTGGCTAGGCCACTCCAGAACCTTGAAATGCTTCTTACGAAGCCACTCCTTTGTTGCCCTGGCTGTGTGTTTGGGGTCATTGTCATGGTGAAAGACCCAGCCACGTCTCATCTTCAATGCCCTTGCTGATGGAAGGAGATTTTCACTCAAAATCTCTCGATACATAGCCCCATTCATTCTTTCCTTTACACAGATCAGTCATCCTAGGCCCTTTGCAGAAAACAGCCCCAAAGCATGATGTTTCAACCCCCATGCTTCACAGTGGGTATGGTGTTCTTTGGATGCATTTTCTCCTCCAAACACAAGAACCTGTGTTTCTACCAAAAGGTTCTGTTTCGGTTTCATCTGTACATAACACATTCTCCCAGTCCTCTTCTGGATCATCCAAATGCTCTCTAGCGAACCGCAGGCGGGCCTGGATGTGTACTGGCTTCAGCAGGGGGACACGTCTGGCAGTGCAGGATTTGAGTCCCTGGCGGCGCATTGTGTTACTGATAGTAGCCTTTGTTTCTGTGGTCCCAGCTCTCTGTCGGTCATTCACTAGGTCCCCCCGTGTGGTTCTGGGATTTTTGCTCACCGTTCTTTTTATCATTTTGACGCCACAGGGTGAGATCTTGCATGGAGCCCCAGATCAAGGGAGATTATCAGTGGTCTTGTATGTCTACCATTTTCTAATAATTGCACCCACAGTTGATTTTTTTTTACACCAAGCGAAGAGTGAAAACACCAAAATACCAGCAACAGTGTGTGAAAAGCTTGTGAAGAGTTACAGAAAACGTTTGGCCTCCGTTATTGCCAAAAAAGGGTACATAACAAAGTATTGAGATGAACTTTTGGTATTGACCAAATACTTATTTTCCACATGATTTGCAAATTAATTCTTTAAAAATCAAACAATGTGATTTTCAGTTTTTTTTTTCCACATTCTGTCTCTCATGGTTGAGGTTTACCCATAATGACAATTACAGGCCTCCCTATTCTTTTCAAGTAGGAGAACTTGCACAATTGGTGGTTGACTAAATACTTATTTGCCTAACTGTATACCGTGGTTGGAAAATGTCAAGGTTTTAAAACCGCAAAAATTTTCCGTCATATCGTCCCTAAGGTATTAGCTATTTTTTTATGTCTCAAAAAATGCATGGAGAAATCCTTTGCTTGCAGCTGTAAATCTCAACCCTCCCCCACCGATTGTTGCTCAGTGTCAGTGAGTCAACTGTGCTACACGATAGCTGGAGGAGGTGAAACTCCTGAACTTTTTCCCCCATCGAAGAAAATGAAATCGCTGGTATGGGAATACTTCGGCTACAGAAAAGTTACTGACGGCCGCGGCCTAGAGGAGGAAGGCCAACCAACATGTAAAACATGTTTGCGGAGGGGGGCTGCCGAGGAGGCAAAACCTCCAATACGATTTCGCATTTATACAAAATTAAAGGTAACATTGTCGTGAACGTTTCCCAGCAGCTACAACAGTCAACTCCAGCGTATTTAGTGTAACTAGCGGTGGTAAAACATGTTTTTCTTTCTCTCTGGCAACTGTCCGTGTTGAGAAAGAGAGTGTGTGTATAAAGTAAACATGATACGAGTCATACACACTTGCTTTTTATGGAAAATAATTCAATTATTTTTGTTCTGATGGTAATAATGTTGAGCTGTGGCTGTGGGTTTAGGCTCACCTAAAGGACTCCATTTATTTTAATTTTATTTCCAAAATTTAACTTAACATTATACTTATGTTCCAATTTGTTAGTATGTTTTGAAAAATAAAAATCGTATTCAATGGAATTTATTATTGTTATTTTTTAAACCCAGATATCTCAAAGTAACACATTTTAGAGCAGTAATTTATTGTATACACCTATAGTTAGAACTTTGTGTAGATCCAATCATCCATTCATATCCTCAATCTTTTCTGTCCGTGGGGTACAGCTAAAACGAGTTGCCAGTTCAATTGCAAGGATGTCTCAATGTTTTACGAAAAGATAACCCCAGAAGAGAAATTTAAGAATAGTATGATTTGTGTATCACAATCGTCTTTGTGTGGTGCTGGCTTGGAGTGGTGTGGTATCAGAATGATGTTACAATGGAGTAGTTGTCAGAACTGTGTCAGCAAACATGAGCTTTGATCCACAAAGCCTGGATTTACGTTTATTTAGCAAAAGGTTTCGGGTATCTGGGCTCGGGCAAGTTTTTGGCATTAGGGTTTATGAGATGGGTTTTGTGGTTGGTTGTCTTGCGGCTTTTCTGTGCAAAAATAGGATCAGGATTAATGCCACCTAGCTGTGAAGTTATATACAGTGAGGCAAATAAGTATTTAGTCAACCACCAATTGTGCAAGTTCTCCTAATTGAAAAGATTAGAGAGGCCTGTAATTGTCAACATGGGTAAACCTCAACCATGAGAGACAGAATGTGAAAAAAAAAAAAAAAAGAAAATCACATTGTTTGATTTTTAAAGAATTTTTTTCCAAATTAGAGTGGAAAATAAGTATTTGGTCACCTACAAACAAGATTTCTGGCTGTCAAAGAGGTCTAACTTCTTCTAACGAGGTCTAACGAAGCTCCACTCATTAACTGTATTAATGGCACCTGTTTTAACTCATTATCAGTATAAAAGACACCTGTCCACAATCTCAGTCAGTCACACTCCGAACTCCACGATGGCTAAGACCAAAGAGCTGTCGAAGGACACTAGAGACAAAATTGTAGACCTGAACCAGGCTGGGAAGACTGAATCTGCAATTGGTAAAACGCTTGGTGTAAAGAAATCAACTGTGGGAGCAATTATTAGAAAATGGAAGACATACAAGACCACTGATAATCTCCCTCGATCTGGGGCTTCATGCGAGATCTCACCCCGTGGCGTCAAAATGATAACAAAAATGGTGAGCAAAAATCCCAGAACCACACGGGAAGGACCTAGTGAATGACCTACAGAGAGCTGGGACAACAGTAACAAAGGCGAGTCAGTAGCACAATGCGCCGCCAGGGACTCAAATCCTGCACTTCCAGACGTGTCCCCCTGCTGAAGCCAGTACATGTCCAGGCCCGTCTGCAGTTCGCTAGAGAGCATTTAGATGATCCAGAAGAGGACTGGGAGAAAGTGTTATGGTCAGATGAAACCAAAATAGAACTTTTTGGTAGCAGCACAGCTTCTCGTGTTTGGAGGAGAAAGAATACTGAATTGCATCCGAAGAACACCATACCCACTGTGAAGCATGGGGGTGGAAATATCATGCTTTGGGGCTGTTTTTTTGGGGCAGCCGTGGCGCAGTTGGTAGTTGGTAGCTGGAGTTGTCCTTGGACCGAAGGGTCAGTGGTTCGATTCCCGGCTACGACTGCCCACTGTCGAAGTGCCCTTGGGCAAGGCACTTAACCCTGATTTGCCTCCAATGGGTTGACAGCGCCTTGCATGGAAGCAGCCCCATTGGTGTGTGAATGTGTGCGTGAATGGGTAAATGTGTGCTCATGTAAAGCGCTTTGGACATGGTAACCATGCAGATAAATGCGCTATATAAGTAATGTCCATTTGTCCATTTACCATTTTTCTGCAAAGGGACCAAGACGACTGATCTGTGTAAAGGAAAGAATGAATGGGGCCATGTATCAAGAGATTTTGAGTGAAAATCTCCTTCCATCAGCAAGAGCATTGAAGATGTGGCTAGGTCTTTCACCGTGACAATGACCCCAAACACACAGCCAGGGCAACAAAGGAGTGGTTTCGTAAGAAGCATTTCAAGGTCCTGGAGTGGCCTAGCCAGTCTCCCGATCTCAACCCCATAGAAAATATGTGGGGGGAGTTGAAAGTCTGTGTTGCCCAACGACAACCCCAAAACATCACTGCTCTAGAGGAGATCTGCACGGAGGAATGGGCCAAAATACCAGCAACAGTGTGTGAAAAGCTTGTGAAGAGTTACAGAAAACGTTATAGCCAACAAAGGGTACATAACAAAGTATTGAGATGAACTTTTGGTAATGACCAAATACTTATTTTCCACCACGATTTGCAAATAAATTCTTTAAAACTCAAACACTGTGATTTTCTGTTTTTTTCCCCACATTCTGTCACTCATGGTTGAGGTTTACCCATGTTGACAATTACAGGCCTGTCTAAAAATTTCAAGTGGGAGAACTTGCACAATTAGTGGTTGACTAAAAACCTATTTGCCCCACTGTAGTGCATCCATGACTCTACATGGACACTGAAACCAAAACATCTATTCATTCAGGAATCCTGGAAACATTTTAACTAACTTCATAGTGACGTCACCCGATTTCAACCTGTCTTCCTATGATGTTGGTTAGCAAATTAGTAAAAGAAGTTGGAACATTGATTAATGGTCAATTGAAGAATAATCAACATGAACAAAAATAAATGAAGACATTTCCACTAAATGTGACAATTAGCTGATGTCACACCTTACTTTGTTTGCATTTCATTCAATACAAAGCTAAATATTGGTGGATTTCTGTGGCGGTATTCAAATTTTGCTACTTTGTGCCGATCCAGATCGACCGTTATTCATCCTGACCTGCATCGGAGGAAGGTGTCCAGGTGACTCGGAATATTCCACGGAGACACTCACACATGGTCTGTAGGAAGACGCCCACGGAGCACACCAACACAGCAGCCTGCACTCGGGGCTCTCAAGACGGAGGTGATCCCGGGGTGGCTTTGAAGCTTTGGGGCCGGCGCACCAGCGACCTTCTCTGTGCGGCTCACGCCGAGGGATGGAAAAGATGGGAGGTGGTCCTATCCAGTACCCAACTTTGCATCATCGACCAGTGTGTGTATGCGTGTAGGCAGCACAGAATAGGCATGCATTAGCAGTTGAGGACAGTCAGCAGTTTGCTCAGTGTCCCCGTAAAGCTCTCATTGTTGCTAACGTTGGGAGGCTTTAGCGTGAACTGTTGTTGGTGGGCTTAGCGCAGGCTGCATACTGGATGGCAGACTGAACCCCACCGCGTTGATTACTGCGGCAGCAGAACACTTTTTTTTTTAATCAACACATTATTCTCCGTTGTTGAAGTGACTGAAATATGTCCAGTCCCATTTGGACAACAAGTGACCAGGCGGAAATTTTACATAAAAACCTCAAACTTAAATGTCCTTCTCAAAAAATTAGCATATTGTGATAAAGTTCATTATTTTCTGGTAATGTATTGATTAGGGATGTCCCGATCCAGGTTTTTGCGCTTCCGATCCGATACCGATATTGTTTTGCACTTCCGATCCGATGCCGATACCGATACAGACCTATCTGAGCATGTGTTAAAGTTTAAAGTTATTCAGCCTCCTTACTTAGTTGTCAGACTCATGTTGAAAACGGTTTTAGTACCCTTGATAACAACTAGCCAGCTGAATTAGGTGAGTTTGAATAACACACAACGGTTGGTCACAAGAAACTGACCTGTTTATTCAATGACAAACACAAAACATTATAAATAACAAACAGAAATGGCATAGTCAGTCAGTCAGTAAAACGCGCAAATAATATTGTAAACTGTCTTAAAAAAGCAAAACACACCAACAACCTCAGTGGAAAATCCCACAAATCCCCCAAGCTATTAGATGCTTTTAATGTTTTGTGCATTAGTTATAAAAATTGTATAAAAAGCCTCTCAGGTTTAAATAAACGACTATTTCAGTATCAAGTTAACATTTTAAAACAGTAAATAAAATACTCAAGTCCCCATTCTGTATCAGCAGCTTTAAACTACATTCAATTCATTTAATTTTGCGAATCAACTGTTAAAGTTGTTAAAATTGCTCCCGTTATTCCATAATTTCCCTTCTGTCTACTTTCGACATGTGTTTTAAAACTGTTTGAAGATAGATTCAAGTCAAGATTTTGCCGATTTAGGAGTATTTTAGATAAAAAGTTAATTAGGTTCGCTTGGAAGGTTCACAACAGCCTACTTGGGAAATCTTCTGCTTTAAGATGGCGGCTGTTTACTAACGCATCTGGTTTTCAATACTTTAAGTTTGCTAACGCAGTCGAGTCTGTCGTGTAGCATCTGGTTCTATATACATATGATATCTATTATCTCCAGTAAAACGACGTTGACGTAGTTTGTTGCAGCCGTCAGCTGAAGTCAGGTATTCTTGTGTTTTTTATCGAGCGGCATGAGTTGAGCTAAAGCCGTGAGTTGAGCATTGGCATTACCCGGGTCTAAGACAAGTTATGTTTACTTTCGGGACGCAATGCGATCAGTTTCTCATTGCGTCCCGAAGACCGCGCTGTGTACTAGTTCCGCTTTACTTGACATATTTCAATAATCGGAATTTGGATGTTTGTGAATCGTTCTCGAATCTTCAGCGGCCGAATCGCGTGTTGGATGGTGCGTCTTTACTCACGTGAGATAATGGCTCGTCATCCAGAATGAATTCTTCGGCAATAACTCTTGTTATTCCCTGGGCTTTGGGACTGTCGAGTGCCAGTTTGTCACGCATAGCAAAAGTTTCTGCCAGCGTTAGTTGCGTAGGACCTTTCTTTTTGTCTTCGGTTTTCTTAACATACTCCTCATATTGTTTGTGGTGGTATTTCGCTAAATGCTTGATTAGGTTGGTTGCATTAAAACCTCTTACAGCTTTACCACCACACTTGACTTTATTGTGGCAAATGTGTGTCACTCTGCCTCTTCGTCTTTGTCGTCCTTTAAGGTGAAATGATCCCACACAGCTGACATTTTTACCGATAAAGTCTCTCGGTAAATTAGGAAACGGTAATGTAAATGTAGTGCGTTGAAAGTGTGCCGTAAAATGCGGACCGGATTTTAGGGAAACCGAAGCAAAAACTGGAATGGGTTATGTAAATCAGTGCGCTGGAAAACCCGGACCGGGCTTTTTAGAAAAACTGGATCGTGTTCTGATCCGATACCGATGCGCATTTTTTTGGCCATATCGGCGTCCGATCAGATCCAAATATCGGATCGGGACATCTCTAGTATTGATAAACATTAGACTTTCATATATTTTAGATTCATTACACAACTGAAGGAGTTCAAGCCTTTTATTGTTTTAATATTGATGGTTTTGGCAAAAAAGTCAAGAAAAAACAAAAATCCCTATCTCAAAAAATTAGCATATCATGAAAAGGTACTCTAAAGAAGCTACTAACCTAAACATCTGAATCAACGAATTACAGGCATGCAAAATGGTTAGGGGTGAAAAAGGTGACAAAGTAACATGGACACAAGGCATGCGCGGAAAAGTGCGTTTCATAGTGCAACCAGAGACATCTCGAATTAAACACAGTACATAATAATTTAACATATACAAGTCTAAATCTCTCATCCTGAAATCAGAACATATAAGACGCATTAAGAGGCAAATTATACAAAATCTAAATTATAAAATATACGGTTATGTCCGATTTCCATTAAGCAGAGAACAGCTGTACTCCCATCTCCCACTATTGTCAGTCATTTGTTGTCACGAGAAGAGAGTGGCGGTGATAGGTCTAGGACTAGGTCATCGGACTAGAGCAGGGGTCCCCACCTTTTTTGCACCACGGACTGTTGTTATTTGGGTCTTTTTTTCACGGACCGGTGTTCGGACAAATTTTGCAACCCTTCAAAAATTGCAACGATGTGGTTCTGCACATGCGCGTAACGTTAAACATAGCCACAAAATGTGAAAATGCAGCGATTCCAAAGTCAACACTACACAAACTTTCTTGAAAGAAAGGAATATTAACTTACGTTTGATCATGAAAGGACTTGTAGAAAAGTTCTCTACAGGTACATCCTGCCATGTTAGCTGTACACAAAAACTGCACACCGCTTTCACCATTAACGACTTCGCCTTGTCGTTAAGCATTAATTAAGAAGGCCGCTTCACAAAGATACGATGTTGGAAATTGCAGCAAGGTTTTCAATGCTCTCGTAGCGATGTCAGGATATTCCGGAATGACTTTAATCCAGAACCTCGGTAGAGTTGTTGTCTCAAATGTACGTTTAATAAGGTCGCCGTCATTTGTGGTATCTACAAGTTGATCCTCCTGTTGCACAGACATGCTTGAATCACTCGGTTTTATTCACAAACGGGTCACGAATCCACTCTTTCACCGTCCGTTGGTCTTCTAGGTTGTAGACTCGTCAGGTGCTCTTTTCGCCGTAAAAATATCTCCAAAGACATCTGTTTTCCAGTCATCTTCGCTCGTGTGGGGGCTAATTATTTCCGGGAACAAATGTGCTGCGACCGCGGCCTAGTAATACGTTATTATCGAAGACAAGCGCACATAGATACAGTATATTATATACACAAACAAGATGTACTGCTAGCAGTCCAATCAGTGGATTCCTATGACGGCATTCTAATCAGGCCCGGAGTGACTAATCGGAAGTTTCTGGACGATTCCAGAAGGGCCGGCCGGCCAGATGGGCCGGTCCGCGTTTTATTAAAAAAAAAAAAAAAAAAATTACACTGTTATCATTTTTTGTTTGGTATTTATTTATGACAGTGTCACTGAGTATAACTTACATTCTGTTACCGCTGTCCCTGTGGGCCGTCTTAAAAAAAAAAAAAACAGTATTTTTTTTTTTTCCAGACTCATCCTCACGTGTGCAGACGAAAAATACAGCATGCAGCTCCGCCCCCTAATTGTAGTCTGTATTGAGCCAAATTAGCTGCTATCTCGGTGCTCGGATGGATAAAAAGAGCAAGGGTGGCGCTGAAAAATAAGAATTAAAAAGAGAAAAGCACTCGTGAAAGAATCGGCAAAATGCGCGAAAATAGCTAATTTTTTTCATGCAACGACCTTGCTGCCTCAAACTACAGAGGATTACAACGAAAGTGGTAAGGCCAGATGGCGAATAAAATGCAACTTGCACCGTGTGATACGACAATATGTAATTGTGGAAACTTTGGCTTCTTGTAGCACCTCACAAGGGATATGTAGCAGCAAGCATTAGCCATAATGAACACACCACAGGTGCAGAGCTGGAAGGTAGGATTGCCATGTCGTTCAGCGAGTGAACATTAGAATTAATATAATCAATTACGTGGCGTTTTTAAAGTGGAAATGGAAAATGGATAATAGTATCATTAGAAGTTGTTACAATGTGCAATACGTATTCTTTATTTTTCATATTGTTATGTTGCTATGTTTGTTTTATCTGTAAGCACTCATTTTGTTAATATTTGATGTTGCAGAAAAGGTCTTATTTATTCATTTATTTTGGGGCTGCCAAAATTATCGCGTTAACGGGCGGTAATTAATTTTTTTAATGAATCACGTTAAAATATTTGACGCAATTAACGCACATGCCCTGCTCAGACAGATTTAAATGACAGTACAATGACATGCCCACTTGTTAATTGTGCTTTATGGAGTTTTGCCGCCCTCCGCTGGCGTTTGGGTGCGACTGATTTTATAGGCTTCAGCACCCATGAGCATTGTGTAAGTAATTATTGACATCAACAATGGCGGGCTACTAGTTTATTTTTTGATTGAAAATTTTACAAATTTTATTAAAACGAAAACATTAAGAGGGGTTTTAATATAAAATTTCTATAACTTGTACTAACATTTATCTTTTAAGAACTACAAGTCTTTCTATCCATGGATCGCTTTAACAGAATGTTAATAATGTTAATGCCATCTTGTTGATTTATTGTTATAATAAACAAATACAGTCCTTATGTACCTTATGTTGAATGTATATATCCATCTTGTGTCTCATCTTTCCATTCCAACAATAATTTACAGAAAAATATGGCATATTTTATAGATGGTTTGAATTGCGATTAATTACAATTAATTTTTAAGCTGTAATTAACTCGATCAAAAATTTTAATCATTTGACAGGCCTAATTTATTTTTCAAATGTATCATTTAATATAGTTTTTTTTAAAATCCATTTTTAAATTTGTTCAAAATATGTTGTGTTGCACTTGTTAAAATAAAGCCACCTTGTTAAACAACCATGACCTGCACTGAATTGGAATACACAGAATTACAGTACACGGCTTTAGAGAACACTGAACTTAACACGTGTATGCATAATGACATAATTTTAAATGAGTGGGCCGGTCTGAGGCATGAAATTCCAGGGCCGAAAATGAGTCCCACTCCGGCCCTGATTCTAATCGATCCCATAGTATTATATCTAGAGTAGACAGGGATATTGGTGTGTTAAGCAGGGGCACAGGGATAATTCGGCCAGAATGCGGTCGTTATTAAATTAATATTTCTGTGCGGCCCGGTAGTAAATGCGCACCGGAACCGGTCCGCGGCCCGGCAGATGGGGACCCCTGGACTAGAGTGTAGTTTTGAGCATGGACTATGGTTTTGAAGTTAACGGTTTCACTCGCTCGTTGACAGACCCCACCCCACCCTGCCCCATTTTTTGCTCCTCGGATCTACGTGATTCAGAAGAATGACCCATTTTGATTTCAAAATGGCGAAATTTCGCCGAAAGGTGGCAAGTTGCATGCCTGGAATTAACTCAAAACCCCTGCGAAAGATTCCTGAGGCTTTTGAAAACTCCCAGCCTGGTTCATTACTCAAAACCGCAATCATGGGCAAGACTGCCGACCTGACTGCTGTCCAGAAGACCATCATTGACACCCTCAAGCAAGAGGCTAAGACACAGAAAGAAATTTCTGAGCAAATAGGCTGTTCCCAGAGTGCTGTATCAAGGCACCTCAGTGGGAAGTCTGTGGGAAGGAAAAAGTGTGGCAGGAAACACTGCACAATCAGAAGAGGTGACCGCACCATGAGAAAGATTGTGGAGAAGGGCCGATTCCAGACCTTGGGGGACCTGCAGAAACAGTGGACTGAGTCTGGAGTGGAAACATCCAGAGCCAGTGTGCACAGACGTGTGCTGGAAATGGGCTACAGGTGCCGCATTCCCCAGGTCAAGCCACTTTTGAACCTGAAACAGCGGCCATAGCGCCTGGCCTGGGCTACAGAGAAGCAGCACTGGTCTGTTGCTCAGTGGTCCAAAGTACTTTTTTCAGATGAAAGCAAATTTTGCATGTCATTCGGAAATCAAAGTGACAGAGTTTGGAGGAAGACTGGGGCGATGGAATTGGTCTACTGTGTTTTATCAAGGGCAGGGTCAATGCAGCTAGCTATCAGGAGATTTTGGAGCACTTCATGCTTCCATCTGCTGAAAAGCTTAATGGAGATGAAGATTTCATTTTTCAGCACGACCTGGCACCTGCTCACAGTGCCAAAACCACTGGTAAATGGTTTACTGACCATGGCATTACTGTGCTCAATTGGCCTGCCAACTCTCCTGACCAGAACCCCATAGAGAATCTGTGGGATATTGTGAAGAGGAAGTTGAGAGACACCAGACCCAACACTGTGGATGAGCTTAAGGCCGCAATTGAATCATCCATAACGCTTCAGCAGTGCCACAGGCTCATTGCATCCATGCCACTCCGCATCTACGCAGTCATTTTTGCAAAAGGATTCCAGACCAAGTATTGTGTGCATAGCTGGTATAATTAATTGAAGGTTGACTTTTTTTGTATTAAAAAACACTTTTTTTGTATCGGTCGGATAAAATATGGGAATTTTTTGAGATAGGGATTTTTGTTTTTTCTTGACTTTTTCTTTTGACAAAATCATCAATATTAAAACAATAAAAGGCTTGAACTCCTTCAGTTGTGTGTAATGAATCTAAAATATATGAAAGTCTAATGTTCATCAGTAAATTACAGAAAATAATTAACTTTATCACAATATGCTAATTTTTTAGAAGGACTAGTATTTTTCCGCAAATAAATCGCAATACAGTTTCCATTTGTGCGTTCCTCTGTATTATAGTAGGTACAGTGGTATGAAAAAGTATCTGAAACTTTTGGAATTTCTCACATTTCTGCATAAAATCACCATCAAATGTGATCTGATCTTTGGCAAAATCACACAGATGAAAATACAGTGTCTGCTTTAACTAAAACCACCCAACCACTTATAGGTTTTCATAGTTTAATGCGGATAGCATGCAAACAATGACAGATGGGGGAAAGTAAGTAAGTGAACCCTCTGTCTAAGGAGACTTAAAGAGCAATTTAAACCAAACATTTTAACTCAGTTGTGTGCCCAATCCCTGATGAGTGGTTTAAACCTGCCCTGCCCACTATAAAACACACACCTGGTAAAAAATGTCTTGATGAGAAGCATTGTCTGATGTGCATCATGGCTCAGTCAAAAGAGCTGTCTGAAGACCTGCGATCAATGATAATTGATTTGTATAAAGCTGGGAAAGGATGCAAAACCATCTCTAAAAGTCTGGATGTTTATCAATCGACAGAGAAGTTGTCTACAAAATACAAATGGAGAGAGTTTGTCGTCCGTATGTTTATCAATCGACAGTCAGAGAAGTTGTCTACAAATGGAGAGAGTTTGGCACTGTTGCTTCTCTCCCAAGTGGCCATCCACCAAAGATGACACCAAGTGTTCAGCGCAGAATACTCAGAGAGGTAAAAAAAATATAGAGTGTCTGTCTGCTAAAGACTTACAGAAAACACTGGCACAGTCCAATATCTCTGTGCACACATCAACTATATGTAAAACTATGGCCAAGAATGGTGTTCATGAGAGGACTCCACGGAGGGAGCCACTGCAGGGAAAAAAAAAAAAAAAAAACTTGCACTTGGACACTGCACAGAAGTTTTGGCAAAATATTTTGTGGACTGATGAATCCAAAGTTGAATTGATTGGAAGTAACACACAACGTCATGTGTGGAGAAAAATGGAACAGCTCACCAACATCAACACTTTATCGCCACCGTGAAGAATGGTGGAGTGAGCATTATGATTTGGGGCTGTTTTGCTACTTCAGGGCCTGGACAACTTGCAATCATTAAAGGAAGAATGAATTCAAAGTTTATCAGGATGTATTCCAGGTAAACCTGAGGCTGTCTGTCAGACAGTTGAAGCTAAAAAGAGGATGGATTTTGCAACAAGACAATGATCCAAAACACAGCAGTAAATCAACTTCAAACTGGTTTCAGAACAACAAAATACACGTTCTGGAGTGGCCAAGTCAAAGTCCAGACTTGAACCCCATTGAGATGCTGTGGCATGACCAAAACGACTCATGCCAGACCTCCCCGGAATCTGACTTCAACTACAGCAGTTTTGTGGAGAAGAATTGGCCAATATTAGTCCTGATTGACGTGCCAGACAAATCTGCAGCTACAGGAAGTGCCTGGTTGAAGTTATTGCTGCCAAAGGGAGGAGGGGGGACACAAAATACTAAATGTAATGGTTCACTTACTTGTTTTTCCCCCTTCTATCATTGTTTGCATACTATCCTCATTAAAATATCAAAACCTATCAATGTTTGGGTGGTTTTAGTTAAAGCACTTTTTTCATCTGTATGATTTTGACAAAGATCAGATCAAATTTGATGGTGATTTTATGCATAAATGTGAGAAATTCCAAAAGGTTCAGATACTTTTTCATACCACTGTTCATACCAAGTTTCTCCAATAGACATGCATGTTATAGTTGGCAATCACCAATATGTGATGAGTGGGTGGGACAATGCGAAATACTTCCATTAAATCGGCAAAAAAAGTCCTGGCCTTTTTTGCTCACTTCCAAGAAATAGTGGCTTTTTAAATTCACATTACGTTTAACTTTTTTTTTCTTTTCTCAAATCGTTCGATCACTGCCAAATCTCAGTCTAAATGGATTGGATGTCTACTGCCGTCAAATGGAATTTTTGTTGCTGTCAATGATAGTGAGTTAAAAGGAAGGAACAGGCAGAGAACTGTGCAGATGAATCAGAAAACATTGGCGCTTTGAGATATGACCACAATCGTCTTTCCCGTTAAAATGAAAATTTGGTTGGCTAAAAACTATGTTTTAATGGGGAAAATGCACAGTGGGACAAATAAGTATTTAGTCAACCACTAATTGTGCAAGTCCTCCCACTTGAAAATAATAGAGAGGCCTGTAATTGTCAACATGGGTAAACCTCAACCATGAGAGACAGAATGTGGGAAAAAAAACCCCCAGAAAATCACATTGTTTGATTTTTAAAGAAATTATTTGCAAATCAGGGTGAAAAAAAGTATTGGGTCAATACCAAATGTTAATCTCAATACTTTGTTGTGTACCCTTTGTTGGCAATAACGGAGGCCAAACGTTTTTTGTAACTCTTCACAAGCTTTTCACACACTGTTGCTGGTATTTTGCCTATTCCTCCATGCAGACCTCTTCTAGAGCAGTGATGTTTTGGGGCTGTCGTTGGGCAACATGGACTTTCAACTCCCTCCACAGATTTTCTATGGGGTTGAGATCTGGAGACTGGCTAGGCCACTCCAGGACCTTGAAATGCTTCTTACGAAGCCACTCCTTTGTTGTCCTGGCTGTTTGTTTGGGATCATTGTCATGCTGAAAGACCCAGCCACGTCTCACCTTCAATGCCCTTGCTGATGGAAGAAGATTTTCACTCAAAATCTCTCAATACATGCCCCCATTCATTCTTTCCTTTACACAGATAAGTCGTCCTGGTCCCTTTGCAGAAAAACAGCCCCAAAGCATGATGTTTCCACCCCCATGTTTCACAGTAGGTATGGTGCAATTCAGTAGTCTTTCTCTTCCAAACACGAGAACCTGTGTTTCTACCAAAAAGTTCTATTTTGGTTTCATCTGACCATAACACATTCTCCCAGTCCTCTTCTGGATCATTCAAATGCTCTCTAGCGAACCGCAGACGGGCCAGGACGTGTACCCTTTCTTCAGCAGGGGGACACGTCTGACAGTGCAGGATTTGAGTCCCTGGCGGCGCATTGTGTTACTGATCGTAGCTTTTGTTATTGCCAGCTCTCTGTAGGTCATTCACTAGGTCCCCCCGTGGGGTTCTGGGATTTTTGCTCACCGTTCTTGTGATCGTTTTGACGCCAACGTCAAAGTTCCTCAACGGTGAGGAGGCAGTTGAAAGTCCGTGTAGCCCAACGACAGCCCCAAAACATCACTGCTCTAGAGGAGATCTGCATGGAGGAACGGGCCAAAATACCAGCAACAGTGTGTGAAAATCTTGTGAATAGTTACAGAAAACGTTTGGCGTCTGTTATTGCCAACAAAGGGTACATAACAAAGTATTGAGGTGAGCTTTTGGTATTGACCAAATACTTATTTTCCACCATGATTTGCAAATAAATTCTTTATAAATCAAAAAATGTAATTTTCTGGTTTTTTTCCCCACATTCTGTCTCTCATGGTTGAGGTTTACCCATGTTGACAATTACAGGCCTCTCTAATATTTTCAAGAGGGAGAACTTGCACAATCAGTGGTTGACTAAATACTTATTTGCCCCACTGCATTTGAGTAAATTCCATCTAACAGTATAAAATCGTAAATCAAGGTAACAATCATGTCTTTATGATCCTAATTGTGTCATTGTCGTACCTTGATTGTATCCTACCCAAAGAATCATATGGTGATACATTAAGAAACATCAGTTTTTTTAAATTAATTTTGAATGTGATTTCCTTTATTTACACCTACAGCAGACCCCTTAAAACAAAACAAAAAATCACCTCGATTTTGTCCCTGAGATGAGCTATAATGGAGGATGTCATGATGTTATATCATGGCAATGTGTCAATTCTTTAAAATGTTCTAAAAAGGCGCAGCTTTTCCTAATGTTGTGTCATGTTCCGCCACCTCGGCAGCAGCAAAAGTTGGAAGCATGTGGCCTAACACATGTCTTTGATAACGCTGTGCTGCATGAGAGGGGAGCTGTAGATGGAGTTCCAATCTCTCTCAAATACATCCCTCAGCTGTGATTGGACGCTGGGCTGCAGGGACGAGGATGCCGTCTGGTTGACCACCAGGGCAGAGCCAGCCGTGTTCACAAAGTAGTCTCCGGACCAGTTGGATGTACCTGACGGTAAAAATAAAACAATTTTGTTTTGAGGGAAAAACTGAAAAACAGATTTCGACACCACAAGAACTTCTTACCAATGTAGGCAACCTGGTCAGTCACCATGTACTTGTTGTGGTTGACCCTGGCGAAGGGGATCTTCTTCTGCTCGGCGTTGGCCGGAACCACGAAGAGTCGCTAAGGTGACGCGGTTGTATTTAGCTTGTGATAAACATAGCGGCTATTCACTGCAAACATGATGGTTACTCACCACCTGGATGTCCAGCTTGCTCTTTGGCTCGTAGAGCGCATCGAGCGATTTGAGGAAGGGGAACATGGCTGGCGACGTGTTGGACCAGCAGCTGATCAACAAGCGCACCTTCACTCGTTTCTCGTAGGCTACGCGACGTAGCTGGGTGTCGATTTCTCCCCAGTACCTACGGGGGGCGCCACATGTAGCCGTTCACTTTTGGGTACCAAATTTAGTAAAGGAGAACTACTTTGATTGTCACATGGGTTGGTTGCTACACTTGCCACCAGAGGGTAATGTTGTGCAATATCAGTAATGAAATGATCAGAATTCCGCCAATAAAACAAATCTACATTCCCTTTACAGTAGTGTCACATCACGTTGCGTTAAGATGCAATTACAGTAGTACCTCTACATACGAAGTTAATTCGTTCCAGGACCTTGTTTGTAAGTCGAAATGGTCGTATGTCGAGCAGGATTTTCCCATAAGAATACATTATAATTCCATTAGTACGTTCCACAGCCCAAAAACCTACACTAAATCCTTAATAAATATTGCTGTTACTAGTAGGGTTGTTCCAATCATGTTTTTTTTGCTCCCGATTGTTTTAGTTTGAGTATCTGCCGATCTCGATATTTCCTGATCCGATTGCTTTTTTTTGCTCCCGATTCAATTCCAATCATTCCCGATAATTTTTCCCGATCATATACATTTTGGCAATGCATTAAGAAAAAAATGAATTAACTCGGGGGAATATATACATTCAACATACAGTACATAAGTACTGTATTTGTTTATTATGACAATAAATCCTCAAGATGGCATTTACATTATTAACATTCTTTCTGTGAGAGGGATCCACGGATAGAAAGACGTGTGACTTTGTATATTGTGACTAAATATTGCCATCTAGTGTATTTGTTGAGCTTTCAGTAAATGATACTGCAGCCATGCCCCAATGCATGATGGGAAGTGGAACCATGACTGTGCGTCATGCTACCAATGGATATATCTTCTCTGCTATGGGAAATAACAAAGTGTTAAGACAAAGATCAATTGCCACCTTGCTTCCCCACATTGCTTCCCATGATATTTCTAATCTAAGGGAGAGGGATTGCAAGGCTTTAGCCAATTGAAGAAAGGCTCCAAAGGCTGCCAAAATTCACTCTACTCATTTAGCGCTGCCTTTTATCTCTCTAGGTAAAACAGCGTCATTACAGATTGAGCGCGACAATGAGTGAGAGGGTCGTGCAGCGCATACATTAATTGCATTAATTATTTTAACGTGACACATTTTTTTAATCAATTAATTGCCACCGTTATTGGGATATTTTTGATAACCCTACCTTAAGCCTAAACTAAAGACTCTGGATGAGTAACATATTATGTCTGTAACATCAAATACAATTAGAAAACGATTTAATAAAAAAAAAAAAAATATATATATATATATATATATATATATATATACACATATATTAAAAAAAGGCCGATATTTTTTGCCGATTCCGATACTTCGAAAATGATGTGATCGGACCCGATCGATTGGCATCCTCTAGCTGTTACTATTGCATATAGTAGAGGTCATGGAACCGCGGACCTCGGTCCGGTTCCCGACCCCCAAGCCGTCTGGAACGGATCTCAAGCTGTCTGGACTAACACCCGTCGAACAAAAAAAATCATTTTTTTCTGCGGGTTTGCAGAGCGGAGATGGGCAACAAACAAAAACCTTAGCGGTGACGCGCGTGAGCCAGCCAATGGGAGTGAAGCATTTGAAAGTTATTTTTAGTAGGGGTGCACGATATCCATTTTTTGAAACCGATAAATTCCTGTTCCTCAAAGCCGATACCAATACAATAACCGATAATTATATATATATAATTTTAAAATGAAAATATTCATCTGAATTTTTTAACACCTGTAGGTCAAAAATACTAGTGGTGGATTTGAATATTGTGCTTTGTCAGCAGATAAAACGTGCAACAGGAAAGGAGACTTTTGTGGTCTTGGTCCATGAAACAACTTTCTTAACCTGGCAATTATAGGACAGCAAAGCTATCAATAACCACGAGGCCTCTCAAGAACTTGTAAACATAACACTGTAAAATGCAAACATTCACTAATTGCCATAGTAAAGTTTATCACTTAGTGATGGAAAAATACAGCCTCTAGAACAGTAAAAAAACTTTGCATACTGGCAAAACAGGAGTGGAAACAAACACACACATCCCAATCCACCGACACCGTGCCAAAATTAATATTAATAGGCCCGATAATATATGTTGTTATTGGATTTATTGGGACGACGTCATAATTCCAAATATCGGACCGATAATTATCGGACCGATAATTATCGGCACCTCAAATTTTTAGAACAGCATGTCTCACACTCGCTTTCCAGACTCCGCGGAGTGACAGCCAAAAACTGAGCCAAATGAAGTTGGAGGAAGAGGCGAAAAGGTACGGCAAATGGCGTGCTCAAAACTACGCAAGATTGATCCAGAAAACAGAGTGTTTAAGGAGGAGTAGACCAACACATTTTTGTTCATTTTACCTGGCGGCACCACAAGACCGCAATGCTCATCTGTTCAGAGATGGTGTTCTGCCCAAATCTGTTACATCGGCGAAACGTCCTACATTAGTCGAATTTGACACCCAAAGTACTACCGTGCTCGCTAAATTTGTTTTGTTTGGATGCGTACAGGCAGAACGTACTAAAAAATGCCTTAAGAAAATATTTAAATGCAGTTATACCAAATAAGGACGGTTTAAATACGCTATGTGACTAATGTGGTCAACTGCTTCAAAGCCAACACAAAAAACCACAATGGTTAAAAGTATGAGAGGGTAATACATGCAAACAGTATTTTTCAGGCAATGAAAAGGTTCTAAAAAACTAAATAAATACAAAAATAATGAGTACTCGCCGCTTCAAACCGATGTGCGCATGCGTGTGGATGCTTGCGCAAGCACGCTGAGCGTTGTGTAGACGTTTCGCCGTGTAGAAAGGAACGACCGAACAATGGAAGCGCTTGTAAAAAGCAGCCATTTGAAAAGGCACTATGAAACGAAGCACGCAGCTTTTTCGCAAAGTTTCCCTATGAACTCTGCCATCTGTTCTCAAAAAATAGCGGAATTAAGGGCTCAATATGATCGCTTTATTATTTATTACTAATTAATTATTATTAAATATCATTTATTACTTACGATACTTTTGCTTTTTATATTTTATTTACATTTTTGAATGATGTAATTATCAGCATGGCCACGTAAAGATACGTTTGTATTTTTTGGAAAAAAAGACGCATTAAAAATATTTCCGGACCCGAGATTGTTGTAATTTTTTAATTTCGGACCCAGAGGATTTTTAATTCATGACCCCTGGCATATAGCAATTACAAAGAGCAAAACAAATAAATTATGAATAAAAATCGTAAAAATAATATAATAGTAGTAATAATAATAAATAAAAATACCTGTAATAACGTAATGAATCGGGTTCTAACGTGGCGGACAATTTTTGTGACGCGAGTGATGGTGAGATAAGAGTGCGGTTCTATTTTACTCCCTATTTTAATGTTTTGATGCTGGCGTTGATGTTGATGGAATAAATGTTTAGAAACCTGACGAAGCAGGTGATTTCTTTGGCGATGTTATCACAATAATAATTGCCACCTTAACTTATAAAGGGTGGCGAATGGAAGAGGACCGTCTACGGCTGGCGGAAAACACTCAGGTGACTTGAAGTTCCGCTCTGAGACCCCCAATTTGGCCAAATTTCAAAATTGTCCGATATGCATGTGTGATACATAATTGGACAGCTTAAAATCTACATTTTCTTGTTTCGATCCCAAAACTCCATGTAGCAAGTATCACTGAGTGTCAAGACACAGCTGTGAATGGCCACGGCTGGATTTTTGGGGGATTTTATGGGTGAAACATGGTAATATAACAAGGGTCGCAATGCAGAAATCGCAGACATCGAGGAGTGGTCGAGATTTTAATTTTCATATATTTACCCTTTTAAACTTTTTTTTTCTTTGTTTGAATCTATTATTTATCATCTAAAATATCTGAGAAAATGCGAGTCACCCAAAAAAAAAATACAATTAAGCGATAGTTATGAGGTAGATATCCGTGACTTTTTTACAGATGCCATTTTTTTCATTGACATAATTTGTTTAAAAGTTTAAAATGAGAGAATACTTTTTTAAAGTTTTTTTTTTTTTTTTTTAACTAAATATGAGACATCAATTAATGATTCTAAACCAAAACCGACAGTCATTTTGAATAATAAATATAATTACCTTCGTTTTACGTCTGGGTTGAAACAAAAGCGGTTGCGCGACATCTGTAAACGGGGGTTTTCTGGGTAAAACGGACAAATTAAAAATAGTTCAGGGGCTTAATGCGCCGTGAATCTGCTATGGCAGCATATAGACATATTGTTCTATCAAACACAACAGTTCTTTTGGCTTAAAATACAGCAGTTTCTTTTAAAGAGGAGATCAAGAGCAGAAACTGCCTTTTCAGTCTTGTCTGTGTTTTCCGCCGGCTGTATTGTTAAGCGAGCCATATCACGGAAGTGCACCTCACGCTCATAATTTTCTATTTAATTTACACCGACATGCGGATACATCCACTCTCATTGCTGTCTTCACAGGCAATGCCACAAATCAAAGTAATCAAAGTCAAACAAAAATGACGTATTAATTAAGTCCCATCCATGCCATCTTGTGGCGAAAAGATATGTCAATAATAACACGCAATAGGAACATTATTTCCACATCAACTGAGGACACATCCATAAATACAAAACATTTCTCTCAACACCCACATTTGTTCTCATGTTGATGCCCTTTTTAACAAACAAATTAATGTTTACATTTCAAATTCCGAAAATAACACTGTCAAACGTTTTGTCATGATATCAGCTATCATGTCATCTGTTGGACAATACGTCAATGTTACTCTTCCCTGATCTCAGTATATTCAATAAAATGGTATTTTATGTCTACGTGCTTGCATCTCTGTCTATTAACAGGATTTTTGGCAAGAGCGATTGTCCCTGGTTGTCATCGTGTAGTTTTTGGAGTGTACTGATAATAATCAATGGTACCAAGTAGTTGTTCTAAATATAGGCATTCTTGTATGGTGGAAGCTTTGAATCTCATGACACTTTGTGTAATGACAATAAAGGCCTTCTATTCTAATCTATTCTATATCTATCTTCATGTGAATGCAGGGGTCGCGTTAACTGAATATTTTCTGTCGTTGACCGGTTTTTTAAAACGGTGACGGAAAAAACTGAAGTCCGTCCGTCATTTTGACAGGTTGCAATTCACACCCCAGACCACAGGGTGGCGAGTGAGCATATTAATTAGCTATTGTCTCTCTTAATGCATGACGTCGTTGGCTATTCAGTCAGAATATTGTAGCGTCACCGGGGTCTGGCGGCGGCACCGTGATTGACACATCAATGCGAGGTTCTTATTGGCGCACCCGGTGTGCCAGCGCGTCATCCAATTGGTGGACTAGATTGTCGCCTGTGTATAGACCCCAATCACATGACGTCACAACTCCGCCCTCTGACTGGAGCCGCCATATTGTCCGTCAGCTCCTCGTGTTTACACATTACCGCTACGTACATGCCTCCTATTACGGCGTGTTTTTCTGCTCATTAACATTAATAATCAAAATGGTGAAGGCGTGTGTGGCGGTTGGTTGCAGTAACAGAGAAGATAGACGGAGAGACTTGAAGTTCTACCGTATTTTGAGAGCCCTGAAGAGGAGAGCGAGATGGACTGCTGTAATTCGACAAGAAATCTGGGCACCAAACGATCACCACAGACTATGTAGTCATTTTATATCTGGTAAGATGCATTTAATATATATTTAGAAGATTTTGGGCTGACAACCACAATTAAGATCATTGTGCGACGTTGGTGATTGGGTCTATATAGTTGCCTCTTTTTCTTTGGGGGTGGAGTTGTTGGCGGTAAGCAGAGTAAAAAGAGGGAGAAAAATACGACTTCCTTGTCTAATTTTTCGCCGCCAAGCAAGCGTTACAATATTAATTAAAAATGATTGAAAACTAAATACTATTGAATATGTCATTATTATCATTTTAAAAATTTAAGTGACGGGTAAAAATAGATTATGACCGGATTTTTATGACCCTGTCAGTCAAAATGACAGACAACGAAAATGTCTAGCGCAACCTCTGTGTCAATGGTAACAGTAAGCATCAACTTTTTCCTTTTTTTCCCCACCACCCCCACTAACATTGTTCGAACCCATGTTGATTTCTCTCACAAGAAAATATACCATGAGCCCGTCTTGCGGGAAAGCAAAGAAACTACGGTGCTGTCATAGATCGTCGTATTAAGAGCATGTCGTCGGATGTAAAAACAAACAGCGAGTCAAATTTTACGTCGGATGTCGTGTGTCGAAGCGATCGTACGCCGAGGTACCACTGTACTTTTTTTTAAGTGCGAGTTTCAAAATTTAAATGACTATTCTAACAACGTCCGGATGGGAATGAAACTATGAGTAAAAATTAAGACAACCAGCCCCGTTTTCCCGTAAATGTAACATTACTTTTTGGAATTCGAAAACTCCAAGGTGGGCAAGTAGTTCATGACGGCAATGTAGATGAAACTCTGGGCGTCCTCCATCACACTCAGGATGGAATCCAGGTCCGACGTTCTGCCAGCGGCGCAGAAAGATGGAGGAGAACTCTGACAAAAAAAATAATACCATAAGACCCAAATTTATAGTTAAAGTGCCAATGAAAGCAAAAAGCATGTTTATTTCATGCTCCTGATTGAAATGGACCGCTTGGATGTGATCTATATATTTATTCAATTTTTTCATTCCCACGCCATGAAAATTAGTGACTTCCTGGATTTACGAAGAATGTGAATGTGATGTCAGCAGGGTAAACATCTTCAGTATACAGCTAACTACAGCATGCAGAACGACCACGGATTAAGCTGATTTTGCGCATTATTTCATTTAATTTTAGCATCACGCCAGCCCAGTCTGCTGCAGGCTTTGGTTGCTGCACCAAGGAGAGGCGTGTGAGCCGTTTTGAGTTTCAAAAAGTACCAGTCACTGCGGATAATGGCCAAACCAAGTCCGACAACTGTGGGACCATTGTGAGGGGAGTAAGCTACGTGTTATATTATGTCAAATACTGAGATCATAGCACACGCTTTAATAGGGAGGTGGCTTGCATTTTGTGGGTGAACTGAAAATACTCCCTGGTCACCGAGAAGGCCAAAAGCCGATGACCGGCAGCTTGTCCCACACCGTGGTTGCTGGCCGATAAAGGCGTGTCCGCCAAGAATGCGCTTTTTTTCACTTGAACACGAGCAGCACCCCACTCCGACGACAGCCGTTTTGACTGGCCGATCTAGCCTGCCGGTCATACTTGCATGCCCGCCGAGAATGCGCTTTTCTCGGCCTGGCCACGAGCAGCACCCCACTCCGACAACAGCCGTTTTGTCCACCAAGAATGAGCTATTTTCGGCTTTCATTCCCGGGGACGAGCACTGCCGTGGCCGCAAAAGAATGACGCTCTTTCCTCCGTCTCCGAAGCCGGGAAATGACAAAAGTCGGACCAACTCCGGTGGCATTTGCCAGTTTTGACCATTATGCAGTAATTTTGCCCTGTCGAACTTTATATATGCATTTTTAATATTTAATATTCCATTTAGCGAAAGACTGCTAACTGTGATGACCATCATTTCTTGATTCAGCTCAAACTGTGTGCAGACGCACTCCTCCGAGCTCCCATCTGAAACCACACTTCGATTAAAACTGGATGAACAGATTGGGGAGTGCCATGATGACCCAAATGAGTAGCTTGATCTGGACCACAACTTCTACAATAGCTGGATAACTGTAAACACTACACAGCGGACCAGTATAACAACTCCGTGGATGTGGACGGTAGGCCGAAACTTATCAACGGCAGGAGTCTCTACAAGAATTTTAAACACATTAAGGATTATCTACTCAGACCACTAATCTTGTGCAAGAGACTGCTGTGTCAACAACCGCAATCGAGCTGCTTGACTGGACACTGAGTAAACCCAGATTGTTGATAGTGTTATTGTACAGTTTGTGGCCATATGATGTATGTAACTGTACCATGTCTGATTGTGCGTCTTTAGCTGTATGGAGGATGGGAAACTGATAAGCATATGCTTCCTCCCGTCTGCCTTTGTCTTCTTCTTCGGTTCCTGATACCGATGATGATGACAACAAATATTTCATTCATTTTATACCATTTATTTAGCAATGTGGGGAAAATACTTAGATAAAAAGAATATCCTCTAAAAATATTGGAGTAGAGAGATTGAAACATTCATGATATTTTGCTGCTCTGTCGTATTTTCCTCGTCCTGAATCTTCCCCCCTCAATGGGCTGAGTTCTAAATCAGATGAAATCGTGACCCTGCTGACGGCATCACCCAGCTGATTGCTATAATGACAGGCAGGTCTAAATGGCAGATTAAAAGACCAATTTCTCATCATCTGCGCTTTGCTAAATTGTTGTACAGTGGGGCAAATAAGGATTTAGTCAACCACTAATCGTGCAAGTTTTCCCACTTGAAAATATTAGAGAGGCCTGTAATTGTCAACTACCCTCCCAGTCCTCTTCTGGATCATCCAAATGCTCTCTAGCGAACAGCAGACGGGCCTGGAAGTGTACTTTCTTCAGCAGGGGGACACGTCTGGCAGTGCAGGATTTGAGTCCCTGGCGGCGCATTGTGTTACTGATAGTAGCCTTTGTTGATGTGGTCCTAGCTCTCTGCAGGTCATTCACTAGGTCCCTCCGTGTGGTTCTGGGATTTTTGCTCACCGTTCTTATCATTTTGACACCACGGGGTGAGATCTTGCATGGAGCCCCAGAATGGGGGAGATTATCAGTGGTCTTGTATGTCTTCCATTTTCTAATAATTGCTCCCACAGTTGATTTCTTTACACCAAGTGTTTAACCTATTGCAGATTCAGTCTTCCCAGTAGTGATGTGTCGGTCGCGAACGAGCCGGTACAAAGAGCCGGCTCTTTGAAGTGAACGAAGATAGCCGGCACAACACCGGCACCCCCCCCCCCCCCCCCCCACTCTCGCGCTCGCTTTCTCACGTGTCTGAAGCGAGGTGTGGCAGTGGCTCAGGTGAGGGAGTGCCGTGCGCAGAGTGCGAGAAAGGAAGAGAAAGGGGAGGGGCCAGGGGCTTGGTAGTACTGCATGCCACGCCACGGAATGCACGCCACACTGAGCACCGTCCGTCGCGCAGCTGCAAGTGCACAGCCACAGACACACAGGAGGAGGAGGAGGAGGAAAAGACGACACCCGAACACGGTTTGTAGGCCTTCAAGATGAGCCGAAAATGCAGTAACATTGGGAGACATTTAAATTGGTTAAAGTCAGATGACAATAGGGCAGAATGCCGTGTCTGCAAACTTAACCCCCTTATAGCGTAATGTAACACATTTGCTACTTAGAATTTCAATATTTTGAGACTAATTTAGAATTTTGATTTTTTTGTTTTTGTTTTTGTAATGATTGATGCAAGTCAACACGTGCATCTGCAGGTTCCATGAGAAAAAAAAATCTGGATTTAGCTAAAAGACAGGACAAATAATCACTGAGAGAAGGAGCCGGATCAGCCTGTCAAAGTTGAAGTATTTCGTTTTCTTGAATGCAAATTTAAAATAAAGCAAGGAGTAGCTTATGTTTGTCTTGTTCGCTGCTGCTGTTGCAGTTACTACTCACTGTTTTTGTTATGATGCAGCATATTTGATTGTTGTTGAAGTTTAATTTTGTTGCTTGTTTATTGTTTGGAGCCTTTTTGATGTTCAATAAAATAAGTAAAAACCCTTTTCTTTGCTTGATCATTGTTGCTATTTGCAGTCAGTAGAGGGCAATATTTAGTTCACAAAGTCATTTATCAAAATGTATGCTAAATTTGTCATAAATATTTAAAAGAAAAGCTAAAGTTGAAAGAGCCGTTTGAGAGCCAAAAAGAGCCGGCTCTTTTGACTGAGCCGATCCAAATGAACCGGGTCACCGAAAAGAGCCGAAAATCCCATCACTACTTCCCAGCCTGGTGCAGGTCTACAATTTTGTCTCTGGTGTCCTTCGACAGCTCTGTGGTCTTGGCCATAGTGGAGTTTGGAGTGTGACTGACTGAGATTTTGGACAGGTGTCTTTTATACCGATAATGAGTTAAAACAGGTGCCATTAATACAAGTAACGAGTGCAGCCTCGTCAGACCTCGTTAGAAGAAGTTAGACCTCTTTGACAGCCATAAATCTTGTTTGTAGGTGACCAAATACTTATTTTCCACTCTAATTTGGAGATAAATTCTTTAAAAATCAAACAATGTGATCCCCCCCCACACACATTCTGTCTCTCACGGTTGAGGTTTACCCATGTTGATAATTACAGGGCTCTCTAATCTTTTCAAGTAGGAGAACTTGCACAATTGGTGGTTGACTAAATACTTATTTGCCCCACTGTATATAGTCAAATCGTCTCAAAATATGATTATAATTCACATAATAATGCTATTTAAGATTTTTTTTATGCGGTCACAGGCACTTTAAGTTGAAGTTGAGACTCACCGTCAAGTAGACGCTGGACGGCGTATTGTTGAGCATCAGCTGTAGCGGCGTTTCCTTGTTGTAGTCGGTAGAGAAGTTGGAAGGCCAAGGCGCCGGGATAGACTGGCTCTCTCCCAAAAACCAGTAGGCCTCGAAGATCTTACCCAGATCTGCTGCCAAGCAGCTGCAGTTGTACACAACTACCCCTAACTCCTTCACCTGATTATCATATGCCCAATCCATAATGTGAACTCATAATGGTGGCTTTTTATGCAATATTGACATCTAGTGGCGTTTTCTAGGTATAGCTGGACTTGAAACATCTTACCTGTGTGAGGGATCTCCAGTCCATGTTGGCGCTTCCTATGTAAATATGTTTCTTGTCCACGATCCAAAATTTTGTGTGCAGGACCCCTGAGGTCAAATCCTTCATATCAACCATCTGTATGGCAGCTCCTAACATAATGATATTTGTATTAAATTTTTAGATGAGTCACAACACTGGAGAAGGTCAGCAATTATTATTTTTTTTGCTTGTTTAAATGTTCATTTTACCCACCACAGTATTTTCCGGACTATAGACCCCACTCACATGACGTCACAACCACGCCTCCGCGCCATATTGTCTGTCAGCTTGTCGTGTTTACGCATTACCGCAACGTAAATTCCTCCTATTATGGCGTGTTTTTCTGCTCGTTAACATTAATAATCAAAATGGTGAAGGCGTGTGCGGCGGTCGGTTGCAGTAACAGAGAAGATAGACGGAGAGACCTGAAGTTCTACCGTATTCCGAGCGACCCGGAGAGGAGAGCGAGATGGACTGCTGCAATTCGACGAGAAAACTGGGCACCAAACGATCACCCCAGATTTTGTAGTAGTCATTTTATATCTGGTAAGATGCATTTAATATATATTTAGAGGGTTTTGGGCTGACAACCACAATTAAGATCATTGCGAGGCAAATCGCCGACAACATACAGTTTCAAATTCAAGATGTTTATTTCTTCCGCGTCATTATTTTTTGAATAATATTTAGCTGGTACCAAGTGAAAGAAGCTGGCTTCGTCTCCGGATCATCAGTTAAACAGGGGTGTCCAAACTTTTTGCAAAGGGGGCCAGATTTGGTGTGGTAAAAATGTGGGGGGCTACCTTGGCTGATTTACGTAGAACAATATATTTAAACAAATTTAAGCAGCCCTTCTGTGTGTCACATTTGCTTTATTATCATTTTTTTAATTCATAATTTCAACAAACTCGCCTTTGTGGCGTTCTCTTTTGACACTCGGGCTCTTGCGAAATACTGCTGCTGTGAAATTAAACTAGCTTCAAGTTTATATAATTTCTCGCTGTGTATCTTCCCTGTAATGTTGTACAAGTCAGCGTGTCTTGTTTGGTAATATCGCGTCACATCGAACTCTTTGAAAACAGCAACTGTCTCTTTGCAAATGAGGCAGACACAGTTGTTGCGTATTTTATTGAAGAAATAGTCCAATATCCACCTATCCTTGAAGCGTCGGCCATCGCAGTCAACTATTTTTGTTATTGATTGTCGCCATTTTAGAAAATTGGAAGTAAAGGGTCACACGGGGTAATGTTGCTTAGAGTGCTGCTCTTAAAGTTTTTCAAAGTTTCGTGAGAACAGGCTGAGTTTCTGTGGACAAGACAGTTGTAGATATCAGGGTAGCAGATGTGAGGCAGATACGGCGAAGACAGCGGGTCGAAAAATATTGATTTAGGCATCAAATATGGATCTGGCGAATGGATAGACTGAAGCTTTTCCACATAACGCCTTTTATGCAATGCCTCCAATGAGTTTACAGCGTCTGAAAGCACCGGGGCTTCCATGAATTGCACTATAAATTGCTCGACAAATTGAAACCATTGAGAATACGGATAAACAATGACGGACAATATGGCGGCCGGATACAGCGACACGTCATTGTGTGACGTTGGTGAATGGGGTCTATAGGTCGCTTTTTTTTTTTTTAAATCATGGTTTGGCTGGGGCTGAAACTTATATAATGTTCACATATAAAATTTTACATTGTCTGAAATGTTATTTAACTTTGGTCGACCATGGAGTAAATTTTACACACTACCAGCCGCTAAAGGAAACTCTTGGCTTATGATTAAGAAGCACAAGTGATTTTAGAATTTATAAATAAATATGAAATAAGCCAGAACAGTAACGATTTGAAAGGATCGTTGATTTATTTTATTAAGTGTTATGTGCTTTTTCATGTCCATTTAATCATTTATTAAGATATCAAGCTTATTTTTTTCCCAACCACTCAGGGGTAGATTTTTAAGCTACACAAGTATCTGGACAGTCTGAAATTGTCTCTGGAGCCAAAAGAAGGAAGATATGTGACTTGAGTGGTGAAAGGACGACTCACGAATGTCTTGGAGACAAGCTGGACGAGAACTTGATCACTTGAAACTAGTAACCAAAGTCGGGAGCTAATGTGGACAACGTGAAGTTACTACAGCTAAATTAAGCTAACGTGACTCTCGGCATGCGGACAGTTACCCCAAACTGTGAGTAAAAGGCTGTGTACATGCTACAAAAGTTGGGGGGAAAAAAACTTCACCAAGCGGCTGTAATGTAGTTGCTAATCTAAGGGAACTTTATATTAGCTGCTAATCTAAGGGAACTTTACATTAGCATTAGCATAGCAGGAGTGAGCAACGGAGCTGTGAATGTGGTTTTGACGTCAAGTAACCCTGTTCATTTCTTTTGAAGTAATAATAGTTACTGCATATAGCTCCTTGGTGAATGACGACGTTTATTTGACGTCATGACGCATTTTTTGACTAGATCCCAATAAACAATGGAGTGACGTCTAGTCCAAAAAATGATGAAGGTTACCTGAAGCATTTAACCGTTTGAGGTCTTCATTCGGCTGACTCCCATGCTGCGGCGCGCTAACAGCAATGCGGACCGATAAGGAACCCGACAGCTCAGCTAGGTTCTTCAGAATGTTCTCGCCCTGTGCTCATGTGCAAAATATGTTAACTGACCGATGAATGGATGAGATCCGAATGGGTTTTCACACCTGATCTGCCGTGGGCTCGTGAGTGCTTGTGTCTTGGTTGGTGAGTGTCCAGTAGAAGGAGGCGATGTCAATGCTACTGCGGGCCTGGACCAGCAGTTGCAGCCACGCGTTGTAGATAGAACCGTGAGACGGGTCGCTGGAGTTGAACTGCAAGCCCTCGGGGATGCTTTCAACTAGGGAGATTCTGAACCAACAATAAAAAGATTACATGTTTGGGTGATTTTCAAATTGGTCTATTATATTCTTTGTATTAAATTGTTACATGTTTTGGTTTCAACGGACAACATTTAAAAAACAACAACAACTATTCGCTCAGTTTTCTTGAAAGCAGCATTTTTCTAATTCACTTCCTACATTTTTTGTAATACTGGTAGTCTCCGGTTCACGAACGAGTTCCGTTCCTGCGCTGGCGATGTAAACCAGATTTCCGCTGAAGTCGGAAGTAACCCTTTAAATAACTCAAAACACCCTCTAAATTAAAAAAAAAAAAAAAACTATCCAAAAACATGTATTATATGTCATTGCACTGTGCTAGCCAAGATGTCGGAGCTAAGTCCTAACTGGACAGCGAGCTAAGCTCCAAAATGACAATGTCAGACGTCCGTGTTGTTTGCTGACTTTATTCAGCTGCTCTTGACATCAACACTTATAGAAGGAAACTAAAATATATCAGCAATTTATATTTCTGTTTACAAGTAGCTGCTGATACAGCCATAACAAACGATTAGCATTCTAAGTTAGCGTCTGCACATCATCAAAAACAATGACATAAACTACCCAAGAACTCGACCACAACTGAAAATGCACAATAAACAGTACAAAAGGTTTTATATTCAGCTGTCTCCTCCGGAGGCTTCACAGGCAACATATGTGTGCGCAGGCTGTCACCTCTTTACTCGGCTACTTACTCATGTGCGCGTGTGCCGTTACTGCCGTGTGCGGGGTGGGTGGGTGTGTAAATGCGCTCGCGTGCAGAAGTACAACTTGCTAATTTGTAACTGTAATTAGTTACAAATTACTTCTCCCAAAAAGTAATTAAGTTAGTAACTCCAGAAATTGCAGTTTCTAGTTAAGTTAGTAACTCAGTTAGCTGAATGTAAGAGTAATTAGTTACTTGGCCAAGTAACTGGTGTTACCTTTAATGTTTTTTTAATTCCCAAAAAAACAAAAAAAACCAATAACCTTCACTATGCTTGGAAGTCATTTAATGTTGTGAATCAGCCGTTAATGTTGTTAAAATTGCTTCCGTTATTGCATTAGTTCCTCTGTCTACTTTCGATATGTGATAAGTCTTACAACTGTTTCATCATTTAAAAATACACTCAAGTCAAGATTTTGCCGATTTAGGAGTATTTTAGAACAAAAGTTACTTAGCTTCGCTAGGAAGGTTCTCTACAACAGAACCTTCCTGAGAAGTCTACTGCTTTAAGATGACGGCTCCTCACTAACGCCGGCGAGTCTTCATTTCGCATCTAGTTCTAAATACATAATGTTCCTAACTTTGGTGAGTAAGCCTCAAGGGTTCGGTGAAGGTAAAGATACGCAGAGCCCTTCTTTGTACACGGACTAAATCTAGGCAATGTGGTGTTTTAGACTAGTTTTTGGAGGTTTGCCCTCAATTTGCAGGCTTTATTCCATTTCTTTCAACTGCTAGCCCTCAATCTAATGGGAGGAAAAATCAGTTTGCTCAGTGGAAGGCTGACTGGCACTTGATATGAGGAAGTATAACAGTCCTACAAATAGGGTGAACTACTTATATCATTTTAAAAAAAAAATTACGTCATGAAAATAGTGTGTGACGCAAGGATGTGATAATAAAATAACCATGTGGACATGAAAACAAAAAAAGGAACAGTGTGAAATGAAATTAGTTTTATTTAATCAACCAGCATGACATCTTTAGCAAAAGGCAAAATTATTTGTAGTAAGTTTGAAATCTGGAAGACATTTGAACAGGATTCACTTAGATGGTAGCTCGCTAGGCTTTGAATTCTTAAGAAAATGGCTTTATTATGAAATTCCAAAGGGTTCTGTGAATCCATCTGTGAAACTCGTGGGGTTTGGTACCTTTAGCAAGGTAAAGAACCACTATTCTATATACATGTAATATCAACAGTAGCATCAAGTGGGTGTAGTTTGTAGGCTATCTCCTACATTCAGGTATTATTGGAGCCACCTAGCATCGCATTTGCAACAGCGTCACAACTCCCTTCCCGCCTCCCCACTCCCGCTCTGTTCTCTCATCTCCGTTAGACCGCGTCTCTCAGACTTTTCTTGCATCATTCAACCAACATAGTAATGCATAGTAACGCACGTCTTTACCTCCTCAGTAATGGTAATGAGAAAAGTAATTAATTAGATTACTAACTACTGAAAAAAAAAAAAAACATTAGTAACGCTGTTATCAACAACACCACCTGGAGACTACCTGTATTCTAACTTCGCAATTTTCGTAAAAGCAGCAATTTACAGTTGACCAATGAAATAATAATAAATAATATTAAAACTCCCCATTTGTCATCATAGCGGAATGGTTTTATATCTTCGGACTTGCCACTGTTCTACAGTGGGGCAAATTAGTATTTAGTCAACCACTAATAAAAGAAAGAATACTGAATTGCATCCGAAGAACACAATACCCACTGTGAAGCACAGGGGTGGAAACATCATGCTTTGGGGCTGTTTTTCTGCAAAGGGACCAGGACGACTGATCTGTGTAAAGGAAAGAATGAATGGGGCCATGTATCGAGAGATTTTGAGTGAAAATCTCCTTCCATCAGCAAGGGCATTGAAGATGAGACGTGGCTGGGTCTTTCAGCATGACAATGTTCCCAAACACACAGCCAGGGCAACAAAGGAGTGGCTTCGTAAGAAGCATTTCAAGGTCCTGGAGTGGCCTAGCCAGTCTCCAGATCCAGTTGAAAGTCCTTGTAGCCCAACGACAGCCCCAAAAGATCACTGCTCTAGAGGAAATCTGCATGGAGGAATGGGTCAAAATACCAGCAAAAGTGTGTGAAAAGCTTGTGAAGGGTTACAGAAATTGTTGGCCTCCGTTATTGGCAACAAAGGGTAAATAACAAAGTATTGGGATGAACTTTTGGTATTGACCAAATACTTATTTTCCACCATGATTTGCAAATAAATTCTTTAAAAATCAAACAATGTGATTTTCTGTTTTTTTCCCCCACATTGTCTCTCATGGTTGAGGTTTACCCATGTTGACAATTATAGGCCTCTCTAGTATTTTCAAGTGGGAGAACTTGCACAATTAGTGGTTGACTAAATACTTATTTGCCCCACTGTATACTGCATTCTTACTGTGTTATTCAGGCCCCCCCCCAGGATTGATAAATCTAAATTTAAGACTTTTAAGACCTTTTTTAATGCCATTTTAACTGAAAATTAATACTTTTCTCGCACCCATTATTTAGATAATATTGAATCATATTAAAAAATAAAGCACTGAACATCAAATTTAACCTCAATTACTAAGCGTGTTTGACAAAAGAATGCACATTTATTGAAGATACAATTAAAACATTTAAATATAAGGTCTTTCATAATTTTTTCCCAGGATAAAATGGATTTTACACAATTATTGTAAAGCAACTTCAGAAATTACATTTGCAATACAACAGGTTTCCCTTTTAAGAGGACCTAGTCAAGGTGGTAGGTGGGTGATTGTCAAATGGCTACCTTAACTGTAAGGTGCTTGCAATTGGCAGTGAAAGTTTAAAAAACAGCCACTAAATGGCAGTAGTTTACCATTAATTACCACAAAATAAAAAAGCTACACATGACCATTTCCCTTGGTAATTGTTTTTTTACAAGAAGTATACAAAACACATGTTAGTTCTTTGTTAGCTATTGAAGACATTTCTTTTAATCAGATAGAGAAAATCCATACTCTTATTTGATCAAGAAAAACATTTAAATATACCAGGAGGTGTTTTACTATCACCTACATTATAATTTGCCTATCACCATACCATGTTATTCAGATCAACGTTACCCCGCACTCGTTCCAATAATAGACAGTGTCAACCGTGTTGTGTATCTGAGCGTGATGGTGAATCTACGACTCCAGTTTATCCATGCTAAGGCTACTAGTACACCTGCCAATACCCCGTTGAACATGGCTAACTCTTGAGTTAAAACAGCGAAATTCACATTCATTCGAAAGGCAAACCGTGCAGAAATACATTGCATCTAACACACTTTAATTGGAGAAATTGGCAACTTACTTTGAAATGTTAAGCAGGTCCACTGCCTTCACATGACCCATAAACTGCGACCCAAAGTATCTGGATGCGTCTTGGTCGCCAATCCAATACCTCACATGCTGGTCCAACTGTTTGGACTTGGTTGTCTTGTTGAGGCTTTCGTCGAACATAACAACTAAGGCATCTGAGCAATTCCTTGTGTTAGCACACAGTACTGTGCGATTGCCTGCTGTTGTGATGTCGATGCTAATGATGCTAACGGCGCGCGCGCACGAAGTGCAGTGCATCGTAAAAATTCTACGCGTCATCTTCGTTATGGATTGAAAAAAAAAAAAAAACATCGTCACAGATATAATTTAGGTTGCACTGAGATGTTCCTGAAAATTAAAACCACGGTGAAAAAATTCCAGACTTACGACAGCTAGTTTAATACTTTTAATACCTTTAATAATGGAAAACTAAATTCAATGCTTTTTTAATACTTTGAATAACCCGCGGGTACCCTGTTATTGTATATTGGTTTAAAGAAAAAAAAAGTGTGTGTGTGTGGGGGCGCAATAATATCGCATTTCGCAATTTATGAGAGAATTTATCGCCAACTAAATTTTGTTATCGTGACAGGCCTAAAGGTCAGTATTAAAACAAAGAAAATGCTCATTTCACATAAACATCTCCCTATAAATAGCAAAACCAGAGAATCTAATAACAGATTATTTTAATTAGTCGTTCTTACTCGCAAGGGTCTAAACAGGACTCCTTCAAGGCTAGTCGTAAGTCTCCACTGTCGTTAGGAGTTGCGGACCCCAGCAAGTTGTAGAGTGCTGTTGCAGCAAGCAGAAACGAGGCAATGGAAGCCGCTACCACAAGACAACAGGAGATCTTCAAAAGGCCAAAAAAAGGTCATCATTGTGAGTTGACTTGAATCGGTGGCGTCATGTTATGTGAGATATTATACCTTCTGAGCTTTATCGTCCGAGTCGAAGCGCCTTTGCCCGTTGTCTGACAACTAGGGAACAACACACAAACATTAGTAACTTTTTCTACCTAGTGTACAAGAAGTAACCTGTGGTACCTTTTCATATGGGACTTCAATCTTCATGTTCACCAGGAAAGTCTACGTGCTTTGGTACCTCAGATGACTTCCAACCTCTTCATCATGAAACGTGACAGAAGTGTGTTGATGTCGTATATGATGCAACAACAAAGAATCACATGATCTATGCGTACGGACAAAGAGATGCTTCTAGGCCTCCATTCACTTTAGAAAACTCCACAGTTCAATGGCAATAAAAAGTTATTTAGAAAATAATGCTGTTTAGAAAAACAGGTGTGCGTGTTAGTGGCCGACATGTTGAGAAAGCACGCATGTGTTCCCTTTTTTTTTTAGCTGACATCATCAGTAGACATAATCAAATGACTTGAAATGTGGAAAAAGGTGCAGATTAGTGCATATTTGACTTGTCATGTGACCATGTGTTGGGCAGCTTTCATTGCTACAACGGGGGATGTTAATTTCAACGCTAGCAGAAGTGATTTTTAATTTGTTGTCAGATTATTTAGCATTCAAAAATATGATACACAACTCAGGAGTTTTTACAGTAATATTTGCTCATGTTTTAACATTTTCTTTTCTTTCCTTTTTTTAAGCATTTCACCCGACTTTTAAGATTAAGTAGTGAAAAAAATGCCGTAAATCCTTCGAAAAACGCCTCAAAAATCACAATTTAGAGGTATTATTTCTTGCACATGGAATAGTGAAAATGCGATTGATTACCTTTTTTGTTGCAAAACAGTGAATCAAAAACTCAAACCAAGAACACTAAATGAAAATCTAAACCAATAATTTTTCTACATTAGGACTAGCTTATTCTGCTGAGCCAGCGCAAAGAAGTCGCCTTAAAAATAGATTAAAAAGAGTTCAACGCACCTGCGCTTAAGCTTTTCTTTTCAAAAAAGTCCTACACGGAAACGTTGTTGTCTCTTCATGTCCTAAAATGACAAGTAAATCCGCGTCCTCCCACGTTTTCTTTCAAGAAAAACAAAAAACTAGGTCACAGCGAGCAACAAACTCACTTAAACTGTACACAGTAAGTGACAGTCATGTGATCTGATTTCACCAATGAGTAACGGGATAGTACGTCATGTGACGCGCGGGATGTAGCTACTGAAGATTGCAGTGTAAGTTTTAATAACCACCTCTAGATGTCGCCGTCGTCACGCTGACAATAGCACTAAAACAAGCAAGTCGGAAAAAGTGGATCCCAGGTAAATTTGTTTGTATCTGCCCAGGCTACTTTGACTTTCTCCCCATTTTTCTCCCAAAAAATGTCGACATACATACTATGTAATCCATTAGGATGGCGGAGGAAATGTAACAATTCTTGTATGTGTACTCTTTGGCAGGAAAGCGTGACGACACCATTAGCAACTGTAAAAAAAAAAAAAAAAAAAAAGGCCAAATAAGTCTACGTTTACTACTCAAATGACCTTGGTGAGTACTTTATGTGTTTACTACAGGTATATTGTAAATGTATATGTGAATTGGTTACATGATAAATGAGTTTTAGCGAATATGGACGCCATGTATGAACAATTGGTGGTAGTTTATAGGCGCCATCTTGAAAGTACACCTTCTGGTACCGATCACTTCGATGTTCCCACCCCACACATTACGCTGTTCTGCATATTATCACATTAACCAAATTTGAAAAATAGATGACAAAGAACATATGTAACATGCTATAAAATGAAAATATTTAGATGACCTGTTGAATGCTGAACTTTTAAACTTGCTAAACATCCAGCATCATTAGCAAACAACAGTAACATACACTCACCGGCCACTTACCATTCTAGTAACGGATTGGACCCCCTTTTGCCTTCAGAACTGCCTCAATTCTTCGTGGCATAGATTCAACAAGTTGCTGGAAGCATTCCTCAGAGAGTTTGGTCCATATTGACATGATGGCATCACACAGTTGGTGCAGATTTGTCGGCTGCACATCCATGATGCGAATGTCCCGTTCCACCACATCCCAAAGATGCTCTATTGGATTGAGATCTGGTGACTGTGGAGGCCATTTGAGTACAGTGAACTCATTGTCATGTTCAAGAAACCAGTCTGAGATGATTCCGGCTTTATGACATGGCGCATTATCCTGCTGAAAGTAGCCATCAGAGGTTGGGTACATTGTGGTCATAAAGGGATGGACATGGTCAGCAACAATGCTCAGGTAGGCTGTGGTGTTCCAACGATGCTCAATTGGTACCAAGGGGCCCAAAGAGTGCCAAGAAAATATTCCCCACACCATTACACCACCACCAGCAGCCTGAACTGTTGATACAAGGCAGGATGGATCCAAGCTTTCATGTTGTTGACGCCAAATTCTGACCCTATCAGCCGAATGAAGAAGGAGATAGCGGTCGCATGTTGCGGAAGCCCGCCGTTATTTTGTTATTCTTTTTCTTTATTATTGTTGCCACAATAAAGTGGCTAAGCCAATACAGACGGCTGTCCTTCTACCCCACATCCGGGGCATTACTATATTTTGGACTTTTCGGCGAAAGTGAGCGGTGGATGGCCGTCTTGGACGGAAAGGCAAGTTTGAATGAATTTGCGCCGAGCGGCATTCAATAGCGGAAAATGCAGACCTGTTACAGCGGACGGACATATGCAATCACGACTGACAAAACCTAAATAAATGCGCCTTTTTCCCCAAGTTTCACTAGCTCTGGGACACTCGAAAAATGTCTCTCATACCTCTCCTTGCTAAGCTAAATGGTATCTCGATGTGCGTTTGTGTGGAAAAGTAGTTCACGAACAACAAAAAAACTATTCACGTTCTCACCGAAACTAGTAAAACTCCTTACACGGCAATTAGAATTTCACCCTACATCTTGAAATGGCTCCATTCCAATGACGGAGGTTTGGTCGCTATAACAGCATAACCTGAATGTACACTTTTTGCTGGGAACAGGACATTAATAAAACCAAACTGATGAGGTGAACGGGGGTCAGGGCTTAATTTCTCACCAATATGAACCTGATTAATTGATAGGCTAAATGATCAATGCAAAAATAAATAAATCTGTATTGACTTGTACTAACTTTCACACTGCAAATTTATAACATTTCAATCTGATGATTTTTCTTAAATCTATTCGAATAATTTTTTTTCATCTTGTTTTGAGTGTTAAAGACTAGATAACAGATTAATGGGTCAGATTATTCAATTTACTTTAGGTAAATATTACCATTTGTTTATATTAAGCCCATACATCTATAGGTTGGTCATTTTTCACCAAAATCAAGGGGGAAAATGATTTCAAATAATGCTTTGAACAATATCACTTCTTGAAAGAAGAACATTTCTGACAAAAAAAAGAAGCTTTTTTTGTAAGGTTAAATATACTCACTTTTTGCTTGAAATAAGAGTGTGAAGATTATTTTCACATCGCCGTTTTTTTTTTTTTTTTTTTCAAGAAATCTGAGTAAAATTTACTTGAAGCACTGCCAGATAATTTCACTTATTTCTATTAGATATACACTGAAAACAAGGGAATTTAACTAGTCATTAGCCAATCAAACATGCGTTTGAGGGGGGAAAAATGGTGTCACTGTAAGTCTGAACATAATGAAAGTAATTCGCTTAATAATGGTAGGGTCAATTCTATCCTTACAAAATATGTGAAGACAATCTAAGTGATCTCTGTAACTGAACTCATTATATAATGCAAATAAGGTTGCCTAAAAGTTGGTGGGGACAATTTGAGCATCCTGAAAAGTTCCTATATTGTTCATGGCCAAAGGACTATTATTGTTGTGTTAATGTAGTACATATTAGGGCCAAATAAAAGGAAAAAGAAGGACTACGAGATGTAAGTAGTACTATTGCTACAAGAAAAAAAAAGTCATATTATTACGTAGAGTAATGTAGCTGTAATCAGCTACGCATTTTACGCACATGTACCGTAGCTGAGGGCTACGACATTAGCCTGGCTAATGAAATATTTCAAATAGACCTTTGTTATGGTTCTTCTTGAAAAAAAAAAAAAAAATTGTCATGATATGACGCAAATTTGCTGTGGCACGACATGGTGAGGCAGTCCGACTCCGATGCAGCCCACCACCGCAGCTTTAAAAAATCCTAGGGGAAACCCTGCCTTTATCTATTTATTAAATCTACGTTAGTGTTTTGCATCCCTCGGTGGGAAAGCTCATTTAAATCCATTTTAAACCAGCTGTTTGTATATATTTTGTCCACATCAGTTGGGTTTAAAAGTGTGGAATGCCCTCCATGATAGGTGACTTCTTGTGTAAAAGAGTGAAACATAATATATAAGAAAGAAAAGAAATTCCAGGATTATCACTTGAAAGTCCAATAAGAAAACCCCTTATTCACCTGCTGTGTGTTAAAATAAGTACAGCGAGGCAGTTTATTTGACGAGCCTGCCCGTGCTATTATCTATTGTTAGAGACAATGTGTGTCATCTGTGCTTCCCAGACTCATTTAATGTTTATGGCCACGACGAGGCAGCAGTTATGGCAGAGTCATAAATGCCGACTTCCACTGTCAAGCTGCCCAGACTTCACTCGCAATCATCTTTATAATGCATTTCTGTCATTTAGTGTATACACTGAAGTGTTTGTTTTGTTTGCTGTACTCTTAGAATTAGTTTGGTTAGTGAGAGAAATTTATGGTATTAAAAGAAACACCCAAAAGGAAGCAGCTTGTGAGATTTTCTCAATTAATCCTGGTGGTAAATTGCATATTAAAAGGTGAGCGTAATATAAATGAGTCATTCAGTGACGTCAATGCCTAATGTCACTTGAGCAATCTACTGTGTGTTGTGTGTACGTGCAAGTGCCTTTTAGTTGTATAAGAGTTTTTATATGAATAGCTGTAACGTCGCAGGTGTGTTTGCATCCCGGAACAAAGCAGGAACGTGAACCAAATGCAGTGGTGCAAGGTTCACCCTGGTATAATGTTTCCAGACATGTTATGTATACCCATCATATTAGAGGACAAACGTTTTCTGTAACTCTTCACAAGATTTTCACACACTGTTGCTGGTATTTTGGCCCATTCTTCCATGCAGATCTCCTCTAGAGCAGTGATGTTTTGGGGCTGTCGTTGGGCAACACGGACTTTCAACTCCCTCTACAGATTTTCTATGGGGTTGAGATCTGGAGACTGGCTAGGCCACTCCAGGACCTTGAAATACTTCTTATGAAGCCACTCCTTTGTTGCCCTGGCTGTGTGTTTGGGATCATTGTCATGCTGAAAGACCCAGCCACGTCTCATTTTCAATGCCCTTGCTGATGGAAGGAGATTTTCACTCAAAATCTCTCGATACATGGCCCCATTCATTCTTTGCTTTACACAGATCAGTCGTCCTGGTCCCTTTGCAGAAAAACATCCCCAAAGCATGATGTTTCCACCCCCATGCTTCACAGTGGGTATGGTGTTCTTTGGATGCAATTCAGTATTCTTTCTCCTCCAAACACGAGAACCTGTGTTTCTACCCAAAAAGTTCTATTTTGGTTTCATCTGACCATACCACATACTCCCAGTCCTCTTCTGAATCATCCAAATTCTGTCTAACCAACCGCAGATGGGCCTGGACGTGTACTTTCTTCAGCAGGGGGACACGTCTGGCAGTGCAGGATTTGAGTCCCTGGGGCACATTGTGTTACTGATAGTAGCCTTTGTTACTGTGGTCCCAGCTCTCTGTAAGTCATTCACCAGGTCCCCCTGTGTGGTTCTGGGATTTTTGCTCACTGTTCTTGTTATCGTTTTGACGCCACGGTGTGAGATCTTGCATCGATCCCCAGATCGAGGGTGATTATCAGTAGTCTTGTTTGTCTTCTATTTTCTAGTAATTGCTCCCACAGTTAATTTCTTTACACCAAGCGTTTTACCTATTGCAGATTCAGTCTTCCCAGCCTAGTGCAGGTCTACAATTTTGTCTCTGGTGTCCTTCGACAGCTCTTTGGTCTTGGCCATAGTGGAGTTTGTAATGTGACTGACTGAGATTGTGGACAAGTGTCTTTTATACCGATAATGAGACAAAACAGGTGCCATTAATACAGGTAAAGAGTGGAGCCTCGTTAGACCTCGTTAGAAGAAGTTAGACCTCTTTGACAGCCAAAAATCTTGCTTGTTTGTAGGTGACCAAATACTTATTTTCCAATCTAATTTGGAAATAAATTCTTTAAAAATCAAAAATGTGATTTTTTTTTTTCTTTGACAGCCAGAAATCTTGCTTGTTTGTAGGTGACCAAATACTTATTTTCCACTCTAATTTGGAAATAAATTCTTTAAAAATCAGAAATGTGATTTTTAAATTTTTTCCTCACATTCTGTCTCTCATGGTTGAGGTTTACCCATGTTGACAATTACAGGCCTCTCTAATCTTTTCAAGCAGGTGAACTTGCACAATTGGTGGTTGACTAAATACTTATTTGCCCCACTGTATATCCAAACTCGTAATATAAGATTGTATTTATTCATTAAACATGTATTAAAATGAGAATTGATTAAAAAAAAAAAAATTAACAATAATATAATCATAAATGAGACCTGGCGTCCACATATGAGGACATTGCTTTTTAGGCAGGCCGCACTTGTATACCAAATGTAAATATTGTGACACACATCACCCGTTTTTGTTTTTTAATTGGCCACTTGCGGGATAAAGGATTAACCCATTATCTTCCATTGACAGCGCAAGATGTCTCATACATTTGAAGTGGGAGGGCTGACAGTGAATGAACAAAGGTCTTCTAATGATAAACTCATTTAAATTTTACTCATTGGCTGACCCAAAGATATTACAATCATTCAAATTTAATTGGGCTGTTAAACCATTCATATTTTGCTTTAAAAGCAATAAACTGCATTAAATTCTGATGAAACCTTTAACTCGCTCAGCCTTGCAAGCAGGTTATCTGCCAACCTTCACCTGTGCCTGAACGACAAGTCCATTTGCCCCATCACGACACTCCCTCCCACCACGTTCCCAACCCCCTGATCTCATAGTCCAGCTCGCACAGAAGTGGGCGGCAAGGGTCAAAAAGAACTGGACAAACGCGAAAATCGATTTCCGGCCAAACGCCACGTACTCTCGAAATTGCTCAAGGAAGTGAGGCGACAACTTTGGCCCAACCGGTACGCGTGAAACCAACCGAAAATGGGCCAACCTGGCAAATAGCCAAAGTAGTGATGGGACTTTAGAAAGATCACAAATTGTGAGCTAGCTTGTTTTGAAAGATGTGGTCCAGATAAGAGAGACCGACCATATTTGGTCTGACGGAAAGTGGTTCTTTGAACTTTTGGAACAGTTACGGGAAAGCGGGGACCTGCCTGAATGATTACAAAATAGAAGAATAAACACAAGAGGACGAGTATAGATAGTCCTCTGCAGTACTAAGAAAAGGAAAACGTACATGAAGACCTTGCTAATTTCCAACCGACCAACAGTTTGCTGTGTAGAAGTCTTATCCGGCCAATTGTCTTTCCTTTTTATATTTTTGACCATGCAGTGCTGGCCCAAAGAATTGGCACTCCTGCAATTCTGTCGGATAATGCTCAATTTCTCCCAGAAAATGATTGCAATTACAAATGTTTTGGTAGTAATATCTTCATTTTTTTTGCTTGCAATGAAAAAACACAAAAGAGAATGAAAAAAAAAATTTAAATCATAGTCATTTTAGACAAAACCAGGTAAAAGTATTGGTACCCTTAGCCTAATGCAGGGGTGGGCAAACCGGTCCTCAAGGGCCACAGTGGGTCCTGGTCTTTGTTACAACTGATCAAGCACAGGCAGTTTAACCAATAATAGGTCCGGGGAAAAATGTTGCACCTGATTGCAATCAACTGATTGCACTTGTATGACACCAGATTGGCGAAAAGGTTTCCTCTTGATAGGTTACAACGAAAACCCGCACCCACTGCGGCCCTTTGTGGAATAGTTTGCCCACCCCTGGCCTAATGCTTGGTATCACAACCTTTAAAGAATAACTGCGAACAACCACTTCTGGTATCCATGAATTAGTTTCTTACAATGCTCTGCTGGAATTTTAGACCATTCTTCTTTAGCCAACTGCTCCAGATTTGAAGGGTGCCTTCTCCAAACTGCCATTTTCAGATCTCTCCACAGGTGTTCTATGGGATTCCGGTCTGGGCTGATTGCTGGCCACTTTAGAAATCTCCAGTGCTACCCTCAAACAATTTTCTAGTGCTTTTTGAAGTGTGTTTTGGATCATTGTCCTGCTGGAAGACCCATGACCTCTGAGGGAGACCCAGCTTTTTTATACTGGGCCCTACATTATGCTGCAAAATTTGTTGGTAGTCTTCAGACTTCATAATGCCACTGTCAAGCAGTCCAGTGCCAGAGGCAGCAAAGGAACCCCAAAACATCATGGAGCCTCTGCCATGTTTGACTGTGGGGACCGTGTTCTTTTCTTTGAAGGCCTCATTTTTTCCCTTGTAAACACTGTGTTGATGCCTTTTCCCAAAAAGCTCTACTTTTGTCCCATCTGACCTCAGAACATTATTCCAAAACATTTTTGGTTTCTCAGGTAGGTTTTTGCAAACTCCAGCCTGGCTTTTTTACATATGTCTCTGGGTGAAAAGTAGAGCTGAAACGAATACTCGAGCAACTCGAGTTTAAAAACTGATCCGAGTAATTTTATTCACCTCGAGGAATCGTTTAATTTTGCCAGCTCTAAGCATCACGTTTTGCCTGGACTACTTTTAATGTGGGACAATGCGCTAATGTCACGTGCGTAGAGGAAGAAGCAGTAAAAAAAAATTTAAAAACTTACTGCAGCCGACAGCCGCTACAAACTACGCTGATGTTGCTAAAAACTTCGCCCGCATGATGCTAGTGTGGTAGCAGGTAGTGTCCGATGCGTCTCATAGATATCGCAAGCGTTTAGGACTAGATGCGAAATGACAGACTTGGCCGCGTCTGGGCAGCGTTAGTAAACAGCCGCCATCTTTAAGCAGTAGACTTCTCATTGCTAATAAATATAATGTTACTGTCAGTCGCTCACGTAACGTTAGCCCTTCGGAGGGCTAGGTTTCTATTGATTATGACCACTGTCGATGCGTGGCTAACATGTCTTACATACAGGCTTTATTTAATCTGTAAAAACACAGCGCTGTGGAGTGATGAGGGTGTAAAATTAAAACATAACAAAGCTAACTGTCAGTTTTAACTCAGTCGTCATTGCTGAATAAAACACCAAGTAGCATTGGTCCCTAATGTGCTCTAATACAGCAGGTATCATACATTTATTTTGAACACTGCAAAAACTCAAAATCCTATCACTACTTACAGTTTAGACTAACTTAAAACTTAACTAGAACTTTAAAATAGCTTGACACAAATGGAAATTAAATTGAAACACGTGGGAAAAACACGTAACTTTCAAGTGATGTGTGTTATCAAGTGTAATTACATTTTTAGGTAAGAAATATGTTTTTTTTTTTTATAACATCTAGAAGTTTTTTGAGTGAAAGCAGTGAATTTTTTCTTTCTAGTCACATCTGAGATGCACTTGTTGGCTGTTTCCAACAATGTACATCGAAAATAAAGACATTGATTGACTGAAAGAAAATGGTTCAATATTGCATTAAATGTCTTTTTTTTGTCATGTATAATTGCTATTTACCTAAAAAAAATGTTTTGTACGATTACTCAATTAATCGATAGAATTTTCAGGTGATTACTCGATTACTAAAAGATTCGATAGCTGCAACCCTAGTCAAAAGTGATTATCCTACCATAGAGTCCCTTTTCATTGAGACGCCAACGGATAGTACGGGTTGACACTGTTGTACCCTCGGACTACAGGACAGCTTGAACTTGTTTGTGTGTTAGTCGAGGTTCTTTATCCACCATCCGCACAATCTTTCGTTAAAATCTCTCGTCAATTTTTGTTCTCCGTCCACATCTAGGGAGGTTAGTCACAGTGCCGTGGGCTTTACACTTTACACTTTGATGACACTGCGCACGGTAGACACAGGAACATTCAGGTCTTTGGAGATGGAGCTGTAGCCTTGTGATTGCCCATACTTCCTCACAATTCTGCTCCTCAAGTCGTCAGACAGTTCTGTGGTCTTCTGTCTTTTCTCCATGCTCAGTGTGGTACACACAAGGACACACGACAGAGATTGAGTCAATTTTAATCCATTATAACGGGCTACAAGTGTGATGTAGTTATTACCACAACCTGTTATGTGCCACAGGTAAGTAACAGGTGCTGTTGATTACACAAATTAGAGAGGCATGGTTTACTTTTTTTCCATTGTCTTTTGTGTTTTTTCATTGCAAGCAAAATAAATGATTATATTTAGGGTTGTTCTGATCATGTTTTTTTTTGCTCCCGATCGTTTTAGTTTGAGTATCTGCCGATCCCAATATTTCCCGATCCAATTGCTTTTTTTTTGCTCCCGATTCAATTCCAATCATTCCCGATAATTTTTCCCGATCATATACATTTTGGCAATGCATTAAGAAAAAAATGAATCAAACTCGGACGAATATATACATTCAACATACAGTAAATAAGTACTGTATTTGTTTATTATGACAATAGATGGCATTTACATTATTAACATTCTTTCTGTGGGAGGGATCCACAGATAGAAAGACTTGTGACTTTGTATAGTGTGACTAAATTTTGCCATCTAGTGTATTTGCTGAGCTTTCAGTAAATGATACTGTGGCCATCCCAAATGCATGATGGGAAGTGGAACCATGTCTGTGTGTAGTGCTACCAATTGATATATCTTCTCTGCGTTGGGGAGTAACATAAGGTGTTAAGACAAAGATCGATTGCCACCTTGCTTCCCCACATTGCTTCCCATGATATTTCTAATCATAGGGAGAGGGATTGCAAGGCTTTAGCCAATTAAAAAAAGGCTCCAAAGGCTGCCAAAATTCACTCTACTCATTTTGTGCTGCCTTTTATCACTCTATATAGGTAAAACGGCGTCATTACAGATTGAGTGCGACAATGAGTGAGAGGGTCGTGCAGCGCATGCATTAATTGCGTTAAATATTTTAACATGACACATTTTTTAAATTAATTGCCGCCATTATTGGGATAAATTTGATAACCCTACCTTAAGCCTAAAGGCTCTGGATGAGTGTAACATATTATGTCTGTAACGTTAAATACAATTAGAAAACGATTTAATTAAAAAAAAAAAAAAATTCAAAAAAATTTTTTAAAAAAGGCTTGGCCGATATTTTTTTGCCGATTCCGATACTTTGAAAATGACGTGATCGGACCCGATCGATCGGCATGATCGGGACATCTCTAATTATATTACTACGAATGAATTTGTAATTGCAATCGTTTTCTGGAAGCAATTGAGCATTATCTGGCAAAATTGCAGGGGTGCCAATAATTTTGGCCCGCAGTGTACTACAAAAACCAACTATTTAGTCTTTCAGTCTTGTCTTGGATTAAGTCTCTTCACCATTTATTGCCGAGAATCGCTGCCAACTTCCCAGTCAAAATGAATCGGACATCGCCGGCAATGACAGTGTAACATGATCACTTAATGGTAGCTGTCCCAATTCAGATGCATTTAATGTGGATCATTGTCAATGACAGCGAATGTTAATATTTTAAACAGGGGTGTGTAGACTTTTTTATAACAATTGTAAACATGGTTCAACTTGTATTTTTCAAATTACATCGACATTTTACTCATAATCCTCAACAATAGTATTTAAACCAAGTGCAGTATGATTACATATTACCCAATCACAGCCATAATATACAGCGTCCGCTTGGTTTAAAAAAAAACAAAAAAAAAACTGCTGTAATGTAACACTGATTGATGACATTGTGACTGATAAGGATGCCGATAGTGACCTAAAAGGGGTTGCCATGACAACCTGCTGCGTTTTAACCTCACTGAAGCTCCAACTTCCTCATTCTGGATGGTCGAACGTGGGAATAGTTGTGTGAGCTCTCTTTGGTTATCACTACAAGGTGTAAAAATCATCTACACCAACAAGATTGCCACCTGAAACCCTCCCAAGTCTCCAAATCCTGTTTACCCAAAGCGGCCAATGGGCGGGCTCCTCCTTTAAGAGCCGGACTCCCGCCGTCTTTGTGATTCTTGTGTCTTAGCGCAACAATGCAAAGGAAATCCTCGGCTGTGTAAAAGCTTTAAGGGTTCAAACTCCCGAGCAGGCGAGCACCACGTGCTCCGTTTCGACCGCTGGGTAATCAGTTACCTGCGCTATCGGAGCCCTTACACTCACACACACCCGCATCATACAGAGAGTTGGCTAAGACATCTTTTCAATGTGCGTGGACATTAAGAGTTGCACTTAAGACTTATGAAAAAAGTGAGTTGAATTCAAACTTTGTTCATGTGAAATCAGAGAAGTGCAGTTTTCGTTTGTTGTGTGTAGCATGACGTAAAAAATGTCTTTCTTTGAAAGCTTGTGCAAAGTTTATTTATGGCAGGCATCCCTTCCCGACATTCAGGTGGAACATATGGACAAACAACAGATTGGTGACCGATCAATTTGGAGGGCACAGACCGACACCAAAAACTGACTGGATGCTAGTAGGGCTACATGATTATTGGCATTTTTTCATTATTTAAATGGTTTTACGGTAAACGCGTATTTTGGGGGAATTATTGATGTTAGAGTGGACAGTAATACAGGTAGTCGCCAGGTTACAAACGAGTTCTGTTCCTACGCTGGCGATGTAACCCGAATTTCACCGTAAATTAGAATCAACCCTTTAGGTATCCCTAAATACCCAACTATCCAAAAACATGTTTTATACATCATATTAATACAATGAAGTAAAAAAATAAGATACATAGATAGATAAATAATAGATATTACTTACCTGTGGTAACACCGATCACACCATAATACTTCTTCTTACATTTATTAATTTGTCACTGTCATACCATGAACACACAATTGAAAAATAAAAATTTCTAGTGCTTTTCGAAGTGCGTTTTGGGTCATTGCCGTGCTGGAAGACCCATGACCTCTGAGGGAGACCCAGCTTTCTCACACTGGGCCCTACATTATGCTGCAAAATTCGCTGGTAGTCATCAGACTTCATAATGCCATGCACACGGTCAAGCAGTCCAGTGCCAGAGGCAGCAAAGCAACCCCAAAACATCAGGGAACCTCCACCACGTTTGACTGTGGGGACCGTGTTCTTTTCTTTGAAGGCCCAAAAAGCTCTTCTTTTGTCTCATCTGTCCAGAGAACATTCTTTCAAAACATTTATGGCTTTCTCAGGTAAGTTTAGGCGAACTCCAGCCTGGCTTTTTTATGTCTCTGGGTCAGAAGTGGGGTCTTCCTGGGTAGCCTACCATAGAGTCCTTTTCATTCAGACGCCGGCGGATAGTACGGGCTGGCACTGTTGTACCCTCGGACTGCAGGACAGCTTGAACTTGTTTGGATGTTAGTCCAGGTTCTTTATCCACCATCCGTACAATCTTTCGTTGAAATATCTGGTCAATTTTTCTTTTCTGCCCACATATAGGCAGGTTAGCCACAGTGCCATAGGCTTTACACTTATTGATGACACTGCGCACAGTAGACACAGGAACATTCAGGTCTTTGGAGATAGACTTGTAGCCGTGAGATTGCCCATGCTTCCTCACAATATTGCTTCTCAAGTCCCATTTTAACTGGCTGCAAGTGTGATTTAGGTATTGTCACCATCTGTTATGTGACACAGGTAAGTAACAGGTACTGTAAATTACACAAATTGGAGATCTTTTAAAGGGTACCAATACTTTTGTCCGGCCCATTATTAGTTTTTTGTAAAATGATAATAATTTCATTTTTTTCCCATTCTCTTTTGTGTTTTTTAATTGCAAGCATAATAAATGTAGATATTACTACCACAGCATTTTTTTTATTGCAATCATATTCTGCGAAAAATTGAGCATTATATGACAGAATTGCAGTGGTGCCAATACTTTTGGCCAGCACTGTATTAGTAGTTTTTTTAAATTATTTGTTTTAAACAAACTATATGTCTATTCCCTACAATTATTAAAAAAACAAAACATTTTTTGTTGTTTTTTTCCAATGCCTGTGGCAAAATACGCATGATCCAGCCACACAAATGCTACACGACACGAATGTTGACATCAAATAGAGGGCTGCAAAAGAATGTTTTTTTTCTTGTTCATCTGACCCCCCCGAGCCACAAGTTTGAGACCCCTGTGAAATGGCACACAATAATGATATCAAAGAATTTACAACATCAGACAATGAGAGCACCATTGTGGCAAATGTAAAATCAATTATAGACCTATTGGAAAAATACCCCTAATGTACTTGTACTGTACATTGTGTATTATCTTTATAATACAGCTCCAATAGTTTATTATTCTCAGCGTGATCATTAATCATCCAGTCATTTTCCTATACAACCGTCATCCATATTGATGTTTTTCCATCTTTTCCCGTTTGTTTCTTCCCCATTGCTGGCTGCTGACGTGCGCGTGGATGCTCTAATGCGAGGCCACATTTTACTGCCTTTACCACCGCCCCCCTTTAAAAGTCACTCTATCGTCCCCTCTTATCAGCACGGCGTCCTGGCTGAAACCCCTCCACCCTACCTGTAGCGCCGGGCTCATTACTCATTAACCAGGACTTCCTTTATCAACCCCAGACAACCAGCAGGTCACTAGTCAACCCATAGTCCTCGTGCCGCCAATGTTGTCTTTTATTTACGGGACATCAGTAGACGGATTTTGAAGGAAGCGTCCTTGGAAGTAGCTCAAATGAGTATAAAATGACTGCTTTATACTGTAACTATATTTAATCTTTCATTTACAGGACACTCATTGAACTCATTGGCTGCCATTGCCGGCACGAGAGTCTCTATCCATTTTGACCGGGAGAGGCTGGCAGTGAATGATAGCTACCAGCCCTCCCAGTAAAAATGGATTAGACATCTAGCTCTGTCAATGGCACTTAAAAATGAGCATTCACAGCTGATACTCCCAGTTTAGATACATTGAACATTTCTCCTTGTGTCAATTAGATGATAGTAAATATTCATTCATTTCTAAAATGTTGAAACCATTTTATTATTTATCAACTTTAGAGTGAGGCCATAATAGATCGATAATAGATGCCATAATAAGAGTGTATTTCTGCTTATATTCATTGCAATTTGGTTTTTATTCACATTTCATTAATTTACAATTTTATTTATTTATAGACACAGGCCTTGTAAAGGGTTAACAGCAAATATTTTTTAAAGTCAGTTTTTTTCTCTTTTTTTTTTTTTTTTTTTACATAAAGAAAGAATAATCATTAGGCTCTTTTCTTTAATTAAAACAAAAAAATAATAAATATATACAGTATTTTTTAACCCTGCTTGATAGACATCCAATTCATTAAAACTAGGAGGACTGGCTTTGAATGCTCGTCTTTAAGTGACATTGACGGCGCTAGACGTCCAATCCATTTAGACATTTGGAGGGGCAAATGCATTGGACATCTAGCACTGTCAATGATGGCCAATGAGTTAAATGTAATAAAAAAAATCTAAACAACAACTTAGGAATGTTCTCATATTCCTGAATTTCAGAACTTTCGGAAAACCTGAAATTGATGCACGTTTATTTTTGCGGACCAGACAAAACCCCCGGCTTTAAGTTTGAAACCTTTATCGACTTTCACCGCACAAACCAACAAATAATTCTCCTCTTCTGTTTGTCCTCTCTGCCACGTGGCTGCCATCCGGCTGTACATCTCCGAAACTTGATGACGCTCTCGATAAAGGCTTGTAGCCTGGGCTCCCGACCCTTCGACTCCATTATTACCCACTTAAGTGTGTTTGAAGTTCCTGGAATTGAGCTTGGAGAGGCTTTCTGCATAGACCATTGAAGAGGAAAAAAGTCGATTTTCTTTTTTAAGAGGTTTTTTTTTAAATTCTCATAACCAACAGGAAACGAAGATGAACAAGTTAGGAACAAAAAGAAATCAATAATCACCGAAGATATGTAAATTTATTGAGGAAAGAGTAATTAAAAGATCGATTTGCTCCGAACCTTCGAGATCATAAAGTTTATATTTGTCGTTATTCAAACATTGGAAAAACACTAGGAACCAAGGGCGTAGGTTTGCATACGGACGGTAGGGACATAACGCTACCAACTTTTCAGAATGCTCAAATTGTCCCCACTAACTTTTAAGCAACTTAATTCGCATTATATAATTACTTCAGTTATGTAGGTAATTTAGATTGTCTTCCCGTATATAGAATTGACCCTTTAAGCGAATTATTTTCATTATGTTCAGAATACATTTATCCCTTTTCAGTTGCCGGTCCATTTTTTCCCCCTCAAGTGCACTTTTGATTGGCTGATGACTTGATCAACCCCCCAGCTACAGAGACACACACGCACACTCAACCCGCCGACAGAAATAGAACATGCCGCCTCCTCCAGCTTCTTTTAAGAGGGATATTAGAAGTTTTTTTCTGCCAGCACAAGCCACTGTAAGAAATATAAAAAGACGTTGATGTTTGTGCTTCTTAAAGTCCGACCTGCATCAGAGTTAGCATAGCATTAATCTGTGTGAACTTGCTAACTTGCAAAACTATTGCGGTAAAGCCAGCCTCCAAAAGGAATGGGTCCACTTTGGGGTCCATTTTTCCCCTCAAACGCACGTTTGATTGGCTGATGACTTGACCCCACCCCACCCCCCAACCACACACACACAAACATGTACACGCACTCACAGTCCGACAGAAATACAAGATGCCGCTTCCTCTGCCCCCTTCGAAGACGAGGGATATTAGAAGTCTTTTTCCGCCAGCAGCAGCCACTGTAAATCAGGCATGAAAATCTCTCCCCTTTCGGCGAAGTTCGCCATTTTGAAGTCTAAAAGAGTGACCTACGTGATTTGTGTAGATCCAAGGAGCAAAATTTTAAGGGGGGTGGTTCGGGAGATTTTGCTTGGTATGCAAGTGGAGAAAGCGGCACAAAGCCAAAAAAGTGTACCAGAGTGCCCAAAACATTGACTTATTTCAACGAAACAAAGAAGGGTACACTGTTGTGTCCTGTCTCTTCAATGCCAAGCTTGGCTGCACGTCGGTCGGGAATGAACACTTAAAGCACCATCATCCAGTTGTAATTTTGGAAGACGACAGGAGACAATTACAAGCTGGCAGATTGTAAGTCTATCTAACGAAATAATGACATGCTTTGAAGTTGCTAAGCCTGTCGCGATATGCAATGCAATGTCCATTTATCGCACGGACTTGGCAATTTTGGGGCCTAAGGCGAACATATCCAGGGGCCCTCTTCATGGGTCAGGGGTTAAAAAGGTGAGAAGGTGTGGAGGAAATATGTTCCGGTACACTAGGGCTGTTCTAAACGACAAATTTTCTCCTGATTAGTCAGCCGACTAGTTTTACGATTAGTCAACTAATCTAATAACTTTCTTTTTTTTTACTAATTGAGCAATTAAATTTTTGTTGACGCTTATTAATTCACAAAACCATTTTGGAACACTTAAGTTCTTCATTAAAGTACAAATAATCCTTTAAATAACAATAATTAATCACAAATAAACGATGAGGTTTAATGCTGATAGCATTTACTAGTGCAAAAGAATGGAAAGTAAACAGATTCAGAAAACTGACTTTGCCTTTCGAACATTATTCAAAACAATTCTTCAAAAAAAAATCTAGCTTTATTATTATAGTATACTACTATATATAAAAGTAGTATAATAATTATTCATTGCCAATCATATTTGTCATAAAGAGTGTCATTTGAAAGCTATTCTTAGTGTAGAATCTATTCTGTCGTATTTTCTCAACATATTTTAATTCTGAAGTATGTGGGATTAACTCCAGAAATCGTTATTTATATGATGAACATGACGTGCTTTTATTTTGAAATGTTCACCGGAGATACGTTCGCTAAACTGCTAACCGAAAGCTTTACACTCCGCAAAAAAACATTCTTCGTCATTGCTTGTGGTGTCACTAATAGATTTGTTTTTTCATTAGCAAATGCTGTTAACCAGCTTTTGAGTGTTATAGTATGACTGATTGGAACTGTACTGCATTGCTTCGCCACAGGGTGTGCTGTCGTGTATTTTATGTTCGGTGTGAAGAAGAAAAAAGTTAAAAGAGGCACTAGCCTCCGGCCTGTTCTCAACTTCTCCCTCACTGCACTTTGGCTCTCATGGAGAGCACGTTCGCTCATGTGTTCGAAGTAAACGATAGCCGAAGTGCAAAGTAGCAACTGAGCTGTAAAAATAGCGAGCTTAGCGGGGTGAAAAACACAGGAGAGCTAAGTGAAGCTAACGAACAGCTAAGCGATGCTAACCGGAGCTAAGCGAAGCTAGACAGCACTAAATGAGGCTAAGCGACTGATACTCAGTCCGTCGTCTTGGAACAGTCCATTGTAATGCGTGTGTGTTGGGGGTATTATAGATGCAGCATTCAAATGGCTTTCTTTTTTTGTTTTGTTATTTGTTTGTTTGGTATGCTGACATAAATATACATGACAAATAGTTGGGGGTGCTGCTGGCTCCGGTGGCCCAAGCCCTTGCTCGTTGGGGGCCCCCTACTGGTTGGGGGCCTAGGGCGATCGCCTTCTTTGCCTGAATAGAAGATCCGCCTATGCATGTTCGTCATATACATAACGATTTCTGGAGTTAATCCCACATTCTTCAGAATTAAGATTCTACACTAAGAGTAGCTTTAAAATGACACTCTTAATGAAAAATCTGATTGGCAATGATTATAATACTATTATATGTAGTAGTATACTATAATATTAATGCTAGATATTTTTTTTAAGAATTGTTTGGAATCATGTTGGAAAGCGATTCCATTCTTTTGCACTAGTTAATGCTATCAGCATTAAACCACATTGTTTATTTGTGATTTAGTGTTGTTACTTACGTGTTTATTTGTACTGTAATAAAGAAAGTTTTCCAAAATGTTTCTGTCAATTAATAAACGTCATCAAAAATATTATTGGGAAAAAAAAAAAAAAAAGATTAGTCGACGAATCAGGAGAAAATTATTTGTTTGGGACAGCCCTAGTTGTACAGTGTACCGGAACATATTTTCTCCACACCCTTCTCACCTTTTTAACCCCTGACCCATATTCATACCTGGTAAATAATGTAAAAAGACGTCAGTGTTGTGGAAGTGGGGAACACACCTCTAATTTTGCTAATGAAAGTCCGACATGCATCAGAGTTAGCATAACATTAATCTGTGTGACTTTCTTGAACTCGAGGAGGAAGCTGTTTTGAGAGAAATATCCTCCTTTATGTTTTCTACTGTGAACATTAATTAAACTGTAAGAAATATAGTGAACCAAGGTTTACCCCCTTCTCAGTTTTCATTTTTATTTTATTTATGTGGTCTTAAAGGAGCTTTCATTTTTTTGTTGAGTTTGGCTGTGCTTGTGGACAAAAGCAGTAATGTTTCACCTGAAAGAAGGCTCGATATTTATTTTTGTAATTTGCTGACTACCAAGTTTTTTGTGATTTTAATTTATTTAGAGAATTTTGAGTGATGTTAAGACAAATGTTTTTTTTTTTTTTTTTTTTGCATTCCTGTATAGTTAAGAGATGATTAACAAGTTTGTCTTGTGTATTTTAATTTAATTTGTGTTAAAATTTTGCAATTTGAATTTGGCAAATAAAATGCAGGCATTTATTCTGAAAGTTTTCAAGTGTTTCCATAGTAGTTTTTAAAAACAAAAGGTTTGAATTGAATGGTGTATTACATGAACCACTCCATATGTACTGCAAAAACCCACCTACTTGAAATTGAAAAAAAAAACTTAAATTCCTTTGTTGTCGGTGTAAATCTACTAGAAATAAGTAAAATTATCTGCCAGTGCTTCATGTAAATTTTACCCACCTAGACTTTTTTTAAATAAGTTTATTTTCAGCTAGCTATTTTTTTAAGACTTACTTTAAACAAAACGTTTGTATATGTAATCTCCAAAAACTTGTCAGAAATGTTCTTTATTTAAGAACAGATATTGTTCAAAACATTAATTGAAAGCTATTTTTCTTGATTTCGGCGAAAAAATTTTAGGGGCTTAATAAGAACAAATAGTAATATTTACTTAAAGTAAGTGGGATAATCTGACGCATTCATCCGTTAACTAGCCTTTAACACTCAAAACAAGATGAAGAAAATTATTCGGCTAGATTTAGGAAAATTTATCAGATTAAGACTAGGGCTGTCAAACGATTTAAATTTTTAATCGAGTTAATCACATCTTAAAAATTAATTAATCGTAGTTAATCGCAATTCAAACCATCTATAAAATATGCCATATTTTTGTGTAAATTATTGTTGGAATGGAAAGATAAGACACAAGACGGCTATATACATTCAACATACTGTACATAAGTATTGTATTTGTTAATTATAACAATAAATCAACAAGATGGCATTAACATTCTGTGAAAGCGATCCATGGATAGAAAGACTTGTAGTTCTTAAAAGATAAATGTTAGTACAAGTTATAGAAATTTTATATTAAAACCCCTCCTAATTGTTTCGTTTTAACAAAATTTGTAAAATTTTCAACCAAAAAATAAACTAGTAGCTCGCCATTGTTGATATTAATAATTACACGATGCTTATGGTGCTCAAAGTGCCTGTGACACGAAAAAGCATGTTTATTTCATAATACACGCGGTATTTTATGCTCCTGAATGATATGGACCGCTTGGATGTGTGTGGAGGCGATCGCTATATTTATTTAGTTTTTTTAATCCCGCGCCAGGAAAATGAGTGACTTCCGGCTTCCGTCTTGCATTGAGGAGGAGGGCGCTGTGACGTGTACGGTAGAAGACGTCCTCTTCACTATACAGCGTACTGTTGTGTATGGGGACGAAGGATTCAGCTGATTTTGCGGATTAATACGTTTATTTTTCGCATCACGCCAGCCAAACGGCTGCAGAAAAATCATTCTGTATGAGGGAGAGGCGTATGCACCTTTTTGGAGTTTCAAAAGGTTCCCATTCACCGTGGATATTTACTGTGGGACCATTGGACTTACGAGGAAGTGAGTAAACATCTTGTTTTGTATTATGTCAAATACGAATACAGCGATTACAAAGTAAACACTACAAACTTCCTTTTAAATGAAGGACTACTTACGTTTGATCATTGATAGGCATGTAAAAAGCTGTCCTAATGGTCATTAGCAGCAGCCCGTTAGCTGCACAACAACTCCAGCCACCCTCCTCCGGGGAATGAACTGTAAATTGCTCTCCGCCGGGCGGTTTGCCGATCCGCGACGACAATAGACAACCGGGTCGTCATGTCAAATAATCCAGGATAGTTATGTGTGATTTTCCGCTTTGAAGACTTTGAAACATCACTCGGTTCGGGTTAGCATGTCGGCTAGCTGTCAGGCCTTCTGGTTTGTTTACATTCTCCGAAGCCGGGGAAGGGAAATGACATACGTCCGATTTAGGTGTCATAAAATATAGTTCGGGAGGTGCGACAGTAAAGGTGAAGTCGACAGTTTTGACCATTATGGAGTAATTTTGCCATGTCGTCCTGAATAAATGCATTTTTATTATTTCATATTCCATTCAGCACAAGACTGTTATTTGTCATGACCATGCCATTTATTTAGCAATTGGGGAAAATACTTGGATAAAAAGAATATCCTGTAAAAATATTGAAGTAAAGAGACAGAAACAATGACATTTTGTCGCTCTCTTCGTCGCGTTTTCCTCATTGTGAATAGTTCCCCCTCGACGGGCTGACTGGTCCTTCTCAAGCCATTTATATAGCTATTGGGGAAAAATACTTGGATAAAAAGAATATCCTGTAAAAATATTGGAGTAGAGAGACTGAAACAATGACATTTGGCGGCTTTCTTCGTCGCGTTTTCCTCGTTCTGAATAATTCCCCCCCAATGGGCTGAATAGTAAAATCGATGAGACCAGTCTACCGCTGATGTCATCCACCTGTTGGGGACGCTAAAGCCCTATAATGGTAGGCATGGCTAACTGGCAGATTAAAAGGCTAATTTCTCGTCATCTGTGCGTTGCTAAATTGTTGTATATAGTCGAATCGTCTCAAAATATGATTCTAATTCACATAATAATGCCATTTAAGACTTTTTTTCTCGTGTCGTATGCTCTTTAAACCCATAAAATCAGTCGCACCAAAGCGCCAGCAGAGGGAAACAAAAAAAACACAAGTAACAAGTATTATTGACACTGTGCTGTCATTTTATTCTTTTTGGGCGGGGCATGTGCGCTAATTGCGTCAAATATTTTAACGTGATTAATTAAGAAAATTAATTACCGCCCGTTAACGCGTTAATTTTGACAGCCCTAATCAAGACGTTAAAAAATTTGCAGTGCGAAAGTTAGTAGAAGTCAATACAGATTTATTTTGCATTAATCATTTAGCCTATCAATTAATTAGGCTCATATTGGTGAGAAATGTAGTCCTGACCCTCGTTCACTCAGTCTGTTTGGTCTAATCGACAAATTTCCGAGGTACTTCCGCTTTACTTCCTTATGTCTGCTCGCGACTTCAGTTTTAGAATTTCTCCATCCAAAACAACAGTGGAGCTGGAGTAACATTACTCATCGAAATCGCTTTAAAAAGACAATTGGAAATACCGCATCAATCTGCCATCATCACGACAGGGGCCGACAACATGTTCATGAAGGCAAATGTGGAACAAAGCTCGTGCTACCACAAAGACTGGGTGTTTTTGTAGCCATGTTGTCGCTGTGTTATGGAAGGTATGTTCTTCCTATCCCTTCATTTTCATGTGTCCAGTGCTCAAAACATACTAAAGCTAAAATCTTCCGCATGAAATGACTTGTTCCCTTTGATACTGTTATTAAGATGATGATTGTAATTATAATGATCTTTAATATGATTTACTACAACTACTGTGTCTGTTGCTAGCTTGTTGCTAATCAGGCTAATGTTCTCACCTCCTAACTGGAGGTGAGAGCATGCGAGAGCATAAATAAAGACGGCATGATATTAATGAGATATTATTGCGTACTTACCTCTTTTCGATCCAAAAACTCCATGTAGCATGTATTACCGTGTGTCAAGACACAGCTGTGAATGACCACAGCCTGATTTTGGGGGGATTTTATGGGTGAAATATGTTTATATAACAAGTGTCGCGATGCAGAAATCGCAGACATCAAGGAGTGGTCGAGATTTTCAGTTTCATATATTTACTAGGGCTGTCAAAATTATCGCGTTAACGCGCGGTAATGAATTTTTTTAATTAATCACGTTAAAATATTTAACGCAATTAACGCACATGTCCCGCTCAGACAGTATTCTGCCTTTTGGTAAGTTTTACAGCAGGCTTTTTGTGCTGTCTAACAGCGAACTCTTGTGGTCGCTTTGCGACATGGTTTATTTTTTTTCTTGCCAGTTCAATATGGCTGCACGACGTCTCGGGCTGACGCCTACGTTGTAATGTTGTGCTTATATGATCCTTGCACAAGATTTGTCCGTAAGTATGGTTGTTGTAAAGAATATACTTATTATGTTAGTAAGCGAAATGTTCTATTTTTTGTATGAGACGCTTTTTGTTTATGTTTAGTGAACCTGTATAGCGTGCTAAGCTAACGTTGTTGCTTATGCAATGCTTGTGTACTTTTTTTTGTTGTAGTTTTACGACGGTCTAAAGAGGACAATGGTTTGAGGCTATTTTATTGATAAATCAGATGAAAAAGGGAGAAGTCTGATTATTAAGGCGTCGTTCACTAGCTGTCTAGCTTTGGAAAAAGTAGACGCTTTGGAGTGAGGACAGCATAGACAGATTTAAATGACAGTAGAGTGAAATGTCCACTACAGTCCTGATGTACCGTATGTTGAATGTATATATCCATCTTGTGTCTTATCTTTCCATTCCAACAATTTATTTTACAGAATATATATATATATGATTTACAGAAAAATATGGCATATTTTATAGATGGTTTGAACTGCGATTAATTGCGATTAATTACGATTAATTAATTTTTAAGCTGTAATTAACTCGTTTAAAAATTTTAATCGTTTGACAGCCCTAATATTTACCCTTTTAAATGTTTTAGTTTTCAATTTTTCTTTGTTTGGATCAATTATTTGTCATCTAACATATTGGAGAAAATGCGACAGTAACAAAAAAATACAATTAAGCGATAGTTGTGATCAGTGTTGTTAATAACGGCGTTACAATATAACGGCGTTACTAACGGCGTTATTTTTTTCAGTAGTGGGTAATCTAATTAATTACTTTTCTCATCTTGGCAACGCCGTTACCGTTACTGAGGACAGAAAGGCATGCGTTACTATGCGTTACTATATTGGTCGAAAAGTCTGAGGGAGACGGACTCACTGAGACGACAGAGCAGAGCAGGAGCGGGGAGGAGGCAAGAAAGTTGTGACGCCGAGCAAACGCGATGCTAGGTAGCTCCAATAATACATGTTGTAGCCGATAGCCGACAAACTACGCCCGCATGTTATGGTAGATATGTTAGACATGGTAGATATAACATGTACTGTATATAGATATAACTAGATGCAAAATGACAGACATGGCACTAAATGCGTTAGTAGACAGCTGCCATCTTAAAGCAGTAGGCTTTTTAGGACGGCTCTGTTGTAGAGAACCTTCCTAGCGAACCTAAGTAACTTTTTATCTAAAATACTTCTAAATCGGCAAAATCTTGACTTGAATCTATCTTTAAATGATGAAACAGTTTTAAAACTTTCATATGTCGAAAGTAGAGAGAAGGGAACTAATGCAATAATGGGAGCAATTTTAACAACTTTTAACAGTTGATTCAGGTAAAGGGTAAATTAGGGTAAAGAATTGGGCTCGGGCCAATTGTACCAAAAACCTCCACAAAAAACTTCACATAGTGTGGCCAATGTTTTTTTTTTTTTTTTTTTTTGAGGAAAAAAAAAAAAGTAATTATCGCCAATTACTTTGCCAAGTAACTAATTACTCTTACATTCAGGTAATTGAGTTACTAACGCAATTACTTTTTGGGAGAAGTAATTTGTAACTATAATTAATTACTTTTTTTCAGTAAGATTAACAACACTGGTTGTGATGTAGATATCCGCGACTTTTTTACGGACGCCATTTTTTTTCATTGTGACGTAATTTATTTAAAATCTCTGCGTAAATAATTTTTATAAAGTTGTTTTTTTTTTTTAAATGAAATATTAAACATCAATTAATGATTCTAAGCTAAAAATGACAGACATTTGGAATAATAAATAAAAATAAAAATAAATAAAATAAAAATAATTAATTACCTTCGTTTTATGGCTGGGTTGAAACAAAAGCGGTTGCGCGATGTCTGTAAACGGGGGTTTCCAGGATAAAACGGACAAATTAAAAATAGTTTGGGGGCTTAATGCGCCATGAATCTGCTATGGCAGCATGTACACATATTGTTCTATTAAACACAAGAGTTCTCTTGTCTTAAAATACAGCAGTTTATTTTAAAGAGCAGAATCTGCTTTTTCAGTCTTGTCTGTGTTTTCCGCAATATGTTTATGTGAACAAGAAGAAATACACTCACCGGCCACTTTATTAGGTACACCATGCTAGTAACGGGTTTGTTGGACCCCCTTTTGCCTTAAGAACTGCCTCAATTCTTCGTGGCATAGATTCAACAAGGTGCTGGAAGCATTCCTCAGAGAGTTTGGTCCATATTGACATGATGGCATCACACAGTTAGTGCGGATTTGTCGGCTGCACATCCATGATGCGAATCTCCCGTTCCACCACATCCCAAAGATGCTCTATTGGATTGAGATCTGGTGACTGTGGAGGCCATTTGAGTACAGTAAACTCATTGTCATGTTCAAGAAACCAGACTGAGATGATTCCAGCTTTATGATGTGGCTCATTATCCTGCTGAAAGTAGCCATTAGAAGTTGGGTACATTGTGGTCTTAAAGGGATGGACATGGTCAGCAACAATACTCAGGTAGGCTTTGGCATTCCAACGATGCTCACTTGGTACCAAGGGGCCCAAAGAGTGCCAAGAAAATATTCCCCACACCATTACAACACCACCACCAGCCTGAACCGTTGATACAAGGCAGGATGGATCCATGCTTTCATGTTGTTGACGCCAAATTCTGACCCTACCATCCGAATGTCGCAGCAGAAATCGATACTCATCAGACCAGGCAACGTTTTTCCAATCTTCTACTGTCCAATTTCGATAAGCTTGTGCAAATTGTAGCCTCAGTTTCCTTTTCTTAGCTGAAAGGAGTGGCACCCGGCGTGGTCTTCTGCGTTCCGAGATGCTCTTCTGCTTACCTTGGTTGTAACGGGTGGTTATTTGAGTCACTGTTGCCTTTCTATCAGCTCGAACCAGTCTGGCCATTCTCCTCTGACCTCTGGCATCAACAAGGCATTTCCGCCCACAGAACTGCCGCTCACTGGATATTTTTTCTTTTTCGGACCATTCTCTGTAAACCCTAGAGATGGTTGTGCATGAAAATCCCAGTAGATCAGCAGTTTCTGAAACACTCAGACCAGCCCTTGTGGCACCAACAACCATGCCACGTTTAAAGTCACTCAAATCAGCTTTCTTCCCCATACTGATGCTCGGTTTGAACTGCAGGAGATTGTCTTAAACCATGTCTACATGCCTAAATGCACTGAGTTGCCGCCATGTGATTGGCTGATTAGAAATTAAGTGTTAACGAGCAGTTGGACAGGTGTACCTAATAAAGTGGCCGGTGAGTGTATATCTCTACACCCAGAACAGAAATTTGAAAATAAAAGTGCTTGACTAATCATTAATGCAGCAGGTATGCTCTGCCTTATCAGCTGCCATGCGGCCTAGCTTGGATTTTGAAAACAAAAAACGCTTTAATGTTCAGATCAGGAGGGTAAATCTTCACATTTGGGAATCCGCGGGTGTGTGTTCTTGTGTGAAGATCCTGACAACAACTCACACACACCCATCTGGATCAAACAAGGGCGTGGTTGAGGCAGGGTCAGTGTGAGGCTCCCAACTGATCCCATCAAACCTATCAACTGTGTGCGTGTGGTTGTTTGCACAGTAGTAAAAACCTGAAAGAATCCCCCCTTTGCCTCCTCCCTTTCCCACATCCCCCAACTTTACCTCTTCTACCATCACCGCAATCTCCTGGGACACCCAGGTGTGACTATACACAGAAATACACCATTTTTATCTAGGGACAGGTTTTTAACACATTATTGACAAAATTGAATACATTTTAACTCTTTTCCTCCTGTGAGTTTATGACTTGTTAACATCCAATCCATTTGAAGCGGAAGGTCTGGCAGCGAATGAGCATTTGTTCATTCGCTGGAGCCCTTATTTTAAATTATTTTTTAAAACTTAATTCACGTGAGTGTATTTCAGGGGGTGTGGTTGGCGTTCCCCCTGCACTGATAGATAGAGCGTAGGCTATTAGCTCAGTGCCAGGTGAGACTGTGAGTAAACACAGGAGACAATGGAGCCGGCCCATCTCCTCCTGTCAGTCGGCCTCCGTCAAAGCCGGCCATTGTTTTGTTGACTCCACTTAGTGTGTGTATGCATGGATATATACCATCCATGTGCACGCGCTAACACGCAACAGTTCGCATGCGACGACTCATGTCGCCGGGTGTAGTCGTTAGGAGAGTTGCGCTGTCAATTTTTGGCGATGCTAATACTGTACTGGTACCAGGTTTAAAAAATATAAATATTTGGGTGTGTAAATGGTTACTAAGGGTGTAACGGGACCAGGGGTCGCGTTAACCGAATATTTTCCGTCGTTGACTGATTTTTTAAAACGGTGACGGAAAAAACTGAAGTCCATCCGTCATTTTGACCGGTTGCAATTCACACCCCAGACCACAGGGTGGCGAGTGAGTTTATTAATTAGCTATTGTCTCTCTTGATGCATGACGTCGTTGGCCTTACTCTGAAAAATGTCAAGGCAACTGAGTGTCCGAAGTTTCTTCAAAAAGCCCCAAAACGACGATGGTGTTGATAAAAGAGGTGAAAAAACAGGGACTGCACAAGCGGGCACGCAATTCAAGTCCATGCGCACCAGGAGGAAAGTGTGAGACTACGTTCAGGCCACAGCAGGTGAACTGTTAATTTCATTGTTCCATATGCTACATATGGTAGGCTACCTAACTACTGGGGCCACAGTCACTGCGGAGAAAAAGTTACATATTCATCTGCTTGATGTGTGATGGCACGGTGTGGATTCTCTGTTAAGCTTGTTCGGATAGAATATTAATTTAAAATGAATGAAAACTATATACTATTGAATATTTTGAAGCGGTATGCAATGTTAAGAGTGTTGTTAGCTGTAGGCGCACTATCCTAGACCCCTCACTATCCACTCGCGGGGGCCTGCGCTTGTCAGTGACGTTCCTTATTCTCGCTATATGATTATACAACTTTAACATTTGTTAATAATACGCTCTGTGTGTAGTATCATCCATCGCTTTTCCTTTTTAAATGGGCACTTATAAGCGAACGCAAGAAGTAACAACGGGAACATTTTTAAACGGGCATGTCACGGGAGAGCATTTCGACTCTTGGGCCAATCATATAGCGAGAGCGAGTGGATAGTGAGCGGACCGCGCGCGGCTCTTAAGTGTCTCTGTCACGTGACTGTCGTAGCTGGTAACGCGCTTGGCCAAATGGACACACAAGTACGGAAGGTGAATTATGCCAAACAAAAGGTCACCACAATGTCATTATCATCATTTAAAAAATTTAATTGACCGGTAAAAATAGATTATGACCGGATTTTTATGACCCTGTCAGTCAAAATGACAGACAACGAACAATTCTAGCGCAACCTCTGAACGGGACACAAAAATCTCAGTTCGGTACGTACCTCGGTTTTGAGGTCACTGTTCGGTCCATTTTCGGGACAGTAAGAAAACAAAATGCAAAATATAAATGTGCTAATTGTTAATTACAAACCTTTGTATTTTCAACAATAGGTACATTAGCCTATACCAGGGGTCGGCAACCTATGACACGCGTGTCAGCACTGACACGCGAAGGGTTAACCAGTGACACGCGAGGGCATGGCAAAAAAAAAAAAAAAAAAAAATGCGTGTTATGTTTATTGTCGGTTGTATTTTTATCAGTTGCTGAAGCGCCCCATCTTGTGGCCGTTTTATTTATTGGTTCTAAAACAGTAGAAGAAAAATGCAAATAGGAAGTTCTTCAAATGGGATTCAGTGTGACACATGGCAGCTCCGCTCTCACAACTTCAGTGGCATTTGTGTTCTTTAGAGCAACGTCTGTGAGTATTTTGTTGTCAAATTGAGAATTACACTCTTTATATTGTCTTTAGGTTGCATGTTTGAGGGGAAATGTGTTTGATATTTCTAATTAAGAACTACTGAATACAGGCTAATTGTGTTTGCATATATGGATGGCATTTTTGTTATTTGCAGCATTGTTGCTGATTGCATGTATTTTTTCATTGTTTTAGTTTAATAAAAAAAAGAAAAGAGACACATAAAGGATTACTGAAAACATCCGGAATGTGAACCTTTTCATGTTTAGCTGTTTGGATAGCGGAAGCGAGCCCATTTACAATGCGCCTTTTTACCGGAAATTAAGGCATTTTCAGTTGCGCGCTCTGTTATTTAGGGGCTTTACGGGACTGCCCCTCTCACCCACTCTGCCTGCGGCGTTATATGCGAGCAATAATGTATTTTGAGCACACCTCCAGCTCTTTCCCAATTTCTCGCCTCCTGCGCTTGTCGGATTTTTTTTCTCTGCGCGTTTAATTCAGCCCACGCTACTAACATGTCACGAAGCCGACCAATCAGAGAGCTGGCGGAAGTACACTGTGTTACCAATTGCACTTTTTGGTAATTGCAACTCTGCACCGTAGTGTGTAGTGGACAGGCGATTAACGTGACTTGTTGTCGTCGATTCGCCCGGTGCTTACTTCAGAGAGGTGGTGATGTGTATAAAAACACAGTGACACGTTGGATGGTATTTTGCTGGAGACTTTTACTAACAAAACTAAAACCAGCATGGGACACAGCCACTTTTCATGGCGCTCTTCGCACAACTCTCTCTCAACACCTTGTTCCCTGCCTCTCTTTTTCTTACGCTTAACTAGTAAGCTGGTCATACTGTAGGGGACAGCGGCCCCTTGGGGGTGCCGGTAACAACTGGTTGGCCGGTTACTTCCGCTTGCTCTGTGCATTATGCCTCGAGAGCGTTGTGTGTGTGTTGCACAACAAGTGTCAAACGCCACTACGAGACAAAACATGAAATTCATGGAAAACAGGGTCAGGGATCACATTAAGGTAGGCATCTTTTGTATTTGTTATATAAAATCTCAAATTGTGCATAGAATTCACTGTTAGTGTAAAAGAGAAAGTAGTCGCCTGTTCTGACTTTGAAGGTTAAAACAGCCCGCTCTGTACTGTGAGAGACCTGCACTGAGAATCACGCTTGTTCCCCTTTTCTTGCTGGGTTGTGTGTGTGTGATATGTTTACATAAGATGATGCTCAAGTTTTGATATTTTCTACAATATACTTTTATTTTTTAGTTATTTGATAAAGAAGAATGGTAGTTGTAAGATTTCAACGTATGTTCATGTTGTTTTCTTTGGAGTAAAATTACAGCTCTGTTGGATATAAATATTCGGATGTGCGTCATTAATCTTGGTGTGGCACACTGATTGACAAGAAAATTTGAAAGTGGCACGCCACACCAAAAAGGTTGCTGACCCCTGGCCTATACAAAGCTAGAATTCTGCTCAAAAAGTAGCGGGTATTTAAAGATAATCCAACAACAATTTGCCTTTCAGACCCCGCGTATTGGTCAGCTTTCTTTCTGAAAGAAGAAAAAAGATGTCCTGTGCTAAAGAGAAAAGCAATCCCAATGACAAAGATTTTGACATGTATTTTACAAATGAAATGCCTCAATGAATCTTTTTTTTTTTTTTTTTCTTATGAACGGTTTTCAAAAGCTTTAGTGGTGGATTTTCTCAAGTTAAAGCGCCACACAGAAATTAATAAATTTAATTGTGTAAGCAGGATCTGTGTATTATTCTTATTATTTAATTACAGGTGTTTTAGCTCATTTCAATTTATTTTATTTAAATGGGCTATTATTTATTTTATTATGTGTTTATATTTTACAAATGTGATGTAGTATTCATTTATATTGTATATTTTATGTTGTATAACTTTAGTTCCTATGTGAATATTAGTTCCTACTTGTTTTGTTGTGGTAGGAGGGTTTTGTACTGAACACGGGGCAATGTTGGTTATTATTATAGCAGAGAAGACAGCAGTAAATCAACAAAGACAAGTCAACTGTGCCCCGATCTACCACTCAAGAGATCTGATGGACTCAAAAAGTGGGTTACGATTGCATATTAGTTTGAAAATCAACCGGATCCACCGTATTTTTACACGAGTGACTTCCGGTCTGCCCAATCTTAGCTACCGGTAGAGGTATTGACGTGTCAAATAATAAACTCTGCCGTTCTTTTCGCGTGCGTTGTGTTGAGCCGCTTCTGGGACGCGTCTAACACGTGGCCGCACTGCGACTGGTGTGCATTGGCTGATTGAATTTAACGCCCGCGTTTCACTGCGTTCTCGCGGTGGCCACGTTGTCGCGCCGTTGACGTTTTTGGGTTATACTGTCCTACCGTGTTGGTCCTCATTATAGTAGAGAAGACGGAGTAAATATAATCCACACAAAGAAACTGTAACCCGATCGACTCACAGCCTCGAAAAGTAAGGGCTACATTACGTAAGAAACTCGTTCGGTACGCCTCAGTTCCGAACCGAGCACCACGTACCGAAACGGTTCAATACAAATCCATGTACCGTTACACCCTTAATGGTTACTAAATTTATTAATTAATTGATTAATCACATTGGATTAATTGTGATTAATCTCAGTAGGGCTGCAGCTATCGATTATTTTAGTAGTTCATTAATCGATGAACTAGTTAGTTTAAATAATTGAGTAATCGGATAAGTATTCGGTGTTAGAAAAATAAATAAATGAGGTTCTAAGAACAATTGGCTACTTTACGTTGCAAAACTCTGCTAGATTAAATGCTATAAAATGTTAACATTTTTTTTTTTGCTCTTAACAAATGGTTGCAACGCATATTCCCACAAAAAAACTAAATATACCCATAAACTAAATTACGAATGCATTAAAAAAAACATTAGCTTAAACAAAAACTTTACTGGTCTTAACCGGGAGCAGCTGGATTCAGTCATGTAAAATGAGTTATGTCATATTCACTATTGCCACTAGAGGTCAGAGATTACACTCAAATCAATAAAACTAAATGCAAACACTAACAAAACAACCATTACAACGCTACTTTAATTAAACGTACAATGCTGTGCAAAAGTATTGGAACCCCTGCAGTTCTGTCAGATAATGCTCGAATTTTCCCCGAAAATTATTGCAACTACAAATGATTTGGTAGAAATATCTTTATTTATTTTTCTTGCAATGAAAAAACACAGAGGGAAATGGGGAAAAAAATTAAATCATGATCATTTTACACAAAACTCCAAAAATGAGCCGGACAAAAGTATTGGCACCCTTTGAAAAATCGTGTGATGCTTCTCTAATTTGTGTAATTAACAGAAACTGTTACTTACCTGTGGCACATAACAGGTGGAGGCAATGACTAAATCACACTTGCAGCCAGTTAAAATGGATTAAAGTTGACTCACCCTCTGTCCTGTGTCCTTGTGTGGACCACATTGAGCACATTGAGAAAAGAAAGAAGACCAAAGAACTGTCTGAGGGCTTGATAAGCAAAATCCTGAAGAAGCATAGGCATTCTCAAGGCTACGAGTCCATCTCCAAAGACCTGAATGTCCCTGTGTACCGTGCACAGTGTCATCAATAAGTGTAAAGCCCACGGCACTGTGGCTAACCTCCCTAGATGTGGACAGAAAAGAAAAATTGACGAGAGATTTCAACGAAAGATTGTGCGGATGGTGGATAAAGAACCTCGACTAACATCCAAACAAGTTCAAGCTGTCCTGCAGTCTCAAGGTACAACAGTGTCAACCCGTACTATCCGTCGCTGTCTGAATGAAAAGGGTCTTTATTATAGGATACCCAGGAAGACCCCTACTTCTGACCCAGAGACATAAAATAGCCACGCCGGAGTTTGCCCAAATTTTCCTTAGAAAGCCAAAAATGCAGCATAATATACGGCCCAGTGTGATAAAGCTGGCGTTCCCTCAGAGGTTATGGGTCTTCCAGCAGGACTATGACCCAAATCACACTTCAAAAAGCACTAGAAAATGGTTTAAGAGAAAGCCCTGGAGACTTCTAAAGTGGCCCTGATTCCCATAGAACACCTGTGGAGGGATCTAAAAGTGGCAGTTCTGAGGGGGCGCCCTTCAAATCTCAGAGACCTGGAGCAGTTGGCCAAAGAAGAATGGTCTAAAATTCCAGCAAAGCATTGTAAGAAACTCATTTATGGATACCAGAAGCGGTTGTTCGCAGTTATTTTGTGCAAAGGTTGTGCTACAAAGTACTAGGCTGAGGGTGCCAATGCTTTTGTCCGGCCCATTTTTGGAGTTTAGTGTAAAATGATAATGATTAAAACAATTTCCCATTCCCTTTTGTGTTTTTTTCATTGCAAGCAAAATAATTGACGATATTACTACCAAAGCATTTTTAATTGCAATCATTTTCTGCGAGAAGTTGAGCATTATCTGACAGAATTGCAGGGGTGCCAATACTTTTGGCCAGCACTGTCTATAGTATTTACCTTAAATCCTTGACCAAATCACTCTTGAGACACTCCTGCCTGTATTTGTGCAGTAAAATGTTTTTTCTTTTTCCACCTAAATCCGGCGTTTGAACACAGCGTGTGTTTATCACATTGAAAGCCAAATGCTCTGCCTGGCTCGGCCCCCAACGGGAAGACGTGGTGCAATGTTTTTGGGGGCTGTCTTGTCAACTGATGGTAAAGTCTATGGATAGACTTAAAATAAATTAGGTCATATAATGTGGCTTTTTTTCATCCTTCTGCTGTGATTTTATATCACTTTACTACAAGTAGCCGTCCAATCAATTTGAAATGAGAGGTTGGCTGCGAATGGACATTTCTTACCCCTCCCAGTCAATCTGGATTGGACGCCTAGCACCGCCAAAGGAAGTGAAGCTCCAGTTCGGACAAATGAACAACAACAATGCTATCTTCGATTGCTGTATGGATCCTCCTTCTATTAGTTGTTGCATCAGAGGTTTGTTATTCAAGCACAGGAGCAGAGCATCCCTCCAGCAGGTGGAACATCCCCGCTCCTCCCGTCACCATATTGTGCAAACACACCATGCAAACATGGCCGCGCTAGCCATATGTGTGCATGCGGTCGACTCGCCAATGTCGAAGCAAGCTAGAAACCAAGCAAAAGAGTCCAAGATTAAAAGTGTTTGATATCCACGTAGAAACACAGTGGCCTTTGTGTGTCTTATCCTCTCCTCAAAACTTCTCTCACACTTTTAACACCTTGACTTGTTCACCTGGCAGAACCCCCCCCCAACATGGCCTCCCTCCACACCCCGTCCCATTCATCCCAGTGCAAACACTCCCGGCCGCGGCAGGAACAAAAGCCGCCGTGAATAATGGCGGCCAAATGTCACCGTTTTCTTTCGTGGATGCCGCCGACGCCGCCCAGCCGGGGCCCGGCCCGCCGTTAACCATTAACGTGGCACCTGAAGCGGCAACAATGAACAGAAACTCGGGGCGGAGTCAGAGTAGAGCTGGAAAAAAACATCCATGGCTCCTCTGCAGTATTTATGAAATTTTCAAGTTTTTGTGATCCATTACAATTGTTGTCATGGTTGGACTTCAGCAAATTTGTACTTTATACAAATTCAGCCACTAAAGCAGGTTCACAACATGATTTTTTTCCCGTGAATTTCAATGAGTTTATCCCTAGTAGACGTTCAATCCATTTGAAGCGGGAGCGGTGGCAGCAACAAATGGATTAGACGTCTAGCACAGTCAATGACAGACAATGAGTTAAGCAGTGTCTGACCTGTCCATGATGGCAATTACAGTATATTCAAGTGAGTATGCAGTAATTTAGTATTTTTAAAAAATGTATATGGCCAGGGGTGCACATAAGTGGTCCGCATGCGTACTGCAGGCATGAAAATCTCTCACCTTTCGGCGAAATTCGCCGTTTTGAAGTCAAAAAGGATGACCTACGTGAATCGTGTAGATCCGAGGAGAAAAATTTTAAGGGGGAGGGGGGGGGTCGTTTGTAGGCATGTGCCAGTTACCTTCACGGATTACCATGCTATGAAAACGTCGCGGTTACAAAACCACTAAAATTTTCCGTCATACAGTAGTACGTATTCGTTATTTTTCATGTGTCGAAAATGCAGCCAGAATTGGCTTGGCGCGGCAGCGCTTACCCCTTCCCCTGTTTATGCTGCGTGTGTCAGTGACGCTATTCCAGCAAACCCAAAAACAAGCACTCCAAACGCAAGGCGTAAATTCTTCAATTTATTGATCTCTCAAATCGTGGTAACTGAAATATACCAAATGAATAAACTTAAAACGTTGTACACTCGTATTTTTCCACATGTGAGTAGCTTCAACAGTTTAGCTTCATGAAAAAGTTCGTCAAAAACAAAACACACATTTTCCTTTCAAATTCAATACACAAAGTTACTAAAAACTTACGAAGACGAATGATAGGCAAGGCTTAGCTAGGACAGCCGCTGAGAGAGAAACAAGTTTGTATGCGGGGAGGGGAAAAAAAAGAGCGTCAAAGATCGCTAATTGCGACAGATGATCTTGTACTAAGCACAAATTCACATTCACTGGAGGAGGTAAAGTATCACTCCCAATTGTTTTTAGATGAATGCATTTGCCAGCATATTGAATTTAGTGAGTAATGGTTTTCGTTTTCATATTTTGTGGTATGACAAAGTTACTGCCGTTCGTTGCAGCTTGCGTTGAACACTGCCGGAGCGTCCGGTGAAAAAATAGCTCCCATTAAGGTAGCGTCAAGCTTGTGTATTTAACGGTAATATAAAAGCAGTGTTGTCAATAACGCGGTATCGTAATGCGTAACTAATCTGATTACTTTCTTTCAGTAAAGAACAATCTAACGCGTTCATTTTTCTAAATCAGTAATCTGAGTAAAATTACTTTCCTTGATGCCTGTGCGTTACTATTACTACATAATGTGTGTAGAATGAAGAATACTGTAGTCATGGGAGTGACATCACATGTCACATTTTTTAATCGGGGATGGAACAAAAAGGGTCACGTGTATTACCATGATGCGTGAGCGCTGGGAGTTTGCGGCCAAAATAACATAGCCTTGCTACCTCGCCAGGATGCAATGAAATAGGCAGGAGATATACTACAAACGGCTGCATTTGCACACTGGAAACACAGCCATTACTTTACATTTTTGTCCAGTAAAAATAACAAAAATATCTCCGTGCACTGCGAACTTTGCGCTGGCTCAAAAAGACTGTCGACCGCTATAAGCATCCAATTCAAGCACCACTTGGAATTACAGCACAACAGGTAACATGACAGCCAGGACTTTTTGATACTGCTCGTGCTCAATCCTCGGTTAAAGCTCAGTTGTTGTTGAGGGTTTTGAAAGCTTAGGTTTAAAGAAATTCTAAATATCCATCTTGCCTCCTCAGCTGTAGTTTTGGCTAAGCAATGCAAACGGCTGTCTCTAAGGTTCTATAGTCACATGATCTGTTCGAAAAATAATTTGGACCCATTATGAAATACTTTGAAGGATTCCTGTTCATTTTATTCATTTTTGTTGTTCGTTTTATTGCTCTAAAACTTTTATAGACAACATTTTAATGGCCATATTCAATGGTCTTTATTTTAAAGGGGAAGTTCAGAATTTTTTACATTAGGCTTAATCTTTGAGTTAGCCGGGGTTTAATTAGTCGTTGGAAATGATTTGAACAAATTCTGTGCAGTTTGACAGTTATTTGTTAGTTTCAGGGCTCCGGAGTGGCTAAGCTAGCGCGAGTCAATGGTGGTTGAAATCAACTCCTTCAACTAATCAAACCCCCGTTAACTCGAATATTAAGCCTTATGTGAAAAATTAAAATGGTCAAATTCGCCACATGTAGGACGTTTTGCCGACGGCGGACATTTTGGCAGAACGCCGGAACATATTTACTCCACACCTTTCTCACCTTTTTAACCCCTGACCCATTTTCATGCCTGGTACTGGACTTAGACAAACGCGCTGGCCCTCAACGGCTTCCATACGCTTTTGCGTACTGATGGCTGACCACTGTATTTGAGGCAGACACGAGAAAATCACTTCTCAAAATGTCAAAGAAGCAGGCCCCACTGAGTAATTATTTCCGTGTTTCCACAAACTCCATCAAAAGACAGACAGACGGCAGAGATGTTACCGGAGCTACCGAAAAAAAGGACTTTTGCTGAAAAGTGGCTGCAGGAGGTACCATGGTTAGAAGCAAATGATGCACGCACGGAAATGTGGTACAAAATTTGCCGTGAGAATCCCAATGTCGCTGATAAGAGCAGCGCATTTTACAGTTGTGGTCAAAAGTTTACATACACTTGTGAAGAACATAATGTCATGGCTCTCTTGAGTTTCCAGTTGTTACTACAACTCTGATTTTTCTCCGATAGAGTGATTGGAACAGATACTTCTTTGTCACAAAAAACATTCATGAAGTTTGGTTCTTTTATGACTTTATTATGGGTTAACAGAAAAAGTGATCAAATCTGCTGGGTCAAAAATATACATACATGGATCTGAAAAATCGAATCATTGACTTGAACAAGGCCGGAAAGTCACTTGGAGCCATTTCAAAGCAGCTGCAGGTCCCAAGAGCAACAGTGCAAACAATTGTTTGTAAGTATAAAGTGCATGGCACTGTTTTGTCACTGCCACGATCAGGAAGAAAATGCAAGCTATCACCTGCTGCTGAGAGAAAATTGGTCAGGAGGGTGAAGATTCAACCGAGAATCACCAAAAAGCAGATCTGCCAAGAATTAGAAGCTGCTGGAACACAGGTGTCAGTGTCCACAGTCAAGCGTGTTTTGCATCTCCATGGACTGAGAGGCTGCCGTGCAAGAAGGAAGCCCTTGTTCCAAAAGCGGCACCTTAAGGCTCGACTGAAGTTTGCTGCTGATCATATGGACAAAGATAAGACCTTCTGGAGGAAAGTTCTTTGGTCAGACAAAACAAAAATCGAGCTGTTTGGCCACAATGCCCAGCAATATGTTTGGAGGAGAAAAGGTGAGGCCTTTAACCCCAAGTACACCATGCCTACCGTCAAGCACGGTGGTGGTAGTATTATGCTGTGGGGCTGTTTTGCTGCCAATGGAACTGGTGCTTTACAGAGAGTAAATGGGATAATGAAGAAGGAGGATTACCTTCAAATTCTTCAAGATAACCTAAAGTCATCAGCCCGAAGATTGGGTCTTGGGCGCAGTTGGGTGTTCCAACAGGACAATGACCCCAAACACACATGAAAAGTGGTAATGGAATGGCTAAATCAGGCTAGAATTAAGGTTTTCGAATGGCCTTCCCAAAGTCCTGACTTAAACCCCATTGAGAACTTGTGGACAATGCTGAAGAAACAAGTCCATGTCAGAAAGAATCAAATTTAACTGAACTGCACCAATTCTGTCAAGAGGAGTGGTCAAAGATTCAACCAGAAGCTTGTGGATGGCTACCAAAAGCGCCTAATTGAAGGGAAAATGGCCAAGGGACATGTTACCAAATATTAGCGCTGCTGTATGTATATTTTTGACCCAGCAGATTTAATCACTTTTTTCTGTTCACCTATAATAAAGTCATAAAAGAACCAAACTTCATGAATGTTTTTTGTGACAAAGAAGTATCTGTTCCAATTACTCTATCAGAGAAAAATCAGAGTTGTAGAAATAACTGGAAACTCAAGAGAGCCATGACATTATGTTCTTCACAAGTGTATGTAAACTTTTGACCACAACTGTATGTAGGGTCAAAGAATTTCAGCCATCCAAACTTTGAAAAGCAGGAAAAAAACAGAGAGCATGTGGCAATTAAGCAAACTATCGATGTCAGACAGGACCCCACTCGCCCTATGGACAAGTGGCGGAATAAAGTTAATGAAGAACAGCGCCATGCACTGAAAAACATGTTTTTGCTCGCATTTCACAAAGCTAAACATGCACGTTCAATGAGCTCTTATGAGGAGGACATCCTACTTTTACAAAGGTTTGGAGCGGATTTGGATTATTATTGCTATCTTTTATGCTGACTATTCTTCGTCGGAGTTTTCCCCAAATCATACTAAATAATTAAAGCACTATGGCACGCTACAGTGACGACAGTGAGTCTGACGTGGACCTCACAACAATGTTGGAGTTCACCAGGGAACGCGTGTTTGCGTACTGCTGAGCTCCCGAGTAAAGAGTGGTCAAGGTGGAAATATTATTTTTTGTGAATAAATGTGCATAGTGGAAGCTTCTCCCCTTTTTGATACTTTTATACACGTATCCTAGCTACCACACGTTACAATGTACAAGACATGGATTACACAAGGTGTGCTCTTTGGCCTGTACTGTATGTAAAGCACACGACAACTCTGGATGCTAACAATCTACATAATTATATTGGGATAAGTTTGAAAACGCAACATGCTTACCTTGAATATTTGCTAATAAAACCGGACAGCATACACTCTCGCTCCCAACAGGACTCTCTCGCATCACCAGTTTTGCCCAACTTTTGTCTTATCAGGTATTTGCTGCACGCATTTTTCCCTGAAGCTCGTCTTGTGAACGACCGACAGTGCTGTCCTGCTCTTCACTTTTCAGATCTGGTTCAAGTAGGAAGGGTAGAACTAATGACATGTTGGGAAAGCTAACGAGTGACATGCTGGAATTTCGACAACGGGACCAGTGACGTCACGCACTGCGACGTAACAAGAATGGCGACCTATCACTTAAAATAATTTTACAAACTTTATTAAAAGTTAAACATTAAGAGGGGTTTTAATATCAAATTATTATACATCATACTAACACTTGTCTTTAAAATAGAGGATCCCTTTAATATAATTAATCAAAGGTAATTGGCTCTAAGTAAAGCTTGTCATAATTTTATTGCATTAGGCGGGTCGGCTCTCAAGCTCAATGAGGACCAAGTCACATCTCCAGGTCCTCCTCTGAGAACCTGGGCAAAAAAAATATGTGCACCCCTGTATATGGCTAAAAACACTCAGGTGACTTGAAGTTCCGCTCTAAGACCCCAAATTTGGCCAAATTTCAACATTTTCCTACACTTCTGGCCAAAAGTATTGGCACCCCTGCAAATCTGTCAGATAATGCTCAATTTCTCCCAGAAAAATATTGCAATTACAAATGTGTTGCGTAGTGGACCAAACATACACGCGGACACTGGTGTTTCAACTTAGGTAAAAATTCCATTTAATAAAGTCACAAAACAAACAGTTTTACACAAACCTTGGGCCCAACATAAAAGAGGCCAACATAACAAAAAGGCTTCAACCAAACTGACCTCACCTCCAGACACATCTCTGTGGCTGTTTTAGGGCCCAAATACACCAGATGCATGATCGTTGCGGTTCCGGTCCGACTCCGGTATAAAATAGCACCGGAGCCAATCCGTTCCCATTATATCCTATTGTTCAACGTATACCGGCCGCATCAGTGCTCCGAATTGCCTGCGGACCATAGGCTACTTTCTATTTTTACCGGACACACATCCGACAAAATGGGCGGAGCTGGGCCTGGACGTAACAGCCTAGTTGCTTATTCACGGTTTTAAACACCAGCAAACATGGACGAAGAACATTTCATCATGGAGGTGGAAAGTCACAAAGTGATATACGATGCAGCAGATCGTTATTATAAGGACAGCATTAAAAGGGAAGCTGCAAGGTGTCCTATTATGTGTGTTTTTCTGGCAATGATATCAAACACACGACGTGCTGACAACTTTGAGCGGGGAAAAAAAAAAAAAGCAGCGTATCTGAAAGTGGCTCCACTGCAGAAATTCTCGTGCCCAGCGCACACACAATTTCGGTTTGTATACAGAGTGAGAGGGAAAAGTACGAAAGAGAATAAAGAGACACCCACAAGTCTCGACCTGGTGGTCTATTCAAGACGTTTCTCTTTCTTTCCTACATTTTACTTGACTTTTCATAGAAAACACAACAGTTTGCGCTGGGCACAGGAATCTGCAGTGTTGAGACCAATTCCAAGTACGCTGTTTTTTAGTTCATGTACTATATAATTCGCTATCCATTTTATAAATATTACAGATTATTTAACAGTTGTTTATATCAGCTCTATCAGATGTTATGTGCCATAAATTCTAAATGTGCACAAAGATATAAACCCACCGACACAACCAAGGGCAAAATAGGGCTCCGCCCCCCTACCCCCCACACACGGAGCCCTGATCTCAACATGATGCAGTCAATCTGGAATTAAGAGACAGACAACTAAAATATCAATATGCAAATTAAGAAAAAATGTGCTCTCTCTCTCTCTGCTTCTCTGATTAGTATAGACTCCGAGTGTTTTTCGTTGTTTTAAATGGCACATTATAGCGTGCGATCACGTGAGCGCTCACGAGGGAACGGAGTTGGCCGACCGCAGCATTGCGCAGCCGGTATGACTTGCCTCTTTTTGACGTACTGCGTGGCACGCAGTCAACATTGAACCGGACCGGAACCGCAACGATCATGCATCTGGTGTATTTGGGCCCTAAATCAGGGTGGACTCGACTAACGACCACCTGAAGGAGGTATGACAAATTAACCAAACATTGTCAACTTAATAAAACAACTAAAGATGAAAAATATGCATATATTCAAACCAGGGCCGGCCCAGGCCATTTGGGGGCCCTAAGCAAAATAATGCAAAGGGGCCCATATTTTTGGCCCACCATTTCGTCACAGTGTACTGTGAAACCCATACATGCAATCCACCCCATACGTCCATATTTTGTATATTAATCAGATTTTGTTGCACTGCATAGTTCAAACTTCTCACCCCAAATGATTGTCAGTACTTACAGTAGAAAGCGCCAAACCTTTTTCTAAAAGAGGAAAGAAAGAAGTTAAGGAAGAACTTTAATTTTTTTAAGCTTGTAATCAAGTATCAAAACTCACAAAAGTCAAATACAGCAAACTGTAGAAAGCAAAATAGAATATAACTTAAACAATTGCCAGATTAGGGGCCCCCTAGTGGTCAGGGGCCCTAAGCAGCTGCATAGTCTGCGTATAGGCTGGGCCGGCCCTGATTCAAACAATAACTAAGGTGCATTTAAACAAACAGTGAAAACTTTACTCCAAACAATCATAATTGAATCAACTTAAATAACCCCCCTTCAGAATGGTAGGTGCCAGATCTTACACGGCTGTGGTCGTTACCTCAAATTGTCAAATAAAATCTAATAAGCGTTCAGACAAATGTTAACTAAAGTGTGCACCCATTAGAAAATACATGTCCAAAATAAATATCACATAAATAATTAACTAAATCTTTAAGCACTAAATTGTGGTGGTAGTGGTAGCCACCACGTGTTGGTAGTAATATTATTCATTTATTTTGCTTGCAATGAAAAAAATAAATAAATAAAAAAAAAGAATGGAAAAAGCATTTGACACAAAACTCCAAAAATGGGCTGGACAAAAGTATTGGCACCCTGAGAATTACAGGGGTGCCAATACTTTTGGCCAGGTCTGTATGTAACAGACGGACAGCTTTTTACCTTTGAAGGGACTTTATTTTTTAGGCATTTCATGAGGGTGGCGCATGGCAGTGAAGTTTGATGACTCCATAAAACATGAAGCTCTTAGAAGTCATTTTTAGAATGTATGAATCAAACGTCTTCCGAAATTCAGCTTCTGAAGCCAGTTTGACTTGGCAACACCAAACTCGGAAGACATGTTTATCATGAGGATACCCCACAAAAAAGACCCAAACCAGAAAATACACAGGAGAAATCCCACTCGGGATTCAAGCTGCTTAAAATATCAAAAAACAATATCCTAATGAGAGTGAAATGAAGAATTTCAATCAATCTTCTTGAGTTGACACTACTGCAACTTCCAGATGATGGTGGCAAAACTTCAACTTTTCTCTCCGCCCGCTTCTTCGTCTTCTCGCTGACTTCCCTCCACAGGAGACTGTGGCCATCAGCATCAATACCTTGCTGTGTTCCGTCCCTTTCGGGCCAACACTGCTACCTTTGTGCCAGCCCTGTGCCAGATGAGACTAAAATTAAATGCGCTTTAATTGCAGCCTTGTGAGGGTGCTGTGTGTTTGTGGGGATGAAGTGTCTCAAGTGAAGAGAGGAAACGATATTTTTAGCCTGCGATTCGGGTACATGTCGTCGATTGAAGACTAATCGGGTTAGAATAACATAAATTTCAGCTATATTTCATCAGAAAAGATGTGGGTCGCAAGGAAAATGTGTTGTGTGTTTTGTAACAACCAAAAAGTTAACTATGATTGTAAGAAAAAAATGTATTAACTGGTTGCAAAAATTCTTATTATACCGCTGATTACTAAAAAACTGGAAAATCTAGAAACCTCTTTGGTGTTGTGTTGAGTTGTTACAATAATGATTAAAGGGAAGGGATAAAAAGACGTGTAGTTCTTAAAAGATAAATGTCAGTATGAGTCATAATAATTTGATATTAAAACCCCTCTTAATGTTTTTGTTTTAGTTCAATTTGTAAAATGAGTTCAACTAGTAAGTCGCCATTGCTGTTGACGACGCAATGCACGTCACTGGACCACGCTGCCGGACTTCCACAGTGTCACTCTTTAAAGTGCTTATTACGTCAAAAAATCATGTTTATTTCATATTTCACGAGGTATTTTATGTTCGATGTGTGTGGAAGCTGTTTTCCGAAATTTCCAGGTTCGCGGTGAATCAGTAACAGGCACACTTTTGCTAAATAGACAATGTTTATTGATTAGAAAATGCAGAATAAATTAGATTTATTGATTACAATCCCACAAGAGCAAGCAAACAAGTATCAAAAACCAGCATAACAAATGGCAACGATGACGCTAGATTTTAGTTTGTCAATTCCAGAATCCCCGCACTACCGTTACAGCAAAACAAAATGTCCCTTGGCAATGAAAATCGCTTACCGTGACAAATGAGCGGGAGCCAACGCTCCTATAAGGCGGCGAAGGAAGTCCGCCAGCGGGTCACGTACGGATCGCCTTCGCCGCCTTACCGGAGCGTTCGCTCCCGCTCATTTGTCACGGTAAGCGATTTTCATTGCTAAAGGAACACCTGGTTGTGCTGTAACGGTTTCGCAGGGATTCTGGGATTGAGAAACTCAAATCTAGCGTCATCGTTGCCATTTGTTATGCTTGTTTTTGATACTTGTTTGCTTGCTCTTGTGGGATTATAATCAATAAATCTCATTTATTCTGCATTTTCTAATCAATAAACATTGTCTATTTTGCAAAGTGTGCCTGTTACTGATTCACCGTGAACCTGGAAATTTTGGAAGACAGAAGCGATCGTTTTATTCATTCAATTTTTGAATCCCGTGCAATGAAAATAAATAACTTCCTGTTTCGAGGAGGAATGCGAATGTGACGTCACCGATAGAGTTTGACCAAAGTCTGTGTAAGTATAATGTGTATTTCGCATATCTAAATTTTGATTGTGAATTTGTGAATGCCAGTTCTCTTTATATTGTTGTTTAACTGTCTGAGAATAGGGCCTTATTAATAAAGATTGAAGCACTTTTCTTTTTGTGAAAATTATTTTTTTGAGAGATATGAATATCAGTTTTGTTGTATTTTCACTATATGTTACTTATGTTTGTTGTGAAAGAGTAGCCGAAGCTTATACCAATAAACGGCGTGGTCCGAGCTATGCATCTGAACGCCTGTATCCACTCGCTTTCTCTGCCTCTTAGATCTCAATGTGCAAAATAAGGCATCATTATAATCTGTTGAGCAGAAAATGATGCGAATAGCCAGCAACAAAACTAAGTTTAATACATTTATTCGTTTTCCGTGTCGCTTATTTACCGGGAAGCAACCGGCAGGATGATCAACAATCTAGACATCTGCTTTTACGTGACGAAAATTATTAGACGCCTCCGTAGAGCCAAACGTTTTCGTGTGTTGTGATGTACGGCCCCGGGCTGTCAGCAAAAATAATCAAACTGCTGTGTTTCACTGTATACTCCAATGATATGTAAAGCACAGAAAAGCTCTGGATGCCAACTATCTCCATAATAATATCGGAATAAGTTGGATCACACAATTGTTTACAGTGAAGATCGGCAAACAGTTTTTGACATCAAACACTCTCCTGCTCTTGTCACTAGAGAAGGGGAGTGCTGTCACTAGTGAACTTGACACATGAACGCTAGTCATCTCATCCTGTCTTTCCTGTCCGTTTTACTTTTGCTGTCCTTCTCATTAATGTTCCACTCGGGTTCAAATTGGAAGAGCAGAATCGATGACATGTCAATGTAGAGAGTGACACTGAGGAAGTCCGGCACCATACCCATGTGACGTCACTGCCCTTCAACATCAACAACAATGGCGACCTACTACCGTATTTTTCGGACTATAAGTCGCGTTTTTTTTCATATTTTGGCTGGGGGTGCGACTTATACTCAGGAGCGACTTATGTGTGGAATTATTAACACATTATGATATAATTTCACATGTTATTTTGGTGTTTTGCAGTGACACTGATGGTTTTGTAAAGTTGTTAGCATGTTCTTATGCTATAGTTATCTGAATAACTCTTTATAGCTATGGCCACGTTCGCATTCTGCCTTTGGCAGTGTATGTTCAATTGTATTATTGACTTTTTTATCTTGAAATGGATGCATTTAGTTTGTGGCGCTTTCATGCCCACGTGAGGGCGCACTCGCACTTGTTTACGTGGAGAAGAGTGCTCACACGCCAGAAGAAGACGGACAGCTACGTAGCTCTGAGTGAGTAGGCGAGTTACAGCGAGAGAGAATAGACGGCTGCGAGCCTACTTTCATTGTTTATGCTTTAAAATCATCTCTACAGAGGCAACATCTGCGTGTATCATCTTTTCTGTTGTTGTTGTGCGTTTTCCACCCGCAATCGGACACTTAGAGCCAGTTGTGTGGTTGTTTGAACGATGTGCTAATGATAGCGAATGCATGCTAACCTGTTACTTATTACTAATAGTACCTAATTATCATTTATTTACGTTGATGCGAACCTGTTTTCTATCGAGGACCAAATTGATTCAGCAAATTATACGGACGTCCAGCATTGTCTTTTGGGAGTTCGCTGTACAGCCAGGACCGAGCTGTAGCGTAGGACAGTATATTCACATTTCGTTGTTCATGCACTGTACACTGTATATTTATTTAGCATGTTGTTCTCTATTGTATTTTTATATTAAATTGCCTTTCAAGATGACATGTCTGTTCTATGTGTTGGATTTTATCAAGTAAATTTCCCCCCCAAAATTCGACTTATACTCCGGTGCGACTTGTATATGTTTTTTTTTCTCTTCGGTGGGCATTTTATGGCTGGATCGACTTATACTCAGGAGCGACTTGTAGTCCGAAAAATACGGTAGTTGAAATAATTTTACAAATTTTATTGAAATGAAAACATTAAGAGGGGCTTTAATATCAAATTAGTAGAACTCGTATTAACATTTATCTTATAAGAACTACTAGTCTTTGTATCTGTGGTACACTTTAAAGCACATGAGATACATTGTGAGCAAACGTGATTCTCTTTTTTTCCACTTTGCACTGATGCTGCATTAAGAAAGCTTTCAAGACCCTTGACAATTGGCAACATTATTGAACACCACAAGGACCATATTTTTTTTCTACTTCGATAGTATATGTAATGTTTACCGATCTATTAGCTGCAATCTGTAACTCAAGTCCTCAGATGAAAAACAGCCGTCCGCGAATGCGGAAGCGAGGCTTCACCACAAGGCAGACAACAATAGCAGAGGGATTGCGTAAAAGGGTTTATTGAACACACACAAAAAACACTCGAACGCAAAAAGGGAGCCAAAAAATGGGTCCGTGACAGCAGGTCGGGATAAAAAAAAAAAAACAAAGGGAAAACTGCAGTGAGAGGCCGTAAAAGCAAGGTGGAATAAAAATAACCAAGGCAAAGATGCAACTCGCAATGAAGGGGTCACGAATATCTCGGCAAGCCTAGGATCGGTTTAAAGACACTGCTGATGAGCTGGAATTGGATGCAGGTATGACGTTGGGAACTCATCTCACAGCTCTGTAACAGAACAATCTGACCAGCAGCTGAATGTGACAAAATCATGCCAGTCTTCATACTAGCTTTGCTTGCTAGCCTGGCTATTCTCCCAGTCCATCCCAACCGCATTCTCACCCCCAGCATGCATTACGGGTGTAAAACACGGTGCCATCTGGAGGTCAAAACATGTACTAAATGTTATAGATTTTCAAATGAATGGCAATAAGATATGTGTTTCTAATAACATATTTTAGTAAAAGAGAACAATTGTGGCTTATTAGTAGCGTTGGGCATCGAGCATCGAGTATCAATGGGATCCGGGGATAACACTCCGATTCTCCTGGAACTGTTTGAATTTTTAAAATTCGATTCAAAGTATTGATGCCCTGACCACCGACCAGAAAAAATAGCTGCCGAACACCACGAAGAAGAAGCCACATAAAGTGTGTGTTTGTGCATTGCAACTTGATTTCAACCGTAGACACTGTGCGGCGGCGCTCAAAAGTTTGGCTCAACTTCACAAAGAAACATGACCAGTCAGCAAAGTGTAAACTGTAAAGTGCGTAGCGGCTCACAGCTTTCTAAAAAAAAAAATTAAACAGCAAAACCCTATCAGGAGGCGAGAGCACGCGAGAGCAGAATTACAGACGCCATGACTTTAACGAGATATAATTGTGTAAGAAAATTAGACACCTTTTTGACAATCAGTCCACTTTTGATCATTTGTCGGAGAATTTGACCTTATGGATGCATAGAAATTATTTTAAAAAAACTCAATTCTGGTCAAATTTTAATGTAAAGTGTGGGCATCAGTCTGCTTTCGATATTCAGGCTACTTTAATGCAGGATGACAAATTAGACATCATTAATCGGGCTGCTTTCATGCAGGATGGCAAATCGGACAGCATTGACTGATTTTGTGGTGTAAAAATAATCTAAAAATTCAAATGTTTGAAAAATTTTTAAAAATGTGAGCTGGGCTGCGGGAGGAGGGATGGCGCCCCCTCCTGATTGGCTTGGGAAGGGCCATGGCCCTGTGGCGGCACCTGCGCGGCATTTCTGCAGGACTATCACATGTTGGGATTTACGCATGACTATGTGCAATTATACACACTCAAGTAGAAAACCTCAGTGTCAGGATTAGCAATGTGACAGCGTAGAATAGGATACCAACATACTGACACTCACAAGGGATTCACACAAATACTGGGTTCTAGACCACATGGCTGATTTGTGTACACTCCACCCCTCCCAATCACTTACCCCCCCGCCCCAGCCGCTCTCCTTGGCCATCAGGTCCCCTGCATGGTGTCAACCGGAAATACAACTAGCTAACGAAAGCACGATAGTTAGTGAAGGCGTTCAATGTATTTCTTGTTGTGTGTGCTTCTTCTGTCTCACTCTCCTTCTTTTCTTCTGTTGCCCCGTAACCCTTTCCTGTTCGCTGCTTTCTCCTAATAAACGAGGTACATTGAATGATCACAATGGGAGTATCCCATACTCCCATGTAGTCCGATTAAAACTATTCAGACCAATCGGACACTTAGATTTCCGTTCTACGTGTCAAGCAGCTGAACAGGACAGGTTAAAATTAGGGCTGTCAAACGATTAAAATTTTTAATCGAGTTAATTACAGCTTTAAAATTAATTAATCGTAATTAATCGCAATTCAAACCATTTCTAAAATATGCCATATTTTTCTGTAAATTATTGTTGGAATGGAAAGATAAGACACAAGACGGATATATACATACAACATACTGTACATAAGTGCTGTATTTGTTTATTGTAACAATAAATCCACAAATGGCATTAACATTCTTTCTGTTTAAGTGATCCATGGATAGTAAGACTTGTATTTCATAAAAGATAAATGTTATAGTTACAAGTTATAGTAATTGTATATTAAAACCCCTCTTCATATTTTCGTTTTAATAAAATTTGTACAATTTTCAATCAAAAGTAGAGTTAATATAATAATAATAAGAATAAAAATAACAATAATAAGAATTGAGTGACCAAACTCTGAGTAATGCCAGTTCACTTTGCATTGTTGTTTAGCCGTGTGAGAATAGGGCCTCATTACTACAGACTGAAGTGCTTTTGTGAAAATTATTTTTTTTGAGAGATAGCAATATTATTTTTGTTGTGCTTTCACTAAATGCTACTTCTGTTTGTTGTGAAGGAGTTGCAGAAGCGTATGCCAATAAACGGCGCAGCCCAAAGAAAGCCTGTGTCCACTCGCCTTTATAACAGATATATCTCTGAGCATATCTTACCCAAAATACAACAAGAGACACATAATTGCCAATAAAAGAAAGCAAACTTACCGAAATATGTGTGGAGCACAAAGCAACAGCATAAACGTCTCACAACTACTAATTCTCCCACTAGTCGAAGGAATAACATTAGTATGGAACGGCGCTGCGCTGCCCCCAAGCGGCCGGTGGCATTCTCTTCACTCTTAATGTCCATAAACGGCCTCCTTGAAATCTGTTTGAGGCAATGCGAGAGCGGCTCATTCAGTGCATGCGTTAATTGCGTCAAATATTTTAACGTGATTAATTTAAAAAATTAATTAACGCCCGTTAACGCGATAATTTTGACAGCCCTAGTTAAAATAAATAAATAAATAGATAGATAAAATTGTCATTTTATTTATTTATTTATTTATTTAAGTTAATGTCTTAAAACAATCAACAATCAAAATAACTCAAATGCTTTGATAATCGGTTTTATGTTTAAACAACCCTTTATATGCTGTCGGACCAAATTTTATCACGGTAACCACGCTTGTTCATTCTTGAACAACTTTTCAGGCCTCTTTGAGAGAGCAAAAGCACAGCTCTGCTCACTTAAAACCTCTCAAGATTTTTTTTTTTTTTTTGTGAGTCGATGAGAAGAAAAAAGGGAGGGGCGGTCGGGTGGCGGCTGCTGGCGAAATAAGACGTTTTAATTCATGCGGCGGCGGATGTTTTGAAGGAAACCTACAGAGGATGGAGCTGCACTAACTGTACCCTCAGGCTGAACTGGACCCGCTCTGTTTAGCGCTTTTTCACTCAGCTTCCAAAAATGACGGACAAGCGCTTGTATTTTTTTCCAGTTTATCGCAATATTTGAATAAACGGGCACCTTATTGACACGCGGACACGCTTTTGCTCCTCTGTTGATTTAAGTGATTAAATGAGGATCTAGTCAGACCGCGTTCACTGCCAGAACTAGTCAACGTCGTCATTACCGTTGTCCTCCATTTCACCTCCTGTTTAAACAAGTTTTGTCTCATAGGAAATGATGCTAGTTGTAAATTGTTAGATATTTTAAATTGAATTCTTTGTCCTTTTTTGATTTTTTTCTTTCATAAGAAGTAAGACTTTATTCCTCAAATCCTCATTTAATAATGTCCTGAGCTGTTCAGTCTGGGCTACGGTTGATAAATTTAAACGCGATTAGTCGCAAGAGATTACAGTAATTTTGCGACTATAAGGCGCACCTGAGTACAAGCCGCCACCCACCAAATTTGAAACGAAAACGGCATTTGTTCATAAATAAGCCGCACCGGACTGTAAGCCGCAGCTGTCCTCACTGTATTATGGGATTTTAAAAAGTAAGAAGATATAAAGAAGAAAAAGATATTTACAGGTAGCACTTTTTTTGACAGCGGCATCAGAAGACTAATACGACCAAATGAACCACCATAAAGCTTCATTGCTTCAAGAAGCTTCATTCGGACATCACTGCTCCCTTGGAGGAGAGTCAACCTCTGCTGCCACCTGCTTTAAACACTGTTGTCATCCAACATGCCTCCTAGCATGCATTGCAGCGATACAGATGTAAATAACAATTAAAATGCAATGTTCTGTGCTAAATATTTCTTCAGTTACTGTTCCAGTTATTTCATTAATTGCTACTTATGGTATTTGGTGACACTTTATTTGACAATGGTGCCATAAGACTGTCATAAGCCCATAATAGTTATGACATGACACTGCAATGAGCATTAATGAATGCTTATGGCAGATGGCGTTTTGTGTCATCCGGCAGATTATCTCACTTTTGAATGGATGTACAGTGTGGCCCAAAAGTATTGGCACCCCTGCAATTCTGTCAGATAATGCTCAATTTCTCCTGGAAAATGAATGCAATTACAAATACTTATATCTTCATTTATTTTTCTTGCAATAAAAAACACAAAAGGCAATGAAAAAAAAAATCATTATAATTTTACACAAAACTCAAAAATGGGCCTGACAAAAGTATTGGCACCCTCAGCCTTATACTTGTAGCACAACCTTTTGACAAAATAACTGTGAACAACCACTTCCGGTATCCATCAATGAGTTACTTACAATGCTCTGCTGAAATTTTAGACAATTCTTTGGCCAACTGCTCCAGGTCTCTGGGATTTGAAGGGTGCCTTCTCAAAACTGCCATTTTCAGAGCTCTCCACAGGTGTTCTATGGGATTCAGGTCTGGACTCATTTCTGGCCACTTTAGACGTCTCCAGTGCGTTCTCTCAAACCATTTTCTAGTGCTTTTTGAAGTGTGTTTTGGGTCATTGTCCTGCTAGAAGACCCATGACCTCTGAGGGAACGCCAGTTTTCTCACACTGAGCTCTACATATGCTGCTGTAAAATTTGTTGGTAGTCTTCAGACTTCATAATGCCTTGCACATGGTCAAGCAGTCTAGGGCCAGAGGCAGCAAAGCAACCCCAAAACATCAGGAACCTCCGCCATGTTTGACTGTGGGGACTGTGTTCTTTTCTTTGAAGGCCTTGTTTTTTTCCTGTAAACTCTATGTTGATGCCTTTTCCCCAAAAGCTCTACTTATGTCTCATCTGACCAGAGAACATTCTTCCTAAACGCTTTTGGCTTTCTCAGGTAAGTTTTGGCAAACTCCAACCTGGCTTTTTTATGTCTTTGGGTTACAAGTGGGGTCTTCCTGGGTATCCTACCATAGAGTCCCTTTTCATTCAGATACCGACAGATAGTACAGGTGAGACTGTTGTACCCTCGGACTGCCGAACCTCTTGAACTTGAAATTTCTTGTCAATTTTTCTTTTCTGTTCACATCAAAGGGGTTAGCCACAGGGCCATGGGCTTTACACTTATTGATGACACTGCGCACGGTAGACACAAGGCATTCAGGTCTTTGGAGCTGCACTTGTAGCCTTGAGATTGCCCATCCTTCCTCACAATTTTGCTCCTCAAATCCTCGCACAGTTCAAGCACTTTGAATTGCCTTGTGTTGAATTGTGCTATATAAATAAATTTGCCTTGCCTTGCCTTGCCTTGCCTTTGGTCTTCTTTCTTTTCTTCGTGGTACACACAAGGACACAGGACAGAGGTTGAGTCAACTTAAATCCATTTCAACTGGCTGCAAGTGTGATTTAGTTATTGCCACCACCTGTTATGTGCCACCGGTAAGTAACAGGTGATGTTAATTACACAAATTAGAGAAGCATCACATGATTTTTCAAAGGGTGCCAATACTTTTGTCCAGCCCATTTTTGGAGTTTTCTGTAAAATAATCATGATTTCATTTTTGGTGGGGAAGATTTTGGTAGTAACTTGTTGGTTTATTTTTAGACATTGACACCGTTTTAAAACGATACCTCATTTCTTGGCAGGAGCATATCGATAACCTTATGGGATACAAAGTATCACGATCTATCACCATTTTGATATTTTGTCACACCCTTAGTGTTCACACTTTTTTGAGATTCTATTGGAAAGTCCGACAGTTGTGGTGTCTAATTTGTTGCTTTGCTACCTTTGGGGTCATGTGAGGTTTGTTTTGCTACCTGCGAACTACTCTGACCTTTTTCCTTTTTCTACTAAGATCTTTCTGTTTAGTTTGCTATTCCTGGCCAAAAGTAGGGAACAAGTGGATGAGAGTTTGTGTGTAAAAGCGCTTGCAGTTCTCCGTACATCTGTATGTGTGCAGTGTGATTCCTCTTGTTGTTTTCATTGACGTATGTAAAAAAATTGTTGTCTGCGCCGTTTGGCGGAATTCTCATCCTCATTGTGGTTGGTGGTGGTGGTCATCATGTTTTATTTATTAAGTGAAAGCAGAAAAGAGGAAGAGGTTATAGGGGGATAGAAAGGAAGGAATCACACAGAAGAGGAGGAGAACAAACAATAACAAGAAGTACATTACTACATGGCTATGCTACCATTTGTTAGCTAACTATATTTATCTGTGGACACCATTCAATCATTTTGTCTCGACTATAAACGCTTGCTGTCAGATCACAGTATTAACTTTATGTAGGGCACTCATTAAACTCTTGGCTGATGTTGAGAGAGCAGAATCCCACCTAATCATCAAATCCAAATTCCGATTATTGAATTATACCAGGTAAAGCAGAAATCAAACACAGTCAGCGCGGTCTTCAGGACGCAATGAGGAACGGACCGAGAGTAAATATCATGTTCAACTCATGCCGCTAGATAAAAAAACAAACAAAAAAACAATAATACCTGACTGCGGCTGTCAGCTGCTACAAACAGTGCCCAGTTGCTAGTTGCTACAAACATACGGCAACATACGGCTATGGTAGATATCACATATATCTAGAACTAGATATGACAGACTTTCCCGCGCTAGTAAACAGCCATCTTAAAGCAGTAGACTTCTCTAGGAGGCTCTGTTGTAGCGAACCTAATTACTTTTTATCTAACAAAAAATAAATAAATAAATAAAAATCGGCAAAATCATGACTTCAATATGTCTTTAAATGATGAAACAGTTTTAAAACTTTCACGTCGAAAGTAGACAGAAGGGAAACTATGGAATAACGAGAGCAATTTTAACAACTTTAATGGTTGATTCACAACATTAAATTAATTGAATATAGTTTAAAAAGCTGCTGATACAGAATGGGGACTTGAGTATTTTATTTACTGTTTTTAACGGTTAACTTGATACTGAAAAAGTAGTTTGTTTAGCCTGAGAAGATTTTTGAACAATTTTGGAACTAGTGTACAAAAAAATTAAATGGGGGGGGGGGGGGGGGTTGTGGTGCATCAATAATCCATACATAATCGAATCGGAGCCTCTGAATCGTAATCGTAATTGTAATCGAATCGTTAGGTGCCCAAAGATTCCCACCTCTAGTGGGAACCTCTTGGTACCTCACGATACAATACGATTTGCGATACAAAACTCACGATAACGATGATTTGACGATATGGCGATACAATGATTATCGATACATTTTGGAAATCATTCCAGGATATTCTACAAACAACTAATAAACAGAAAAAGAAGCTTCTGCTGTAAATTGGAATGAGTTTATCACTAGTAGACGTCCAATCCATTTGAATTGGGAGGTGGCACATTCGCTCATTCGCTGCCATCCCTCCCACTTCAAACGGATTGAACGTCTTTGGCCGTCAATGGAAAGCAATGCCAGGCATTGAGGGAATTTTGGGCCATTTCAGGTCGTTACCTGTTGATTTTCAGTTACTTTCTGTTGATTTTGGGATATTTCATGGGTCACTTCTAGAGGTGTGCAAAATTTCCGATTCTTAGATTATTCGCGATTCGGCCGTAGAAGTTTCGAGAACGATTCACAAACATCCAAATTCCGATTATTGAAATATGCCAAGTAAAGCGGAAGTACAACACACTCAGCGCGCCGCGCGGTCTTCGGGGCACAACGAGGAAGAACGCAGCGAGAGTAGCTAAACATCATGCTTCTCATTACCCGGCCCCTCGGGTAATGCCAATGCTCAACTCACGGCTCTAGCTCAACTCATGCCACGAGATAAAAAAACACAACAACATACCTGACTGCTGCCGAAAAGCTGCTACAAAGTACGTCATCCACATAATGTAATGGTAGATATCATTTATATAGGACTTGATGGACCATTGATTCGGTAGCGTGAACAGCACATCTACAAAAAGCAGTACACTTCCCTGCAAGGCTGTTGTAGCGAACCTTCCAAGCAAACCTGATTAACTTTTTATCTAAAATACTCCTAAATCGGTAAAATATTGACTTGAATCTATCTTTAAAATAGTTTTTAAACTTTCTTTCACATGTCGAAAGTAGACAAAAGGGAAATTATGGAATAACGGGAGCAATTTTAACAACTTTAACAGTTGATTCACAACATTAAATTAAGTGAATGTAGTTTAAAGCTGCTGTTACAGAATGGGGACTGGAGTTTTTTATTTACTGTAATTTTTGTATATTTGTTTACTGCTATATGTTAACTTGATACTGAAATAGTAGTTTGGTTTAGCCTGAGAGGATTTTTGAATGATTTTGGAACTAATGTACAAAACATTAATAAAAAAAAAAAAAAAAAAGGAGGGGGGTGCATCAATAATCGTTTTATAATCGAATCGGAGCCTCTGAATCGTAATCGAATCGTTAGGTGCCCAAAGATTCCCAGCTCTAGTCACTTCCTGTTTATTTTGAGTTCATGAACAGGAAGTGACCCCCGAGTCCCCAAAATGATTTGGCAGTGACTCAAACTCAACAGGAAATGACCTGTGAATGCCCTTAAATGAACAAAAAGTGACCTGTAAATGCCCTGAAAATCGGAAAGAATGTGAATGCTTTGGTTCCGAATGAACGAACGTTTCCGGTCTAAATGGATTGGGCGTCGAGCACCGTCAATGGCAGCCACTCCCGCTTCTATGGTCATTATTGACAGCCAATGCCAGGCAACAAGGTTCATCACAGATTCATCATTCACTGGTAGATTCATCACAATCTACCAATGTATAACTACGTACATGCTACATTAGGGGTATCCAACTCCGGTCCTCGAGATCCCCTATCCAGCTTTTTTTCCATGTCTCCCTCCTTTAACACACCTGACTCAAATAACCAGGATCGTTATCAGCCTGCTGCAGAGCTTGCTAACTCATCATTTGATTCAGGTGTGTTAAAGGGAGACATGGAAAACAAACTGGATAGGAGCTCTCGAGGACCGGAGTTGGATACCCCTAATGTAGCATGTATTTATACATTGGTAGATTGTGATGAATCTTCGAGCGAAGAAAAAGTCCATCCCATCCCACTCAGTAACTTTCCTGCGGCTTCCATGAAATGTTCCGTGCCGCAACCAGTCCAACCAGTCGTGTTTGCTCACATCCAGCGGCTCTGTTCCCTCCTTCACTTTGTCTTGTTTTCTGTCCAAGTGTTCAACGGGAACTACCCATGTTTGCTTTTAGGATGGTGCGACAGCTCCGCTAAACATTTCAACATTGTTAACTGCCGTGCAAGTGTAAAATAAAGTGTGTATATTCTTTATCCCTCTAGCTGGTTGAACTGAAGATTTGGGCACATGTAGCTGTCAGGGAAATGAAAGGAGTGGACTTGGACATTATTGGACATTATTGCACCAAAGCCCTTTTTCTTTGATTTTTCTTTCAAACAACCCATATGATGCTAAAAAGCGTCCAACGTTTGACCGTAAAGACAACAGACCCGTAGTCGGGGGATAACATTTTCATCATAAACAGTATAGAAAATATATACCATAGACTTATATATATATATATACAGTGGTACCTCTACATACGAAGTTAATCCGTTCCAGGACCTTGTTTGTAAATCGAAATGGTCGTACGTCGAGCAGGATTTTCCCATAGGAATACATTATAATTCCATTAATTCGTTCCACAGCCAAAAAACCTTCACTAAATCCTTTAAAAATAATGCTGGTACTATTACAAATGGCAATTACACATAGCAAAACAAATAAATTATAAATCAAAATCGGAATAATAATAATAATAATAATTCCTGTATTAATGTAACGAATCGGGTTCTAATGGCGGACGTTTTTTGCTGACCCTGAACGCACCGCGGGGCTGACGTGCCAGTGTACCGGTGAGCTTGAGTTTCACTTTCACTTTGAATGTTTTCTTGAGAACACCGTCAATTGCGGCAGACAGAAGGTGTTTTTGTTTTGAATAAGTTGTGAAATAAATGATAAAAACGTGGCGAAGTTGGCGATTTCTCTGGAGATGTTACCACAATAAGAATTGTCAGCTTAACTTATAAAGACTGGCGAACGATGGTCGGAGGAGGACCGTGGAGATGTATTGTTGAGCCATTTCACGGATGCCCACCCTACGCTCATATTTTTCTGTCATTTGCATCTTCATTTAGAAGGTAAGTGTCAACTTTTTCCTTGTTTCACCACCTGTACCAACCTTTTCTGAAACCAGTGTTGATTTGTCACACAAGAAAATCCGCCGTGCATTCGTCTGCGGTGCTGCCATTGTCGTCGTATTTCGAGCATGTCGTCGGATGTAGAAACAAATGGCGAGTCAAATTTTACGTCGGATGTCGAAAAGTTCGTGTGTCGAAATGATCGTATGTAGAGGTACCACTGTGTGTTTATATATATATATATATATATATATATATATATATATATATATTATAACTAGGCCTGCAAGCAGGACTGAACGGGCCCTCGCAATCTAGCGCAACTCGGACGTCACGCAACTCGGACCGTATGCAGGTCAGGGTGGTGGCAGATCGTCCTCTCTAATCATCTCATTAGAACCTAACATGCTCGAAAGTTGCCTCTTTACATTCACACACCTAAGAGATAAAAACCCCTATTGGACAGAGTACTACAAAAAAGGAGCGAATAAAGGCTCGTCACGGCAACAGACAGAGACATGTGGACATGGGCCGTAAAAGAAGTATTTCAAAAGGTCTTGAAACTAAAATGACCAACCTGAAAAGAACTGGACATATATTAGAAAAATGAGTGACTTTCTATTGCCACTAGTTGGCGCTGTAGGGTCGATGCAAATGACCCCTACAGGACCCTCCAGAGTATGACTCAACAAGCATGAGATGTTTGGCGCAGATATGTTGTAGAAGTTATGACTGTTCAAAACTTGTGGTGAGACGAAATGGCTTCAGTCATTTTCACTTCTCCTGTTGGACTCTTCTGCTTCAACCAAACCAGGAGAATGGCCAGACTGGTTCGAGTTGATAGAAAGGCAACAGTGACTCAAATAACCACCCGTTACAACCAAGGTAGGCAAAAGAGCATCTCTGAACGCACAGTACGTCGAACTTTGAGGCAGATGGGCTACAGCAGCAGAAGACCACGCCGGGTGCCACTCCTTTCAGCTAAGAACAGGAAACTGAGGCCACAAATGAGCACAAGCTAATCGAAATTGGACAATAGAAGATTGGAAAAACGTTGCCTGGTCTGATGAGTCTCGATTTCTGCTGTGACATTCGGATGGTAGGGTCAGAATTTGGCGTCAACAACATGAAAGCATGGATTCGTCCTGCCTTGTATCAACAGTTCAGGCTGGTGGTGGTGGTGTAATGGTGTGGGGAATATTTTCTTGGCACTCTTTGGGCCCCTTGGTACCAATTGAGCATCGTTGGAACGCCATAGCCTACCTGACTATTGTTCCTGACCATGTCCATCCCTTTATGACCACAATGTACCCAACTTCTGATGGCTACTTTCAGCAGGATATTGTGCCATGTCATAAAGCTGGAATCATCTCAGACTGGTTTCTTGAACATGACAATGAGTATATACATATATATATGTATATATATATATATATATATATATATATATACATATATATATGTATATATATATATATATAAATATATATATATATATACATATATATATATATATATATATATATATATATATATATATATATATATATATATACAGTGGGGCAAATAAGTATTTAGTCAACCACCAATTGTGCAAGTTCTCCTACTTGAAAAGATTAGAGAGGCCTGTAATTGTCAACATGGGTAATCCTCAACCATGAGAGACACAATGTGGGAAAAAAACTGAAAATCACATTGTTTGATTTTTAAAGAATTTATTTCCAAATTAGAGTGGAAAATAAGTATTTGGTCACCTACAAACAAGCAAGATTTCTGGCTGTCAAAGAGGTCTAACTTCTTCTAACGATGTCTAACGAGGCTGCACTCGTTACCTGTATTTAATGGCACCTGTGTTAACTCATTATTGGTATAAAAGACCCCTGTCCACAACCTCAGTCAGTCACACTCCAAACTCCACTATGGCCAAGACCAAAGAGCTGTCGAAGGACACCAGAGACAAAATTGTAGACCTGCACTAGGCTGGGAAGACTGAATCTGCAATAGGTAAAACGCTTGGTGTAAAGAAATCAACTGCGGGAGCAATTATTAGAAAATGGAAGACATACAAGACCACTGATAATCTCCCTCGATCTGGGGCTCCATGCAAGATCTCACCCCGTGCCGTCAAAATGATAACAAGAATCGTGAGCAAAAATCACAGAACCACACGGGGGGACCTAGTGAATGACCTACAGAGAGCTGGGACCACAGTAACAAAGGCTACTATCAGTAACACAATGCGCCACCAGGGACTCAAATCCTGCACTGCCAGACGTTTCACCCTGCTGAAACCAGTACACGTCCAGGCCCGATTGCGGTTCGCTAGAGAGCATTTGGATGATCCAGAAAAGGACTGGGAGAATGTTTTATGGTCAGATGAAACCAAAATAGAACTTTTTGGTAGAAACACAGGTTCTCGTGTTTGGAGGAGAAAGAATACTGAATTGTGTCCGAAGTACCCCATACCCACTGTGAAGCATGGGGCTGTTTTTCTGCAAAGGGACCAGGATGACTGATCTTGAGTGAAAATCTCCTTCCATCAGCAAGGGCATTGAAGATGAGACGTGGCTGGGTCTTTCAGTTTGACAATGATCCCAAAACACACAGCCAGGGCAACAAAGGAGTGGCTTCGTAAGAAGCATTTCAAGGTCCTGGAGTGGCCTATCCAGTCTCCAGATCTCAACCCCATAGAAAATCTGTGGAGGGAGTTGAAAGTTTGTGTTGGCCAACGACAGCCCCAAAACATCACTGCTCTAGAGGAGACCTGCATGGAGGAATGGGCCAAAATACCAGCAACAGTGTGTGAAAAGCTTGTGAAGAGTTACAGAAAACGTTTGGCCTCCGTGATAGCCAACAAAGGATAAATAACAAAGTATTGAGAGGAACTTTTGGTATTGACCAAATACTTATTTTCCACCATAATTTGCAAATAAATTCTTTAAAAATTATACAATGTGATTTTCTGTTTTTTTTTCCACATGCTGTCTCTCATGGTTGAGGTTTACCCATGTTGACAACTACAGGCCTCTCTAATATTTTCAAGTGGGAGCTTGCACAATTAGTGGTTGACTAAATACTTACTTGCCCCACTGTATATATACTGTATATACACCGCTGGCCAAAATACTGGCACCCCTTCAATTCTGTCAGATAATTCTCAATTTCTCCCAGAAAATGAATGCACTTACAAATGCTTTGGTAGTAATATCTTCATTTATTTTGCTTGCAATGAAAAAACACAAAAGAGAATGAAAAAACAAATGTTATCATTTTACACAAAACTTCAAAAATGGGCCGGACAAAAGTATTGGCACCCTTTGAAAAATCATGTGATCCTTCTCTAATTAGTTATTAACAACACCTGTCACTTACCTGTGGCACATAACAGGTGGTGGCAATAATTAAATCACACTTGCAGCCAGTTGAAATGGATTAAAGTTGACTCAACCTCTGTCCTGTGTCCTTGTGTGTACCACATTGAGCATTGAGAAAAGAAAGAAGAACGAAGAACTGTCTGAGGAATTGAGAAGCAAAATTGTGAGGAAGCATGGGCAATCTCAAGGCTACAAGTCCATCTCCAAAGACCCAATGTTCCTGTGTCTACAGTTAACAGTGTCATCAAAGGGTGTAAAGGCCATGGCACTGTGGCTAATCAACGAAAGTATCATCTGGCAAATAATGCACCATTTATGTCCAGTTCAGATCTTTTACATCCATTCATAAGTGAGATAATTTGCCAGATGACACAAAATTACATATGTCATAAGCATTCATACTCATGGTAGTGTCATGTCATAATTGTGATGGTTTCTTGACAGTTTTATGGCACCGCTGTCAAATAAAGTGTGACCAAATACCATGGCTAGCAATTAATGAAACAACTAAACAACTAAATATTTAGCACAGAACATGAATTTGGATTGTTATTTACTAGGGCTGTCAAAATTACCGCGTTAACGGGTGGTAATTAATTTTTCTAATTAATCACGTTAAAATAGTTGACGCAATTAACGCACATGCCCCGCTCAAACATTAAAATGACAGCACAGTGAAATGTGTACTTGTTGTGTTTTTCGGAGTTTTGTCGCCCTCTGCTGGCGCTTGGGTGCGACTGATTTTATAAGCTTCAGCCCCCAAGAGCATTTGAGCATCATGTAAGTAATTATTGGCATCAACAATGGCGGGTTACTAGTTTATATTTTTGATTGAAAATTTTACAAATTTTATTAAAATGAAAACATTAAGAGGGGTTTAATACAAATTTTCTATAACTTGTACTAACATTTATCTTTTAAGAACTACAAGTCTTTCTATCCATGGATTGCTTTAACAGAATGTTAGTAATGGTAATGCCATGTTATTGAGTTATTGTTATAATGAACAAATATAGTACTTATGTACCGTATGTTGAATGTATATATCCATCTTGTGTCTCATCTTTCCACTCCAACAATAATTTACAGAAAAATATGGCATATTTTATAGATGGTTTGAATTGCCATTAATTACGATTAATTAATTTTTAAGCTGTAATTAACTCGATTAAACATTTTAATTGTTTGACACCCCTATTATTTACATCTGTAGTGCTGCAATGCATGCTAGGAGGCACGTTGGACGACATCAGTGTTGAAAGCCGGTGGCCGCAGATATTTGCACCCAATTGGTTCAAAGCTTCGTGGTGGTTTATTTGGTCTAAGACAGTCTTATTTTGCCTGTCAAATAGAGTTTTACCAGTTATTATACGTACTTTGGTGTAAATATCCCATAATCAGTGTTGTCACGGATTACTTAAAAAAGTAATTTAATTACTGATTACACCTCAAAAAAAATTATCTGTACTCATTACTTTATTATCAAAGTAACTAAGTTACTTTAAAAGTAACTTATCAGTTATTTTTTACCAATTTTTCTCCTTTTGCTGCCTCAACATAAAAATAACAGAAAAATGTCATCGCGTGTAATTGAGTTTTTCACATAAGGCTTAATCTTTGAGTTAGCGGGGTTTAATTAGTCGATGGAGTTGATTTCAACCACCATTGACTCGCCCTAGCTCAGCCATTCCGGAGCCCTAAAACTAACAAATAACTGACAAACTGCACGAAATTTGTTTAAATCAACTCCAACGACTAATCAAACCCTCGCTAACTCCAAGATTAAGCCTAATGTAAAAAATTCGGAACTTCCCCTTTGAAATAAAGACCTTGCCGTTAAAATGTTGTCTACAAAAGTTGTAAAGCAATAAAACAAGCAACAAAAATTAATGAAATGAACAAAAATTCTACAACGTATAGTTTTCATAATGGGTCAAAATCATTTTTCAAACTGATCATGTGACTAGCACCTTGGAGACTATCCTTTGCTATGCTTAGCCAAAACTACACCAGAGGAGGCAAGATGGATATTTAGGATTTCTTTAAACCTAAGCTTTCAAACGCTACCAACAACAACTTTAACAGTTGATTGAACTCGTACAGTGTCAAGATGTGTATATATACTGTATACAGTATTGGCCGAAAGTTTGGAGACACCTCAAAGGTGGATACTTTGAAGACTGTAGAATACAAAACCTGTTTTCATTTATTTAACTTTTTTTGCCATTCCACATGTTCGTTTTGATGTCTTCGGTGAGAATTTACAATGGTAGTGAAAATATATAAAACACAAAAATGATGACGTGTGACCAAACTTTTGGCTTTTGTTTCAGAGTCTTCAACATGCAATTATCCCACAGTCCCACAAATGTAAAACTCCGCCTATGATTACAAACTCTAACTATAAAATGTACATAATTTCACATATTATAAAGGCTGGTTACAAACTGTAGAAGTGCTGTCTCATTACCGGTCGGCTTCGTTTCAAGTTTTTTCACGTTGTGCTGTAATTCCCAAGTGCTTCCTTGTTGAATTGGATGTCGAGTTTTTAGTGGTCGACAGTCTTTCTAAGCCAGCGCAGAGTTTGCAACGCACAGAGATATTTTTGTCATCTTTACTGGACAGGAATGTCAAGTAATGGCTATATTTCCATTGAACAAATGCAGCCGTTTGTGGTATATTCTGACAAGGTACCCAGGCGATGTTGATGACCGCCGTGGCAGACGGCGTGAACACAGCATGGTAATACACGTGACCAGTTTTTTTTTCCGACGAGAAAACATAAGATGTGATGTCACTCCCAAACTCAAGAGCAGTATTTTCTATTAGGGCTGCAGCTATCAAATATTTTAGTAGTCGATTAATCGATGGACTAGTTAGTTCGAATAATCGAGTAATCGGATAATGAACATGAAAAATTGAAATACCTGAGCTGAGGCTCAAACGGTATAAAAGCATTTTTAAAAAGTGAGGATCTATCTACAACAAAAGAACAATTGGCTAACTTGCATAGAAAAAGTCTGTTAGCTTAAATGCTATAAAATGCTAGAAAAGTTTTTTTTCACAATGCTCTTAACAAATGGTTCAGACACATATTCCCACAAAAAGCGGCTAAATATACCAATAAACTAAATTATGAATGCATTAAAAAACATTAGCTCAAATAAAAATGTTGGTCTTAACAGGGAGCAGTTGCATTCAACCATGTGAAAAGCAGCAGACCAGAAGTTAGTGTATCCACCCTAATCAATTAAACTAAATGCAAACACTTTCAAAATAAACCATTAAAATGCCTTTTTATTTAAACAAATACTCGAAGCAAGAGAATTTAATTTGAATATTTTTTTCAAATCGAATACTCGGGTTAATCGATTAATCGTTTCAGCACTATTTTCTATTGAAATGCTCTTCGTACATGACTACAGTATTCTTTATTCTACATACAGTATGAGGCAACAACAAAATTGTAACGCACAGGCACTGAGGAAACTAACATTAATCAGATTACTGGCTTGGAAAAATGAACGCGTTAGATTGCTCGTTATTGAAAGAAAGGCATCAGATTACGGTAACGCGTTACTAAGTAGCATTTTAGATTGCACTGCCCATAATACTGCAGCTTATAGTCCAGTGCGGCTTATCTATGAACAAATGCCATTTTCGTGTCAAAATTTGGTGGGTCGCGGCTAATAGTCAGGTGCGACTTATCGTCAGGGGTGAAAGTGGGCCAGAACGGTCAGGAACGCAGTTCCGGTATAAGATTCAGGGTCGGAATGCTGTTCCGGTACACGGTGCTTTGATTCCAAAAATATGACAGCAACTGTCAAAACGCTATGTAAAAAAAAATTATATATATATATATATACAAAGCTGCCACACATGCATTTCATCTCCAAAAAGAAAACAATCTACCAACATCAGATTTACATACACAAGTGTTAACAACAAGCACAATAAAGGGCTTGTGTAGCGTAATCCGTTTCCACCGATATTTATTATTTATTTTATTCCACGGACGGCATGGAGGTTTCCCCAGCTGCTGCAGTTATCGGAGTCTGACGATGATGAGTCACGTCAATGTGCAAATGCACGCAGCAAAGCAGAACGCCTGGACTCGTTTATCCATTCAGTTGACTGATATACTGACATGTGATCACCATAGATAGTTAGCTCCGATTGGTTCAAATGTGCATGTTTTCTGAAACAGCAAAAAAAAAAAAGTTTGTTGAATTGATGCAACAACAAAAAAAGGGGCAATGCAACAGAAAATGGATCAAATCTTTAAGAGCGAGGCAAGAGTTAGGGAGGCTTATTTATCATATTTAGTTTTATTTGCTCTGATGGGGAGATTCAGAACATCTTAGCTGTCAATGTGCACTTTGGACTTATATTTGTTCATTTATGTTAAGCTACTTATTCATTTCCTTATGATTTAAAAAAAGTCAATGTTTGCGCGATCTTCAAACTCTGCATAATATAAGTCATTTGTACTTATTTTACTGAGTGTATGTTACTTATATCTTTATTATTGAAAAACAACAAAAAGTAAACGTTTACATTAACTTAAATTTTTTATATACATCCTATGTTCTTAAGTAGTTGGGATTTGGCATTTAGTATGTGAGGAAATGAGTGAAAAGAAAAATGAGGAGATGGAGGTTGGAGTTTACTGTTTAACTTTTTATTTGGCAAATCGTTGAAAAAATACAATTTTAAATGAAAATCAGTTTTTGTATGTTATAGAAATAACTGTCCAAAACAGTTTTCTTTGCATTTCAGTAGTTTTGACCCCCCCACCCAAAAAAAAATCAAAAAAAAATAAAAAATGCAATTTCTGGCTCCGTAGCGACCTTCACGTCAGTGAGTTCCGGCAAAAAATTCTAACCACTTTCACCACTGCTTATCGTCCAAAAATTACGGTAGCCCACTATACATTTCCATGGCTCATTTAGTCATCAAAAATCCACCATCCAGTAAGTTCCAATGAAAACTGCCACCATTTATTCAAAACCTATTGTCTGAAAGGGACAGAGTAGCAAAATGACAATAATGTAGTTAGCCTACCCCGATTTTGCGCTCTTCTTAAAATATATTAGCTCATTGGCTACAATGACAGCATTAGATGTCCAATGTATCATTGGACATCTACTAAATATAAAACTAGTGATACACTCATTTAAATCCACATCAGGATGAACGGAAAGACATCATCATCAGTGGTACTGAAGGAGTTAACAACATCATCAGACTAGTCGACGTCGATTGGACTTTCATCACATTGGTGTCAATCTCTAAAGTCTTGCGGACACACATACACACACCTAGCGATCTGGGTTAGATGCTGCCAGCGCATGAGTCATGCCTGAGTACACATTGTTGACGGTGAAAACCTTGGCAGTTTCCTGGAAGGGATCAAGAACGAGTGACGTGACAACCGGATCCAGGGCGACTTGCTTCCAGTCATCAAAATGCAACGACCCAAAACTAGAAAATGCAATTTTAGGAGACGTTACACAGGGAAGCTTGCTGTTCCGGTCCGCAAACGCCCGTTGGGCACGTCCTGCTCCTCTTTTTATTACAGAAATAATGACGACTGATGGAGATTTTTTTGCAGGTTGTTTTCATGGGAGTTGAGTGAGCCATTGGAAATGAGTGGGGCCATTGATAGTGGAAGGGGAAGTTTTTGTCTGATTTTGACGGAATTATACGGTTTTGGCAAAAACTGCTTGATAACATTTGCACGCCTTGATTTTGTGAAAGTTTTTATGTGTTAATTATGTGGATTGGAAAAAACTGTAGAATGAGTCATTGTTTGAAAAATGTAACTGTTTTTAACCACTTGACATGAACAGTCTTTTTTTTTTTTTTTTTTTTTGTCAATTAACACATTTTTTTGCACAACGTAAACATTTTTCGGCACAGTGCACAGCCCACACGCTTTGACCAATTCACACTGTTCACAACTATTCAAAAAAAAAAATCACATAATACAAGTTATTTCGAGTATGCGGTTGAGCCAAAAAAAAACCCAAAACATTTTATTTCTTGACAAAAAAGCTCCATTCATTTGCAATGGCAAAAAACATACATTTTGAAAATTTTCAAAATGCTACTTGTCATCCAGTTTTTGTCCCATTCATGTAATTTACACATGAAAAAAAATCACAAAATGAAGCCGCACAAAAGATACCATCAGTTTTGGACAAAAACATAGTTCCATCAAAATTTGATAAACACTGTTCCATACATTTCAAATGCTTCTATTAAATTTCTATAAAACATACAGTGCCCATGACAATATAATTTTCCACAAAAAAGAAACGTACTGTAAATCGCCCAAAATCAGCAGGAAGTGATTCAAAATGAACAGGAAGAGACCGAAAATCAAAAGGACGTGGCCTGTAAATGCCCCAAAATCAATACGAAGTCAGCAGAAAATCCAAAATCAACAGGAAATGATCCATGAATGCTCAAAACCAACAGAAAATTAACTACCGTAATTTTCGGACTATAAGCAGCTACTTTTTTCCCTCATTTTGAAACCTGCGGCTTATAGTCCAGTGCGGCTTATTTGTTAATTTATTTGAGTTCATAGGTAACACTTTATTTGACAGTGGTGTCATAAGACCGTCATTATTACATTAATGAATGCTTATGACAGATGTTATTAACTCATTCACTCCCAGCCATTTTCACCGGAGCAAGGCCCTTCGCTCCCGGCCGTTTTACTGGATTTTGACTGATTTTGCAAGGCCCACAAAAAATGCTGTTCTATTGCTATACAGTGCCCTCCATAATTATTGGCACCCCTGAAAAATATGTTTTTTAGCTTCTAATATTTTTTTTTTATAATTCAAATAATATGGGACCTTAATGGAAAAAAGAGAAAAATCCAACCTTCAATACAAGTGCATTCATTCAGTGGGGAAAAAATCCCACATAAAGAAAAAAAATATTTGACATCAAATAATGTGTGTCACAATTATTAGCACCCCTGGTGTTAATACTTTGTACAACCCCCTTTGGCCAACAAAACAAGGTCTGGGGACTGAGATGGCCATGGGAGGAGCTTGATTTTGTGTCTGGTGAACCATTTCTGTGTAGATTTGGCCATATGTTTAGGGTCATCGTCTTGCTGCAAGACCCAGTTTTAAAACTTGCACATGTCAAAAGTAGACAGAAAGGAATTTATGGAGTAACGGGAGAAATTTTAACAACTTTAATGGTTGATTCACAACATTAAATTTAATAGAATATTGTTTAAAGCTGCTGGTATAGAATAGGGACTTGAGTATTTTATTTACTGTATTGAACCGTTAACTTGACACTGAAATAGTAGTTTATTTTAGCCTGAGGGTGACTAATGTAAGAAACATTAAAAGGAGCTAATAACTATGGGGCATCAATAATCGATTTATAATCAAATCGTAGCCTCTGAATAGTAATCAAATCGTAAGGTGCCCCAAGATTCCCACCTCTACTCATGGCGCATTCTCATATTGATCTTGGACACTTCAAAGGTACGTTGCAATGATATGCTTCAATTCGATGCCCTTTGGTTGTCAGGGATTGCACGGACATAGGCCTTACAGAGCTCGCCTCGGGCATTACGTCTCCACTCAGCCAGCAGCGTGGCTATAACATATTGTATAGTCAATAAAAATGCGAAGGGGGAAATTAAACCACAAAAGTGAACTGTGTGGTACCCCAAGTCACACAGGCGGACGATTGGTTTCACTTTCATGACTTTTTCGCCTGTCAGATTGTTCCTACTTCCAGGAAAGTGAGACTCACAAAACTGCTGCCTTGAGATATTCCACCTGTCTCAGCCACTGTGATGCAACCCCTGGCTGGGGTTTCCACTTCCAGGAAATATACAGAACGCCAATCCATGCTTCTACATTATTTGTTATTTTCCAATTGGTGAGTGCAATTGAGCTACGGTGGTAACATCTCAAGTAATGATATTAGGCTTTCGTTGTTGTTTTCTCAAGATTTTTATCAATCACAACTCGGTGACCATATAATCTATACAGTGCTGGCCAAAAGTATTGTATTTTGAAAAACCATGTGATGCTTTTTCTAATTTGTGTAATTAACAGCACCTGTTACTTACCTTTGGCACATAACAAGGGGGGGCAATAACTAAATCACACGTGCAGTCAGTTAAAATGGATTAAAGTTGACTCAACCTCTGTCCTGTGTCCTGGTGTGTACCACATTGAGCATGGAGAAAAGAAAGAAGACCAAAGAACTGTCTGAGGACTTGAGAAGCAAAATTGTGAGGAAGCATGGGCAATCTGAAGGCTACAAGTCCATCACTAAAGACCTGAATGTTCCTGTGTCTACGGTGCGCAGTGTCATCAATAAGTGTAAAGCCCATGGCACTCTGGCTAACCTCCCTATATGTGGACGGAAAAGAAAAATTGACGAGAGATGTCAACGGAAGATTTTGCGGATGGTGGACAAAGAACCTCGACTAACACCCAAACAAGTTCAAGCTGTCCTGCAGTCTGAGGGTACAACAGTTTCAACCTGTACTATCCGTCCACGTCTGAATGAAAAGGGACTCTATGGTAGGATACCCAGGAAGACCCCACTTCTGATCCAGAGATATAAAAAAGCCAGGCTGGAGTTTGCCAAAACCTACCTGAGAAAGCCAAAAACGTTTTAGAAGAATGTTCTCTGGTCAGATGAGACAAAAGTACAGCTTTTTGGGAAAAGGAGTCAACATAGAGTTTACAGAAAAAAAATGAGGCTTTCTAGGAAAAGAACATGGTCCCCACAGTCAAACATGGCTTAGGTTCGCTGATGTTTTGGGGTTGCTTTGCTACCTCTGGCACTGGACTGCTTGACCGTGTGCATGGCATTATGAAGTCTGAGGACTACCAACAAAATTTGCAGCATAATGTAGGGCCCAATGTGAGAAAGCTGGGTCTCCCTCAGAGGTCATGGGTCTTCCAGCGGGACAATGACACAATACACACTTCAAAAAGCACTAGAAAATGGTTTTAAAGAAAGCAATGGAGACTTCTAAAGCGGCCAGCAATGAGTCCAGACCTGAATCCCATAGAACACCTGTGGAGAGATCTGAAAATGGCAGTTTTGAGAAGGCACCCTTCAGATCTCAGAGACCTGGAGCAGTTGGCCAGAGAAGAATGGTCTAAAATTCCAGCAGAATTTTCGCCACAAAAAGTCTGTTTACGCCAGGCGGCCGCTAGCCTCTTTCACTAACTTAGTAGCATTGTACTTCGTCAATATACATAAAATAAACGCTAACTGCATGGTTTCTTTGCGTTTAACCCAGAAGCGAGGCTGTTTTACGTCCATATCTATGAAGAATTCGAGGATTTAAGCATTTATTCACAAGAATTTTCGCCAGAAAAGCCCCTTTGACGGAAGGCGGCCGCTAGCCTCATTCGCTAACATAGTAGCATTGTCCTTTGTCAATATACATAAAATAAACGCTAACTGCACGGTTTCTTTGCTTTTAACCAAGAATCGAGACCATTTTACGTCCATATCTATGAAGAATTCGGGGATTTAAGCATTTATTCACAATAATTTTCGCCAGACAAGCTCCTGTTACGCCAGGCGGCCGCTAGCCTCATTCGCTAACAGTATATAGTGTATAATGATAATAAAGGGCTATTCTATTCTATAATAAGTCGTGATTGTTTATACAATGTATTAATAATCTATTTACATATTATTTATAATTTATTTTGCATGTTTTCCTCAAGCATTAAGTTTTTGATATTGAGTGATTTATTAGCTTGCAGTAGATAAATTAAAAAAAAGTTGGTATTTTGATCAAAAACTTATATGATATGTTAAATATTGCTATTGATCCTGAAAATATAGGTGATTATCACTGCATTTGGTGATTTTTGTGCATCTAGTGTAAAATCTGAGACTTTTATAGCCATTTTAAGTTATTCTTCTAAATTCTAAAAAATAATTAATCGGGATTTTATAAGGGAACGACTGAATTTTTTGATGCCGCTGCTCGTGGCGACACATATACGGCTAAGGTAGGTGCCTGTTTTGGTTTTAGGTCGGTAGCAGCTTTGGTTTTGTAAATATTTGAAGTTTTTGAAAATAGGCCCCCTACGAATCGGCCCCGTTTCCCGTGTCAAGTCAATACGTTATGAAGTCTATGATTTTCAAAAGCTCCTAGGGACAGCACCTTAATTTTTGAAAACATGTCCAGTTGTCTGACAAAACTAAAATTCACCTTTTTGGCCAGTGGTTATTTTCCGTGTCCCAGGTGGCTTGGATCCCTACCCGATCCCCCGATCCCCTCCCCTTTTCTCTTCCTCTGTCCACATGGATGCCATCTTTATTTGGATCTCCTTCTCACCGCAACCCTTTGAATAACGCCACTCAACGTCCTTACGGGAAGAGAGCGGCAGCATCTTCCAAAAGCCGGAGAGTCGCTCTCCCTTCCTCGCTACTAAGGCAGCACATTCTAATTTTAAACACGCTTAAAAGGTAGCTTTGTGGAACTCAAGGTGGGGGGAAACGGGCAGCTCGGGGAGATTATGTGGGGAACTCGCCGATGAAGGAATGTTTTGAACGGCGGCCTCCATAACATGACATACAAGAGGAATATTCATATGGACATTTTCTTACAGTACAGTTGTCGAGGAACCTCAGCCAAACAGTCGTGCATAAAACTTCATATTCATTCAAACTATGCGAAAGTCTTAACCAGAGGTGAATGCACATTTTCTGCCATTGACAGTGATAGACGTCCAATTAATTAGAAATTGGAGGGTAGACAGCAAACGGACGAATGTTGAACCGCAGTTCAAATGCATTGGATGTCTACAGGACTAATTTAAAGAATGTTAACTTGTTTTTTAAGAGTAATATGATTCGACTTCTATCAACGTCAATGGCAGTAGATAACTTAAGAAAATAGAGTTAGGGCACATAATTAATTATGTATTTGGTAATTCTACTGAATAATCGATTAGCAAATCATTAATCGGTAAGAATTTTGATAGTCGATTAATCTATTAGATTCATTGCTGACCTAAATTTGGTCCAAATCTTCTTCATTTCTGTTGAATAACAACTATTTTCTCAATTAAAAATGTTACTATTCCCATTTTTAATTCGTTCCTTTTTTCAGCTTCCAGCCTTAGTCATACCCAGGTTAACACACTTTGTGAATTATGAACCAAACTGTTCGAAAATATGCCAAGATTTTGCAAAGTTAAGAGTATTTTACTGCGGAAAATCTTCAACCCCAAGGCATGTGATTTTCCCATAAGAGAAGTCCACTGCTTTAAGACGGCCGCCGACTCCCGACTTTTCGCATATCACTCTATTTTGTCACAGATCACTTGAAAAAGTAGTTTAATTACTGATTATTGATTATGCCTCAAAACGTATTCTTGTTACTTTATTGATTATTATCAAAGTAACTAAGTTACTTTAAAAGTAATTTATCAGTTAGGTTTTACCAATTTTTCTTGCTTTGTCGCCTCAACATGAGCATGACAACAGAAAAATAATTGATAATTGAATTTAAAGGCGAAGATCAGAATTTTTCACATAAGGCTTAATGTTCAGGTTAGCGTGGGTTTAATTGGTCGATATAGTTCATTTCAACCACCATTGACTTGCGCTAGCTTAGCCACTCCGGAGCCCTGAAACTAACAAATATCTGACAAACTGCTTGGAATTTTTTGAAATCAACTCCACCAACTAATTAAAACCCCGCTAACTTGAAGTTTAAGCTTAATGTCAAAATTCTGAAATTCAGATGAGGGTTAACAGCATATCAGTACCAATGCAATACAATTCAAATTGACTGCACAATAATCAACCACACACAAATGAACAGTGCAACAAACGCAAAGGTGGGGTCGGGCACGGATGCGCGCGCACAACCCGGAAGTACGCCACACACACACGTGTTCAAACGTGGCGGCAACTAAGCACTTTACACTTAATCGGATTTACAACACATCCCAAAGATGCTAAATGAACACTTCACATCACGGAATAAATGTGCAACACGAATATGATGTAAACAATGCTCGCCGACTACCGCCGTTGCAACGGCAAAGATACAGAACGGCCGTGCATGTAGCGGCTCAAACCTATTGCTGGAACCCTCCAGAATGAAGGAAAAATAGTAATGCACAGACACTAAGGAAACTAACTTTAATCAGATTACTGGTTTAGAAAAATGAACGCGTTAGATTGCTTGTTAATGAAAGAAGGTAATCAGATTACAATAATGCGTTACTTAGAACGCATTAGTGACAACGCTGGTGATATCTATGTTTCCCCTCTTAAAAAGAATAAATAAATATATAAATAAAAATTAATCAGCAAATATTTGTTAAAAAAAGTATACTATAGTTATTTTGTTTTGTTCTTGAGTGATTTTTTAAATGAGTAACTACAACAGAAAATGTACTGTTTTTCTTTTAATGTAAATACAGAAAATACAAAAAAATTAATGAAAAGAAAATGTTAAATGAGGATATTATCTGTTTTTCATGTTTTTTTTGTTTTTTTTAATTAAAAAACACCAAATAAAAAAATTGAATATTTAATGTTTCTTTCCTTTTTATCAAAATGATGAAACATTTAACAATACCGGTATTTACCATTAACTCTTTCAGTACCATTGGCAATGCTGTGAATCGAACGGATAAACGAATGTTCATTTGCTGCAAACCTTCCTAGTTTGAATGGATTGGACGTCTGCTAGTGATAAGCTTACCTAAAGAGTTTTAAATTAGTTTTTAAGAGCCTCATTATGGATTCCTTTGTCAATTGCAGCCAATTAGTTAAGAGGCTCAAAAAAGGACAATTTATGGGTCTGCCATGAAGCAGTCAGCAAATTTGTATTTTTTTGTGTGGTCCTCAAAGTTAATTAGTGCCGGTGAAAGCAATACAGACTCCCTCAAGATATACAGTAAAAGAGGTGTCATTCAAGTACTGTCATTTTCGGACTAGAAGGCACACCTGACTAAGCCGCCATCCACCAAATTTGACACAAAACCGAAATTTTTTCGTAGATAAGCCGGACTGGACTATAAACCGCAGCTTTCCTTACTGTATTATTGGATTTTTACACCAAAAGATATTAATCGGTAACACTTTATTTGACAGCGGCATCGTAAGACTGCCAGCAAATCAAACGAACCACCATGAACCTTTGAACCAATTAGATGCAAAGCTTCATTGCTTCAAGAAGCTTCATTTGGCCATCACTGCTCCCCTGGTGGAGACAGTCAACCTCTGCTGCCACATGCTGTCAACACTGTTGTTGTCTAACATGCCTCCTAGCATGCATTGCGGTACTACAGATGTAAATAACAATCATAATTCATGTTCTGTGCTAATTATTTCTTCAGTTACTGTTCCATTTGTTTCATTAATTGCTAGTTATGGTATTTGGTAACACTTTATTTGACAATGGCGCATATGACTGTCATAAGACAATCATAGTTATGACATGACACTGTCATGAGCATTAATGAATGCTGATAGCAGATGTTATATAACGTCATCCGGCAAATTATCTCACTTTTGAATGGATGCAAAAGATACGAGCTGGTATAAATCAACTTAGTGCCATAATTTGCCCAATGACACCTCATGACATCTGCCATAAGCATTCAGTAATGCCCATGATAGTGTAATCTATATATAGTCTTAGTCTATATATAGTCGATAGCAGGGGTGGGCAAACCGGTCCTCGAGGGCTGCAGTGGGTCCTGGTCTTTGTTCTAACTGATTCAGCACAGACAGTTTAACCAATGAGGTTTCAGTGGAAACAAGAAGCACCTGACTGCAATCAACTGATTGCACTTGTAAGAAACCAGATTGGTGAAAAGTTGTGAGTATGGTGAGTATGAACAAAAACCCGCACCCACTGCGGCCCTTTGTGGAATAGTTTGCCCACCCCTGGTCTATAGTCTAGTATATATATAGTCTTATGATGCCGCTGTCAAATAAAGTGTTGTCTATTAACCCAAATAAATCAACAAATAAGCCTCACTGGAACATGAACCGCATACCTGTCAAGTTGCACGGTTTCGGCGTAATTTGTACAAGTGAGCACTGATTTTTTTAATGTGTATGCCGTACGTTCAATATCTGTACGTTTTTCGTGCATTAGTTTTTTTTTGTGTTTTCTCCGTTCGGATTTTGTCACCGTTTCGCCAACGAGACAATGTGCGTTACTATGCGTTACTACGTTGGTTGAATGGCGCGAGAAAAGTCCTAGACACGGAGAAAAAAAGCACGGGAGTGGGAAAGGGGGAGTTGTGACGCCCTTGCAAACGCGATGCTAGGCTAGGTGGCTCCAATAATACCTGCCGACAGCCTACAAATTACGATAGATATCACATGTAGATGAACTTGATGCGAAATGATACACTTGCCAGCGTTGGTAAACAGCCGCCATCTTAAAGCAATAGACTTCTCAGAAAGGCTCTGTTGTAGTGAACCTTCCTAGCGAACCTAAGTGATCTTTTATCTAAAATACTCCTAAATCGACAAAATCATGACTTGAATCTATCTTTAAATGATGAAACAGTTTAAAAACGTTCACATATCGAAAGTGGACAGAAGGGAATTATGCAAAAACAGGATCAATTTTAACAACTTTAACGGTTGATTCATTAAATGGCTTCCAGACATAGCAAAGGTTTCTATGTTTTTTTGTTTGTTTTTTTTTAATGAAAAAAAAAAAATATTGAAAGGTAACCCCAGTTACTATGCCAAGTAACTAACTACTCTTACATTCAGGTAACTGGGTTACTAACTCAATTACCTTTTGGGAGAAGTAATTTGTAACTGTAATGAATTACTTTTTAAAAGTAAGATTAACAACACTGGTCATAAAGATCCAGTCTGCAGAATGAAAAGTGACGAAAGCGGAGATTTTATTCTGCCAATTTGTTGCCGAACACAATTTGCCCACAACTATTGCTGATCACTTCTCAGTATTAGCAAAAGAAATGTTCCCTGACTCAAAGATTGCATCGGTCAGTTCATTTTATCAATTGACCTTTTTAATTTAGAATTGGTCACACTAAGAAACTACCTTCAAGTCAAACTGAACTGCGAGCTGAAGTGCAGCCATCAAAAGACATGATAGAAATTGCCAAAAGTGCTACATACAATTATAACTAAAGTCGCTGTTAAACTTTAGTAATCATGATGTAGCTGAAGATATTGATTGTTCTTTGATTGCACCAGGTTATATGTGACAATATTATCGATAAATTCATATTATTTTAAAAATTGAGTTTTATTTTTGTTTCATATTGCACGCTATATAAAACGTTGTAGGATTAGTCACCAATTTGTAAGGGCTTACGCCACTATTTGTAAGATTGCCAATGGCCCTCGGGTTTACAGGTATGAGACAGCAGGATTCAAAATGAGGGAAAAAAGTAGCTGCTTATAGTCCGGAAATTACTGTAGTTGTCAGTCGACATGTCATCACAAATGTTATTTTATGAAGGTTGAAAAGTTACCAATTGTTTCTCTAAATAAAAACATAACTGTGAGTTTGAAAGCCCTGGTGTACGCTATTGACAGGGAGGGCTGATACTGAATGAGTTCATTTTGATAGCACAGAAAGAAATTCAATAAATACATTTGCTAGGAGACAAATGCCACAAAAACATAATTTTTCATGTGGAACGTCTCAAAGTTACTTGTTGTCATGTGTTTTCCCCATAAATATGCATTTTTTTCTGCTTCCAAAAAGCTCCAAAATAGGTTTAGCATTGGCGACGAGAACGGTGGGGAAGGAGGACGTCTTAATTTGAGGTGGGGGTGCAGCGGTAGCGAGAGAGACATTCCCCGGGCCCGCGTCGGCAGCCCCCATGAAAGGCGGGATTGTCCCGAGGCTTCCCCGAGCCAGGAAAGTTCCCCCCGCCGGGCCGGCGGCGGCCCCGCTATCTGCCAGAAGGGCCCAACGCACCGCCGCCGCTTATGTCAGATACCGCGCCGCATGTTATAAATACTCACACACATGCTAAATGAGCGCGCAATGTGTTTATTTTGACAGGAGGTAGTGAGAGTGAATGGGGGGTTTCTTTCTTGCAAGGGTCATAGTTGGAATATTTAGCTCAGGTAGGATGTTCTCCTTGCACAGAGTGTCAAAAACACGGAGGTGGAGAGCAATCAAAATGGCCGCTGGCGGGGCAGCTATTCAAATAGGCCTCCGGGCCTAACTGTTGTTGTCGCTCGTTAATGCCGAGGGCAGGGGTAAGCAACCCGTGGCTCTAGAGCCACATGTGGCTGTTAAGCGCTGCCCTCAAAATCTCAAAAGAATATAAAATGAGCCATTCCACTGTCTGTAAAATAGTCTACAACTGGACGACATTCAAAACAACTGCCAACACGCCCAGGTCTGGCTGTCCAAGCAAGTTCACACCGAGAGCAGACCACAAGATGCTAAAAGAAGTCTCCAAAAACCCTAAAATGTCATCACGGGACCTACAGCAGGTTCTTGCTACTGTTGATGTGAAAGTGCATGCCTGTACAATCAGAAAGAGACTTCAAAAGTTTAACCTTCATGGGCGGTGTGCAAGGAGGGAACCTTTGCTCTCCAAGAAGAACATGAAGGCCAGACTGAAGTTTGCCAGAGTGAATGTAGACAAAGCCCAAGACTTCTGGAATAATGTTCTTTGGACAGATGCATCTGAATTATTTGGACATCAGAACAGAGTACATGTTTGGCGTAAACCCAATACAGCATTCCAGGAAAAGAACCTCATGCCAACTGTGAAGCATGGAGGTGGAAGTGTCATGGTTTGGGAATGCTTTGCTTCAGCATGACCTGGCCAGCTCACCATCATAGAATCCACCATGAATTCTATCATATATGAGAGGGTGCTTGAAGAACATTTGCACTCATCTGTGAAAAAATTCAAGCTGAAGTAAAACTGGACCCTGCAACCATAGGCGGAGTTTGACTTTTGGGGCAGGGGGGGCACAACATGTTGATGACCTTGAAACGCAGTGTCAGCAATAAAATTAATTTACAGAAATATTTATAATAATAATTTGACAATGAGCATTTTTTTTCCTCTTCATACTTGAGGGGAATTCTAAATCAGGCTGCTTAGGCAATACTTTTCGCCAAGATAGTCAACAATTGAATACGGTACGCCCGCCTGTGTCTTGCCAATGTAGTTACCCTAGTCAAAAATTGTATCCCCTGTGCAGAGCCATAATGGAGGTAGATTTGTCTTTATTTTACAATCAAAAAAATTTGCTTCAATAAAAGAAAAAAGTCGCATCAATCAAAATATATATTTTCAATAAAAAAAAAGTCGCTTCAATCAAAAAAAAAAAGTGTTAAAATGCAAAACTAAATTTGAAATTAAAAAAAGTACGTAAAAGCTATTTTTCTTTGATTTAATTTTTCTTTTTTTTTTTTTTTTAATTGGAGTCAAGGTTTTTTTATTGAAGCAACTTTTTCAATTGAAGTAATGTTGATTTGTGTTTGGGCCACATTTTGGCTAGGACGTTTTTGTCTTTATTATTCAATCAAAAAATAAGTTCCTTCAAAAAAAATATTTTCAAAAAGAAAAATCACTTCAATCAAAAAAAAAAAAAAAAAAAATCAATCATAGAAAACGTTTTTGAATGCGAAAAAATATTTGAGATTGAAAAATCTGCATTTGAACACTTAGTTTTTCATTGAAAAAGTTTTCTTTGATTGAAGCCATCCTTTTTGTGTTTGTGCCATATTATGGGTAGGACATTTGTGTCTAAATCATTCAATCCCAAAAAAGTTGCCTTAACCCCCCCCAAAATATTTTCTGTCAAAGAAACAAATCATTTGAAAAATAAAATTGCCCTCCCCTAGTTTTTTTTTTATTATATGCAAAGCAAAACTGTCTAAGGTGCTAGTCACATGATCTGTTCAAAAAATAATTTTGAGCCATTATAAATGTTTGTTGTTGTTGTTCATTTTGTTCATTTTTGTTGTAGTTTTATTGCTTTACAACTTTTTTATATATAGGAAAGTCAATTTCATGCAAGGACACTTTTCTGCCACCGGGGGTGCCTGGCCCCCCTTTAAAATCCGCTTATTTCTGCAACATGACAATGACCCAAAACATACCAGTAAATCCACCAAGGAGAGAAATGGAGAGTCCTGGAATGGCCAAGTCAAAGCCCAGATCTTAATCCCATTGAGTTGCTGTGGGGCAATTTGAAATGGGTTGTACATGCAAGAAACCCCTTAAACATTTCACAGCTGAAAGTATTCTGCGTTGAGAATTCGGGCAAACTTTCTTCAGACCCATGTCAAAGACTGGTATAGACCCTACTCACCTACGTCACAAAATGACGTGTCGCAGTATCCGGCCGCCATATTGTCCGTATTTTTTAGACCTATTCTCATTGTTTTCAATTAGTCGTGCAAGTTATAGAGCAATTAATGGAAGCCCCGGTGTTATCTGACGCTGTAAACTCATTGGATGCGTTGCATAAAAGGCGTTATGTGGAAAAGCTTCAGTTTATCCATTCGCCAGATCCATATTTGATGCCTAAATCGATGTTTTTCGACCCGCTGTCTTCGCCGCCTTTGCCTGACATCTGCTACCCTGATATTTACAACTATCTAGTCCACACAAAATCAGCCTATTCTCACGAAAGTTTGAAAAACTTTAAGAGCTTGGAGGCTTATAAATACTTCGTTGCTGGTTGGGTGAAACAGGTCCTCGTCCACGAAAATTCGGCAGGAATCTATCTTGTGCTCGGGAAGGTGAGTTACGGAATTTTCAATTCAAAATCTTTTGTTCTTGCTAACATCCACTGTCAAGTCTAATGTATTTCATGTCATTTGTCAATGGAGCTAGGGCTTTTAATGTTTATATGGTTTAGCGATTGCACTCTCACTACATACATATATAATATGTAATAAATATGAAGTGCGATAGCACTACTCCAGATTGTCCCTAGTTGAATTTATTTTTTGGCTTTTGACCTCAATAGTGAAATTGTAAATTAATTGTATGACAACTGTCTTATTATCCCCTTATAATTACATATTTTCAGGTAGTTCATTCACAACGTCTGAGTGTATGTTGTCGGCGATTAGCCTAGCAATGATCTTAATTGTGGTTGTCAGCCCAAAACCCTCTAAATATATATTAAATGCATCTTACCAGATATAAAATGACTACTACATAATCTGTGGTAGTCGTTTGGAGCCCAGTTTTCTCGTCGAATTGCAGCAGCCCATGTCGCTCTCCTCTCCAGGTCTCTCGGAATACGGTAAAACTTCAAGTCTCTCCGTCTATCTTCTCTGTTTTTGCAACCGACCGCCACACACAACTTCACCACTTTGATTATTAATGTTAACGAGCAGAAAAACACGCCATGATAGGAGGAATTTACGAAGCGCTAATGCATTAACATGACGAGTAGACGGACAACATGGCGCGGGGGCGTGGCTGTGACGTCACGTGAGTAGGGTTTATATGGCTACAAAAAGCGTCTCACTGAAGCTATTTCAGCCAAAGGGGGTAACACTAGCTCAGGGGTTTTCAACCCAGTCCTCAAGGCACACTGTGGGTCCTGGTTTTTGTTCCAGCCGATCCAGCAGAGACAGTTGAACCAATGAGGCTTCTGCTAAAACAAGCCACACCTGACTGCAATCAACTGATTGCACTTGTAAAACACCAGATTGGGGAAAAAGTGTTGTCATCTTGTTTGGTAAGAATGAAATCCTGCACCCACAGTGTGCCTTAGTGGAATAGGTTGGGAACCCCTGCACTAGCTATTAGATTGTAGGGTGTCCTAACTTTTTCCTCAGTTAGAATATGCATATTTGTTGATATATTTAGTTTAATGAGTAAAACAATGTTATTTTTTGTTGTTTGCCCGCAATTAAATCACTTTCTTTTCCAGAGATAAAGAAAAACAAAATCAGACATTGATATGTGAACATTTCTTAATAAAGAACTGAATATTTCATGGTGTGTCCTAATTTTTTCACAAGACTCTATAGTTTTAAAAAGGTGGCACTGTTTAAACAAACAAGGGTTGCTACTAAAATCTTCCATTAGAATAGTGTAAGCTCGTAAGCGCATTGACTGCAGTAGACCAGGGGTCTCCAACCCAGTCCTCAAGGCCCACTGTGGGTCCTGGTTTTTGTTCCAGCCGATCCAGCAGAGGCAGTTGAGCCAATGAGGCTTCTGCTAAAACAAGCCACACCTGACTGCAATCAACTGATTGCACTTGTAAAACACCAGATTGGGGAAAAAGTGTTGTCATCTTGTTTGGTAGGAATGAAATCCTGCACCCACAGTGGGCCTTTGTGGAATAGGTTGGGGACCCCTGCAGTAGACAACCAATTCATTTTGACTGGAGTGGCTGTCAATGGCACTGAAACCAGAGGATTCACAGACTTTTGTGGGCATTTACAGGTGGTAATGGTAATGGAGTTACTGTATATTTGTATATTGCCTTGCACCATCAAGGCCCTTAAAGCACTTAACACTAAATCCCATCCACCTACTGGTGGAACAGCAAAAGGAGCAACGTGGGGCTCAGTATTTTGCTCTAGGATACTTAGGGGCTGTTTACATGTTGACTCTCCGAGAATACGAAAAATTTCAATTTGCATTTGCATTTGCGTCTCCATTTAAACAATGTCGCGATTTGACGTGAAAATGATGTAGTATTCATGCCAGGCCCTAGGGGACAGTGCAGATTTACTGGGCAACAGAGAATGATGCTCTTTGACCCCACCAAGCTCCCTCAGCCCGGAAAAAAATATGCCCGCCCACTCGAAGCAATGTCATTTTTCTTTTGTTCAAAAGGCACAAAAATTGAAACGTTCAACATATCTAATTTAAAATTATTATTAAAACAGTAAATTAAAGCCAACATTCCGCCATATTTGCTGTTTTTGATATTTAGTAGCACCGCTGCGCACGCCCAATGTGACGTGTACGAGCGCTGAAGTTAACGGCACGGTCTCGCGCCTTTGATATGCATGCCGAGGAAGCCCCCATGAACCCCCCGCAATCGGATTCTTCTACTTTGGAGGCAGGATTCAGAATTTTTCGTCTTCGCCGACACCATATGCACGCGAGGCTAGTCAGCAACTCAGTCATTGCGTCTTTGTGTTGCAGAGTCGCCATGTAAACTGCCCTTTTGTTCATCAGGGCGGAGGATCGCATCCATAACCTCTGGGTTGGGGTATGACTACTCTACCACTGGGTTACGCCACCCCACGTCACTTCCTGGTCATTTTGGGGCATTTACAGGTTACTTCCTGTTTATTTTAAGTCACTTTGTATTCAGTTGGAGACATTCTCGAGTTAATTCCCTTTCAGTAAACCAAAATTATCAGGAAATGACGTGAAATGCCCTAAAATTTACTCATCGGCTGCCACTGACGGCCATAGATGTCCAATCCGTTTTGAACCCTCCCAATTCAAATAGATTGGATGTTTATTAGTGATAAACTCGTTCCAGTTCACAGCAGAAGGATAAAAAGAGCTTGTTTTTCCTGTTAGTCAGTTGTATAGAATGTCGTAGAATGACATTGTGACTCATGTATCAATAATTGTCGTATTGCGATATCGATAGATAATCGTTATCGTTAGCCTTGTATCGTATCGTATCGCGAGCGGCCCGGAGGTTCCCATCCCTTCTAAAATTGGTGCAAGGTTAATATTTTGTGTGTGTTGATTATTTTCATTTTAAATAGATTGAAAACTTTAGTCAAAATGCAAAGCGCATAGCGCAAGATAAAATGCACAATTTCTCAAATAGTGCCTCACTATGTAAATACAGTGGGGCAAATAAGTATTTAGTCAACCACGAATTATGAAAGTTCTCCCACTTGAAAATATTACAAAGGCCTGTATGAATGAATGAATGAATTTATTGTCATTGTCATCATCATCATAATCATTGACAGTTTCAGAGTGTGGAATTTGCCCGAAAAAAAGACGATGACAGGCAAAGGAATGACGGGAAAAAGCAAATGCTTATCGATACCCGTCCCCCAAACAAAGGCCTGTAATTGTCAACATGGGTAAAACTCAACCATGGGAGACAGAATGTGGGAAAAAAAAACAGAACATCACATTATTTGATTTGATGGTGGAAAATAAGTATTTGGTCAATACCAAAAGTTCATCTCAATACTTTGTTATGTACCCTTTGTTGGCAATAACGGAGACCAAACGTTTTCTGTAACTCTTCACAAGCTTTTCACACACTGTTGCTGGTATTTTGGCCCATTCCTCCATGCAGATCTCCTCTAAACTAGTAATGTTTTGGGGCTGTCTTTGGGCAACACGGACTTTCAACTCCCTCAAGAGATTTTCTATGGGGTTGAGATCTGGAGACTGGCTAGGCCACTCCAGGACCTTGAAAACGCTTATTACGAAGCCACTCCTTTGTTGCCCTGGCTGTGTGTTTGGGATCATTGCCATGCTGAAAGACCCAGCCACGTCTCATCGTTAATGCCCTTGCTGATGGATGGAGATTTTCACTCAAAATCTCTCCATACATGGCCCCATTCATTCTTTCCTTTACAGTCGTCCTGGTCCCAGCCCCAAAGCATGATATTTCCACCTCCATGCTTCACAGTGGGTATGGTGTTCTTCGGAGCAATTCAGTATTATTTCTCCTCCAAACACGAGAACCTGTGTTTTTACCAAAAAGTTCTATTTTGGTTTCATCTGACCATAACACTTTCTCCCAGTCCTCTTCTGGATCATCCAAATTCTCTCTAGCGAACCGCAGACGGGCCTGGACGTATACTGGCTTCAGCAGGGGGACATGTCTGGCAGTGCAGGATTTGAGTCCCTGGCGGCGCATTGTGTTACTGATAGTAGCCTTTGTTACTGTGTTCCCAGCTCTCTTTAGGTCATTCACTAGGTCCCCCGTGCGGTTCTGGGATTTTTGCTCACCGTTCTTGTTATCATTTTGACGCCACGGGGTGAGATCTGGCATGGAGCCCCAGATCGAGGGAGGTTATCAGTGGTCTTGTATGTCTTGCATTGTCTAATAATTGCTCCCACAGTTGATTTCTTTACACCAAGTGTTTTACCTATTGCAGATTCAGTCTTCCCAACCTGGTGCAGGTCTACAATTTTGTCTCTGGTGTCCTTCGACAGCGTTTGGTCTTGGCTATAGTGGAGTTTGGAGTGTGACTGACTGAGATTGTGGACAGGCATCTTTTATACCGATAATGAGTTAAAACGGATGCAATTAATACAGGTAACGAGTGGAGCCTCGTTAGACCTCGTCAGAAGAAGTTAGACCTCTTTGACAGGCAGAAATCTTGCTTGTTTGTAGGTGGCCAAATACTTATTTTCCACTCTAATTTGGAAATAAATTCTTTAAAATCAAACAATGAGATTTTCTTTTTTTTCTACATTGTCTCTCGTGGTTGAGGTTTACCCATATTGACAATTACAGGCCTCTCTAATCTTTTCAAGTAGGAAAACTTGAACAATTGGTGGTTGACTAAATACTTATTTGCCCCACTGTAGTTGCCTCTTTTTGCCTGTTTTCAATTGCAGGCACATACAGTATTGTGTTTAAAACGGTGATCTTCACATCTACGGTAGCTTCAGAGGGTCAAATTATGTGTTTCCTCCTGGAAATAAGAAGAGCTTGTGTACTTAACTGTAAAGCGCACACACGCTCACGCTGAAGACACAGCAGCATTCATTGGATCATCCCCTCCCTCTTCTCACTTTCTTCATCATTCCACCCTCTTCGCCCGTCACTCATCTGGCCACCACTGCCTGCTACTTGGCGTGAATGAGATTTCTTAACTTGCAGGGTTTTGAGTTGCGCGAATGGCGTTACATCCTCCTCCGTGGGCTTTTGTGGTGTGTGAGTGCTAATTTCAAAGCTGCCGTCTTAATGGCCTGGGCGGAGGCCTGCTAATCTGACACAGCTGGGTGCCGCACTCAATGCTTATGTATGTGTGTGTGTGTGTTGGGGGGTTGTTAATTGGGGTAGGCTGGGGGTCCGATGATTGGAGGCGGCGGGCAAACAACATAAAGTCACAGAGGGGTGAAAGTGAGAATGGAATTCCTGTGAGGATGAGAGGGGAGGTCTGGGAAGCTACAGCTGTCAGTCATTGGGACCCCAGACGAACTACTTTTTTAACTTATTGACTGGCATTGGGAGTGAATGAATTCATTCGCCCCTCCCAGTCAAAACGGATTGGACATCTAGCGCCTCAATGGCAGACAGTAAGTCAGTGGTTTTTAACCTTGCCAAAGCTACCGAATCCCTGAGTTTCACATGAGCATTTACCGAACACTTCGGAACTCAATTTCATATTCAATACTACTCTATCTAAGCTAGCAAGCTAATATCTAGGCGAATTCCAGTTCAAATTTCACCACATTTGACAGCATGTTTTTTTTAAAACAGATCAAAATTTGATTCCACACTGCTCATAGTTCTGATATACATCTTCATATCAAGTGTGAGTCAACCTTGCACTGAGCAAACCAGTTTCTGCTAGTCCTTCATCTGATTGATGGAGGACTAGCAATTGAAAGAAATGGGGAAAAGGCGAGGGTGCCAAACTCATTTTGTTTTCCAGGCCACATTTAGGCATTTAGAGCTCACGTAGGCTGAACCAGTGTACTTTGGACCAATCAATTTAACTAACTGGCTGTCATTGCCGGTATTAGATATCCACAATGCGAATGATTCGCCACTGCTAAACAAAATGGATTGGACATCTAGCGCGGTTTGTGGGACTAGAATGTGAGCATTCACTGTCAGTCTTTCCTCTAAGTGAACTGGACGTCTATCGTTGTCAATGGAAGCCAAGGAGTTCATTTTAGGTCACTTCTTTGTTATTTTGGGATACTCGTGAATCAGTATCTGTACATTTTGGGGCATTTCCAGGTTATTCCCTGTTGATTTCGGGTCATTTCCTGTTGGTTTTGGTGCATCTTTGGGTCACTTCCTTGTTACATTAGCAGCCATTGACTGGGAGGGGGCGAGTGAACAAATGTGGCTGCAGACCCAAAAGTGACCCAAGTATAGTAATGCACTCGATCATAAAAAAAACCTCCAGTCTCCAGTTTTACAGCGCAAGTGTCAAAATAAAAGCATGTGATTCACTATGTGGACCGTACGTTTAACACAAACATAATGAATGTAAATTGGGGGCAAACCTGTACAAAACCTGGTCTAAAATATCATGTTGTATAGATTTAGTCAGTGTATTAAAATGGGGCCCTCCATGTCTTTCTTGCCGAACCTGAGGTTCGATCGAACCCAGTTTAAGAACCATTGCACTAAGTTCATCTTTACTCACCTCTGCCAGTAATTTATGTATTTGGGTTCTTAATATTTGTTTGTATTTATATGTTTGTGGTCAAGATAACTCAAGAAAGAGTAACGCGATTATGTTGTGTTTTTAATATGAAACAGAAGAGGTGATTAAATTTGGAGGCAATGAGGTCAAAGGTCACAGAGGTCAGAAAAGGAATTTTGCGATAACTTGATAACTGATTAGCCTGTTTAACTCAAATTTCCAGGGAAGGTGATCATAGGTGGAGTTTGACTTTGGGGGGGGGGGGGGGGGCATAATATGTTGATGACCCCAAAACGCAGTGTCAGCAATAAAATTAACTTACAAGAATATTTAAAATAATATGTTGACAATGAGTGATTTTTGTTTCCCATCATTCTTGAGGGGAGTTCTAAATCAGGCTGCTTAGGCAATACTTTTCGCCAAGATCGTCATCCATTGAATTTGGTATGCCCGCCGGTGTCGTGCCAATGTAGTTACCCCAGTCAAAAATGGTATCCCCTGGGCGGAGCCATGTGGAGGTAGATTTTGGTCTTTATTATTTCATCAAAAAAAGTTTCAATCAAAATATTTATTTTCAACCAAAAAAAAAATCAATGCAAAAATGCAATGTTTGAATGCAAAAATAAATTTGAAATGCAAAAAAAACCTAAAAAAATAAATAATTCATGTGAAAGCTATTTTTCTTTGATTCATTTTTATTTCATTTATTTTTGATTGAAGCAACTTTTTGATTGAAGTAATGTTGATTTGTGTCTGGGCAACATTTTAGCTAGGACATTTTTCTCTTGATTATTCAATCAAAAAATGAGTTGCTTCAAAAAAATATATTTTCAAAAAGAAAAATCACTTCAATCAAAAAAACGAAAATTTTTAATCGCAGAAAAAAGGTTTTTGAATGCGAAAAAATATTTGAGATTGAAAAATTTGCATTTGAACACTTAATTTTTCATTGAAAAAGTTTTCTTTGATTGAAGCAATCCTTTTTGTGTTTAGGCCATATTATGATTAGGACATTTGTGTCTGAATCATTCAATCCCCCAAGAAGTTGCTTCAATCAAAAAATATATACATATTTTCAATCAAAGAAAAAAAATCATTAAACTTTTTTTTTTCTAATATATGTATATATATTAGGGCTGTCAAACGATTAAAATTTTTAATCGAGTTAATTACAGCTTAAAAATGAATCAATCGTAATTAATCGCAATTCAAACCATCTATAAAATATGCCATATTTTTCTGTAAAGTATATATATATTCTGTAAAATAATTTGTTGGAATGGAAAGATAAGACACAATATGGATATATACATTCAACATAAGGACTGTAGTGGGCATTTCACTCTACTGTCATTTAAATCTGTCTATGCTGTCCTCACTCCGAAGCGTCTACTTTTTCCAAATTTAGACAGCTAGTGAACGACACCTTAATAATCAGACTTCTTCCTTTTATTAATAAAATGGCCTCAAACCACTGTCCTCTTTAGACCGTCGTGAAACTACAAAAAAAAGTACACAAGCATTGCATTAGCAACAACGTTAGCTTAGCACGCTATACAGGTTCACTAAACATTAACAAAAAGCGTCTCATACAAAAAATATAATATTTCGCTTACTAACATAATATGTTCTTTACAACAACCATACTTACGGACAAATCTTGTCCAAGGATCATATAAGCACAACATTACAACGTAGGCGTCAGCCCGAGACGTCGTGCAGCCATATTGAACTGGCAAGAAAGCAATAAACCATGTCGCAAAGCGACCACAAGAGTTCGCTGTTAGACAGCACAAAAAACCTTGCTGTAAAACTTACCAAAAGGCAGAAAACTGTCTGAGCGGGACATGTGCGTTAATTGCGTCAAATATTAATTATTAATTATATATTATATATTATTATTATTAATAATTAATTAACTTGATTAGTTTAAAAAATTAATTACCGCGCGTTAACGCGATAATTTTGACAGCCCTGATATATATATATATATATATATATATATATATATTTTTTTTTTTTTTTTTTTAATTATATGCAGAGCAAATGACTGTCTAATGTGCTCGAAAAATCATTTCGACCCATTATAAAAAAAAAAAAATTCTTTTGTTCATTTCATTCATTTGTTGCAGTTTTATTGCTTTACAACTTTTATATAAATATAGGAAAGTCAATTAAATGCAATGACACTTTTCGGCCACCAGGGGGTCCTGCTCCCCCCCTTAAAATCCGCTTATGAAGGTGATATGATGAGAACAGAGAGTACATTATGTGGTGTACCATATGTACCATATATGGTGATGCTTTGAAATTGGCTCCTTAGGCCAAAGACTAAAGAGTGGTCCTCTAGTTTGGCTCAGTGTTCTTTTTAACTCTGGAATGGTCCAGGATGTACAGAGTGTCATTTCACATGCCAATGACTTAGGAATTCTTCTTGAAATTAGTGCTGCAATGATTAATTGATTAACTTGAGTAATTCAATTAAAAGAAAAGATTCGAATTAAATGTTGCTGCTTTGAGTATTCGTTGAATTAAAGTGGCGTTGTAATGGTTTGTTTTGAAAGTGTTTGGGTTTGGGTGGATACACTGCCCTCTAGTGGCAACAGTGAATATGACATAACTTTTTTCACAAGGCTGGATCCAGCTGCTCCCTGTTAAAACCAACATAAGCTAAGTTTTTGTTTTAACTAATGTTTTTTTTTTGTAATGCATTCGTAATTTAGTCTATACTGTAGGTATATTTAGCCATTTTTTGTGGGAATATGTGTTTGAACAATTTGTTAAGAGCTTTGTGGAAAAGAAAAAGTTGGCATTTTATTGCTTTTAAGCTAGCAGACTTTTGCTATGTAAGTTAGCCAATTGTTCTTTTGTTGAACATAGATTCTCATTTATTTATTTTCTTATACCATTTGAGGCTCAGCTTTCGTATTTTATTTTTTTATGTTCTGTATCCGATTACTCAATTAGTTAAACTAACTAGTTCATCGATGAATCGACTACTAAAATAATCGATAGCTTCAGCCCTACCTCAAATTTTCACAAAAATTGGAAAAAAAACCCATAGAAAATCTTTATTTTCTGATTGGGAAAAGTCATTTTATTGGAATGTGATTGAACGCAGACAGCCAAGACTGTAGCGTGCCTTCAATGCGAAATCTGGAAAAGTCCTCCAGCTAGAAAACAAATTCCGACCTCGTACCAAATATTTTAAGGGGATTAGATATGGCTATTTGTTTGGCAAAATCTGAGTACCGTCTGTTGGACACAGAATTTACAAAACTTAATTTCTCTTTAATATTGCACTAACTTTGGTAGTTTCCAAGATGTTTGCTTTCAAAATGATGTAAATTTGTTAGCAACACCATGTACAGTTTAAATTAAGCAGGTGGGAGAGATTTCCTTTGTTGTGCATTGGATGCGCTCATTCTGCCAGCTGATGGTGAACTGCTCCATTGTGCGTGTGTCTTTCGTGTATCCAGCTGTACACACACACACTCTGTTAATGAAGTGTGTTGTCACGCCGGTGCGACCGCCTCTGCTCTTCACCTACGTCTGGTGTTGCGCTAGCATGCTAGCTGCTTACCTCTGCTCATAATAGGATGCCGGTTATTCTCAAGTTCACATGCAGACCTATCATCATTTTCTTAATTCCTCCCGGTCACTTCCTTTACGTCCATTATCATCACAAAAGTAGGAACTGGGAACTGACATTGGAGCTTTCCCAGTTCAAATGGATTGGACGTCTATTACAGTGAGTGGCAATTAACATGGCAGTACACTTAGAATATAAGTGTGCTAAACACAGAAGGCATGACATTAATTGCCAGAGATTAATCTCAACTAGAAACTACAATATCTGAAGAAATTACTCACTCTGGGTCTTTGCTGGTTGGAGATGTTAGCCCCGCCCAGGGCTATCAATAAACATAAACATAAACATGTCCGTCAATGGCATTAAACAAAGTAAATTCCATTAGAAATGAAAGGGAAATTTTGATGTCCAGGCCGTCAATGGCAACACCCTTCATAAGCGTCAATGGAATCGGGGGAGTTTGGGGGACACGTCCTATTGATATCTGGTAATTTCCTGTTGATTTGGGGACATTCTTTTTTTTCCCTTTGAAAATGAATGGTTAAATTTTTGGACGTTCATGGCCGTCAACAGCATCGAGTTACATAGGCGTCAATGGAATCCAAGTACATTAGCATTAATAGATTCGACATACATGGCATGAACACAATCTAAATTCCATTGGAAATTCTATTGGAAGTGAATGGGAAATTTCCCATAAAAAATGAATGGGAAAGTTTTTGGCAAATTCCCGCGTAAATTGTTAACCAATTCTGTATCCAACTTTTTATGCCACTCACCGTCCCGGATTTTTTTGATGCCCAAATTACGTGATTTGGTCAAAAATTGTAGGACTAAATACATTTTGAAACTTTTTTTGTTTTTTTTACGGAAAATCGCTGTATACGGGCGAACGTAAAATTTTCGGCCCTATTTGAAAAATGGCCGTCGTCGCCCAAAAATTCCGGTTGTTTGGATACTTGAACGGGGGCCGATTGGGGAAATTGTCCAGGCTACGCAGCGCGCCGAAAAAATGCGGAGAATAAGTTGAAAGTTATGTTGAAACAATAATAAAGTTGCAGAACTACACTCTCTTGGCCTTTGCCAAGGCAAAGACCCAGATAATTAATCTCGTGCAGGGTATTCTCAATTAATCTCACGTGGTTAATTCAGATTAGAATTCGTAACTATTGCCCAGGGCTAACATTTATCTCTTATGCGCGTACCCACCTCTAGGCACATGCACGCACACACCCGCTATGAGCAAGCCGCAGATGGAAACCGGTAATGGGCGTGGTCCACACACCTGTGATGAGTGATAAGATAACTTCAGGGCTTCATGCCTGTCTGTGCTTTTCCTCCACTACTTCACAACAACCGAAATATCACAAACTGTTTTACAAACACAATAACCGCCATTTTGAATGTCTCACCTAAATCGCCAACCCGAGCTACTACTGTTATTTTTCTGTACCTAGTGAAGTGGCCATTGACAGCGTGATGAGCTGAGACGTGAAGCCGCTGTCATATTAAACAATCAGAGTTTGTCTGTGAGGCTCTCAAACAACACCAATTTTCTGATTTGCTGCAAATATTTGCCGCTAACTAATCTGTGTTGTCGGCATATTTGCAAAGTCACACTTGTGATGCTTTCTTACACATCCACGCACAGACCATTGGCCACATTAATCAAACAATCATTTATCACACATAAATCAGCTAAAAATTAAGTAATATCATATTTTTCTCTGACAAAAAATGATTTCACAATGTGAAGTTAAATAGTCCAAACTCGCTGACACGCAACTATTTTTTAAAATCGTAACTATTTCTATCATTGAGGTCAATAGACATTCAATCCATTCTAATTGAGAGCGGGTTGGAATGATTCGGCTCTCCCAGTCAAAATGGATTGGATGTCTATTCCCATCAATGGCAGCAAAATACAGTATATTCATTCTCTGGTGTTCTTCGCCTTAACACAAAAAGTGCTTTTGTCGTTTTTGTCGTTGTCGCCTCTCGGCCTCATGAAATCATCTTTTTTCCCCCCCCTCTCCTCAGGTCCTGAGGATATTTGCCGTGAGATCTCCTGTGTGACGCATGAACAAACATCCACGAGACACAGCAGAACACAAGCCGACACGGACTGGCACGGCAGGTTAGCTTTTTCCCTTTAAAAAAGTTATAGAGTTTGTAATGCTCGGAAAATGTCATTATGAAATTCTGTTAATTCTGTCGCGATAAACTGCATCACCCAAGTTTCTTAAAATCTAAGAAAAAAAGTACCTAAATAAGCCACACCTGACTATAAAACACAGGGGTCCATGTTTAATATGGAATACAGTGTATATAAGTAAGAATAAGTATTTAGTCAACCGCCAATTGTGCAAGTTCTCCTACTTGAAAAGATTAGAGAGGCCTGTAATTCAATTCAATTCATTTTAATTCAATTTTATTTGTATAGCCCCGGTTTACAACAACGTTGTCTCAAAGGGCTTTGCAGAGGCAATATGATACACAATCAGAAACAGCAAATGAAGTAACGAAGAGGAATAAATAAATTCAATTCCTGGGTATCCCCCATCCTTAGACCCTCCATGTCAGCAAGGAAAAACTCCAAAAACTCCAGAGTCTTTGGGAGAAAATGAGAAACCTTGGGGAGTACCACAGTCAGGAGAGATCCACTCCCAGGACGGATAGACAGGAAGCCCCAGGACTGCTAACGGGAATTAGCAGGCGAAGGTACAGTCCGTAAAGATGCAGTGGAGTAAAGGAACAAGAAGAGGTCCATCTAGCCAGATGAGACGGGGGCAGCCACGAGGACGTCCATCCAGCCAGGGGTCCGGACAGTCAGCAGGCTGCAGCTTAAAAATAGCCCCTCCTTAGAGGGGAGAGGGGAAAGGGGATACCAGGTGACTAGTGATGAAGAGACTAGACAACTAGATATTAACATTGGAAAATAGAAATAAAGTAAGATAAGTGGTAGGTAGAGGGAGAAAAAGGAGATAGAACTCAGTAGCTGTAATTCCCCCTGCTTTATAGCTTCTAGTGCAGCTTAGGTAATTGTCAACATGGGTAAACCTCAACCATGAGGGACAGAATGTGGAAAAAAAAAAACAGAAAATCACATTGTTTGATTTTTAAAGAATTTATTTCCAAATTAGAGTGGAAAATAAGTATTTGGTCACCTAAAAACAAGCAAGATTTCTGGCTGTCAAAGTGGTCTAACTTCTTCTAACGAGGTCTAACGAAGCTCCACTCGTTACCTGTATTAATGGCACCTGTTTTAACTCATTATCGGTATAAAAGACACCTGTCCACAACCTCAGTCAGCCACACTCCAAACTCCACTATGGCCAAGACCAAAGAGCTGTCGAAGGACACCAGAGACAAAATTGTAAACCAGCACCAGGCTGGGAAGACTGAATCTGCAATAGGTAAAACGCTTGGCGTAAAGAAATCAACTGTGGAAGCAATTATTAGAAAATGGAAGACATACAAGACCACTGATAATCTCCCTCGATCTGGGGCTTCATGCAAGATCACCCCGTGGGGTGGAAATTATAACAAGAACAGTGAGTAAAAATCCCAGAACCACACGAGGGGACCTAGTGAATGACCTACAGAGAGCTGGAACCACAGTAACAAAGGCTACTATCAGTAACACAATGCGCCGCCAGGGACTGAAATCCTGCACTGCCAGACGTGTCCCCCTGCTGAAGAAAGTACACGTCCAGGCCCGGCTTCGGTTCGCTAGAGCAGGGGTTTTCAACCCAGTCCTCAAGGCACACTGTGGGTCCTGGTTTTTGTTCCAGCCGATCCAGCAGAGACAGTTGAACCAATGAGGCTTCTGCTAAAACAAGCCACACCTGACTGCAATCAACTGATTGCACTTGTAAAACACCAGATTGGGGAAAAAGTGTTGTCATCTTGTTTGGTAAGAATGAAATCCTGCACCCACAGTGTGCCTTAGTGGAATAGGTTGGGGACCCCTGCGCTAGAGAGACTATTTATGATCTAGAAGAGGACTGGGAGAATGTGTTATGGTCAGATGAAACCAAACTAGAACTTTTTGGTGGAAACACAGGTTCTCGTGTTTGGAGGAGAAAGAATACTGAATTGCATCCGAAGAACACCATACCCACTGTGAAGCATAGGGGTGGAAACATCATGCTTTGGGGCTGTTTTTCTTCAAAGGGACCAGGGCGGCTGATCTGTGTAAAGGAAAGAATGAATGGGGTCATGTATGGAGAGATTTTGAGCGAAAATCTCCTTCCATTAGCAAAGCATTGAAGATGAGACGTGGCTGGGTCTTTCAGCATGACAATGATCCCAAACACACAGCCAGGGCAACAAAGGAGTGGCTTCGTAAGAAGCATTTCATGGTCCTGGAGTGGCCTAGCCAGTCTCCAGATCTCAACCCCATAGAAAATCTGTGGAGGGACCAAAATGAATCGTTTAATTGGGCCAATTTGACCTTTCTGCTCCAACAAAACTTCGATATTTTTCATCGGCCACCTGAACACATGTCTTAAGACCCCCCTGATGCAGGTTTGAGGTCAACTGATTTTTTTTCCCCTTGGAGGAGGAGCCTGTCTAGTAAAATAAAAAGGCAATTTCCTATCCCCAGCAGGGGGTGCCAGGCCTAATGGGTAATATTTCAATGCAGTCGTGTTCAGGCTGGGATACCTCTCATACATGCCAGATATGAAAAAGATTTAACCTTGTATCAGGGAGTCATTTACTGAATTTGGCATGTTGGCAAAAAAAAAATGGCCGTCTTTGGCACCCTGCCCAGGTCAGGCCAGTGAAAGAAAACTCACCATTTTGATATCTTAAGATCGGCAAACACACGTAAAACGGATGCAGAGGGATATGATGGCAGAGCATTCAGAGGAAAATTTGTCCTTGACGAGGTGGAGATATAAACACTATTTTAAGTTGGTCGAAATTAAAGGAAAGAACGTGCATGTAAAGTGTAATTTATGTCCCGGGGCAAAGCTTTTGTCGACATCTGTGGTAAGCAATTCAAATTTGTTTATTTTTGTTGCACTTCAAGTGTAGGACAAATCTGTTGCTGGTGAGGTGCAATAAATATTACAAAGTTCAAAACACAACTACCTGTCTGTTCTTCTCTCTTCAATTGACTCGAATACTGCTCAGAAAATTTCAAATTCTTTGACATACAACACCTTCTTTTTTTCCCTGGAAACTAATTACTTTTACTATAGAGTAATTCGGTTACTAACTCAGTTACTTTTTGGAAGAAGTAGTGAGTAACTATAACTAATTACTTTTTTAAAGTAACATGCCCAACATTGTTAAAGACTAACAGCACATTCGACATATTTACGTAAAATAAATGCTAACTGCCCATTTTTTTGCTTTCAACCAAGAATTGAGACTGGTTTACGTCCATATCTATAAAGAATTAAGGAATTTAAGCTTTTATTCACAAGAATTTACAACATAAAAAGTTCTTTGTCTGTGGTTCCACTTGGTCAGCTTTGACGTAGATAGGCCCCCTATTAATCGGCCCCGTGTCCAGTCAATATATTATGAAGTCTATGCCCTATCAAAAGACGCACTACACACGGTAACTGTTGTTCAGTAATAGAACACCGATTCTAGTAGGTCTTCTCTGAGCGCACCCAAAGTTCCAACAAATGAAGATATTTGATTTTTAACGAGTAAGAATGCTAGCTAGCCTGTAAAATCTACAAATAAGACATTTCCTCATTAGTTTATGATCTAACATTAAAGCCGTTAGAACAATGGGACGGTTTTTAATGTGTTTCCTCACTTTCAAGGTTTTAAATGCTAATATGCCAAAGTTACTGTTGGTCATAAATTCTTGGCAATTCTAGTTCGTCTTTCAGCATCAATGGCAGCCAATATGTTTAAAGTCACAAATTTCAAACATAGAGAAAAAAGTCGTGCCTTATAGCCCAAAATATGCAATATATTTCAGCAATACGGTGTGCAGGTGTGCCGTCATAACAGTCCAGGAAGGCCGATAAGAACAAAAATGTTTAATGATTCTGGGAGGGAAAGTGGGTCAGCGGCAACGGGAAGTCTGAAAGAAAAAAAACGACGTACATTTGATGAAGAACACAGAAGAAGACAAAAATTCTGCTTTTTTTTTCATCGTATATGAATTGGGATGAAGATTAAGTAGAATCCTAATAACAAGATTTTGACACCTTTCGCCTTATAATCCACCTATACTGTATAATCACAAACATATCTATGTTGTTTAATGTAATCACTGTGTGTGTGTGTGTGTGTGTGTGTGTGTGTAACGCTAGAATGTTCTTTTTTTTTTCTTTTCTTTTTATCAGTCCTCTCCTTGCCCGACGGGACAAAGTCTAAACGTTTATCTGGACGTCTGACTGACACACTAACTCATTGTGTGTGCGTGTATTCGTCTGCCGCCTTTTTTATACTTATATGTTTAAATGTTGTAAAAGAACTTCCTGTTACTAGGTCACTTTTTTTAGACATAGCAGTCATATGTGTGCAATCGGCAGCAAAACGAAGGTTGGGTTGCAGCATTAATGCGTTTATTAGGCATTAGTCATCATTCGAAGTCAACTTAGTCACTCAGTAATGATTAACCCTGACCACTCTGGGGTTTTCATCATTGGGATTACGCTCAAAAAGACTGAAGGAAAAGTTATTATATTTTGATGCAGATTTTAAGAAAACTAATACATGAGTACATGCAGGGACATTAAATTGTCTAAAAATCTAACAACTAGGGCTGCCCACCATTGTTGACAAGTAATTGATGATCACAATAAAGTGCATGTGACATGAAAAAGCATGTTTATTTCATAATACACGCTATATTTTATGCTCCTGAATGATATGGACCGCTTGGATGTGTGTGGAAGCGATCGCTATACTTATTTAGTTTTTTTAATCCCGCGCCATGAAAATGAGTGACTTCCGGCTTCGGTCTTGCATTGAGGAGGAGGGCGCTGTGACGTGTACGGGAAAAGGCGTCCTCTTCACTAAACAGCCGTACTGTTGTGTATGAGGACTCAGGATTCAGCTGATTTTGCGGATTAATACGTTTATTTTTCGCATCACGCCAGCCAAACGGCTGCAGAAAAATCTTGCTTTATGATGGAGACGCCTTTTTGGAGTTTCAAAAGGTTCCCATTCACCGTGGATATTGTCCAAAACAAGCCCTACTACTGTGGGACCATTGGACTTACGAGGAAGTGAGTAAACATCTTGTTTTGTATTATGTCAAATACGAATACAGCGATTACAAAGTAAACACTACAAACTTTCTTTAAATAAAGGACTACTTACCGTAAATTCTGGACCGCTACTTTTTTCCCTCCCTCAGTATCCCGCGGCTTATAGTCCAGCGCGGCTTATTTGTTGATTGATTTGGGTTAATAGTAACACTAAATTTGAGAGCGGCATCATAAGACCGTCGTAATTATAACACTATCAAGGGCATTAATGAATGCTTATGACAGATGTCATTGTCATCCGGCAAACTATGTCACTAACTCCATTTATGTCCAGCTCGGATCTTTTAAATCTATTCAAAAGTGAGATAATTTGCCGATGACACAAAATGACATCTGTCATAAGGATTCATTAATGCTCATGGCAGTGTCATGTCATAATTATGAAAGTCTTATGGCACAACTGTCAAATGAAATGTTACCAAATACCATAACTAGCAATTAATGAAACAACTGGAACAGCAACTGAAGAAATAATTGGCACATAACATGAATTTTGATTGTTATTTACAGTACATCTGTAGCGCTGCAATGCATGCTAGGAGGCTGGTTGGACAACAACAGTGTTGACGGCAGGTGGCAGCAGAAGTTGACTGTCTCTCCAAGGGAGCAATGATGTCCAAATGAAGCTTCTTAAAGCAATGGTGGTTCATTTGGTCTTAGGACCGTCATAATTATGACATGACACTATCATGGGCATTACTGAATGCTTATGACAGATGTCATTAAGTGTCATCCGGCAAACTATGTTACTATCTCCATTTATGTTCAGCTCGGATCTTTTACATCCATCCAAAAGTGAGATAATTTGCCGGATAACACTAAATGACATCCGGTATAAGCATTCATTAATTGTCATAACAATGTCATGTCATAATTATGATTGTCTAATGACAGTTTTATGGGGCCACTTTCAAATAATGAGTTACCAAATACCATCTCTAGCAATAAATGAAACTGAAACAGTAACTGAAGAAATAATTTGCAGAGAACATGAATTTTGATTGTTATTTACATGTGTAGTGCTGCAATGCATGCTAGGTGGCATGTTGGACGACAACAGTGTTGACAGCAGGTGGAGCAGTGATGGGCAAATTGAGCTTCTCGAAGCAATGAAGCTTTTCAGCCCATTGGTTCAAAGCTTCATGGTGGTTCATTTGGTTTTATGGCAGTCTTACGGTGCCACTGTCAAATAAAGTGTTACTGGTGTTATGACGGCAAGCCGTTAATGTGGATCCAAAAACACAGACCAGGAGATCAATAGAGCAAATGTTTGTGTTTAATTAGTACAACAAAGGGCGCACGCTAGAAAACGCGGATATAACAAGTACAACTTAGGACGCACGCTAGAAAACGCGGATATAACAAGTACAACTTAGGACGCACGCTAGAAAACGCGGATATAACAAGTACAACTTAGGACGCACGCTAGAAAACGCGGATATAACAAGTACAACTTAGGACGCACGCTAGAAAACGCGGATATAACAAGTACAACTTAGGGAGCACGCTAGAAAACGCGGATATAACAAGTACAACTTAGGGAGCACGCTAGAAAACGCGGATATAACAAGTACAACTAAAAGAGCACCCAAGATGGCGTGAATATAACAGAGTACAAAATCCTAACTACAAAATCCAGAAGAGCACAAAAGTAAATAAGATCAAACCAGAACACGACCGAAGAACGTCGGAAGGCACCGAGGATGACGATGAGCACACAGCGGTAAGCAAGGCAGGAACAAGCATATGCAATAGTCCGACACTCGCAGACGGTGACAGGAGTCCTTAAATAGTGAGCGCTCCTAATGCGCCACAGGTGTGCGGCCACGGCCCCGCCCATCCAGCTGAATCAGATGCTGGAAAGAAAAAACAACTGAGAAGGCATACAGATATGACAGAACCCCCCCCTCAACGGACGCCCCCTGGCGGACCACCTGGTTTCGAGGGATGAAGGGAGTGGAAATCCCGCAAAAGCGATGGATCGAGGATCCAGGAGCGGGGGACCCATTGGCGCTCCTCAGGGCCATAACCTTCCCAGTCGACCAGGTACTGCACCCCCCTTCCCCGCCTCCTAGAATCGAGAATAGTACGCACCGTATATACCGGCCCACCGTCAACCACGCGAGGGGCAGGAGGAGGCACTGGTGGAGGGTTCAGGGGGCTAGTGGAGACCGGCTTGAGCAGAGACACGTGGAAGACTGGGTGGATCTTCATTGAACCGGGAAGCTGTAGCCTGACCGCGACGGGGTTCACCACAGAGTCCACAGCAAAAGGGCCCACGAACCTAGGGCCCAACTTCTTGGAAGTCCCAGCAAGGTTCAAATCCCGTGTTGATAACCAGACCATCTGGCCCGGACGATAGACCGGAGCGGGTCTTCTGTGGCGGTCAGCAATCAGGCGGTTGCGGGCTGCAGTGCGGACTAGTGCAGCCCTAGCGTCCCTCCAGACTCTATGGGCCCTCCGCAGGTGCACTTGGACGGACGGCACGACGACCTCGGCTTCCTGAGAAGGGAACAGTGGTGGTTGGAACCCGTATGCCGACATAAAAGGCGACCTCCCAGTGGCTGAGCTAATGAGGGTGTTGTGGGCATATTCCACCCAAGGCAGGTGTGAGGCCCAGGAGGCCGGATGCAGTTGGCAAACGCAACGGAGGGCAGCCTCCAGCTCCTGGTTGACCCGTTCTGTCTGTCCGTTGGACTGTGGGTGGTAGCCGGAAGACATACTTGACGTGGCCCCCAGAGCTTTGCAGAATGCTCTCCAAACCCGAGACACAAACTGGGGTCCCCTGTCAGAAACTAGGTCAGACGGAATGCCATGGGTTCGAAAAACGTGTGTTACCAGCAGGTCAGCGGTCTCCAGAGCTGAAGGCAACTTGGGGAGAGCGACGAAGTGCGCCATCTTGGAAAATCGGTCAATCACTGTCAAGATGACGGAATATCCCCTTGAGCGTGGAAGGCCAGTAATAAAATCGAGTGCAACATGGGACCAAGGACGAGATGGAACAGGCAACGGACGCAGAAGTCCTGCTGGAGCTTGATGGGCCGATTTGCCCCGAGCGCAGATGGAACACGCAGAAATGTAGTCCATGACGTCCTTTCGCATACCCGGCCACCAAAACCTCTGGGAAATGAGGAAGAACGTGCGGGACACACCCGGGTGGCAGGCAAACTTCGAGGTGTGCCCCCACTTTAGCACTCCTGCACGCTGAGCGTCCGGAACAAAAAGTTTGCCAGCAGGGCAGCCTCCGGGCACCCTAACACCCCGTAGAGAGTCTTCCACCAGCCGCTCAACCTCCCATCGGAGTGCGCCGATGATCAGGTTCTCTGGAACAACAGGCTCCTCTGAAGACATTTCCTCCACCGGTTCATGAATTCTTGACAAGGCATCGGGCTTCCCGTTGCGTGATCCCGGACGGTAAGTAATCACATAGTTGAAACGTGTCAGGAACAGCGCCCAACGGGCCTGGCGTGTGTTGAGGCGCTTGGCAGCCCGGAGGTACTCCAAATTCTTATGGTCGGTGAGTATTTGGAACGGCACCTCCGTCCCCTCCAACCAGTGCCTCCATTCCTGTAAAGCCTGAACTATAGCGAGCAGCTCCCTGTTGCCGACGTCATAATTTGCCTCCGCGGGGGTGAGGCGGCGGGAGTAGAATGCGCAGGGGTGTAGTCTCTGGTCGACTGCAGACCTCTGGGATAGGATGGCCCCCACTCCGGAACTCGACGCATCAACCTCGACCACAAAAGGAAGATCTGAGTCAGGGTGAACAAGGACAGGTGAGCTAGTGAATGCCCTTTTAAGACCTACAAAAGCGGCTTCCGCCACAGAGGACCACACAAACGGGCGTTTATTAGAGGTCAACCTGGTAAGGGGCTCGGCCCTCATACTATAGTTCCGGATAAAACGCCTATAAAAATTGGCAAACCCGAGGAACCTTTGTAACTGCTTACGTGAAGTGGGGGTTGGCCAATCTGCAACTGCCTGAATTTTGGCTGGGTCAGGCCGTAATTGCCCTTTTTCGACGATGAAACCAAGAAATTGCATTGACCCGCGGTGGAACTCGCACTTCTCGGCCTTGACAAACAGCCTATTTTCCAGAAGCCTTTGGAGGACCATGCGGACATGTTGGCGGTGTTCCTGCAAGTTTCTAGAAAATATTAAGATGTCATCTAAATAAACAAAACAGAAGACATTTAGCATGTCACGAAGCACATCATTTATGAGGCTCTGGAAAACAGCGGGTGCATTAGTCAGACCAAAAGGCATGACTAAGTATTCAAAATGTCCGAGCGGGGTTTTGAAAGCGGTTTTCCACTCATCTCCATCCCGAATCCTAACCAAGTGGTAAGCGCTGCGCAAGTCTAACTTGGTATATATGGTGGCTGACTTTAACGGTGCGAAGGCCGAATCTAATAATGGCAGCGGATATTTGTTTTTAACAGTAATCTCATTAAGGCCCCGGTAGTCAATGCACGGCCGAAGACCCCCATCTTTTTTGCCAACGAAAAAAAACCCCGCTCCCAACGGTGAGGACGAAGGGCGAATTAGGCCAGTTGCCAAGGAAGAGGTTATATAATCTCTCATAGCCTCCTGCTCAGGTTTAGAAATTTGATATAACCTCGAGCTAGGTAGTGGGGCATTGGGCTGCAAGTCAATGGCGCAGTCGTAAGGGCGGTGCGGAGGCAGGGTCTTAGCCTGGTCTATACTAAAAACCTGTTCGAGATCATGGTACTCGGCAGGAACATTTACTAAATTTACAGGCTCGGCAACTGTTTGGGCTTGATCCGGAAGTAGGCACGCCGAGCGTAAGCAGTGCGCGTAACAGAAGGAACTCCAAGTCACTACTTGTGTTTTAGTCCAGTCAATATTAGGGTTATGCATCTTTAGCCAGGGGAGCCCTAGCACAACCGAAGCCGATTTACATGGCATAACCAAGAAGCTACGAACCTCAAAATGGTTCCCGGACAGCTTTGTTTTAAGCGGGGGCGTTATAAACCTTACGTCCGCCAGGGGTCGCCCATCGAGATCTAGAACCTTTTTAGGAGTAGAGAGTCTTATTAATGGGCATTTAAGAGCATCAACAACACTCTGGTCCATAAAACATTCATCTGCCCCTGAATCTATTAAAGCAGTGAACCTAAAATTAACCCCCCCATGCGAAACCTCTCCCGGCAATTGCAGTCTCATTTCACCTCGAGTTTGTTTTAGTTCAATCGACTCGTTGCGAGGCAAATCATTTGACTGATTGCCATAATGTACGAACCTGGTCCCCCCTCTGGCGAGAGGAACCCCAGGGGCCGAAGATCCAGGACGACGTGAAGAGATCGCGTCACAGGCGGCAACGTGGTGCCCCGGCAAGCCACAGTAAAGACATAAGCCCGCCCTCATCCGTCTCCGCCGCTCCTCCGTAGAAAGACGACCGCTGCCGAGTTGCATTGGCTCCTCCCCCGCCAGGACCGGACTCCGCGTCGGCGTAGAGGTTGATGGTGATTCGACGAAGCCGTCTGCACGTAACGTTGCCGGACCGTACCGCGATGACGACCCACGATGGCCCCGCTGCTCCAAGGCTCGTTCCCTCTCGCGCTCCTTCAGTCGATTGTCCAACTTCACGGACAAGGAGATAAGGTCTTCCAGGCCCGAGGAATCCTCCCGGGCCGCCAACTCGTCCTTCACCGCAGACGACAGCCCCCTCCGAAAAATTCCACACAGCGCCGCCTCGTCGTAACCGCACTCCGCGGCCAAAATGCGGAATTGGATGGAGTAGTCCGCCACGCTAAGCTCGCCTTGAAAAAAATCCAGCAGGCGGCTGCCTGCCTCCTTGCCTCTAACCGGGTGATCAAATACTCTCACAAACTCTGTTTTAAAAGTCTCGAATGACTGACGGATTGCGGGATTAGCGTTGCTTACCGCCATTGCCCAAGTGGCCGCTTTACCGGCGAGTAGACTCATGGTATACGCTACACGGGACCTGTCACTCGCGAACGTATATGGCTGCTGGTCAAATACAAGGGAGCACTGGTGCAGAAATTGTCGACAAGCGCCGGGTTCTCCCTCGTAACGATGGGGGTGTGGCAACACTGGCTCCCGGAAAGCAGCCGGTGGAACAACCGGAGACGGGGCGGAATGATCGGGCGCCGCGGCAGCGTTACCTACGCCACCGGACTGTGCAGGTGGGGCCATATTTTCAATTCTAGTGGTTAGCGCGGTGATCACGTTCACTAGTTCATTTAACGATTGTTCATGCTTGCTGATCATATGACCATGACCGGCAAGCGCGTGGCGAATACCCTCCGAGTCTGTGGGATCCATGGTCGGACTATTCTGTTATGACGGCAAGCCGTTAATGTGGATCCAAAAACACAGACCAGGAGATCAATAGAGCAAATGTTTGTGTTTAATTAGTACAACAAAGGGCGCACGCTAGAAAACGCGGATATAACAAGTACAACTTAGGACGCACGCTAGAAAACGCGGATATAACAAGTACAACTTAGGACGCACGCTAGAAAACGCGGATATAACAAGTACAACTTAGGACGCACGCTAGAAAACGCGGATATAACAAGTACAACTTAGGACGCACGCTAGAAAACGCGGATATAACAAGTACAACTTAGGGAGCACGCTAGAAAACGCGGATATAACAAGTACAACTTAGGGAGCACGCTAGAAAACGCGGATATAACAAGTACAACTAAAAGAGCACCCAAGATGGCGTGAATATAACAGAGTACAAAATCCTAACTACAAAATCCAGAAGAGCACAAAAGTAAATAAGATCAAACCAGAACACGACCGAAGAACGTCGGAAGGCACCGAGGATGACGATGAGCACACAGCGGTAAGCAAGGCAGGAACAAGCATATGCAATAGTCCGACACTCGCAGACGGTGACAGGAGTCCTTAAATAGTGAGCGCTCCTAATGCGCCACAGGTGTGCGGCCACGGCCCCGCCCATCCAGCTGAATCAGATGCTGGAAAGAAAAAACAACTGAGAAGGCATACAGATATGACAACTGGTTACTATCTTTTGGTGTAAATATTCCATAATACAGTGAAGAGTGCTGCGGCTTATAGTCCAGTGCGGCTTATCTGTGAACAAATGCTTTTTTTGTGTCAAATTTGGTGGGTGCGGCTTATAGTCAGGTGCGTCTTATAGTCCAAAAATTATGGTACGTTTGATCATTGATAGGCATATAAAAAGCTCTCCTCATGCACATTAGCTGCACGTTAGCTGAACAACGACTGCAGCCGCCCTCCTCCGGGGAGCGAACTGTAAATTGCTCTCCACCGGGCAGTTTGCTGATCCGCGAAGACAGTCGACAACCCAGTCGTCATGTCAAATAATCCGGGCTAGTTATGTGTGATTTTCCGCTTTCAAGACTTTGAAACATCGCTCGGTTCGGGTTAGCATGTCAGCTAACTGTCACGCCTATTGGTTTGTTTACATTCTCCGAAGCCGGGGAAGGGAAATGACATGTCCGATTTAGGTGTCATAAAATATCGTTCGGGAGGTGCGACAGTAAAGGTGAAGTCGACAGTTTTGACCAATATGGAGTCATTTTGCCATGTCGTCCTGAATAGGTGCATTCAGGACAACATGGTATTATTTCATATTCCATTTAGCACTAGATTGTTATTTGTCATGACCATGCCATTTATTTAGCAATTGTGGAAAATTCTTGGATAAAAAGAATATCCTGTAAAAATACTGATGTAAAGACACAGAAACAATGACATTTTGCAGCTCTCTTCGTCGCGTTTTCCTCGTTGTGAATAGTTCCCCCTCGACGGGCTGACTGGTCCTTCTCAAGCCATTTATTTAGCTATTGGGCAAAAATACTTGAATAAAAAGAATATCCTGTAAAAATATTGGAGTAGAGAGATTGAAACAATGACATTTTGCGGCTCTCTTCGTCGCGTTTTCCTCGTTCTGAGTGATTCCCCCTCAATAGGCTGCACACTAAATCAGATGAAATCGTGACTCTGCTGACGTCATCCACCTGTTCGAGACGCTAGAGCCCTATAATGGTAGGCGTGGCTAACCGGCAGATTAAAATTTCTCGTCATCTGCGCTTTGCTAAATTGTTGTATATAGTCGAATCGTCTCAAAATATAATTCTAATTCACATAATAATGCTATTTTAGACTCTTTTTTTTCTCCTGTCCTATGCTCTTTAATGGACAACTATTTTGAACAATCAATCAATCAATCAAATTTATTTATATAGCCCTTTACAAAAACCTGAGAGATCCTCAAAGTGCTTTACAACAAGGCAAAATATATACTATATTGTAAATACCATAATTTTCGGACTATAAGGTGCACCTGACTATAGAGCCTACCCACGTACCACGTGCTCGCTGTATGGTTCCGCCCACTTGTCCGTCAAAACATAGTGTTAACCTGTTACGGCTACGTACATTTCTCCTATTTACGGCGTGTTTTTCTGCTCCTTAACATTAATAATCAAAATGGTGAAGGCGTGTGTGGCTGTTGGTTGCACTAACAGAGAAGATGGAAGGAGAGACTAGAAGTTTTACCGTATTCCGAGGGATCCAAAGAGGAGAGCGAAATGGACGGCTGCAATTCGACGTGAAAACTGGACACCAAAAAATCACCACAGACTATGTATTAGTCATTTTATATCCAGTAAGATGCATTTAATATATATTTAGAGGGTTTTGGCCTGACAATCACAATTAAGATCATTGCTAGGCTAATCGCCGACAACATACGACGTAGTACGACATAGTTTCAAATTCAAGATGTTTGTGACTTCCCTTTCTTCCACCATCGTTATTTTTTGAATAATATTTAGCTGGTACCAAGTGAAAGAAACTGGCCTCGTCTACGGGGCTGACAAATAACCACAATTAAGATCATTGCTAGGCTAATCGCCGACAACATACACGTATGTATGTAGTCAGAGTGCTATCGCTAAACCATATAAACATTAAAAGCCCTAGCTCCATTGACAAATGACACGAAATACATTAGACTTGACAGTGGATGTTAGCAAGAACAAAAGATTTTGAATTGAAAATTTCGTAACTCACCTTCCGAGCACAAGATTCCTGCCGAATTTTCGTGTACGAGGACCTGTTTCACCCAACCAGCAACGTAGCATTTATAAGCCTCGAAGCTCTTAAAGTTTTTCAAACTTTCGTGAGAATAGGCTGATTTTGTGTGGACAAGAAAGTTGTAAATATCAGGGTCAGGCAGAGACGGCGAAGGCAGCCGGTCAAAAATCATCGATTTAGGCATCAAATATGGATCTGGCGACTGTATAGAACGAAGCTTTTCCTCATAACGCCTTTTATGCAACAGATCCAGTGAGTTTGCGGCATCAGAAAGCACCGGGTCTTCCATGAAATGCATTTTAAATTCCGCCATCAATTGAAAACAATGCTAATACAGAGTCAAAATGACGGACAAGTGGGCGGAACCATACAGCGAGCACGTGGTACGTGGGTAGGCTCTATAAGCCGCTAAGGATTCAACAATACTTTCCCATAAAAATCCAACTGCACTTGAGCAAATCATAAATAATGAATTAAAGAAAATAGATACATGGTTAAAATGTAATAAACTATCTCTAAATATCAATAAAACAAATTACATTGTGTTTCGCTCCCATAAAAAACAAGCCACTAAACAAATCTGCCTAAACATAAACAGAGAAAACATTGAAAGGGTCGACTCTACAAAATTTTTGGGAGTCCATATTGATGAGTGCCTTAATTTTAGAAAACATATTGATGAAATTACACATAAACTGTCAAGATATGCTGCTCTTTTCTTTAAACTGAGACACTATCTCCCACTCTCTGCACTTCTCATTTTGTATAAATCTTTATTTGAACCACACTTACAATACTGTAATGTCATATGGTGCAACACATATCCAACTTATTTAAAAAAGCTTGAAATACTACAGAAAAAAGTTATACGTGCCCTAACATGGTCTGAGTTTAATGCTCCAACTAAAATAATTTTTCACCGCCACCACCTCCTGAGGCTTAAAGACCACAACTATTACCAAAATGCTTGTGTAATGTGTAAGATTATCTATAGACTAAATTATAAATTAGGTGACCTCGTCCCAGTCTGTACTCCTCAACACACATACACTACCAGAAGAAAACATCAAATCACAGGAAAAAAACGAAGGCTAAAGTGTACAAGTTTTAGCATTGTGTGCAAAGGACCACAGATTTGGAATGAACTGGATGAAACACTTAAAATGTCACACTCCATCTCCATCTTTAAGAAAAAACTCAAAACTCATCTCCTAGCAATGTATATATAATATGCTGATTCTTTGAATAATACTACTGGTGTCTCTTATCAAATCCAATGTAACCAAAATTTTGAAATTGCCCACAGTTAATTGTGTGTGTGTGCATGTGTGTATGTGTGTTTTGTCTAACTGGGCCCCTGCTAAAAGCTTTGAATAGCTTCTTTGGAGTGTCCGATTCGCCCACCTTAACATGTGAACTGCTAGCGTATGATCATGTACTGTATTTGTTGATGTGCGAATAAACTGAAACTGAAACTATACTTATGCTTTATATTGAACCGTTCGATTCAATACGCAAAAACATTCGATCCAAATGAAAAGCTCCCAAAATGTATTTTCCGAATTTATTTTTGTCGTCTCTCTCGCTAAAATGTCCGGCAGAGCTTTACCTTGAATAAACAAACTCTGCCGCTAGCAGCCCACCTCCTCCACTCCTCCCCCAAACTGCATGAAAGGTGGGAGCTGTGGCGTTCAAGGATCATTGCTCGTGTGGAAAGACAGAAACTTAAGGAGGCGGCTTGCCGGCTTTATATCGTACAGATTCGTTGTTTGGCAGCAGTTTGGGTAAGCTGATATGCTATCCCCACTCGTACATATTTAACAAAGTCTGCCAATTTATTGTTGCCGATTTGGCTGCTGCGAATAATCTCGCTTTGACAAAAGACAGGTTAAGACTGTGGGTCACAGAGAGCTAACTCACGGTTACATGATGAACAATGAATGGCAAATTAAGAGTGCTACACTTCAAGCTCGTCCTGTTCAAATGCTGGTGTTGTGAAGTAATGAGCAGACGTGACTTCTGTGGCATTTGTTAAATTTTTTTAATGCCCGACAACACTTGCGTGCACACACTAGATATCATCAAATAGCAACCTAGATGTGCTACGTTAGATCCCCCCCATGCCATTGGCTGCGTGAGCCCATAGTGATCATGGGACGCGTAGTCCATATACTACATCGATGAATTAAAAACTGGATGAAAGTTAAACTGGCCAAATCAATCCATACCAGTGACTATAGATCAGTGTTTTTCAACCTTTTTTGACTCACGGCACGTTTTAACATTGGAAAAAAATCTCGCGGCACACTACAAACCAAAAATGTTCCCAAATTATTTACTGTACAGCAGAGGTTGTGCTAGACTTTTTCGTTGTCTGTCATTTTGACTGACAGGGTGATAAAATCCGGTCATGATCTATTTTTACCCGTCACTTAAATTTTTAAAATGATGATAATGACATTGTGGTGACCCTTTGCCTGGCATAATTCACCTTCTGTACTTGTGTGTCCATTTGGCCGAGCGCGTTAGCGGCTACGACACAGTCACGTGACAGAGACACTTAAGAGCTGCGCGCGTTCCGGCTTGAATAGAGAGTTCACAGAGAGCAGCAGAGCTACAGCGGCTGGACACAGCAATTCGAGCTAGCAAGACTCTTAAAGCACTAATGTGAAGTAAGGTTGGCCAACCATGTTTTTGAATAATATCAATGGCTAAACAATTATAAGCATATTTTCATTTTTTTTTTTTAACGCAACCCTTCCAGATTGTTTGTTTAACCCATGGCAACGCCCCTGACAACGAAAATGCTTTTCTTCGGCAATTACGTCACACCGGGAAGTGCGAGAAAGTCCGCCATAGAAGAGTATTGTTTGTTGCATTGCTTCTCGGTAAGATGCCATGGCGGTGTGTAGTGATGTTTTGTTCTCACTCAAATGAAAAGTTGTATGAGTGGCCAAAGGATGGCAGGGCACGTAAATGGACATCTTTCGTTTGCACAAAGCAAACACTTCGAAGATGCCTGCTTCCTTAACCGGTCTGCTTATGATCAAGGATTTGCCAAAAAGTAAGTGTGATTTTTGGATAGATGACTGATGACTTTGTCAAAGCAGAGCTGCCAACTGTTGTGGAATGTACCGTAGAAGCTAGCGACGTTAGCCGAAAGCCAACTCGTGGCAATAGTCGTGGCATAGTTGTTGTTGTGTTAGGTCCCAAGGACGGCTCACGAAGGGCGTAACATAAAACGAGCCACACAATTTCACAAGTGGCACAAAATTTACACAACAAACTCGCAATGAATATGGTAAATGGTGTTATACTTATATAGCGCTTTTCCACCTTTCAAGGCAATATGTACAAAATGTAGATGAAGCGCGGCTTCAGGGTAAGCCCAGGCAAACAAAAGGAATCTACACTTGAACCCCAACCGCTAACTAAACTCTGATCATGAAAAAGAACGAAGAAAAGACAGCCACTAGCCTTCTACCCTAGCTTCTTACGCTAAAAAACACAGGAGAAAACGGGTTGAACAGAAATGGCGACTTACCCCTTCTTGCTTCAGTGCTCTTATTTACAGTGGTGAACAAAAACGATTCAATAACGAATAAACAAAATACTGTACCTCACCGAAAAAGTGGGAGTGTATCAGACTAGCGATCAAATGCAAACGAGCGTGAATGGCGAGCTAACAGCTGCACAATGCTGTCAAATGTGAACGTTGACAGCGCAAGTCCCGCAGTGAATCATGGGAAATGTAGTCTCGGGACAACACTGAAGTGGTGCTTTGTAATCTGTTCGCTTGTGTGAAAAAACTACATTTCCTCACGCCATTAGACGCCACTTCCTGCCGATAGCCCCAGGAAGTAGTAGTAGCTGGAAGTACGAGGCGAGGCGGAGATGAGCGACAAGCAAAACTTTGCGGTCGAATGTGGCGGCAGTCCGCTATTATTTTGTTTTCTTATTGTTGCCACAATAAAGTGGAAAAAGCCATCAACGACTCATCTCCTTCTCCCCCCCAACGTTTTTATATTACTATTTTATATGCATGAGCGCTGCCGGATCTGCCAAAATGAACATGCAGTCTGATTATTATTTTTTTTAAACAACGTCATCAGATAGACAAAAACATAAAATTATGTGCAAATGCCTGCATCTTCAAATCATGAAAATAATAACAGCCTATATCTTACCAATCTTGTAATCTCGATGGGTCTTGTCTCCATTCGATGTCAGGTAGTCTGTGCACATTGTTTGCATCTTGATTAGCGTCTGGCTAATACATGTACGATCCAACATAAAATTCCAACCTCCTCCTCCTCTTCCTCCAACTCTTCAAAAACTTGGGTCTCCTCACTTGCGCTTGATCTATCACTTATATCGCTGTTTGAAGCATTGTTTGAAGGGCTTTGTAGGGCGGCCGTATGGAGCGCTCCCATCGCTGTTCTCGGTGTGACGCATCACTTCCGGGTTCGTCCCCTTTCAGGCTCGAACTTCGGAAACGTGATTATTTTGTCAAATATACAACATATAAATTATTTTTTCATGCTTTATTTGTTGAATAACGTTTATTTACTTTAATTCTGGACCTATTTGGCATTTTATGAAATTACTTCACATTAGTGCTTTAACATTGCATACCGCTTCAACATATTCAATAGTATTTAGTTTTTATTCATTTTAAATTAATATTCTGTCTGAACAAGCTTAACAGAGAATCCACACCGTGCCATCACACATCAAGCAGATGAATATGTAACTTTTTCTCCGCAGTGACAAAAACAGCTGACTGTGGCCACAGTAGGTAGGCTACATAACATATGGAACAATGAAATTAACAGTTCACCTGCTGTGGCCTGAACGGAGTCTTACACCTTCCTCCTGGTGCACATGGACTTGAATTGCATGCCCGCTTGTGCAGTCCCTGTTTTTTCACCTCTTTTGTCAACACCATCGTCGTTTTGGGGCTTTTTGAAGAAACTTCGGACACTCAGTTGCTTTGACATTTTTCCGAGTAAGGCCAACGACGTCATGCATCAAGAGAGACAATAGCTAATTAATATGCTCACTCGTCACCCTGTGGTCTGAGGTGTGAATTGCAACCTGTCAAAATGACAGATGGACTTCAGTTTTTTCCGTCACCGTTTTAAAAAATCGGTCAACGACGGAAAATATTCGGTTAACGCGACCCCTGCTGTACAGTATATTCAATTATAAAATAATTTCTCAGTATGTATACTTACTCAGTGTGAAACTTGAGCCTGTTTAGATGAACACAAAGTCCTTATTCTTCAGCAGCTCTCAGTCTTTGGTTTTAATTATTATTATCATTTTTTAAATAGCACTTAGGCTTGAAAAAGCTCAGAATTATCAGACAGGGATTTGAGCAATGTCTTTAACCACATCAGGGCCGAGCATCTCGCAGACAATGGGTTTGTAGGCAGGTAGTATTAATGTCTCTGTCACGGTGTCGGACTTTTTGGATTTAGCAACAAGGTAACTGGCTTAGAGAGCTTTCTCATTTTCTTTCGTAGTTTTTATATTACAAAAAAAGTTGCCTGTTTCTCTGTGAACAACATCGAATTGTTTTGAAGTGACGGGTGTTTCGTTTGGAGATGACATTTAAACTTGCTTGGTACCATGGCGCTGTGCTGCTCGTGTCGCATTCAAAAACTGCTGGGATTTTTAGCCATTAGCCACCTTGCTTTTCTCAACAATGTGTTATAATATAACACAGGGGGAGGATTGACGGTCGTCACATATGGATAAAATAGAAAGGACACTTTCGAGTATATCGACACATGACGAGTCTAACCAAATAATGTGCAGTAGACGTGTTGGGGTCCACATTGTCGCGGACAGCAAGGTCGTTGATGGCTAGAAATCCGAGCAGTTTTTGAAAGCGACACGAGCAAACTTCGCTCATCTGCACACGACCGAGAACTTTCTACCTACTCCTTCCTTCCTTCCTTCCTACTGCAACTCCGCCCGACGACGCAAAAAAAAATATTGTAATAGCCCCAAATGGGGATATACAAAGGAGAGGAGTCGGTGATGACTTTCCCACTTTATTGTGGCAACAATGGAAAATAATAAACAAAATAACAGCGGCATCCACAACATGCGACCGCTAACTTGCTCTCACGCCGTTCTCCCTCCCTCCTTGCTTGCTTCCTGCTACGTCACCACTCTGCAGTCAGATGGCCCCTTCAAGGGCGTGCACAGTTACGGACATTACAATATACACTCACCGCCCACTTTATTAGGTACACGTGTCCAACTGTTCGTTAACACTTAATTTCTAATCAGCCAATCACATGGTGGCAACTCAGTGCATTTAGGCATGTAGACATGGTTTAAGACAATCTCCTTCCTGCAGTTCAAACCGAGCATCAGTATGGGGAAGAAAGGTGATTTGAGTGACTTTGAACGTGGCATGGTTGTTGGTGCCAGAAGGACTGGTCTGAGTATTTCAGAAACTGCTGATCTACTGGGATTTTCACGCACAACCATCTCTAGGGTTTACAGAGAATGGTCCGAAAAAGAAAAAATATTCAGTGAGCGGCAGTTCTGTGGGCGGAAATGCCTTGTTGATGCCAGAGGTCAGAGGAGAATGGCCAGACTGGTTCGAGCTGATAGAAAGGCAACAGTGACTCAAATAACCACCCGTTACAACCAAGGTAGGCAGAACGCACAGTACGTCGAACTTTGAGGCAGATGGGCTACAGCAGCAGAAGACCATGCCGGGTGCCACTCCTTTCAGCTAAGAACAGGAAACTGAGGCTACAATTTGCACAAGCTCATCGAAATTGGACAATAGAAGATTGGAAAAACGTTGCCTGGTCTGATGAGTCTCGATTTCTGCTGCGACATTCGGATGATAGGGTCAGAATTTGGCATCAACAACATGAAAGCATGGATCCATCCTGCCTTGTATCATCGGTTCAGGCTGGTGGTGGTGGTGTAATGGTGTGGGGAATATTTTCTTGGCACTCTTTGGGCCCCTTGGTACCAATTGAGCATTGTGGGAACGCCACAGCCTACCTGAGTATTGTTGCTGACCATGTCCATCCCTTTATGACCACAATGTACCCAACTTCTGATGGCTACTTTCAGCAGGATAATGCGCCATGTCATAAAGCTGGAATCATTTCAGACTGGTTTCTTGAACATGACAATGAGTTCACTGTACTCAAATGGCCTCCACAGTCACCAGATCGCAATCCAATAGAGCATCTTTGGGATGTGGTGGAACGGGAGATTCGCATCATGAATGTGCAGCCGACAAATCTGCACCAACTATGTGATGCCATCATGTCAATATGGACCAAACTCTCTGAGGAATGCTTCCAGCACCTTGTTGAATCTATGTCACGAAGAATTGAGGCAGTTCTGAAGGCAAAAAGGGGGTCCAACCCGTTACTAGCATGGTGTACCTAATAAAGTGGCTGGTGAGTGTATATATATAAATGCGACATTAGATAATTTCTCGCGGCACACCTGACGATCTCTCACGGCACACTAGTGTGCCGCGGCACACCGGTTGAAAAACACCGCTATAGATAATGCTGCAAATATTGTTAATTCAGTACGTACATGGACTCGGACCACAAACAGGATGTTTTTTTCATGTTGTAACATACCTGCTAAGAAAATAATAGCAATCAACAGTGTGCCCCGCCTCTCTTTACAAACAGTAAAGATTGTTCTCCGGACTTATATAAAATTTCTTCAGATCAGTAAGAAGTAAGAACATAAATATTATGCTCTATAATGCATGTTTATATGTTGGCATTGTTCTTTTTGATTGTTAGCAAAATAAAAAAAACATAAAAAAAAAAATAAATAAATAAACTTGTATTTTTTGTTTCAGAGCATTAAATGTATTGAATCGAATCGAAAATCATGTCCTTCGTATCGAAAATCGTACCCAACCGTGACTTAACTGTATCGTTGCACCCCTATAAGCCGCCACCCACTAAATTTGACACGAAAATGGCATTTGTTCATTGATAAGCCGCACTGGACTAATAGCCGCAGCTGTCCTTACTGTATTATGGGATATTATTTATACCAAAAAATATTAACCAGTAAAACTTTATTTGACAGTAGCATCACAAGACTGTCTAAGACCAAATGAACCACCATCATTGCTTTGAGAAGCTTCATTCGGCCATCGCTGCTCCCTTGGGGGAGACAATCAACCTCTGCTGCCACCTGCTGTCAACACTGTTGATGACCAACGTGCCTCCTAGCATGCAATGCAGCGCTACAGATGTAAATAACAATCAAAATTCATATTCTGTGCTAATTATTTCTTCAGTTACTGTTCCAGTTGTTTCATTAATTGATAACTATGGTATTTTGTAACACTTTATTTGACAGTGGTGCCGTAAAACTTTCATAAGCCCATCCTAATTATGACATGACACTGCCATGAGCATTAATGAATGCCTATGACAGATATCATTAAGTGATACAGTGCCTTGCAAAAGTATTCGGCCCCCTTGAACCTTGCAACCTTTCGCCACATTTCAGGCTTCAAACATAAAGATATAAAATTTTAATTTTTTGTCAAGAATCAACAAGTGGGACACAATCGTGAAGTGAAACAAAATTTATTGGATAATTTAAACTTTTTTAACAAATAAAAAACTGAAAAGTGGGGCGTGCAATATTATTCGGCCCCCTTGCGTTAATACTTTGTAGCGCCACCTTTTGCTCCAATTACAGCTGCAAGTCGCTTGGGGTATGTTTCTATCAGTTTTGCACATCGAGAGACTGACATTCTTGCCCATTCTTCCTTGCAAAACAGCTCGAGCTCAGTGAGGTTGGATGGAGAGTGTTTGTGAACAGCAGTCTTCAGCTCTTTCCACAGATTCTCGATTGGATTCAGGTCTGGACTTTGACTTGGCCATTCTAACACCTGGATACGTTTATTTTTGAACCATTCCATTGTAGATTTGGCTTTCTGTTTTGGATCATTGTCCTGTTGGAAGATAAATCTCCGTCCCAGTCTCAGGTCTTGTGCAGATACCAACAGGTTTTTTTCCAGAATGTTCCTGTATTTGGCTGCATCCAGCTTCCCGTCAATTTTAACCATCTTCCCTGTCCCTGCTGAAGAAAATCAGGCCCAAACCATGATGCTGCCACCACCATGTTTGACAGTGGGGATGGTGTGTTCAGGGTGATGAGCTGTGTTGCTTCTACGCCAAACATATCGTTTTGCATTGTGGCCAAAAAGTTCAATTTTGGTTTCATCTGACCAGAGCACCTTCTTCCACATGTTTGGTGTGTCTCCCAGGTGGCTTGTGGCAAACTTTAAACGAGACTTTTTATGGATATCTTTGAGAAATGGCTTTCTTCTTGCCACTCTTCCATAAAGGCCAGATTTGTGCAGTGTACGACTGATTGTTGTCCTATGGACAGACCCTCCCACCTCAGCTGTAGATCTCTGCAGTTCATCCAGAGTGATCATGGGCCTCTTGGCTGCATCTCTGATCAGTTTTCTCCTTGTTTGAGAAGAAAGTTTGGAAGGACGGCCGGGTCTTGGTAGATTTGCAGTGGTCTGATGCTCCTTCCACTTCAATATGATGGCTTGCACAGTGCTCCCTGAGATGTTTAAAGCTTGGGAAATCTTTTTGTATCCAAATCCAGCTTTAAACTTCTCCACAACAGTATCTCGGACCTGTCTGGTGTGTTCCTTGGTTTTCATAATGCTCTCTGCACTTTAAACAGAACCCTGAGACTATCACAGAGCAGGTGCATTTATACAGAGACTTGATTACACACAGGTGGATTCTATTCATCATCATCGGTCATTTAGGACAACATTGGATCATTCAGAGATCCTCACTGAACTTCTGGAGTGAGTTTGCTGCACTGAAAGTAAAGGGGCCGAATAATATTGCACGCCCCACTTTTCAGTTTTTTATTTGTTAAAAAAGTTTAAATTATCCAATAAATGTTGTTCCACTTCACGATTGTGTCCCACTTGTTGTTGATTCTTGACAAAAAAAATAATTTTCATATCTTTATGTTTGAAGCCTGAAATGTGGCAAAAGGTTGCAAGGTTCAAGGGGGCCGAATACTTTTGCAAGGCACTGTATCTGCCAAATTTTTTCACTTTTGAATGGATATAAAAGATCCAAGCTGGAGATAAATGGATATAGTGACATAATTTGCTAGATGATACTTAATGACATCCGTCATAAGCATTCATTAATGTCCATTAGTGTTATATCATAATTATTATGGTCTTATGGCAGTATTATGGCGCCGCCGTCAAATAAAGTGTTACCTATGAACCCAAATAAATCAACAACTAAGCCGCACTAGACTATAAGCGCAAGATTCAAAATGAGGGGAAAAAATAGCCGCTTTTTGTCCGAAATTATGGTAAAAGGCAAGAAAGTCCTACACAATAAAATGAGGGGGGAAAAAAAACAAAAACAATGCATCACGCTAAAATACGGCAAACAAAAGAATACAACAGATAAAATCCAAACAAATTAAAACCCTTAAAAAATATAACCAGGCTACCCTAGTCAGGAGAAAATTGAGTCTAAAAAAAATACAATTTAAAGAGGCCTATATTAGTAATGGTACGGATTTCAGGGGGCAGGCTATTCCACAACCTGGGGGCAACAACCGCAAAAGATCGATCACCGCACTGTAAGTCTCGATCTTGGAACTTGCAGAAGAAACTGGCCGATAGAACGAAGTTGCGAGTTACGGAGGGTTAAAATGACAAATAAAAAGGAGTCAAACAGTCACAGTCAAACATGGCGGAGGTTCCCTGATGTTTTGGGGTTGTTTTGCTTCCTCTGGCACTGGACTGCTTGACCGTGTTCATGTTATTATGAAGTGTGAAGACGACCAAAAAAATTTGCAGCATAATGGATGGCCCAGTGTGAGAAAGCTGGGTCTCCCTCAGAGGTCATGGGTCTTCCAGCAGGACAATGACCCAAAACAAACTTCAAAAAGCACTACAAAATGGTTTGACAGAAAGCACTGGAGACTTCTAAAGTCAGACCTGAATCCCATAGAACACCTGTGGAGAGATCTGAAAATGGAAGTTTGGAGAAGGCACACTTCATATCTCAGGGAACTGGAGCAGTTGGCCAAAGAAGAACCGGAAGCGGTTGTTCACAGTTATTTTGTGTAAAGGTTGTGCTACTAAGTATTAGGCTGAGGATGTCAATAGTTTTGTCTGGCCTATTTTTGGAGTTTTGTGTAAAATGATTCTCTTTTGTGTTTTTTCATTGCAAGCAAAATAAAATAAGATATTACTCCCAAAGCATTTGTAATTGCAATCATTTTCTGGGAGAAACTGAGCATTATCTGACAGAATTGCAGGGGTGCCAATACTTTTGGTCAGCACTGTATGTGTATCGATTTTCATCAAAATTGCCATGTTATTTCGAGTATTCCTAAACTTTTGCATTTGACCCCTGTGGTTTAATCTAAAATTTACAGCAACATCGCTACTTTTACTCTTGACAATCAATAAAGATTTTAATGTTTCATTTAATTCTGACTACTTTGTGCGGTTGTGGACATACAGTGGGGCAAATAAGTATTTAGTCAACCACTAATTGTGCAAGTTCTCCCACTTGAAAATATTAGAGAGGCATGTAATTGTCAACATGGGTAAACCTCAAACATTAGAGACAGAATGTGGGGGGAAAAAAAAGAAAATTACATTCTTTGATTTTTTAAAGAATTTATTTGCAAATCATGATGGAAAATAAGTATTTGGTCCATACCAAACGTTTATCTCAATACTTTGTTATGTACCCTTTGTTGGCAATAACGGAGGCCAAACGTTTTCTGTAACTCTTCACAAGCTTTTCACACACTGTTGCTGGTATTTTGGCCCATTCCTCCATGCAGGTCTCCTCTAGAGCAGTGATGTTTTGAGGCTGTCGTTGGGCAACACGGACTTTCAACTCCCTCCACAGATTTTCTATGGGGTTGAGATCTGGAGACTGGCTCGGCCACTCCAGGACCTTGAGTGGCGAAGCCACTCCTTTGTTGCCTTGGCTGTGTGTTTGGGATCATTGTCATGCTGAAAGACCCAGCCACGTCTCATCTTCAATGCCCTTGCTGATAAAAGGAGATTTTCACTCAAAATCTCTCGATACATGGCCCCATTCATTCTTTCCTTTACACAGATCAGTCGTCCTGGTCCCTTTGCAGAAAAACAGCCCCAAAGCATGATGTTTCCACCCCCATGCTTCACAGTGGGTATGGTGTTCTTCAGATGCAATTAAGTATTCTTTCTCCTCCAAACACGAGAACCTGTGTTTCTACGAAAAAGTTCTATTTTGGTTTCATCTGACCATAACACGTTCTCCCAGTCCTCTTCTGGTTCATCCAAATGCTCTCTAGCGAACCGCAAATGGGCCTGGATGTGTACTTTCTTCAGCAGGGGGACACGTCTGGCAGTGCAGGATTTGAGTCCCTGGCGGTGCATTGTGTTACTGATAGTAGCTTTTGTTACTGTGGTCCCAGCTCTCTGTAGGTCATTCACTAAGTCCCCCCGTGTGGTTCTGGGATTTTGCTCACCATTCTTGTTATCATCTTGACGCCACGGGGTGAGATCTTGCATGGAGCCCCAGATCGAGGGAGATTATCAGTGGTCTTGTATGTTTTCCATTTTCTAAAAATTGCTCCCACAGTTGATTTCTTTACACCAAGCGTTTTACCTATTGCAAATTCAGTCTTCCCAGCCTGGTGCAGGTCTACAATTTTGTCTCTGGTGACCTTCGACAGCTCTTTGGTCTTGGCCCTAGTGGAGTTTGGAGTGTGACTGACTGAGCTTGTGGACAGTTGTCTTTTATACCGCTAATGAGTTAAAAAAGGTGCCATTAATACAGGTAACGAGTGGAGCCTCATTAGACCTCGTTAGAAGAAGTTAGACCTCTTTTACAGCCAGAAATCTTGCCTGTTTGTAGGTGACCAAATATTTATTTTCCACTCTAATTTGGAAATAAATTCTTTAAAAATCAAACAATGTGATTATCTGTTTTTTTTTTTTCACATTCTTTCTCTCATGGTTGAGGTTTACCCATGTTGACAATTACAGACCTTTCTAATCTTTTCATGTAGGAGAATTTGCACAATTGGTGGTTGACTAAATACTTATTTGCCCCACTGTATATCCATTTTCAAATATAACATATGGTATAACTACGTATGACATGAATGTGTGTGTCCCATTTTATCACCTGTGAATGAGGGAGTGCATGTCCGCAGGCAGAACTGTACAGTAAGTCCTTTCCTCCTCGGCCCTCCTTCCCCACAGGCAATAAGCAGAGTAAACACAGCATCCACCTAACAGGATCCAGGATGCACCGCTTCATTTGCATCCTAGCGCCTGAAAACACACACGCACATACACACTCTTTTTCCTCTTTTTTTTTTTAATTTTTTTTTTTTTTTAAATATAATTTTGGACTCTGTATCCCCCAATATTTCCTTTTTTGCTTATTTCTTTTTCATGTTCTCCCTTTACTTGACCTTATTCACTTCCAGTTTTTGTATTTCTGCTTTCGGTTAAGTCGTCTGTTGTGCCCCAGGGCTTAAATGGAAGACAACAGTGTCACTGGTGCTTTTCCCTCCTCCCCGTTCTTGTGCTGCTTCTCATCGTATTCTTCTTGTCAGCGCATATGCAAAACTTTCACTTTTCCCTCAGGACAATCGCGCTCTCCTACTTTTACCTTCTTTTTGGAAAGTTTAATCCCAGTAATCAATTTAAATCATTAGCTGTGTGATATTGGCCGATGCCGATACTGTACCAATATCACATTAAAAAGTATATGATGGAAAACACTCAGGTAACTTGAAGTTCCGCTCAGAGACCCCCAATTTGGCCAAATTTCAAAATTGTCCTATATGCATGTGTGATACATCATTGGAAAGCTTAAAATCTCAATTTTCTGGGGGAAGAAAATTTTTGAACAGGAGGGCATTTTAAAAAAGAAAATGTAAACAGCAGAACCCTAACTGGAGGTGAGAGCACGCGAGAGCATAAATAGAGACGCCATGATTTTAATGAGATATTATTGCGTACTTACCTCTTTTCGATCCAAAAACTTCATGTAGCATGTATCACCGAGTGTAAAGACACAGCTGTGAATGGCCGCAGCTGGATTTTGGGGGGGATTTTATGGATGAAAGATGCTCATATAACAAGGGTCGTGATGCAGAAATCGCAGACATCAAGGAGTAATAGACCCCCCCCCCCCCAGGAACACTACATGCCCCACACAAGTTCCCCAGGCGAACTCCGCCACGAGGCAGTGGTCAACACAAAAGAAAGACCCAAAAAAATCCATCTTGATGAGACAGGCGGCGATGAGGGAAAAGTTTACCCCTGCTGTCGCGGCCACAACAGCGTCATCTCTCAGTTCAATAGCTTAGTTATGTGTAAATAAATTGTTCCTTTGCTTTCAAAAGCTCTTGCTGTTTATGTTATTTTGTAGAAGCAAAAAATTATTCCGATGTTTGAGATGTCACAAAAGCAAAAAATAGCTGTGTTAAAGTCAAAGTTATGTTTGAAATGTATGCTTTTACAAAAATAAAAAATTAGGAAAATTTCTAAAACTAAGCTATTTTCTAATGCTGATTTCTAAAGAATGGAAAAAGATATGAACTAACTTTTTTTTCCTGCTGAAAGAGTCTAATCTTTCTTTTGGTGGGTTCCATGTTTATATAGCAATAGATTAGAATTTTCTGTGGCCCTTGCAAAATCAGTCAAAATCCAGTAAAACATCCCAGAGCGAAGGGGGTTGCACAGGTGAAAATGGCTTGGAGTGAATGAGTTAATATAAAAAAAAAAGTTCAAAGCCAAAAACGGAAATGTATACAGCATGACGTGCAGTCATACATTTAACTAAAATGAAAATAGGAAATTAGCGTTGTCCAATAATGACTTTTGTTTGTTTTTCCAAAAATCCGATAAATGCAGTCGTGGACTCCACATATTATGGCTAATTGTATTATGATGCCCCTCGGTGCTTTGATAATGATAAATGTAACAACTTCAAGGTTTTCCAAATAAACAATCAGTGAAAAATAAAGGGAAGCTGAGCTAAACTGTGACCAGCCCTTGTACAAAGGCAGAAGGCTTCTACATTCACTTTGAAGGCAACATGCATATTGGCCCAAAAACAATAATGAAAATCCGATGTCGATATTTTCCGATATCATTTAAAAATGCTTTTATCGGCCGATATTATCGGCTACCTGATAATACTGGACAACTCTACAAGAAATCCTTTGTTACGGTTACTTTGGATGATTCTATAACTATCTTATATTCTACTAGCCTACTTAATGACTCCAATTTTAGTAGTACTTTATTGAAAATAAATTAACCCATTGACTGCCATTGACAGCATTAGACGTCAATCCATTTGAAATGGGAGGGTTCCAGAAAATGAACGTTCAATAGCCCTTCCTAGTTAAAATGTACTGGATTGGATATTCAATGTCCTGTCAATGGCACTGAAACAAAGTGAAACATGATCATTCACTGTCAACCCTCCCAGGTTAAAATTAATTGGACGTCTATCGCCGTCAATGGCAGCCAATGATTTAAAAAAGAAACAAGCATCGTTCAGAAAAAATTGCAACCATTTGTGACTGTGACGCATCATTTAAGATGTCGTTCACAGCCGCTTTGATGTCGTCTGCCGACTCATCGGCGATCGGTCGCCGCTGTCGGTCAAAAATCAACATCGTTCCTCCTCCCGCCGTCTTTGTTGACTCGGCGGCTGGGTCGCGACGAGGTCAGCAGCCACGCTTCGAGGACGGCGGACGGGACTCACCCCGAATGCTCTTTGAGGCTCTCAGTGTGAGGCGGCCATGTTTAGTCTGCCGCACGCCGCGTCCATTTGGCACCGAGCTGTCTCAACAAGAAAATGAAGATGCGTTTGACCACCGCAACGGCGCTTCCAGGCTCACCATCACTCACGTGCAACTTCGATACTTGAAAATTTCCATAGGCTTACTGTTGGAGTTTTTCAATCTTTCATATTTTTTGGACAAGTCAAAGAATGCACAATAAAGACAAAAGAGTATATGGCGGAAAACACAGACAAGACTGAAAAAGCAGTTTCTGCTCTTGCACCCCTCTTTAAAATAAACTGCTGTATTTTAAGCCAAAACAACTGTTGTGTTTGATAGAACAATATGTCTACTGTATATGCAGCAATAGCAGATTCATGGCGAATTAAGCCCCTGTACTATTTTTATTTGTCCGTTTTACCCTGGAAACCCCCGTTTACAGACGTCGCGCAACCGCTTTTGTTTCAACCTAGCCAATAAAAAGAGGGTAAGATATTTATTATTCAAAATGTTTGTCATTTTTAGCTTGGAATCCTTAATTGATGTCTAATATTTAGTTTAAAAAAAGAAAACGACTTTAAAAAATTATTCACTCGCATATTTTAAACTTTTAAACAAATTACGTCACAATGAAAAATTTGGCGTCTGCAAAAAAGTCAAGGATATCTACCTCAGAACTATCACTTAATTGTATTTTTTGTTACTGTCGCATTTTCCCCGATATGTTATATAATAAATAATCGATCCAAACAAAGAAAAATTGAAAAACAACGTTTAAAAGGGTAACCATATGACAAAGAAAATCTCAACCACTCCTTGTTGTCTGCGATTTCTGCATCGCGACCCTTGTTATATCACCATATTTCACCCATAAAATCCCCAAAAAATCTGGCCGTGGCCATTCACAGCTGTGTCTTGACACTCGGTGATACATGCTACATGAAGTTTTTTGATCGAAACAAGGTAGGTACACGATAATATCACATTGAAATCGTGGCGTCTTTAATTCTGCTCTCGCGTGCTCTCGCCTCCAGTTAGGGTTTTGCTGTTTAAAAAAAAAAAAAAATTTTTTAAATGCCCTCCTGTTCAAAATGTTTCTTACCCCAGAAAATTGAGATTTTAAGCTTTCAAATGATGTATCACACATGCATATCGGACAATTTTGAAATCTGGCCAAATTGGTGGTCTCACAGCGGAACTTCAAGTCACCTGAGTGTTTTCCGCCATACAGACAAGACTGAAAAAGCAGTTTCTGCTCTTGCACTCCTCTTTAAAAGAAACTGCTGTATTTTAAACCAAAACACCTTTGATAGAGCAATATGTCTATATGCTGCCATAGCAGATTCATGGCGCATAAAGCCCCCGAACTATTTTTAATTTGTCCGTTTTACCCTGAAAACCCCCGTTTACAGATGTCGCGCAACCGCTTTTGTTTCGACCCAGACATAAAACAAAGGTAATTAATTATATTTACCATTCAAAATGTCTGTCGTTTTTAGCTTGGAATCATTCATTGATGTCTCATAATTTCGTTTTTAAAAAAAAAAACAACTTTAAAAAATTATTCACTCACATATTTTAAACTTTTAAACAAATTGTCACAATGAAAAAAATGGCGTCTGTAAAAGAGTCACGGATATCGACCTCATAACTATCGCTTAATTGTATTTTTTTTGTTACTGTCGCATTTTCTCCGATATGTTAGATGTTAAATAATTGATCCAAACAAAAAAAAAGTTGAAAAAAACGTTTAAAAGGGTAAATATATGAAAAAGAATATCTCGACCACTCCTTGATGTCTGCGATTTCTGCATCGTGACCCTTGTTATATTACCATGTTTCACCCATAAAATCCCCCAAAAATCCAGCTGTGGCCATTCACAGCTGTGTCTTGACACTCAGTGATACATGCTACATGGAGTTTTTGGATCGAAACAAAGTAGGTACACGATAATTTCTCGTTAAAGTCATGGCGTCTGTAATTCTGTTCTCGCGTGCTCTCACCTCCAGATAGGGTTTTGCTGTTTTAAAAAAATATATATTTTTTTTTAAAAATGTCCTCCTGCTCAAAATTTTTCTCCTCCCAGAAAATTGAGATTTTAAGCTTTCCAATGATGTATCACACATGCATATCGGACAATTTTGAAATCTGGCCAAATTGGTGGTCTCACAGCGGAACTTCAAGTCACCTGAGTGTTTTGCGCCATATACATGTTGCACTGGAGTATAAATCACATTTTTGGACGGCAATTTTGTAATTCATCAGAAACCCCAAAAAAACATAATACCTTACATTAATAATAGTAAAATGGAGAGCAACAGGTTAAATAGGCATCCGTTAACGTAAAATATTAACAGTTTTTCAGATAACTATGGCCTAAAAAACACAAGACTCTCAGTGGTCAGAGTAAAAAAAAAAAAAGAAAGAAAACCATACAGTGGTACCTCGACATACGATCGCTTTGACACACGATCTTTTTGACATCCTGCGTAAAATTTAACCCGCCATTCGTTCGCCAGTCTTTATAAGTTAAGGTGACAATTGTTATTATGGTAACGTCGCCAAAGAAATCACCAGCTTCATCAGGTTTCTAATAATTTATTCCATCAACTTGTGCAACACAACTACTTTCCGCTGCAGCTGATGCCAGCAACAAAATATTAAAAGAGAAATTAAAATAGAACCTCACTCTCTATCTCATCGTTACGTCAGCCATTGTGCGTTCAGGTACAGCAAAAAACGTCCGCTACATTAGAACCCAATTCGTTACATTATTACAGGAAGTATTATTATTATTTTATTATTCAGATTTTTATTTATAATTTTCATTGTTTTGCTTTGTGTAATTGCAATTTGTAATTGTACCAGCAGTATTTATTAAGGATTTAGTGTAGGTTTTTCGGGCTGTGAAACGAATTAATGGAATTATTATGTATTGTGATGGGAAAATCCTGCTCGAAATACGACCATTTCGACTTACAAACAAGGTCCTGGAACGAATTAACTTTGTATGTAGAGGCAAGCCCGTTGACGGGGGGCGGCAACCGGGTACAGTGGGGCAAATAAGTTTTTAGTCAACTACCAATTGTGCAAGTTCTCCTACGTGAAAAGATTAGCGAGGCCTGCAATTGTCAACATGGGTAAACCTCACCCATAAGAGACAGAATGTGGGGAAAAAAACAGAAAATCACATTGTTTGATTTTTAAAGAATTTATTTCCAAATTAGAGTGCAAAATATGTATTTGGTCACCTAAAAACAAGCAAGATTCCTGGCTGTTATTGAGGTCTAACTTCTTCTAACGAGGCTCGACTCGTTACCTGTATTAATGGCACCTGTTTTAACTCAATATCGGTATAAAAGACACCTGTCCACAACATCAGTCAGTCACACTCCAAACTCCACTATGGTGTAGACCTGCACCAGGCTGGAAAGACTGAATCGGCAATAGGTAAAACGCTTGGTGTAAACAAATCTACTGTGGGAGCAATTATTAGAAAATGGAAGACATACAAGACCACTGATAATCTCCCTCGATCTGGGGCTCCATGCAAGATCTCACCCCGTGGCGTCAAAATGAAAACAAGAACGGTGAGCAAAAATCCCAGAACCACACGGGGGACCTAGTGAATGACCTACAGAGAGCTGGGACCACAGAAACAGTAACAGAATGCGCCGCCAGGGACTCAAATCCTGCACAGCCAGACGTGTCCCCCTGCTGAAGAAAGTATACGTCCAGGCCCGTCTGCGGTTCGCTAGAGAGCATTGGGATGATCCAGAAGAGGACTGGGAGAATGTGTTATGGTCAGATGAAACCAAAATAGAACTTTTTGGTAGAAACACAGGTTCGCGTGTTAGGAGGAGAAAGAATACTGAACTGCATCCCAAGAACACCATACCTACTGTGAAGCATTGGGGTGGAAACATCATGCTTCGGGGCTGTTTTTCTGCAAAGGGACCAGGACGACTGATCTGTGTAAAGGAAAGAATGAATGGAGCCATGTATTGAGAGATTTTGAGTGAAAATCTCCTTCCATCAGCAAGGGCATTGAAGATGAGACGTTGCTGGGTCTTTCAGCATGACAATGATCCCAAACACACAGCCAGGGCAACAAAGGAGTGGCTTCGTAAGAAGCATTTCAAGGTCCTGGAGTGGCCTGGCCAGTCTCCAGATCTCAACCCCATAGAAAATCTTTGGAGGGAGTTGAAAGTCCGTGTTGCCCAATGACAGCCCCAAAACATCACTGCTCTAGAGGAGATCTGCATGGAAGAATGGGCCAAAATACCAGCAACAGTGTCTGAAAAGCTTGTGAAGAGTTACAGAAAATGTTTGGCCTACGTTATTGCCAATAAAGGGTACATAACAAAGTACTGAGATGAACTTTTGGTATTGACCAAACACTTATTTTCCACCATGATTTGCAAATAAATTCCTTAAAAAAATAAATAATGTGATTTTCTGTTTTTTTCCCACATTCTGTCTCTCATGGTTGAAGTTTACCCATGTTGACAATTACAGGCCTCTCTAATATTTTCAAGTGGGAGAACTTGCACAATTAGTGGTTGACTAAATACTTATTTGCCCCGCTGTATGTTGTCCCGGGCCTCAGGACCACAGGGGCCCCTGAATGACCCTTAATTTAACTTTACATTCACATATTTCTTTTTTATTTAAATCATTGTCTGATTAAATATTATGTTCTACACGATATATACTTAAAAACTTAAACATATGAAATATTACAAATACATATTTTTTCCTTTTTTTTTTTTTTTTTTTTGCACAACCCCCCACCCCTCTGTCTTAGCAGACAATGGTTTGACCCCGCTCTGGCACACTCAAGGCTACACTACATACGTGCCCTGAAGCGGGAAATTAAAATCTGTCATTGTTATAAACATTGCGAGTCGTCATAAATCAGGTGCGCAGAAAAGGGGGGGAAAAAAAGGAATAAGAGATGAAGATCATAGAGGTGAACGAGAAAAAATTATGAAGTCTTTAAAAGGGAGACAGGAAGCCAGAGAATTAGGATTACAGTTGGCTGTGAATGTTGATGTCAGTAAGTGACGTCAACGTTTACATTCGCGATCACCGTGACCAAAGCCCGATTCGAGTCTGTCACCGGCCGCTCGTAGCCTATTGAGCTGCGGTATGACAAGACATGCTGCTCGCGTTAAGCCGAGGAGAGAAAAGTTGATGGGGGATCAGGGATATATGTTAGTCTATGGGGAGCAGGTGCGAGAGGCTGAACAGATTCGCATCTGGCGGCAGGATTTATTTCAGGTTTACATCCCACTGTGTATTTTAGCACACTGCTACGCATTTTCTTGTCTTTGCCAGTGACTGTAGCTGGAGGAGAGCGAGCCTTCAGTAAAATGAAAATAATAAAACCTACCTATGCTCCACCATTTCATAGGGCAGGCTTAACAACCTAGCCATGCTCTCCATTGAGCATGAGCTTGCTGAAAACCTGGATTTCACTGATGTTATGACTTTGCTGTCAAAAAATCTAGGCACATCACTGTTTGAGGGCTTGATAACCCCAGGGATGTTGAGAGGGCAGGCACAGGATGTTTAGCTATACTGTTTTGTTGCCTAGCAGGCAGGCATAGCACTCTTAGTTGTATTGTATTGTAGCCAACGTGGGACAATCGATGGAAATTGTTTGTTTATATTGTGTCACATCACATTACCGTCTATTAAATTTAACTGTCCATCTCAGATTAAATCATTAGAAAAATTATACTGTGATTGCTTGCAACGCGTTAAAAGTACTGCGTACTGTACTTTCTGGACTACAAGCCGCTACTTTTTCCCCTCATTTTGGGTCCTGCGGCGTGTGCAATGATGCGGCCAATTTGTGTATTTTTCTGACGGCCGCCAGGGGCACTCGAGCATGAAATGTTGGAGTGAGACACGTGGAATATATGTGTGGAGGAAGACGCTGGTTTGCACTATTACCGGTAGTGTAACTTTGTGCGTTGTGCATCCGCCTTTGTGCATGAGTAGAATTGGCATACCTGCATCATGGAAAATGCTCGAAGAAATTAAATTGGCCATCCGAGTTGTATGGGAAGCTTTGATGACGAGCGGCGAGAGATCGTTTGCCAAGACTCGCCGCATGCAAAGAGCAGCTTTTGCACAGGTTTGCAGGGGGAGCCTGGCAGCGTGAAGCGCTGTGAAAGAGTCCGCCATCGCCAACGGGTTTCGAAGGGGCCATTCTGCTGCGTGACGAGGACAATACGGGATAGGAGTGAATTTGCCTCATTATGGGAGACGTTGAAGGCGACAGCGAAGGAGAGACGCGAGGAGTAGGTGCATGGCGAAGTGCATCTTCATATCCGACACTGAGGGTGAAGACTTCCATGGTTTGAATGCACAGGAGGAAGATGAAGATTGCTAACAAATACTTTTATGTTTTTATTAACCAGCACAATTAGTGCTGCACCGCCATGCTGATGCTATGTAACTTCCATTCCGCTGCTATATAACTGCCGTGTTTGCCGGCGCTGTTTGGAACGAAAAGTTAAGGTGTGTTATTAAAATTTTGAAAACTGTATATTTCTTTGTCAATGTCTCTTGTTACTAAGTGGGCACACGCGGCTTATAGGCAGGAGAGACTTATGTATGTACAAAATGGTTTTTCCTTTAAAAATGTACTGGGTGAGGTTTGTAATCAGGGGCGCCCAATAGTCCAGAAATTACGGTATGTTGTCGTGACAAGCTGGTGGCGGGGGTTGCCTATAATGGTCTCTTGTCCCTGGGCCTGCAAGCCTGTTGACAGCCCTGTGTAGAGGTACGACTGTATTAATTGCACCTAAGTTGCAGGCCCACAAAACTATGAAACAAGTCCAATTTATAGTCCGGAAAATACGGTAAGCTTTTGTCTGAATCAGTGGTCTTGCAGCCTGGAGGACTATTGAAATCAATTTAAAGTATTAGTGTGACCGACACACATTTTGGCATGGTAAATAAAAAATATATAATTTGAACTCCTCCTTGCAAAAATTATGACTGTTTATAAAACCTTACAGGGCACTCATTTAACCCACTGGCTGCCATTGACAGCGCTAGATGTCCAATCCATTGGCAGTCAATAATTACATTCTCTGAAAAACACACAAATACAGCAATTGCCCCATTTGAACCTTTTTATTAAGAAAAATGCTGGTCATCACATTGAGAAGAAAAAGGAACAATATATTATAAGGACACGCAGTTAAAAAAACAAGTGTGAAAACAAAAAGCGACCACATAGCTTAAATGCGACATTTTTTTCTTCCGTCATGTGACCTCGATGTTTCTCGTCCTCCACTTTATTGATAAGTGATCATGTGGAAAGGCCCTTTTGACCGCAATGTGACAGTTTTGCTGAACCTCAGAGAGACCACCCCCACTCGGAATGGTAACACACACAAACATGCACAAACACACAAACGCGCACACTATCAGCCCACCTGGCCAGTGGGAGCTCCATAGTGCAAAGTACTGTATGTAAATCTCCCATAGTGCATCTCTCCTCCCCTCTCGTTTTAGTAACTGACTTCATACATATGCGCACAACACACACTTGTGAATGAATGGTCCGGTCCGAGTTAAGCAACTCTTAACAGGTAACAAAAACGAAAATGAAACACGGAATGTTGTTTTTTAAAGTATTTACCACAGTTTACTTTGCCTTCATTTTCCAAACTTCCTCTATAATCCGGATCATTCCAATCCCGAAACACTCCTCTCAAAATACAATATTTATATTCGAGAGCATTCCTATTCTATAACCTTATCCTTATTCCAGAATAATCCTTTATCATGTATAGAACATTACTACTACAGATCGTTCCCATCCCTACACATTCCTGTTCCACAGCATTACTTATTACAAAAATGATATTCTTAAACATCTTTTGAAAGTATTCCCACAATATCCTATTTTAGATCTTTCCAATCACAGATTGCCAGCAGATTCATTAATCCTAAATAGTACTTTTTGCTGGAACAGATTTTTTCCCGGAATATTTCTATTCTGGATATTTCCCATAACAGAACATTTCTTCATTCCAGAATTGTGTTTCATTCTGGAAGTAGCAGAAGACAACATTCCAAAATCCCCAAAACAATCTTATTCCCATCACATTGCTTATTTAAAAAAAGAACAAAGCCATTAGAAGGCATCCCTGCCGCCTACTTCAGAATAATAATTTATTCCAGAACACCTTTATTCCAGAACTGATCTGATTCTAAAATCTTCCCACACCAGGACATTCAAGTCCCAATATTCATGAGCTTCGGAACATCCCTTATTCCAGAATAACCCGTTAAGGGCATGCGGTACTCACGGAAATTTTTTGTAACATGAAGCTTAAAACTTGAAAGTAACACCTGAAGCACACATTTGTAACTGTTTGGACAAAGCAGAATGTAAGATATATTAAAATTTATTCCCTTTATAAATAAATGCAAATACCCCTTTGACACAGCCATGCACTCACGCACACATTGCCGCTATTTACACTTTGTACAGAGTCCATCTTAATCATCAATTTCATAATTGTGTGTAACCAGGGAGTCTCCATAATGGGGGAATACAATTATGGTCCTTCAAAAAATGTGGTGAGCAAAGCCTTTTGGACATTTATTTCAGATCCTTCAAATCCAGATTAAAATCCATGTACTAGTGCTCTCTATGTCCGAATTTGTTGAACAACTTTGCCGCACTGCGTGGAGAAAACCGCATGAGTTGTTTACGAGGCGTTAGCTCGTATACTATTGGCATAGACTTCTTAATGATATTGACGGGACACGGGGCGTGGGGCCAATTTATAGGGGGCCTGCATTGTGACCGAGTGGAATCACAAACAAAGAGCTTTTTTCGTTGAAAATTTTTGGAAATAAATGCTTAAATCCCTAAATTCTTTATAGATATAGACGCAAAACAGTCTCGATTCTTGGTTAAAAGCAAAAAAACGTGCAATTAGCATTTATTTTACATAAATATGTCGAAGTACGATGGTAGTCTGTTAGTCAATGTGGTGGCCGCCTTATGTGAACAGAGCTTTTTTCGTTGAAAACCATGTGAATAAATGCTTAAATCCCTCAATTTTTTTTTTAATAGATATGGATGTAAAACAGTCTTGAATCTTGATTAAAAGCACAAAAAAAAACTGCAGTTAGCATTTATTTTACGTAAATGTGTTAAAGTACGATGCTAGTCTGTTAGTCAATGTGCCGGCTGCCTTATGTAAACAGAGCTTTTCCAGTGAAAATTCTTGTGAATAAAAGCTTAAATCCCTCAATTTTTTATCGATATAGACGCAAAACAGTCTCAATTCTTGGTTAAAAGCAAAAAAAAAACATGCAGTTAGCATTTATTTTACGTAAATATGTTGAAGTACGATGCTAGTCTGTTAGTCAATGTGGCGGCTGCCTTATGTAAACAGAGCTTTTCCATTGAAAATTCTTGTGAATAAATGCTTAAATCCCTCAATTTTTTAATAGATATAGATGCAAAACAGTCGCGATTCTTGGTTAAAAGCAAAAAAAACGTGCAGTTAGCAATTATTTAACGTAAATATGTCGAAGTACGATGCTAGCCTGTTGGTCTATGTGGCGGCCGCCTTATGTAAACACAGCTTTTCCGGTGAAAATTCTTGTGAATAAATGCTTAAATCCCTGAATTCTTTATAGATATGGACGTAAAACAGTCTCAATTCTTTGTTAAAAGAGAAAAAAAACGGGCAGTTAGCATTTATTTTACGTAAATACAGTATGTCGAAGTACGATGCTAGTCTTTTAGTCAATGTGGCGGCCGCCTTATGGAAACAGCTTTTCCGGTGAAAATTCTTGTGAAAAAATGCTTAAAACCCTGAATTCTTTATAGATATGGACTTAAAACAGTCTCGATTCTTTGTTTAAAGAGCAAAAAACCAGGCAGGTAGCATTTATTTTACGTAAATATGTCGAAGTACGATCCCAGTCTGTTAGTCAATGTGGCGGCAGCCTTACAACAAAGAGATTTTTACGTTGAAAATTCTTGTGAAAAAACGAAAACTATAATAATAACCTTGAATCATCGAACATATCACTTATATCATATCACAGACAATCCTTCCTGTTGGTATGCGGTACAACTTTCGTACTTTTTCAACCTAAATCCGGCGTTGGATCGCTGCATGTGTCGCTGCAACCGACTGCGAATAACTGAAGCGGATTGTGGGATGGCCCCCTACTTGGAGGCGTGGCGCTGTGAAGGTGGAATCTGACCTGTCAATATCACTATGAAGTCTATGCTATGAGTTCGGAGTAGGACAAAAGTCTCACTAGTAGTTGAAAAAATTTTACGAGAAAGACAGTTGATCTGATAACATGAGGAAAAACATTCCTGGTAGGACACAGTTGTTCGACCAGAGGGTAGATTTTTTTTTTTTTGCCAGTAGTTAGTACTATTACATGGAATTTAAACTGGATCTTAATTTATTGGCTCCCATTGATGGTGCTAGACCAATGAGTAAATGACTAAATGCTCCAACGGCTTTCCAAAGGTGGTGTCTTTTTTTTGAGTCTCTCCAAGAACCTCCATTTTAGATTAGGACGCGTTGAGCACAGAGCGGCTGTAAAGTGTCTGGTAGTAAGCACCAGAGTCCATGGCAGCCGGTCCGGGGCTATCGTAGATCTGCTTGGCGGCCACAGGTGATCCGGCGGCGGCGTAGCTGTTGTACGCCATCACCTGGTCCTGGTAGGACTTGAGGTCCATCTTCTGCTCGTTGGACATGAGGTTGGTGATGGAAAAGGGGTGGTTGAAGTTGTAGTGGGGGTCCAGGGACTTAAGGGCGTCGTTGGGGAGCTCCATGTGCTGCCCCATGGCGCCGGGAAGGAGGTGGGCAGACTGGGAGTGGAAGATGGAGGCTGAGGAGGAGGGCGGCACAACGGTGGGGGCAGTTGGCGGCGGGCAGTCCAGCGGTACTAGCAAGGAGCTGTTAGCGGTTCCACGGGGCAGGGACTGGTCGTCGGAGGAACCTGGGTGGGAGTTGTCTGAGTGGGCCGAGTCAGCTTCGTCCGAACCGCCGCCAGCTGGGCTGCATTCGCCGGCCGCCTCGCCCCTCTTGCCGCCGTCCTTCGCCGCCTTCTTGGCTAGCTTGTCATCAATTTTGAAACGTTTCTGGCGCCGCAGGTAGCAGCCGTTCTCGAACATGTTACCCGACTGCGGGTGGAGCGTCCAGTAGGAGCCTTTGCCCGGTTTGTCGGGCGAGCGGGCCACCTTGACGAAGCAGTCGTTGAAGGACAGTGAGTGGCGGATGGAGTTCTGCCAGCGCTGCTGGTTCTCCCGGTAGTACGGGAATAAGTCCATGATCCACTGGTAAATCTCATTGAGGGTGAGCATCTTGCTGCCGCTCTGCTGGATGGCCATGGTGATAAGCGAGATGTATGAGTAGGGCGGCTTGGCGTGGGTCAGCGAACGGCGGTACGGTTTGGGCGGGATTTCCTTGGGCACGCCGCGGCTCAGGGAGGCGCCCGACGGGTAGGCCAGCTGGCTCATGGACTGGCCCATGTTCCCGTAGTGTGACAGCGAGCCCGGGGCGGTGGCCGGACCCAGCTGGGTCAGCGAGCCTGAGCCCAAGGAGGGCGCCACCGGGGAAAGCGGCATGTGCGCTGTGCCCGAGCTCATGGAGGCCAGCGGGGATGTACTAAGACCCGAGCCGGGGTACGCCATGTTCAGGCTGCCACCTCCACTGCCCGCCGGGTTTAGGTTGATATAACTGTTGATGGGCCCCATAGAGCCCACCGATGCCAGGGCAGTGTTCATGCTGCTGGGCGATGAATACATCTGTGACAAAAAACAACAACAGTTGTCTGTGAACACTTTGGCTGCACTTTAAAAAAACTGTTAAATTTACAATAAAATAAAAGCAACTCCGGTTGCCAGAATTGTACCGTCAATGCTTTACTGTTAAAATTACAACAAACTCCCATAAAAATACCATTGTGACTGTATAATAGCAAACAACTGTAAAAAGTATAAATGTGTAACCTGTCTGATGTAAATGTTGACATAACTGCACTGCCTATTGTGGGTGGGAACCTCTTGGTACCTCAAGATAAGATTCGCAATGCAAAGCTCACGATAGCGATGATTTCACAATTTGGCGATACAACAATGATCGATACATTAGTCAGGAATTCATTCTACAAAACAACTAATAAACAGAAAAAAAATCTATATTCATCCTTTTGCTCAAAGTTTATCACTTGTAGACGTCCAATCCATTTGAACTGGGAGAGTGGCAATGAATAAAGCCCTCCCTCTTCAAACGGGCCCCTCCTACTTCTCCGACTGTCAGTGGCAGTCAATGCCAGGCAACGAGGTAGTTTTCAGGTCATTCACTTCCTGTTGATTTTGGGGCATTTTAGGGGTCACTTCCTGTTGATTTTAGGGAATGAATAGGCAGTGACTCAAACTCAACAGAAAGTGACCTGTAAATGCCCTGAAAATCGGAAAGAGTGACTGCGGAAGCTCTGGTTTCGAATGAACAAACGTTGGTAAAGAGGTATATCAATAAAGTTGATTGATTGATTCGCCCCTCCTGGTCTTAATGGATTCGACGTGAGACGCTATTATCGTGGAAGATTTTTGTAGCAATTTGTTGGCAACTTTTTAAAACGTAATCTCAATTCTTGGCATAAGCGTATCGATAACCTTTTGGGATGCAAAGTATCACGATATACAGTGATCCCTCACTACTTTGCTCTTCAAACTTCGCACCCTCAGTTCATCGTGTACTTTTTTTCAATTAAAAAATAGATAAATAAAAGCAGTATTTAGAGATGTCCCGATCACGTCATTTTCAAAGTATCGGAATCAGCAAAACAATATCGAACATGCCTTTTTAAAAAATATATATATTTTTTAAATTAAATTGTTTTATAATTGTATTTAAATTTACAGACAAAATGTCTTACACTCATCCAGAGTCTTTAGTTTTGGCTTAAACTAGGGCTATCAAATTTATCGTGTTGACGGCGGTAATAACTTTTAAATATTTAACGCAATTAATGCATGCGCATCACTACCCACTCACGCATTTTCACGTTCAATCTATAATGGCACCGTTTTACGTACACATAGAGTTAAAAGGCAACGTTAAATGAGTAGAGACAATTTTGGCAGCCTTTGAAGCTGTTTTTTAATTGGCTACAGCCTTACAATCCCCATCTCATCAATTAGAAATATCGTGGGAAGCAATGTAGGGAAGAAATGCAGTAGTTGATCTTTTTTTTAACACCCTGTTTTATTTCCCAACGCGGAGAAGATATATCAATTGGTACCACTACGCACAGTCATGGTTGCACTTCCCATCATACATTTGGGCAGAAGTTAAATGGCTGAATTATCATTTACTGAAAGCTCATAAAAATTCACTAGATGGCAATATTTAGCACAATATATAATGTCACATTTATCCTTTAAGAATTACAAGTCTTTCTATCCGTGGATCCCTCTCACAGATAGAATGTTAATAATGTAAATGCCATCTTGAGGATTTATTGTCATAATAAACAAATACAGTACTTATGTACTGTATGTTGAATGTATATATTAGTCCGAGTTTTATTCATTTTTTTCTTGATGCATTGCCAAAATGTATATGATCAGGAAAAATTATCGGGAATGATTGGAATTGAATCGGGAGTAACAAAAAGCAATCGGATCGTGAAATATCGGGATCGGCAGATACTCAAGCTAAAACGATCGGGATCGGATCGGGAGCAAAAAAACATGATCGGAACAACCCTAGCAGTATTTTATAGAGCTGTCCCAATCCGATCACGTAGTCTCTCACTCTCACTCCTGCTGCCTTTCTTGGTCAGGCAGTGTACTGGAATGGCTTATTAAAGTTAACGATGATTGACAGACGGTTAAGGTTTGATCTTGCCAGAGAAGCTTACTTCAAAGCGCTGCATGCTTTAACTTGTTAAACAGTTGCTGCGGCAACTCATTGTAAGCAGATTTGAGTGAACTCGCTCAATGAAGCATTTAATAAAAACAAGCATTTTACTTCTTTATTCTTGTTTTAAAATAATGATAATATTGATTTCTTTACACCAAGCGTTTTACCTATGGCAGATTCAGTCTTCCCAGCCTGGTGCAGGTCTACAATTTTGTCTCTGGTGTCCTTCGACAGCTCTTTGGTCTGGGCCATAGTGGAGTTTGGAGTGTGTCTACAATTTTGTCTCTGGTGTCCTTCGACAGCTCTTTGGTCTGGGCCATAGTGGAGTTTGGAGTGTGACTGACTGAGGTTGTGGACAGGTGTCTTTTATACAGATAATGAGTTAAAACAGGTGCCACTAATACAGGTAACGAGTGGAGCCTCGTTAGACCTCGTTAGAAGATGTTAGACCTCTTTGACAGCCAGAAATCTTGCTTGTTTGTAGTTGACCAAATACTTATTTTCCACTCTAATTTGGAAATAAATTCTTTAAAAATCAAACAGTGTGATTTTCTGTTTTTTTTCCCCACATTCTATTTGTCATGGTTGAGGTTTACCCATGTTGACAATTACAGGCCTCTCTAATCTTTTCAAGTAGGAGAACTTGCACAATTGGTGGTTGACTAAATTCTTATTATATTTATATTAGGGCTGTCAAAATTATTGCGTTAACGGGTGGTAATTATTTTTTTAAATTAATCACGTTAGAATATTTGACGCGATTAACGCACATGCCCCGCTCAAACATTAAAATGACAGCACAGTGAAATGTGTACTTGTTGTGTTTTTCAGAGTTTTGTCGCCCTCTGCTGGCGCTTGGGTGCGACTGATTTTATAGGCTTCAGCACCCATGAGCATTGTGTAAGTAATTATTGGCATCAACAATTCAATTTTTTGATTGAAATTTTTACAAATTTTATTAAAACGAAAACATTAAGAGGGGTTTTAATATAAAATTTCTATAACTTGTACTAACATTTATCTTTTAAGAACTACAAGTCTTTCTATCCATGGATCGCTTTAACAGAATGTTAATAATGGTAATGCCATCTTGTTGATTTATTGTTATAATAAACAAATACAGTACTTATGTACCGTATGTTGAATATATATATCCATCTTGTGTCTCATCTTTCAATTCCAACAATAATTTACAGAAAAATATGGCGTATTTTATAGATGGTTTGAATTGCGGTTAATTGCGATTAACTACGATTAATTAATTTTTAAGCTGTAATTAACTCGATTAAAGGTTTTAATCGTTTGACACCCCTAATTTATATACATACTGTATATATATACATACACACACATATATATATATATATATATATATATCCAAAATATTAAAAAACGACTATTTTGGGAAGGCGATCAACGGCTCCAAAATGTGACGAAACTGGTGCATTTCGGAATACATAATTATTTAATGATACTTTGGGAAAAAAGTGACAAAACATGTCTTGTAGGTATGTTTTTCCAGAGCCGAATCTGAATATATTGAAGACAATTTTTATTTATTTTTTGGGGGGGGCTACTTTGCCTTTTTTTATTTCACTTACCGCGGCAGGTTCTGGTCCCCATTAAACGTGAAAAACAAGGGATCACTGTATCACCATTTCGATATTTTGTCACGCCCCTACTGCCTATCTGGGTTTGAACTCAGACTGTCTCTGCGCCTGTCGAGCATGCTGACTTCTGAGTGAATAGGCCAACTTCATCTGCTATAGCACGCTGTTTTGAGTTCTCAAGAAGTAAGTTTTTCTTACACGCAGCCTTTTGTCGCTCTGCAGTCACCACGCTCGACTGTAATGATGACAGTGACAAGAAGTCGAAATGTAGCCCAGTGACGTCACCATCAAGACCGTTTAACATATGGATCACAAGGTTTTTTTCACGCTGCTGTGATTTTCAGTTTAAAAAAAAACTGTGAACTACTGTAAAATATACAGTTACCGAAACAACCGTGGTGTTTTTTTATGTGCAATTTTCTGTTTTTGTGTATCTTAATGGTAAAATTCTCGCAAGGCAAAGAACTGCTTGTATTTTACCTTAATTTTTTTTTCAACATTGTGCCATTGATGTCAATGGACCAAGGGCGTACGTTTGCATAGGGACAGTAGGGACATAACATTAGCTATTTTTCAGGACGTTCCAATTGTCCACACCAACTTTTAAGCAACCTTATTTCCATTATATAATGACTTCAGTTATATATGTACAGTAATTTAGATTGTCTTCACATATGCTGTAAGGATAGAATTGACCTTACCATTATTAAGTGAATTATTTTCATTATGTTCAGACGTGAATTTTCCCTTTTTACTTGTTGAATGAGTCTATTTTTTCCCCTCAAATGCACGTGGCAAATGCAATGGCTGATGACTTGACACAACACACACGCGCACACTCACAGCCATGACAGAAACACAACATGCCACCTCCTCCGCCTCCTTCGAAGAGGAGGGATATTAGAAGTTTTTTTCAGCCAGCAGCAGCCGCTGATGTAAAAAGTAGGGCTGTCAAACAATTAAAATTTTTAATCGATTTAATCACAGCTTAAAAATTAATTAATCGTAAATAATCTAAATTCAAACCATCTATAAAATATGACATATTTTTCTGTAAATTATTGTTGGAATGGAAAGATAAGACACAAGACGGACATGTACATTCAACATACTGTACATAAGTACTGTATTTGTTTATTATAGCAATAAATCAACAAGATGGCAGTAACATTATTAATATTCTCTTAAGGCGATCCATGGATAGAACTTGTAGTTCTTAAAAGATAAATGTTAGTACAAGTTATTGAAATTTTATATTAAAACCCCTCTTAATGTTTTCGTTTTAATGAAGTTTGTAAAATTTTCAATCAAAAAATAAACTAGTAGCTTGCCATTGTTGATGTCAATAATAATTATGGTGCTGAAACCCATAAAATCAGTCGCACCCAAGCCCCAGCAGAGGGCGGCAAAACACAAGTAACAAGTGCAAATGACACTTTGCTGTCATTTTAATCTGTTTGAGCGGGGCAGGTGCGTTAAATGCGTCAAATATTTTAACGTGATTAATTTTTAAAAATAATTAAAGCCCGTTAACGCGATAATTTTGACAGCCCTAGTAAAAAGACGTCATTGTTGTGGAGGTGGGGGGGGACACACCACTAATTTTGCTACTGAAAGTCCAGCCTCCATCAGAGTTAGCATAACATTAAACTGTGTGAATTTGCTAACCTGCAAAACTACAGTAGGAAGCTGCTTTGAGAGAAGAGAGAAGTGTCCTCCTGTATGTGTTTTCTACGTTAAACTGTGAGAAATGTAGTGAACCGAGGTTTACCCTCTTCTCCGCAATTTTCATTTTTATTTTATTTATGTGGTCTTAAAGCAGTTGAAAGGAACTTTCATTTTTTTGTTGAGTTTGGCTGTCTTGTGGACAAAAGAAATAGTGTTTCACCTGATGAAAACCTCCTTTTTATTATTACTATTTTTTGGTTTGTTTTTCCGCGCCTAAGATGTTTTTTTTTTTTTTTCAGTTATATTTAATTTCCTTATTTAGACAGATAATGTTGAGTGGTCTTAAGACAAATGTTTTAGTTTTTAGCATTCCTGGATAGTTAAGAGATTTTTATCAAGTTTGTATTAATTGTGTGTGTTAATATAATTTTTAACACCATTTACCATTTAAAATTATGTTCAAATATTGGAATTCAAATTTGCTAAGAAAATACAGATATTTATTCTGGAAGTTTTCAAAATGTTTTTAATAGGTTTGAAATGAACGGTGTATCAGGTGAACCAATACATATGAAAGTTATTATAAGTCAATTCAGATTTATTTTGCATTGATCATTTAGCTTATCAGTCAATTGGGTTCAAATGTAGCCCTTACCTCCGTTCACCCAATCTGTTTGGTCTTATTAATGTCCCATCCCCAGCGAAAAGTGTACATGCGGGTTATGCTGTTAGATCATCCCTACCAATGTTGAGACCAAACCTATACGCCCTTGCAATGTACGTCCAATTTTCTTCAGCGATCACTCGCTGCCAACCTCTCTCAATCAAAATGGATTGGACGTCATAAGCGGATCTTAAGGGGGGCCAGGCCTCCCCTGGTGGTCGAAAAGTGTCATTGCATTTAATTGACTCTGATACAAATATACAAGTTGTAAAGCAATAAAACTGCAACAAAAATGAATGAAATGAAGAAAAAAAAATATTTTTATAATCGGTCAAAATTAGACTTTGAACAGATCATGTGACTGGCAACTTAAACGTTTGCTTTGCATATAATTTTCACAACAAAAAAAAACAAAAAAAATAGGGGAGGGCAATTTTATTTTTCAAATGATTTTTTCTTTGATTGAAAATATATACAGTATTGTGCAAAAGTCTTAGGCAGGACACCTGCCTAAAACTTTTGCACAGTACTGTATATATATATTTTTAATTATTAAATTTATTAGGATCATGGAAGCTTCCACTTGGCGAAAATATATACATACAGTATATCCTGTATATACGTAATATAATAAAAATATACAGTACTGTGCAAAGGTTTTAGGCAGGTGTCCTGCCTAAGACTTTTGCACAGTACTATATATATATATATATATATATATATATATATATAGTAGGGCTGTCAAAATTATCGCGTTAACGATTAATTACGATTAATTAATTTTTAAGCTGTAATTAACTCGATTAAAAATGTAATCGTTTATATATATATATATATATATATATATATATATATATATATATATATATATATATATATATATTGAAGCAACTTTATGGGGGATTGAATGATTTAGACACAAATGTCCTACCCATAGTATGGCCCAAACACAAAAAGGATCGCTTCAAACAAAGAAAACCTTTTCGATACAAAATGAAGTGTTCAAATGCAAATTTTTCAATCTCAAATATTTTTTTCGCATTCAAAAACTTTTTCCTTGATTGAAAAGTTTCTTTCTTTGATTGATGTGATTTCTCTTTTTGAAAAAATATTTTTGCAGCAGCTAATTTTTTGATTGAATAATAAAGACAAAAATGTCCTTGCCAAAATGTGGCCCAAAACCAAATCAACATTACTTCAATCAAAAAAGTTGCTTCAATAAAAAAAAAAAAAACTTGACTTCAATCAAAAAAAAAAAAACAAAAAAAAATCAAAGAAAAATAGCGTTCACATGCATTTTTATTTTAGTTTCAAATGTATTTTTGCATTCAAACACTTTTTTTAATTAAAGCGACTTTTTTTTCGTTGAAAATATTTATTTTAATTGAAGCAACTTTTTTTTTATGAAGCAACTTTTTTTTAGGATTGAATAATAAAGACCCAAATCTACCTCCATGTGGCTACAATTTTTGACTGGGGTAACTACATTGGCACGACACCATTTCTTTTTTTGATTGAAGTGATTTCTCTTTTTGAAAATATATTTTTGAAGGAACTTATTTTTTGATCAAATAATATTATTTTTGATTGAATAATAAAGACAAAAATGTCCTAGCCAAAATGTGGCCCAAAATCAAATCAACATTACTTCACAATCAAAAAAGTTGCTTCAATTAAAAAAAAAAAAAAAAACTTGACTTCAATCAAAAAAAGAAACCAAAAAAAAAAAAAAAAAAAAAAAAAAAAAAAAAAATCAAAGAATAATAGCTTTCACATGCATTTTTATATTAGTTTGCATTCAAATACATTTTTTTTATTAAAGTGACTTTTTTTGGTTGAAAATATATATTTTAATGGAAGGAACTTTTTTTTTTTGATTGAATAATAAAGACACAAATCTACCTCCATGTGGCTCCGCCCAGGGGATACAATTTTTGACTGGGGTAACTACATTGGCACGACACCGGCGGGCCATATTCAACGGATGACGATCTTGGCGAAAAGTATTGCCTATAAGCAGCCTGATTTAGAATTCCCCTCAATAATTATGGGAAACAAAAAAGCACTCGCTGTCAACTTATTATAAATATTCTTGTTAGTTAATTTTATTGCTGACACTGCGTTTCGGGGTCATCAACATGTTTTGCCCCCCCCCCCCCCCCCCCCCCCCGCCTCAAAAGTCAAACTCCGCCTATGCTATCACAGTCAATGGCACAGAAAAATAACCATTAGTGAATTCACTTTATTTCAGAGTTTTCTTCTCTTCTAATGTGAAGGAGGCTTTTAGTGAGTGTCGTCTTCTATTTTTTTTTTCCTGGTCAATGCACAATGAAGCTCTCAGTGCGCACGGATTTCGCACTCACGCGTGAACGTCAAAGTGCGCAAGAGCGCGTCAGCAAGACCCTTTTGATTTCTTCTCCCACACAGTTTTACTGCGGAAAAATGGAAAATCTTTTTTTCCATATTATATTTGCTTCAAAAACATACCAATATTCAAAGAACCGATAATATTTAAAGTTGGAAGGAACTCTCGCACTTCGCTCGGACTTGAGCAACGTGTTAATTTAATCAGCAGTTGATGACATTAACTTTGAATTACATTAACACCTAGCGGTGTTTTTTAAATTGTTATTTGCATTTGTTTGCCGAGCGAACAAGCAACTATAATTACGTCATCAAACGAGAATGATTGCTTCATTTTTGACGAAGTATGAAGGTTAAATATACGACTATGTTTTCTTATGTGGTAAAATGTCAATTATTTTTGACAAAATAGGATTCAATGTGTGTGATAAATGAATGCATCTTCATATTTTATGTTAACTATTAGAAAAACTAATGTATTATATCTTTATGATATTGTTCAAGCATTTAAAAAAACATTTTTTCCTAAAATGCGTTAAACACATATTTGTTTTCATATCAGTTTAGGCTTGTAAATATACTTTTATTTATTTTTTTTATTTATTTTTTAACATGCAAATGTACTTGTGTATTCACAGATCTTATTATTTATTATTTAGGCTTGTAAATGTAAATGTAATGTGTTGCTGGCGCATTTGAGCTGTAAGTTGAATAGTGTCGTTAATTATAAGCTTGTCAAACATTAATTTTTGAGAATTTTCTTGGCCTCTTATAATTTTGTATCGATAAATGTACCAATGAATTGCGAATGACTTCATTCAAGTCGACTTAAGTTAAGAAAAATAGCATTTTCAATCCGATTTTCCTCAAAAAAAAGCAGCAGTTTTAACGCGCGTGTTGCGTTCGCTTACCTCGCTGGCCTCGCTGTAGAAAGTATTCCACTCTGGTATGTCGTGGGCTTCCATCTTCACAGAGCTCAACATCCCCACAAAGAAAACCTTGAGAGGAATTGGATGAGCTGTCGCACCTTGACACTTTTTTCAACTTTTAACTCTTTTCCCCAAAAGTTAAAATCCTTGTTTGCACACACGACAAAAAAAGCTCCTTCGTGTAAAAAGTCACAACAACTTCATGTGGCCATCGTTTTCCAGGTTCTTATTTTCTTTTCTTTTTTCTTTTTGCAGACGTGGAGCCCCCTCAAACGGAGGGCTGGAGGCCGGACTTGAGGTGAGCGCAGGACGGGGTGAGGAGAGACGCCAATCGGACTGCTTTATAAGGTAGGATCCGGAGACCCGCCCCCTGTTCAAAATTCGTTACTTAGCCTCCCCCAGTACTTCACCTCGCCTCCACCCCTTAGTAAATTTCAATATGTCAGGAAGGAGGCGCCCTCCTGCAAAAAAAAAAAGGCCGATGTGGCCCCCTGGCGTGCTGTTTATTGGCCCGGTCGGACCGGCGGCCACCCCGGCTGTTGCAGCACCATAGGCGGAGTTTGACTTTTGGGGCAGGAGGGGCACAATATGTTGATGTCAACTTACAAGAATATTTAAAATAATAAGTTGACAATGAGCGTTTTTTGTTTCCCATCACTCTTGAGGGGAATTCTAAATCAGGCTGCTTAGGCAATACTTTTCGCCAAGATCGTCATCCATTGAATTTGGTACGCCCGCCGGTGTCGTGCCAATGTAGTTACCACAGTCAAAAATTGTATCCCCTGGGCGTAGCCATATGGAGATAAATTTTGGTCTTTATTATTCCATCCAAAAAAAGTTGCTTCAATCACAATATTTATTTTCAACCCCAAAAAATCAATCAAAAAAAAATGTGTTTGAATGCAAAAATAAATTTGAAACAAAAACAGACAAAAAATTCATGTGAAAGCTATTTTTCTTTGATTCATTGTTATTTTATTTATTTTTGATTGAAGTCAAGGTTTTTTTTTTTTTGTTTTTTTTTTTTTGATTGAAGCAACTTTTTGATTGAAGTAATGTTGATTTGTGTTTGGGCCACATTTTGGCTAGGACATTTTTTCTCTTTATTATTCAATCAAAAAATAAGTTGCTTCAAAAAATATATAGATTTCCAAAAAGAAAAATCACTTCAATAAAAAAAAAAGAACATTTTTAATCATAGAAAAAAGTTTTTGAATACGAAAAAATATTTGAGATTGAAAAATTTGCATTTGAACACTTGAAAAAGTTTTCTTAGATTGAACCAATCCTTTTTTGTGTTTAGGCCATATTATGATTAGGACAGACATGTCCAAAGACCGGCCCAGGGGCCAAACGCGGCCCGTGGTCAAATTTCATCCGGCCCCCAGCTTCTGTCATAAAATCAATAATGTCTAACCCGCACACAGACTTAATAAATTGGTCAGTAGTACTCCTACCAGCATATGAAGTAGCTTAAACACTAAATGCTGCTCCTCATTTACCCACTAAAAGGCAGCAGCACTCTAAGCAACATTACCCCGTGTGACCCTTTACTTCCAATTTTCTAAAATGGCGACAATTAACCAAAAAAATATAGTTGACTGCGACGGCCGATGCTTCAAGGATAGATGGAAATTGGACTATTTCTTCACTAAAATATGCAACAACTGTGTCTGCCTTATTTGCAAAGAGACAGTCGCTGTTGAGTTCAATGTGAGGCGATACTACCAAACAAGACACGCTGACATGTACGACAAGATTATAGGGAAGATAGGCAGCGAGAAATTGAAGCAACTTGAAGCTAGTTTAATTTCACAGCAGCAGTATTTCGAAAGAGCCCGAGAGTCGAGAGAGAACGCCACAAAGGCAAATTGCGAGATTGTTGAAATTATTAATTATAAAATAATAATAAAGCGAATGTGACACACAGAATGGCTTGCTAAAATTTGCTTAATACTGTATATTGTTCTACGTAAAGGACGTGAGCCAAGGGCGGCCCCCCACATTTTTGCCACACCCAATCTGGCCCCCTTTGCAAAAAGTTTGGACACCCCTGGATTAGGACATTTGTGTCTAAATCATTCAATCCCCCCAAAAAGTTGCTTCAATCAAAATATATATATATTTTCAAAGAAAAAAAATCGTTTAATTTTTTTTCTAACATATATATATATATATATATATATATATATATATATATATATATATATATATTAAAAATTATATGCAAAGCAAATGACTGTCTAAAGTGCTCGAAAAATAATTTCGAGCCATTGTAAAAAAAAAAAAAAAAATTGTTCATTTAATTCATTTGTTGCAGTTTTATTGCTTTACAACTTTTATATAAATATAGTAAAGTCAATTATATGCAATAACACTTTTCGGCCACCAGGGGGTCCTGGCCCCCCCTTAAAATCCGTTTATGGGCAGGACCCACAATAATCCCATCACTTCTTTCAAACGCCATTCCCTCATTCACTGCTATTGACAGCGACAAACATCAAATCCATCTTGGCATTGTATCATGTTTCAGCGCTCCGGACGGCAATAGACGTCAATTTAAAAGCTACAATTAAATGTATAAATATTTTATGAATACATATTCATAAGAGAATACGTTCTTTAATTCAACCAATTTAAATTTGTATAAATTTTTTTAAATAAAACAATTAGAATGAAAAACTTACTGTTATCCCTATATTTATTTATTTTTATTTTATTTTAAAATGTACATACATTGTAGGCATAGTAATAATTATTATAATAATAATGTGACATCACTGCCAGCTCCTCTGTCCACGTCGACTGGACCTCTATTGCGATCAATCATGAAATAACATTAATAGCTATTTTAAAAAATAATAATAATAGCGAAAAATATAGCTAAATAAACATTCATGAACATCCAAAAAAAAAAAAAAATTGAAAACGAATAATATACCGTTTTTACTTTTTTCCATTTGAAAACACATTTTAAGCGTTTGGAAATGTAATATTAATATAAATCTAGTGGCCAAAAATGGCACACCAACATAAACAATAAAATCTCATTAATGCAGCCTCGTTCCAAATAAACTGAACATGTGGATATTGGACTGGATAAAAACAAAGTATTTATTTTGAATAAAAAATAAAAAGAAAAGGACGGGGAAGTAATCGTGTAGGGAATTTAAACTGGCGAGGTTGGTGTAAAAACACAAACAATTTTAAAACGCAGAGGCCAATTTAACACACCAGTTTGAAAAAAAATAAAATAAATAAAAAGCACTATTAAAAGCCACTCTGGCTAAAAAACGCACACGCCAGCCACGCATGCTTATTGCACGATCCCGTTATAAATAAGTAAAAAAAAAAAAAAAAAAACTGAACCCATAAAACACTATTTTTTGGAGGGGGGGGCAGTGACACACCACGCGGGGAGTGCTAAAACATTAGACAGCATACATTAATCCATGCACACACAATTAAAGTACACTGCTTCAACAACATAAGAAAAGCACTTTTAAGACGCACGCTTTCCCTTAGACGGGCAAGGGCGTAGATTTGGTCTTAACCTTTTATGGCCAAATGTATCATATTTGATACCTCCAAAATTTCATGATTTTGAGAGTAATTCAGAATTTTGACATATCTTTTTGAAAAAAAAAAAAAAAAAGATTGACGCAAGTCAACACGTGCATCTGCAGGTTTCACGAGAAAAAAAAAAAAAACAGGATTTACCTAGGGTTATAGATAGAGCGCTTATTACACATATTAATTTTGACATTTCTTTTTACAAATTTGGAAAAAGAAAAAAAAAAAGATTTCATTAAGACCTTATTTTTCAAATTTTGGGATTCTCTGATAAGTGCTTCATGTTGCAGGTCTTTAAGGGTTAATACTGGTAGGGACGATATAACAGCATAACCTGCATGTACACTTTTTGCTGGGGACGGAACATTAATAAGACCGAACATATTTGGTGAATTGGGGTCAGGCCACATAGGCGGAGTTTGATTTTTGGGGCGGGGGGCGGGGGGGGGGGGGGCAAAACATGTCGACGACCCCAAAACGCAGTGTCAGCAATAAAATTAACTTACAAGAGTTGACAATGAGCGTTTTTTGTTTCCCATCATTCTTGATGGGAATTTCTAAATCAGGCTGGTTAGGCAATACTTTTCGCCAAGATCGTCATCCATTGAATTTGGTACGCCCGCCGGTGTCGTGCCAATGTAGTTACCCCAGTCAAAAATTGTATCCCCTGGGCGGAGCCATATGGAGGTAGATTTGCATCTTTATTATTCAATTTTTTAAAAAAGTGGCTTAAATCAAAATATATATTTTCAACCAAAAAAAGAAAAATAAATAAATTTGAAACTCAAAAAACTCACAAAATGCATGTGAATGCTATTTTTCTTGGATGATTTTTTTTTTGTGTGTGTGTGTGATTGAAGTCAAGTTTTATCTGATTGAAGGAACTTTTTGATTGAAGTAATGTCGCTTTGTGTTTGGGCCACATTTTGGCAAGGATATCTTTCTCTCTATTATTTAATCAAAAAATAAGTTGCCTAAAAAATTATAGCTTTTCAAAAAGAAAAATCACTTTGATCAAAAAAAGAAACATTTCAATCATAGAAAAAAGTTTTTGAATGCGAAAAAATATTTGAGATTGAAAAATTTGCATTTGAACACTTAATTTTTCATTGAAAAAGTTTTCTTTGATTGAAGCAATCCTTTTTGTGTTTGGGCCATATTATGATTAGGACATTTGTGTCTAAATCATTAAATCCCCAAAAGTTTTCTTTGATTGAAGCAATCCTTTTTGTGTTTGGGCCATATTATGATTCGGACATTTGTGTCTAAATCATTAAATCCCCAAAAACGTTGCTTCAATAAAAAAAAAAAAAAAAAAAAAAAAAAAATTCAATCAAAGAAAAAAATCATTTTAAAAAATACTTTTTCTCTCTCTATATATTTTTTAAATTATATGCAAAGCAAATGACTGTCTAAAGTGCTCGAAAAATAATTTCGACCCATTATAAAAAATGTTTGTTAATTTCATTCATTTTTGTTGCAGTTTTATTTCTTTACAACTTTTATATAAATATAGGAAAGTCAATTACATGCAATGACACTTTTCGGCCACCGGGGGGGCTGGCCCCCCCTTAAAATCCGCTTATGGGTCAGGGCTACATTTCTCACCAATATGAAGCAAATTAATTGATAGGCTAAATGATTAATACAAAATAAATCTGTATTGACTTATACTAACTTTCACACTGCAAATTTATAACGTCTTAATCTGATATTTTTTGTTGAATCTAGTCAAATAATTTTCTCCATCTTTTTTTTAGTGTTAAATGCTAGTTAACATATTAATGTGTCAGATTCTTCCACTTACCGTATTGGCCCGAATATAAGGCGGCCCTGATTATAAGACGACCCCCTCTTTTTCAAGACTCAAGTTTGAAAAAAGACTTTTTGAACACCAAATTAATTTTTATACCAAAAGAAATTACAGTACATCCAAAACAAATGATTATAACAATATATCTGAGAGAAAAAGCATGTTATTTTGCCTCATTCAAATCTTAATATCTGAACATTTAAATATGTAAACTAAAGTGCAATCACATTCGTAAATGAATGGTTTCTGGTTTTTGAAATGTAAATAAACCAATCTATTGTGATAAAACAACACAATAGCAAAAACTGCATTAAACATCAAAGTGAAGTCTAACTGTAACTGTAGTCTTGAAACAAATCTGAATAAGGAAAAACATTGCAATAAAATAATCCAAACTGGTTGAACTTGAGAGAAGTCTAACTGTAACTGTAGTCTTGAAACAAATCTGAATAAGGAAAAACATTGCAATAAAATAATCCAAACTGGTTAAACTTGAGAGTAGCTGAGATCTGTTATGACAGAACATGGCTTCAATGATATCTGGCGCCATCCAGCGTCGTGAATGGGTATAACGTCTAGACCCCGAATATAAGACGACCCCCTCTTTTTCAGTCTTATTTCAATGCAAAAACACCGTCTTATATTCGGGCCAATACGGTACTTTAGGTAAATATTAATATTTGCTCGTATTGAGCCCAGACCATGCGCGTAGGTTTGGTCTCAACACTGGTAGGGACGATATAACAGAACAATCTCCATGTACACTTTTAGCTTGGGATGGAACATTAATAAGACCAAACAGATTGGGTGAACGGCGGGCAGGGCTACATTTCTCGCGAAAATGAACCTATTTAATTGATATGCTAAATCAGGGGTGCTCATTACATCGATCACGATCAACCAGTCGATCGCAACGCTACATTTTCTTAAAAATGTACTTAGTTAATTATGATTATGTGGTTTGTTGTGTTGTGTGAGAAACATGAAGTTATGCAGCACCCTTCTCTCTGCAAGCAGCTTCTTGCTAACGTTTTTCTGGCGCCATAGTTTCCAGCAGAGTTCACTACATTTTTCACAGTTTAATTAACCTTAACAGTAGAAAACACAAACAGCAGGACACTTCTCTCTAGGGTTGTTCCGATCATGTTTTTTTGCTCCCGATCCGATCCCGATCGTTCTAGTTTGAGTATCTGCCGATCCCAATATTTCCCGATCCAATTGCTTTTTTTTTTGCCCCCCTTTCAATTCCAATCAGTCCCGATAATTTTTCCCGATCATATACATTTTGGCAATGCATTAAGAAAAAAATGAATAAAACTTTTACGAATATATACATTCAACATACAGTACATTAGTACTGTATTTGTTTATTATGACAATAAATCCTCAAAATGGTATTACATTATTAACATTCTTTCTGTGAGAGGGATCCACGGATAGAAAAACTTGTAATTCTTAAAGGATAAATGTGACTTTGTATATTGTGACTAAATACTGCCATCTAGTGTATTTGTTGAGCTTTCAGTAAATGATACTGCAGCCATTTAACTTCTGCCCAAATGCATGATGGGAAGTGCAACCATGATTGTGCGTTGTGGTACCAATGGATATATCTTCTCTGCGTTGTGGAATAACATAGGGTGTTAAGATAAAGATCAACTACTACTTATCTTCCCCACATTGCTTCCCACGATATTTCTAATTGTAAGAGAGAGAGATTGTAAAGCTTTAGCCAAATAAAACAAGTCTTCAAAGGCTGCCAAAATCTCCCTACTCATTTTACTTTTGCCTTATAGCTCTATGAATATGTCAATCGGTGCCATTATAGATTGAACGCGACAATGCATGGGTGGGTAGTGCAGCGCATGCGTTAATTGTGTTAAATATTTTAATGTTATTACCGCAATTAAATATTTTAATGTTATTACCGCCGTTAACGCGATTAAAAAAAAAAAAAAAATTAAAAAGGCACGTCCGATATTTTTGGGGCGATTCCGATACTTTGAAAATGACGTGATCGGACCCGATCGATCGACATCCCGATCGATCGAGACATCTCTACTTCTCTCTAAGCAGCTTCCTCCTTGAGTTTTGCAGGTTAGCAAGTTCACACAGTTTAATGTTTTGTTAACTCTGATACAGTTCGGACTTTCAGTAGCAAAATTAGTGGTGTGTTTCTCAGCTCCATTGGTGTCTTTTTAAATTACATACAGTGGCTGCTGCTGGCTGAAAAAAAACTTCTAATATCCCTCCTCTTCGAAGGGGGAGGAGGAGGCAGCATGTCGACATGTATTTCTGTCGGGGCTGTGTGAGTGTGAGCGTGCATGTGTTTGTCGGGGCTGGTCAAGTCAGCAGCTAATCAAACGTGCGTTTGAGAGGGGGAAAAAAATCGACCGGCGCATTCAGCAAGCGAAAAGGGGTAAATGTAAGTCTGAACATAATGAAAATAATTCACCTCATAATGGTAGGGTCAATTCTACCCTTACAACATATAGGAATCCAGTATAAATTACCTGTATACCTGAAGTCATTATATAATGCAAATAAGATTGCTTAAAGGTTGGTGGGAACAATTTGAGCATCCTGAAAAGTTGGTAGTGATATGTCCCTACCGTCCCTGTGCAAACCTACACCCTTGGCCCATACATATAAAAGTTAGTCATTTTTTAAACTAAGACAAGAAAAACATTCTTTCAAATGTTTTGAACAGTATTCTTGAATTAAGAAAATTTCTGACAAACAAGTTTTTCTTTTAAGATTAAATATACAAACTTTTTGCTTAAAATAAGTCTGTGAAGCTTTTTCAGCTAGCTGTTTTTCTTATGTCAAGAAATCTGAGTGAGTAAAATTGACTTGAAGCACTGTAGCAGTAGCAAAATTAGTGGAGTGTTCCCCACCTCCACAACACTGACGTCTTTTTACATTACTTACAGCGGCTGCTGCTGGCGGGAAAAAATAATCATATCCCTCGCCTTTGAAGGGCGGGGGAGGCGGCATGTTTTATTTCTGTCGGGGGGGGAAAAGGGGAAAAAAGGGACTGGCACACTGAAAAAAGCGATTTTGGAGAGTGGTAAATATAATCTATCCAAACTGTATAAAATTTGCCTAATCTTCCTTGTCACCCAAGGAATTATAAAATAATGGGTAAATTTCACACATACTACCTCTTCGTTAACAACAACTATCACATGGAAAAATAGGGTAACATATACCCCAAAGAACTGTGGTCGATAGGTGTCAGGCAAAATGCAATGTCCAAAACCATTTCAACTAGAAAAAAATAGCACAATTCCCAATTGTAACACCAGACGCATTTTTTTAATGAAAATGATGTAAATCGTTTGTGCTACAACGGTTTTTTAGATACAGTATTATGGTTTTTATTGAGATATTAGTTTCCTTAGCTTAGCTCTCGCGGCTAATGGAGCGTACCAACCCTCTCAATAACAGAGGGTTGTCTTAACAACTAGCACGATTAAAACACAAATTCGTGTCAGTTTTGCAGTGAATTGGGGGCGTGGGGTTCAGATATTAATATCGAGTGATGACGTTCCTCTAAGCCCCTCATTTATTGCAAAATGGTTCTGAAGTGGTCCCATTCGTGTACGTCCGTGCTAGTTTTTAGGACACCCCTCTGTTAATGAGAGGGTTGGTAAGATTTATATAGTAATATTATCTTATAAATCTTATAAATCAACATCAATTATCAGGTATGGCGGCACAGTGGCTTAGTGGTTAGCACATCTGCCTCACAGTTCTGAGATCAAGGGTTCAATCCCGGGCTTCGGCCTTCCTGTGATGAGTTTGCATGTTCTCCCTGTGCCTGCGTGGGTTTCCTCCGGGAACTCCGGTTTCCTCCCACATCCCAAAAACATGCATGGTAGGCTGATTGAACACTCTAAATTGTCCGTAGGTATGAGTGTGTGCGTGAATGGTTGTATGTCTCCTTGTGCCCTGCGATTGGCTGGCAACCAGTTCAGGGTGTCCCCTGCCTACTGCCCGTAGTTGGCTGGGATAGGCTCCAGCACCTCCGCGACCCTCGTGAGGAAAAGCGGCATGGAAAATGAATGAATGAATGAATTATCAGGTATTACCTACTAGCAATGGAGATAAATTTTACCCAATTTCATTCAGTAAGTATCTGTTGAATATACACATAAATATTTGGTAATTTTACCCAATTTTATTGAGTAGGTATGTGTTGAATATATACATACACATTAGGTAAATTTTACCCAATTTCTTCAAGTATTTCATAGCTTTTTATTTCAATTACTTTATACTCAGGATATGGAATTAAATCTACCCTAAAAAAGTAGATGCAAATTGTTACCTCAACTTTATTGGGTAAATTCTATAGGTTAATTTTTACAGTGCACATTCAGCGAGTAAAGGGGACAGTGTACGTCTGTACATAATGAAAGTACTGTAATTCACTTAATAATGGTAGGATCAATTCTATCCTTACAACATATACGAAGACAATCTAAAGGACCTATACAACTGAAGTCATTATATAATGCAAATAAGGTTGCTTAAAAGTTGGTGGGGATAATTTGAGCATCCTGAAAAGTTGGTAGTGTTATGTCCCTACCGTCCCTATGCAAATCTACGCCCTTGTACAGGTGCCTGGAAGCTAAATCATTTATAAGAAATAATTTAATGACAGTAACGGTAATAATAACTTCAATTATCAATCAATATATATAAAGAAAATATTACCATCCACCGTGTATGACATTTAAAAGTCATCCGACCAACACACGCAATAGTTCTGGCGTCCTCCACTGCCGCACCTGATCACGGGCTTCTCAAAGCTGAGATTGAGCGCCACTTGTTTGATGCTCTTTTTAACTTTTCCCCTGTGGTCCTTACGCCCACAAGTTTTCGCATGAGGCCCGAGTGCCCCTAATTATTATATTACATGACATTACATTACATTATAGCTGTACTTCTCAAATAGTGGGGCGGGCCACCCCAGGAGAGCGCAGAGCGATGCTGTGGGTGGAGCATGTGACCATAGGCGGAGTTTGACTTTTGGGACAGGGGAGACACAATATGTTGATGACCTCAAAACACAGTTTCAGCAATAAAATTAACTTACAAGAATATTTAAAATAATAAGTTTACAATGAGCGTTTTTTGTTTAGCATCATTCTTGAGGGGAATTCTAAATCAGGCTGCTAAGGCAATACTTTTCGCCAAGATCGTCATCCATAGAATTTGGTACGCCCGCCGGTGTCCTGCCAATGTAGTTGCCCCAGTCAAAAATTGTATCCCCTGGGTGGAGGCATATGGAGGTAGATTTTGGTCTTATTATTCCATCAAAAAAAGTTGCTCCAATCAAAATATTTATTTTCAACCAAAAAAAAAAAAAAAAAAAAATCAATTAAAAAAAATGTGTTTGACTGCAAAAATAAATTTGAATTAAAAAAAAAAAAAATGCATGTGAAAGCTATTTTTTTTTTTTGATTCATTCTTATATTATTTATTTATGATTGAAGTCAAGTTTTTTTTCATTGAAGCAACTTTTTGATTGAAGTAATGTTGATTTGTGTTTGGGCCACATTTTGGCTAGGATTTTTTTCTCTTTATTATTCAATCAAAAAATAAGTTGCTTAAAAAATATATATAGATTTTCAAAAAGAAAAATCACTTCAATTAAAAAAAAAGAACATTTTTAATCATAGAATAAAGTTTTTGAATGCGATAAAATATTTGAGATTGAAAAATTTGCATTTGAACACTTAATTTTTCATTGAAAAAGTTTTCTTTGATTGAATTAATCCTTTTTGTGTTTGGGCCATATTATGATTGGGACATTTGTGTCTAAATCATTCAATCCCCCAAAAAGTTGCTTCAATCAAAAAAAATATATATATTTTCAATCAAATAAAAGGATCATTTTAAAAAATATATATTTTCTAATATACATATATCTTTTTAAAATTATATGCAAATCAAATGACTGTCTCAGGTGCTTGAAAAATAATTTCGACCCATTATAAATTTTTGTTTTTTGTCTATTTCATTCATTTGTTGCAGTTTTATTGCTTTACAACTTGTATATACGGTAAATATAGGAAAGTCAATTAGATGCAGTGACACTTTTCGGCCACCAGGGGGTCCTGGCCCCCCTGCCCCCCCCCTTAAAATCCGCTTATGATGTGACCTTGGGGAACATGCTTTTTTACCGTACTAGAATAAAGTGTAATTGCACATCCACTCAGTGGGTGGCAGTGCCGATCTCTTTTTCAGAGTGTGCGCAATATTTTTTAACCAAACGAGAACGCAGCAGAGAACACTGGAGATATGAAAAGCTGAGACAAGGAAATATGACGAAGCATATCTAGCATTTGACTTTTGACTTTTAGTACAGCAGGAGATGAGGAAAGGTCGGTCTGTTTACTTTGTCTAAAAATGTTTGCAGCCGACAGCAGGATTTTTTTTTTTTTTTTTTCAGCAAAAACATGCCAAATATTGCCAACAATCCTCCCGCTTTGTCAGTGTTACATCAGTAAACCAGCAAGCACTGTCAGAATCTAATGAGGTGGCATACCAAAGTTGCTCAGTGAAAAATAACTCCACACCGTAGGAAAGGAGCTGATACTGCCTGCAGCAAAAATATAAACTGTCTCTGTTCAATGACATTGTGGTTTTTGTTCTATTATTTTTTGTTTTTGGAGGGTAATTTTTTTGGCATATTGTCCTCGTGAGTTAATGTTGCTAATCAATTTGAATTCATTATTATTTATTGATTTTAATAAAGTTTAGTTTTTTCACTATCAAACGGTCCAAAAATGTATCTTGAGTATATTTTTACAGAATGGATGTATTTTTTAATTTTTTAATTTAATTTTATTTTTTTACACTTTTGTAAGTTGATTCATGTTACCTTTTTCTTTAATATTAAAAAGAACACTCTGTTATGCAGAGGTGTACTTATAATAATAAGAATTTTGTATACTAATGATACTAGTATATTTACAATGGCGGCAGAGCGTTGGGGGCGGCGGAACGTTTACGTCTTCCTGGGGGGGGGCATTACAGAAAATAATTGAGAAGCACTGCATTATATTAATAATAATAATAATTGCTCGGTCACTGCAGCTCCGCCCTGTCAAAATCAATTAGACGTCTATCGCCGTCAATGGCAGTCATTTGTGAAATAACATTAAAACCGTTTGAACAGAAGGAAAGTTTTTAGTTTGAGTGTTTTAAATGATTGTGTGGTCAATGTACAAAAAGCTCTTTTTAAAAGCAACTCCGGTTCTTCCGACATGTTGAACATGAGGTTGTTGTGGGAGACTGTCCGTCAGTTTGTGGCCCCAGGGATCAAGCAGAGGAGGCGGCTTGAAAGTCGTTATTTCCCGTGGCTGTCGCCTCCCTTTAACACCTTGGCGAGAGGAAACTTTTTAGGCTCGCAAATTTGAGAGAGACCAAAGCCTTTTCTTTACTTGAGATTTTGTGTGTGTGTGTAACTCTTGAATATTATTGAACTCATCGCCTGACAGGGGATTGGTAATCCCAAATGAACGTTTGGCATGGATTTTAGAATAATGACGTCATGCATGCGCATGCACGTGGAATACACAAGACGGTGCGTGTGCATGTGAATGGCAGCTGCCTCAATGGTGGTGGAATGAAGCTCATGCGGGAGGTCGTCGGCCGGGGAGGGGGGTGTTTAGGATACAACAGGAAGGGGAGGGGGGCACGCACACGCACCTGGCATCAAGCAAATCCTGGGCGGATCAAGGGGACAACGTGTAATGATTCAATTAAGTCTGATAATCCTGTTAGTGATGTCATCAGACAGAAGAGTCGCAGAAAAATGATCATTCTATACCAGAAAAAACAACCTATAGAATTTACTCAATAAAATTGAGGTACCAATTTACAATCAGTTTGATAGTGTAAAGTTTACCCAATTTTACTTCGTGAATATTACCTAAATTCATCAACAATAATATACTAAAAGAAGATCTATTTAACCTTTTGCCACAGATTATATCATTTAATACCAATTAAAATTGAGTATTATTTACTCATGGTTTTATTGTATTGTATATTTTACTTTGATTTTTTTTAAAAATAAATATTCATTTAAATATCAACTTCATTATTACGATTGTAGATTAGGTTTGTTTTACCCTGAAGTCATTGTATACAAGAGAAACCACTGATTGTCAACTGTTTTTTTTTAATTGACAATTTGCTCATTAAATTTAATATTGAACAAATTGTCTGCCCAGCATAAATTGCATGCAAACATTTTTTCCTCATTGTATAAGTTCAAGTATTAACTGATGAGTGAAGAACGCGAGGGTCCAAAACAAGTAATATACAGTGCCTTGCAAAAGTATTCGGCCCCCTTGAACCTTTCGCCACATTTCAGGCTTCAAACATAAAGATATAAAATTTTAATTTTTTGTCAAGAATCAACAACAAGTGGGACACAATCGTGAAGTGGAACAAAATTTATTGGATCATTTAAACTTTTTTAACAAATAAAAAACTGAAAAGTGGGGCGTGCAATATTATTCGGCCCCCTTGCGTTAATACTTTGTAGCGCCACCTTTTGCTCCAATTACAGCTGCAAGTCGCTTGGGGTATGTTTCTATCAGTTTTGCATATCGAGAGACTGACATTCTTGCCCATTCTTCCTTGCAAAACAGCTCGAGCTCAGTGAGGTTGGACGGAGAGTGTTTGTGAACAGCAGTCTTCAGCTCTTTCCACAGATTCTCGATTGGATTCAGGTCTGGACTTTGACTTGGCCATTCTAACACCTGGATACATTTATTTTTGAACCATTCCATTGTAGATTTGGCTTTATGTTTTGGATCATTGTCCTGTTGGAAGATAAATCTCCGTCCCAGTCTCAGGTCTTGTGCAGATACCAACAGGTTTTCTTCCAGAATGTTCCTGTATTTGGCTGCATCCATCTTCCCGTCAATTTTAACCATCTTCCCTGTCCCTGCTGAAGAAAAGCAGGCCCAAACCATGATGCTGCCACCACCATGTTTGACAGTCGGGATGGTGTGTTCAGGGTGATGAGCTGTGTTGCTTTTACGCCAAACATATCGTTTTGCATTGTGGCCAAAAAGTTCAATTTTGGTTTCATCTGACCAGAGCACCTTCTTCCACATGTTTGGTGTGTCTCCCAGGTGGCTTGTGGCAAACTTTAAATGAGACTTTTTATGGATATCTTTGAGAAATGGCTTTCTTCTTGCCACTCTTCCATAAAGGCCAGATTTGTGCAGTGTACGACTGATTGTTGTCCTATGGACAGACTCTCCCACCTCAGCTGTAGATCTCTGCAGTTCATCCGGAGTGATCATGGGCCTCTTGGCTGCATCTCTGATCAGTTTTCTCCTTGTTTGAGAAGAAAGTTTGGAAGGACGGCCAGGTCTTGGTAGATTTGCAGTGGTCTGATGCTCCTTCCATTTCAATATGATGGCTTGCACAGTGCTCCTTGAGATGTTTAAAGCTTGGGAAATCTTTTTGTATCCAAATCCGGCTTTAAACGTCTCCACAACAGTATCTCAGACCTGCCTGGTGTGTTCCTTGGTTTTCATAATGCTTTCTGCACTTTAAACAGAACCCTGAGACTATCACAGAGCAGGTGCATTTATACGGAGACATGATTACACACAGGTGGCATGATTACACACAGGTGGATTCTATTTATCATCATTGGTCATTTAGGACAACATTGGATCATTCAGAGATCCTCACTGAACTTCTGGAGTGAGTTTGCTGCACTGAAAGTAAAGGGGCCGAATAATATTGCACACCCCACTTTTCAGTTTTTTATTTGTTAAAAAAGTTTAAATTATCCAATAAATGTTGTTCCACTTCACGATTGTGTCCCACTTGTTGTTGATTCTTGACAAAAAAAAAAAAAATTCATATCTTTATGTTTGAAGCCTGAAATGTGGCGAAAGGTTGCAAGATTCAAGGGGGCCGAATACTTTTGCAAGGCACTGTATAAACAACATGAGTTTAAGAACAGTTTTAAATGAACAGTGAACAACACAATTCGATCAAGCATCTTTCGTTTTGAGATACAAATAAGGCAAAAATGCTGTACCATACACTGCTGGCCAAAAGTATTGCCCCCCCCCTGCATTTCTGTCAGATAATGCTCAATTTCTCCCAGAAAATACCAATGATTTGGTAGTAATATCTTCATTTATTTGCCTGCAATGAAAAAAACCACAAAATTTAATGAAAAAAAAATTAAATCATTATCATTTTACACAAAACTCCAAAAATAGGCCAGACAAAAGTATTGTCACCCTTTGAAAAACCATGTGATGCTTCTCTAATTTTTGTAATTAACAGCACCTGTTACTTACCTGTGACACATAAAAGGTGGTGGCAATAACTAAATTACACTTGCAGCCAGTTAAAATGGATTAAAGTAAACTCAACCTCTGTCCTGTATCGTTATGTGAACCACATTGAGCATGGAGAAAAGAAAGAAGACTAAAGAACTGTCTGGGGACTTGAGAAGCAAAATTGTGAGTAAACATGGCCAATCTCAAGGCTACGAGTCCATCTCCAAAGACCTGACTGTTCCTATGTCTATCGTGCGCAGTGTCATCAATAGGTGTAAAGCCCATGGCACTGTGGCTAACCTCTCTAGATGACTAACATCCAAACAAGTTAAAGCTGTCCTGCAGTCTGAGGGTACAACGGTATCAACCCGTACTATCCGTCGGCATCTGAATGAAAAGGGACTCTAGGATACCCAGGAAGACCCCACTTCTGACCCAGAGACAAAAAAAGCCAGGCTGGAGTTTGCCAAAACTTACCTGAGAAAGCCAAAAACGTTTTGGAAGAATGTTCTCTGGTCAGATGAGACAACAGTAGAGATTTTTGGGAAAAGGCATCAACATTGAGTTTACAAGAAAAAAAAAACGAGGCCTTCAAAGAAAAGAACACGGTCCCCACAGTCAAACATGGTGGAGGTTTCCTGATGTTTTGGGGTTGCTTTTCTGCCTCTGGCACCGGACTGCTTGACCGTGTGCATCATGAAGTCTGAAGACTACCAACAAATTTTACAGCATAATATACGGCCCAGTATGAGAAAGCTAGGTCTCCCTCAGAGGTCATGGGTCTTTCGGCAGGACAATAATCCAAAACGCACTTCAAAAAGCACTAGGAAACGGTTTGAGAGAAAGCACTGGAGACTTCTAAAATGGCCAGAAATGAGTCCAGACCTGAATCTTGTAGAACACCTGTTGAGAGATCTGAAAATGACAGTTTGGAGAAGGAACCTTCAAATCTCAGACACCTGGAGCAGTTGGCCAAAGAAAAATTGTCTAAAATTCCAGCAGAGCATTGTAAGAAACACATTGATGGATAGCGTTTGTTCAGTTATTTTGTCTACAGGTTGTGCTACCAAGTATTTGGCTCAGGGGTACCAATACTTTTGTCCGGCCCATTTTTGGAGTTTTATGTTAAAATGATGATTTAAATTTTTCATTCTCTTTTGTTTTTTTATTGCAAGTAAAATAAATGAAGATATTACTACCAAAGCTTTTGTAATTGTAATCAATTTCCACGAGAAATTGAGCATTATCTGACAGAATTGCAGGGGTGCCAATACTTTTGGCCAGCACTGTAATCGTTAAAGAATGGCATGAGGAACATTCTAATTAAGTTGAGCATCTCATATGGCCGGCACAATCCCCAGACCTCAACATTATTGAGCATTTATGGTCAGTTTTAGAGATTCAATTAAAATATCGATTTCCAACTGCCATCTCTTCTAAAAGAGTTAGAGGGTATCCTAACTGAAGAATGTCTTAAAATTCCTTTAGAAACAATTCACAAGTTGTACGAAACAATAACTCGGAGAATTGAGGCTGTAATTGCCGCAAAAGGCGGACTTCCACATTAAAGTTGATTTTTTTTTTTTTTTTAAGGTGTTTCTTATCTTTTTTCCCCCCGACGCCTGTAGTTTAAATCTGACTTTTTATGATAAGTGCTAAAAACATTTTTGCTCTCTCGCCAGTGCCCCATGTATCGTATTCGGGCTAGTGACGCCCCTGCTTGCACCTCATTAGCTTCTTAACTGTCTTCACACGGGCATGTATGTGATATGTTGTCACCCTTTAAATACGCATCTACTGTGTGTGGCCTCCCCGGTCGCTTCTTTTTCATGTGAATGCTCCCCACGTCGTCCATTAACACGTGTATAATTGCTTCAACAATAGCGGTAATGAGTTGACACTAATGGAGGAAACCACACATCCACTTTCTTAAAATCCTATTGAAATTTACATGGACAGATTTAGCTAGCACCACAACGTCACCTTGCGGCCAGAAGTAGACACACAACAAACTTTTTTGTTTTCCACGTCTGGTTTATTTCCACATTTTTTACAAGAAGTTTTTAAGTCAAAAGACGAGCTAGCAGATTCGTCATCGCCGCGGCGGGAAGGCACTTACTTGTCTTACACCGTTAGCATTATTAGCATGTGGCCGTATAGATTGTATACACATAGATTGGCTTTGGTTGGTTCGTGTGTGAGGAACAATCGGCTTTTACCATAAGACAAACAACAACAACAAAAAAGGACATAGAACTTAATGAAGTAAAACAACAGTTTTGCTCTGAAATGCCGCAAACCATTTCGATAGAAACAACCAGGAACTTTTTAGAAGGGATATCACTTGTACATTCATACAATGAAAGGCAGATCACGTGAAATTGTATGTTTTCATTGGGTTGTTGTTGTCAGCATTTTATCCATGTCATTCATGCCCGTTGACGGCGAGGGACGTTCGATCCCTCGCCGTCAACGCTACTGAAGCAACATTCACCGCCTTTCCCCGCCTTTGTTCCAGGTTGTCACGGAAACCGCCATCACGTCTCTCGCTCCTTCTTGACGGTGACGTCGACGCTCTGCGCTGCAGACCCGTTGGCCCCGCCGGGTCCGGCTCCGGGAGGGGCAGCGGAGGGGGCAGGCGCCATGCCGGTGCCCAGGATGGTAGACACCTCGCCCTGCATGAACGCCCAAGGGGGGCTGTTGGCTGACGTGTCCAGCGGGCAGCGATCACCGCTAGGGCAGTAAACCTCGCCGTCACCTCGCCGGCTCTGAATGTACACTCGGGTGCAGGGGAAGCAGAACCTGTACGGTGACACACACACACACATATTTATGTATAATATACTTGAATTATAAATCATTTATGGTCAATTTTATACTATGGAATCACACATTTTACATTTTATACATCTGGTATGCTAAAATTCATGATTTTCCAAGTATCAATAGTACTGATGAGAGCTGATGTAGGAATGTTTTTTTGTTTTCTGCCAAATATTGATCAATATTTCACTTATTCTTGAATCTTTTTTAACGTATAGAGTGGGGCAAATAAGTATTTAGTCAACCACTAATTGTTCAAGTTCTCCCACTTCAAAATATTAGAGACAGCCTGTAATTGTCAACATGGGTAAACCTCAACCATGAGAAACAGAAAGTGGAAAAAAAAAACAGAAAATCACATTGTTTGATTCATCTTCAATACCCTTGCTGATGGAAGGAGATTTTCACTAAAAATCTCTCGATACATGGCCCCTATTCATTCTTTCCTTTACACAGATCAGTCGTCCTGGTCCCTTTGCAGAAAAAAAGCCCCAAAGCGTGATGTTTCCACCCCCATGCTTCACAGTGGGTATGGTGTTCTTCGGATGCAATGTAGTCTTATTTCTCCTACAAACACGAGAACCTGTGTTTCTACAAAAAATTCTATTTTGGTTTCATCTGACCATAACACATTCTCCCAGTCCTCTTCTGGATCATCCAAATGCTCTCTAGCGAACCGCAGACGGGCCTGGACATGTACTGTCTTCAGCAGGGGGGCACGTCTGGCAGTGCAGGATTTGAGTCCCCGGCGGCGCAATGTGTTACTAATAGTAGCCTTTGTTACTGTGGTCCCAGCTCTCTGTAGGTCATTCACTAGGTCCCCCCGTGTGGGTCTGGGATTTTTGCTCACCGTTCTTATCATTTTGACGCCACGGGGTGAGATCTTGCATGGAGCCCCAGATTGAGGGAGATTATCAGTGGTCTTGTATGTCTTCCATTTTCTAAAAATTGCTCCCACAGTTGATTTCTTTCCACCAAGCGTTTTACCTATTGCATATTCAGTCTTCCCAGCCTGGTACAGGTCTACAATTTTGTTCCTGGTGTCCTTCGACAGCTTCTTTGGTCTTGGCCATAGTGGAGTTTGGAGTGTGACTAACTGAAATTGTGGACAGGTGTCTTTTATACCGATAATGAGTTAAAACAGGTGCCATTAATACAGGTAACGAGTGGAACCTCATTAGAAGAAGTTAGACCTCTGACAGCCAGAAATCTTGTTTGTTGTTGACCAAATACTTATTTTCCTCTCTAATTTGGAAATAAATTCTTTAAAAATCAAACAATGTGATTTTTTTCCCCCCCCCCCACATTCTGTCTCTCATGGTTGAGGTTTACCCATGTTGACAATTACAAGCCTCTCTAATCTTTTCAAGTAGGAGAACTTGCACAATTGGTGGTTGATTAAATACTTATTTGCCCCACTGTGTATATATACAGCGGGTGTAGCGATACATCGATCAAAGGCCCTTGTATTGGATTAAGTCATGGCAGACTTCTTAATACCGGCAAATATCGAATGTTTGTCCAAAGAATCACTTTCCTATTTTGTGAATGTGGTAATTTACACTCTTAACGATAAAATGATCTGAACCGAAATATAAATCTGGTAAGCAACCATTCAATCAAATCAATTGAAACACAAAGTTTTCATTCAAATGTTTTAAAATTTGCAATAAAATAGTCAAAAACATCAATATTAGTGCTGCAACGATTAATCGATTAACTCGAGTATTCGATTAGAAAAAAAATATTCGAACTTAATTTTGTTGCTTTGAGGATTCGTTTAATTAAAGTGGCATTGTAATGGTTTATTTTGAAAGTGTTTGCATTGAGTTTTATTGATGAGGGTGGATACACTGCCTTCTGGTCTACCTCTTTTCACATAGCTGAATCCAACTGCTCCCTGTTAAGACCAACGTAAGCTAAGTTTTTGTTTGAGCTAATGTTTTTTTTTTTTAAATACATTCTTAATTTAGGTTATATGTATATTTAGCCGTTTTTTGTGGGAATATGTGTCTGGAACCACTTGTTAAGAGCATTGTAAAAACAAACAAAAAAACCTTTTGCATTTTATAGCATTTAATCTAGCAGACTTTTTCTATGTAATTTAGCCAATTGTTCTTTTGTTGTACGCAGATCCTCATTAAAATATATATCTTTTGAGGCTCAGCTCAGGTATTTTAGTTTTTCATGTTCCTTATCCGATTACTCGATTATTCAAACTAACTAGTCCATTGATTAATCAACTACTAAAATATTCGATAGCTGCAGCCCTGGTCAAAATTGCTTTGTATTTTCATGGCTTCAGGTGAAACTTAAGTGCATGCCCAATGTGTAAATGTTGAATTAAATTGATAGAGGCCCTTGGATTTAACTGAATCATAGCAAATCACCAAATATTTTGTCTTTGGGAGTCAATGTGGTATCATTAGCAACCTTTGCCTAGCATTATAAAATAAGTGTCTTTTAGATGTTTATATTTCTGGTCACCTGTGGTCTTCCAAAAACAAATAGGCTGAGTATTGATACTGTTGCAGTTTTACTATCTAATATGGTAACCGGATACAACATTTCAGTATCATACTTTAAAAAAAGCATCGAGTGTACACACCTGTGTCCCGGCACGGACGGACACTGTACGAAGTGGGTGTCCTCCAGCCTCTCGTGGCAAAGCGTGCAGGACAGGGTGCTTCCGGTCAGGCTGCTGCTACCACTGCTGCCGCCTGACGTCGAGCCCATCTCGGACGCTCCGCTGTGGGGCAGCGCGGCCGCGGCGGCTGTGGCAGCCTCTGACGACCCGCCGGACGCCAGCGGCTCTCCCCCGGCGCGGGAGGCGGGGGCTCGCGGCTGTCTGGCCGGCGACGACGCGGGCTTTGGGCTGGTCTGACTGACTGAGGCCGACGAGGAGGGCAAGCCGGCGTTCTTGCTGGATCCCGCGTGACCCTGGGACTGCGACTTGGGCTGGGACGAGCTCAGTTCCCGCTCGAGCTCCGGTGTGATGAAGGGGGCGATGCCCATGCCGATGCCCAGCTGGCGGCGGTTCATCTCGGCTAGCACCGGCGCCGGGAAGATCATCGGGCCGCTCATGGGGGCCGTCCTGGCAGTCAGGCCGGCCGGCATGCCCGCCAGCAGCCCGTGGGGGATCCCGGCTATGCTCTGAGTCACTAAATTCGGGGGTATGGCCGCCCCGATCATGGGTCTCCGGCTGCCGCTGGGACTCTGTCGGTTGACTTCTTGCGGCGGTTGACCCTCGCGGTGCAGCCCGTTGGGCGGCACCCGAGCCGCGGATACGCCGCCGCCATCTCCTCGGCCTCCGCGGTCGAAGCGCTCACCTTGCGACCGAGCGCCGTCCGTCGCCGGCTCTCCGCGGCTAGGCACGGCGTGCTTGTGAGGCGAAGGTCCCGGTCCGGGCGAGCGGACGTTCCCGTCCTGAATGCCGTGGCTGCGCTTCAGTTGCCGCGCGCTGGCTATCAAGAACTCGATCTGGTTGGCGCCCTCGTAGTTGACGCAGCCGCGGCACACCACCTCGCTAAAGTCCCACACCACTGTCCACGGCATCTTAGGCAAGTCGCACAGGTAGCACCACTGGCGCCGCGACGACGACGAAGGAGACGACATGACGCCCGGAAGGCAAGACCGCTGGTGGGCTGGCTAGCCGGCTAACCCCAGCGAGCACACGTTAGCTAACGCAACCTATTTAACTTATAGCTGGCGCTCTTTACTAACTAGCTTATCTTTCAAATCTTTGCGGCAGGTTTTGTAAAAAGTACAAACATAATAGCAATGCAAACCGAAACAAAACTTTGGCAATTTAGACGATGTCCCCCCCTCACATTTCTGATTTGTTTACCCACTTCGGCCTGTTCAATGCTGTCAACCCGCTCTCCCCGAGAACGTTAAAGACTTACGTAACTAGTTGAAGTGTAATGTGGGTGATGTAGTTTTTATGTCGAACTCTAGCAAAGCTAAGCAACGCACCACGTGTGCTCATTGGACTACAAACAGATGGCACTGCAAGCGAGGTAACCAACTACGCCCCCAGACTCGCGTTAGGAAGCGCGTTGCATTGTGGATGATGAAGTTTTTTAATCAGACTGTTTCAAAGCAAGTTAATGCCCCCACGTCTTGTCGTTGGACTACAAACGTGGACGACGCAGGAAGTGACGTACAAAGAGTTCACAGTTCAATTGGGTGTCCACGGGCACGCGTGCATTTCTGCAAAACACCCAAATGAAACAATTTAAACAACTTTTAAGTCGTTTTTAAATATTAAAAAAATGCTCCGAGATATTTCTTCCTCGAGCGAGGACGAGGCGGACAAGTTGCCAGCGGAGGCGTCGTTTAAGCGAAAAGAATTGGGTAAATCGGCAAACAAATTCACATTTTCTAAAGAGCAAGCATCTAAATGTCATTCGATCCATCGAACGTGTGAGGTATTGAATGGAATATCTTTCTCCTTTGTAGAGAAGAGCAGCACGTATAAATGTCCTGATGACTTTGTGTGCCTGAACCACAAACCTTGCACCAGTACGCTGATGGAGAGGTTGAAGAGCACCAAGAGCGAATTGTGGCTAGTTAAAGCGCCTCCCAGCTTTGATCCACGATGGTCAGTCACCTATTTGATTCCTGTTCCTTCTATTTAGTCACTTCTTGTTGATCGTGTCACAAAAAAGCCCTAAAGAAGAAAAAAAAAAAAAAAACATTTGTCCTAAAATAAACCCCACTAAGATGTCCCTGAATTATGTTTTGTGATGTCACAATTTTATGCAAAATGGCGAACTCTGTCGCCAAGAGCGTAGGTTTGCATAGGGACGGTAAGGACGTAACACTACCAACTTTTTAGGATGCTCAAATTGTCCCTACCAACTTTTAAGGAACCTTATTTGCATTATATAATGAGTTAAGTTATATAGGTAATTTAAATTATCTTCCCATATGTTGTAAGGATAGAATTGACCCTACCATTATTAAGTGAATTATTTTCATTATGTTCAGACATCCAGTGGGGCAAATAAGTATTTAGTAAACACCTAATAGTGCAAGTTATCCCACTTGAAAATATTAGAGGTCTGTAATTGTCAACATGTGTAAACCTCAACCATTAGAGACCGAATGTGTGTGTGTGTGTGTGTGGGGGGGGGGGGGGGGGAATCACACTGCTTGATTTTTAAAGAATTTATTTGCTAATCATGGTGGAAAATAAGTATTCGGTCAATACTAAAAGTTCTGCTCAATACTTTGTTATGTACCCTTTGTTGGCAATACCGGAGGCCAAACGTTTTCTGTTGTTGGCAATAACGGAGGCCAAACGTTTTCTGTAACTCTTCACAAGCTGTTCACACACTGTTGCTGGTATTTTGGCCCATTCCTCCGTGCAGATTTCCGCTAGAGCAGTGATGTTTTGGGGCTCTCGTTGGGCAACACGGACTTTCAACTCCCTCCACACTCCCTTCTTCACCAAAATGGTAGTGATGGAGAAACCGAAGCTTTCTGAAGCAGTGAATCAATATCAAGCAATGTGTCGTAATGGTTCAGTGTTATGAAGCATTTGCCACGAATCAGTGTGGTGAGTCACGACACCGCTTCACCACTGCTTTCTGTATCACTGAAGCAAATGTGTTGAAATGGTTCAGTGCTATGAGGCATTTGACACAATTCAGTTTGATGACATCTGTTGGATGTCATCAAACTGAATTGTGTACACAAATATATTGAACTTTAATATAACCAAGTGTCATCTGAGCAACTAAATATGTGGGTCGTATGGTGGTTACATACTTTGCCTAGTGTGCAAGCAGTAGTGGGTTCGACCCCTAACATGAAATTTATTCTTTATTCTTCCCCAGATTACTTAAAAAAAAAAATAATAATGGTAACGAAAACAAACAAACAAAAAAAGCTGTTTTGTTACTTTTAAATGAAAAACGGAAATGCTTGTGGAATAGGGAACTCTTGATGGTAGGTGTATAGAATGCTAGTGACACTGGGATGGGGATTTGGGTGTTTCACACATTTGTATTTAAAAACAAAATCATCTCAGCAGCATTTGGTTTCAGCCGGTTCCTCTTTTTGCTAATGACCTCTCCAGCTTTTGAGAATATTCTCTCACATGGCACGAACAAATATACAAACTGGCAGATAGACAAACAAACACAAAAACTGACAAACAGACAGACACAAAAACTGACTGACAGACACAAAAAGTAACGTGTGTGTGGGGGGGGGGCGGAGGGGTGCGTGTGTGTGTGTGCGTATTATATAAATCAGTGTATAGTGTGTCAATGAATGCCTATACTATGTGCATTTGCAAATTAATGTGTAATCTGATCTAATTTCACTTTACTCTCGCTCGTTCTCAATATGACGTAATGCGCGCAAAAGCTCTCCTTACAACCCACAACATTTTGAGGGATATTTCCCCTTTTTATAAGCATTGTGAGTTTGACTGAACTAAATTGACTGACTCGACCCCTCGCTACCTGAGTGACACGTCCACGGTCATGGCCGACACGTGTGTGATATCACAACGCTTTGCTTCCGCGGCCAGGTGCTTTTCCACTGAATGAAGTGAGACATCAGTACAACCTATCGGAATACATGTTGCCGCGAGCGCTCGACACTTGTCGGGCGTCTGCTTCGAGCGTGACGTCACGAGCTGTTCCACCGGATCCAGCGAGACATCGGAACGACTGATTCGTGATAGTTCTGCCACGAGCGCTCGACACTTGTCTCGAGCGTCTGCTTCGAGCGTAACATCACTACAAAATGGCATAAAAACACATTGGTTCTAATATGCCTCATTTTTGACCCACTTATGGAAGAGTGTAGGGTCCAGTAACTTGTGCATCTAAGGGTTAAGTAATGCCCCCCCCCCCCCCCAAAAAAAAACAACACAAAAAACAACCATTGTAAATTGCCTTTATATGAAACCAGGGGAAATTCCCCCAATTTGAAAAATAACTTTCTCCCATGAATAAAACTATTTTAACCTTTTTCATTTTTACGTAAGAAACACATCAGCATATTCGTGAGAAATGTAGCCCTGACCCCTGTTCACCCTATCTATTTGGTCTTATTAATGTCTCATTCCCAGAAAAAAAGTGTACATGCAGATGCTGTAACGCCAATGTTGAGACCAAACCTACGCCCATGTCTGTTGCTATCCATTCAAGGAAAGTAATCCGTCAACTACAGTGTGGTTTCTTTATTTTCAGTTTGCGTGGTGTGGACGTGAACCTTTCCGGTTTTCAGACTCTGAAGCTCCCTTCAGCAGTGGACGGGGGAGACCACCACCAGCAGGTGTACAACATCATATCGTCCAATCACGCCACCTCCGACCTCCGCTTGCTCACCGCCGATTCGTCATCCCCGACGGTCGGACCCGCCTTCTCCGGCCTACTGAGCATATGCGAGAGTTACGGAGGCGACCGCATGCAGCCCCACGTCATCCACGCACCCCCCGCGCCAGCACTCCCGCCCGGACTCAAGCAGAGATTCCAGCCATTCGGAAGCAAGACGCCCATCACGACAAGGGAAGCCCAGGATGGAGACGGGAAGAGGAGGAAGAAGAAGAAGAAAAAAAAGGACAAGCATATCAAAACTGAGGAAGAGGAATTGCCGATCAAACAAGAAGTTGAGGAAACAGTCCAGGAACGGAGGACAAAGAAGAGGAAAAAGAAAGACTGGGATGACGAAGAGAAGGACGTGTCCATTGTGCATGTGAAAAGTGAACAGGAAGAGGACATTTTGCCTAAAGATGACAGCTCATCCAAAAAGAAAAAAAAGAAGAAAAACAAAACGGATGATGACTAAATTTCATCATCTCAGAACTGAACTTGAGCTATTTTTAAAAGCCAAGTGCCTGGACGTATCTGTCCTAGCTGACCGAGGCATGGTTTCACCCTGTACTGGTCGCCAGCCAATCAACTAGTTTCACGTACGAGTTGTTCTGTGACCATCCTTGTAAGTCAAAGATATTCTCCGTTATAAATAAAGGAAATGCCGTTCATCTGTTACAGCAAAAGTGCCTCACACCCTGGATTGGTTGCAGACCTATTGACCAATCGCACGAGCGTACACTCATTTTAACATAAAGACAACTTGGTTGTCAATTGAGCAAATATCTTTTTGGAATGCGTTAGCAAAAAAACCTGAACACACATGATTAGAACACATGATATCCAATATTTCACGGTCCTGCCCTTATATAGAGTGCTGGCCAAAAGTATATCATCATTTATTTTGCTTGCAATGAAAAGGCACAGAAGAAAATGAAAAAATCATTATCATTTTACACAAAACTCCAAAAATGGGCCTGACAAAAGTATTGGCACCCTCAGCCCAATACTTGGTAGCACAACCTTTAGACAAAATAACTGCCAACAATCGCCTCCGGTACCCATCAATGAATTTCTTACAATGCTCTGCTGGCATTTTAGACCATTCTTCATTGGCCAACTGCTCCGGGTCTCTTGAGATTTGACGGGTGCCTTCTCCAAATTGCCATTTTCAGATGTCTTCACTTGTGTTCTATGGGATTCGGGTCTGGACTCATTGCTGGCTACATTAGAAGTCTCCAGTGCTTTCTCTCAAACCATTTTGAAGTGTGTTTTGGGTTATTGTCCTGCTGGAAGACCCATGACCTCTGAGGGAGACCCAGCTTTCTCACACTGGGCCCTACATTAAGCTGCAAAATTTGTTGGTAGTCTTCAGACTTCATAACGGTCTTCACAGGGTCAAGTAGTCCATTGCCAGAGGCAGCTAAGCAACCCCAAAACATCAGGGAACCTCCGCTATGTTTGACTGTGGGCACCGTGTTTTTCTTTGAGGGCTTAGTTTTTTCCCTGTGAATTCTATGTTGATGCCTTTCCCCAAAAACTTATATTTTTGTCTCATCTGACCAGAGAACATTCTTCCAAAATGATTTTGGCTTTCTCATGTAAGTTTTGGCAAACTCCAGCCTGGCCTTTTTTTTATGTTTCTGGGTCAGAAGTGGGGTCTTCCTGGCTATCTTAGCATAGTCCCTTTTCATTCAGACGCCGACGGATGGGACTGGTTGACACTGTTGTACCCTCGGACTGCAAGACAGCTTGAACTTGTTTGGATGTCAGTCCAGGTTCTTTATCCACCATCCGCACAATCTTTTGTTGAAATCTCTTGTAAAATTGTTCTTTTCCGTCCACATCTAGGGAGGTTCGCCACAGTGCCATGGACTTTACACTTGTTGATGACACTGCGCACTGAAAACACAGGAACATTCAGGTCTTTGGAGATGGACTTAATAGCCTTGAGATTACCCATGCTTCCTCACAATTTTGCTTCTCAAGTTGTCAGACAGTTCTTTAGTCTTCTTTCTTTTCTCCATGCCCATTGTGGTACACACAAGGACAGGGGGCAGAGGTTGAGTCAACTTTAATCCATTTTAACTGGTTGCAAGTGTGATGTAGTTATTGCCACCACCTGTTATGTGCCATAGGTATGTAACAAGTGCTGTTAATTACACAAATTCGAGAACCATCACGTGATTTTTCACAGGGTGCCAATACTTTTGTCTGGCTCATTTTTGGAGTTTTTGTAAAATAGTAATGATTTAATATTTTCCCATCCTTTTTTGTGTTCTTCATTGCAAGCAAAATAAATGAAGATATTACTACCAAAGCATTTGTAATTGCAATCATTTTCTGGGAGAAATTGAGCATTATCAGACAGAATTGCAGGGGTGTCAATACTTTTGGCCCGCAGTGTACTACGGCTGCAGCTATCGAGTATTTTAGTAATTGAGTATTCTACTGAAAATTCCATTGATTAATCAGATGAAACTTTTTTTTTAAGGTAAAGAGTAATTCTGAATGTATGCGAGAAAACAAGACATTTCACCTAATATTGAACCATTTGTAGACAATGTTTTTATTTTAGATGTATGCTGTTTTCAACAATGTACAATTTTATCTCAGATGTAACTAGAAAAAAAGACAAATTCACTGCTGTAACTCTAAAAACTTGTTTTTTTTTTCTTAAATCTTATTATCTAAAAATGTCACTATGCTTGGTAACATGCATCGCTTAAAAGGTGTTTTCCCCCCACGTGTTTACATTGAATTGACATCAAGCTGTTTTTAAGTTCTAGTTAAGTTAGCTAAGTTAAGTTAGTTAAGTCCTGATAGGATTTTGAGTTTTGGCAGTGTTCAAAATAAATCTATGATACCTGCTGTATCGGAACATATTAGGCACCAGTGCTACTTGGTGTTTTATCCATCAATGACTACCGAGTTAAATTTGACAGGTTTATTGTGTTTTTATTTACACCCTCATCACTCTACAGCAGAGGTGGGTAGTGTAGCCAAAAAATTTACTCGAGAGTAGCGTTACTTTAAATTATTACTCAAGTATAAAAGAGGTCATCCAAAAAATGTACTCAAGTACAAGTTAAAGTATTCGGTGAAAACAATACTCAAGTAATGAGTAACATTTTGAGTAACTGCTTTTGTTTTGTTTTTTAAAACAAAATGATGGCAATTACAAATGCTTTGGCAGTAATATATGAAAAAATTTAAAAGAGAATGGAGGGGGAAAATATATTGAATAATTTTTTTCCCATCGTTGAATGTGCTGACAACAAAATCACACAAAAATTATCGATGAAAATCAACAAAAGATTGACTGGCCCTCACGTTCACCTGACCTAAACGCAATAGAACACCTCTGGGACATTATGTTTACAGCGTATCACAAAAGTGAGTACACCCCTCACATTTCTACAGATATTTAAGTATATCTTTTCGTGGGACAACACTTACAAAATGACACTTTGACATAATGAAAAGTAGTCTGTGTGCAGCTTACATAATGGAATTAATTTATTTTCCCCTCAAAATATAGCCATTAATATCTAAACCGCTGGCATCAAGAGTACACCCCTTAGAAACTACGTATATCCTTAATTGTCCAAATTGAGTACTGCTTGTCATTTTCCCTAAAAAAATGTCATGTGACTCGTTACAGTAGTGCTGTCAGTATTTCTGCAGAGATTGAAGAGGTCGGGGCTCAGCCTGTTAGTGCTCAGACCATACACCGCACTCTACATCAAATTGGTGTTCATGGCTGTCACCCCAGGAGGAAGCGTCTTCGGAAGACGGTAAACAAGAGAGCCCGCAAAGTTTCCTGAATACATGTCAACAAAGCACAGGGATTACTGGAACCATGTCCTATGGTCTGACGAGACGGGCGGGCTTTCACACAGGCCAGAGGTTGAGTCAACTTTAATCCATTTTAACTGGCTGCACTTGTAATTTCGTTATTGCCACCACCTGTTATGTGCCACAGGTAAGTATCAGGTGCTGTTAATTACACAAATTAGAGAAGGGTGCCAATACTTTTGTCTGATCCATTTTAGGAGTTTTGTGTAAAATGATAATTATTTAATTTTACCCCATTCTTTTTTTTTTTTTTTCATTGCAACCACAATAAATGAAGATATTACTACTAAAGCATATGTAATTGCAATCATATTCTGGGAGAAGTTGAGAAACTGACAGAATTGCACGGGTGCCAATACTTTTGGCCACCACTGTAAGTGTCCCTTTCATGCATGAATTATTTAGTTTTTCATAAATGTTTCTATTACGTGCAGTCAATTGCAGCCTGTGGGACAATATTTTGTGACTTAAGATAGAATACAGTATTAAGACATACAATTGTAGTTTTGGTGTTGCTTGTATGTATTTTACAATGGGCAATTATTGAAAAAAATAAATATTGAATTTTTTTTTTTTTTTTTTTTGGTGAGGGCAATTATTACTTAAATAAAAAATTAAAAACGCAAAAAAGCCATGTGTAATATAAAATAATTCTAAACCAAAAACATCAACTATAAAACAAATGGCAATAAAAATTTAAAAAAATTCAAATAAGTGCGGCCCATGTGTATTTTGTGCTGTTTTATTCGTTTAATTTTATAATTCTCTTGAGAGCTCACATAGCATTAACTCTTGGGCTGCCACTGACGGCAATTGATGTCCAATCCATTTTAACTGGGAGGGAATGGAAGCGAGCAAGTAATCTTTTACTAACTACTACAACACATGCTTTGTGACCTAGGCTGGCAGTGAATGAGTTATCCTAATAATTTTTGAATAGATGTCCACTGTAGTGAGCACCATTCCTGAAAGGGGTTAAATATGTCCAGTACTAACCCTCCTCCCCATAATAATGTAATAAAACATTGTCTAATATGCAAATTTGTGTGTGTACTATATCATTCTAAACCTGAGGTCAGCAACCCGCGGCTCTAAAGCCTCATGCGGCTCTTTAGCGCCACCCCAGTGGCTCCCTGGAGCGTTTTCAAACTTCTTTAAAAATGGAAAAAGATGGGAGGGAAATACATTTTTTTGTTGTAATATGGATTCTGTAGGAGGACAAACATGACTCAAACATTCTTCTAGTTCATTACTATTATAATGAAGTTAAACTTGAGGCGGCATCATACAACAGAGTTGTCATGTGGTGCGTAATCTCTACAGGATGCACTTCAGGCAAAATCAACATTTAGCGTATTTTCCGCAATATAAAGTGCATCAGCGTGTAAGGCGCACCTTCAATGAATGGCCTGTTATAAAGCCGTTTTCATCTATAGACCCTACCCACGTGACGTCACAACTCCCCTCTCCTGAATGGTACCGCCCACTTGTCCGTCAAAACATAGTGTTAACCTGTTACGGCTACGTACATTTCTCCTATTTACGGCATGTTTTTCTGCTCCTTAACATTAATAATCAAAATGGTGAAGGCGTGTGTGGCTGTTGGTTGCACTAACAGAGAAGATGGAAGGAGAGACTTGAAGTTTTACCGTATTCCGAGGGATCCAAAGAGGAGAGCGAAATGGACGGCTGCAATTCGACGTGAAAACTGGGCACCAAAAAATTACCACAGACTATGTAGTAGTCATTTTATATCCGGTAAGATGCATTTAAGATATACTTAGGGGGTTTTGGGCTGACAAATAACCACAATTAAGATCATTGCGAGGCTAATCGCCGACAACATACGACGTAGTACGACATAGTTTCAAATTCAAGATGTTTGTGACTTCCCTTTCTTCCACCATCGTTATTTTTTGAATAATATTTAGTTGGTACCAAGTGAAAGAAACTGGCCTCGTCTACGGAGCTGACAAATAACCACAATTAAGATCATTGCGAGGCTAATCGCCGACAACATACGACGTAGTACGACATAGTTTCAAATTCAAGATGTTTGTGACTTCCCTTTCTTCCACCATCGTTATTTTTTTAATAATATTTAGCTGGTACCAAGTGAAAGAAACTGGCCTCGTCTACGGGGCTGACAAATAACCACAATTAAGATCATTGCTAGGCTAATCGCCGACAACATACACGTATGTATGTCGTGAGAGTGCTATCGCTAAACCATATAAACATTAAAAGCCCTAGCTCCATTGACAAATGACATGAAATACATTAGACTTGACAGTGGATGTTAGCAAGAACAAAAGATTTTGAATTGAAAATTTCGTAACTCACCTTCCGAGCACAAGATTCCTGCCGAATTTTCGTGTACGAGGACCTGTTTCACCCAACCAGCAACGTAGCATTTATAAGCCTCCAAGCTCTTAAAGTTTTTCAAACTTTCGTGAGAATAGGCTGATTTTGTGTGGACAAGATAGTTGTAAATATCAGGGTCAGGCAGAGACGGCGAAGGCAGCCGGTCAAAAATCATCGATTTAGGCATCAAATATGGATCTGGCGACTGTATAGAACGAAGCTTTTCCACATAACGCCTTTTATGCAACAGATCCAGTGAGTTTGCGGCATCAGAAAGCACCGGGTCTTCCATGAAATGCATTTTAAATTCCGCCATCAATTGAAAACAAGGCTAATACAGAGTCAAAATGACGGACAAGTGGGCGGAACCATACAGCGAGCACGTGGTTTTATGACGTCGGTGGGTAGGCTCTATATGGTGCACTGCATTACAAGGCGCAGTACTAGTAGTAGTAGTGGTTGACGTTGCGTTATGCATCCACAAGATGGAGTTGAGCTAAATGGAATGTCATGTCATGATTAACCAATATTGATCTATATATGCAGTGAGGCAAATAGTATTTAGTCAACCACTAATTGTGCAAGTTCTCTACTTGAAAATATTAGTGAGGCCTGTAATTGTAAACATGGGTAAACATCAACCATGAGAGACAGAATGTAGGGAAAAAAACATTGTCACATTGTTTGATTTTTAAAGAATTATTTGCAAATCATGGTGGAAAATAAGCATTTGCTCAATACCAAAAGTTCATCTCAATACTTTGTTATGTACCCTTTGTTGGCAATAACGGAGGCTAAACGTTTTCTGTAACTCTTCACAAGCTTTTCACACACTGTTGCTGGTATTTCGCCCCATTTGTCCATTCATATCTCCTCTAGAGCAGTGATGTTTTGGGGCTGTCGTTGGGCAACACGGACTTTCAACTCCCTCCACAGATTTTCTATGGGGTTGAGATCTGGAGACTGGCTAGGCCGCTCCAGGACCTTGAAATACTTCTCACGAAGCCACTCCTTTGTTGCCCTGGCTGTGTGTTTGGGATCATTGTCATGCTGAAAGACCCAGCCACGTCTCATCTCATCTCATCTGATGGAAGGAGATTTTCACTCAAAATCTCTCGATACATGGCCCAATTCATTCTTTCCTTTACACAGATCAGTCATCCTGGTCCCTGCAGAAAAACAGCCCAAAAGCATGATTTTTCCACCACCATGCTTCACAGTCGGTATGGTGTTCTTCAGATGCAATTCAGTATTCTTTCTCCTCGAAACACGAGAACCTGTGTTTCTACCAAAAAGTTCTATTTTGGTTTCATCTGACCATAAGACATTCTCCCAGTCCTCTTCTGGATCATCCAAATGCTGGATCATCCAAACCGCAGACGGGCCTGGACGTGTACTGGCTTCAGCAGGGGGACACGTCTGGCAGTGCAGGATTTGAGTCCCTGGCGTCGCATTGTGTAACTCAGGGGTTCCCAACCTATTCCACTAAGGCACACTGTGGGTGCAGGATTTCATTCTTACCAAACAAGATGACAACACTTTTTCCCCAATCTGGTGTTTTACAAGTGCAATCAGTTGATTGCAGTCAGGTGTGGCTTGTTTTAGCAGAAGCCTCATTGGTTCAACTGTCTCTGCTGGATCGGCTGGAACAAAAACCAGGACCCACAGTGTGCCTTGAGGACTGGGTTGAAAACCCCTGGTGTAACTGATAGTAGCCTTTGTTGTCTATAATTTTGTCTCTGGTGTCCTTCGACAGCTCTTTGGTCTTGGCCATAGTGGAGTTTGGAGTGTGACTGACTGAGGTTGTGGACAGGTAATGAGTTAAAACAGGTGCCATTCATACAGGTAACGAGTGGAGCCTCGTTAGAAGAAGTTAGACCTCTTTGACAGCCAGAAATCTTGCTTGTTTGTAGGTGACCAAATACTTATTCTTCACTCTAATTTGGAAATCAATTCTTTAAAATCAAACAATGTGATTTTGTCTTTTTTCCCCACATTCTGTCTCTCATGGTTGAGGTTTACCCATGTTGACAATTACAGGCCTCTCTAATCTTTTCAAGTAGGAGAACTTGCACAATTGGTGGGTGACTAAATACTTATTTGCCCCACTGTATGGCACATCAGATCATGAGATGCACTGTTGGCTTTTGAGAAAATTGGAGGCTTTCAGGTGCACCTTTATAGTGCGGAAAATTCGCAAATCTTTTTTTTTTTTTTTTTTTTTTTTTTTTTTTTTTTTTTGTGCGTATGTGTGTGCTGGCCGACAGTGCTGGCACGCCACTGAGTACTTTACTTGAAGACCAAAAACACCTTTTTTAAAGGCGTCTGTGTGCCGCTAAGCCGGCTCATAACACCCTTACCCCTGCACGCTGTTCTTCTGTGACCTGGGTGTGTGGTGAGGAGTCTGAAGACATCTGGTGGTTGAAAACAAATGGTGTTACCCTATTAAGCCATGTTCGAGCAACTACTGTAGTGAAAATTCTTAAAGCAGGTTTCTTGTGGGGATTTTTTTAGAAATAATACGTAATTTTCTCATATATAGTTTTCTACTTTAACTCATTTGCTCCCCAAAACGTATAAATACGTTCTATTTTTAATTGTTTCAGTGTCGCAGGATATCTCTGGGTTCTAATTCAAATTAGCTCCAAAGCACAATGCTGAAAATCCATTTTAAAGCAATAAAACTGGCCACTGGAGCGCAGTAGCGCATTTGGTAAGACCGGCAACCCGATTCAACGGAACGAACGGCCGGGGCGCCGGCGGAAGACGACTAAATGGAGGTCCAGGATGCCAGGCGGCGGACGACCGAGCAGAACAACCGGGAGGACACTCGGGATGCCAGGCGCTGGAAGACCGAGGAGAGCGACTGGGACCACCAGTGCAGCGGACGATGCCGTTGAGTCTGTGCTGCTCGCGGAGCAGATACAGGCGACGACGAGGGAAAAGTTTAACCGGCTGTTGCGGCCACAAAAGCGTCATCTCACAGTTATATGTAAATAAATTATTACTTTGCTATCAAAAGCTCTATTTGTCCTGTTTATGTTATTTTGTAAAAGGAAAACATTATTCAGATGTTTGGGATGTAACCAAAGCAAAAAATAGCTGTGTGAGTCAAAGTTATGTTTGAAATGTATGCTTTCACAAAAAGCTCAATTTCTCTGTTTTTTCATCAGAAATTGGAAAATTGCTCAAACTAAGCTATTTTCTAATGCTGCTTTCCAAAGAATGGGGGGAAAAAAATTGAACTTTTTTTTTCCAGCTGAAAAAGAGTAATCTTTCTTTTGCTGGCTTCCATGTTTATATACAGGGGTGCACATAAGTGGTCCGCATGCGCGCATGCGTACCGGACGTAGACAAACGCGCTGGCCCTCAACGACTTCCATACGCTTTTGCGTACCGATGGCTGACCACTGTATTTGCGGCGGACACGAGAAAATAACTTCTCAAAATGTCAAAGAGGCAGGCCACACTGAGTAATTACTTCCGTGTTCCCCCAACCCCGTCAAAAGACAGACGACAGATACGTCACCGGAGCTACCGAAAAAAAAGACTTTAGCTGAAAAGTAGGAGGTACCATGGCAAGAAGCAAATGATGCTCGCACGGAAATGCGGTACAAAATGTGCCGTGAGAATCCCAATGTCGCCGATAAGAGCAGCGCATTTTATGTAGGGTCAAAGAATTTCAGCCATCCAAACTTTGAAAAGCACGAAAAAAAACAGAGCATGTGGCAATTAAGCAAACTATCGATGTCAAACAGGACCCCGCTCGCCCTATGGACAAGTGGCGGAATAAAGGTAATGAACAGCGACATGCACTGACAAACGTGTTTTTGCTCGCATTTTACAAAGCTAAACATGCACGTTCAATAAGGTCTTATGAGGAGGACATCCCACTTTTAAAAAGGGTTGGAGTTAATGTGGGAGCCGCATAATGCCCTTTATTTTGAATTGGTGCTTTTTATTTCTTTACATTTCACTTCAAAGTAATGGCAATTTTGTTGTGCCAGTTGATGTTAATCAAGCATTAATTGTTAATGTAATTAATTAAAGTTAATTGGCTCTAAGTAAAGCTTGTCATAAATTTATCGCATCAGGCGGGTTGGCTCTCAAGCTCAATGAGGACCAAGTCACATCTCCAGGTCCTCCTCTGAGAACCTGGGCAAAAAAATTATGTGCACCCCTGTTTATATAGCAATAGAACAGAATTTTCTGTGGGCCTTGCAAAATCAGTCAAAATCCAGTAAAACGACTGGGAGCGAAGGGGGTTGCACTGTTGAAAATAGCTGGGAATGAATGAGTTAATAATGTATTACCCCCACCCCCCCGGCCCAAGGCTATTTCGACCCGTGTGTCTCTACTCCCTATAGGCAACCATATTTGTCGGTTCTCTTCACAACATTATCTAGAAAGGTACACATCTTTCAGTTCTCTAATAATGAAATACTAGTTTGGAAAAAACTTTGCTGATGGTGGCTCAATGAACATGTAATTTGGTTTGTTCTCAGCTGAACTACAAGTTGGGGAAGGAAGTTTTGATATAGAGGTAGAAGGAAGAAAAGAGGCAAAGACTGACTGAGTCACAGCCAGAAAGTGTTGATGACAGTATTGATTTCTATTCACTGTTCCCCCCTCCCAATTAAAGTCTGTCACAGTCACAGCCAATTATACTGTAAAGCTGGTTAAACTGGAAGTTATCTAAGGTGTATTAAATTTGTGTTCATGTGCCCCTTTTGATATATGAGCACCTGCCCCTCCATCGGTCTCTGCACGGCCCTGTTGTTTTTTCTTTTTTTTGTTCCAGTATGGCTCTTTCAACAATTTGGGTTCAACAGGCTAAGTCAAGTAGATATTTTTCATTCACTCACCTCATAACTGAACCACTTTACATTGAATTGAAACAATAACATGAATTTTGACCATATTAAATCCAAAAGAAGAACTGTACTCGGTCAGCAATGTTAACCTTTCCAAATCAGTCCAGCAGGTGTCGCCGCACACCACTTTACTAATTTACCGCTCGAATTTCACCAAATCAATACTGTTGTTCTGTCGGCGTCTTCCCAGTGCATTCCCTGCCGTGAACGTGTTTTTGTGTGTTTTTTTAGGATTGTCATCCACCTCGTCGTCGTCACGTTGGCACTCCTCCGCACCCGAGTGTGGTCCTGACTTCTAATGAGCTCCGACATCTGCTCATGCGGAGACGACACATCACTCACAAGGTCATACGTTGGCAACAACACATTTCAGAAAAATCACTTGGCTCAACTCATCGGCTGCCATTGACGGCGTTAGGCGTCCAATATGTTGCTGCTGGTCAAGATAGATTAGATGTCGAGCACCGTTAATAAAGTCGTTCCTTATTTCTCATATATTTTTCCAATTAGGTAACTAAATATCATAGGCGGAGTTTGACATATATTTTTCCAATTAGGTAACTAAATATCATAGGCGGAGTTTGACATTTGGGGCAGGGGGGCACAACATGTTGATGACCCCAAAACACAGTGTCAGCAATAAAATTAACTTACAAGAATATTTAGAATAATAAGTTGACAATGAGCCTTTCTGTTTCCCATCATGCTTCGAGGGGAATTCTAAATCAGGCTGCTTAGGCAATACTTTTCGCCAAGATCGTCAACCATTGAATATGGTACGCCCGCCGGTGTCTTGCCAATGTAGTTACCCCAGTTAAAAATTGTGTCCTCTGGGCGGAGCCATATCGAGGTAGATTTGCGTCTTTATTATTCAATCAAAAAAAAGTTGCTTCAATTAAAAAAAAAAAAAAAACTTCAATCAAAATATATATTTTGAATAAAAAAAAAAGTCGCTTCAATCAAAAAAAAAAAATGTGAATGCAAAAATAAATTTGAAACTCAAAAAAATGCATGTGAAAGCTATTTTTCTTTGAATTTTTCTTTATTGGAGTCAAGTTTTTTTTTTTTTTTTTTCATTGAAGCAACTTTTTTGATTGAAGTAATGTTGATTTGTGTTTGGGCCACATTTTGGCTAGGATGTTTTTGTCTTTATTATTCAATCAAAAAATAAGTTGCTTAAAAAATATATTTTCAAAAGGAAAAATCAATCAAAAAAAGAAAAATTTCAATCATAGAATTTTGTTTTTGAATGGGAAAAAATATAGATTTGAGGTTGAAAAATTTGCATTTGAACACTTAATTTTTCATTGAAAAAGTTTTTTTTTATTGAAGCAATCCCTTTTGTGTTTGGGCCATATTATGGGTAGGACATATGTGTCTCAATCATTCAATCCTAAAAAAAGTTGCTTTACTCAAAAAAAATATTGTCAATCATAGAAAAAAATAATTTAAAAAATAAAATAGCCTTCCTCAATTTTTTTTTTTAAAATTTTTTTTATGCTAAGCAAATGACCGTCTAAGGTGCTAGTCACATGATCTGTTCAAAAAATAATTTTGACTTTTTAATTTTGAATTTTTGTTGTTGTTGTTGTTGATTTCATTCATTTTTGGTGCAGTTTATTGCTTTACAACTTTTATATACATAGGAAAGTCAATTTCATGCAATGACACTTTTCGGCCCCCAGGGGGCCCCCCCTTAAAATCTGCTTATGCTAAATATAGCAGGTAAATACAGGACGTCCAGAGTCACGGCCATTCCTGACCAATTAGGTACCAAAGGCAACATATTTGCTGGTGCCCAACCTCAATTGTAGTCAACCGTACACTTTATCCAACTTTCTCTAAAATGGGAGAGTGAGTAAATTTAACTGACACTGATCCACAGCTGGCTGAATACTGAAAATCTTTCTAAAACAGGCCTGGCTAATGATACAGTATAATTTAGCTTTACTCTAGCTTGCAATTGCGCCAAGTATACGTGCATATATATGCAATTAAAAAAAGTTTTTTTCATCATAACAAACCTGTCTTTTTCACGTTTAGGCTCTTCTTTCTTCTTCTTTCTAAAATGCGACCCGGAGGTCTTTTGCCTTTTCATGACGTCGTCACCGTAACGTTGCTCAATTGCCGAGGCTAAAAATAACGACTGATACACCGATACCAGTGGGGGGGGGCGATCCGGCCCAAAATGGTGGTATCGGTATCGGCGAGTACCAACAAACAGGGCGCCGATACCATTTACCGGTCTGGTAACACAGAACGCAGCCTTTTTTCTCCTGACACTCATGACACTCCAATAGTGTGACCAAATACTTATTTTCCACTCTAATTTGGAAATAAATTCTTTAAAAATCAAACAACGTGATTTTCTGTTTTTTTTCCCCACATTCTGTCTCTCATGGTTGAGGTTTACCCATGTTGACAACTACAGGCCTCCCTAATCTTTTTAAGTAGGAGAACTTGCACAATTGGTGGTTGACTAAATACTTATTTGCCCCACTGTATATATGGCGGAAAACACTCAGGTGACTTGAAGGTGTGGAGTGGTGACCCCCAATTTGCTGAATTTCAAAACCGTCCGATATGCATGTGTGAGACATCATTGGAAAGCTTAAAATCTCTATTTTCTGGGGGAACAAAAAATTTTGAACAGGAGGAATTTTTCCAAAAATTGCGCGTAGCTTGTATCAATGAGTGTCAAGACACAGCTGTGAATGGCCACAGCTGGATTTTATGGGGGATTTTATGGCTGAAACATGGTAATATAACGAGGGTCTCGATGCAAAAATCGCAGACATCAAGGAGTGGTCGAGATGTTGTTTTTCATATATTTACCCTTTTAAACGTTTGTTTGTTTTTTCCCCAATTTTTCATTGTTTGGATCGGTTATTTATTATCTAACGTTTCGGAGAAAATGCGACAGAAAAAAAACAAAAAACAATTAAGCGATAGTTATGAGGTAGATATCTGACTTTTTTACCGATGCCATTTTTTTCATTGTGAAGTAATTTGTTTAAAAGTTTCAAATAGGGGAGTGAATGATTTTTTTTTTTTTTAATGAAATATTAGACATCAATTAATGATTCAAAGCTAAAAATGACAGACATTTTGAATAATAAATATAATTATTACCTTGGTTTTATGGCTGGGTTGAAACAAAAGCGGTTGCGCGACGTTTGTAAATAGGGGTTTCCGGGGTAAAACGGACAAATTAAAATTAGCTCGGGGGCTTATTGCACCGTGAATCTGCTATGGCAGCATATAGACATTGTTCTATCAAACGCAACAGTTCTTTTGGCTTAAAATACAGCAGTTTATTTGTAATGAGGGGTGCAAGAGCAGAAACTGCTTTTTCAGTCTTGTCTGTGTTTTCCGCCATATACCATTCGTATTGGCCCGAATATAAGAATATAAGTGTTTTTTGCATTGAAATAAGACTGAAGAAGAGGGGGTCGTCTTATATTCGCCGTCAAGACGTTATACCTATTCACGACGCTAGATGGCGCCAGATATCATTGAAGCGGTGTTCTGTCATGAGAGATCTCAGCTACTCCCAAGTTTAACCAGTTTGCATTATTTTATAGCCTTTATTGTTTTTCCTTATTCAGATTTGTTTCAAGACTATAGTTAGTTAGATTTCACTTTGATGGTTAATGCAGTTATTGCAATTTTGTTGTTTTATCACAATAGATCAAAAACCAGAAGCCATTCATTTACGAATGTGATTGCACTTTAGTTTACATATTTAAATGTTGAGATATTAAGATTTGAATGAGGCAAAATAAGATGCTTTTTCTCTCAAATATATTGTTATAATCATTTGTTTCGGATGTACTGTAATTATTTTCTGTATGAAAATTAATTTGGTGTTCAAAAAGTCTTTTTTCAAACTTGAGTCTTGAAAATGAGGGGGTCGTCTTATAATCAGGGCCGTCTTATATTCAGGCTAATACGGTACATATGTGTGTATATATATATATACATATATATATATATATATATATATATATATATTAGGGCTGTCAAAATTTTTAATCGAGTTAGTTGCAGCTTAAAAATTAATTAATCATAATTAATCGCAACAACGTTAGCTTAGCACGCTATACAGGTTCACTAAACAAATAAAAAGCGTCTAATACAAAAATTATAACATTTCGCTTACTAACATAATATGTACATTCTTTACAACAACCATACTTACGGACAAATCTTGTCCAAGGATCATACAAGCACAACATTACAACATAGGCGTCAGCCCGAGACGTCGTGCAGCCATATTGAACTGGCAAGAAAGCAATAAACCATGTCGCAAAGCGACCACAAGAGTTCGCTGTTCGACAGCACAAAAAACCTTGCTGTAAAACTTACCAAAAGGCAGAATACTGTCTGAGCGGGACATGAGCGTTAATTGCGTCAAATATTTTAACGTGATTAATTTAAAAAATTAATTACCGCGCGTTAACGCGATAATTTTGACAGCCCTAATTAAAACCCCTCTTAATGTTTTCGTTTTAATGAAATTTGTAAAATTTTCAATAAAGAAATTAACTCGTTGCCCGCCATTGTTGATGTCAATAATTACTTACACAATGCTCATGGGTGGCTGAAGCCTATAAAATCAGTCGCACCCAAGCGCCAACAGAGGGCGGCAAAACTCCATAAAACACAATTAACAAGTGGTGTTTCACTGTACCGTCATTTAAATCTGTCTGTGCTGGTAATTTGCGTTAATTGCGTCAAATATTTTAACGTTATTAATTTTAAAAAATTAATTAATGCCCGTTAACGCAATAAATTTGACAGCCCTAATATATATATATATATATATATATATATATATATATATATATATATATATATATATATATATATATATATATATATATATATATATATATATATATATATATAAATACTGTATGTGCCCTCTATAATTATTGGCACCCCTGAAAAAGATGTGTTTTTTAGCTTCTAATATATATTTTTTTAATTCAAATAATATGGGACCTTAATGGAAAAAAAGAGAAAAATCCAACCTTCAATACAAGTGCAGTGGGGAAAAAAATCCCACATAAAGAAAAAATTATTTGACATCAAATAATGTGTGTCACAATTATTAGCACCCCTGGTGTTAATACTTTGTACAACCCCCTTTTGCCAACAAAACAAGGTCTGGGGACTGAGATGACCATTGGAGGAACTTGATTTTGTGTCTGGTGAACCATTTCTGTGTAGATTTGGCCATATGTTTAGGGTCATTGTCTTGCTGAAAGACCCAGTGACGACCCATCTTCAGCTTTCGGGCAGAGGGCAAGAGATTTTGATTTAAAATGTCCTGGTATTTCAAAGCATTCATGATGCCATGCACCCTAACAAGGTTCCCAGGGCTTTTGGAAGCGAAACAGCCCCACAGCATCGCTGACGCACCCCCATACTTCACAGTGGGTATGAGGTGCTTTTCAGCATGCGCATCTTTCGTGGCACGCCAGACCCACTTAGAGTGTTGCCAAAAAGCTCAATCTTGGTCTCACACAAAAATACACACGGTCCCAGGCTTCAACTGGGACTGTGTGCTTTGGTCAGATGAGCCCGAGATTTTTTTCTCATTAAGGTCCCATATTATTTGAATTAAAAAAAAATTATTAGAAGCTAAAAACACATCTTTTTCAGGGGTGCCAATAATTATGGAGGCCAATATTTATATATTTAGCTATTTTGACACATTTTGACCAATTTCAGGTGTCCTTCACAAGCAAAATCCCACAGAACTGGAGCATCTTACAGTATACTAAACAACTGAAAGGACACTAAATCTTAATTAAAAAAAAAAAAATTCATGTTACGTCAACGTTCAATGCTAATATTGACTTTGACTGACAGTATTGTGTACATTTTTCTCCTCTGCGAAGATTCTGATTGTCTTTCACGCATGTTTGTGTGTACGCAGGCGAGTCAAGGAGGATGAATAATAAATGCAGCTTGAAGTTTGGCTGCGACGTGTTCGGACTGTTGAACGGCTTCCGCGGCCTTCGCCGGGCTCAGCTGATGCTTGTGATGGGATGTGAAGGGGGGCCGGGCCAAGGGGGGGTTGTCGTTATAGAGGTAATGAATTGGGAGAGGCAACCCCCCTCTCTTTGTGCCTTCCCCCACCTCCCGTTCCTCCCTAACCCTTTCTTTTATTTCCAAACAGCCCTGCACATCACTCTTGCTAGCCTGCGGCAACGGGAGTGTTGCTATGGCAACGGGGACCTGCCAAAGACCAGGGTAATGGTGAGGAGGGGGGGGTCATCAATGTCTTACACCCCTACATACCATTTTGCCAAAAATCAATATGTGCATGAATGAACACGAACTCGCATTTACTTCCAAACATTAAACACTGCGGGAGACTGCGGCAGACATCAATCGTGATCCCCGCTGCAGCAACGACAAATGTCGCCACACCCACTCTCAAATCGCCCCTTCGCCAACCTCTCTATGTCTGCACACCCCAACTCACTCACTTTTGGCTGTCATTAACTCATTGTCTGCCATTGATGGCGTTAGACGTGCAATCTGTGTTAAGTTTGAAATTTGTTGTCTTGGGGTTAATTTTGTAAAGTAATTGTACTTTTTTTTCAATGTATTTATTCAGATCTATCACTGGAAAGAGATACATATAAGACATATTTTTACCTTTTCCCCCAAAGTATAATTAAAAAAAAAACTTTTATGTACAGTGGGGCAAATAAGTATTTAGTCAACCACCAATTGTGCAAGTTCTCCTACTTGAAAAAATTAGAGAGGCCTGTAATTGTCAACATGGGTAAACCTCAACCATGAGAGACAGAATGTGGAAAAAAAAAAACAGAAAATTACATTGTCTGATTTTTAAAGAATTTATTTCCAAATTAGAGTGGAAAATAAGTATTTGGTCACCTACAAACAAGCAACCGGCACCTGTTTTAACTCATTATCAGTATAAAAGACACCTCTCCACAAACTCAGTCAGTCACACCCCAAACTCTACTATGGCCCAGACATGGCCCCGTTTATATATATATATATATATATATATATATATATATATATATATATATATATATATATATATATATATATATATATATATATATTTATATATATATATATATATATTTTTTTTTTCCAAAGAGCTACATAATTGGATGTGAAATCATTGCTATCAAGGCTTTGTCAGGCTGTTGCTTACCTTTGCAAAATAGGAAAAAGACTAGTACAAAGTGAATAGTCTACTAAACCCTAGTAGACAATAGTTGAATAAACCTTTGGCTCTCAAAGGCCAAAATAGTGCTACATTTATTAAATTAATAAAACATGTATAATGCTAGCCCAACAGTAAGAAAGTAAAAATAAATTCATAATAATAAACTCAGAATGAACGGAATAAACCTTTTTAAACCTCTCAAAGGCCAAACAGTGCAACTTTCATGATATTATTGTCACATTCTGCTGCTGGTTAGATTGTGTCTTGTTGCTGGGCTGGTCATGGGGGCTTTCCTGACGTCGCACCTGAATCCAATGCAGGCTCATCAGCGCAGCATTTAAGCACGGGTGATCTCAAAGGTATTTTGCCTTGCTGATCGCCATTTGACATCTCGCACTATAGTGTCGCAACATTTGCTTGTTACGCCCCTGCATGTGTTTTTTTTCTGTTAGTGTGCTGCTCTCGTTTGTAACCCTATACCCTGTGCAGGTATTTGAGTGTTTTTATTTTGGCTTTTTGGCTCGCTGCCTATCGTCTTAGTTAACCTTCGAGTTTGTAGTATTGAGCTCCATCGACCTGCTGTCACGGACTCCTTTTGTTATTTCATCTATCCCGCGATCGTGTGTTTTTGTTTTTTTTGTTTGGAATCATTAAGCCCTTGTACATATCCCCCGCTTGTTGTCTGCTTCGAGTTCCAACCTTGTTTCCGCATTTGCGGACGCTAACAATTATAAGTAATAATAATTGACCACAGCATCCCGTCTCTCTATTAGCCTCCTTTTTTCGGGAGGGGGTAGTCCTTTATTTCTCTTTCTGAAAGGTGGCAACCCTACTTTGGAAACAGTTCCCAAAATACGGCGGCATTTCTTTCAGTGAAACACAATAAAAGTAAAGTAGACGTAGTGAACTGACCAGAGATTGTTGCTCCGGTCCAGCACCCTTCCTCTGGATACCACTCCTGCTCTTGCAGGCTCAAACTCGTTGTGTTCGTTCACATTTCGTCTTCAAATGTTTTATCAGGTTCGAGGTATTGAAATTGGCCAATTTAACTCCACATCTCGAAACTTTCAGGCCGCAAATCTTGCATGCAGTCATTGATTTTAATCGACGGGATTTCTATTTTGAAATACTTCCCGACCGCCGCCATTACTCCTGGTTTGTGTTTCAACCATATGAAAAGGCGGCCTTGTCATTGGTTAGGAGTGGCTATTGGCCCGCTCTCATTGGTCTGGAGCAGGCCAATAGCGACAGCTGCTTGATGTTCACGTGTCATCACACAACACAGAGACAGAGTGTAGTGAGCGCCAGGAGGAAAAAAAAAGGCGGCGGTCAAATGTTATAATATTGGACCGGTAAATGGTATCGGCGCCGTGTTGGTACTCGCCGATACCGATACAACCATTTCGGGCTGGATCGGCGCCCCCTACCGATACCAGTATCGGTATCGGTGCATCTTTACTGATTATCTTCCTCGATCTGGGGCTTAATGCAAGATCTCACCCCGTGGCATCAAAATTATAACAAAAACAGTGAGCCAAAATCCCAGAATCACACGGGGGGACCTAGTGAATGACCTACAGAGAGCTGGGACCACAGTAACAAAGGCTACTATCAGTAACACAATGCACCGCCAGGGACTCAAATCCTGCACTGCCAGACGTGTCCTCCTGCTGAAGAAAGTACACGTCCAGGCCCGTCTGCGGTTTGCTAGAGAGCATTTGGATGATCCAGAAGAGGACTGGAAGAATGTGTTATGGTCAGATGAAACCAAAATTCAACTTTTTGGTAGAAACACAGGTTCTCGTGTTTGGAGGAGAGAGAATACTGAATTGCATCCGAAGAACACCATACACACTGTGAAACATCATGCTTTGGGGCTGTTTTTCTGCAAAGGGATCCCGACGACTGATCTGTTTAAAGGAAAGAATGACTGGGGCCATGTATCGAGAGATTTTGAGTGAAAATCTCCTTCCATCAGCAAGGGCATTGAAGATGAGACGTGGCTGGGTCTTTAAGCATGACAATCATCCCAAACGCACAGCCAGGGCAACAAAGGAGTGGCTTCGTAAAAAGCATTTCAAGGTCCTGTAGTGGCCTAGCCAGTCTCCATATCTCAACCCCGTAGAAAATCTGTGGAGGGAGTTGAAAGTCCGTGTTGCCCAACGACAGCTCCAAAACATCACTGTTCTAGAGGAGATCTGCATGGAGGAATGGGCCAAAATACCAGCAACAGTGTGTGAAAAGCTTGTGAAGAGTTACAGAAAATGTTTGACTTCCGTCATTGCCAACAAAGGGTACATAACAAAGTATTGAGATGAACTTTTGGTATTGACAAAATACTGTACTTATTTTCCACCATGATTTGCAAATAAATTCTTTAAAAATCAAACAAAGTGATTTCTGTTTTTTTCGCCACATTGTCTCTCATGGTTGAGGTTTACCCATGTTGACAATTACAGGCCTCTCTAATATTTTCAAGTGGGAAAACTTGCACTATTAGTGGTTGACTCTGTATATGGCGGAAAACAATCAGGTGACTTGAAGTTCTGCTGTGAGACCCCCAATTTAGCCATATTTCAAAATTGTCTTATATGCATGTGTGATACATCATTAGAAAGCTTAAAATCTCAATTTTCTGGGGGAAGAAAATTTTTTAACAGAAGGCATTTAAAAAAAAAAAAAGAAAAACCTTAACCCCTAACTCGAGGTGAAGCATAAGAGAGCATATTTAAAGACAGTGATGATGATTTTAACGAGATACCATCGTGTACTTACCTTGTTTCGATCCAAAAACTCCGTGTAGCATGTCTCACCGAGTGTCAAGACACAGCTCTGAATGGCACAACTGGATTTTTGGGGGATTTTATGGGTGAAACATGGTAATATTACAAGGGTCGCAGTGCAGAAATCGCAGACATCAAGGAGTGGTGGAGATTTTCTTTTTCAAATATTTACCCTTTTAATTTTTTTTTTTTTCATTGTGGCGTAATTTTTAAAAAAAGTTTTACATATACAAGTGAATAATTTCATGAAGTCGTTTTTTTTTTAAACTAAATATTACACATCAATTAATGATTTTAAGCTAAAAATGATACATTTCAAATAATAAATAAAATGTCTTCTTTTTATGGCTGGGTTGAAACAAAAGTGGTTGCGCGGTGTCTGTAAACGGGAGTCTCCAGGGTAAAACCGACAAATTAAAAATAGTTCCATGAAACTGCTATGGCAGCTTATTGACATATTGTTCTATCAAACACAACAGTTATTTTGGCTCAAAATACAACAGTTTATCTTAAAGAGGAGTGTAAGAGCAGAAACTGCTTTTGGTTCGGGTTAGCATGTCGGCTAGCTGTCACGCCTCTTGGTTTGTTTACATTTTCTGAAGCTGGGGCAGGGAAATGACAAAAGCCTGACTAACTACGGTGGCATAAAATATTGTTCGGGAGGTGCGACAGTAAAGGTGAAGTCGACAGTTTTGACCATTATGGAGTAATTTTTCCATGCTGTACTAACTAAATGCATTTTTATTATTTCATATTCCATTTAGCACAAGACTGTTATTTGTCATGACCTTACCATTTATTATGCAATTGGGGGAAAATACTTGGATTACCATTTATTTAGCACTTGGGGGAACATACTTGGTTAAAAAGAATATCCTGTAAAAACATTGGAGTAGAGAGACTGAAATAATGACATTTTGCGGCTCTCTTCGTCGCATTTTCCTCATTCTGAATAATTCCCCCTCATTGGGTTGAATTGTAAATCAGATGAAACTATGACCCTGCCGACGTCATCCTCCTGTTGGGGACGCTAGAGCCCTATAATGCTAGGCGTGGCTAGTCCTGTCGCGATGACAAATTTTAGTGTGCGATAATTATTCTCATAAATTATTGCGATATGCGATATTATTGCTCCCCCCCAATTTTTTTTAACCAATTTACAATAGCACAGTGCGAATACAGTATATATTAATAGATCAAGTACACCCATTTAAACACGATAAATATTTACTCTTAAATTCAAATATACTTTTTAAGAAATCACAACTAAAAACAAAAGACCCTGCCTCTTAAGTAAAAAACAATATTGATACCGCACAGAAACACAGAATAAATAAAATGTGTTTTAAAAAAAAAAAAAAAAATTGCACTTAATAACTTAAGCATTTAGGAAAATGAAAAGTTTTCCCCTCATAGCTTCTGCAATGGTGTTCCATAGGGATGCAACGATACAGTTAAGTCATGGTTCGGTACGAATTTTGATACGGGGGACACGATTTTCGATCCGATTCAATACATTTAATGCTCTGTAAAAAAAAAAAAAAAAAAAATTGTATTTTTTGTTTCATTTTTTTTGTTTGTTTTTTTTTTTTTTTTGCTAACGAGCAAAAATTAAATTGCCATCATATAAACATGCATTTTAGTGCATAATATTTACGTGCTTACTTCTTACTGATATGAAAAAAATTTGTATAAAAGTGCTGAGAACAATCTTTACTGTTTGTAAAGTGAGGCAGGGCACACCGTTTATTGCTACAGCTCTCTTAGCAGCTAGGTTTACTACATGAGCAAGACATCCTATTTATGGTCCGAATTCATCTGTGTCACGTACTGAATTAACAATATTTGTAACATTATCTATAGTCACTGGTATGGATTGATTTGGCCTTCTTAACCTCATGTGACAAATGACAGTTTAGAATTCATCGATGTAGTATATAGACTACATGTCCCATAATCACTCTGGGCTCACGTAGCCAATGGCATGGGACGTAGCACATCTAATTTGCCATTTCATGATATCTAGTGTGTGCGCGCAACCGTGCATTAAAAAATTTAGCAAGCGCCGCTGAAGTCACGTCTGCTCATTACTACACAACACCAGCATATGACGGCTTTCATAAACAGGACGAGTTTGAAGCACAGCGCTCTTAATTTCATTCAGCTGTTCGTTGTCAAAGTGAGGTTATTCGTAGCAGCCAAGTCGGTAACAATGTTTTGGCGGACTTCGTTGTAAATATCCAGCGTTGTGCCGAAAAATAGCCGCCCCGCGTGAAATGTCACTCCTGAGGGGAGCGCCCACACGTCAACAACACCGGCGCGCCATAGATGGTCCACAGTCACTCCGGAGCACTGACGCGGCCGGAATACGTCGAACAATAGGATATAATGGGAACGATTGGATCTGGCGCTAGTTTTTGCCGGACCTGGAACGAAGATGCATTTTGCGCAGTTGGTAACGAACTTTTAACAGCATGTCTGCCGCACGCGCGCACACACGTGCACGCGAGGCGATAAATCGCAGCGGAAAAATTACCGCCTTTATATTTATATATCGCGCGATAAATGGAATTATTGCATATTGTGACAGGCTTAGGCGTGGCTAAACGGCAGATTAAAAGACTACCGTAATTTCCCGAATATAACGCGCACTTTTTTTCCCCAAAATCAACTTGTAAACTCATGGTGCGCATTATAAACGGGTACATGGATGGAGACAGAAATATATATGTATTACATATATATATAAACCGATTTTTTTTCATTGACACGGCCACGTTGTGTTGAAGAAACGTATGCGGCGACCCGTTGCCGACCATTACGGTACGTGACGTCACCATTTTGTTTCGGTAATACTTCACACTAATCGGCCGAATGATTTCGTCTGTGTTAAATTCTGCTTTTTTCACTCTTCATAAAGCACAGAATTTAGTTTCTTGAACTCATTTGAGTCGACGTTTATTGCAGGTCCACAATTCGGAGCATAACAAATGTAAGGACACACACTTCCTGTGTCCGTCAACTATATCGGTCCCTCGGGAAACTCAAACCCAAATAACAATAGTTCAGTAGTTTTACCGTATCAGTCCATGGAAGAAACATTTATTCATCATGAGGAAACGAGCAAGTTATACAGCAGCCTTTAAAAGAAAAGTCACATCCGTTTTGTTTTCTCCTAGATTCTGGTAAGTTGGAGAAGTTGTCAAATCATATTATTACCATAAATATTGTCAGTTTACTGTAACGTTTTGAACTACCAATGTGCTATGCTTGTGCTGTGTTTCACCAGTCAGTAAAATGACATCTCTGTATCTGTACACGAGCTCTGTTTTCTTGTATTCTTCTATTTATTGGTGCTAAAATTAGGGTGCGCGTTATAAACGGGTACAATAATTTTCCCCAAATTTTACAAGTAAATTTGGGGTGCGCATTATACACGGGTGCGCCTTATATTCGGGAAATTACGGTAATTTGTAATTTCTCGTCATCTGCGCTTTGCCAAATTGTTGTATATCGTCGATTCGTCTCAAAATATGATTCTAATTCACATAATAATGCTATTTAAGACTTGTTTTTTAATCCTGTCGTACGCACTTTAAATTAGTTTATCACTAGTATACATCCACTCCATTTTGGGTTCAAATCTAATGGCCGTCTCTTAGTGATAAACTTTATTCAAACTTTATTTTTTTCCCCCCTCCATTTTCCCTTTAATGGATTTAAGCATTAGACACTGATTAATGTTTTTGAGATGTGTGAGAAAACCTGAACGACTGCAAACCGTCCTCGCCATTCAAAATGGATTGGACGTCTGTCACCGTCAATGGCAGTGAAACATAATCATTCGTTTTGGCCAGTTTGGGTGCAGCTGTCATTAAGGACACGTGAAGGATACACGTGCAAACACACATAAGAGGTCGGCACAACGGAGGACGTCGTGAGAGTGATGTAGTTACTATGGCAACAGCAGCAAGCTGCAAAAAGAGCTGCTTGGAGAACATATGTCACGCTTAACTGATGACACATCGCAGCCAATCACAAATCCTCGAGGCCAAGAATCCTGGCTTGGACGTTCATCTTCGTCAATTGAAGTTAGTTTCATTAAAAGTTAAAAGTGGGCCGAGTCGTGTCGTGTCAGTGGAAACTTGAATTCATTTGCTCTCGGCCTGCATTACAGAGAGCCACAAAAGAGGGCGCCATAGTTCAACTAAAGTCTTACCTTTGGTTCCTTTTCTGCTGCTGCTGCTGCTGCTGTTCTCGCCCACTTGAAGCAGAACTAATAAAATACTAGAATTATTATCATTATTGTTATTATTTTTTTATATAAACCTTTATTTGCATTTTATATTTTCCACAAAAGACACAATCTCATCAGCTTTATTTCTTTTTTTTTCACATCTTTAAGATCACTTTGTGAGCTTCGGTTTTAGCTGCCAAAATATTGTTTTTATTTACAAAGGCCACTCATTTGAGTTTAATATAAACTACTATATTGCATTTTGGGAAATGAGATGCACAAAATAGAATAATGTCTAGTTAAAAGTGTGACATGCACACACACCCACGCACACTCACTCACTGTCGGGTTTTCTACTTATTTGTGCTTTTATTTTTAGTTATTTTTACTGTGTTCTACTTGGATTATTTAAAGAGAAGGCAGCACAGTAAACAAGTGGTTACGACAGGTTCACAGTTCTGAGGTTCATGGTTCAAATCTGATGCTCCCAAAGTCCACAGGACTGGGCAGGAATAGCCAATTTTTATTTTTAACAAGAACATCTTAGAGCAGTGGTGTCCAAACCTTTTGGTCACGTTGAATTATTTTTCTACATATATATATGACAGAAAACAGACAAGACTGAAAAAGCAGTTTCTGCACTTGCACCTCTCTTTGCAAATAAACTGCTGTATTTTAAGCCAAAAGAACTTGTGTTTGATAGAACAATATGTCTATATGCTGCCATAGCAGATTCATGGCGCACTAAGCCTCCGAACTAATTTGTCAGTTTTACCCTGACAACCCCTGTTTACAGACGTCGCACAACCGCTTTTGTTTCAACCTAGCCATAAAAAAAGGTAAGTAATTATTATTTAAAATGTCTGTCATTTTTATCTTAGAATCATTAATTGACGTCTAATATTTAGTTAAAAAAAAAAAAAACGACTTCAAAAAATTATTCACTCGCATATTTTAAACTTTTAAGCGAATAACGTCACAATGAAAAGTTTGGCGTCTGTAAAAAAGTCACGGATATACTGTATACCTCATACTGTAACTAACGCTTAATTGTACAGTGATACCTCGGCTCACGAACGCTTAAGCTCACGAACTTTTCGCCTCAAGAACATTAAATTCGCGAGCATATAGTCTCTGCTGGCGAACTAGTTTTCGGCGGACGAACCAAGCCACGCGGTCGGACAGCGCCACGAGAAGCTGACGCACGCTCACGGCGTCCCAGTTCGTCCCCTCCCTTTCGTTGAGTGCGGACGTGGTTTGTGTTTGATAGACATTTTGGACCATATTGAGTGTACTTTTGCTATTATGGGACCGAAAAAGAGTTACATACAGTCCTTATGGAAGGTGACTCGTGTTACCAATTCGCCCTCGACTGGTAATTGGCGGTGCTTTCAGCTTCCCACCGTCGTGAGAAGTGGACCGGCGAGTCACGTTGGCTCGTTGTCGTCGGTTGTCTTCGGTTCGCCCGATTTCCTCTCCAGAAAGGAGGCGGCGTGCATACAAACACCCAGAGGCGTCGGATGGCATTTTGTGGGCACTTTTATTAACAACCAAAAGCATGTGGGGGGCACAGCAGTGGAGTCTACGCTAACTGCGCACTTTGCCGGTAACACTCTCCTTCCAAACAGTAACTCCCTCCCTCCTCCTCCCACTCCCATACCATCGCAAAGGTAAATAAAACAACTTTATTATACAGTACAGTTTATTTCTTTAATTATAATACAATAGCACACTTATTATACATAAAATAAGGTATATTTTTGTGTAGTTTTAAGGCTTATTTAGTAGAAAATTATGTTTTATGGGGACCTGGGAACGGATTATTCTCATTTTAATGGTTTCTTATGGGAAATAAATGTTCGGAAGACGAACTTTTCGCCTCACGCACACTTTCTGGGAACCAATTATGTTCGTGAGCTGAGGTATCACTGTATTTGTTTTGTTACTGACGTATTTTCCCCGATATGTTAGATGATAACTAATCGATCCAAACAAAAAAAAAAGAAAAAAAGAACATTTAAAAGGGTAACTATTACAGCTGGGAATCTTTGGGCACCTAATGATTCGATTACGATTAATATTCAGAGGTTCCGATTCGATTATAAAACGATTATTGATGCACACCCCTCCTTTTTTATTTTTATTTTTTATTTTTAAATGTTTTGTACATTAGTTCCAAAATTGTTCAAAAATCCTCTCAGGCTAGACCAAACAACTATTTCGGTATCAAGTTAACATAAATAACAGTAAATAAAAAACTCCAGTCCCCATTCTGTATCAGCAGCTTTAAATTACATTCAATTAGTTTAATGTTGTGCATCAACTGCTACAGTTGTTAAAATTGCTCCAGTTATTCCATAATTTCCCTTCTGTCTACTTTTTAAGTTTTAAAACTATTTCATCATTTAAGGATAGATTCAAGACAAGATTCTGCCGATATAGGAGTATTTTAGATAAAAAGTTAACTAGGCTCGCTACAACAGAGCCTTCTAGAGAGGTCTACTGCTTTAAGATGGCGGCTGTTTGCTTACGCCGGAAAGTGTCATTTCGCATCTCTGTTCAATAATACATATTCTAACACCGACGTCGTCTGTCATTTTGCATCTAGTTCTACATATACGATATCTACTGTAGCCGTATGTTTGTAGCAACTAGCAACTGGGCGTTGTTTGTAGCGGCTGTCAGCTGCAGTCAGGTATGATTGTTTTTTTATCTAGCGGCATGAGTTGAACATGTTATTTACTCTCGGTCCGTTCCTCATTGCGTCCCAAAGACCGCGCTGACTGTGTTTTACTTCCGCTTTACTTGGTATAATTCAATAATCGGAATTTGGATATTTGTAATAATAATAATAATAATAATACATCAAACTTGTATAGCGCTTTTTTGGACACTCAAAGACGCTTTACATAACACAACACATAGACAGAATTAAGAGGTGGGAAAAGCTAGTTTGAACAGGTGGCTTTTTAGGAGTGATTTGAAGTTTTGTAATGAGTCCGAGTTCCTGATGGGTTTTGGGAGTGAGTTCCAGAGTGAGGGAGCAGCAGCGGCGAAGGCTCGGTCCCCCAAGGTTCGGAGCTTAGTGCGAGTAATGGGTGTGAGGAGATTGGAGTCGGCAGAACGTAGGCGGCGAATCGTGAATGTGAATCGTTCTCGAATCTTCCACAGCCGAATCGCGAATAATCTAGGAATCGGAAATTTCGCACGCCTATATTAACTATATGTAAACGAAAATCTCAACCACTCCTTGTTGTCTGCGATTTCTGCATCGCGACCCTTGTTATATTACCATGTTTCACCCATAAAATAAAAAAGAAAATCCAGCTGTGGCCATTCACAGCTGTGTCTTGACACTCGGTGAAACATGCTACATGGAGTTTTGGATCGAAACAAGGTAAGTACGCAATAATTTCTCGTTAAAATCGTGGCGTCTTTAATTCTGCTCTCGCGTGCTCTTGCCTCCAATTAGGGTTTTGCTGTTTAATTTTTTTTTTTTTTTTATTTAAATGCCCTCCTGTTAAATTTTTTTGTTGCCCCAGAAAATTGAGATTTTAAGCTTTCCAATGATGTATCACACATGCATATAGGACAGTTTTGAAATTTGGCCAAATTGGGGGTCTCAGAGCGAAACTTCAAGTCACCTGAGTGTTTTCCGCCATATACAGTTATTACGTAAAACACAACAATGAATACACATTTTCCTACATTTATTACAACTAGAGTTGTCCAATAATGATTTTGTAACCGATAACCGATATTGTCCAACTCCACAAATCCGATACCTGTATACGCGGTCATGCACTCTACGTGTTATTGCTAATTCTATTGCGATGCCCCACTGGATGCTTTAATAATGGTAAATGTAAAAAATCAAGGTTTTCCAACTAAAATGAACATTCTGTGAAAAATAAGAAAACAACAAAAAAAATCCCATATGAATAATATAAATTGAAATGAGCCATAATGTCTATAATTACCGTATTAGCCCGAATATAAGAGTGTTTTTTGCATTGAAATAACACTGAAAAAGAGGGGGTCATCTTATATTCGTGGTCTAGACATTATACCCATTCATGACGCTAGATGGCGCCAGATATCATTGAAGCGATGTTCTGTCATGACAACTCTCAGCTACTCTCCCCATTCACGACGCTGGATGGCGCCAGATCTCACTGAATTGATGTTCTGTCATGACAGATCTCAGCTCTCAAGTTTAACCAGTTTGCATTATTTTATTGCAATGTTTGTCCTTATTCAGATTTGTTTCAAGACTACATTTACAGTTAGACTTCACTTTGATGGTTAATGCAGTTATTGCAATTTTGTTGTTTTATCACAATAGATTGGTTTATTTACATTTCAAAAACCAGAAGCCATTCATTTACGAATGTGATTGCACTTTAGTTTACATATTTAAATGTTCAGATATTAAGATTTGAATGCGGCAAAATAACATGCTTTTTCTCTCAAATATATTGTTATAATCATTTGTTTCAGATGTAGTGTAATTATTTTCTGTATAAAAAATAATTTGGTGTTCAAAAAGTCTTTTTTCAAACTTGAGTCTTGAAAAAGAAGGGGTCCTCTTATAATCAGGGCCGTCTTATATTCGGGCCAATCCGGTAAGTAAATCATTTGCAATTTAATCAGGTTTACAGTAGTTCCTCCAAAGAGCCACGAGTGGGCAATCAAACACCAAAGCATGACAAATGCATCCAGGCAATGACAATTCCCAAGATGCATTTTGCTGGGCTTTTGCACATATTTTTGTATTTTATTACTTTTCTAATTTTCTTAGTGACTATCTCTCAGGTAGCAAAGTAGTTATATGCAATGAGTGTAAATTTCATTATTTTTCAATCATTTATTATTCATCTAATTTTTGCACCATGAAGGCAAATGTTCTGCTCACATCACAAATCCCAAGCATCTTTCATGAAAAAATCTGATAGTCAACAAGCATATCTGCTGTTTTAAACTGTGACCAGCCCTTGTGTTAAGGCAGAAGGTATCTACATTCACTTTGAAGGCCACATGCATATTCACCCATAGCGTAACATTGATTTCCATATTATGTAATTATAGAATGTTATTAGTGGTTACCCAATATTATTGGACAACTTTAATTTCAATATAGTATCAGGTTTGGATCCCTGAGCTAATGGAGAGGCACTGTATAAGTGACTAGTTAGTCTAGTTTTAGAAGTGCAACAGAATGTAGGTTGAACTCAAGATTCTTGTGTGAGCCATATTGATAGATATTTTCATAATTTTCTACAGGCCAATAAAAAAATGGGTAGTGGACGGCAGTTGGCCCGCGGGCTGTAGTTTGGATACCTCCGTGTTCCAGCCAATTCATCTCTCTTCATGAGCATTAAGGGAATTCCGGAGAACACCTGGTCCTCCTTACTTGTGCCTATTCTTGGCGAGCTCGTTAAAAGCGGCAATGCGGTCCAATCCATTTTCATCCTCTCGTTCCCATGCGGCTAATGGCGCCGGAGTTGACAAAGACAGATAATCCGGCGTGAAGGAAGCGCATCTCTGCATAGGGAAGACGAGGTTTTAAGCTAAAGATAGTTTTCCGCAGCAAAGGGGTGACATCCCAACGCCCCACTTTTGTGTTAGCCCGCAGTTAATTAATTCCGCACGGCTACGCCAAAGACATCGTTTTCAGATTGTTGTGTTTGTTGTATCTCAACTCAAGACCTCTCAACTGTGAACCAGACTTGCCTGAAAGTGCTGCCCTTGATTTGAACGTGAATTTTATTTGTTAAAATGACCAAGAGTTATCGTGTGCTCAGAATCTACAAGAAGCGTCTTGACACAGATTCACGAAGCAAAGACTGCTCCCATGATGCACTGCAATGTGAGTACAGCTCCACTCGTTTCCTGGAAAAATGCTATTTGGGGAACATTTGAAATTTTGGCCATGCCTCGCACTTCAGTGGGTGTCGAAGAATTGATTTGGTTGTTCTTTGGCTTTTTTCTTTTAAACACACATTGTAAAACGTTCATATTCCAGTTTCACAGTCATTTGTTAGAAGACCTATTTGGTTGATGGCTGTTGCCATTGTTTAAAAAAAATGATATTGCCTTACTTGATTTTAAATGGTGTATATTTGTGGCCTTTTATTACCACAATAAGCATTTCGGAAGGTTTTTCTTGTTATTGCTTATTCCACCATCATATGAGGCCATGCTGGCAATTTAAGGGCAGTTTACATGGTAACGCTGCAACACCAAGACGCAACAATTGTGTTGCGGAATAGCCTTGCCTTTATATCAGGGGTCGGGAACCTATGGCTCGCCAGCCAGATCTAGCGCTTTTGACAGCTGCATCCGGCTCGCAGACAAATCTTTAATTACCGTATTGGCCCGAATATAAGACGGTGTTTTTTGCATTGTAATAAGACTGAAAAAGAAGGGGTCGTCTTATATTCACGGTCCAGACATCATACCCATTCACGACGCTAGATGGCGCCAGATATCATTGAAGCGATGTTCTGTCATGACAGATCTCAGCTACACTCCCCGTTCACGACACTAGATGGCGCCAGATATCATTGAAGCGATTTTCTGTCATGACAGATCTCAGCGACTCTCAAGTTTAACCAGTTTGCATTATTTTATTGCAATGTTTTTCCTTATTCAGATTTGTTTCAAGACTACAGTTACAGTTAAACTTCACTTTGATGGTTAATGAAGTCATTGCAATTTTGTTGTTTTATCACAATAGATTGGTTTATTTACATTTCAAAAACCAGAAGCCATTCATTTACGAATGTGAGTGCACTTTAGTTTACATATTTAAATGTTCAGATATTAAGATTTGAATGGGGCAAAATCATTTGTTTCGGATGTACTGTAATTATTTTCTGTATAAGAAACAATTTGGTGTTCAAAAAGTCTTTTTTTCAAACTTGAATCTTGAAAAAGAGGGGGTTTTCGAATAATGAAGGCCGTCTTATATTTGAGCCAATACGGTAATAAGTTGAAAGTGAGCATTATTTGTTTCCCATCATTCTTGAGGGGATTTCTAAAATCAGGCTGCTTAGGCTATACTTTTCGCCTAGATGGCCATCCATTGAATATGGTACGCCCACCGGTGTCGTGCCAATGTAGTTAACCCAGTCTGGGTGGAGCCACTGCACTGCATTGATTTGCTTGATTTCCGTGTTTTGGTGATGTAGTTATCTACGAGGTATTAAAACGTGGCACATCCATCAAAAAAAAAACAACAACCTTTTTTTCTTTCGTATACCTTAACATGTGTACCGAACGTTAAAAAAGGCAATGTTTCACGGTTTTACTCGTAGGATGACCTATAACTGTTCTTACTGTAATTCAAGTCCTATATGGAGTTTTTCCATTTTATTAAACGTCAATGTCCAAAATATATAACTGTGGTTCTTTTCTGGCTTCAATTAATTGTTTAAGTCGACAACCCTCATACCTAATGTGTGTGTGCACGGTCCCGTGGCCAGGGGACACAATTTTTGACGGGTTGTGGCTCTGTTGTACAATTAGCGTCTTTAGTGGGGCAAGTTGAAACTCCGCTCACCATTTTGACGGTGGTCTCTAGCGTTTCATGGTCCACATTTTCAATCCTTGGTTCTTGCTCAATAGTTGTTGTCGCTTTTGAAAGCTTAGGTTAAAAAAAAATTACGTATAGCCTATCCATCTTTCCTTTTTGGGTCCTCGGGTGGTTTTGGCTAAGCATACAAAGGACTGTCTACGTAAGGTGCGAGTCACATAATCTGTTCGAAGAATAATTTTGACCCATTATGAAAATATCATTTTTTGTTCATTCCATTCATTTTTGTTCTTTTGTTTTATAGCTTGACAACATTTTTAGACAATATTTTACCGGAAAATTCTTAATTTTAAAATCATATATTGTATAGGAAAGTCAATTACATGCAGTGACACTTTTCGACCACCAGGGGGGCCTGGCAGCCCTGAAAATCCTCTTAGAAAAGACAGAAGTGATCATTTTTGGGCCAAAAAAGGAAAGGTCAAAGATAAGCAGGCACCTTAGAACAATGTCACTTACAGCTACAAATCAAGTCAGAAACCTTGGTGTAATTAGATCTAAGATTTGATAGCCATCTAAAGTCCGTCACTAAATCTGCTTATTACCACCTAAAAAATATAGCCAGAATTAAGGGACTTCTGACTCAACAAGACATCGAAAAACTTATGCATGCATTCATTTTCAGCAGATTGGACTACTGCAACGGTATATTTAGAGGTCTTGATAAAAAATCAGTCAGGAAGCTGCAGCTAGTACAGAATGCTGCACTCAGAGTCCTCACAAATACAAGGAAAATGGACCACATTACACCGGTTTTGAAATCGTTACACTGGCTTCCAGTGAGTCAAAGGATAGACTATAAAGTACTACTGCTAGTCTGCAAAACACTTAATGGCCTTGGACCAAAATACAGTAGTAGTAGTATTGGTTTTATTTTTTATTTTTATTTTATTTTTTTATTCTATTCGTGATTAAATGCGATTTTTATGTATGATTTTATTTCGTATTTCGATTGTCTTTGTTTTTACGTTCTTTTGATTTAAATGTGATTTTTATGATCTTCATATGATGTAAAGCACTTTGAATTGCCTTGTGTCCTTCTGTTTAATTGTGCTATATAAATAAATTTACCTTGCCTTATGTTCATATCTATTAAAAATCCGCGATTTAAGCATTTATTTACAAGAATTTTTAACTTAAACAAGCTCTTTATTTTGTGACGGCCGCCATGTTGGATTTTGACATTTAAGTTGCTATATCTGGCGAAAACTTATATGATAAGTTAAATATTGCTATTGATCCTGAAAATAAAGGTGAGTATCTATGCATCCGGAGATTTTTGTGCATCTGGCGTAAAATCTGGGAATTTTATAGCCATGTTTGTTTTGTTATACTTATATAAAAAAAATAATGAATCAGGATTTTATTTTGGAACGACTCCATTTTGGTTTTAGGTCGCTAGTGGCTTTGGTTTTGAAAATATTTGAAGTTTTTGAAAATAGGCCCCTTAAGGATCAGCCCCAATCCCCTTTAACTAATAGTGAAGTCTATGGCCTGGCATGAATACTACATTGTTTTCATGCTAAATTGCGAATTCGTTCGAATGTAGACGTAACCATATAAATGCACACATGAAATTTGACGTATTCTCAGAGCGTCACCATGTAAATGGCTCCTTAGTAAGCCCGATGGAAAGCAAGACCTTCAATTTAATGAATGAATCGATATAATTTGTGGCAACTCATTTTTCACCTAGTTTCCGGTGCACTTTCAACTTTGACAACCATAAGGATCGTAGCCGACCACTTATTCACCAGTCCACTGAGCGGCTAGCTATTTTGTACAATCGCACAAATTTAGAGATAATCAGGTTAAAATTGTGGAAGAATTTGAATATTTCCGTTGATATGTGTTTTATACGTTTGCCCTTGTGCCGCTTAAACTAGACCTTGATATTTTGGTGGGTCCAAAACTTTGACACCAGAGAACCTACAGGCCACATATTGAACATTTTGGTCAAGATTTGTACACGTGAGATTGTGAAAAGCAAGTGTTCCACCCAAACTGTAACAAAGTTGGCGTCCCCTTCATCTTCATGGACAATAATCTTGTTAAGGAGCTGATGATTAGTCTAAAATCTTACGCGCTAAAGCGTCGAACAGCAAAATGGCCTCAGTCAGCATGTAGTTACACGCTACTAGCGCGCCTCGTCGCCGGAGGAGCTTCTTTATCTGGTAGATGAGGAGGAAGGAGGAAGAGTGTGGGAGGAGGAGAGTGACGGGAGGTTGGTCGGGCCATGCTGTGAATGAGGACTCCGTTTCCCAGGAGACTTTGCGACTAGCGCCGGAAAAAAGCCACTGGACCGATGGCATGGAGAGGGAGCAGCGGCACCCGCAGGAACCCGGCGTGTTGTGGAGTCATGGCGGATGTGGCGGTTTTGGCTGATCAGATGGCTCTGGTGCACAAGAGGATTGTGGGTAGATGAATATGTCAAGAGAACGGACGGACGGACCCTTCTGGACTGATGCGTGACAGACGGGTCGAGCCCCCCAATGAGATCGCCTCCGTTCCACTTACCTGAGGTCACATGACTAAAGATGCGACTTTGCTTCAATGGTTTATTGGACCATGTACAAATCAACAAAACTTGACAGCTTTGCATGGTCACACATTAGCATTCATTGGTCCACGAGCGATCGCTGGACAGACGTCACAAAAAAGGGTACCTTGACCATCGTCATGGTCCAGCACCGCAGTTTCATTGCACACCCTCACAGTCACATGCAATGATTCCAACACAAGAAGTACATGAGCTCACGTCACAGACAAAAGTAAGCGCAAAAGTTTGTGGTCGGTCGACAAAGAAGCGTCCGCTCGCTCGCTCTGTCGCTTGACATTCTTTCCACAGCGTTGTTGGTCTCGTTTTGGGTTGTAAACATTAAAGTTAGTAGCGTCTCTCTGCGGAAAATCGATGCTATCAATTGATGACTGGCTCGGAGGAAAAGGGTGGACCTGACTGCTCTTTGGGCGCGAAACGCCTTCTAACGGACTACCACGAAACCCTGAGAATCGGCGGCAAGACTCTGACTTGGTCTTCCTTCCTCCGGGCCTCTACCTGCGGCTGGTTGCCGTGCAACTGCCTCCGCTCCAGTTGGCATGGAAACGGGGTAAGGTGGACTTCGAGGAGGACGATGTGCTACGTATATCAAGACTATGAACACGAGTCTGCAGCTCTGGGGGAGGACAACGCCCAACCTTGACACTTTTCCACCAAGCAGTCTATAGTTTACAGTTTCGAGGTGAACATTCTGATATGTGCAGGTACGAACATCTTCATAAATATTGCTGCCTAAATTAACAGCATTCTATTTTAAGGCCTATACGCACCGCACTTGCTCAGCGTGGGGCGCGGCAAAACGATGGCGCCAGCGTACTTGTATTTGAAAGTGTTAGTGGCACACTAGGAGGTAAACACAGAGGATTTTCTGAGATGACTGTCAATAAGATGTGTCTTTCAGTGTTGCGAGAAAATAGTACTTGACTTTAGTCGTTTTAAGAATGACGTTTGAAGAGATTAGAAGCAGGCAAAAGACTCTACTAGGTTTGACGGAACATAACCATTTTCAGATGTACTATGGCTTTCCTGTGTTCCGAAGCTCGGGAAACTGAGCAGATTTATCAAGGCTTCCTCCATTGTCCTCATGACATTACCTGTAAATAGGTCCGCCGAAACAGGACTAAATCTGTCCGCCAGTCCCACTTAGGTGCTTTCCGACGTCACGTTGCTGCACCGTGACCCAGACGATACATTCACTAACGAATTGCTTCATCAACGGTGCTCTGTTCGATGCAAGTGCAGTGTGAAAAGGTTTTTAGCCAACCACTGAGGTTCCACCTTGGTAAGAGACAAAAATTTGTGCATTTCCTACCAAGATCTCCCTTGAGATCTCCAAGATGGACAAGACCTCTGCAAGAAGGCAACCAGGTTGCATTCAAAATAAAGCCTGATCCATATGATCCTAACCCTTTGGTTAGCTCACTGCAGTCGATCTTTGGTCTGACCTAAGGTCTCCAAAGACCTCTGCAGGAAGCATTCAAAATAAAGCCTAATCCAGGTGACCCTAACCTTCCGGAGGGACCCCTTTGCAGTCGATCTCGTCTCTAGTCGGTCCTGACGTCCCCTCCGAGTAGGACATACAGTGGGGCAAATAAGTATTTAGTCAACCACTAATTATGCAGGTTCTCCCACTTGAAAATATTAGAGAAGCCTGTAATTGTCAACATCGGTAAACCTCAACCATGAGAGACAGAATGTGGAAAAAAAAAACAGAAAATCACATTGTTTGATTTTTGAAGAATTTATTTGCAAATCCTGGTGGAAAATAAGTATTTGCTCAATACCAAAAGTTCATCTCACTACTTTGTTATGTACCCTTTGTTGGCAATAACGGAGGCCAAACATTTTCTGTAACTCTTCACAAGCTTTCCACACACTGTTGCTGGTATTTTGGCCCATTCCTCCATGCAGATCTCCTCTAGAACAGTATTGTTTTGGGGCTGTCGTTGGCAACACGCACTTTCAACTCCCTCCACAGATTTTCTATGGGGTTGAGAACTGGAGACTTGCTAGGCCACTCCAGGACCTTGAAATGCTTCTTACGAAGCCACTCCTTTGTTGGCCTGGCTGTGTGTTTGGGATCATTGTCATGATGAAAGACCCAGCCACGTCTCGTCTTCAATGCCCTTGCTGATGGAAGAAGATTTTCACTCAAAATCTCTCGATACATGGCCCCATTCATTCTTTCCTTTACACAGATCAGTCGTCCTGGTCCCTTTGCAGAAAAACAGCCCCAAAGCATGATTTTTCCACCCCCATGCTTCACAGTGGGTCTGGTGTTCTTCGGATGCAATTCAGTATTCTTTGTCCTCCAAACACGAGAACCTGTGTTTCTACCAAAAAGTTCTATTTTGGTTTCATCTGACCATAACACATTCTCCCAGTTCTCTTCTGGATCATCCAAATGCTCTCTAGCGAACCACAGATGGGCCTGGACGTGTACTTTCTTCAGCAGGGGGACATGTCTGGCAGTGCAGGATTTAAGTCCCTGGCGGCGCATTGTGCTACTGATAGTAGCCTTTGTTACTGTGGTCCCAGCTCTCTGTAGGTCATTCACTAGGTCCCCCCGTGTAGTTCTGAGATTTTTGCTCACCGTTCTTGTTATCATTTTGACGCCACGGAGTGAGATCTTGCATGGAGCCCCAGATCGTGGGAGATTATCAGTGGTCTTGTATGTCTTCCATTTTCTAATAATTGCCCCCATAGTTGATTTCTTTTCACCAAGCGTTTTACCTATTGCAGATTCAGTCTTCCCAGCCTGGTGCAGGTCTAAAATTTTATCTCTGGTGTCCTCTGGTGGAGTTTGGAGTGTGACTGACTGAGATTTTGGACAGGTGTCTTTTACACCGGTAATGAATTAAAACAGATGCCATTAATACAAGTGGAGCCTCGTTAGACCTTGTTAGAAGAAGTTAGACCTCTTTGACAGCCAGAAATCTTGCTTGTTTGTAGGTGACCAAATACTTATTTTCCACTCGAATTTGGAAATAAATTCTTTAAAAATCAAACAATGTGATTTTCTGTTTTTTTTTCCACATTCTGCCTCTCGTGGTTGAGGTTTACCCATGTTGACAATTACAAGCCTCTCTAATCTTTTCAAGTAGGAAAACAATTGGTGGTTGACTAAATACTTATTTGCCCCACTGTATCAAGGACTATAATGACCTGACCGCAATCTCATGATCTGTCTTTACCTCACGTCTTAGAGTTATTAAAGCTGCATTCACAAGTTTTCATGTTTAGTCCATTTACAAATGTACTCTGAAGCCACTGCTCTGCCAGCACACTTCATTTGGTTAAGTTTAAATGCTATGGGTTTTGATCACTTATATTACTAAGCACAAGTGTGAAAACAGAACAGGACACATTTTGGTCCTAAGTCAAGCATTCTTTGTACCTTTTCATATCTGAAAGCTGCCCTAAACTACTTCACCAGCCTTTGGTTACAAAAGCACACACTTATTAAAAAAGTAAACATTAAGGTCTACAGGTAATGCTACTCCTGTAATACTAATGTGGTTCTCGAGAAATCTACAGCTTGTCTTCGTGATGAAGTTGGGGTGCAAAATACTTCACTGCTTAGTGGAAAAGTGAAAATTGTTATTTATTATCTTAACATTAGATGTTAGCAGTGATTCAATATCACACACAACATCTGAAACAACTAAAAGACCAGCAAATAATTTCAGAGGTCCTTTCAAGGAGCTACCCTGTCCTTAAGGAACGTCGATAGAACGATGATACGTGATGCCCTTACAGCTTGGACTTGGGAAGTGTACATTTCGGATATTCGTTTTTTTCCTTCTAGTTAAAAAAAAAATTGTAAAATGAGACTGATTCCGAGAAATGAATCGTCTTCCATTTCCAAATTAATAACTGGTAAACAAGCGTTTATCCAGGTTCAAGTCAGGAAATAAAATGCGACCATTTGTTTTCCCCAAGTGCGCAATGCCGTGACCCAAAAATAACGTTCTTCTTCTGCAGCTTTTTACCCAAGAAGAGAGTGTGCTGGCAGCTAAAGCTGCTAGCCAGGGCTATTGGCTTAGTGGTCAGCGCACTTCCCTGCCGTGCTGGACACGTCGTGTGGCGCGGGTGCAAGTCCTGACCTGTCCTGACCATGCAATACAGGTTACACTAACACCTTTGGCTAATATTAGCTAGCGCTACAATTTCGAAGCATTCCGACTTTGAAACATGACGCACCATGCTTAGCTGACCGCCTCGCCTATCTTTTAATAGCGTACCGCATGAATGCTATTTTTAGACTGTGACGTCGTCATCGTAACGTGTAATGGGACATGATAGACACACCCTCGCATACAAACCATATTATTTCTGCTTGTTTTCTCCGGTAATCTTTCATAAGAGAACATGCCGATCAAACACTGCTGCTACGAAACTTGTAGAAACGACTCTAGACATTACAACACATGAAGGATGTTTTTTTTCATTGGTTTCCCGAAACCAAAAACTCAAAAACTTGCGCGGACGTCCAAAAGGCCAGTTTAACGCCAGCAAGGTGAAGCCATTCACATTTTATATGCAGTAAACATTTTGTTGGGGGCAATGGTCCTTCAGAGGTCAACCATTCTGATATTTTTACTTACTTTTTAGCGTGGCGTTTTGCCGTGCTGCTTCGATCTGACAATGAATGACCTGAAAAAAATTAAAATGGCATCTGATTGCCACTGTAACCTTTTCTGTTGGAAAAACAACAACTTTAGTAAGGGGGAAGTGTAAATAAATTATAGAGTTTAGACTTGTTATTAAGGAAAAAATTAAAAGTGTCCGTTAGCTGTCCCTGAGTAGCATTTGTGATCGCTACACAAAAATAGCAATGTAAACTGCCCCTAAGAATGGTTGGAGACGTAAGACAACCAGAGGATATACTATATAAGAAACACAGGGCATATGCTGGTAAAGGATAGATTGTTGAAACAGGAGAACGTCATTGTCAATGGCGTAAGGCAATGCACACAAGAAAACGGTTTCGATAAAAAAGCTAACTCTGGATCAGGTCGGCTCGTCTTTTTCAGCCCTTGACACTCAAGCCATCTCTTTAACTGAACATTTGTATGTTCTTCCACATCTTTAACAGTGAATTGGGCACCTGCGACATCATTTTTCGGAAAGAATTGGTAGGTTTAGCTCAGTAAACATCTCGTTCGTACACTATTTCCATTCATTTACTATTAGGGACCAACGGGAGGTTTGACCCACCTAGCCACAATTGCTAACGTCATGAATATTAATGAGCAAAAGTGACGTGTTGCTTGCGGTAGGCCATCGAATAGCAGGATACAGTCAGACGTGTTGTTTCATGGTGGTAAGGTTATAAAATTGTAGTAATAACTAATATTAGCGCTGCAGAGTAAGAAACAGTAGGTCTTGCTCGGCAAAGTAAACTTGGGGAAAACTAATGAATGTATTTCATTTCCTCACCTGTATTATAGAACACCGAAGAAGACTCGTTTGCCATTTTTCCAAAATTAGAAGAAAATAAGGAATGCCCGAAAGGTACAGGGACCCGCATGTTGATTGTTTTTAGTAGTACATAAAAGCGATTGTTTTAAAAAGTCGTCAACATAACCGATTGTTGTCCTTTAAGGGGCTGATTGTTTTACCTGAAAAGACGTAAACATAGCCGATTGTTGTCCTTTAAGCGCGTGTGGTCCACCCCAAACCTGCAGACCCGTGAGCGCATAGGATGCCACTAGTAGTACAGTAGTATGTTATCAATGGAGAACATCATGGTGTGCAGCAGCAGCAGCAGCAGCAGCAGTGGAGGAGGACAGTGATTGGTTGATTTGGTTTGGTCAGGTGACTTGAAAGGTGGTGCGGCGGCGGTGGTTGATTGTTTGGTTGGTGGTGGGGTGGGGGGGTTCGAAAAAAAGGGTGGGGTTATGAACAGTCAGCTGAGTCAGATCACATGATGGTCACATGATTGGCAGCTATAACTACGTCAGGAGCTTCCATGAGGAGATATGGAAGCCTGACTGGTTTTAGCTTGTTGGTGGACACTGGACACGACAAAACCCCGCCCCCGTACCCTAGCCCCACCCACCCACACTCACTCACACACACCCCAACTCACGTACTCAGCCCCTGATGTGTTAAAGTGTGATGATGCAGAGTGTGGTGGAAGGTGAAGAATAAGACAACAGAAGACAGGTGATGCTAAAATGAACATTTATAATGACTGCTGTTGCTGTGGCAAAATAAGAATCCTTAGAAAATGACCTCATATATCATATAATAATAATAGTAATTATTATTATTAGTAGTAGTATTACTTTTAGCACTAGATGGCCTTCACTTCACTGGTAATCCACAAGTTAACAAACACAAACTCACTAGGTTGTTTTTTTTTGTCTCTTTACAAACACAATGCTACAGTTACATTAAATATTCAATACTTTTTTTTTTTTTAACGTCAGCTCATCAACGGTGTTAAAAAGCAACCACTATTAGGATACTAAAAAAAAAAAAAATAATAATGAAAATTTTTGTTTTCTTCCAGTCGTTCCCTTTTGACTTGATATTTTTCATGAGTTAGAAAATAAATAGCTCGTGTGTGTGGAAATGGGGCGACGGGCAGCATAAAATTAGGGGGGTGGAAGTCACAGAGAGCCATGCGATGAAATGAAAAATCATCACTTACTAGCGGTATTAATACTTTTTGATCATGTGATGGCGTGGAGGAGGATATGTGTTGATGGCTGGCTGGAAACTCGACTGTATTGCACAAAGTTAGCAGCGCCGCGAGCCAGCTCAAGAAAAACAAAAATCGAGGGAATTGATATGTCCGGCTTGTTAAACGAAGGGGAAATACAGCAGCTACGACGAACACGACTAACAAGAGCACAGCTAAAGTCTTTATGCTGCCCCGCCCTGCACAAATAAGATTATTTACAATGACAACAAAAAAAGGTGAAGAAACAACTTTTTTCTGTTAATAGTCCCTTTTTTTTTTTTTTTTTTAAAGTTTTTTTTGTCCCCGATGATGAGCCACAAAATACGGAGCACCAGACATTACTTGGGGGTAAAGAAAAAAAAATTCATGGACACAATTATTTTGTAGCCACAAATATACATTTTTCACACAGTTTTGTGGCTTCATTGGCCTGTATTGACGGCAATGGACGTCCAATTTAGAAAGTAATAATCTTGATAAAGTGTCTTAACCCTTTCAGGGAGAGAGGTAACTACTAAAAGTCGACACTTAAGACCTTTAACCCTTTATAGAAAAAAATGACTATTTTTGGTCTTTGAAAAAAAACAGATAGTGTTGTTCTGCAACTTTATCGTACTTATTTAATTTTTCTTGTACATCTTATTCTTGTTTTTTCAGCCCGAATCGTTGCACCGATCGGCACCGTTCAAGTATTGACACGACCGGAATTTTCGCTCGACGTAGGGAATTTTCTAAACGGCCCTGCAAAATTTTCCGTAAACGTTTACCCCCCCCCCCCCCCCCCCCCCCCAAAAAAAAAAGGTTTAAAATGTATCCAGTCCTACAATTTTTGACCAAATTACATAATTTGGACATTTCAAAGGTGCTGAATTGTTTAGCTTGTTAAACACTAGCGGTAGTGTGTCGTGTGCTGTTCTAAGTAGCGTGAGTGGATTTGAGAGGACTCACTCAATGAAGCATTTAATAAAGAATTCCACTTAGGGGAGAAGGGAAAAAACATGTCTTGTATGTATCGCTTACCAGTTCTAAATTTGAATAAATACAGTGATCCCTCATTTTTCGCGGTTAATGGGGACCAGAACCCGCCGCGATAAGTGAAAAACCACGAAGTAGTGAAACCCCCCACCGCCCCAAATTTTTTCTTTTTTTTTTGTGTGTGTGTTCAATGTATTTATTCAGATTTAGCACTGGAAAAAGATACGTTTAGGACATGTTTTTCACTTTTTTTTCCCAAAGTATGATTAAAAATTAAAAAATAATATTTTGATTAATTTTTTTAAGCACCTCAAATATAATAATTGTGTTTTAAAGTTTTAAATATGTTACTGTCCCACCGAATCATTTTTTAACAAGAATAAAGATGTAGAAAAATGCTTGGCTTTATTAAATGCTTCATTGAGTGAGTCCACTCAAATCCGCTTGAGTTGCTCACTTACACACAATGAGTTGCCACAGCAACTGTTTAACAAGTTCAAGATGATTGACGCATGCGGCGATTTTTGAAGTTTGTGACTCTGCCAAGATAAAAAAATCATTCATCCGTCAATCAACGTGTGAGGGAGCGAGAGTGAGACTACGCGATTGGCTCGGGACAGCTCATTTGTATTTTTTTTTTAATTGAAAAAAAAAATCCGCGATGGACTGAGGGTACAAAGTTGGAAGTGTGAAGTAACGAGGGATCACTGTACACACCAAACAAAGAAAAAAAAATGTAAATAAGCGCCGCCTCTACTTTTCGGATTTCGATTATTGTGTGAGTGGGGGTCCCCGTTAACTGCGAAAAACGAGGGATCACTGTAAAAGAAAATATGAATTGCTGTTATGGAAGATTGATTTAATTTCATTTTTAATTTAGTTTCATTCTGCAAGTCACAAGCAGCTCAATAAAGTCAGCAAACTGCACGGACGTCTGAAATCGTTATATCTGAGTTTAGCTCGCTGTCTAGCTAGGACTTAGCTCCAAGGTCTTGGCGAGGACAGTGCAATAATCGATAACCCATTTTTTACACAAGTTATTTTGAATTTTAGGGGGTATTTAGGTTTAATTCCGATTTACGCGGAAATTCGGGTTACGTGACATCGCTAGCGTAGAACTGGAACTCGTTCGTAACCCAGGGACTGTCTGTATTTGAATGTTATTGCAATGTAAATTATAGAAATTAAAATGACTAAAAACACAGTTTACAATGGACCCGAACTGCGCAATTTTGACTTTACAACGCCTGCCTCTCGTCGTTTTTTTTTTTTTTTTTTTGGGTTGACTTTTGTTTTGTGATGCATGCTTTAATTCTGGCGCAGGAAGCGTAGAGCAGGTTGTACTTCAGCACGCGACAGCATTTACACACCCACAAGTGACGGCACACGCCCACATGAGGAAGAAGCTGAGCGAAGAGGTGACAGCCTGCGCGCATATTGGTTGCTTGTGAAACATCCAGAGGCGACGGCGGTTTAATGTGCGTTTTCAATTGTGGTCAAATACTTGGGGCGAGTTTATATGATTGTTTTTGATGATGTGCGGACGCTAACTGATACATGCTAATCGTTTCTTATTGCTGTATCAGCAGCTACGTATAAACGCAAATTTGAATTGCTGTTATTGAAGATGAGACTGATTTAATTTCATTTTATTTTAGCTTAATTCTGCAAATGTTGTCATGAGCAGCTGAATAAAGTCCGCAAACCACACAGACGTCTGACATCGTCACTGTCTAGCTAGGACTTAGCTCCAACGTCTTGACGAGGACAGTACAATGACGTATAATCAGTGTTAGGAATAACGCCGTTATAAATAACTAACAGCGCACGTACTTCAGAGCCGGTGTTTTCAAACGCAAACCGGAACACAGCGCGTGCGGCAAACTCACACACGCAAAACGGATGCAGAGGGATATAATGGCAGAGCATTCAGAGGAAAATTTGTCCTTTACGAGGTGGAGATATAGACACTATTTCAAGTTGGCCAATATTCAAGGAAAGAACGCGCATGTAAAGTGTAATTCATGTCCCGGGGCAAAGCTTTTGTCGACATCTGTGGTAAGCAATTCAAATCTTTTTATTTTTGTTGCCCTTCAAGTGTAGGATAAATCTGTTGCTGGTGAGGTGCGATAAATATTACAAGGTTCAAACTCACAACTACCTGTCTGTTTTTCTCCATTCAAGTGACTCGGATACTGCTCAAAAAATTTCAAATTTTTTTGACATACAACAACTTCTTTTTAAAGTAACGGAAATGGTTACTTTCCCTGGTAACTAGTTACTTTTACAATAGAGTAATTGTTACTAACTCAGTTACTTTTTGTAGTAGTAACTATAACTAATTACTTTTTAAAGTAACGTGCCCAACACAGGTTTTTTGATAGTTTTTTTGTTTTGTTTTTAATTTAGAGGGTGTTTTGTATTTAAAGGGCTAATTCAGATTTACGTAGAAATCCAGGTTACATTGCCAGGGCAGGAACGGAACTCGTTCATTAACCGGGGACTACCTGTATATTCTTTTTTACTAACCCTTTTTCATAGTATTTAACTCTTTGCCTTCCATTTAGGACAATAGACAGCCAGTTCATTTTTAAACTGCTTTCAATGCCTTTGACGGTGCTAGATGTCCAATCCACTTTGATTGTTCGTTCATTCGCCCCTCCCAGTCTAAACGGATTGGACGTCTGGCACCGTCAATGACAGCCAATGAGTTAAAAAAAAAAAGTCATTATTCGTGGGTTAAAAGTCTTATATGTCACTTGATGAAACCTGTAGGAACCCTGATATGTATTTAAAAATCAGACAACCATTGCCGTCAGTAATTTAGTCTTTAACGTCCAAAATGGAGTAACACTCTCCACAAATTCGCAAATGAACTGCTCCACCACCCCCACTTTACGTCTGGGTCTCCGTAACAAAGAAAAAGAAACCAAGAAAACAAACAAACAAACAAACAAAAAGAATCATATCAGCGAGCATTGCACAGTCTCACAGAGGTTGTTTTTTTTTTTCTTTTTTTTTTTTTTGGACTTATGGAATGGAGAGTTATTGTCCCGACAGCTGGAGATGAACAGAGGAGGAGGAAGAGGAGGAAGATCGATAATAAAGTTCATGAGCGAGCGAGCAAGGGGTGGTGGCGTGGTGGAGGAGGAGGAGGTGAAAATTGGCTCCCCAAAAAATCTTCGTTAGAAAAAATGGGGCGTTTGCAATCTCCTTCTCAACAAATGGAGCGAAAGAGGAGACAGCGAGAAAGGGTGAGGAAGGGGTGACAGGTGCCCCCCAACACTATGGCACACGATCAATGAGGCGCTCCACAGCTGAAGAACGACATGAGAAGAGTTAGGAAGCAGCTGGCGGGGATGGGCGGCTCGCGGGACAGGCCTGGGACGGACGGAGGGTTAATCCTGCTGGGGGAAGAGGTGCTAGGGTGGTGGTGGGAGAGGGGGTGTCGTCATGTGATGAAAGGGGCGGAGCATGCTGGCCCGACGCGAGAGCGACGCAAAGCTCGGAATGATCGGCAACGCCCTTTTTCGGGGCGCGTCCTCTGGAAGTTTGGCACTGGTGACGAAGGAAGGGGATAAAGTGTGTGGGCAGTGGAAGTGCAAAGAAGAGGGTGTGAACGAAGCCCCTTTCACACAGACGTTTCGCTTTTAGACCATTTGCACTGCTGATCATTGACAGCGGGACGTTTCATGTCCAAGCTAGCAATACCGAATTGGGAAGTTCATCGTTTTTTTTGTTAACAATAACGAAAATAGTTGACGATGAGATCACGATAACAAGCTTAATAAGCGTCTCGGATGACTAACGAGACATTTGCCTGTTGAGACGAAAGTGCTAAGTAGCTTGTTAGACGTCCACAATCCCTAACGTTTTTTGCTTAATTCAAAGTTGTAACACACGTCATGTGAAAATATCATTGATAAACAATTTTGTTCCGCAAATGATCCGTTATTATTTTAATGTTTACAGTTTCGACATTTTTCCTGTAAATTGAACGCTGAGTTCATGCTAATTTATTAGCTGCGCTGCTAACTTCTGCGCGCTAGCTGACATAGAAACTAAAAATAGACTAAAACCTATGAATTCTTACTAAAACTTGCTACTTTTGAGAGTTCGCCAACTAAAGCTAGACTAAGAAATGACAAAAATATGACAGACTCCCTAATATTAAAACAGCTACTAAAAACAAGATTTGGACTCATTTCTAATGTAAATGGAGCGCCGAATTCATGCTGACGTGTTGGCTTGTTTGCACTGCTAAATTCAGCATGTTCGTTTACTGGTAGAATTTGGGGGTTTTTTTTCAGGCTAAAACCTTTCAATTCTAACTAAAACTAGACAAAGAAATGACTCAAAAATGACGTTGTCTAACAAGTGCTTTCATCCAAAAACTAAGACTAAAGGTCTTTTCACACTATGGTTAGCTCAGTATGGAGAGCGGTCCACGGGAGGAGCCACGTAGCCTGACGTTGATGCTGTCGGGAAGTGAAAAGCGGCAAGCATATTTACTATAGTCCCTCACACCAATGCGTGTTTTTCATTCTTGCACAAGAAAACAGTGATGTTTCCTATTTCAAGGAGTAGGGGGCATTATAATAGCCGTATAAAGACATTTACTAGTTTCAGTGAGATGGTGAATCGTTTTTACTGTTGTTCGTGAACTACATTTCCACACAAATGCACACATGTACAAATGAGCTTAGCAAGGAGAGGTATAAGAATCATTTCTGGAGTGTCCCAGAGCTCGCGAAAAAAAAAAAGAGCAAATTTATTAAGATTTCGTCGGCCGTGATTTGTGTGTATCCATCCGCTGAAACAGCTTTATAGCACAGATATAAGTGCGCTTGCCCCTCTGCTATCGGATTCGTTGTTGACATAAGCGCGGCGGCGCTCTGAAAATAGAGCGAGTCTCTATTTTCGGCCTTGCCTCTCGGCGCACATTCAAACTTGCTGTTCCGCCCAAGACGGCCGTCCAGCGCTCACTTTCGGCGAGAAGTCCGCTCACACATACACAATGAATGGGTTACCGCTGAATCCTTCACACTCGATTGCCGCTTTGAAATGGCCCTAAGTGTCCCGGATGATTAAATATAATGAGACATTTGACTGTTTGCCTGGCGAGACGAAAATGCTTAGTTGCTTGTTAGACGTTTGCAATGGATGACGTTTTGCTGTATTCAAAGGTAAATTGTAAAACATTTTAAAATATCTTCAATTTCGTTCAAGTGATCTGTGATCAAAGTAATGTTTGTTTTCCATATTTTTGGTGCAAATGGAACGCTGAGTTCATGCTGATGTTAGCTAACTTCAACGTCCTAGCTGACATATGAACTAGATTAAAACCTATGAATTCTTAATCAAACTTTTTGAGAGGTTGTCGCCTAACGCTAGACTAAGAAATGACAAAAGTATAACAGACTAATAAGTATTTCCTCCCCTAAGACTAAAACGGCTGCTAGAGACAAGATTTTGACTTTTTTTTGTGTGTAAATGGAGCACCGAGTTCATGCTAACTAAACCAGACTAAAACCTTTAAATTCTTATTAAAACTATGACTAAAATATGACTTGTAACAAGTATTTTCATCCAAAAACTAGAACTAAAAGGGCTACCCTGATTTTGACATATTTGTTATAAATTGTAGCGCCTAGTTCTTGCTAATGTTTTAGCTTGTTTGCTCTGCTAACTTAAGCATGCTAGCGTAGATGTCGAATATACTTGTATTTTTTTTCGAATAAAACCTTTGAATTCTTTTGACAATGAATTCTGATACTAGACTAAGAAACTACTAAACTATACAAGAATCTAAAAAGCTTTTCTGTCCAAAACACTTAAGAATAAAACTAGAATATAATAGCAAAAACACAATGCTTTCTAAAGAACCTTCCGCACGGTCTGTCAAAACTTTTTGGACCAACTCGGAATGGGCCATTGCTACTTCAACCAAAATTTGACTTTGAGGAAGATGTTGGGTTGAATTGTTGCGTTTTTTTCGTGGAACGCATGTGTGAAAGGGGCTTGTATGTGTTCGTGAGGGGTAAACAGTCTACACAGACACACACACACAAATGGCATCTTGTTATTAGTCGGACACAAGCTAGCAAAAAAAACCCCCCCAAAAAAACAGAAGAAACGGGAAACAGTGATATGACAAATGCAGTCAACAATTGCTGGTATTTCAAAGTGGTAGTTTCAGGAGGGGTGACTGGTGGCGAATAGGGGCAGAAAAGGGTCCCATAATATGGATGGTAAGAACAGAAAGGAATAAGAAAGGAACATTTTTTGTAAAAATGTCGCAAATGTCCAGTTAGCATATTAGCATGCTAGCATAAATGCGTATCTAAGCTCGGGCGTATAACACAAGTAGTGCAAATATTTTTTTTTGTTCTTTTAATTGTTTTTTGGAGCAAATTAGCTGCAGTACTAGAAGTCACCTCACTCATTTTTGGGCTTCCGAGGTAGCTCTTCTTTTTTGTTCTTTTTCCTAAAGACAATATCGCGACTGAAATACTGATTTGTGTAAAAACAAAAACAAAAATGTGAACAGTGGGCTGAGCAATGATAAGGTACACACAAGAAAGCTGTGATTTGGGACTTTTGAGGGTTTTGTTTAGGGATTTTGTTGATAACGGACGACACATAGACTATTTTTTTTTTTTTGTTCACACTTGACGTCATGCATAATATACGTGCAAAAAGGTTAACATCTATTCCCACAAAATACATCTTGACTAGAAAAAGGTTTAAGAATGCTCGGGAGTCACATTATTTTTATGCTAAGCCATCGCTATGTTGTATTGATCCCCTCCACTGTTGCATTGCGGGAGCATCCGGCGTAACACTGATGCGGTTACGCTTCATTCATTTGGCACTTTTTCACATTTTCCTGGTATAAAAAGTACTGTTTGTCTGCGATATCAAATCCAAGAAAAAAAAATTTGGCACAGCTTTTTCGACTACTTACAAATGTGAGAAGGACTTTTGTTGAACTCGTTCGCCGCCATTGATGGCGATAGATGTCCGATCCGTTTGAATTCAAATGGATTGAACATCTATTTCCGTCTACGGCGGCAAACGAGTCAAACTTAACACGCGATATGTTTTTTTGTTTGTTTTTCAGTTCGCATTTCTCAGCAGCAGCGTTTCCACCGATACAAAAACAAAAAAACAACCTCGAAAACGCGTCAAAATGGGAAGAAAGGACAGGACGAGACAAAACCTGTATTGCTCCGCTAGTTGTGAAATCAAAACCAAAAGGAGGTTGTCTCTACAACAGCGCCCGCGACAGGATGTCTGCAAGGCTGCATGCTAGCCAATCAAAATGCTAATCAAGCCACAGATATGTCATCAATACAGTGACCCCGTGAAAATATGAGGAATTATAACCCCCCAAAACGATTAAATGCAACCAGTAAACTCAATTTAAACATAGTTCCTTGACGCCAAGCGGCTAAGCACCACGTCGAAAGGAAACTCCTCAACCCACTTCCACAAAGTTGACATCAAAACGCCACAAGGAGACGCCAAAGTAATACTTATCACTCTGTCCTGAGCACAAAACACAAAAAATGAGCGAAAACGAGAAACCGTGACTATGAAAAGCGGGCAGGGGTCACTGTATTTCTAATTGGCGCACCCGAGTTAGCAGAATGACAAATACAAGAAGAGAGGGACCGCCTGCTCAACTCCTCAAAGATCCTCAGCAGCAGCAGCACAAGACGACGACAAAGAAGAAGAGGAGGCATGCATCATGGCCGCCGCCCGTGGAGCGATGTGGTAGGGGGCGGACGAGGGCGGGGGGCGGCGTCGGGATGTGAGTTGGGTGTTTTGGGGGTGGGGGTGCGTGAGGATGAAGTTCAAAATGGAGTAAAGAAGCCTCCTTACCAGAGAGCCTCGCTGGCCCGGCGACGCCAGCGTAAGACAAACTATTGGAGAGGAAGAAGTTCTCACTCGGACGGGCTCGCCAGGGTGAATAAATCCAACGCACCCCCGCAGCTGACTTTTCACATTTGCATCAAATAAGACCTTTTCAGTCAACTATAGGTGATTGGGGACTTCCGGGTGGCAGAAAAGAATGACGAACGTCAAAAGTACCCCTTAAAAACGGAGGGATTTTTGAAACTCCTCCAGTTACTAAGTGAGAAAGATACAAATCTTCATCTATTTTGGAAGGTTTTCCAACAGGTGATTTGAAAATAGTGATGCACGATAATACATTTTTCAACCGATATCGATAACCGATAATTTCCTGCCCCTTCCACCCGATAACCGATAATGTCACGCCGATAATTCTATTCAAATGTGTATGTAAAATTTTAAAGTATACATAGATCAAATGTTAGTGTGCAAAAATGTAATTTAGTGCTAATTTTTTCCCACATCAAATGTGAACAAGTAGTAAATTCCAACATCTAAACAATGGCAATGACATTGTGTAATGGTAAGCTTTTGGCAACAATTACTTCGAGAGTAAACACCTAAGTTGCACAAAAATGCCTTTAAAAGTAAGCCATTCCTAACATATATCACATTACTACACTGCAAAAACACCTCCTTAAAACAGGCAGAATTGGACAAATATGTTGATTGCGCACATTTGGAGGATAAATCAAGTATATAATTATCGGATTGCATTATCGGGTGAATTTCGTTTCATTTGGATTATCTGTGTGACGTCATAATTGCCATTATCGGCCGATAATTATCGGTGACCAATATTATCGTGCATCTCTGTAAATTGAAAATGTTCATTTGTACTTCCACTGCGTTAAGTGGACTTCTCTCGCCTGCTCTATTATAGAGCACGTTGTCCACTAAAATCTGCTGAACTTGCCAAATTTTTGACAGATTCACCAAGTTTGGCCGATAACAAATGGTCATAACGCTGCTATGCTCCAGGCTCGATTGACATTTATATGACTGTGTGGCTGATGATTTCATTGTACATGCTCCATTGACTAAAAATGTTTACAGAATGGCCCAGACGCAAAATGACCCACAAGTGACGACGTCTGTGCCCATTTGCTCACCGCGCGCATAAGCAATCTAGCCATATATATATATATATATATGACATTTATGCTTCTGCCACCCGCAAGCTAGTCCTACTGTCCTACCGATGAAGGAAAAGTTAGCCCTCCCTCTCCTGATGCTCCCACTGGACATCCCGTCCTTTCCTGAAGACGCCTCACCGTGCGGAATATTCATATATAATCATTGATTTTTCATATTCGTTAGTGTTCCCTGCCATACATAAAAGTCATCCAGTTGCGTCCCCTCGCTTCACAGTGCATTAAGACAACAATTCAGTGTACTCCGACTGTAAAAAACAAAAACAGAAAAACCCAAGAAACAAAACAAAAACATCACAAAAAGACACAAAAAGAGCACGGCAGTAACCTTTGAACTTTGTCACCCTCGTCGCCTGTTTTCAGTAGTTAGTCCCGAGTGCTTTTCCCGGCAGGGATTCCATTTTATGTTTTAGCGCGCGCCAGGGAGAAGATAAGGAGGGGGCCGGGGTAAGACGCTAACGAGGAGACCTCAAACAGGTTACGTCGCCCCGGCTTAAATAAGACATATATTACACTATGTGGCGTTAGCATTCATCTGCAGTTCAAAAACGTTAAATTAAAACATGTACATTCAACTCCTCTGGATAAAGAATAAATAGCGAAGATGACATCACGCCGCGCGGCACAGTATCGCTCGCTACGTGAGGTCATCAATGTGGGACGGAAGATTTGGGAGTCGGGAAGTGCGTTTGTTCTGTCACACGCACACCTTTGCAGGAGGGGGCGAAAAGAGGGGGAAAGGGGCAAAGAAAAACCCTGCAGGAGGTGGGCGGTGGGGCTGGGGGGCTCCCCTCCCCTACTTCCTGTCATTCAGCGTGTCCACAGTACACAAACAAAACATCTTAATTTACGCAACATAAAGGAATAAAAAGTCCAGAAAGACGTTAAGTAATAAAACTTATTTACATTTTACACATGTTTTTTTTTTTTTTTTTTTTTTTTTTGTCGTCTCAGCACTTTTTTTTTCATGAGGGGATACTGAGATGACAATGCGGGCTGGGGGCGGGGGGACGCTCTCCTCTCCTCTTCCCTCTGTTGATTCCTGGTTAGCCCACTTTCTGGGGGTTGGTGGCGCGCACCCCCTGCTCGTAGGTGATCCTCTGGCTGATCAGGTACTGCGCCGCCTGGGTGGCCGCCTGCGATCCCGTGATGGTGACCTTCCTGTTCCGGGTTCCTGGGATGAACTCGCCCTTCTTGGAGATCTGGATGCGGGCGCCAGTCAGCTCCTGGTACTCCACTAGCGTCTTGCCGCCCTTGCCCAAGATGGCGCCCACCAGGTTCTCGGGCACGGCGATCTCCACTACCTCTTTGGCGCCCTCCGCCAGCTTCTCGGTGGCCAGCAAGGAGGAAGCCACCAGCGGCGAGGTGGCGCTCAGATAGCCGTTGGTGGCTCCGGTGGCGGCGGCCAGCGAGCCCAGGGAGAAACCGCCCAGCCCCGCCGCCTGGTGGGCGGCGCTGGTGGAAGCGTCGCTGGCGTAGGACGCAAGCAGGTTAGCGGCAGCCGCCGCCGCAGGGTTGGCGTTGGCGGCCACGGCGGCCAGGACCCCCGAAGTGGCGGCCGGGTTGAGTCCCAGCCCCAGAGAGTTGGTGTTGTAGCCATAGCTGGCCAACGTGTTGAGGGCGGACGTGATGGTGAGCAGGTCGTTGCCCGACAGGCTGGACATGGTGGCGGGGAAGGCGCCCACCCCCGCCAGCCCCGCCTGACCCAGGAGCGAGGATGCGGTGGCCGCGGCAGCCGCTGCCGCAGCCGGCATGACCTCAGCCGAGTTGGCGTACGGTGACCCGGTGGGGTTGGAGTTTGCCACAGGCCCGGTGATGTTGGAGTAGGAGATGTTGAGGCAGGACGAGCTCTGAGGGTCTTCTTGGATCTTCTGCACAATGATCTCCACGGCCTTGCGGTTCTGCTCGGGCTCGCCGCTGATGGTGACCACGCGCTCCTGCAGGTTGATGCCTTCAGGCTTCTGAGACAGCTGCACCCAAGCGCCCGACTGCTCCATCACCGCCTTGACAGTGGCGCCACCCTTGCCGATGATCAGACCCGCTGTGCTGTTGGGCACGATCAGCTTGGCCTGCAAAAACAGCACCACAAACCAATGTTACACCTTCATCACAAAATGTAAAATGGCGTAGTTCATTTGCTACTTTTCTAAAGAACAATCTAAAAGGATCTAAATATAAATATAATTAATATATCACTGTGTATAGAATACCCCACGCCCCATATAGTTTCTTGTCACACTGTACGGAGCGCTTTAAGTAACGATCTGGCAGGCAGGCTGGCCTGTACCCCATGTAATCTGTGATGTTGTGATGCTGAACCTGGAACGAAATTTCGTTGATCGCCGATGGGATTTCGTTGCACTTGCGTAATGACAAACAAAGAAACTCTTGATACAGATACAAGGTCATAGGAATGGCCCCGATCCGATCATGTGATCGTAAATCGGGCCCGATAATGTCATTTTCAGAGAATCTGAATCAGGTACAAATGATCGGGTTTTAAACATGTATTCATGTGTATTTTTAAGTATTAAATAATGTGCTGCCATTGACAGCTATAGATGTCGAATCCAATATGAGTCCTTAGAGGCTGGCAGCCATCAAACAGTCGTTCTTTTTGCTGGGGCTGGGACATTAATAAGACCAAACAAACAGGGTGAATAGGGGTCACGGCTACATTTGTCATGAATATGAACCTAATTAATAGGCCAAATGACCAATGCAAAATAAATCAGTATTGACTGATACAGTGGGGCAAATAAGTATTTAGTCAACCACCAATTGTGCAAGTTTTCCTACTTGAAAATATTAGAGAGCCCTGTAATTGTCAACATGGGTAAACCTCAACCATGAGAGACAGAATGTGGAAAAAAAAACAAAATCACATTGTTTGATTTTTATGGAATTTATTTCCAAATTCGAGTGGAAAATAAGTATTTGGTCACCTACAAACAAGCAAGATTTTTGGCTGTCAAAGAGGTCTAACTTCTTCTAACTGGGGTGGCGTGGCTCAGTGGTAGAGTAGTTGTCCCCCAACCCAGAGGCTGTGGGTTCAAGTCTCCGCCCTGATGAACTCGTCTAAGTGTCCTTGAGCAAGACACTGAACCCCACATTGCTGCGTTGAACCCTGCTCCGTCACCAGTAGGTGGATGGCGAGATAGTGTAAAGCGCTATATAAGTATAACACCATTCTAACGAGGCTGCATTCGTTACCTGTAATAACGGCACCTGTTTTAACTCATTATCGGTATAAAAGACACCTGTCCACAACCTCAGTCAGTCACACTTCAAGCTCCACTATGGCCAAGACGAAAGAGGTGTCGAAGGACACCAGAGACAAACTTTGTAAACCTGCACCAGGCTGGGAAGACTGAATCTGCAATAGGTAAAACGCTTGGTGTAAAGAAATCAACTGTGGGAGCAATTATTAGAAAATGGAAGACATACAAGACCACTGATAATCTCCCTCGATCTGGGGCTCCATGCAAGATCTCACCCCGTGGCGTCGAAATGATAACAAGAAAGGTGAGCAAAAATCCCAGAACCACACGGGGGGACCTAGAGAATGACCTACAGAGAGCTGGGACCACAGTAACAAAGGCTACTATCAGTAACACAATGCGCACCAGGGACTCAAATCCTGCACTGCCAGACGTGTCCCCCAGCTGAAGAAAGTACACGTCCAGACCCATCTGCGGTTCGCTAGAGAGCATTTGAATGATCCAGAAGAGGAATGGGAGAATGTGTTATGGTCAGATGAAACCAAAATAGAACTTTTTGGTAGAAACACAGGTTCTCGTGTTTGAAGGAGAAAGAATACTGAATTGCATCCGAAGAACACCATACCCACTGTGAAGCATGAGGGCTTTGTGGCTGTTTTTCTGCAAAGGGACCAGGATGACTGATCTGTATAAAGGAAAGAATGAATGGGGCCATGTATCGAGAGATTTTGAGTGAAAATCTCCTTCCGTCAGCAAGGGCATTGAAGATGAGACGTGGCTGGGTCTTTCAGCATGACAATGATCCCAAACACACAGCCAGGGCAACAAAAGAGAGGCTTAGTAAGAAGCATTTCAAGGTCCTGGAGTGGCCTAACCTGTCTTCAGATCTCAACCCCATAGAAAATCTGTGGAGGGAGTTGAAAGTCCGTGTTGCCCAACGACAGCCCCAAAACATCACTGCTCTAGAGGAGATCTGCATGGAGGAATGGGCCAAAATATCAGCAACAGTGTGTGAAAAGCTTGTGAAGAGTTACAGAAAACGTTTGGCCTCCGTTATTGCCAACAAAGGGTACATAACAACGTATTGAGATGAACTTTTGGTATTGCCCAAATACTTATTTTCCACCATGATTTGCAAATAAAATTCTTAAAAATCAAACAATGTGATTTTCTGTTTTTTTCCCACATTCTGTCTCTCATGGTTGAGGTTTACCCATGTTGACAATTACAGCCCTCTCTAATATTTTCAAGTGGGAGAACTTGCACAATTAGTGGTTGACTAAATACTTATTTGCCCCACTGTATAGCCATTTATCATGAACATATCAGCCATCCAGTCCAATTAGATAAGATAGGAGTCCTCCAGCCCTACCTTGAACGGAGTCACTCTGAATCATTAACCTATTGTGTTATTGCCCATCTAAACAATGACAAAAAAATGTGTTCTTTTGTGTCTGTAAGCTGCTAAAATCTGTTAAAAACCTAGAAATTCATTGATAGATTACGAGAGTACATCATTCTATTTTACTTATATATGATAATCATGTGTGAATTTGAAAATACAGTATGAAAATGGCTATCCGTAAACAATAGAGGATATAATTTTTTTTTTTTTCAGATCGACCCCCTGCCAGAGCTCCAAGTGCTAAGACGGTAAGAGGTTGAGCCAGAGGCATGAACAGACCCCTCACAGATGTAAAAGATGAAGCTTCATTTCATTAAAATGAATAGAAAATGGTTTTCATGGCAATAATGTCTACCGTTTACAAACTATTGTCAAAAAGTGCAATTTTTGGAATGTAAATTATTCCGTGCTCATTTGCTCAGGCTCGATGTGCAATATGTCAAATTATAGCTAAAATGTCAAATTTTTATGATCAGTTGTCAAAACCTCACTGAGATTTATAGCTTTTCAGCAATTAAGCAATGTGTGTGATTTTCCATATTTGGCATTTGAAATTCTTCAACTTTAGCTGGTTATGACACTTTTAAAAATGTGAAAAAAGTTCATGACGTAATCCTTTGATAATTTAGTAATCAAAAGATAAGGCATGTTTGGACTGTTTTTTTTTAACTTTCTGAATAGAGAAAACCAACCCCTAATTTCACAAAAAAATGCTCATAGTGTAAAGGATTAATTTCGCGTCTGACAGCCTAGAACATGGCGCCTACCTCTTGCCATATGTATCGTTTCAATACGAGCAGAATGAGTGACACCAAGAGAAACGGGGAAGATATTGAGGACAGTGCAGCGTTGCCACAGCAACGAGGTGAAAAACAAAACATTGACGACAGAGAGCCAAGTACACTGTTGAGTTGGGGGAGGGAGGGTTGGGGGTTGTTAAAAGCTGTTTTACAGAAAAAAAAAAGACTCATGGGTCACCGTTGCCATGGAAACTGCTTTAGTACCGTATTGAGACGAAAGAGGCTTGGGAAAGGCAACCAAATGCGCACACACAGGGCTTTTAAGAAAAAATTTTGAAAAACAAAATTCAAAGAAATTCTACAACATTTTTAAATGCCTTCTTGATTTTATGAAAACACGCCACTTTTCTCTTTTATTCTTTCCATTGGCGAGGATAGACCTCCAATCACGTGGCTCTTAAAAACTAAATGAGAACTCTTGAAGTAGTAAATTGATTTAAATTCACAGCAGAAGGATGAAAAGAGCCACATTCTATTGCTGTGAATGGCAGCCAATGAATCAAAAATATAAATAACCTATGATTCAAAAATTTGAATGAAATTTCCTAATACAGTACTGTCATTTTTAAACAAACAAACAACTGAAAAAAATCTGGGCGCATAAACGATTATCATTATTACTCCATTTCATTTTGGTGTCTTCGTTTCGGTAGAATTTTTGAACAAGTGAGCTTGTTCTGCATCAAGTGAGTGTGGGAGTGACTCAGAGTGAGTGCAAAGCTTTACAAAGAACAGCAACATCAACTTTGAAAGCAAATGAAAAGACCTGACCTTGAAGAGGAGGAGGGAAAAGAGGAGGAGGACGAGAACTTACGTGAAGAAAACAAGGAGGTGAAATTCAAATAGTGACATCTAGCGGACATAGAGGGAACTAAAGATTTTAAGGTTTGGGCGCTTCTTGCTTTTACCAAATGTGCATGACAACAAGGCGGAAACATTAAAGTGCCTACAACAGGAGAAAAAAAAAGTCTTAAATAGCATTATTATGTAAATTAGAATCATATTTTGATATGATTCGACTATATACAACAATATGAAAAATCGCAGATGACGACAAATTAGTCTTTAATCTGCCATTTAGCCACGCCTCCATTATAGAGCTCGAGCGTCCCCAACAGGAGGATGACATCAGCAGGGTCATGGTTTCATCTGATTTAGAATTCAACCCATTGAGGGGGAATTATTCAAAACAAGGAAAATGCGACTAAGAGAGCTGCAAAATGTCATTGTTTCAGTCTCTCTACTCCAATATTTAAACAGGATATTCTTTTTATCAAAGTATTTTCCCCAATTGCTAAATAAATGGTATGGTCATGACAAATAACGGTCTTGTACTAAATGGAATATGAAATATTGAAAATGCATTTGTTCAGTACAACATGGCAAAATTACTCCATAATGGTCAAAACTGTCGACTTCACCTTTACTGTCGCACCTCCTGAACGATGTTTTATGCCACCGGAATTAGTTTGGCTTTTGTCATTTCCCTGCCACGGCTTAGGAGAGCGTAGACAAACCAGACGTGACAGCTACCCGACATGCTAACCCGAACTGAGTGATGTTTCAAAGTCTATTCTCAGCTTTCTAAGCGAAAAATCACACAAAACTACCCGGGATCATATCATACGGTGGTGGGGTTATCGACTGTCTACGCCGATCGGCAACACGCCCGGCGGCGAGCAAGTTACAGCTCGTCCCCTGCTGCGGGCAGGAGAGCGTGTTTGCTGGGGAAGCAGCTGGAGAATTACTGCCTGACAAACTGGCCGACGTCAGAGGAGCGTGTAGCTGCCACATGCTCAACACTAATATGGCGTAGATTAATGCTTAACTACACGGCGAAGACGTAAACAGAGCGGCGTGCAGTTGTTGTGCAGCTAACATGGCAGGACGTGTCTGAGGAGAACTTTTCTGCAAGTCCGTCTATTATAAAACGTAAGTAAATAGTCTTTTATTTAAAGAAAGTTTGTAGAATTTACTTTGTAATCAATGTATTCGCGGCCATTTTTAACACCAGGTTGCAATTTCTGATGGGCTGGAAAATATGACAGAACACCGGGCACAAGAAGAGGACAATAAGCGTATAGTATGGCGAGTATAGTGCTCTCCCGGCGGGGGGATGTGCGACAAGCCACCGGTCGTCGGCAGAGTGGCATTCTCGGTGGACAAGGAGCATGTCAGCCACAAAATGCAAGCCACCTCGGTATAAAAACGTGTGTCACTTCCTCGTAAATCCAGTGGTCCCACAGTTGTCGCACACTTGTTTTGGCAAATCTCGGGGTGAACGGGAACTTTCTGAAACCCAAAAAGGCTCACACGCCTCTCCCTGGTGCAGCTACAAAAGCCTGCAGCCGTTTGGCTGGCCTGATGCGAAAAATAAACGAATTAATCCGCCAAATCAGCTGAATCCGCAATCCATCTACAGCAATCTATAAAGCAATGCTCTATTATGAGATGCTGACCTGGGTGACGTCACATTCGCAATCGTCCTAAACCCGAGACTGGCAGAGCACCAGCCACACTGTATTCTTGCCTATTGTATCCTGAAATTTCTTTCGTAACAAGGGGCAAGTCTTCCCCATTGAGTTGTGTCTTAACCTGAGAACTCTGTACTGTATTTAGAGACGTTTCTTAAGTAGAGGTACAACTGTAAATTAAAAAAAAAAAAGAACTACAAATATAATCAGAGGTGGGTAGTAACTAGGGTTGGGAATCTCTGGCATGAAGCCGATTCGATATGTACAGTGCCTTGCAAAAGTATTCGGCCCCCTTGAATCTTGCAACCTTTCGCCACATTTCAGGCTTCAAACATAAAGATATGAAATTTAATTTTTTTGTCAAGAATCAACAACAAGTGGGACACAATCGTGAAGTGGAACAACATTTATTGGATAATTTAAACTTTTTTAACAAATAAAAAACTGAAAAGTGGGGCGTGCAATATTATTCGGCCCCTTTACTTTCGGTGCAGCAAATTCACTCCAGAAGTTCAGTGAGGATCTCTGAATGATCCAATGTTGTCCTAAATGACCGATGATGATAAATAGAATCCACCGGTGTGTAATCAAGTCTCCGTATAAATGCACCTGCTCTGTGATAGTCTCAGGGTTCTGTTTAAAGTGCAGAGAGCATTATGAAAACCAAGGAACACACCAGGCAGGTCCGAGATACTGTTGTGGAGAAGTTTAAAGCCGGACTTGGATACAAAAAGATTTCCCAAGCTTTAAACATCTCAAGGAGCACTGTGCAAGCCATCATATTGAAATGGAAGGAGCATCAGACCACTGCAAATCTACCAAGACCCGGCCGTCCTTCCAAACTTTCTTCTCAAACAAGGAGAAAACTGATCAGAGATGCAGCCAAGAGGCCCATGATCACTCTGGATGAACTGCAGAGATCTACAGCTGAGGTGGGAGAGTCTGTCCATAGGACAACAATCAGTCGTACATTGCACAAATCTGGCCTTTATGGAAGAGTGGCAAGAAGAAAGCCATTTCTCAAAGATATCCATAAAAAGTCTCGTTTAAAGTTTGCCACAAGCCACCTGGGAGACACACCAAACATGTGGAAGAAGGTGCTCTGGTCAGATGAAACCAAAATTGAACTTTTTGGCCACATTGCAAAACGATATGTTTGGCGTAAAAGCAACACAGCTCATCACCCTGAACACACCATCCCCACTGTCAAACATGGTGGTGGCAGCATCATGGTTTGGGCCTGCTTTTCTTCAGCAGGGACAGGGAAGATGGTTAAAATTGACGGGAAGATGGATGCAGCCAAATACAGGAACATTCTGGAAGAAAACCTGTTGGTATCTGCACAAGACCTGAGACTGGGACGGAGATTTATCTTCCAACAGGACAATGATCCAAAACATAAAGCCAAATCTACAATGGAATGGTTCAAAAATGAACGTATCCAGGTGTTAGAATGGCCAAGTCAAAGTCCAGACCTGAATGCAATCGAGAATCTGTGGAAAGAGCTGAAGACTGCTGTTCACAAACACTCTCCATCCAACCTCACTGAGCTCGAGCTGTTTTGCAAGGAAGAATGGGCAAGAATGTCAGTCTCTCGATGTGCAAAACTGATAGAAACATACCCCAAGCGACTTGCAGCTGTAATTGGAGCAAAAGGTGGCGGTACAAAGTATTAACGCAAGGGGGCCGAATAATATTGCACACCCCACTTTTCAGTTTTTTATTTGTTAAAAAAGTTTAAATTATCCAATAAATTTTGTTCCACTTCACGATTGTGTCCCACTTGTTGTTGATTCTTGACAAAAAATTAAAATTTGATATCTTTATGTTTGAAGCCTGAAATGTGGCGAAAGGTTGCAAGGTTCAAGGGGGCCGAATACTTTTGCAAGGCACTGTATCTAGATACACAGGTTACGATTCGATTAAAAAACGATAAATTTTTATGGCCGAGCGATTCGATACAGTTTAAGAACGATATGGTTCGATACAGAGTGAAAACGATACGATAGTAAACATTTGTTGTGTGTGTTCGTACAGTATTTTAAACATATAAAAAAAGACCACATTTCTAATAGCAAAATTTAACAACAAAATTTCATACCAATGTTATGTTTTATATTTTTTTAATGAAAAAAAAATTAAAGCTTACTATATGACCGTCATTTTGTTGGATGGGATTGATAATAAAACTCCAGTGACAGACAACAATAAAGTGCAGTAATTCAATTACTGTATTTCCTGGTGTTTTGAACACAAGAGGTAAGTAATTTAAGTGCAAACTTTGAACGTAAACATCTTACAAACAAAAAATATTAATTATATGCAGCAGCTCTAGAAAAAAAAGAATTAAACCTGCAATGTTATCATAAATAAATAATAAATTATGCTTTACCACTGGTATAATTGGGGGAATAAAAATATGGCATTTTAGACAGACAGATCAATAATCCTTACTTTAACCTTATACACAGCAAAGTCTTTCACTTATGCCTGTGTTCCCACATTTTTTACTCCTCATCACTGTCCATATCTTTTTTGAAGGGCAGATTTTTTTCTTGAAGAAGTCAACTAATCCACATGTTCATGTTTAAGTAGACTGCGTTTTGTGGGGAAAAAAATCTCCAGAGGGTCATGCTGCCCTTTCCACCATTGTAGTGGGTTATTTTTCAGGTTTAAAAACTCATGATCTCTGTACTGATCCACACTTCACACTACCTCTGTCCCACGCGAACAGATCTGGCTGCCTTCCTCACTTCAAAGTCCGGCTTTTGTTTCCCTGGGTGTGTTGAAAATCAATCGCTTCACGTCACTGGCGTCGGTGCTCAAACTGTCCATTGTTTTAACATGTTGCTTCGTTGCCACTACTAGTTTCGTTTTGGGCTGTGAAGAAAAGGCTATGGAGCGTGCGTTACAGTGGTTTTGTTAGCTATCACGTTTTTATGACACGCCCGTGACGATCAGGTAATGACGGCGACTTCTAGTGGTTCTTCTGAGGCAACCACGACCGTGAGTTGTGCTTGTCCATATTATATCATGCGTGCGGTCTCAATCTAAGTGCGCTGTGTGGTGAATGACACAAGCGCAGCATGTGAAAAAAAAGCTAAATTATTATCCCATTAAGCAATGCATTGAACTAGGCATTAGAAGCCAATTCTTGTGCTCGCGATAGCCGAATTCTATCTCTATTATTGGTTCATTGAATATTTAATGGGTAATTACTGTCGAATGGTAACTTTACTACAGATACATCTGTATCTCTCACCTGTAAAACTGGATATCCGGTCGTATCGGTTTATCGTTCTCAAGCTTAGTAGTAACGCATTACATGTACTCCGTTACATTTACCTGAATGTACTTCTAAGAGTGGTCTTACTAAGCCATGCTTTTTACTTTTACTCGAGTAGATTTGTGAAGAAAAAACACTACTCTTACTCCGCTACACTGGGCTACACAAGAGTTGTCACATTTTTCCTCTTTTTGCTCTATAATAGATTTATCTTAGGGCTGTCAAAATTATCGCGTTAACAGGCGGTAATTATTTTTTTAAATTAATCACGTTAAAATATTTGACACATTTAACGAACATGCCCCGCTCAAACAGATTAAAATGGGACACGTTTAACGAACATGCCCCGCTCAAACAGATTAAAATGGCAGCACAGCGTAATGTCCACTTGTTACTTGTGTTTTTTGGTGTTTTGTCGGCCTCCGCTGGCGCTTGGGTGCGACTGATTTTATGGGTATCAGCACCATGAGCATTGTGTAATTATTGACATCAACAATGGCGAGCTACTAGTTTATTTTTTGAATGAAAATTTTACAAATTTTATTCAAACGAAAACATTAAGAAGGGTTTTAATTAGAGATGTCGGGTCCGATCACGTCATTTTCAAAGTATCGGAATCGGCAAAAAAATATCGGCCATGCTTTTTTAAAAATTTTTATTTTTTTTAATTAAATCGTTATCTAAATGTATTTAACGCTACATACATAATATGTTACACTCATTAAGAGTCTTTAATTTGGGCTTAAGGTACCAATAACGGCGGTAATTAATTTTTAAAAAATGTATCACGTTAAATGTTTAACGCAATTAATGCATGCGTTGCACGACCCACTCACGCATTGTCGCGCTCAATCTGCAATGGCGCCGTTTTACCCATTTAGAGAAATAAAAGGCAGTGTAAAATGAGTAGAGTGAATTTTGGCAGCCTTTGGAGCCTTTTTTTAATAGGCTAATGCCTTACAATCCCTCTCCCTACGACTAGAAATATCATGGGAAACAATGTGGGGAAGCTAGGTAGCAATTGATCTTTTTCTTAACACCTTATGTTATTTTCCAACGCAGAGAAGATATATCCATTGGTAGCACTACGCACAGTCATGGGTCCACTTCCCATCATGCATTTGGGTTGAATGGCTGCAGTATCATTTACTGAAAGCTCAACAAATACACTAGATGGCAATATTTAGTCACAATATACAAAGTCACGAGTCTTTCTATCCGTGGATCCCTCTCACAGAAAGAATGTTGATAATGTAAATGCCATTTTGAGGATTTATTGTCATAATAAATACAGTACTTATGTACTGTATGTTGAATGTATATATTCGTCCGAGTTTTATTCATTTTTTTATTAATGCATTGCCAAAATGTATATGATCGAGATAAATTATCGGGAATGATTGGAATTGAATCGGGAGCAAAAAAAGCAATCAGATCGGGAAATATCTTGATCGGCAGATACTCAAACTAAAACGATTGGGATCGGGTGCAAAAAAACATGATCGGAACAACCCTAGTTTTAATATAACATTTCTATAAGTTGTACTAACATTTATCTTTTAAGAACTAGCGTGTAGAACAAGCATGTGGTCGGATGTAGAAACAAATGGCGAGTCAAATTTTACGTCAGATGTCGAAAAGATCGTGTTTTGAAGCGATCGTATGTCAAGGTACCACTGTATTCTTTTCACTGGATACTTATTTACTTGTACTTGAGTACATTTTTGGATGACTACGTTCAGTTTTACTTGAGTAAGTAACCCTACTCTTATTTGAGTAAAATTTTTGGCCACTCGACCCACCTCTGAATGTAATGGAATCCATTATACATATTGAAGCCTGTGCTGTCCGACTTTTCCGTTTTTTATTCAGACTAAGGTTTTTGGCAGTCGGGGACATAGAGGACAGAGATTAAAACAGAAAAGACAAGTAACAGGCAATAAGGGAGCTAGCTGAAAAAGATAGTACCCAGCAGTCTTTTCCTCCTACCAATACACCCACAAACGATGAAGAACAAGTGGGAAGTTAAAAAGAAGTCGAAACTGATGTCTGATTCCTCACTAATGATCACAACCGCCATCTTTTATTCACGTGGTGTTCTGCAGTAATAAATTGCAACTGCTCCTCTTTCTCACACTTTTGGAACATTACTGTTCTTTCCTACAACGACACTGATGCTTCAGCCAACCAATCAGTTGTTGAGGTTCAAGAAGCATATTTTACAAGAGAATAAAAATATTCAAGCATATTTTGTAAAACAATACAAATATTTGGCTTAGTTTTATTATTTGTAAAATTTCAACCAAATAGTTATTAAACAATAGAAAAAATGTAAAAATCTTTGCGTCAATTGTAATGTATTTTCCATGTATTTTATTCATAAATAAAAAATTTAGAATGATTTAATTGGATTTTTTAAAAATGGCATTTTTTAAATTATAATATTTGACTTAATTTTATTATCCATAATAGGTACATAAATGAATAAATACATGATTAAACAAAATAGTAAACGTTTAAATTATTTTGACTTTTTTTTTTATTCATGACGAAAAATGATCAAATATTAATTTTGGATTTTTTTCAAAGGCCAATTTTAATTTTACAAAATAATAAAAATATTTGACTTGGTTTAATTATTTGTAAAAAAAAAAAAAACAAGAAAAAAAAAAAAACAAGCATAAACAATGACTCAATACATTTTAACCAGTTATTAATAAACCAAATGAACATTTTCAAATGTTTACGTAAACTGCATTTTTTATTCTTTATTAAAAATTAGCAATGACTTATTTCGATTGTTTAAAAAAGAAAAAACTAGGGCTGTCAAAATTATCGTGTTAACGGGCGGTAATTAATTTTTTAAATTAATCACGTTAAAATATTTGATGCAATTAACGCACATGCCCCGCTCAAACAGACTAAAATGACAGTACAGTGTAATGTCCGCTTGTTACTTGTTTTTTGGTGTTTGGCGCCGTCTGCTGGCGTTTGGGTCCAACTGATTTTATGGATTAGTACCATAAGTGAGCATGGTGTAATTATTGACATCAACAATGGCGAGCTACTAGTTTATTTTATGATTGAAAATTTTACAAATTTTTATAAAACATTAAGAGCGGTTTTAATACAAAATTTCTATAACTTGTGCTAACATTTATCTTTTTAGAACTACAAGCCTTTCTATCTATGGATCGCTTTAACAGAATGTTAATAATGTTAATGCCATCTTGTTGATTAATTGTTAGAATAAACAAATACAGTACTTATGTACCGTATATTGAATGTATATATCCGTCTTGTGTCTTATTTTTTCATTACAACAACATTTACAGAAAAATATGGCATATTTTATAGATGGTTTGAATTGCAATGAATTACGATTAATTGATTTTTAAGCTGTAATTAACTCGATAAAAAATTTTAATCGTTTGACAGCCCTAAAAAAACAGCAAAATCAAAGCAAGAACAAATTACAGGGCTCTAGAAAATGTAAATACTCATTCAAAAACCTCAAAATATATTTTAGCAACGTTTGCATGTTCAACTCCATGCAGACATTTTGTGGACTTTCTGCCAGCTGAGGCAAAAACAGGAAGTAGGAAACAGCTGTCCAAGGTTGAGGTCAAAGGGAAACGGACACAGTAAGTGGCCTAGACAAGACTTCAGATTTTACAGCCAAAAATAGTTACTGTGAAATTCACAACAAAACCTCATCACCAAACAAGCTAGCAAGTTAATATCGACGCTAGTTCTATCTATTTTCTGACTTGTCATCGAGGAAGAAGCCTGTCACTCTAGCGACTATTTATAAAATACCCTCACGCATAAATAATAGGGCATGTTGAGTCTATTTCAAGCTATGGCTAAAGTTTCTTCAGGTCATTATCGAAGGCGGCGAGACAAAAGTGACAATGGGCTATGCGTTTTTGATAGGCGGCGACCGCTCTCATTATCCGACAGCTGGCACCATGACCGGCAGCTGGCGTTAACTGAGTTGATTTACGAGGCATACAAATTGTATGACTTAACCTCCGCGGCGGGGTCACAAATTGTTGACTCACTTACATTTTAGAACTCGTTTTAGAATTGTTTTTTAGATTAAGTCAACGAGCTCAATAGCAGTTAGTACTAAGTTTGATTTGTAGCCTTCAAATCTTTATGCCTTTTTAATTATATGCAAGCTTGTGTGTGTGTCCCCTTTGGCAGACATGATCTGTCAATAGATGCTAACGCTGCCAAACCCGACCAGTCGATAAGCTGCGTTCATGAAGAGGGAGAGTAATAATGGCCAGGTTAGTAATCAATGCAACTAATTGTTGTTAACTTGAGGGCCATTATCTAGGTGTGGGGGTGTATTTGGGATGTGTGTGGCTTTCCTGCCTCACGTCAACTCTCCCTGCCCTCAATTTCCTTCCATCACGTCCTGTTTCCTATCCCTACTTTCCCGCCAGACTTTAGGCTTGACACCTTGATAACAAAATGTTTCTTTCGTGCACAGTGGTCACTACAGTGGACAGCTATTCAAACGTTGACACTTAAAGCAAAACTAGGTAACTTTTCAACCTTTAAAAAATATTTTCATAACATTTGTGATGATACGTCAACTGACAACTAGTTGAATAACACCTCTTTTATATCTTGAGGGGGTTTGTATCGCTTTCATCGGCACTAATAAACTCTGAGGAGGGTGGCAGGAAAAAAAAAACTACAAATGTGTTGACTGCTTTATGGCATACAGTGCTGGCCAAAAGTATTGGAACCCCTGCAATTCTGTCAGATAATGCTGAATTTCTCCCAGAAAATGATTGCAATTACAAATGCTTTGGTAATAATAGTAGTAGTAATATCTTTGTTTATTTTGCTTGCAATGAAAAAACACAAAAGAGAATTTTTTTTAAAATCATTATCATTTTACACAAAACTCCAAAAATGTGCTGGACAAGAGTATTGGCACCCTTTGAAAAATCATGTGATGCTTCTCTAATTTGTGTAATTAACAGCACCTGTTACTTACCTGTGGCACAAAACAAGTGGTGGCAATAACTAAATCACACTTGCAGCCAGTTAAAATGGATTAAAGTTGACTCAACCTCTGTCCTGTGTCCTTGTGTGTACCACATTGAGCATGGAGGAATGAAAGCAGACCAAAGAATTGTCTGAGGACTTGAGAAGCAAAATTGTGAGGAAGCATGGGCAAACTCAAAGCTACAAGTCCATCTCCAAAGACCTGAAAGTTCCTGTGTCTACTGTGCGCAGTGCCATCAATAGGTGTAAAGCCCATGACACTGTGGCTATCCTCCCAAGAGGTGGACGGAAAAGAAAAATTGACGAGAGATTTCAACGAAAGATTGTGCGGATGGTGGATAAAGAACCTCGACTAACATCCAAACAAGTTCAAGCTGTCCCGCAGTCCGAGGGTACAACAGTGTCAACCCGTACTATCCGTCAGCGTCTGAATGAAAAAGGACTATGGTAGGATACCCAGGAAGACCCCACTTTTGACCCAGAGACATAAAAAATCAGGCTGGAGTTTGCCAAAACTTACCTGAGAAAGCCAAAAACGTCTTGGGAGAATGTCCTCTGGTCAGATGAGAGAAAAGTAGAGCTTTTTGGGAAAAGGCATCAACATAAAGTTTACAGGAGAAAAAAGAAACGAGGCCTTCAAAGAAAAGACCACAGTAAGGTTTCCTGATGTTTTGAGGTTGTTTTGCTTCCTCATGTACTGGACTGCTTGACCGTGTGCACGGCATTATGATGTCTGAAGACTACCAACAAATTTTGCAGCATAATCTAGGGCCCAGTGTGAGAAAGCTAGATCTCCCTCAGAGGTCATGGGTCTTCCAGCAGGACAATGACCAAAACACACTTCAAAAAGCACTAGAAAATGATTTGAGAGAAAGCACTGGAGACTTCTAAAGTGGCCAGACCTGAATCCCATAGAACACCTGTGGAGAGATCTGAAAATGGCACCCTTCAAATTGCAGAAACCTGGAGCAGTTGGCCTAAGAAGAGTGGTCAAAAATTCCAGCAGAGCATTGTAAGAAATTCATCGATGGATACCAGAAGTGGTTGTTCGCAGTTATTTTGTTTAAAGGTTGTGCTACCAAGTATTAGGCTGAGGGTGCCAATACTTTTGTCCGGCCCATTTGGAGTTTTGTGTAGAATGATAATGATTTAATTTTTTTCCCATTCTCTTTTGTGTTTTTTCATTGCAAGCAAAATAAATGAAGATATTACTACCAAAGCATTTGTTATTGCAATCATTTTCTGGGAGAACCTGAACATTATCTGACAGATTTGCAGGGGTGCCAATACTTTTGGCCAGCACTATACATCACTTCCCCCTATCCCCATTCATTATAAAGACGGAAGTCGACGCGAGTGCTTTCACGCAAATTTTGCAAAGATGGCAGAGCAACAAAAGAGACATAACGTTTTGTCCGAGGAGGAGGAAAAAAAAGAGAGGCTACCAGTATAAAAGGATACTCAAGAATAAACATTGGCTCAGCTTTCACTCGCTGGCGTGACACCCCCCCTCCCCCTTATCCGAACTCATGACGAGTACGGGTGGGGTGGTTAGCCACACTAAGCCACGCGGTTGCTAACCGTCATATGCTATTGTTTAGCCACAACTGGATTCATTACCTTATCACCATTCATCATTTACACAGCCTCTGGAAACATAAATGTTGTTTAATCATGAATAAGATCATGCTTTTATGACATTGTGCGGGTGTGCGCTGGTCCTCATGGAAAACGCAGTCTTCCTTAAGGCAAAACACTACCACTTTTGTCCACTGGCATTGCTAAAATCGACCAAAACTGAAATATTACCTAGTGTTGCTTTAAAGAGCAAATGTGAAGTAAGGTTGGCCAACCATGTTTTTGAATAATATCAATGGCTAAACAATTATAAGCATATTTTCGTTTTTTTTTTTTAAACGCAGCCCTTCCAGATTCTTTGTTTAACCCATAACAACGCCCTTGACAACGAAAATGCTTTTCTTCGACAATCTTTGGAAATCTTCGGAAATTACGTCACACAGAGAACTGCGAGGGAAGTCCGCTATAGAACAGTATTGTTGCATTGCTTCTCGCTAAGATGCCACGGCGGTGTGAGGTGATGTATTGTTCTCAATCTGAAGAAAAGTTGTATGAGTGGCCAAAGGATAGCAGGGCACGTAAATGGACATCTTTCGTTCGCACGAAGCGAATGAATTTCACGCCATCATCGAGTAGTGTGCTCTGCTACAAACACTTCGAAGATGCCTGCTTCCTTAACCGGTCTGCTTATGATCAAGGATTTGCAAAAAAGTATGTGTGATTTTTGGATAGATGACTGATGACTTTGTCAAACCAGAGCCGCCACCTGTTGTGGAATGAATAGTAGAAGGTAGCGACATTAGCCGAAAGCTAACTCGGGGCAATCCCCGATCATAGTTGTATTGAGTTCATTTTTCCTACACTCATAAATTCGTCAAAACTTTTCTTTTATCCTAGGCAATAGTAGGTGGTTTATTTATACATGTTTCGGCGAACACTTCCGCCTTCGTCAGAGGGTCTGAAGGCGGAAGTGTTCGCCGAAACATGTCAGGTAAATAAAAGCCAACTTCGCTAGCTTCTACTGTTCGTTCCACAATATGATCGGGGATTCGTCAAAACTTTTATTTTATCCCAGGCAATAGTAGGTGGTTTATTTACCTGACATGCTTCAAATCCTAAAAATAATAACAGCCTATATCTTACCAATCTTGTAATCTCGATGGGTCTTGTCTCCCTTCCATGTCAGGTAGTCTGGGCACATTGTTTGCATCCTGATTAGCGTCTGGCTAATACATGTACGGTCCAACATAAAATTCCAACCTCCTCCTCTTCCTCCAACTCTTCAAAAACTTGGATCTCCTCACTTGCGCTCGATCTATCGCTTATATCACTGTTTGAATCATTGTTTGAATGGCTTTGTATGGCGGCAGTATGGAGCGCTGCCATCGCTGTTCTCGGTGTGACGTATCACTTCCGGGTTCGTCCCCTTTCACGCTCGAACTTCAGAAACGCGATTATTTTGTCAAATATACAACATATAAATTATTTTTACATGCTTTATTTGTTGGACAATGTTTAATTACTTTAATTGTGACCCTATTTGGCATTTTATGAAATTAATTTCACATTTGGTCTTTAAGTATTTTTCTTTGCTTTTCAAAGTGTCTGTTGCTCTGTTTACATTGCAGTGTAAATGAAAAGATCATCCGAAGCAGCAATCACAAACATATTGGGCTGTATTTTGTTCTCCTACCGTACAAATATCGTCATTGCAAATTTCCTTGGTGTTATCATTTTGAGGCTATACCGACTACTCCTAACACGCACGGAATGAACTCAATTCGACTTGAATAGTCTGAAACCGACCTGTTTGATGCGGTCGGGGTTGACTGTGGTCTGTGGCTGTAGAATGCTGACTGGTTCGGACTTCTGGCTGCTTTGCGGCATCTCTCGTACTTTCTCAGCGATGAAGTCGTGGACGCCATTGAGTGCCTCCACCGTGCCTTGAACCAGACACACCCGCTCCGTAGTACCTGCACACACAAACACCAACGTGTTATCATTAGTGCTGTCAAGCTTATCGCTTTAATGGCGGTATTTTTTTTTTTTTTAATCAACTCATTTGCTCCCAAAAAATCTAAATATGTCCTTTTTTTAATTGTTTCAGTGTCCCAAAAATGAAATTATACGTCTTTTACGTTTTTTTTCCCACAAGAGACATCTCTAGATTCTGATGCAGCTTCGCTCCAAAGCACAATGCTGAAAATGCATTTTAAAGCAATAAAACTGGCCACTGGAGGGCAGTAGCACATTTGGTAAGACCCGAAACCCGATTCAACAGAACGAACGGCTGGGCCACACGGCCAGGGCGCCGGCGGAAGACGACCAAGTGCGACGACCAGGATGCCAGGCGGCTGACGACCGAGCAGAACGGCCGGGAGGATGCCCGGGATGCCAGGCGCTGGATGACCGAGCAGAACGACCGGGACCACCAGTGCAGCGGACGATGCCGTTGAGTCCATGCTGCTCGCCGAGCAGAGCCCGCGCCGCCATGCTCGGCCGCTCGCGTCCTCCGCAACCCTTCAGTGTACCGTGACTCAGCCGGAAACGTGCACGGCCAAACCAGTTCCCACCCAGGAACACAACATGCCCCACACAAGTTCCCCAGGCGAACTCCGCCACGAGGCAGTGGTCAACACAAAAGAAAGACTAAAAAAAAATCCATCTTGATGTGACAGGCGGCGATGAGGGTTTACTCCGGCTGTCGCGGCCACAACAGCGTCATCTCTCAGTTCAATAGTTTAGTTATGTGTAAATAAATTGTTATTTTGCTATTAAAAGCTCTATTTGTCTTGTTGTTTATGTTATTTTGTAGAAGGAAAACATTATTCAGATGTTCGGGATGTCACAAAAGCGAAAAATAGTTGTGTTAAAGTCAAAATTATGTTTGAATGTATGCTTTTTTTCTCTGTTTTTTCATCAGAAATTGGAAATTTGCTCAAACTAAGCTATTTTCTAATGCTGATTTCTAAAGAATGGAAAAAGATATGAACAAACTTTTTTCCTGCTGAAAGAAAGGAGTCTAATCTTTCTTTTGTACATAGAATTTTCTGTGGGCCTTGCAAAATCAGTCAAAATCCAGTAAAACGGCTGGGAGCAAGGGGGGTGCACCGGTGAAAATGGCTGGGAGTGATATTTATTTAAAAATATTGAAAATAATTGTTGAGAGAAATGGTGGAGGAAATGTTTTGTATTCATAAATGTGTCCTCAGTTGATGTGGAAATAATGTTCCTATTGCTTGTTATTATTGACATATTAACTTTTCGCCACAAGATGGCAGGATAGGACTTAATTGTCTAAAGTGCTACTTTTATTACTTCTTCTTGTTTGACTTTGATGACTTTAATTTGTGGGATTGCCTGTGCATACAGCAATGAGAGAGGATGTATCCGCATGTCAATGGAAATTAAATACGCCGAGTTTTGAGTAAAAGACAACGTATTCTCCCTACGAATGCAACGTTGAGCTGCAACCACCTCAACAATAATAAATAAATAAATATAAAAATATTTGACGCATTTAACGCATGCGCGGAAACACCCGCTCATGCATTGCCTCAAACAGATTACAATGACGCCTTTTTTTGCACATTGAGAGCTAAGAGGCAGAGAAAGGTGGACACAGGCGTTCATTGGACCACGCCGTTTATTGGCATGAAATTCAGCAACTCCTTCAAATCAAACATAAGTATCATTTAGTGAAAGCGCAACAAAAGTAATATTCCTATCTTTCAAAAAAATATTGTTCACAAATAGAAAAGCGCTCAATGCAAAGAGAACTGGCATTCCCAATCAAAATAGCTATGCATAATACATACAAAACTTACTCAGACTTTGGTCAAACTCTATTCAAACATTTCGTTTAGCTCAACAAATACACCGGATTGCAATATTTAGTCACAATATACAAACTATCAGAGGTCTCGTACGTTGCAAAAGCCAGCACTCAAATGACCGTGGATGGACCAGTAAACAGGGAACTACGGCGTCAGTTAAGGGACAAAACACACTCATTGGCTTGATTTCTAAGTACAGTTGTACCTCTACATACAAAGTTAATTCGTTCCAGGACCTTGTTTGTCAGTCGAAATGGTCGTATGTCGAGCAGGATTTTCCCATTAGAATACATTATAATTCCATTAATTCGTTCCACAGCCAGAAAACCTACACCAAATCCTTAATAAATACTGCTGTTACTATTGCAAATAGCAATTACAAAGAGCAAAACAAATGCATTATGAATAAAAATCATAATAATAATAGTAATAATAATAAATATAATACCTGTAATAATGCAACAAATCGAGTTTTAATGCGGCAGTCGTATTTTGTGTGGTGTACCTGAACGCACCGCGGGGCTGACGGCAGAGTGAGTCAGTTAAGATATTCCTTTCATTTTAATGTCCTATTGTTGCGGGCTTTTGGCATGTTGACGCTGTCATAAATAGTCGTATTTCGAGCATTTTGTCGGATGTAGAAACAAATGGCGGGTCAAAATTTACGTCGGATGTCGAAAAGATCGTGTGTCGAAGCGATCGTATGTCGAGGTACCACTGTAATTTAAAACTTGCCATTAACACCTCGTGGTGTATTTCAATCACTACCTTACATAGTTAAATACACTGGAAGAACGGCAGGGAGCACACGTGACGTCACTGCTCGGCGACGTCAACAATGGCGAGCTACTAGATTTTTTTTTTTCTGATTGAAAATTTTACAAATTTTATTAAAACAAAAACATTAAGAGGGGTTTTAATATGAAATTACTCTAACTTGTACTCACATTTATCTTTTAAGAACTTTAAGAAGATCTTTTATGTCTTTCTACCCGTGAATCCCTTTAACAGAAAGAATGTTAATAATGTTAATGCCATCTTGTGGATTTATTGTTATAATAAATAAATACAGTACTTATTTACAGTATTTTGAATGTATATGGCGGAAAACACTCAGGTAACTTGAAGTTCCGCTGAGACCAATTAGGCCAACTTTCAAAATTGTCCGAAATGCATGAGTGATACATCATTGGAAAGCTTAAACTCTCAATTTTCTGGGGGAAGAAAAATGTGGAACAAGAGGGCATTTTCTAAAAAAAAAAAAAAAAAATTTAACTGAATAACCCTATCTGGAGGTGAGAGCACGCGAGGGCAGAATTACAGACGCCATGACTTTAACGAGATATTATCGCGTACTTACCTTGTTTCGATCCAAAAACTCCATGTAGCATGTGTCAAGACACAGCTGTGAATGGCCACAGCTGGATTTTTTTGGGATTTTATGGGTGAAACATGGTAATATAACAAAGGTCGCGATGCAGAAATCGCAGACATCAAGGAGAGGTTGAGATTTTCTTTTTCATACATTTACCCCTTTAAACATTTTTCTTTTCAATTTTTCTTCGTTTGGATCGATTATTTATCATCTAACATATCGGAGAAAATGCGACAGAAACAAATAAAATACAATTAAGCGATAGCTATGAGGTAAATATCCGTGACTTTTTTACAGACGCCATTTTTTTCATTGTGACATAATTTGTTTAAAAGTTTAAAATACAGTGGGGAGAACAAGTATTTGATACACTGCCAATGGGAAAACCCATTGGCAGTGTATCAAATATATGAGTATCAAATATATGAGTGAATATTTTTTTAAAGTCGTTTTTTTTAAAAAAAAAAAACGAAATATGAGACACCAATTATTGATTCTAAGCTAAAAACGGTAGACATTTTGAATTATAAAAGTAATTAATTACCTTCGTTTTATGGCTGGGTTGAAACAAAAGCGGTTGCACGACATCTATAAACGGGGGTTTTCAGGGTAAAACGGACAAATTAAAAATAGTTCGGGGGCCTAATGCGCCATGAATCTGCTATGGTAGCATATAGACGTATTGTTCTATCAAACACAACAGTTGTTTTGGCTTAATATACAGCAGTTTCTTTTAAAGAGCAGTGCAAGAGCAGAAACTGCTTTTTCAGTCTTGTCTGTGTTTTCCGCTATATATCCGTCTTGTGTCTTATCTTTCCATTCCAACAATAATTTACAAAAAAAAATATGGCATATCTTAGAGATAGTTTGAATTGCAATTAATTACAATTGATTTTTTAGCTGTGATTAACTTCATTAAAAATTTTAATCGTTTGACAGCTCTAGTTATCATGAATCCTACCATGTTAGCATTAGCATTTGCGTAGCGAAACGGCTGCCAGTGTTAATGTACGTGTGCATACTTGTTTGTATTTGCGCGTGTGTGTGTGTGTGGGGGGGGGGGGGGGGGTGTAGGGGTGTGTGTGTGTGACACGGAAACTGGGCCCGGCCTTTCCCTGACAGCTGGTGCCCTCTGGGTAATCTTTCCTCATCCAATCAGGAGCGAGGATTAGCAGGCCATTGTCTTGGCATGAGTGAGAATAGGACACTGTTGGGGTTACGCTACATCTGTGCCGCCATTTTTTTCCATTCCAAATATTCAGGGAACAGCTCAGATTAAGTCACACAATTAATTGATAATATATTTTTTCAATCCATTTTGACTGAGAGGAGCAAATGAACCTTCGCCCTCTCCCAGTCAAAATGGACTGGACGTATAGCACCGTCAATGGCACCGAAACGTGAGCATTCACTAATCCAGGACGTCACTTCCTGCAAGCATGCGGAACGCTCATCATCATCATCATCATCATTCAGGCTGCGTTTTATTAAACGCCCGCTCGTTATGACTCACTTCTTCCTCTTCTCGGGCTCACTGCTGATCTGAGAATGTCACTGCTGATTGTATATTATTAATTTAATACATTTTGCGAGCACAAGCATCATAAAATAGACTGATAGCAAAACAGTAACTGAGAAACTGACAACAAACAACAGAACTTCATCCGAATACGAATTCTCCTTCAGATGTTCTGGCGGCGGCAAAGCAAGTCGACCGAGGACCAGATGATGGCGCTGAAGAGAGGACTTCCTCAGTAAGCTCATTAAAGAGATCTCCTCAAGGTGAAGGATTAGCCGGCGTTAGTCGGCTACCTTTGATCACATCTGATGGATTAGCCGCCAGTTAATGACGGACGCCGCTAACGGGCGCGCAGTCCTCCTTCTTCCCAAAAGCTCCGAAATGCAAGTCAAGGTGACCTTTCTTGGTGCACTTATACATTAACGTGCATGTACAACATCAGTGTCATGGATATTCACATACAAACTAATTTACAAACCTACGACTTTGACTTTCCATTACATTTGGATTAACGTTGGCACTTTTTTCAAGAAAATATTTTTCCTTCTGGAACTGTACAAAGAAATTAAAGATTTACAGTACTTTTATCAGAATTGTCAAGTTGGATTTTCTGGGGAAAAAATATTTTCCCTTGAAAACTTTGAATTTTGTTTCTTAGAAATGTACTGCTTGTTTGAAGAATTCAGTAACATTTTATTTGAATTTGGTGTCATACGCGGAGTTTAAGGGGGGGTCCGGGGCCATGCTCCCCCTGTTGGCTGCAAAGTATCAAAGCATGTAATTGACTTTCCTATATATGATTTTAAATTTAAGAGTTTTCCGGTAAAATATTGTCTTTAAAAGTTGTAAAGCAATAAAACAAACAGCAAAAATAAATGAAATGAACAAAAAAATATATTTTTATAATGGGTTAAAATTATTATTATTAATTACAGATCATGTGACTAGCACCTTAGAAGGTCATTTGATTTGCTTAGCCAAAACTACCAGAGGACAGAAGGCAAGATGGATATGTCATTTTTTTCAAACCTAAGCTTTCAAAAGCGACAACAACTACTGAGCAAGAACCAAGGATTGAAAATATGGACCATGAAACACCAGAGAGCACCGCCAAAATGGTGAGCGGAGTTTCAATTTGCCCCACTAAAGATTCTAATTATACAACGGAACCACCACCCATGTCTTGCCAATGTAGTTACCCCCATCAAAAATTGTATCCCCTTGCCGTGGAAGCACACACAAGTTAGTTATGAGTCATGTTGACTTAAACAATTATTTGAAGCCAGAAAGGAACCACAGTTATATATCTTGGACATCGACGTTTATTAAACTGGAGAAACTCCATACAGGACTTGAATTACAGTAATAACAGTTAAAGGTCATCCTACGAGTAAAATAGTAAAACATTTCCTTTTTTATGTTCAGTGAGTAATGTTACATTCTTTGATAGGTATTTTTTTTTTTTTTTTTATGGATGGGCCATGTTTTAAAATCTTGTAGATAACTACATCACCAAAATACGGAAATCAATGCAGCACAGTGGCTTCGCCTAGGGGATACAATTTTTGACGGGGGTAACTACATTGGCCTAACACCGGTGGGCGTACCATATTCAATGTATGATGATCTTGGTGGAAAGTATAGCTGTCCTAAGCAGTCTGATTTAGAATTCCCCTCAAAAATGATGGGAAACAAAAAATGCTAATTTTCATCTTCTTATTATAAATATTTGTGTAAGTTGATTTTATTGCTGACACTGCGTTTCAGGGTCATCAATGATCATGTGGTAGGATCATGTTGTGCCCCTACCGTCTGCCCCAAAAGTCGAACTGTCATAATTATGACATGACACTGTCATGAACATTAATGAATGCTTATGACAGATGTCTTTAAGTGTCCTAACCTTAACACAATTCCTAAACTGTAATCCAAACCCAAAGACATTTGAAAAAATCTCAATATTGCATCAAAAGTGTCATAATTTACTAATCGACACTCAATGACATCTGAGCCCTCATTCATCGTTATGACAGGTGTCATGTCGCCATTTTGAGTCTTATGACAAATAAAAGTGAAACCAAGAATTCAACATCATTTTCGAAAAAAAAAGTGATGGAAAAATGGATTAGTTCTAGGAAAATAAAACAATTCGGGTCGGGTCAGGTTCGGGTTTAAGATCTTACCTCAGTGGGGCAAATAAGTATTTAGTCAAACACCAATTGTGCAAGTTCTCCAACTTGAAAAGATTAGAGAGGCCTGTATTTATTTACATGGGTAAACCTCAACCATGAGAGACAGAATGTGGGGGGAAAAAAAACAGAAAATCACATTGTTTGATTTTTAAATGATTTATTTAGAGTGGGTAATAAGTATTTGGTCACCTACAAACAAGATTTCTGGCTTTCAAAGAGGTCTAACTTCTTTTAACGAGGTCTAACGAGGCTCCACTTGTTACCTGTATTAATGGCACCTGTTTTAACTCATTATCAGTATAAAAGACACCTGTCCACAATCTCAGTCAGTCACACTCCAAACTCCACTATGGCCAAGACCAAAGAGCTGTCGAAGGACACCAGAAACAAAATTTTAGACCTGCACCAGGCTGGGAAGACTGAATCTGCAATAGGTAAAACGCTTGGTGTAAAGATATCAACTGCGGGAGCAATTATTAGAAAATGGAAGACATACAAGACCACTGATAATCTCCCTCGATCTGGGGCTCCATGCAAGAGCTCACCCCGTGGCGTCGAAATGATAACAAGAAATGTGAGCAAAAATCCCAGAACCACACGGGGGGACCTAGAGAATGACCTACAGAGAGCTGGGACCACAGTAACAAAGGCTACTATCAGTAACACAATGCACACCAGGGACTCAAATCCTGCACTGCCAGACGTGTCCCCCAGCTGAAGAAAGTACACGTCCAGACCCGTCTGCGGTTCGCTAGAGAGCATTTGGATGATCCAGAAGAGGACTGGGATAATGTGTTATGGTCAGATGAAACCAAAATAGAACTTTTTGGTAGAAACACAGGTTCTTATGTTTGTAGGAGAAAGAATACTGAATTGCATCCGAAGAACACCATACCCACTGTGAAGCATGGGGGTGGAAACATCATGCTTTGGGGCTGCTTTTCTGCAAAGGGACCAGGACGACTGATCTGTGTAAAGGAAAGAATGAATGGGGCCAAGTATCGAGAGATTATGAGTGAAAATCTCCTTTCATCAGCAAGGGCATTGAAGATGAGATGTGGCTGGGTCTTTCAGCATGACAATGATCCCAAACACACGGCCAGGGCAACAAAGGAGTGGCTTCGTAAGAAGCATTTCAAGGTCCTGGAGTGGCCTAGCCAGTCTCCAGAGACCAATCCCATAGAAAATCTGTGGAGGGAGTTGAAAGTCCATGTTGCCCAACGACAGTCCCAAAACATCACTGCTCTAGAGGAGATCTGCATGGAGGAATGGGCCAAAATATCAGCAACAGTGTGTGAAAAGCTTGCGAAGAGTTACAGAAAACGTTTGGCCTCCGTTATTGCCAACAAAGGGTACATAACAAAGTATTGAGATGAACTTTTGGTACTGACCAAAAACTTATTTTCCACCATGATTTGCAAATAAATTCTTTAAAAATCAAGCAATATGATTTTCTGGGTTTTTTTTCCACATTCTGTCACTCATGGTTGAGGTTTACCGATGTTGACAATTACAGGCCTCTCTAATATTTTCAAGTGGGAGAACCTGCACAATTAGTGGTTGACTAAATACTTATTTGCCCCACTGTATATATATATATATATATATATATATATATATATATATATATATAAATAAAAGAATGTCCGATATATTTTTTCTCTACACCACGATTTGTTATGACAAGATACAGCTTTTTACACTAAAAAATCCTGACTACTTAAACTTTACAAACAGTACATGCCCTTTTCAACTAAAAATAATACAACTTTTTACAAGTAATATCTTGGCAAATACTGACATCGCATGACACTTAACACCTTATTGAATGAAAGCTTTCTTCTACTGTAACCTTGGCGACAAACTTTGTAAATGTACAAATTAGACTTACACACACCATTTTATGCAGCTGCTGCTGATGTCATAAGCGTGTGGGTCTGTGTGCGTGCGCGATCATGTGTTGATGTAATCACGAGCAGGAAGGAAAGTTGGACGTGTTCTCGCTCGAGTCCTATGTGGATAAAATTGGGCCTTAAGTTATAACACACACACGTGGGGGTGGGGCTCCGGCTCCAAATGAGCTCCAATTAGGAAAAAGGTCAGTGAAAAAGTGACGTTCGCACCTGACGGCTTCCACGTGTTGGCGCATGTGTGAATGTGTAATGACTTTTTATAATAAAGAAGCTTCTACGGCATGAGGGACCCCGGGCCGCCGTTCCCCCATTCTGCTTTGCTTCATGTGTCAGCGACTTAGATGTAAAGGCTGGTGTCAAACAAAAGAAGTTGGGAAAAAAAGGAGAGAAAATTCCTCCTCACTGATGTCACCTTTTTTTTCTTCATTTGCTGCAGCTGCTGCCTCAACACCCCCAATTGAATGCACCCCCGCACCAGTCCCTTCCCAAGTCACCTGCAAGCCTCCCTTAAAAACAGCAGTGCAATGACTTGAAGTCTGCACAAGACCTTAGAAAGTTTTGACTGGAAGATATCAATTCAATTGAAAAAGACACGGTAGTAAACTTTGATCAATTGATCATGTTTTATTTTGTGGCACTGACGGCGATAGGTGTCCAATCTCTTTATCTGTAAGGGGCTGGGTCACTTGCTGTTAGTTTTGAGGGACTTTTGGGTCACTTCCTTAATTTTGGGTCACCTACAATTGATTTTTGATTAAGTCACCTCCTCTTAGGGCCGCATCTATTGATTATTTAAGAAATCAATCTATCAACATAGACTTCATCATTGTATTGACAGGTCATATCCGTCAGCCACTGCGCAACGCCTTCAAGTAGGGGGCTGTCCTACAGTGGTCGCAATGAGTCAACACATGCAGGGATCCAACGCCAGATTTAAGTTGAAAAAGTACTAAAGCTGTACCACATACAAACAGGAAGGATTGTCTCAGGAGTAATTTGTTCGAGGGTCCAAGATAATTATTATATTTTTTTGTACCATGCATGCATTTTGAAACATGAAAACAATCAATGGGAGAAATTAACCGCTACGGCATTGGTGTCCTAATTCGCAATATTTACGTAAAATAAATGCTAACTGCTCCTTTTTGTTGTTGTTGCTTTTTAACCAAGAATCGACACTGTTTAACGGCCATATCTATAAAGAATTCAGGGATTTAAGCACTTATTTACAAAAATTTATACGTAAAAAGTAGTGCTGTCAATTTTATCGCTTTAAAGGGCAGGAATTAATTTTTTTAATTAATCACGTTAAAATATTTGAAACATTTAACACTTCCGCGGAATGACCCGCTCATGCATTGCCTCAAACAGATTACAATGACGCCGTTTTTGCGCACTAAGAGCTAAGAGGGAGAGAAAGGCGAGTGGACACAGGCGTTCATTGGACCGCGCCGTTTATTGGCATAAGCTTCGGCAACTCATTCACAACAAACATAAGTATCATTTAGTGAAAGCACAACAAAAATAACATTCATATCCCTTCAAAAAAAAAATGTTTACAAAAAGAAAAGCTGGCATTCCCAATCAAAATAGCGATGCAAAATACACATAAAACTTACTCAGACTTTGGTCAAACTCCATTCAAACATTTCGTTTGGCTCAACAAATACACTGGATGACAACATTCAGTCACAATATAAAAAATACCAGAGGTCTCGTACGTTGTGAAGCCAGCACTCAAATGACCGTGAAGTACAATGGACACAGGGAACTACGGCGCCAGTCGAGGGACAAAACACACTCATTGACTTGATTTCCAAGTAATTTAAAACTCGCCTTGTGGTGTATTTCAATCACTACCATACGTAGTTAAAGACACTGTGGAAGAACGGCTGTGACATCACCGCTCGGCGACGTCAACAATGGCGACCTACGAGTATACAGTATTTTTTGATTGAAAATTTTACAAATTTTATTAAAACAAAAACATTAAGAGGGGTGTTAAAAAAATTACCATAACTTTTATTAACATTTATACATTTATCTTTTAAGAACTACAAGTCTTCCCATCCGTGGATCCCTTTAACAGAAACAATGCTAATAATGTTAATGCCAATTTATTGTTATAATAAACAAATACAGTACTTATGTACAGTATGTTGAATGTATATACTGTATGTGTCAACGATTTTTTTTTTCATGACGATGACAAGACGACAACGAGCTAATAAACGGGTTTTGGGGAACGAAAACATAAGACAAAGTTTTCGTCTGACGAGACAAGAATGAGATAGAAATGCACAATAGTTTTCGTTACATGTTCACAATGTGTGACATTTTATGTGTAGTTAGCCTGCATCGTAGCAGTGTCTAGTTGTGTCACTAGTGTGATGTGCTGCTGCTCTCCAGTCTCCAGGCTTGCACACTGTGACGGCCCCTGGCCGTTTAATAGTTAATTTTCTGAGGTTCTTCCAGTCAGCTGATCGTCGCCTCCACCACCTGGCTGCTTCCCCTCCCACTGTGACGACAGCTGATCGACGCAGGACGGACCGACGACGTCACCGCCGCTGATTGGCCACGGAAAAAGGCGCCAAGCTTCTTAAACCTGCCACTGTCAACGCTCTATGAGGTCGCATTTGACAGTATTCTGCCGCGGTCCTCCTTGCCAGCTATTTGCTCGCCATTCACGCTCGTTTGCATTTGATCGCTAGTTTGATACACTCCCGCTTTTTCGGTGAGGTCTTTTGTGTTTATTCGTTATTGGATCGTTTTCGTTCACCACTGTAAATAAGAGCACTGAAGCAAGTAAGGGTAAGTCGCCATTTCTGTTCAACCCGTTTTCTCCTGTTTTGTATAGAGTAGGAAGTTAGGTTAGAAGCCGTCTTTTCTTTGTTCCTTTTACATGATCAGGGTTTAGTTAGCGGGTGGGGTTTAAGTGTAGTTCCTTTTGTTTGTTGTTTTGGCCTGGGCTTACCCTGAAGTCACGTTTCGTCGGCATTCTGTACATATTCATTGCGAGTTTGATTGTTCTGTAAATAAATTTGTGTCCACTCGTACATTTGTGTGGCTTGTTTTATGTTACGCTCTTCGCGAGCCTTCTTTGGCACGTAACACACACACACACACACACGCATGATAAGATTTGTTTTCTTATCTTGGCCAGAAGCCTTTGAAGGTCTGTGCTGAGTGATCATCACACACTAAATGTAACTCATAGCGTTAGCACTGGCATTCGCATTTGAGTTAGCATTAGGCTAATGCTAATGGCGAGCGTCCTCTTAAATTTTTTTCCCTTTTTTTTTTTTTTTATGTACAGTTCATGGCGTCCAGGTTGGTATAATAATTACTTGAAATTAATGTACTGATTTCCTGCTGAGTGTGTATTATCACCAAGTTGGCATTGTCCTTATAGACGCTTCAGCATGTGCTCGACTGTCAATGTTCGTTCAAAACAGTTGGAAACTTATTTTTAGAGTAAATTTCTTTAATTTTACCAAAGAAAAACGTCGACTAAGACTAGACAAAATCTGAGAGAGGACTAATACATGACTAAACAATACAGTGCATGACTGAACAATCACTGCGAGCCCTCCTAGCCCAAATGGGTTGGACATATATCAGCGTCAATGGTAGCCAATGAGGCTTGCAAAACACTGGAGGAAGCCCTGCAAGTGTTTTTTCAGATTTTTGATTTTTTAATAGTTGTGTCATCCAGACCTCCAAAGTCAAAAGTTCACCCGTTTGCATGCGAGTGATTTACGCACGCCTCGTGTGACTTGAAGTCAGAGAAGACGTTTCAAACTTCTCAACAGGAATGCGACTGGCTCGCTTGCACACAAACACACTCAGACGCATTTCCTCTTTTCTCTTTCCTTCCTTCCACGTGCATCATTTGCTGTCTTGCTGAGCGGCGCCCCGGATCACCTTTAGCACCCTGACCTTCTCTTTTGTGTCGTCACACATACACACACAGCAATAACGGTGGCTGTCTTCAGCCCGTTGAGTGTCATTTCCCCGGTCGGTGTCTAGTGTCGCGCAACCGCATTAATGGTCTCCCACCTGTCTTTCTACGAGCCGACGTATGCACACGCACACAGGCGTATATTCTTGTTGTCATCCCGAGGCCTCAAAGTTATCTAAACATTCTCCTTTTAACCTCACTTGTAATGCGTTTGTGTCTATCTTTGGCTTTGTGTGTGCGCAGCTGACAGGATAGAAAAGGGGCAGTTGTGGTCACATGGGGAGGGGGCAGAGATGGATTTGGGGGATTGCAGTCTGGAAGGACTAGATAGCGGGCTTAAAACAGCTGACACTGTCCACCACGCACTGTCAGAAGCATGCATGATTGGAAGACCACCAGTTCAAACCAAACAACAACAAAAAAACACTACATATTTGTAAATGTTTTTTTTAATTACTATTTTTATTGTATTTATTTATTTTCATATATATTACATGGTCATTCATTAATCATTATTTACCATATTTACAGTATTTATCTGCACCAATTTACATTTGAGTGTTTTCTATTTTAATGATTTAGATCTTCTATTAATTTTCATTTCAATTAATAACAGCTAGATTTGTGTTATTACTAGATTTTAAGTGTTTTAAGTCACGCATGGCTTTTTTTATTTGCATTTTTCCCAATAAGTTTTCACATTACTAGTTAAGGATAGGGTTGTTCCGATCATGTTTTTTTGCTCCCGATCCGATCCCGATCGTTTTAGTTTGAGTATCTGCCAATCCCGATATTTCCCGATCCGATTGCTTTTTTTTGCTCCCGATTCAATTCCAATCATTCCCGATAATTTTTCCCGATCATATACATTTTGGCAATGCATTAAGAAAAAAATGAATAAAACTCGGACGAATATATACATTCAACATACAGTACATAAGTACTGTATTTGTTTATTGTGACAATAAAGCCTCAAGATGGCATTTACATTATTAACATTCTTACTGTGAAAGGGATCCACCGATAGAAAGACTTGTGACTTTGTATATTGTGACTAAATATTGCCATCTAGTTTATTTGTTGAGCTTTCAGTAAATGATATTGTAGCCATGCCCAAATGCCTGATCGGAAGTGGAACCATGACTGTGCGTAGTGCTACCAATTGATATATCTTCTCTGCGTTGTCAAATAACATAAGGTGTTAAGATAAAGATCAATTGCTACCTTGCTTACCCACATTGCTACCCATGATATTTCTAATCATAGGTAGAGGGATTGTAAGACTTTAGCCTATTAAAAAAAGGCTCCAAAGGCTGCCAAAATTCACTCTACTCATTTTACGCTGCCTTTTATCTCTCTAAATGGGTCAAATGGCGCCATTACAGATCGAGCACGACAATGCGTGAGTGGGTCGTGCAACGCATGCATTAATTGCATTAAAGATTTAACATGATACATTTTTTAAAAATTAATTACCGCCATTATCGGGATAAATTTGATAACCCTACCTTAAGCCTAAACTAAAGACTCTGGATGAGTGTAACATATTATGTCTGTAATGTTAAATACAATTAGAAAACGATATAATTAAAATATATATATATATATTAAAAAAAGGCATGGCCGATATTTTTTTGCCGATTCCGATACGTTGAAAATGACGTGATCGGACCCGATCGATCGGCATCTCTAGTTAAGGAATCAATTTTCCCCCAATAATGGATCTTTCAACTAATTCATTTTATTACATTTTTTTTTTTTTTTTAAACGGTGAAAGATAATCTCTCACTGTTTACGTCTTCGCCATGTAGTAAAGCATTATTTTGCCATATTTGTGTTGACAGTGTGGTAGCTACGCGCTCCTCAGACGTCCGCCAGTTTTTCCGGCGGTCATTGTCTAGCCGCTTCTCCGTGAACATGCCTTCTGCCCTCAGCAGGGGAACAACGAGCTCTAACTTGCTTGCCGCGGGGCGGGTTGCCGATCGGCGAAGACAGTCGACAATCCCACCGCCGTGTGAAATGATCCTGGCTAGTTATGTGTGTTTTTTCGCTTTGAAACATTACTCGGTTCGGGTTAGAATGTCAGCTAGCTGTAACGCCTCATGGTTTGTTTACATTCTCCGAAACCGGGGCAGGGAAATGACAAAAGCCCGACTAACTACTGTGGCATAAAATATCATTCAGGAGGTGCAAGAAGTAGACAGTTTTGACCATTATGGAGTAATTTTGCCATGTCGTACTGAATAAATGCGTTTTTATTATTTCATATTCCATTTAGCACAAGACTGTTATTTGTCTTGACCATACCATTTATTTAGCTAATGAGGAAAAATACTTGGATAAAAAGAATATCCTGTAAAAAGATTGGCATAGAGACTGAAATTACATTTTGCAGCTCTCTTCGTCGCATTTTCCTCGTTCTGAATAATTCCCCCTCAATGGGCTTAATAGCAAAACGACGACATTCTCCTGCTGGGGACGCTAGAGCCCTATAATGGTAGGCGTGGCTAACCGGCAGATTAAAAGACTAATTTCTCGTCCTCTGCACTTTGCCAAATTGTTGTATATAGTCGAATCGTCTCAAAATATGATTCTAATTCACATAATAATGCTATTTAAGACTTTTTTTCTCCTGTCGTACGCACTTTAAATCTCATTCTTCTCTGTACAATGATAATAAAAGCTTTCTATTCTATTTCTATTCCAAAAACAGGAACATTAGCGAAATAATTCATCATTTTGCAAAGTCCTCTTCAGTTTTCTTCTATCAGAGCAATTTTTTATTTGGAAAAATGTTACTTGTAGTGTCAAAAAAAAAGTAATTAGAGCAGAGCATAAATTTTTAAATTAACATCAAGAATTGTTGGTTTCTGGCCGGTCACAAAAGCTTAGATTGGAAAGAGATTCATAAATTTGACATTTTGAGTGTGGAAAATATGTACGCACACACAAACAAGGCTGGCAAATTAACTCACTAAATGACTTAATGACTCTAAACTAAATATAACAAGGATCAAATATCTTGACAAAAGCCTCACACACACACACACACTGAGCTCCTTCGTGAAGACCTCGACAACATTAAAACAAGCTGTTACCATTTAGAAGCGGACTCTGCTGGTGCCTCGCTCCCCTAAACACACCGCAAAAACCGTGACATCACGCGTTAACGCCACGACGGGCCGATTTACGACGCTTGGCGCGCTGTTTACGACGTGGCGAACGGTGTGTCCGCGTTTGGAATGCTAGCATGTCAACACTGAGGCAAACGGAGAGCGTCCTTGTCAACATTTTGGATTTAAAAGAAAATACAATATAAAATCACAACAAGTCAGGTGCTGCAAATACTGTACTTCACAGGGCAAATTCATGTTTTAAACTTTGGAGGTGGTGGAGAAATTTTTTTTGGGACGTACTAGGGAATAACATAGCAATTTCTATGCATAAAGTTTTGGAGATTTTAACGAGAGATGGTTGTATATTTTGAATATAGTTTTAAGGGAACAAATCGGGTCTTTTTATTTTTAAGAATGAGACATATTTACATAGTAGTTTTAAGAATATTTTGATCAAAAAAATAATAATTTCAGGAGTTATTTTTCTATTTGTGTTCAATATATTATCTTTAAATATTTCAGAGGAAAATGTACTGATATTTTTTTTTATATTATTTTTATATAACTTTTTATTTTTCTATTTTTTAAAAATGTATTTGGCCTACTGCCCGTAGTTAACTGGGATAGGCTCCATTTCCTCCGCAACACTCGTGAGGATAAGTGGCATGGAAAATGAATGAATGAACATTTTATTAATTAATTTACTAATTTATTTTTTTTTCCCTTTAACTTAGAATTTTTTATATATTTAGAAAAAAAGGTGACATACTAAAGAAAAAAAAAACATTTTCACTCAAAAATTGATTCTTTTTTTGGAAAACTCCAGGGAATTGGAAATGTTTTAGGGTAAAGTATAAATTGTCCACAATATATAGACATACATTTTTTTTAATCACTGAAATAATTCACTTTGTGATTTTTAAAGGTAAACAAACCAAAAAAAAAAGTGTTTTTCCCCGTTATTTTTAATAAATATGCAAAATTAAAATGTTGGAACGTTGTATTATGGCTTTTTTTTTTTTTTTTTTAATAAATAGAAATTTAAACAACTTTTGGTATGCTTTTACATTGGAAAAAATCTCGCGCATACCACAAACCAAAAATGTTCCAAAATTACTTTCTGTACAGTATATTTAATAATAAATTGATTTCTCAATAGTTACACTTACTCAGTATGAAACCTGAGTCTGTTTAGATGAACACAAAGCCAATATCCTGGCAGGAATCTTCTTCAACAGCTCTCAGTACCTCTTTATTTTTATTTTTATTTTTTTTAATAGTAGTTAGACTTGAAAAGCTCAGAATTATCAGACAGGGAGACTTTAGCAATGTCTTTAACGCCATCAGGGCCGAGCATCTAGCTGACAATTGCTTTCCGGGCAGGCAATATTAATGTCTCTGTCACAGTGTGGGACTTTTTAGATTTAGCAACAAGTTCAGCAACAAGGTAACTGGCTTTGAGGGCTTTCTCATTGACCTTTGTACTTCTTCTCTAAAAAAAAACCCGTTTCTCTGTGTCTTCACAATGGCGAACACAATAGTCAATCGACTTGTTTTGAAGCGACGGGTGTTTCGTTCGGAGATGACGTTTAAGCTCGCTTTGCACCATGGTGCTGTTGGATAGCTGCTGGTGTCAAGTTCAAGAACTGCTCAGCTTTCTAGCCATCAGCCACCTTGCTGTCCTCGACAATGTGTTGAAATAAAACACAGGGGGAGGATTGTCCCATATGGATAAAATGGAAAGGAACTTTTGTGTGTACTGACACTTGACGAGTCTAATCAAATAATGTACTGTAGATGCGCTGGGGTCCACATTGTCGTCGGAGTTCTTGAACGCGTTAGAGCAATCGCTCGCTCATCTGCACACGACTGCAACCTTCTACCTACTTCTTCCTTCGTGCTGCAACTCCGCCCGACGATGTTAAAAAAAAAAAAAATGTGATACTGGATAATTTCTCGTGGCACACCTGACGATCTCTCGCGGCACAAAACACTGCAATAAGGTAACAAAATATGGTACTTTCAATACCAGATAAATAACCACAATGGGAGTTCACCAAACTCGCATTTGGCACATTAAAACTGTTCAGCCTATAAAAACAGTCAGATTGTCATTCTCCATATCTAAGTATCTGAAAAGGACAGATTGTAAGGACGTATTACAAAAAAATATGTAGGAAAATTAAGAGGATTAGACTTTTGCTATTAACTGTGATGAAACGCGTTCCGATATGCACAAAGCAATAACGCATTAAAAAGTAGTATATTTAGAAGCAAGAGTCATAACCCAAATGTGTCCAGTCTTCCGTCTTTCTGTCCTATCTCTAATTAGGTGTGCCCTCCCAGTAGTTGTAGCTTAAGCTAATATATATGCGCTTAACACCACTCTTTTACCTAATTAGCTTATATAGTCATACATACAATGGTAGTACAGTAGTACCGCTACATACAAAGTTAATTTATTCCAGGACCTTGTTTGTAAGTCGAAACGGTCGTATGTCGAGCAGGATTTTCCCATAAGAATACATTATAAATCCATTAATTCGTTCCACAGCCCGAAAACCTACACTAAATCCTTAATAAATACTGCTGTTACTATTGCATATAGCAAATACAAAGAGCAAAACAAATACATTATGTATAAAAATTGGAATAATAATATAATAATAGTAATAATAATAATAATAATACCTGTAATAATGTAACAAATCGGGTTCTAATGTGGCTGTGGAATTTTGCGTGGTGTACCTGAATGCACCGCGGGGCCGACGGCAGAGTGAGAATGCAGTTGAGATATTACTTTACTCTTTTAACATAATAAATGATGAAAAACATGACGATGCTGGCGATCTCTTTCGTGATGGTACCACAATAATAATTGTCAACTAAACTTCTAAAAACAGTTGACCGGCGCATACCCCACGCTAATATTTTTCCATCATTGCATCTTCACTTCAATGGCAAGCCTCACATTTTCCTTTTTCACGACCTGCTTAAACATTCCTGGAACCCACGTTGATTTCTCTCACAAGAAAATCTGCCGTGCGTCCTTCTTGCGGGAAAACAATGAAATCGCGACGCTCTCATAAATCGTCGTATTACGAGCATTTCGTCGGATGTAGAAACAAATGGCGAGTCAAATTTTACGTCGGATGTTGAAAAGATCGTGCGTTGAAGCGATCATATGTCGAAGTACCACTGTACATGCAAGTAACACACTTTTGAATGGGAGTGGGAACCTCTTGGTACCTCACGATACCATACGATTTGCGATACAAAGCTCACGATAACGATGATCTGACGATACGATTATCAATACATTGGTCAGGAAATTATTCTATGATATTCTACAAACAACTAATAAACAAAAAACAAGTTTCTGCTGTGAATTGGAATGAGTTCATCATTAGTAGACGTCGAATCCATTCAAACTGGAAGGGTGGCATCGAATGAACATTCGTTCATTCGCTGCCATCCCTCCCACTTCAAATGGATTGAACGTCTATGGCCGGTAGTGGCAGCCAATGCCAGGCAATGAGGTAATTTTGGGCTATTTAAAGTCATTTACAGTGGGGCAAATAAGTATTTAGTCAACCACTAATCGTGCAAGTTCTCCAACTTGAAAATATTAGCGAGGCCTGTAATTGTCAACATGGGTAATCCTCAACCATACCAGTCACTGTTTGATTTTTAAAGAATTTATTTGCAAATCATGGTGGAAAATAAGTATTTGCTCAATACCAAATGTTCATCTCAATACTTTGTTACGTACCCTTTGTTGGCAATAACGGAGGCCAAACGTTTTCTGTAACTCTTCACAAACTTTACACACACTGTTACTGGTATTTTGGCTCATTCCTCCATGCAGATCTCCTCTGCAGCAGTGATGTTTTGGGGCTGTCGGTGGGCAACACGGACTTTTAACTCCCTCCACAGATTTTCTATGGGGTCTAGATCTGGAGACTAGGCTAGGCTACTCCAGGACCTTGAAATGCTTCTTACGAAGCCACTCCTTTGTTGCCCTGGTTGTGTGTTTGGGATCATTGTCATGCTGAAAGACCCAGCCACGTCTCATCTTCAATGGCCTTGCTGATGGAAGGAGATTTTCATTCAAAATCTCTCGATACATGGCCCCATTCATTCTTTCCTTTACACAGATCAGGCGTCCTGGTCCCTTTGCAGTAAAACAGCCCCAAAACATGATGTTTCCACCCCCATGCTTCACAGTGGGTACGGTGTTCTTCGGATGCAATTCAGTATTCTTTCTCCTCCAAACACAAGAACCTGTGTTTCTACCAAAAAGTTCTATTTTGGTTTCATCTGACCATAACACATTCTCTCAGTCCTTTTCTGGGTCATCCAAATGCTCTCTAGCGAACCGCAGACGGGCCTGGATGCGTACCGGCTTCAGCAGGGGGACACGTCTGGCAGTGCAGGATTTGAGTCCCTGACGGCGCATTGTTTTACTGATAGTAGCCTTTGTTACTGTGGTCCCAGCTCTCTGTAGGTCATTAACTAGGTCCCTCAGTGTGGTTCTGGGATTTTTGCTCACATTTCTTGTTATCATTTTGACACCACGGGGTGAGATCTTGCATGGAGCCCCAGATCGAGGGAGATTATCAGTGGTCTTGTATGTCTTCCATTTTCTAATAATTGCTCCCATAGTTGATTTCTTTACACCAAGCGTTTTACCTATGGCAGATTCAGTCTTCCCGGCCTGGTCTACGTCTACAATTTTGTCTCTGGTGTCCTTCGACAGCTCTTTGGTCTTGGCCATAGTGGAGTTTGGAGTGTGACTGACTGACTCAGTTGTGGACAGGTGTCTTTTACACCGATAATCGGACAGAATGACTGTGAATGCTCTGTTCCCAGTCTAAATGGATGGGGCGTCGAGCAACGTCAATGCAGCCTTAGAGTTAAATGAGACACAATTATGGTGGAAGATTTTGGTAGCAACTTGTTCGTTCATTTTTATTATTATTTTTTTAGACATTGACACCTTTTAAAACCATATTATGATTCTTGGCAGGAGCATATCGATAACCTTTTGGAATACAAAGTATCACGATATATCAACATTTCGATATTTTGTCACACCCCTACTTTTGAGTAAGGGTAACCTTTTTGTAGGCTCTATTAATGCACAATTGAAATAATTAACGTTAATTAATTTAGGAGTTAACTCAGAGTTAACTAATTAACTTGCCCAACATTTTTAAAATATTACTTTTCATATAGTTTTCTTTGAATACATCAAATTATGCATCGAGAAAATGTTCCTAAAATTAAAAGGAATAAAAAAGAAATACACTTTGGCTTTCATTCATTCGGCCCTCTCAGTCAAAATGGATTGGACGTATAGCGCTATAAATGGCAGCCGATGAGTTCAATAAGTGCCCTATAAAGGGTTAATTTAAAAAAAAAAACTTGCTATTTTCAAACTGTGGTATGCATGGTAACAAGTCAAAATCCAAGAATCTAATGAAGAAAATGTGTTGCCATGACGACCGATGCGACACACACACATACACACTCCAAAAAGACGTCACCTTTAGGTTGCATAACAAGCGTTTGTTTAACGCAACCTGTCCAAAAAGTGGCGCGCAGAACCAAAAGTATGAGTTGCGCCCTTGGCGCGTGTTTGTGATTGGCTGACCTCCTGACACGCTCGCATGCACACACACAACATTTGCTCAACACAGCTTGTTGGCTACGAAGGTCGGCCGGCATGCTTGCTCCTTTACATCATCTGCACCGACAATCTGCTCTGCATTTGTTCCACTGTATCTCTGTGTGTGTCGCTATAACATTGACACACACACTGAATGTCACAACACTGCCGCTTCCTTTAAAAAATTTTTTTTTTAAAAGTCCGACATGACATTCCCGACTTCAACCCAAGAAAAACAAAAGCAGCGCTTTGGTGGCGTGGCCTCTCTCCAATGCGTTTTTTTTATGTGCTTTGGAGTCCGCCAATCTGAGAGAACGAAACCATCTTGTTTCACTTTGTTTGAATCATCGGCCTCGACGTCGCCAACAACTTTTTAGAGGATGATGTCATCGCTGTGAGTGACCACACGGCTAACTGTGTGGACGCTTGTTATGTATGGCATTAACTCCGCTTGACGTCCAGTCTATTTTTATTGGGAGCTGCCAGACTTCCCAGTCAAAATGTATGGGACGTATAGTACCATCAATGGCATCCAATGAGTTAAAACGCCATTCATCCATTCCAACCAAACTGGTCACCAGTCAAACTTCAAGGCAGGTATAAACAAATGAGCATTGACAAACACTTTCCAAAGGCGCCACTAGGGGACATTTTGCTTTCTAAATAGAAAATCACAATGTTTCAGCAATGGATAAGTTAATTTTCTGGAGAAGAGAACGACCAAATTATAACAAGTTTGCAAGTTTTAAATTTTTTTTCAATCTTAATACCTTTTAATGCCGCAAAAGTTAGAATGTGAGCCAAATGTGAGCACTAAAGAGGTACCATCTTACTGAATTGATTAAGAAAGGGAAGACAGTAATGAGGCCATATAGCGGCTGCAAAACAATTATGAAACAGAACGTCAATACAAATTTAATTATTTGCTATTCATTAACGTAGCAACAAGCGACAGAAATTGCAATCGTAAACATGATTTTGTGGTCTAGAAATACACAAGTGCACTTAATATGCTCATATTAGTGATAAGGAATGTCCGTGACCAAATACTAGCAGGCTAATGTGGCTAAATGAATGTGGCTGGAAGCGATCAGCAGACAAGATTGGTTATATTTTTGGTGATTGACCAATCTTCGATCCCCCAAAATTTATTAAATCAGTTGGCCGATCGATCTGTGCGCCTTTGGTAGTTTTGTTTATTACTTATATATTTATTACGCAATGATACATAATTGTTGTGAACTCCAAATGTTAGCGATACTGTTATTAGTCTGTGCAGATTAGGTCATTAGTAACATTAAATGTAACACACTCGACCAAAGTTTATCAGTGGGCATTTTCGTAAGTATTTCTGGTAGTTTCCTACTGGCCAGTTTCTGACATCATTATAAAGATGCAGGGAAACAAGGCTTTCAGTTTTGGTATGCCACCCCAAAATTTGAAGTGTCCACTGTCACATTTCCAGGTCATGAACATAACCTCTTGCTTCCTCTACAGTAGCCGCACAGGAGTTTGTTGCCTCAAGAATGAAAGTCAAGATAATTTTGAAGACATTAACGAGTCAAAATAACACCGGGGAACCATTTAAAAGCAAATTTCTGTTCTGTTCGATTTTTATGCTGATCACTCTTTGAAAAGATACAGTGGCACCTCTACTTACAAACGTCTCTATATACGGAAATTTCATGTTACAACACACCTCAACGGGAAAATATTGCCTCTTTTTACAAAATTTCAGGATATGAAAGGCTAAAATAGAGTATGGGCCTCTACTCGCAACTCCTAAAGTTTACTTAATGTAACATACTTATAGCTGCTCTGCCATTGGCTATCGCCTATGAAAGAATCTGAACTTTTAACCAGATTGCCGGAATCACGCCAGCCGAACCACCGGACCTGCGCTGGTGCAGATCCAACGACCTGGGCCGGCGAGAGCACAACAACCCGGCCAAAAGGCAAAACTCCGCGCGTTCACCTTAGTCTTAACGTCTTGTACTGACTCCATTTTGAAAGCTGGGAAAAGGCTTTGAAGCACAAGTTGACAATTTATTTAGGTCGACAGCGATCAAATGGCAAGGCGAAACCGAAAGACTCAGGCGAGGAGACAGACTCGTTTCAAGGTCACCATATCACAAGTCAGCAAAAGGTTCCCAGGAAAAATGACAGCGATTAGTTAAACATTCAGTCTTTGTGAAGGCTCTCTCGGAGCGGGCTGTGGGCAGGAGAAAGGTGTGTTTGGGCGTTGTTTAGGATTATCGTCTGTTTGTGGATTGGACAGGAGGATTCGGGAGTTATAGGGAAAATCATAGTTTTTCAACATTTATGAATCGTAATCGAGTCGTCACGTGTCGAAAAGTTTAAAAGTTTGGGGTCTAAGCAGTGCTTCGGTTGTAAATCATAAGGTGCCGGAACGCAAAGTACTTATGACAGTGCAGGGATGACGAGCCTCCCAGAAGGAAGAACCGGACATAGGCGCGACGACGAACGAGCCACGGAAATCGCCGGTCCACATATTATTATTACCGTATTGGCCCAATTATAAGACGGTGTTTTTTACATTGGAATAAGATTGTAAAAGAGGGGGTCGTCCTATATTCGCAGTCTAGACATAATACCCGTTCAAGACGCTAGATGACGCCAGATATCATTGAAGCGATGTTCTGTTATGACATATCTCAGCTACTCTCCCCATTCATGACGCTAGATGGCGCCAGATATCATTGAAGCGATGTTCTGTCATGACAGATCTCAGCAACTAGTTTAACCAGTTTACATTATTTTATTGCAATGTTTTTCCTTATTCAGATTTGTTTCAAGACTACAGTTACAGTTAGACATCACTTTGATGGTTAATGCAGTTATAGCAATCTTGTTGTTTTAGCACAATAGATTGGTTTATTTACATTTCAAGAACCAGAAGCCATTCATTTACAAATGTAATTGCACTTTAGTTTACATATTTAAATGTTCGGATATTAAGATCTGAATGAGGCAAAATAGCATGCTTTTTCTCTTAAATATATTGTTATAATCATTTGTTTCAGATGCACTGTCATTATTTTCTGTATAAAAATTAATTTGATGTTCAAAAAGTCTTTTATCAAACTTGAGTCTTGAAAAAGAGGTCGTCTTACAATCAGGGCCGTCTTATAATCGGGCCAATACGTTATTTTCTATACACGAGAGGTGACGGATCTGCTCAAATAAGTCCTGGAACACAGGGAGGCCAAAATCAAGAGGTGCTGGATCTTGTTCCGGCAGGATCCAGCACAAATTAACCCCTGGGTCTAAGCGACCCCAAACTTTTGAACTGTAGTGGATCATATGAGATTTTTCATTATGTACACTACGGTAGTGTGAATGGTAGGTTAATAATCGATGTATTGGCACACCGCGAGTCAGTTGCAGCCAATGATTTATAAATTTTCATAAAACAAGCACTTATACTGTACATGTTAAGTGCAGTAGTTGTCACAAGACATCAGGGATTGCATAGTTCAAAAACAAAGACGTGATTAGGGATGGGAATCGAATGCTGATTCCAATTCGGAACCGGTTCCAAGTGTTTCGAGGCCTCGACATCACAATGAAAAAGCCTTAACGATCCCTTTAACGATCCCTAAAGACGCATATTGCGTCATGACGTGTCTAGTTGTCCAGACGCATCAAACTAGCATGGCGCCAAGAACCACTCGCTCCAAAGTTTGGCTACACTTCACCAGGAAAAAGGGTGAAAATGAAAGGTTACGATAGTTTAGCACGAGCGTTGCCGCCGTAAACATAACAATGACGTAGGTTCGAACGCTTGAAAGTGTGTCTTCACTTCACGAGGAAAAATTACAACAAAGCGACTTGCAGTCATTGCGAGATGGAAATAACTGCATCGGGAGGGAATAGACTGCACTGTCCTCACCGAGAGGCTAAGGCTCAGTCCTGGCTATACAGCTAGCTAAACTCCCAAATGACGATGCAGAAGACGTTGGTATAATTTGCTGACTTTATTCAACCATCACTTGAAACTAAAAATAGAAATGAAACAACTCAATTTCGTCCCCAATAACAAACAGGTTTGCATCAACGTAAATCAGCGATGATTAGCTGCTAACACAGTCATAACAAACAGTTAGCATGCGTTCGCTAGCATTAGCCCATCGTTTAAACCACTACACAACTGGATTTAAATGTCCGATCGCGAGTGGAAACACACAACAACAACACAGAAGATGATACATACAGGGGTTGGCTCTGTGGATATTTTACAAACATTAACAAAGAACGTAGGCTCGTGGCAGTGTTTCCCTTTCTCACTAACTCGCTCACTGGCTTGGATGCGGCATTTCTTCTCCTTCGCGCTCTTCTTCGCGTGAGGAAGCGCAAGGGCGCCACCACTTGAGCGTGAAAGCACCATAAAAACTAAAAGGCATGCATTTCAATATACTGGTAAATAAAAACAGGGGTCCCCAAACTACGGCCCGCGGCTCCATATTTGGTCCGGCCCCCTGAACAATTCCAGAGAGCATTTTGAATTTTTTTTGTTTTTTTCTCCCTCAGTAGTGTTATTTATTTCCTGGCCTTTTTCAGTGTATAACTCAGAGAGGGTTATTTGGTTATTATCTATTTAATTAATAGTGCTATTATTATTTATTATTATTATATTATATTATTATTTTTATTTTATTTACTTTTGTTCCGAGAAGAATCCACAGAGGGTTATTTGATTGTGGCTTTCTGAAAAACAATAATTTTTTTACATTTCGCACTCCTGCAATCGTCACAATTTTTCTGTTACAAACTGACCCCGGCCTCTCATCAGAGAAGGGAAAAGTTATTTGGCCCTCACAGGAAAAAGTTTGGGGACATTGCCAAAGGCAGAACAACGACCTATATGCCAAAATATACCAATATTTTTTATTTCTATTAGAAAAATGTTTCAGTAAAATGTTACACATTCTTGTGCATTTGCCACTTATTGCCACAGTTAACATTGAGGCTTTGGGCCTCTTTTGACCTCGTTGTGAGTTTGTAAGGTTGTGACTTCTGATTAAATAAACTTGATGCCAATCAAAATGTTTGTTCTTCTTTTTCCCGAAATTAGAATCGATAAGAGAATCGATAAAGAATCGAATTGTTAAGCAATATCGATAATGGAATCGGAATCGTAAAAATCTTATCAATTCCCATCCCTAGACGTGATAGAGAAAAAGTGTCATTTGTTTTGAATTCCGTACCCAAAAATGAACTAAAAACAAAACATTCTTCTAAAACAAAAACTTGTCCCCAGTAAAATCATGTGAGCAACATTTGTTAGCTTAATTTTTCATTATCTTGGTCAGCTTTTTGTTTTAGATATATTTACAACAGTATGATAATAACATGTTAGTATAATGTTTTCCCCAAAATACACAAAGAATCAAGAATCACAATCAGTTGACACATGATCAATTTTAGCCAACTCAGCTACATTAGCTCATCCTGTGCGCGGGTGTGCGTGTGTGTATGTGTGAGCTCATCGTCATGAATGAAAAGCACATGTAAGGCGATTACTTTTGATTTGTGTCAAGACAAACAACAACACACGCATAAAACAGACGGAAAAAGCATTTTTTTTTTCCTTTTTAGATGTCAGCGAAAAAGAGAGGTGAGCGTGAAGAAAGGCAGGGAGGAGGGGGAAGGAAGAGAGGATAGGAAAGAAAAAGAGGAAGGCAAGAGGAAGGAAATGGAACGAGTGAAGTGGGAAATGAGAAGGAGGGAGAAAAAGAGAAAAAAGAAGGAAAGGAGTAAATGAAGGAATGCAAAATGAGGGAAGGGAAAGGAGGGAAATAAATGGGGGAAAAGACTCAGGTGAAGAAGGAAGGGAAGTAGGATGAGGAAATGAACTAAGGAAGTAGGAAAACAAATATAGTTAGGGAGAAGGAAAAATTAAGAAGAAGGGAAGGAGAAATAAAGTAATAAAACATAAGGCTGTCATGCAAAGAAGAAGTATAGGAAGGAAAGTAGGATGAGGAAAGGAGGACAAGAGGAAATAAATGGATCCAGGGAAATGGGAAGAGAGACAAGAAAGAAAAACGAAAGGTGGATGGCGAGATATCACGTAGTGTTGGAACGATTAATCGATTAACTCGAGTAATTCTATTAGAAAAAAAGATTCGAATTAAATTTTGCTGCTTCGAGTATTCATTTCATTAAAGTGGCGTTGTAATGGTTTGTTTTGAAAGTGTTTGCATTTAGTTTTATCGATTTGGGTGGATACACTGCCCTCTATTGGCGACAGTGAATATGACATAACTCATTTCACATGGCTGAATCCAGCTGTTCTCTGGTAAGACCAACATAAGTTTCTGTTTGAGGTAATGTCTTTTAATGCATATGTAACTTAGTTTATTGGCTTTTTTTTTTTTGAATATTTGTTTGAAGCATTTGATAAGAGCATTGTAAAAAAAAAAATAATAATAACAAAGAAACTTTAGCATTTTATAGCATTTAAGCTAGCCACTTTTGCTATGTAAATTAGCCAGTTGTTCTTTTGTTGTATTTAGATCATTTTTAAAATTTTTTATACTCTTTGAGGCTCAGCTCAGGTATTTTAATTTTCCATGTTCCTTAGCCGATTACTTCAATTATTCAAACTAACTAGTTCGACTTCTAAAATAATCGATAGCAACAGCCCTAAAATCAAGACAAGTTCAATAAAAGACTTTCTGCGTCAAGTACAAGGGCGTAGGTTTGGTCTTAATATTGGAAGGGACGATAACCTTAACCTTACCAATATTAATAAAAATGGAGCCTTCCGTAAAGTAAAACACTACAGCTTTTGTCCATAAGCACAACCAAACTGAACAAAAAATGAAAGTTCTTTGGGCTGCTTTAAGACCACATAGATAAAATAAAAATGAAAACTGGGGAGAAGGGGGTAAACCTTGGTTCACTACATTTCTTCCAGTTTAATTAGCATTAACAGTAGAAAACATACAGGAGGATATTTCTCTCAAAGCAGCTTTCTCCTAGAGTTCAAGAAATTCACATAGATTAATTTTATGCTAACTGTGATGCAGATCGGACTTTCAGTTGCAAAATTAGTGGTGTGGTCCCCACCTTAACAACATTGACTTCTTTTTACATTACTTACAGTGACTGCTGCTGGTGGAAAAAAAAACTTGTTATATCCGTTGCCTTCGAAGGGGGCGGAGGCGGCATGTTGTATTTCTGTCGGGGCTGTGTGTGTGTGGAGGGGGGGGGGGTCAAGTCATCAGCCAATCAAACGTGTGTTTGAGGGGAAAATATTCAAGTCAAAAGGGGTCAATGTAAGTCTGAACATAATGAAAGTACTGTAATTCACTTAATAATGGTAGGGTCAATTCTATCCTTACAACATATGGGAAGACAATCTAAATTACCTGTATACCTGAAGTCATTATATAATGCAAATAAGATTGCTTAAAATTTGGGGACAATATCAGCATCCTTAAAAGTTACAAGTCTTATGTCCCTACCGTCCCTAAGCAAACCTGCGCCCTTGGTCAAGTAAATAAGCAGAGGAAAAAGTGGTAAGGAAATGAGAGAAGGATAGAAGAAGAACAAGAAGGAAATAACAGGAGAAAAGTGGAGGCAAGGAAAAAGGATTGAATGATTAATAGGGAGTAAGAAGAGGAAATAAGAAAAGGTAAGATAATAAAGGAAAGTGTATGAAAAAAAGCTTCCTTCATGTGGCCTTCCTTCATCTGTCTACTCCTGAGTGTCCCTAAACACACCACAATCGCACTCACAATTACAGGGAAAGTCCAGTGGTCATGACAGCTGACGGCTTTGTGGGATCCCAGACTAAGAAAGGGGGGGCTTAATCATAAAGGGTAAGGGGCGGTATTTGAGGAGGGGGGATTAATCATAAAGAAGGGGGCGGGGTGCTTGAGTAGGGCATTGGGGGCTTTCACTGGGGGAGAATTACTAAAAGAAGGAGCTGGAGGGGCAGCTGTGGAAGTTGCTCTATTGTCGTGTGTATGTGTGTTGCCCCCCGCCCCCACCAGACAAGATGAAAAAGCCTCCTCAATGTGTGTCTTTGTTGCCTTGATCACCTTCTTCTACACTGCAGGAAAAAAGGACGCACCGGCCCTTTAAGAGCACACATCTGTGGCGGGCGAGTGAGAGTGAGCTAGAGAAAGTGTTCAGAAAGAGAGACATTAGCCCATTTGGACCTTTTAAATGTGACCCTTTTGTGGCAGCCGGGGGGAGGTTGCCACAGCGACCGGCGACGCTGAGTGTCATTGTTGTCGAGGGCCAATCAGGGTGCGGGAAATACACTCTGATGTTGGTGTGTGCAAGTGCTGACGTTGCTTTTAACATGCGGTTTTCATTTGAATTTTTAGGAATAAGAATTCGGGGAGTGCATTCAAATCCACAAATAAAAAAGACAAGCGTCCCTTCAAGAGGTTTGACATAAGTTCAACGGCGTTGTATTTCGTTTCGTACTGATTGATGTGGCGAAAACAGTGACGTCTCACACACACACAAAGATTCTACAGTATATTTGTGTTGCCTTCAATTTCACTAAACTGAAGTGTCCATTTAACTCACTAGCTGCCATTGACACCGATAGACGAAAGAGACACAAAATGTGTTTACATTTAGCACATTATAATTTAACAATTAAAGCAACGCTAGGTAACTTTTCAACCCTTATAAAATATTTTCATCACATTTGTAATATGTCGAGTGACAACTAGTTGAATGACACCTTTTATATCTTGAGGGGTTCTGTATCACTTTCGCCAGCACTAAATAACTTTGAAGAAGGTGGCAGGAACCCTGCCACATAAAACAACTACAAATGTGCTGATTGCTTTACAGCATACATCATTTCTCCCTTTCCCCATTCATTATAAAGATGGAAGAGATGGCAGAGCAACAAAAGACGCAAAAAAAAAAAAAAATGTCCGAGGAGGGAAAGAAAAGGGAGGCTACAAGGATACCACAGTAAGCCACACAATTGCTAAGCCTTATATGCTATTGCTTAGCCATAACTGGATTCATTACCTTATTACTATTCATCAATCCCACAGTTGCTGGAAACAGAAATGTCGTTTAATCCATCTGCAGGCGACAAGGAGATTGATTTTGATTGATTGGTGATTTTACGACACTATACGAGTGCGCTGGTCCTCATGGGAAACGTAGTCTTCCTTAAGGCAAAACACTACCACTATTGTCCACCGGCGTCGCTAAAATCAACCAAAACTAAAACGTCACATAATGTTGCTTTAAAACACTGAAGGTAAATAAATAAAATAAAATTATAATTATATAATAATATATTTGAATAATATGAAATTATAAATGATAACAATAAAAAGTGAATATTTTTAAATAAAACATTTTATTCATTTTTAATTTTCAAAATGTCTATTAATTTTACAACCTATCTTTTTTTTTTTTTTTTTTAAAGAAAAATCTGTAAATAGGACCGTTCAAATTTTTAAAATATTCTTTTAATATATATTTTCCAGTAAAAAAAAGGAAAAGAACATTAATATTCCGTTTTTATCTACTATTTCTTTAAGTTCTTTATCTTAATTAGAAAAGGGAACCCCTAAATATGATATTTTTAATACAATTAAAAAATATACATACACACCTATATATTAGGGCTGTCAAAATTATCGCGTTAACGAGCGGTAATTAATTTTTTAAAATTAATCCCGTTAAAATATTTGACGCAATTAACGCACAAATGCCCCACTCAAACAGAATAAAATGACAGCACAGTGAAAGGTGTAATTGTTGTGTTTTTCGGAGTTTTGCCGCCCTCATCTGGCGCTTGGGTGCGACTGATTTTATAGGCTTCAGCACCCATGAGCATTGTGTAAGTAATTATTGACATCAACAATGGGGGGCTACTAGTTTATGTTTTGATTGAAAATTTTACAAATTTTATTAAAACGAAAACATGAAGAGGGGTTTTAATATAAAATTTCTATAACTTGCACTAACATTTATCTTTTAAGTCTTTAAGTATCTTTTAAGTCTACAAGTCTTTCTATCCATGGATCGCTTTAACAGAATCATACCTGTTAAGTTGTAGAAATTGCAAATAGGGAGATTTCTGTTTGCCAACCCCGATGACGCGCGCGTGACAATCGCTAAGACAAAATGCAACCATTTTTTTTCAAGTTCATTTTGGTCACAACACTTGTGTAAAAATTAACTACACTGTCAAAGAACCTCTTTTTGGTGGCATCAGAGATAGTCTTCAACTTGCTCCATTTATTGTCTGGCATCATGTGATACTGCTATGTTGCCTGTGTCATGCCAGTTCTCCTTGTTCCTGTAATCAACATCTAGGATATCCTCAGCTTTCCTGATCACATCTGTTTGCACAAATTTGGACATCAGCTTCCTCAGCAGCCTCTTCATCTCATCAACCATCACTCCAATTAGGGTTTCGTGAGACTAAATCAGCAAGATTAAAAACATTAATTACATCATTTAGAAAAATTAATCATATTTGTTTTTAAAAGTATCTTTGTCATGGCAGTTTTTTAATTGAATTGTAACCTAGAATTGAAACTTTATATTTTTTGTTTCAGCACAGTAATAATGATATAATGTAATAAAGTGTATAGTATACACTTTAGCTTTAGCATAATAGCGAATCTAAATGATTAAACTTCAAGTAAGTAACGATACGCTTTCTCACTTAAATTCATATATTGTGGGGGTAGGACCGCAGTGGTTTAATATTCCATGATGTTTGATCCACGAAAACACAGTAAAGCAGCGACTTCTTCCTCGTCATCGTTCTCCCATCATTAGCTCTAATGCTATTAGCATTAGGCTAGTTAGCTATCGCTGGCAGGTAAGACTTACGGCAATTACGTTGACGAACGTCGTTTTTCCCGAATACTGGAGGCCGACCAGGGTCAGCTCCATCTCTTCCTTCCAAAATAAAGACTTGAACCAGTCTAAAAGCCGGTTTATTAGTGCCAGCATCTTGGGAAGTCGGTGGTGCTTCGCCTCTTCCCTCCCTGTCAGATGTATGGGTTGGGCTTTTCCAGCTCTGAAGGGGAGGGAGGGCAGGGAAGTCGGAGACGGCCAGGCTATTCGCTGTTGGTCACTTTCCGAATCGGGCCGAATGGTATCGTTACAAAACGGTGACAAACAAAAACGTAAAAAAAAAAAAAATTGACATTTTTGGAAAATCGGGAGATTTGGCTTTCTAATCGTGAGGCGTGAGCATTGGGGTCAAAATCGGGAGTCTCCCGACCAAATCATGAAACTTAACAGGTTTGCAGAATGTTAATAATGGTAATGCCATCTTGTTGATTTATTGTTATAATAAAGAAATACAGTACTTATGTACCGTATGTTGAATGTATATATCCATCTTGTGTCTTATCTTTCCATTCCAACAATAAAAAAAAAAAATATATATATGGCATATTTTATCGATGGTTTGAATTGTGATTCATTGCGACTAATTACGATTAATTAATTTTTAAGCTGTAATTAACTCGATTAAAAATTTTAATCGTTTGACACCCCTAATATATATATAATTAAATAGCTATACATATATTTCAATAAAAAAGGAAAAAACAGTAAATGTTTTCCTTTTTTGGTCTATTATTTAGTGTTTAATCTGTTTTTCAGACTGTATTTCTAATCTACTGATCAAATTGTAATTTTTTTATTACCCTCTTGATAAAAAAAAAAACCACAAAAAATATCATATTCTTTGATTTCTGTAATATAAGAAGTAATCAATCGAAAGATCGTTGCTAGATCCTCTTAGTCAAAATTGATTGGAGGTCTATCGCCGTCAATGGCACTGTAGCGTGACCATCCAATGCCAACCATCCAAGTTAAATGCATTCAATGTTTATTGCCGTCAATGGCAGTAAATGAACTAACAGGAATAAGTTTGTGTTGCGTTTAAGTGCTCCTCAAACATATCAGCATTTATATGAAAAAATTGACGTCTTATTAAGTAACTACAAATGCACGCAATGCGAGGTGGGGGCTCCGGAAGACAAGAGGGTCTGGACACGGCTCAAAACGTGAAGAAAGACGTCTCTCTCTCTGCCGCTCTTACACCTGCTTGGGGGGAGAGTTGGGGGAGGGGGCCACTCAGAGGAAGGAGTGCAAGGGGGAGGAGTGGTGGGGTTGCTGGCTGCACGGTGCTTGTCACTTTGATTTCCATCACCACGGCGATGGGCGTCCCACAATCCTCTGCTTTGTCCAATAGAGGTGAACGAGTGTGTGCGTGTGTGTTGCTGCAGAAACGCAAGAACAAATCAAAGTATGTGTGCTATTTACAGGATGCTTGTGTGTCTCTCAGAGAGCATGAGCGATTAACTCATTCACTGCTACTGACGGCGTTAGAAGTCCATTTAAAATGCAAGCTCGGCAAAAATCTTTTGAGAGAATGTGTTGAATAAGGTAGAAAACTGATGACTCCCCGAAATGCCCCCCCAAAAAACAGGAAGTGACCTAAAGTTGCCCTAAATTCAACAGAATGTGACCCAAAATCAACAGAATGTGCCCCAGAAATGCCACAACATCAACAGGAACTGACATGTGGAAATGCCCCAAAATTCAAATGGAAGTGACCCAAAATAAATAAGAGGTGACCAGAAATGCCCCAACATTAAAAGGATGTGACCTATAAATACCCAAAATCAACAGGATGTGACGCAGAAATGCCTCAAAATCAGCAGAAGTGATCCAGAAATGCCCCAAAATCAACAGGAAGTGGCCCACAAATGCCCCCAAATCAAAGGAAGTGACCCAGAAATGCCCCAAAATCAGCAGGAAGTGATCCAGAAATGCCCCAATATCAACAGGGAGTAGGGCAGGGCCGGCCCAGGCCATTTGGGGGCCCTAAGCAAAATAATGCAAAGGGGCCCATATTTTTGGCCCACCATTTCGTCACAGTGTACTGTGAAACCCATACATGCAATCCAACCCATACGTCCATATTTTGTATATTAATCAGATTTTGTTGCACTGCATACTTCAAACTTCTCACCCCAAATGATTGTCAGTACTTACAGTAGATAGCGCCAAACCTTTTTCTAAAAGAGGAAAGAAAGAAGTTAAGGAAGAACTTTATTTTTTTTAAGCTTGTAATCGAGAATCAAAACTCACAAAAGTCAAATAAAGCAAACTGTAGTAAACAACATACAATATAAATTAAACAAGTGCCAGATTGGGGGCCCCTAGTGGTCAGGGGCCCTAAGCAGCTGCATAGTCTACGTATAGGCTGGGCCGGCCCTGGAGTAGGGTTGTACCACAACTGAAATGTTGTACAGTGACACCTCTACGTACCAATTCAATTCGTTTAAGGACCTGGTTTGTAAGTCGAAATGGTCGTATGTCGACTGGGATTTTCTTATAAGAATACATTATAATTTGATTACTGGTAATTCGCTCCATGGCCCAAAAACCTATGCTACATCCTTCATAAATACTGCTGGTACAATTACAAATACCAATTGCACATCACAAAACAAATCAATTATAAATACAATTTGGAATAATAATATAATACAAATTATTATGTAACGAATCGGTTCTAATGTGGCGGTTGTGTTTTGCATGCTGTTTCTGAACGCACCGTGTGACTGATGACAGAGTAAGAGGTGCATTAGAGTTTTTACTTCAACGTTTGTTCTGTTGTTGTTGGCGTCGGCTACGGCGGACTGTAGCTGTGTGGTGTTCCACAAATTCTCAAATAAGTGATTAAAAACCTGGCGAAGCTGGCGACTTCCTTGCCGATGTTACAGCAATAATAAAGACTGGCAAACGGGGGTCGAGGGATGACCGTCGAGATCGTAGACATATTCCGGCCGTATTGTTGAGCCAGTTCACTGACGCGCACATCACGCTCATATTTTTCTATCATTTCCATCTTAATTTCAATGCTATGCATCACCTTTTTCCTTTTTTCACCACCTGCACTAACCTTCTTGGGATCCACATTGGTTTCTCTCACAAGAAAATCTGCCGTGCGTCCGTCTTGCAGGAAAACAATGAAATTGCGACGCTGTCATAAATCGTTGAATTTCCAGCATGTTGTCATATGTCAAATGAAGAGTCAAATTTTACGTCGGATGTTCAAAGGATCATGTGCCGATGCGATCGTATGTCGAGGTACCACTGTATTAGAATGTAGGCCCTACTGGATATGATATTTGATTGCAAAAGTATCAATACTCAGTTATCTGTTTTTGCACAATCACCGGTCGCCAGAAATTTGTCGTGATGGAGTAAATTTGATGTTTCACTACTCTCAATAGTAATGAAGTTTATTTTTGCATTTTCATTGTTAATGCATTGGCTGCCTTTGACTGCAGTACAGTACAGTGGCACGAAAAAGTATCTGAACCTTTTGGAATTTCTCACATTCCTGCATAAAATCACCATCAAATGTGTTCTGATCTTTGTCAAAATCACACAGATGAAAATACAGTGTCTGCTTTAACTAAAACCGCCCAAACATTTATAGGTTTTCATATTTTAATGAGGATAGCATGCATAAGTGAACCCTCTGCCTAAGAAGACTTAAAGAGCAAATGAAACCAATTTTTACAAAATCCCAATCACTGATGAGAGGCTGCCCTGCCCACTATAAAACACACACCTGGTAAGAAATTTCTTCATAAGAAGCATTGTGTGATGTGCATCATGGCTCGGTCAAAAGAGCTGTCTGAAGACTTGTGATCAAAGATTGTTGATTTCTATAAAGCTGGGAAAGAATACAAAACCAACTCTAAAAGTCTGGATGTTCATCAATCGACAGTCAGAGAAGTTATCTAGAAATGGAGAGAATTTGGCACTATTGCTTCTCTCCCAAGAACTGATAGTCCACCAAAGATGATGCCAAGAGTTCAGCGCAGAATACTCAGAGAGTTAAAAAAGAACCGAAGAGTGTCTGCTTAAGATTTACAGATATTACCTGTACAGTCCAATACCTCTGTGCACACATCAACTGTATGTAAAACTATGGCTAAGAATGATGTTCATGGGAGGACTCCACGAAGGAAGCCACTGCTGTCTAAAAAAATATTGTTGCTTGTTTAATGTACACAACAAGGCACTTGGACACTTCACAGAAGTTTCGGCAAAATATTTTGTGGACTGATGCAACCAAAGTTAAATTGTTTGGGAGTAACACACAACGTCATGTGTGGAGGAAAAATGGAACAGCTCACCAACATCAACACTTCATCCCCACCGTGAAGCATGGTGGAGGGAGCATCATGATTTGGGGCTGTTTTGATGCCTCAGGGCCTGGACAACTTGCAATCATTAATGGAAGTATGAATTCAAAAGTTTATCAGGATGTTTTGTGAGAAAACCTGAGGACATCTGTCAGACAGTTGAAGCTAAAAAGAGGATAGATGCAGCAACAAGACGATGATCTAAACAGAAGTAAATCAATTTAAAGCAAATGTTTTTTGTTTTTTTTTTCAATTTTGAACTCCAAGACGAGTGTTACCTCGATAGCTCAATTAGGGAAATGAATCAGACCCCAACCATGGATTGCTTTGCTTTGAAGGCTATATGAACAAGAGCTCTCAGGTACAAAATGATGTGATTCAGCCAGGAGCTGTGATCACCCAGAAGTACAATAAAGGCTGGACATTTATACTGTTGAAAGAGCGGTGCCGAAGCCCACCGTGAAACGAAACTTACTAAGAAACGAAGCTTAACATCTCACAAACCTGGGTATTTTTCCATACAAAAACATCTATGAGCTGAGACCTTGAACACCGGTCCAGACTGGTAGAGAGTGAGTCGGATCTGATAAGGGGGTCCACAGACACCCATTGTATTCATTCAGGGTATAATGGAAAACACAGGAACATAACAGTTCATATTTGGGCATACTGTACTGTGATACAGTCTACAATAGTCAAGGCTATGGAAAGGCACACTCAAACAGATTAATATAACAATGATGCTCTATGCTACAATGTTCTCATGCAAGCATAACAAAAGCATACAAAATATGATGTATAATGGTTGTGTTTTAAGCATGAATAAAATTCTCTCACAAGGGGCTGGGGGGACTTTGCTGTTTTTCACTTATCGCGAAAAATGAGGGATCACTGTAAAGTGTTGTTTTGGGAGTGTCGAAATCGAGTTGAAATCAACAGGAAAATAAATTTAAACGCAGCTTCTCACAGTTCAATGGATTAGACGTTTGTTGTAGTCAATGGCAATCAGTGTATACAAGAGCGATTGGCACAGCGTGAACACGAGAAGGCTGTGTGTGTGCATGTGTGTGTCACTGTGGCGACACGCAACAAATCACAGTACATGTGCTGAGTGCTACTGTGTATGTTTGAGAATAATCAGTGGTGACGTTCACGTAGCTTAGCAAGCAGTAAAGTGGAGCGTCGCCATGAGAAGTGACATCACAGCAGCGGTTGTCACTTTCAACCCGGCTGACTCCATGTGGCTCGTGGCGACGCTTTTTCGCAGGAGGGGGCGGGGGGAGCCAGAGGGTCTCGTGGAGGGTTCACCAAAAGTGTTTCTTGTCTAGTCATGTCAACAGCAGTCAGCGTATGTATAATGTGCTATGACCAATTTGAACAATTAGCCGAAAATTACTAGTTAAAGGCAAAGTGTTTTTAGTCATGGTTTTTGTGTGTCTACTCATCATGAGCATGCCTATCAAATTTCATGTTGTCAAGAGATATGCTTCGGGTGCTGAATTTTCCAAAAATATTTCCCCGAGAGGGAGGGGATGCCTAGAAATTACCTTTCAGATGGTTGCTTCAAGCAAAAATGGCAGACC